>NC_037329.1:92449303-93693470 GCF_002263795.3 Bos taurus | reverse complement strand
GTCTTACTTCCTTTAATTGACCTAATTGACCCTTTCCTACCATTTTTACATTGGTAGATCCTGGTAGTTAACGATACCAGTCTGGAAAAAGCCATGAAATTTGCTGGTGAGGCCCCTTTTCTCACCAACGCTCACAGTCCTACTGTCTGGCTTCCCATCAAGGCATCCCACTGTGGTGGCCCTGCTGGGGCAGATCTGTGCTCCGGAAGTTCCGTGATGCCCTGACTTGTGTTAAATCTTTCCTGATTCCTGGTCCCTGAGTTCTCAGCTGAGCTTGAGGTGATCTCACAGCCTAAAGGAAAGTTACTTGTCAGCTGTGGCCGGCAGCTCCTTGTATTCAACTGGCAGTGAACACAGCACTGAAACAGCAGTTTTCAGGACCAAGTGAGGGGAGATTGCCCCCAGGGAATCTGAAGAACCACAGCGTTGGCAAGGGTTAGAGACTCTCCCAGTGTCAGTAGTTGGTGGAAGTCGACCTACTTCCTCCACATGTATCTACGAGGAAGGTTGTTTTAGACCTTTCTAGCACTGTCATGAATGTGGTCTTGCAGTGCTTGGGAATCACAGCATTTCTTGAGAGAAGAGCTCCATCACCAGGAATCTAGTGTAGAGGCACAGTGGAGGGGCAGAAGGCAGGACTGGCTTCTCGTTTTCCTGCTCTGCTACCTTAGGCAGGCCACTTATTCCCCTCTGTCCTCCATCCACCCAATGCCAAATACAATAACAATTCATTTTTGAATGTATGTTGCATAAACTAACTAGTGTGAGCTAAAGAAGGTGACCACTTTGACAAGTTAAAAGTATGTAAGTGTAAGCTACTGATATGATTAAACTTACAGACCCTGGTTGTGTCTAAATAGACTACTTAAGAGACTATTAATCTCCAAATTCAGATGGTATGGAAAATTAACAAACAGGGGGCTAGAGCTTTTTCATTCATGACCCGGTTTGTCAAGATGCCCTCTGAGCACAAATTCTGTGCTCTGCCTACTCCATTACTGCTTGCTTACCTGAGTTACAGCATGACTTATTACAGTTACAGTTATGACTGATTGAGATGAGACATATAATGTTATTTAACCATAAATTTGTTACAGAACCTATTGAACATGAAGTCAAAGTAAGTTATGATTGAACAACAGAAATAAATAGCTATAAGTACAATGGCAATGTGAAAATCAAAATAAAGCAGGCTATTACTTTGTTCTGACATTAATTGTATAATAATACCTATATTTAATGCTGTGACTCAATTTTGTGTGTCAAGTCAGAAAAACAATTGATATAAAATATCTGAATCAGCAGGGACTGCTTCTTATTGTCACTAGCTTCCTCTGAGAAGAATCTTTGGAAATAAATTTTGATGCTGTACAAATGCCCAGGGTCATAGGTTAGCCAATGGCTGCCAGTAACAAATGGGTTTAAATGGATTCAAAGAAAGGTTTAGCTGTTTGAACCTAAAAAAGAAATATATTACTCTAAAGATCACAACTCTTTGTCCCTCCAAGATACTAAAGTGCCAGCAGATGGGTACTAATTAAAAATAGAGAAAGATTGGTTCAAGGCCTGGGGAGGGAGCATTGGTAAGATAGGGGTTAGGAAGATGAATTAGGGTGGAAGCAACTAAAAGGCATGAGCAAGAATGTGTTTGGGAAGTTTGTTGGCCAGAGCGGACCTTAAAGGAGAGAGTGAAAAGTAACCAGATAAAACACCCCGTGGCCACAATGTATGACATGGAAAGAATCGAAATGGGCAACAGGTTATCTCCTGAACTTGAGAAAAGCCTTGTCTTCCTGGTACAATCCACCCACATGGATGAGATTAGCTACTTGAAGATACTATCTTATGATGAGACATGGCTAAATCTAATCAAGGTGTGTGTGTAGCTGGAATGTAGGAGGTTGGCTAAGGCTTAATCAATGGTGTTGATAAACCTGAGGTTGAACATGTGAGAAATAACGTGACTGCTGAACTGTATGCAAGAGCAGGGGCAGAGAGAGGAGCGGACAAGGAAGACTGTATCAGCATGTCCTCATCACTGTCCAGAGAAAGGGCTGGTCTGGTGACTCTACAGTTTTATGCCCTGCTTGGCAGGTAAATATATCTTCACCATGGAACATTATATTTTACAGTATGTATATGTCTCTGACTATATTAGATCTTCCACCTACCACCTACTCAACATTCAGAACACTAAGATCATGGCATCTGGTCCCATCACTTCATGGCAAATAGGTGGGGAAACACTGCAAACAGTGACAGACTTTATTTTCTTGGGCTCCAAAATCACTGCAGATGGTGACTGCAGCCATGAAATTAAAAGGCACTTGCTCCTTGGAAGAAAAGCTATGACCAACCTAGACAGCATATTAAACAGCGGAGACATTACTTTACCAACAAAGGTCTGTCTAGTCAAAGCTATGGTTTTTCAGTAGTTATGTATGGATGTGAGAGTTGGACTATAAAGAAAGCTGAGCGCCAAAAAATTGATGCTTTTGTACTGTGGTGTTGGAGAAGACTCTTGAGAGTCCCTTGGACTGCAAGGAGATCCAACCAGTCCATCCTAAAGGAGATAAGTCCTGAATATTCATTGGAAGGACTGATGCTGAAACTCCAATACCTTGGCCAGCTGATGTGAAGAATTGACTCATATGAAAAGACCCTGATGCTTGGAAAGATCAAAGGCAGGAGGAGAAGGGGATGACAAAGGATGAGATGGTTGGATGGCATCACCGACCTGATGGACATGAGTTTGAGTAAGCTCCGGGAATTGGTGATGGACAGGGAAGCCTGGCATGCTGCAGTCCATGGGGTTACAGAGTCAGATACAACTGAGCAACTGAGCTGAACTGAACAACTACAAAATTAAGGATTTCTGTTTTAAGAGCTATGCCACTGATAAATTCAATAAAAAATTATGAATTGATAAAAATGAAAACCCAAAAGAATAAATGAGACGTCCAACAAAAAATTGGACAAAGGATATTAACAAAGAAATCACCAAATAAGAAGCCCTATGAGTTAAGAAGAATATAAAACAATACCCATATTCACATGCAATGAAAGCCATATTTAAACACAATGAAATATAACTTAATGTGCATTAGAATGACAAAAATTAGAAAGGTGTATAATATCAAATATAGGTGAAGACCTTGGGAGATAAAAACATAATATGTATCAATACTGTGATTTGGGAATACAACCTGGCAACATTTAGTAAAGAAAGGGTGCATTATTCTGTGACTCTCATGCTTCTGAGCCAAAGAAATTCCCTCAGATCCATTAGGGGATATGTAAACGGATGTTTTGACTATGCCAAAGCCTTTGACTGTGTGGATCACAATAAATTGTGGGAAATTCTGAAAGAGATGGGCATACAGACCACCTGACCTGCCTCTTGAGAAACCTATATGCAGGTCAGGAAGCAACAGTTAGAACTGGACATGGAACAACAGACTGGTTCCAAATAGGAAAAGGAGTACATAGAGGCTGTATATATTGTTACCCTGCTTATTTAACTTCTATGCAGAGTACATCATGAGAAACGCTGGGCTGGAAGAAGCACAAGCTGGAATCAAGATTGCCGGGAGAAATATGAATAACCTCAGATATGCAGATGACACCACCCTTATGGCAGAAAGTGAAGAGGAACTAAAAAGCCTCTTGATGAGAGTGAAAGAGGAGAGTGAAAAAGTTGGCTTAAAGCCCAACATTCAGAAAACGAAGATCATGGCATGTGGTCCCATCACTTCATGGCAAATAGATGGGGAAACAGTGGAAACAGTGTCAGACTTTATTTTTTTGGGCTCCAAAATCACGGCAGATGGTGACTGCAGCCATGAAATTAAAAGACGCTTACTCCTTGGAAGGAAAGTTATGACCAACCTAGATAGCATATTCAAAAGCAGAGACATTACTTTGCCAACAAAGGTCCGTCTAGTCAAGGCTATGGTTTTTCCAGTAGTCATGTATGGATGTGAGAGTTGGACTGTGAAAAAAGCTGAGCACCAAAGAATTGATGCTTTTGTACTGTGGTGTTGGAGAAGACTTTTGAGAGTCCCTTGGACTGCAAGGAGATCCAACCAGTCCATTCTGAAGGAGATCAGCCCTGGGATTTCTTTGGAAGGAATGATGCTAAAGCTGAAACTCCAGTACTTTGGCCACCTCATGTGAAGAGTTGACTCATTGGAAAAGACTCTGATGCTGGGAGGGATTGTGGGCAGGAGGAGAGGGGGTTGACAGAGGATGAGATGGCTGGATGGCATCACTGACTTGATGGACGTGAGTTTCAGTGAACTCCGGGAGTTGGTGATGGACAGGGAGGCCTGGCATACTGCAATTCATGGGGTCGCAAAGAGTCGGACATGACTGAGCAACTGAACTGAACTGAACTGATAAGGATGTTTCTTAACATTTTTGTGTGGCAAAGGGGGTTGGAAGCACCAGGGAATATAGAAGTAAAATACAGTATGTACATACTCTAAAATATAATTAAAGGAAAAGATTGATATAGAATTATGTGGAATAGACTTTAAAAACAATGCTGAGTGGAAAAGAAGAAAGCATGATATTTAGAACAAAATATCATATATATGAATTTAAAATAGCTATACAAAACTTTAATTATTTATGAATACATACCACATACTTTATAGTGAGCATATGTGGTGAAAAAGGAAAATGGGCACCGATTAGGGGTAAAAGAAGGCTACGGAAACTCAACAAGGAATGAGTTGTCTGTAGACAAATGATGATAGAACTATAAACAAGGACTATTGTTCACTCAACTCTTCGCACTCTGTCCAAAAGAAACCAAAACCAAACTCATGTGTTATGATTCTAATGGAAATACATTACAGACAACCTAGCCAGCCAGAGGACAAGCATAATATTTCACTTCTATATGTTATATCTTATCATGGAGGTAAGATATAGTGGTGTTTTGAGAAACACAAGTTATCTTCAAAAGTTGTACTCTCTTAAAAGCAGAACAACAGATGAATTATTAATTTGTTGACAATTTAATTTTTCAGATACGGGAGGGGTTAATGACAGAAGCTATTACTCTGGACCAATAAAGCAAAGTTATAGTGATGGAAAACTTGAAAGAAAGTGCTACTTGGTTTTCATTAAGAGTCAGGGAAAGAAATGTGAGGAAGAATCACTCTCAAACATTTAAACTTTCCAATCACCATATTCCCAGGAGCTGCCCCCAGAATTTCTGATTCCACAGGCCTAGGGAGGACCCAGAAAATTTTGCAGTTTTAAAGCAAACTATGTCACAGACCACACTTCTCAAGACTTTGGGGACACACATTTCTGAAAGATCAGAAGAAAGAATGATACAGTCCCATGACCAGAGTCTAAGGAAAGAAGATGACTTAATGGAGAAGAGAGGTATTCAACAATAAAATGTTGACAACAGAATTGAAAATTACACAGATGAATAAAGATGCAGCAGAGGAACTGGGCATGTAAAGAATAGCATGTGGCTGACAGAACAGGAATGCAACAAAAAAGAAGGGGAAAAAAAAAAGCACAATCAAAAACTAAAGAAGATCAGGTAAGAATCGTGTCAGGAGGGGTTAAATCTGAGAATGAGCTCAAGTCTGAGAAAAATGCAGAGGATAATAAAAGGAATTGTTAACGTATGTTTAGAGTGAATGCAAGGAATGATTCACGTCCCCCTTGGGGCTGATATTATAGTATTAGCAGATGATAGGAAGAGCGAACAAGAGACTGTTAGCATTCTGTTTGCTCCTACCTTCCTTATCAGTGAGAAGGATCTTCCAACCAAGCCACAAAACAACAGATCAGAAGGAACTGAAGCCTGAGAGAGGTGATAAAACCAAAAAAGAGCATCACGTTGTTTTATATGTGTTCATATTTATAGGCCTAAATGAATCTCATCCAAGTTCATGGAAGGAACTCACAGACGTGACTGGAGAACTTCTGTGGTGTTCTTGCAGCAAACCTGGAAACTGCAGGGGTGCAGGAGAGCAGGTCCAGGCAAACAACCTGGCTTTAAAAGACGGGTAGAGGGAGATACACATATTGAAGACAGCAGAATATTGACTTTCAAGTTGTTGGATAAATAACCAAAGAGATGTTTTGTAGAAACTCAAGAAAAAAATAATGAGAATGGGGTAATTGCTAGGGACTCGCTAATAATACCTTGTTCCTGTCTCTTAAAGACTCACCATATGAGATGAGGTTCTCACTCTTAAAAGTTCACCAGATGATTCTGTGGTTCATCCAGGTGTAGGAGAGTTGTTAAACTGCGTTAGGATTCTGCCAAAGCCAAAGATCCAATTACAGTGGGATTTTTTTTTCCACTGACATTCCTGCATTATGGTTTCTTGTTTTATCTCTATTTCTCTGGAGAAGGCAATGGCAACTCACTCCAGTATTCTTGCCTGGAAAATCCCATGGATGGAGGAGCCTTGGTAGGCTGGGGTTGCTAGGAGTCGGATACAACTGAGCAATTTCACTTTCACTTTTCACTTTCATGCATTGGAGAAGGAAATGGCAACCCACTCCAGTGTTCTTGCCTGGAGAATCCCAGGGACGGAGGAGCCTGGTGGGCTGCTGTCTATCGGGTCGCACAGAGTCGGACACGACTGAAGCGACTTAGCAGCAAGATTACTTCAGGCTTTCCAACGTTTTGACAAAAGAGGACCGTTAAGCCCTGTAGTCTTTTCCTTTATCTTTACTCTCACAGTTACTGGAAACATAATCGTTTACCGTCTCTGTCTGACTTTAGAGCAGTCTGCATAATTACAACCTATGATTTATTTTTTCATAGAACTCTGAAATGTTCTTTCATTTCCCTGCCTAAAACCTTCCTTTAAAATTTCAGGATCTCTCATTTCACATAATGGTTTCTTCTCTCTACAGGTATATTGCTTACTTGTTCTCTGGCATTATGGGCCATGCTAAAACCATCCTCTGATTTCACTCAAACAAGCAAGTTCCTCCACCTTTTAGTAAACACACATCGGTGCCTGTGTCAGCATTTTTTCTTCCCTAAAGCATATCCTTGAGTTCTTAATGTCTATAAGCCAGAAAATAATTCAGCTTCTCTTCCAAATTGAATTCAACCCAGGAAATTTTCATAGTGTGTATTCTGTTCCTTATATCCAAAGTGTGTAAGCACATTTTGTTTTCAAATGCTTCAACATCATCAAAGAAATTCAAACACACACACACCTGAAACTCCTATAGAGCTATCAAGACTAATCATGATTAAGTAGTATAATATGTCCTTCCTTCCCCTGCTGCAGCATTCCTACTATTTAGCATACTTTGTTTTACTAATGAGTGAACAGATGAACACACATTGGTTCAAATTCGGTATTACAGGATATGGCAGAGAAAAGATCACAGTGGAAAAGAGGTGGAAAGCAGGGATATAATTATTATTCAACTAAGAAATGTTGCAAAGAGTCGGACATGCCTGAGCGACTGAACTGAACTGAAGAAATGTAGTATTGGGACTTCCCTGGGGGTCCAGTGACGAAGACATCACACTCCCAGTGTTTGAGGTCTGGGTTCAATCCTTGGTTTGGGAACTAGATCCCACATACTGCAACTGAGAGTTCCCATGCTGCGATGATGATGAAACTAAGGCCTGGCATGACCAAGTGAATCAATAAATAAGAAGAAATGCAGTTATTTATCATTTGCATCTAGAGAAACTTTTTCCCCTGAAGTTTTTTGTGTTTATTGTTAATAAAGTGATATTTTTTTATGTGTACACTCAACAGAGCTTCCCAATGAAGGATAATATCTAAATCAATATTAGATATAATCCCACCAAGCACTCTCCCTATTATCATCCTAATAGACACTGTAGGACAGATAAAACACAAAGATGTACAAAGCAGATTTTCAATTTTCTTCAAGTTTTTTTCCTTTTTTTGGTCAAACCATTTCAAGAGAGAACTGAGAAGTAATATGCAGTTTGAAAAAAAAAAAATCCATCATCCAGAAACAGTAGGAAGATTGGGAGGAGGCAGAGCTTTGAGGTAGTTGGCAAGAAGGGGCAGCTGTGCTAACTTACGGGTTCTTACAGGTTTTATACTGGCTCTTCCAAATCTCTGGGTAAGGATTCAAGTTATTTAAAAGAAAAATGATGTTTTCACCCACATCAAGCTCTCAGGATTGTTCAGTCACAATCATTTTCTCAATTTGAAAGAGTGATCACTTACCCTATATAACTGAGAAGTGAAGTCGCTCAGTCATGTCTGACTCTTTGCGATCCCATGGACTGTAGCCTACCAGGCTCCTCAGTCCATGAAATTTTTCAGGCAAGAGTACTGGAGTGGGTTGCTATTTCCTTCTCCAGGGGATTTTTCGACCCAGGGATCGAACCCGGCTCTCCCGCACTGCAGGCAGACACTTTACTGTCTGAGCCACCAGGGAAGCCCCACATAACTAAAACAACATACAATAATTCAAGATACGAGACTTAACTGATCCTTTCAAAAATCTTAATTCTTGACCCTTAATCATTTGTTGATCATTAAGTAACTGATCATATAGGAAAGATTTAACAGAATGTCATTAGGCTTATCATTTTTTGCCTACTTTTCATTTCTGCTACTACCTTTGCAATCTTCTCTACTTTTTAAATAGAAAGTATGCATTATGGTTCAAAGATTTCTCTATGCTGAAGAATTAATCACCTGCAAAAGAGGAAAAGAATCCCACATAATTGTTAAAAAATGGCAAAGCCACCTGTCTCCTAACCAGAACCAGCTATATCATTCGTGGGGTTCCATTTACAGTGAAAATGTGGAACCTGTTGTTCAAAAGTTATGAAGACCTTCTGGAGAGGAACATTAATCCAACTGCGGTCCTTTTATTTGTGAGACCCTATGCTGCTGCTCTTAGGTGTAAAAGATGTGAAGGTCTGAGCTAATGGGAAGAATGAGACACACCAAGCCGAAAAGTACCTTCCTGAGAAAAACTAAGACTATTTTATATCAAAGATGTCTTCTCACTTTTGAACCCCAGTCACACAAACCTATCATTTCTTAGCCATGTGCTTTTTCTCTGTATTGGTGTTTTGTTGTTGTTGTTTTTCCATTTTAAAAGTTCTCACCTTACTTATCCTCATTCTATCCCAGGTGACTAACATTCTATAACAGCTTACTTTCCTTCCCAGTTCATATTCACAGCCAATCCAATCCTGCACAAGTTTCATTTCTAGAGTGTTCTGGAAAGGTCCTTGCCCAGTTCTAATTTTTTTTGGATGGTAAAGTCACTGGGATAAAATCTCCTTGAAAATTTCCATTCGTTTTCAAAGCACCAGAAGACAACCATGTGAGAGAACGAACCACCATCAGAAAGTAAGGATTTGAGTCCTAAACTCTGGACAAGTCACAAGCTTCTCTGAATCTAAGCTTCCTTATTTATTAAACATAAACAGAACCTTCCTTATTGACCTACTTGAGCTAACACAAGAAGCAAGTGAGAAAGTGTTTATTGAAATGCTTTGTAACCTCTGAAGTGCTTTGCATACACAGGACATTATTTTGGTGATTTTCATTATGTGTTTGTTTCTGTAATGCCAGTAAACACCAGGCAGCCACCAATTTGCAGTGAAAAGAACATTGAGCCATAAATCACTGCACTTGGCTATAATTTCAGCTGCTAGTAATGTGTTGCGGGAGGATGGACAGACTCCACCTTTCCTGATCCCAGTCTTCTCATCCATGAAACAAAAGGCCTCAATCAGATCACCAAGATTGTTGATGATTCTAAAGTAATTTTATATTATTCAACTGACTTTTTTGACAAAACATTCACTGTGTTCCTCCCATGTATCAAGTAATAACCTAGAGTCCTTGGGAAGTAGAAAGACCATTTCTTCAAGGGGTTCACTAGATGCCATGTTCACTTCATGCCATGTTTCAAAAATTGGGCTTCCTGTTAGTGAAAAAAGAGATGAGAAAGATCTGCTGTACACACTCAAGGGGTTCAAGAGGGATTTGCTGTTGTTCAGTTACTAAGTTGTGTCTGACTCTTTGTCACCCCATGGGCTGCAGCACACCAGGCTTCCCTGTCCTTCACTATCTCCTGGAGTTTGCTCAAACTCATGTCCATTGAGTTGGTGATGCCACCCAATCATCTCATCCTCTGTTGTCCCCTTCTCCTCCTACCCTCAATCTCTGCCAGCATCAGGGTTTTTTCTAATGAGTCAGCTCTTTGCATCAGGAGGCCAAAGTGTTGGAAGCTTCAGCATCAGTTCTTCCAATGAATATTCAAGGTTGATTTCCTTTAGGACTGACTTGTTTGATCTCCTTGTTGTCCATGGGATGCTCAAGAGTCCTTCTCCAGCAGCACAGTTTGAAAGCATCTATTCTTTGGCACTTAACGTTCTTTATGGTCTAACTCTCACATCCGTACCCGACTACTGGAAAAATCACAGCTTTGACTATAGGGATCTCTGTCAGCAAAGTGATGGCTCTCCCTTGTAATATGCTATCTAGGTTTGTCATAGCTTTTCTTCCAAGGAAAAAGCATTTTTTAAATTTCATGGCTGCAGTCCCTGTTCACAGTGATTTTAGAGCCCAAGAAAATAAAGTCTGTCACTGTTTCCATTTTTCCCTCATCTATTTGCGATGAAGTGATGGGACCAGATGCCATGATCTTAGTTGTTAAATGCAGATTTTTAAGTCAGCTTCTTCACTCTACTCTCTCACCCTCATCAAGAGGCTCTTTAGTTACTCTTTGCTTTCTACTGTTAGGGTGGTATCATCTGCCTATCTGAGGTTGTGATATTTCTCCTGGAAATCTTGATTCCAGCTTGTAATTCATTCAGCCTGGCATTTCGCATGATGTACTCTGCATAGAAGTTAAATAAGCAGGGTGACAATATACAGCCTTGACGTACTCCTTTCCCAATTTTGAATGCAGTCCGTTTATCCATTTCCTGTTTCTAACTGTTTCTCCCTGACCTGCACACAGTTTTCTCAGAAGGCAGGTATGGTGGTCTGGTATTCCTATCTCTTCAAGGATTTTCCACAGTTTGTTATGATCCACACAGTTGAAGGCCTTAACATAGTCAATTAAACAGAAGTGGATGTTTTTCTGGAATTCTCTTGCTTTTTCTATGATCCAACAGATGCTGGCAATTTGATTTCTGGTTCCTCTGCCTTTTCTAAATTCAGCTTATACATCTGGAATTTCTCAGTTCACATACCGTTGAAGATTGGCTTGAAGAATTTTGAGCATAACCTTACTAGCATGTGAAATGAGCACAATTATATGGTAATTTGAACATTCTTTGGCATTGCTTTCTTTGGGATGGAATGAAAATTCATCTTTTCCAGTCCTGTGGCCACTGCTGACTTTTCCAAATTTCCTGGCATATTGAGTGCAGCATTTTCATAGCATTATCTTTTAGGATTTGAAATAGCTCAGCTGGAATTCCATCACTTCCACTAACTTTGTTTGTAGTGATGCTTCCTAAGGCCCACTTGACTTCACATTCAAAGATGTCTGGTTCTAGATGAAAGACCACACCATAATGGTTATCCGGGTCATTAAGACCTTTTTGGTACAGCTCTGTGTATTCTTGCCACTATTCTTAGTTAGCCACATAAATAGAAAATTACCATATTCTGTGATAATTTATTCTTTACAGGCTTACTCATAAGTCATAAGAGCAGAAAAGAAAGGCACCTTGACCAGGGCAGGGCTGGAGCTGGGGAAGAGTGTGTCCAAGGAAGGCTTTCTGGATAAATTGCAGCACATGTTGCTCTTGTCAAGAACACATCTTCTTATGTTCTCTCTGGTCCTGATGACTTCCTTCACTTACAGTTGACTGTGGAGCACACTGCTCCAAAAAGAGTGGGACAGGGTGGACATAGCCATGGTTTTAGGGAATCTGTAGGAATCTGTAAGACTGTAAGCTGTAAATCTGTAAGATGCTCCTCTAGACAAAGGCTTATCATATTGTATGTGCAAAACTTAATTGCTCTGGAGGTAAGTAGATTGTGTTCTGATTCCTACCTCAATACACTCTGGGGAGATTTTTAAAGACTAGAAAGAGAAAAAATGAATTTTTTTCTCTATGATGTCACCACTGCTTGGGGTGTGTGATTTACTTTTTTCTACCAAAATAGGGCACTTCTGAATGATATGATAAAGTGCAGACTGGTTTTCATGACAGCAATGAAACTAGATGAATCAGCAGTCACAGGCAACAAGTCAGGAGCATGACAAAGGATGCTCATGACTGCAAAATTATGAGCACACTTAGGTGATGACGAATGAGGGAGTAAGGGAAACCCAAGGCTATGGAAGTCTGGTACCGTTTGTATATCTCTGCTGTTTCATATCACAGACCTTAACGTGTCACTGGCTGCCACACCAGACACCAAATGCTGCCTGTGCATTGATCCAGAAGGGTTACTCTTATGTCCTTGTTTTTCTTGTGCAATATTTAAGTGAAGGTGATACAGTGGTAAATCAAAGCAAATATTTAGTGTTCCCATAGGTATTGACCAACTTAATAAAATCATACCTAATTTAATCAAGGTGACTTCATTCAGGGAGCAGCATAGATCTAACTTAAAACTGTGAAGTTAATTATCTTAAAATAGAGTCCTTCAGAGTCACCAGCTACCATATGAAACCCATTTACAAAGACTCCCTATAATCCAGGACATGAGAGACCACAAAAATCTGAAATAAATATCCAGCCAGCAAAGATAATCCATAACTGTATTGCACAAAGAAAAGCTCCACTATGTTTTTTTTCCCCCTCCCTCACACATGGTTTAAATATTCACTCCTACATGTTCACTAGATGTAAGATTCTGTTATTGTTATGAGGGGAACCTATCACAGGCCAACCCCACAAACAGTACAAAGCTCAATTACGAACACTATCCTTACAGACACACAAAACCCAAGGCTGTTATGGATATCTACGTAATGAGAGAAAACTGGGTAGAATTTAGCAGCTGTAAGGCTATTTATCTAAAAATTCCCCACATCTGATTTAGTCCTATAAAAGAGCTTAGTACTCCATAAAGAATGGTCTTCTTGTAAACTGTTGACTTTAGTTGTATTTCCTCTGAACCACACGTATCTTCTGGGAGGTAGGTAGTTTGACAGACAGACACTGGGATGCTATATGTACAAACAGATGCAGCAGAAGCCACCATACACTTCTTTAAGGGAAATCTCTGGTCTCTGGAAATCAGTGTTTTCTCTCATTTCTGCCCTTCATTTCACCTGTTTTATTAACTTTGAGATAGACTAGTAAACTCAACTTACTCCTAGAGCTACATTTAGGAATTCTAGAATTAAAGCCATGTCAAGAATCAGAAAACATCACTGGAAATGAAATGATTGCCTTCAGTTTCCAAGGTGGTCACTTCTACCTTGAAGCTCCTGATGGGCAACAGAACTTCAAAGACATCTGTCTACAGAAGCTTCTTTTTTGGTCAGCTGAATTCTCATTTCTTAAAACCTACTAAGCCTCTGCTATAGCTTCTGCTCTTCTTTCTCACTCCAGTCCAAACTTCAGAGCTTTCAGAGTCTACCACTAACTCAGCACCTGGCACAGTTGTCAAAGTTGTCCCCCTCCAGAGCACCCAGCCCGAGGTCATCCTTTCACGGTTACAAATCCACCACTCCTTGCCCAAAGGAGATGATGCGGGCTACATCTATCAAGATCAGTGAAAGTGAAAGTGAAGTCGCTCAGTCGTGTCCGACTCTGCGACCCCATGGACTGTAGCCTACCAGGTTCCTTCCTCCATGGGATTCTCCAGGCAAGAGTACTGGAGTGGGTTGCCATTTCCTTCTCCAGGGGATCTTCCCAACCCAGCGATCAAACTTGGGTTTCCTGCATTCCAGGCAGACACTTTAAGGGTAAAAAAAAGACTGTGACCAACTAGGATTAAGAGATTAATCATAGATACAATTCCTCCAAGGAACGATCTCATCAAAAACACTGGTTTCAAAGATATATTTAATTTCACAACATGAATGGGGAGCCAGGGGTACAAAGTGAGAAAAGAGACAATAATAGCTTAATAATGACCAGGCACTGATTGCCCCTGTTTCTAATTCAACTTTCTATTTTATTCCACAAAATAACATTCACCTTTTGAAAAATGACAATAGAACAATTTCACTTAAAGAGAAAACCAGAAAGATGAACAAAGAATACAGATTTTTAAAAAACTTCTCTTGTTATTGATTCAATGTGCAATTAATAAGGGCTTCCCTGATGGCTTAGATGGTAAAGATTCTGCCTTCAATGCAGGAGACCTGGGTTTGATCCCTAGATTGAGAAGATCCCCTGGAGAAGAGAATGACTATCCACTCTACTATTCTTGCCTGGAGAATTCCATGGAATTCCCAGAGAACCCTGCTGGGCTATAGTCCATGGGGTCGCAAAGAGTTGGACACAACTGAGCAACTAACACTTTTACTTTCAATAGGAGTACTAATTGCAAATAAGATGTAAATAGTTTTTAAATAAATAGCTTAATAACTAATTTTTTAATAAAACAGGAATGTTATTAACTGCATAAATAATTAAAAAAAGAGAAAGGCCAAGATTTTACTTTTGTAATTGCTAGAAACAAATCATTACAGAGATTGAGCAAAAATGAATAGTACAGATGCTTTAAGAGATGTTGATGCTTAGAAACATAAAGTATATTGTGGAAAATTATAAATAAGTATTTTGGTCACAATCCAGAGACCTCTTTTCTTTCAATGCCATTAGGGTTACATAAAAGTGAAAAATGATTTAGGGAAGAGAAATGCCACTTGTCACTTTGCCTTAGGCTATTAAGGTATCATAAAAACATGATTAAAAGTTATAAAAATACAATAAAGGAAAAGAAACAAAAAGAAAATAGTATTTTGGGAAGTGCTCGTAAAAGTGGTGACGGAGGAGAACCTGACACCAAAATAGGAGCACTTTGGGGGAGGGAGGAAGTTTTGAACAAGATTACAGTCTCTCATAAAGTCAATATTATTTCAGTGCAATCAGCTGCATCACTAATGTGCAAAATCTAACTTTATAAGATGTGGCAAAGCGGAGGAGAAAGTTGCGTTTGAATGATTACCCTGAAAGTCTAATCAAAGACATTCTCCTATGTTATCAAACACAGATGTGCAAAGTAAGGAGGCTAGAGATGGTTTCTTATTGAAAAAGATTGGCAATAAGATTGAGTACCTTGAAGTGAATTCATCTCCTCATCATATGAAATCCTACATATACCTGGGAGGCTCTTCAAAGTCGACACACACTGAATAATGCTCAACATATGTTTGCCTATGATGTGCTTTTAACCTAAACCCAAATCTTCATAAACCAATCCAGAAACCCAGGGCTTTCTGATAAACAACAGTGTACAAAGACTACTGATCTAACTCAAGAAACATCCAGGGGTCGGAATAGAGTTGAAGGGGAGCCAGATGAACCACCACAAAACATGGCTGCTTGGTGCCGGCTTGGGCGTGTCTTGGTGCATGGTAAAAAGAACTCTGGGTAATATGAACTTTCACAGGTCTGCACTCCATCAAATGACATAATTAAAAAAAATAGCACAGAACACAATATCATACTTCTCTCTTTCTTCCTTTTCTAATAAAAAGAAAAAGAAAGATACAATTCTCTCCTTTTGGCTAAAATATTTCTTTCATAACATTTTATTATATGATTGGGAAGATGTCAGGTATCTGAGTGCTACCTACTCACTAATTAAACCTTGGTTTTCATTTCAAAGTTTAATTATATCTTCAATTCTTATCTCTGTAAAATGCTAATGGAAGAAATTCTTAAATACAAATGAATAATTAATACCTGCATATTTCTTTTGTGGAATTGTTTCATTTAAGAAATCCTGTGTTACAGCGATGGCTGTGTGAGGCAGGGAAGTAGATTTCTCTTCACTATTTATCTGCTTTAGGGAAAACATGGTTGCAACAAGAAACAACAAATTGGTTGATATTTACTATCTGACCTTGGCAGACCTCTTACAAGCCAGTGGAATTTGAAGAGACAGACCAAGTAAGGATAAAGGGTGATTACATATGAAATGACTGTGTTTAGGGTTTGCTTCTTCCTTTCCTGGATTCTACCTTGAAGATTTAGTTGTAGTCCCCATGACACTTTTCAGATTCCCCCAAAAGCCAATGTAACAGTGTTTGGGGAAAAAAAAAAAAAAGCAAAGCTGAAGAGATTACCAATTCCTCTCTTATTTCCTGCAGAGTCTTTCCAGATAACTTTTTCAATTTTTCTGCCCTAAAGTGCAGGCATCATTATTAACAAAGGACAGGAGAGGCCAGTTGTTCAGGAAATAGCTATCATTTGGTAAATGGTATAATAAACACATTATGATCTTTGATGCAGTGGGTAATGAGCCAGTATATATACAATACCAATACTAAGATTATTCTTTATCTTTGTATGTATTTTTTCTTATTTTACCTGAATTTCCCTCTTCATTTTGTTTGTATTTCCCAGAATTCAAAAAGTCACTTTGTAACACCACCTAAGAATTTTTATTATTAGTATCCTTTGCTTGTACTATTCTCTATCTTTTCTACTGTAAAATGAAAATTTCCCCATCTAACTGCTTTTGTCTCGCAGTTAAAGGACAATATTCAAAGGCAAGAGTCATTGTTAAAAGAACGAAAGGGCATACGTGTCTTTCAAAATGAGGGTTGATTCTGGATGATTAAAATTCCCAATCAACTTCCTCTCCATGATTTCAGCTGGGAGCTAATCATTTTCAAAGAGGCAAATGCAATCATTTTGTGAAATGAATGGGAAAAGTATTTTAGGTAACCCTGACCCAAGTCTGATTCCTTGGTCATCTGCCTATCATGGTTTTTTCATTTTCAGGTAGGGTCAATGCTTGGTGAGTGTCTTTCCTATCCAACTTCTGTGCTATTTTCTGACCATCCCAGTCTGACTCCTTTATCTAATGCTTGGGAGCTTCCTTAGGTATTAGGAACTTGGGTCTCCTGTGACAGTATTACTTTGGTATAGCAGAGTGGAATTTTCATGTGCTGTTGAAAAACTGACAATAACAGAAGAAGAATGGCAAAACCATCTCTAACAGCTTTTCAGCAATAAGGGGAATGTTCTACATACAGTGATAAAGATGCATTGCGAACATCTTCCTTCAAGAAAGAACCTGTCATTCAGCAGCACAGAGTGCAGCCACCATGGACAGCCTCTAGCTATTCCTGTTGTTAGGATACTCTTCAGCACTGGACTCGAGGCCACATCCTTCCGTGGTAGACACCAGTGAAGGTAGGGTTCAAGGGCCTGGCTGTTTTTGCCTAGCAAGGAACTCTGCTAATGGGCCATCTTTGCTCTGGAGCTCATGTTGGGCTGGCCAAAACTTTGTCAGATTGGTGAGGTGGTCAAGGCTCTCCCTGCCCAGTCCTGCTCCCTCCCTTTAAAAAATTTTTCTCTCAATTTACTCTGACTTTGTCTTAGCTACTGCTTCTCTGAGGACCCAACTGACAAACTCTAATGACCATTAGCAGCTCTGCAAAGGCTCCTTTGCTTAGACACAACTCCCAGTTCTTCCTAAATCACTAGGCAAAGAGCTTGAAAACAAACCTTATTTTATATAAGAAGACAGAAACAACTCACATATTGGTATGTTTAACAGGACATCAAATGAAATGCAAATCTTGCAGCTTCTCAGACTGTGCTAAGTTTGATAAGAGTAAGTATCATTAATTTTACTACTTTAATGCTGTCTGTACAAACAACTCTAAATAAAAGATCTTTAGGATTTGGCCCTGATCCACTGTCCCTCTTCTATTATGACTTTTTATTTCAGGTTATTTGGAATTTGTGTATACGACAGTAACAAACATTGTGAAATTTTACATCCTGGTGTTCGTACAAAAGTTGGCTTTAACCATGTTTACTTAACAATAAATTACAGATTAGGCTTAATTCAGGCTACTTAACTACTTTACGTAACTGGTTAAATTGCTCGAAGTTTAAAAAAAAGCACAACATTTTTCAGTGACTCAAGGGTAATCTTGAGTTGGCATTTCCTAATATTCTGTAGAGATTGGCCATAGAGTCTATGTAATTGCATGTTTAAACCAATGATCTGAATAAAAAATGGCATCATTATAAAGTATGATAATTACAACAATTCAAAGAGAGGTAACCAGCACCTTTGACAGCAGTAGAAAAATTAAAATGTGCTTTGACCAATTTGAAAAGTGTTTCTGAATAAGGAATACAAAACCGAAAGGAAATAAATGGAGGGCAATGCACTTAAGGAGGAAAACACCAGTGCATAAGTACAAGATGGAAATGTATTCACTGTGTTCGACCATGGGAGAAACATACCAGGGAGTCACAGAAGGCCACCCACTGTGCAGGAGCCATCAGGATAATGGTGCTATTTAAAAAGGAAGCAGGACAGCAGGATGCATGAACTGCAATACAGTGGGTGAAAGCTGTGAGGTAATCAACAGATAGTCATTCCTCATTGATCAGGCCCTCACTGCGTGCAGAAGAAAATGTGAAGAAGATCAAGTGTGTGGATATCATCAGAGAAATAAAACAAAAACAGGTCTTTGAAAACAGTAATATGGAGAAGAAATAGCTGCAAGGTGACAAAGTTTATAAAACTTCTATGAACAGGTGACCATATGATAGGTGGTCTATGCTCAGACCTAACACAAGCTTATCCTATATTATCATGGATTTTTAACAGAAAATGTGAATAGCTAGGAAGCCGGGCAGATAACCTCGTACAGTAAGCCAGGAAACCCAAAGCCCTCTCAGAATCTCTTTCACTGTCACACTTTTGATGACGGCATGAGATGAAAATGAGGTCCCTTGATTTTCTTAATTCTGAAGCATGTAAAATGACTGCGTAATCACAGTGCCAAATAACACCTGACACTTAGCCTCCGGTTCAGGGAGACAATGGGACAGGGTAGAGACCGGCAAATTGGAGAGTATGGGATCCAGCTAAACGGGGCACATCTTCCTGTCAGGTCGACAGTGGCTCCAAGGGGGCCAAGTGATTTAAATTTCTAGGGGAGCCAGGTATCTATGTTTATGTTATTAATTCAAGAGAGATTTTTATTTTTTAAAAAGAATTCTTTCTTTTTTAAAAGGAAAAGGGGGTGACAGAGAATGAGATGGTTGGATGGCATCACCAACTCAATGGACATGAGTTTATACAAACTCTAGGAGATAGTGAAGGGCAGGGAAGCCTGGTATGCTGCAGTTCATGGGGTCTCAAAGAACAACAACAATCTGGGGGAGCACACCCTCCTCCTGCGACTGAGAGCATGAGAGAACAACTGCTTGATTACTCGTCTGATAATGCTCTTACCCTTACATTTGATTGATATTTGGCCAGATAAGCATTCTACACTGAAAATACAATTTTCACAGAATTTTGAAGGCATTTAACTGTTGCCCTCTTATTTCCATTATTGTTGTTGTGAAATCCAACACTGTTTTAATTCCTCATCTTTCTTAGGATATCTGTTTCTTTTTTTCCCCGTCTCTAGAAATGTTAGGAACATTTTCTCTAGTCTTTATGTTCTGAAATTATATGAGGATATGGCCTTACTGTGCTACACATTCTTTTTTACTCTTTCTTCTTTTTTTTGAAAATCCCAATTTATCACAGGTTGAGCATCTTGGCATGATCTTCTAATAACCTTCACCCTACTACTGTCCATGTTCTGACCTTCTGTTCTACCTTCTAGAAGAATTCCTCAGCTTTATTTTCCAATCCTACTAAATTTTCTTAACAACTTATCACTATTCTTCTATTAGTACATTTGGTTTTGCCTCAAAGACAAAACTTTTCTTTCTGATCACGTTATAACTATTCGATGATGTCTTTGATCTTACACATTGTCTCTTTTTCCTTTTAATTCATGCATCTATTTTTCATTTTGGCTTCCCAGGTGGTACAGTGATAAAGAATCTGCCTGCCAGTGCCAGAGGTACAAGAGACATGGGTTTGATGTTTGGGTCAGGAAGATCCCCTGGAGTGGAAAATGGTAACCTGCTCTAGTATTCTTGCCTGGAAAATCCCATGGACAGAAGAGGCTGGTAGGCTGCAGTCGACGGGGCCACAAAGAGTTGGACACTACTGAGCGACTGAACATGTCTTTGATTTCAGTGTCTTTCCTGTGAGAGCCTTCCTCAAATATCTGGTGATCTGTGGTTGTTCTTTAATATGTTCAGTTCAATCACTCAGTCGTGTCTGACTCTTTGTGACCCCATGAATCGCAGCACGCCAGGCCTCCCTGTCCATCACCAACCCCCAGAGTTCACTCAGACTCACGTCTATCGAGTCAGTGATGCCATCCAGCCATCTCATCCTCTGTCATCCCCTTCTCCTCCTGCCCACAATCCCTCCCAGCATCACAGTCTTTTCCAATGAGTCAACTCTTCGCATGAGGTGGCCAAAGTACTGGAGTTTCAGCTTTAGCATCACTTCTTCCAAAGAAATCCCAGGACTGATCTCCTTTAGAATGGACTGGTTGGATATTCTTGCAGTTTAATATGTTACTGTATCACTAAAAGGCCAAGCAGACTTTCCGTGATGCACATGGATCTTGGTGATCTATTAGCCTAACTGAGTGTCAAGTTAGGTTTGTTGTTAGATCAAGTTTCACTAATACCATCTGTAGCTCTTTTCTCTATGACTCTTTGATTTCTCCAGAAGAATGCTCTTGAATGAACACACTGGAGCTACAGATCTTTCAGTTCAGTTGCTCAGTTGCATCACTAACTCCTGGAGCTTACTGTCCTAACTCATGTCCAGCGAGTCGGTGATGCCATCCAACCACCTCATCCTCTGTCATCCCCTTTTCCTCCTACCTTCAATCTTTCCCAGCATCAGGGGCTTTTCAAATGAGTCAGCTCTTTCCATCAGGTGGCCAAAGTATTGGAGCTTCAGCATCAGTCCTTCCAATGAATATTCAGGACTGATTTCCTTTACAATAGACTGGTTTGATCTCCTTGCTGTCCAAGGGACTATCAAGAGTCTTCTCCAACACTACAGTTCAAAAGCATCAGTTCTTCGGTGCCCAGATTTCGTTATGGTCAAAGTTTTGACTAGACGGGCCATTGTCGGCCAAGTAATGTCTCTGCTTTTTAATATGCTGTCTAGGTTGGTCATAGCTTTTCCTCTAAGAAGCAAGCGTCTTTTAATTTCACGGCTGCAGTCACGGTCTGCAGTGATTTTGGAGCCCAAGAAAATAAAATCTGTCACTATTTCCATTTTTTACCCATCTATTAAGAATGTTAGATCTTAGACTGTATGATTTCTTTGCTTCAGTCACACTCCAAAATTTTTTTTTTTTTTGCTCATTGTCTCTTAACCCAAATCCTCTCTAGTTCAAATTTTCCAGGCTCCTGAGAATGTGGAGACACTTTCTCAAGCAGTTGGGTGTATGTCTTACTTCATATGGAAACATTGAATGAAATCATTTGTTTTCAACTCGAAGCTGATGCTGGCCCTCATTTGTAGTACACTTTTAAGAACTAAGGTTTTGAAAAATATATTTAAAACATTTTCCCTTTGAACATGACAGTCAAACAATTGTTATATACTACAAAAGGGGAGAAAGAATTAACTGATAAAACTCCCAGTTACCCAACTTTTGGATGACAAACTTTGCAATATATTTCCAGAGTTTAGAATATTTTATTTTTGCTCTTTGGCATTCTCCTCCCCCACCACACCCACAGAATTTTACATATAGTCCAAGTAGCTCAAATGAATGCAAAATGTCCTAAAAATTTCAAATAAATACCCAAACACTACTGGAAAAGACAATAATGACAACACTGCAGAAAGGGAACTGGTGGCTCCCAGGACGTGTCCCTGAGTGAGGACAGAAATGCTCATTTGTCAGTTGAGGTACTGAAGACTATATTCAGCATTTCTCAGAAATACCCATGGAGAAAGCCTGAAGTCAGACATACAAAATCAAGGACCACCTGCAACAGGTGAGTTCTCTGTTGACAGTCACACCGAGGAGGAGACATCTTGAGCTGACAGCCTGTGTGTTGTTCACAGCCTGTGCAGGACTCGAAAGCTGCCTAGAAATCATTTCACTGACCCACTGTCATTCTCCTTCTAGAATCACGCCTGTTTGCCCCTCTCCCCTCTTCAGGGTGTCACTAGTAGGTCCTCACTGAATATGTCTCTGTGTGTCTCATTTACTCTGAATCGACACACCCCTATTTCTATTTCTTCTGACAGTTCCACAGCTTTAGGTCTCGGTGGGCTTCTCTGTGTTACAACAGAAAACAAAAACCAATGAACACATTTCCCACTTCCAAAGCTCTGATTTCTCACCATCTCCCACGTTAAAAAAAATCTATCAGGCCCAGTGGCAACACCATTAGAAGATCAAACGTTGTGTATCTGCTGGAAGCTCTAATTCCTTAAGTGTTCTTTCCCTAACCCCTTCCATGCTTCTGCTGCCACAAAGAAAAGAGCCTCCTTGCTCTTGGTGCTATTTGTCCCCGTTTAAAAGAGCAGAGAAGAAAGCTCATGGCTGGCACCTTCAATTTCCTTTCTCTTCCATGGATATAGCATATTAAACATCCTGTGTTAGATGGGGCCCAAGCAGGTGTGAGGAGTGGGGTCAGGTCTTGGGGTGAAGGTGGAACGGGGCGCTGCTTAGGGAGAGAGCAAGGAGATACAGGGTCCGTTAGGAGAGCAGGGGCAGACAGACAGAAAAGAAAACAGATGTCAGGAGGCTGAGAGGCAAAAGTGCTGTTTGCCACAGCTGTGAGCCAGGCCAGGGTAGCCGGACTGTGCTTTCATAAGGAATGTGTCAGAGGCTTTGTAGTTACTTCTTAATTTTACAGACGGTCAGAGAAAGTGCTTATGTTACTTGCCTACAGTTACCACCGAAGGCTGATTAATACAAGATGTTCCAACAAGGGACCAACGTGTAAGGCAGAAGAAATGATGGGAGGAGTCCAAGCATCCCCGTAGGATCCAAAGTTAAAGTGTTTGAAGCAATGATAGCCAACCATGTCTGGAGGCAAATTGGTTAAAATAAATCATGTCAGAGCCATGAAAGGGAAGAATCTACACAGCTCTCTAACTCCACTCGAAGGCGGGCTTTCTGGGAGTCACACCATCGTTATCCCCTTCATGCTCTGAGTGCATGTTATTGGCTATCAGCAGAGAGTGGGGAAGCAACCAGAGATAAGGCTATGCCTGAAGCTGATTCATGGAGTGCAATTAGGAGATATTTGATGGGAATGCTTTCTTGGGGTGGCAGGAATATCCAGAAGGGAAGCTTTATCCATTTGGTCATTTGGCACCACTTTCATTAGAAGTACTATGGAGAACTGAAATGACCTCAGTCATAATGAGGATATTTATTATAAATAGACTAGAGACACCCAAGATTTAGCACTGAGGCAAAGGCAGACAGAAATGAATTGGGGGAGTTTCTCTCCTAATGAAAAGCTAGATTTAAAAAAAAGAGAGAGAGATTTAGTCATTCTGTGTTGCCAAATTGGTAAAAGCTTTTGAGGACAAAGTAATAATTCAGATATCGCCTGGGTAACAGACAAAAGAGATTCCAGAAAAGATTGCGAAAAGCAATTTTCTGTTAAATGAATCCTGTTTTCCTACTGACTTATATTATAAAATCAAAGATGCATGGTGATAAGGAAAAAATGTGGGCACCTGGATGGAATAAAGCTCAAAGAATTTAGAGTAATTCATGTAAAAGAATGTGTTTCAGGTAAAATGTTTAGGTCAAAAATAGTTCTAATAGCAAATATTAATGTATTAGTTATATCGCCATGCTATAATCCAGACAAATCACAAAATAAGACACTGCTCATGAAACAGAGCATGTTCTCTGAAGTGCTCTGGTAATACAGACATACTGTTCCCATTTGGAGTCTTCTAATCACTGAAGTTCTACTAATTTGTCCAAGATTTTCACCAGTCTTATAGCACCTGAGGAGTTTTAACTTCATATCCCAAGGTAATTTCAAAATAACCAAGCGAGATCTCTATTTTATCTCAACTTCTAAACACTTCACAGTAGTCTGGTTTGTCTTTGAGATATTCTGAAGGTGTTAACTTCTTCCAAGAGGTGCTACTCTGGCAAAGACACCTGATTTGTGTTCTTCCTTCTTTCTGTATGAACTGCCTATAAATTCTTGCGATGACAATCCCATGGGGAAATGAATTAATTAACTTGTTTATGTATGATCTTGCTGTGTGGCATGTGGGATCCTAGTTCCCTGACCAGGAATTGAACCCATGACTCTGCCTTGAGGGTGCAGAGTCGTAACCACTGGATCACCAGGGAAGTCCTGGGAAATGAAGTTTCAGAGCCAGAATATTAATCTGTTTTGTTCACTTAAGTTTTCTGAATGCTGACCTATCAAAGGCAATCAGTAAATATTAATTGGCTATACTAATGAATACATTAGTCAATCCCTGCCATGTATTCCTTCCTCCTTTATCACAGAAGAACACTTTGTCAGACACTGTGCTTGAGGCTAGGGACAGGAAAGTCTGTGACTAAGACACACTGGCCCTTTCCCGGGTGGAACAAACAGAGAATACTTCTGAAGATTATTTTAAAATTGCAGAAGTAATGTGACACGTGTCAAAAGGGTGAAGTAGAAGATGCTTGGAGAGCATTCGGCAGGTGGACTTATTACAGTCAGTGGTTTTCCAGTCTCTGCTTGAAAACCTCCAATAATATATCTCTCTCTTTACGGAAAAAAGAAGATCCATTTCAGGACACAGGTGGTTGTTTCAAAGCTCTATTTTGTATTTAGCAAAGATATATTGCTCCATTCACTCTATTATCTGCTTTATTCCTGCCGCCTTCCCACCCCTCTTCCAAGGGACTGCCCTTTGGATGTCTCTTCTCCAGCTCAGTTTTTCCAGTTTCTGCCATTATTCCTTATTTATCCTTGAAATTGGTTTGAGCTGCTTCACCATCCTGGTCAGTGTCCTGGACATACATTCTTCAGTATAAAGGATAGTGCCCAAAACTGAACAGAGCAATCAAGACAAGAAGTCTGATCATTTTCTCTCTCTGGATATCATCTGTTTATTAATGTGGTCTAGGCTCACATAATTTTTCTTGGCAGACATACCACCCCATTGGCAAGAATTAACCTTACATTTTACCAAACCAACACCTCTCAAACTTTTGCACATGGATTACTTGGAGAACTGATTACAACCCCAATTCTAATACAATAAGCCTGAAATGGCTCCTGAGATCATTTCTAACAACTTTTCTGATGATGCTCTTAGCTGCTGGTCCACAGAACACACTTTCAGTAGCAGAAAACTAAACGATTTAAAGCCAAACCCCTAAAGCCTATATATGAGTTGCAATTTTGTGAAATTATTTGATCCTACTCAAATGCTCCTTTTTAGAATTTATTCATGGTTTTGTATTTTTTGAACCTTGATTTGAAAATTCTGTATATAATATATCCCTCATAGTTCTATGACTGGTGACTTTATCTTTCTCTAATGGCAAAATGGATTAATACTTGCCTTAAGATACCTCTTAGATGATAAACTGACATGCTAAGTGGAGAATGTCCTCAGTTCAGTTCAGTTTTGTTGCTCAATCGTGTCCAACCCTTTGCGACCCCACGGACTGCAGCATGGCAGGCCTCCTTGTCCATTACCAACTCCTGGAGTTTATTCAAACTCATGTCCATTGAGTTGGTGATGCCATCCAACCATCTCATCCTCTGTCATTCCCCTCGCCTCTCTCCTTCAACCCTTCCCAGCATCAGGATCTTTTCCAATGAGTCAGTTCTTCACATCATGTGGCCAAAGTACTGGAGTTTCAGCTTCAGCATCAGTCCTTCCAATGAATGTACAGGACTGATTTCCTTTAGGATGGACTGATTGGATCACCTTGCAGTCCAAGGGACTCTCAAGAGTCTTTTCCAACACTATAGTTCAAAAACATCAGTTCTTCAGCACTCAGCTTTCTTTATAGTCCACCTCTCACATCCATACATGACTACTGGAAAAACCATAGCCTTGACTAGATGGACCTTTGTTGGTAAAGTAATGTCTCTGCTGTTTAATATGCTGTCTAGGTTGGTCATAACTTTTCTTCCAAGGAGTAAGCGTCTTTTAATTTCATGGCTGCAGTCACCATCTGCAGTGATTTTGGAGCCTAAGAAAATAAAGTCTGACACTGTTTCCTCATCTATTTGCCATGAAGTGATAGGACCAGATGTCATGATCTTAGTTTCCTGAATATTGAGTTTTAAGCCAACTTTTTCATTTTCTTCTTTCACTTTCATCAAGAGGCTCTTTAGTTCTTCTTCACTTTCAGCCATAAGGGTGGTGTCATCTGCACATCTGAGGTTATTGATATTTCTCCCAGCAATCTTGACTCCAGCTTGTGCATCATCCAGCCCAGCATTTCACATAATATATTCTGCATATAATTTAAATAAGCAGGGTAACAATATATAGCCTTGACGTACTCCTTCCCCAATTTGGAACCAGTCTGTTGTTCCATGTCCAGTTCTAACTGTTGCTTCCTGACTTGCATACAGATTTCTCAGGAGGCAGGTCAGGTGGTCTGGTATTCCCATCTCTTTCAGAATTTTTCACAGTTTATTGTGATCTACACAATCAAAGGCTTTGGCATAGTCAATAAAGCAGAAGTAAATATTTTTCTGGAACTCTCTTGCTTTTTCAATAATCCAATGGATGTTTGCAATTTGATCTCTGGTTCCTCTGCCTTTTCTAAATCCAGCTTGAATCCAGTTTACAGTTTACAGTAAATCCAGTTTACAGTTCATGTACTATTGAAACCTGGCTTGGAGAATTTTGAACATTACTTTGTTAGCGTGTGAGATGAGTGCAATTGTGTGGTAGTTTGAGCATTCTTTGGCATTGACCCTCTTTGGGATTGGAATGAAAACTGACCTTTTCCAGTCCTGTGGCCACTGCTGGGTTTTCCAAATTTGCTGGCATATTGAGTGCAGCACTTTCACAGCATCATCTTTTAGGATTTGAAATAGCTCAACTGGAATTCCATCACCTCCACTAGCTTTGTTCATAGTGATACTTCCTAAGGCCCACTTGACTTTGCATTCCAGGATGTCTGGCTCTAGGTTAGCGATCAATTATCTGGGTCATGAAGATCTTTTCCGTATAGTTCCTCTGTGTATTCTTGCCACCTCTTCTTAATAGCCTCTGCTTCTGTTCGGTCCATACCATTTCTGTCCTTTATTGTGTCCATCTTTACATGAAATGTTCCCTTGGTATCTCTAATTTTCTTGAAGAGATCTCTAGTCTTTCCCATTCTATGGTTTTCCTCTATTTCTTTGCGTTGATCACTGAGGAAGGCTTTCTTATCTCTCCTTGCTATTCTTTGGAATTCTGCATTCAAATGGGTGTATCTTTCCTGTTCTCCTTTCTTTGCCTTTTGCTTCTTGTCCTGTATAAGCATAAATTATTGAACTAAGATACTTCAATTTTGGTTATTTCAGCACATTAGCTTGAAATAAAATGGTGTTCAAAAAACTTCAAATTAATTTGATAAATTTTACAATTTGTTAGAAGCTATTTGAGATACATAACTGTTTAGGGTAGTATATACATTTTGCCAGAACATTTGTTAAATTTTATCCTTCCCATTCTCAAATCTCTGGATTCTTTCCAGACTTATTTTCCCAGGAACACCTGTTCAATTTATTTTAGTCTTCTTCCTTGTGTAATACATAAAATAAAGAAGTGAGATCTTTAACACTGGCTCAGCTGTAAAGCTTCACTCCACATACTCTGGGAATTAAAGTTATCTGGAAACTCACTACAATCAACAAAGATCAATTACTTAAAAGTTAGGTCTATAGAATTCTACTCCCACTTGGAAATGCTTGCTTGTGGCCAGTTCCTTTTTAGAAATGTATTTCATGGGCCAAACACTAGATTACTATACACCCTTTAGAATTCTTGTGAGCCGAGCAGGAATAATTACCATGAACTGATTTGCTACATGATAAGAATGATACACAAAATAGTGAAATGACTTATCTAGAGTACATTGTTTAGTAAGTAAAAATAAAAGCTAGTTCAATTACAAGACTAAAAGCACTGAGAAAGCACTGTCATATATCACTGCTATTGCCAGAACTAGATGTGATATAAGTTAAACTTATGCTTTTCCATGATAATATTCCCCATGTAACTGGAGTTTAACAATTTAACTGAAAATGAAAATAATATAAAAGAATGAAACAGATGAGAATGTGGAGACAAGAAGAAATAGACGAGTTAAAATATCTACAACTACACATTGGGAGGAAAGTTTTGATCTACAGCCATGATATCTCTATGACAGAGTCTTCTTTATAACTCTGGGTATATGCATGAATGTGTAAAAGGGAAATAAACAATCTTTCTCCACCATATATAATATGCCAAAGCTCCTTCACAGAGCCTTTTGTTATTTGAAAAAAAAAAAAAAGTAGAACACTAATTTGACAATTATATCAAAAATAAATGAACTAGAAGTCTTGAGCCATTTATCTCATTTACAAAAAGAAACTTATTCATATATATCACAAACAGCAACACAGAAGATCATTACCTTTAATATGAAAGTAAGAGTAGGGCATTTTCAAGTGGCCACGCTATATAATTGAGAGAGAATGAATAAAATAGCTATCATATAAAAAAAAAAAATCTAAGTAGAATTAGTACTCCCATCTAGCAAATCTCTCATTTCTACAACTGAAAGTCAACAGGGATAGAGTAGATCAACTTCGTCATTTCAACTTGAACAAAACTTCACCTAATGCTTTATAGTCAACAAAAACATTAACTGACGCCAAAACATTTTTTCAAATGAACGTGCTTTCTAACAGACATAAAGATCATGTGGGAATTGAGACAATACCTAGAAAATATGTTTCAATTCATCTCAGAGCACTCACTTAGGAACTTAAAGTACACAGAAGCACACAAAGGATGCAAGTATGCCAAAATTGGGAATCATATTCTGAGTCAGCAAATGATTACTGCTTATTAGCTTAAATGAGCTCCATGTCACGTCGACAGTGTCATACAGAGACGCTTTCACCAAGCTCTGCTGTTGCAAGGTGTCACTAGTGTTTGCACTGTGAATCATGTATCTGGTTGGATTTCTTTTAAAGTTGGAAATCCAAGTTATCTAATTAGGACACCACTGCCTGAGCACAGACTGAAAGAGTTACAAAGAAGCTAATAATGACATTTTTCTTTTAATGACAAGGGTTAGGTTAAATTATAAAAGGTTAGGTTACATTAAATTTTTTTTTATAGCAGATCATTTAACAAAAATGTTCCACTAAAGAAAGAGCCAACCGTAAATTCATTTCTTAAGATGCTGACAAAATGGAGAAAGAGTAAGCTGAACTGGGCCTTAATTCTGCATCTAGGACTAAATATGCATCTTGGGTCTGATTAAGTGGCCATTCTTCCTTCAACTATGGATTTGAGGCTTTCAGACACGTGTTCTTCTCTTCTTAATGGTTACTATGCACTGTCGCATAATTACTTATTATTCACCTTTTCAAATAGAAAATAAGTTCCTCAACAGCAAAGACTGGATTATTAATTAACATTTCCCAGGAAATAATATTCCTAGGAAATAACAGGCACTAGGGAAATGTTTAGTGAATGAGGGAATGAATGAATGAACGCTTCCCAAATTCATCAGGGTGTGGAAGTCAGCAACTAGATAGCTCTCTTGTATGAGAGGCTGAAGAAACGATAGTACAACAGGGTATTAGTTTAAGTGAAAGTTAGCGGGTATAGGGAAGAAATGTAGAGAGGGAGAGAGGAATTTCAGCCACACAGTATTTCAGCCTTTTTGGGAAATAAGAGGACACAGTGTAGGTCCAGGGTAAAAATCGGAAATGGAACTGCTCATTTTGAGCACAGGCTTTCTATAGTTAAGTAAAAAAACCCAAGAAATAACTGTATATTGACTTGCAGATGGTGGTGGCTAATTTTAAATGTCATCTTAGGCTAAGGGATGCCCAGATGGTTGGTAAAACATTCTTGGGTCTGTCTCTGAGGGTGCTCCTTAGTTGGGAGCCTCAGAAGAGATCGCACTCACCAATGTGGTAGGCATCGTCTAATCTACTGAGGGTCTGAATAGAAGAAAAAGAGGAAGGGCGAGTTTGGTTTTTTGCTTGAGCTAGGATGTCCATTTTCTCCTGGTTTTTGGGTCTTTGGTTCAGAACCGCCATCTGCTTCCTTGATTCACAGGCCGTTAAATTCAGAATGAATTATATATCAAGGCTGTCCTGACTCTCCAGCTTGCAGACAGCAGACTGTGGGACTTCTTAGCCTCCATAATGTGAGCCAATTCCTATAATAGTCTCCTCACATATATGTGTGTGCGTGTGTGTATGTGTGTGTGTCCTACTGGCTCCGTTTCTTTGGAGAACTCTGATGATACTGATTTGAAAGTGAACACATGGCCAAATGATAAGATGGTCATGTTTCAGACTTCACATATATTCTCACTCATGTGAAACTGTCTACTAATTACTTATGCTGGTTCTTAAAGAAATATTCTTAACCAAAGACAAGGGCTCTGAGTTGAGTCTTCAAGGTGGAGTTAGGTTCAGAGGTCACCACCTTATAGTGAAACCTCTGTTCACCATCTTTTACAGAACCCTAGATATTTAGAGTTTGGAAGAAGCATAATGATAATCCAATCTAAACTAGTTACAAATCTGATACCTCTAAATCTGAGACTTTTTATCTGACAAGACGACCCGATTTGTTGGTAGAATAGACAGATTTAGAACCTATATCTTCTGTTTCTTGGGGCCAAGATTCTTCCCCTGACATCTCACTGTACTTCAGTGGAACACAGAGGAATGCATGGTTCACATGGCATGATACTGAGAGTCATGTTATATGCTGAACACATACCCACAGTAAAGGCACTATTCACATGTGTGACAATTCTACACCTAGCATAATTGGTGTCTGAGACTAGAGGGCTTCAAGAGCATGATGGCAATCTCTGAAGACAAACAAGAGCTAGGGGACATGGGAGGCATCTGTTGTCTGTTTCTGCAGCTTCCTATCATATCCCGAAGTGGGGGCACGCATGACTATGTGCATTGACTTATTTTGTGGCATGGCTAGTGATGCTTGCATTATGATTATTACACAGAAGGTAAGGTCCACAAGAGGGTCTCATTTGTCTATAGTTCCCATGACACCTGGCACAATCGGCACTTTGGAAAGGAAGGAAGGAAGGAAGCCAGGCAGGCAGTGCATAAAGTTTGGGCTTGTTTTTTATATTCTTGCTTTGAAAGGATGGAAAATAAATGGTTCATCTGTAATTTCAAGATAGAATTCTTTCCTTTTTGATCATGCGGAAATGTATAAAACCCACATTTGTGGAAGGAACGTGTCAATCATGCTATACCACCAAGTATGCACATCTGCCTGAGGTAAAAAAGATACATGAGGAAAACATTACTTGATTTACAGTTCTCACTTATGCTCCGTCCTTCCCTCTGGTGTGATCTATGGATTAACATTTTGCGTGAACATGAATTCAGCTAATGATAAGCAAACTTTCTCACATCAGAATGCCTCCTTTCAATAAAACGTGTAAAACTCATCAGAGCAAAATCAACGGGCTTTCTTGAGGACCAACTGGAAAGGTCACACACAGAGGAAGAAAATCTATAAACTTCCAAACAGCAGAGACTGTATATTCTAACCAGGATATTGTCTGTTCTTTATCTTGGGTTCCTGTATCAATTCTCTGACCACAAACACATACAAATACCCCGTGAGGTTCCATGGCTATTTTTGGTTATAATGAATGTCAAAGTGAAAAGCGAAAGTGAAAGTCACTCAGTCGAGTCGTACTCTTTGCAATCCCATAGGCTACACAGTCCATGGAATTCTCCAGGCCAGAATACTGAAGTGGGTAGCCTTTCCCTTATCCAGGGAATCTTCCCAACCCAGGGATCAAACCCAGGTCTCCCGGATCATAGGCGTATTCTTTACCATCTGAGCCACAAGGGAAGCCCAGTGAGTGTCAGGGAAACCAATATTTTGTGTGTGTGTTTGTTTTTAAATAACCTTGCTACTTGTTATTTTCTTTCCTCTATTTGTTTCTACCAGTCTCAGCTTTAATTCACAGAGTACAATCAGGTATGTGACCAAGTGTTAACTTTATTTGCAAAAGGGGGTAATTAAAATTGTCAGGATTATTACTTATCCTTAAGAAAATGAAATTTACAGAGTCACTTATAAAGCTCTTCACTACATTAGGAACTGTATTCGTAGTTTAAAAAATACATGTGTACACACACACACAGGGTTATGAGCTGAAGAGATGTCAACACCCCTTAGAGGTTACAGGTTAGTTCACTGGTTACAGAAGAATGTGCTGAGTTGAAACTGATCGTTACATAGGTAAATACATATTTCCACAAGAGACCACTCAATCATCCTCTGATCACTTTTGCTAAGGGGGTAGGGGGAAGGGGTCTACAATTTCCAGAAGAAAAAGAATTCCTAATAAAGACCATCTGTAACTTGGCCTTCCATGCTATCAATTAGGAATACTTAAAAGACATTCCATTGCAAATAAATTTCTGTAACTTACAGAAAGGGGGTAAAATTTCACTAACAAATAAACCTTTGAGGAACTCCCCAAATAACAAAGAATCATAGAAAGACCTAGTAGCCCCCTCATGTTAATGCATGTGGTGCAGTGATAGGAGATGGAGAAAGGTACTTGAATTTGTCCTTCTCATTCTGCATCTGTAGGGTAGATGGGAAATATTCTAAGACTAGAGCTGGCAAACATTTTGATTGCAGATTCTTTCAAAGATGTTCATAGTCAGAAACCTGTTGATAAATAAGGAGTGTCTCTAATGGAAGTGATTATGAACCTTCTCCATGGCCTCTGGCTGTCACACTAGGAAGAAGGCCAGGGTCATCAGGAACCCAGTTTGAATATCTGTGGTTTAGAACGCTGCGGTCCAACAGAACTATAATGTGAGTTACACATGTAATTTAAAAATTTCTATGAGCCACGTTTTAAAAAGTCAAAGAAATGGCTGAGATTACTAATACATTTTAGCTAACCCAACATGTAACCCAACATGTATAAAATATTATAATTCCGACATATAATCAATATAAAATTTTTAAGATGTTTACTCTTTTTTTTAATACTAAGTTTTTGAAATCAGGTGTCTATTTTACACTTTCACCACACCTCAACTCAGACCTGTCACATTTTAAGCTCAAAAGCCATACGTGGTTAATGGTTACCATATTGGATCATTTATGTTTCCACTTTGCTCTCACCTACCCAGGGGACTTAGTCCCTCTTATTTTTTCTCTTCACTGGGGCAGTGTGTGATTTCATAAAAGTCCTTTACTAAAGGACATCTTTTTGTGTTGTTTTAAAAATTTAAACCATATTCATGAGTTAATTATTAATCGTTTCTAATCTGAGGACAGACTGCATGTTCATCTCTTCTCACCTCTTTCTCCCCTATTTCTTCTCAATAGGGGAGGACAGAGGAAGAAATAATCAAACATCATTTGAGAGAAGTCACTTGCTTTCGTCTAGGTTTGTCCATCAATACCCGATCAAACATCCGTTTCAGGGAAAAAACTATAACTGTAGTTTAGAAATTAACACTTAACTCTTCCTGATGTGCGATGTAATAACTTACTTCAAAGTCATCCACTGTCTGAGCTAAGCAACTAGCCCAGTGGGATAGGATAATAGTCGTAGACATACCCCATCTGTGCTAATTCTGGTTTATGGTGGGATAAAGCCACTTTATCCCACTCCCATGGATGTTGTTGTTCTTCTCCCATGGATGGAGATGTTGTTCTTCTCCCATGGATGGAGAGTAACTTCACTCCTTTAACTCAATATGCCTTGAGCACTTGCTAGGTGAAAAGTACACAGAAAGCAAAAATAATTGTGTAGTCTTTTCCCTATAAGACAGATGAATAGTAGCAAAAATAAGGTAATTAGTGACAAACTACTATATTGTAAGTTCTCTGAGGGTAGGACTGCATTTCATTTATCACTGAACACAGTGCCTGTGCAGACCTGTTGCTCAACAAATATTTATCAAGTGAATGAATGGTATGCCAGAGAAGGGGCAGGGGAATGAGAAGTACAGGAGCTGTGCCATTAGGATTATTTAGGGAGATGGAATATCCTAGAGGAGGTGAAACTGTAGGATTGTGACTGGTAGTGGAAATGCATACAGGGAAAGGTTTGAGAAAAGATATACGTACCATTTCATGGTCTGCTGTGCTACTTTATATTCTTAGTAGCTGATGAATCTCCAGGGCCCATTTAGCCAAAACAAACAAATGAAAATATAAATATACTGACCTTTCAGGAGACAGTTGATGGATTCCCTTCAAGATCCTGATTTTATATAACTTCCAATCACAGGGAAAGAGATGGTTTGTGTGAAATATAGAAAAGCATTCTGAAAAACCAGCTCTGCAGTGATCCCAGATGTGTTATTTTTAATTTAAAAAAGAGGAGGGAAGGCTATAATTTTTTAAAGGATAGTGAAATTTAAAAAGTACAGTGAACTGGCAGGTTTTAAACTATAAATATTCTAACACTAGCTTCAAAATAACAAATTCATTTGATTTGGGGATATTTACAATTCCTTTAATACTACTCTATTTTTGTTGTTGTTCATATAGGAAATTTTCTTAATATTGATTTTCCTGCTCTGATAATTTCACACCAATATTCATTTATAAAAACCATTAAGTTGCTTATTATTTGCAAGAAAAATCAGTGATGGTTATACAAGGTAGTTAAAAAAAAAAACTGAATCAAGGTCTAATACAACTGAAAATTGCAAATTGTCACAGTTATTACCATAACATTAGCAGCATCTAAAGCTCACAAGGCTAAGGTGACAATGAGAGATAATGATACAATGTCAATCTCATAATGCAATAAAGAGAAAAGCAGAGCATGAGCACTGAAATATGATAAAATAGGTTTCTCTTCCACTCTTCTTATAGTACATACTTTGGAAATACCGGGGGTTTTGACAACTTAAAACATCCCATGGATTATCCTATATATTACACATTTTTTTAATTTAGTGGTATAATTGCTATTATAAAAAGTAATCTTTTCTCATCATAATAGCTCTTTCTTTAACTGGAAGAAGAAGGCATGAGTGTGCTTGATTCCTACATACAATACTTTCAGGAAAGAGCCCAAGCTCTATCTCTCTAGACAACTGAATCTATTCTTTCTAAATGAGCTTCTCAACAGAAATCATGGAACTTGGAATAATGATTGCAAGTTCCAAGATCCAACTTAGTGATTCTGAGTTATGCCTCTATGTTAATTCCTTCATCTGACACTTATTGATCCATGATCACAATAATAAGGGTAGATAACATGAATATGTATTACTTATGTATCAGTCACTGAGTCAAGCACTTCAGATATGCTGTATCATTTAATTCTAACAACAATCCTATGAAATAATGCTTATTTTTGTCATTTTTTAAACCTTCAGAAAAGAAAACTGAGTGATCAAATACCTTTAAGGTGCCCAAAGTTGCCCAGGTAGCAAGGAGTCAGACAGTATAAAGAGGAAGGACTATGGAGCCAGATTGCTTGGGTCAAATCCCAGCAGTTTTGCCCATTTAGAATTGATGTTATCAATGGGCAAGTCATACTGCCTATGTCTTGGTTTCTAAATCTGTAAAATGGGTATAAAGCAAAGCCCGCTTCACAGGCTTTGCTTTATATTTATTTAATCTTCATTGTGAAGATTAAATAAATTAATTCATGTAAAGTACTAAGAACAGTATCAATACTTACACAGCAGCCAAGTACTATAGTACATATTATTTAGTCGCTAAGTCATGTCTGACTCTTTGTGACCCCATGGACTGTGTAACCTGCCAGGCTCCTTTGTTGATGGGGTTTTTCAGGCAAGAATACTGGAGTGGGTTGCCATTTCCTCCTCCAATAATACATATAAGGGCTAGTTGTTATTACTGCCTCTATACCATACCAGAGATGGTGCAACCTTAGTATTAAGAGTGGGGATATCTCCATTTGTTATAAAAATTGGAAGATGCTCATATCCTCATAAAAGTGGGGAAATAAGTATATAGGTACAAATTATGGGCTGAATATTCAATGTTTTGGAAAGATGGATGAGGTCAAAGCATTAGCAATCCCCTCTTGCAGCTTAATCTTGGGATCCCCAAGTAAGAAATAGCAGCTGTGTATATGTTGGGGATCCTTGAAGAGACATTTCATACTCTGTCTGTGAAGACACACAGACAGAGCTGGGTGTTCTGAGAGTCAGACTAAGATATCAAAAGTTAAAGATCTTAAATTAGGAAACATTTGGTGTCAGAAGCATAGAATGTTGTAGCAAGAAGAAAAAAGGCACTGAAAAGAACATGTAGGGCTTGTGGGTTTTCAGCTAACAACAGAAGCATTTTTCTGGTCTGATTAATATTGATTTTTATTCTGTCTTGCTACATGATAGTTATCTCACTAAGTATTTACTACTGTATAAGAATGAAGAGCCCATTTCCACAAGCCAGGTAGGTGCTACAGAAAATATTCTCAGCACTGGGGTATTCAATGTTTTTCTGTACAGATTTGGCCTGAGACCTTAGGGGATTATTAAAATGCAAAGGTAAAAGGTTACATTATTTAATTATACCAAGCCTCAGCCTACTGGGATTATGTTTTTTTTTTTTATTTTCCTCTGTAAAATAATATCCTTTCTCTTTTCTTATGATTGAATAAAATATGGTCATAGAATGGTAACTATTGAATAGTTCCCTCATTCTAGCTCTCAGAGATAATGCTTTTACTCTTATTCCCTGACTTGGTCATCTCTTTCTTCCACTTTCCAGGCAATGATGCCCTAAAAAGATTAACCCCCTCTCTGAGGTTGGAGCCAATTCTTTCAATGGATGCCAAAAGTTCACCTCCAAAATTCAATTGATGAGCTGTGTCTCTAATGGAATATGATTTTTGTTTACTTTAGATTATGCAATTGAGGAAGTTGTGCTAAATACATTGGCAGAATATAAAGTGCCATTAAGACATGGTGTCACTGTTTCCTGCTTTGCTACGCAAAATGCATCCATCTTTGCAAAGCACTCTCTTATCTCCAGCAGACAGTTTTTAATAGCAATTTTCAAATAGGAGCTGTAATAAAGGCCAAATCTATTTTGTTACAGCAGCGGGAACTAACACCAGTTATCTGCTCAGGGCTAGTAAGCTACATGACAACTCAGTTTCCACCACCCACTGGGAACAACACACTTCACATGCAAATCAACAAATTAGGCAGTTTTCACAGATCCTATTTCCTCAGATTTAAAGCTTCATAAAATACCACATGATTTTTGCATTTAGATACATGAGCAATGAAGTCTAAAATAGTATGTTTTTGTGTTTATTTGCTTTTATAATTACAGGTAAATTATAATAAAGGACTATGAAATTCAATAACCTTCTCTGTATTTATTATAGGCAATTAAATATAAACCTATATTTATTATAGGCAATTCTTATTTTAACCACATTCATGTAGCCTTCTTGGTAGACAGATACCTCCAAAGTGGGAACAGAAAAAATGTCTCATTTCAATACAGGATGTCTAACTATTCAAAGTAGTGGGATGATATGAAAACTATCTTGCCAGCCTTGAGTGAAGGGAGGATGGTCGTCAGCAAGGATTCCCAAGGTGATCCTTGAACTTAACACTTAAGTAAGACTAAGAATTGGCCATACATATAGAGTGGCCATTGGTATAGAGTGGGTTCAAGGCTGGGTAATACATTTGACTTCCAAAATATTGATGGCTGAATGCTTTCACGGTACAGTCTGACACTTGCATGTACTTATCTATGGCTGCAGGACAGAATAAAGGTGAGGCACTGCATGACATCTTGGAAATTTCAGCATTTCAAGGCACTGTATATAGCCACTTTGAACATTTTGGCAGGGGATCAGATTTATCTTTGGGGAGGTCATACGGGTAATGCTGCAGAGGGTGGTTGAAAGAGAAACTTAAGACTGCTCAGACAGCCACTGTTTTAATCTGGGGAGAAGCTGAACTAAGGGAGTACAACAAAGGGTAAAAAGAAAGAATTTAGATACTTAGGGACTTGGTAATGGATTGAATTTGAGGGGGAGGGGAAAGAATGCATCACTCTCTTGACCTCCTGGATAGCCTCAGTAAGGGCAGACGAGCAAAGCTAAGTTCACAATGTACAGGTTGAGTTTGGGGTACCTACAGATGCATATGAGAAAACTGTTTAATAAATTTTGTGTCTATGAATCCAGAGCTTGGGTAAATGTCTGATTTATAGCTGAAATTGCCAGGAGAGGTAGGGAGGGGTGAGAAGAAAGGGAAAGAGGAAGGAGAGAAAGAAAAAACAGCAGAAGGGTAAGAAGAAACAGCTGAACATAGAGAACTGGGGAATGCTAACTCTCCATAAGAGGCTAGGATGAGGAGCTAGAGGCAGCAGCTAGAAAGCTAAAAGGAGTACCTTGAGAGCAATATCCCAGAATATGGGAATAGGTATACAGTTAAAGGGAGAAGGCAATGGCAACCCACTCCAGTACTCTTGCCTGGAAAATCCCATGGATGGAGGAGCCTGGTTAGGCTGCAGTCCATGGGGTCGCTAAGAGTTGGGCATTACTGAGCGACTTCACTTTCACTTTTAAGCATTGGAGAAGGAAATGGCAACCCACTCCATTATTCTTGCCTGGAGAATCCCAGGGATGGGGGAGCCTGGTGGGCTGCTGTCTATGGGGTCACACAGAGTTGGACACAACTGAAGCAACTTAGCAGCGTACAGTTAAAGTAATTTATGCAGAGTCAAGACAATTCATTTTTAAACATTACTAATTTTAAAAGGAAGGCTTATACATTACACTGCAACTTGACTTATATTGCTCATTGCCTGACCTTTCAAGAAAAGAAATTAGATATTTTCTTGAATAATAATTTGTGTCTTTGTTTTTTGAGGAAGTATCAATTTAAAAAAATTTTAATAAAAATGAGTATTGCTCTATAAATTATTTGACTATAACATTAAAATTATATGCCAGCAAATTTGGAAAACTCAGCAGTGGCCACAGGAATGAAAAAGGTCACCTTTCATTCCAATCACAAAGAAAGGCAATGCCAAAGAAAATTCAAACTATGGTACAACTGCGCTCATTTCACATGCTAGCAAGGTAATCCTCAAAATCCTTCAAGCTAGGCTTCAACAGTATGTGAACTGAGAACTTCCAGATGCACAAGCTGGATTTAGGAAAGGCAGAGGAACCAGAGATCAAACTGCCAACATCCCCTGGATCACAAAAAGCAAGGAAATTCCAAAAAAACATCTACTTGTGCTTCACTGACTATGCTAAACCTGTGTGGATCACAACAAACTGTGGAAAATTCTTCAAGAGATGGGACTGCCAGACCACCTTACCTGTTTCCTGAGAGAAATGTATGCAGGTCAAGAAGCAACAGTTAGAACTGGACATGGAAAAATGCACAGGTTCAAAACTGGTAAAGGAGTACATCAAGGCTGTATATTGTCACCTACTTATTTAAACTCTGTGCAGAGTGAGTGTGTGTGTGTGTGTGTGTTAGTCCCTCAGCTATGTCCAATTCTTTGCAATGGACTGTAGCCCGCCAAGCTAGAGTACATCATACAAAATGCTAAGCTGGATGAAGCACAAGCTGGAATTAAGACTGTCGGGAGAAATATCAACAACTTCAGATATGCAGATGATATCTCTCTAATGGCAGAAAGCAAAGAGGAACTAAAGAGCCTCTTGATGAAGGTGAAAGAGGAGAGTGAAAAAGCTGGCTTGAAACTCAACATTCAAAAAACAAAGATCATGGCATCTATTCCCATAACTTCAGGGTAAATAGATGGGGAAAAAGTGGAAACAGTGACAGATTTTATTTTCCTGGGCTCCAAAATCACTGTGGACAGGGACTGCAACCAAAAAATTAAAAGAGGCTTGTTCCTAGAAAGAAAAGCTATGACAAACAACAGTATATTAATAAGCAGAGATATCACTTTGTTTCCAAAGGTCTGTCTAGTCAAAACCATGTGGCTCAGTGGTAAAGAATCCACCAGCAATGCAGGAGACGTTGTTTGATCCCTGGGTTGGGGAGATCCCCTGCAGGAGGACATGGCAAACCACTCCAGTATTTCTGCCTGAAAAATTTCATGGATAGAGGAGGCTGATGAGCTACAGTCCATGGGGTTCCAAAGAGTTGGACAGATCAAGCAATTGAACACATACATGGTCAACGCTATGGTTTTTTCAGTAGTCATGTACAGATGTGAGAGTCAGGCCATAAGGAAAGCTGAGTGCCAAAGAACTGATGCTTTTGAACTGTGGTGTTGGAGAAGACTCTTGAGAGTTTCTTGGACAGCAAGGAGATCAAACCAGTCAATCTTAAAGGAAATCAACCTTGAATATCCATTGGAAAGACTGCTGCTGATGCTGAAGCTTCAATACTTCGGCCACCTGATGTGAAGGGCCAACTCATTGGAAAAGACCCTGATATTGGGAAAGATTGAAGGCAAGAGGAGAAGAGAGTGGCAGGGGATATATGGTTAGACAGCATCACTGACTCAATGGACATGAGTTTGAGCAAACTCCAGGAGATAGTGAAAGGCAGGGAAGCCTGGTATGCTGCAGTTCATGGGGTCGTAAACAGTAGGACACAACTTAGTGACTGAACGATAAAAACATTTAAGTTATCTTGGTAAACTTTATCTACACATTCTATTTATCACAAGTACTTCTTATTTTAACCACATTCATGTTAAAGATTTTAAATGTACAGAACTAATACAATAATAGAAAAATTTATTTTGTAGCTTTGCAGGCTCCAGATAATAGTCACTTTTCAGTTTGGAGTGTATTGTGTGATACAGCAACATCTAATCGCCAAGTATGAATTGAAGCCTAGTTCTAATAGACATTGTAAAGACCCTCAGAAAAGGAGGGCTACAGTTCCAGGAGTAGGACACACAATGGGCTACCTAAACATAATTGAAATTTTGTTGGTCTGAGTTGTGACAGCAGAGAAGAGACCTCAGCTAAAAAGCACAGGGAAATACAGACATAGAGCATCCTAACTAAAAAGAGTCATTTCTTGGTTAGATTGAGCAGAGCTCAACTGGTTTGTACTTAATGGAACATAGCTAGAGAGTACCCTCTGCATCCATGGGTTCCATATTTGCAGACCCAACCATATGGATGGAAAATATTTGGAAAAAAGTTCTAGAAAGTATCAAGAAACAAAACTTGAATTTGCTAAGCAAGTAACCATTTGCATAGCGTTTACATTTCACTTACAACTATTTATAAAGCATTTTCATTGTTTTTTGGTATTTTAAGTAATCTTGTTATTGCTGCTTAATCACTAGGTTGTGTTCAACTCTTTTGGGACCCCTTGGACTGTAGCCCAACAAGTTCCTCAGTCCGTGGAATTTCCCAGGCAAGAATACTGGAGTGGGTTGCCATTTCCTTCTCCAGGGTATTTTCCTGACCCAGGTATGGAACCCATGTCTCCTGCATTGGCAAGCAGATTCTTTAACACTGAGCTACCAGGGAACCCCTTCAAGTAATCTAAAGATGATTTAAAGTATAAAGGAGAATGCACATAGGTTATGTACAAATACTGCACCATTTTCTATAAGGGACTTGAGCATCTGCAGATTTTGGTATTTGGCATGGGGACTGGTGAGTCTGTGCTAAATCACTTCAGTCATGTCTGACTCTTTGCCACCCTATGGACTGTGGCCCATCAGGCTCCCCTGTCCATGGGATTCTCTAGGCAAAAATATTGGAGTGGGCTGCCATGCCTCCTCCAGGGGATCTTCCTGACCCAGGGATTGACCTATGTCTCCTGCATTGGCAGGCGGATTCTTTACCAGTAGTGCCACCTGGGAAGCCCCATGGGGCCTGGAATCACTCCTTAATAGATACTGAGGAACTACTGTAGTATTAGAAAGGAGAAATTCATTAAGAAACTCCCCTCCATAGTGAAGTATTGCTTCCCATGATGCTGCACTTAGGTGATCATCTCCAACCTGGATCCATCTGGAGGAGGTCTCTGGGATAGAAAAAGTGCCGAGAGGAACACTCTATATCTAATAATTCTTTACAGAGGGTTGCATTCCTTTTGCGATGATAGTTGTATCCAACTAGGTGTTGAATATATTAGTACAAGGAGTCAGCGAGTAGAAGTAAGACTGTCAGCCACGTGTCAGGCAGAAACATAGATGGCTCTGCAGAGGCTGGACTCTGTTATAAAGTAGTTTTTAGTTTTTGTTTGTTTATTTGTTTGTTTGTGTAACAGACCTGTCTGAGAATCAGAAGGAAAATATGGATCCTTCCTCCACAAAACTATAGTCACTCATTTATAGTAAAAATTTTGCACAGTCCTTCAAGGACTGTGCCTTAGAAGTTTCACTCAATATGTGCTTCATAAACACTGTGTCATGGCACGTGGGTTCTCCATGTTAATTAACATTCTGGAAATTCTTTACCATTAAACTTGATATAGTTAACCTATAGAGTAAAACAAGACATATGAATTTTTACAAATTACTTATAATGCAACCTACCAATTTCATTTTTAAAAACTTAAAAAAAAGATACTAGTGATACAAACTACTTTTTGGCTAAAAGTTTAAAAGTGCTTCATAAAGTTGCAGTATCTTTCACCTGTAAGATATTTGGGGCATAGACATTTGAAGACATACAAGAAGAACGCAGTAGATTTCAGCTGCTCTAATTACATCCTGACATACAAAAAGAAAAAGAGGATTCTGTAGAGTGTTTACACTATTTGATCCTTTATGGTCTTGTTAGGGGAGGCACACTGATAGAAACTGCCCACCCTGGCCAGGCACCAGAGTAACCATTTGCATGAATTGTTTTACGACAGGAGGTCCTGGTAAGGAACATGGAACTAATAAGCCTCCATCAACCGGAATAGTTCAGGAAAGGTCAAAATGAGACACCACACGTTTGATCACCTTCCAGAATCCTCTCTGGCATTCATCTTGGCTGAACAAGGCGTGCACCACCAGGAAGGACTCTTGAGTCAGAATGATCGGCTAAAGACAACCGGAAACTAATCCCATCACCGTAAAACCCGAGACTGCAAGCCATGTAACAAAGCTGTTCTCCTGGGTTCCCTTACCCTACTGCTCTCCACCCTGGTGCCTTTTCCCAATAAAATCTCTTGCTTTGTCAGCACATGTATCTCCTCAGACGATTCATTTCCGAGTGTTAGACAAGAGCCCAGTTTCAGGCCCTGGAAGGGGTCCTCCTTCCTGCAACAGTCTTATCCAGAATCAAGCTGTCTTCATTTAGCAATACGGACAAACTCAGCCATATGTGGCCATGTGCAGGGGAGGTTGTTATCATGACATTCCTGTAATTTAGGGACAGACCTGTGGTAAGGAACACACTCAGGTATCGCTCCTTTATTTTCTATAAAAGCTGGACTGAATGCTCAGGGAATTGAGTTTTCTTAAGTACTGATTCTCAACAGATGTATATCCCCATACCCTCTATCGGTTACACCTATATTATACACTATATTCTCTACAATATTATGTATTATATGTATTTTATACCACAATGATATTACAATGCCTCTCTTTCTGTTTTAAGACACAAGAGATTTACTAAAGTGAGATACCCCTGGAGTGGTCTCTCCCATTTAAAGATCCTCAATACCTAACAAATGTAATTAAAAAGGCTGGAAGAATACCTCGTATTTCTCCAATTGCCAATTCCTGATGAGGCAAATTGTAAACTTTACGGATGAATTTAACTTCACTATCACTATCATATGACATTTATCTTTGGATATTTTTGTTTTCAAAATCAAATACCCAGATATGTGTAAGAAAAGCCCTAGGTGATCAGACTGGTACTGTATTGCTTCCCCGGGATCCCCTCCAGTCTTATCAATAAGTCATTTGCAGCAAAATGGAAAGGATAAAAAGTATGAGAAAAAGATGATATCAGATTTCTAAGAATCTTTTGCAACACGGTTTTAATAATAATCAGCAGGACATTTTCCTATTTACCATCTCATTCACGCACATTGTGCTAAATTCAATAGTTAATGAGGCCTCATCATAAGGATGAGATATTTGTACCTTTTTGCAGATGTCTTACTTTTGAAGTTTCCTTAATTGTAAAAGACATTTCACTCTTGGAAATGTGTACGCTTTTACCACAAGTGGACACTCACTTAATTTAGGTTTTTAGATTAGATGGTGTCCACAAAAATTAAAAAAAAAAAAAAAAAACCACACACATAAGGAAGTTTTTTTTTTTTAACTTATAATCCTATTTGCAATCAGCACTTTACTTATTTTATAACTTCTAATTTCACTGATTTGAGGTTGAAGCAAGGCCAGCTCTTTACTCTTTTCAAATACAGCATAAAAATGATAGAATGATGCAGTACTAGCTTCCAAGTCTTTTAGGGGAAAAAGGGTATCAGGTTTACATATACTTACAGATTATTCAGAAAAAAAAAGGAATGCATGCTTGTCTCTGTACACATATCCATACAGAGAGGAAAAAAAAAAGTGAGAGAGAAAAATAACACTTGAGCTAATATAGAGAGATATGTTAACATCCGAGGAAAGGAATCTAGATGAAAAGTACATAAGAACCCTTTATATTTTGTAACATTTCTCTAAGTCTAAAATTATTTTATAATAAGTTTAAAAATGTAATTTCTGAATTTAAAAAGATGAGAAAGTGGATCAAAGAATTTATAGACTTAGTATATAAGGATGCTCTAAGACACATGTACTATTGGCTTGATCTTGTAAATCAACAATCAATACTCAAACACTTATGTTGTTTAAAATTGCTGGTCTACTGGCAACATGCAGCAATATACATTACACAAACCATCATCCTTAAACGATATTAATGTTTCAGCTCAGCTGTCATCAATTATTTAAGACTCACTTCCCAAGCAGGTTGGTAAGGCTAGAAGGAAAGATTTTTCAGAGAGGGAAGGGAGAATTACGGAAAGAAAACCCCAAATTACTTTATCCTAGTAAGAAAAAGCTTTCTGAGCAACCTTGAACCCATGTGTATATATATATAAGGGACTATTTTCATCTGGTGACCTATCCACCAGATAAAGCAAAATAATATCATTGCCCAAAGGAGACAAATCTCCCCCAGGCCATGTATGTCAGTAAAATAAAGGATCAACTTATTGAAATATTGGCCCAGCTAGACTTTCTTCCATTAACAATCAGTTGAGACACATTTTTAAAGCAACAGCTTAAATGAATGGCTGTGTGTCTGTAATAATTCTGACTTAAAATGTCAACTGTATTTGAGATGCTATGTGCATTTAATCAATGTCTCTATATTATAAAATAAATATACTTCAGTGTGACTGCTGTGCCAGCCATAAATCATAATTCACAAAGAACATCTTATCCTCACTATTGATAGTCGTTAATGACAATACTGATTAAAATAGTATCTGACTGCCATATTATTTTAAACAGTCTACTAGAATTTCTATTACATCCTATAACCTACCACTATTTCTCTTTATGCTGATACATCTCTTTTGGAATAAAACATGATAGATTTAAAGTTTAACACTGAAAATGCAAAACATAAGAGTAGAGCTTATCAGCTAACCTGTATTCCCAAAATGAAGAGTTACTTCTGTTAGAGAGTCCAGTATTCAAAGGATTTGTTTCTCTCTTTCAGCATTACTATCTGAAGTTTTCAAAATGAAAACTTCAGATTTAAAAGAAAAAAACAAGAGTAAAATGTATCATCATTTCAAAATTAAGTCAGCCTATGAAAGCCTCTGTAAGTAGAAACTGTTAGTTACTACTTTTAGAATGGATTTCTTAGAGTCAAGAATTAACTCAGGAACCCATTGTTGAATGCGTATAATGATCTAGGCAGTAAGCAATAGCAAAACTGATGTCAGATATGCCCAATACCCTACGGTCATTGTTTAACTGGGGATTAGATAGAGTCCCACTAACCAGGATGAATAAAGGCTGGATGAATGACACAGAGGCTGCCTTAGACAGGTCAGCCAACTAGTCTAGAAGTGGTCTGTCAAGGCATAGTCCAGCAGCAGCACAGGTCATGGTGTTGCAGGGAGGCAGCCAATTCTGACTCCATGCTGCAAACTGTTTCTTTGACTTGCTTTTTGTTGCTTTTACTATTATAATCATACTCACTGGCTTGCCTGGAAAAAACTGCCCCTCTGCTTGACTGTAAACTAAAGTGCCTTTGTTCAGCTCCTGGAGAGATAGTTTGTCCCTGCCCACCTGTGAATAGAAGAGATTAACACGCCTCTTCCAAAGGCTGGCCATTCCCTTGGAGATGTTTTGCAAGACGGATGACCCTTTCACTTTACTTCCTCACTGCCTCTCCCTCTCTATTCTGCCTTTTGACTTTAGTTCCTCATTGCTTTTTTCTCTCTGGTCTATAAAAGAACCTGGCATCCAGACCCCAATAAGATGGTTATTTTAAGGCACTAGCCTGCCATCTTCTTGGTCTGCTGGATCCCTGATTAGTCTCTTCCTTGCCTCAACACCTCATCTCTCGGATTCATTGGCCTGTCATGCAGCGAGCACAGTGAGCTTGGCATAACAATGGTAGTGAGGAAAGCAAATGACAGATGAATTCGCAAAAGTCAGATAAGATGCCAAAGATTCAAAGAAAAAATATTGTGTAACTAGGCGGCTGCAACGGGCGCGCTAAGTGCGGCCGAGAGGAGCCACCCCACGTCCGAGGTCAGGGGCAGAAGCCAGGAGGACCCCATGCCCGAAGGGCAGCGGCCAAGAGGAGTTACCCCATGTCCGAGGTCAGGGGCAGCGGCCAAGAGTGCCAGACTGCGACGGCGCAGGAAGGGCCAAGAGGAGCTACCCCACGTCCGAGGTCAGGGGCGGCGATGAGAGGAGTTACCCCACGTCCGAGGTCGGGGTAGCGGCTGGTAGGAGATACCCCATGCCCTTAAGCCTGAGGCCAGGGGCGGCAGGCAGGAGGAACAACCCCACGCCCCTACGCCCAAGGCCAGGGTCGGCAGCTGGGAGGACCAACCCCACGCCGTGGCTGTGTGGGCACAGGAGGGCCTAGAGGAGCTATCCCACGTTGAAGGTCAGGAAGGGCGGCAGTGAGGAGATACCCCTCGTCCAAGGTAAGGAGCAATGGCTGTGCTTTGCTGGAGCAGCTGTGAAGAGATACCCCACGTCCAAGGTAAGAGAAACCCAAGTAAGACTGTAGGTGTTGCAAGAGGGCATCAGAGGGCAGACAAACTGAAACCATACTCACAGAAAACTAGTCAATCTAATCACACTAGGACCACAGCCTTGTCTAACTCAATGAAACTAAGCTATGCCCATGGGGCAACCCAAGATGGGTGGGTCATGGTGGAGAGATCTGACAGAATGTGGTCCACTGGAGAAGGGAATGGCAAACCACTTCAGTATTCTTGCCTTGAGAACCCCATGAACAGTATGAAAAGGCAAAATGATAGGATCCTGAAAGAGGAACTCCCCAGGTCAGTAGGGGCCCAATATGCTACTGGAGATCAGTGGAGAAATAACTCCAGAAAGAATGAAGGGATGGAGCCAAAGCAAAAAGAATACCCAGCTGTGGATGTGACTGGTGATAGAAGCAAGGTCCGATGCTGTAAAGAGCAATATTGCATAGGAACTGGAATGTCAGGTCCATGAATCAAGGCAAATTGGAAGTGGTCAAACAAGAGATGGCAAGAGTGAATGTCAACATTCTAGGAATCAGCAAACTCAAATGGACTGGAATGGGTGAATTTAACTCAGATGACCATTATATCTACTACTGAGGGCAGGAATCCCTCAGAAGAAATGGAGTAGCCATCATGGTCAACAAAAGAGTCCGAAATGCAGTACTTGGATGCAATCTCAAAAACGACAGAATGATCTCTGTTCGTTTCCAAGGCAATCCATTCAATATCACTGTAATCCAAGTCTATGCCCCAACCAGTAACGCTGAAGAAGCTGAAGTTGAACGGTTCTATGAAGACCTACAAGACCTTTTAGAACTAACACCCAAAAAAGATGTCCTTTTCATTACAGGGGACTGGAATGCAAAAGTAGGAAGTCAAGAAACACCTGGAGTAACAGGCAAATTTGGCCTTGGAATACGGAATGAAGCAGGGCAAAGGCTACTAGAGTTTTACCAAGAGAACACACTGGTCATAGCAAACACCCTCTTCCAACCACACAAGAGAAGACTCTATACATGAGACATCACCAGATGGTCAACACCGAAACCAGACTGATTATATTCTTTACAGCCAAAGATGGAGAAGCTCTATACAGTCAGCAAAAACAAGACCAGGAGCTGACTGTAGCTCAGACTATGAACTCCTTATTGCCAAATTCAGACTTAAATTGAAGAAAGTAGGGAAAACCACTAGACCATTCAGGTATGACCTAAATCAAATCCCTTATGATTATACAGTGGAAGTGAGAAATAGATTTAAGGGCCTAGATCTGATAGCTAGAATGCCTGATGAACTATGGAATGAGGTTCATGACATTGTACAGGAGACAGGGATCAAGACCATCCCCATGGAAAAGAAATGCAAAAAAGCAAAATGGCTGTTTGGGGAGGGCTCACAAATAGCTGTGAAAAGAAGAGACGTGGAAAGCAAAGGAGAAAAGGAAAGATATAAACATCTGAATGCAGAGTTCCAAAGAATAGCAAGAAGACATAAGAAAGCCTTCTTCAGCGATCAAAGAATGCAAAGAAATAGAGGAAAACAACAGAATGGGAAAGACTAGAGATCTCTTCAAGAAAATTAGAGATACCAAAGGAACATTTCATGCAAAGATGGGCTCGATAAAGGACAGAAATGGTATGGACCTAACAAAAGCAGAAGATATTAAGAAGAGATGGCAAGAATACACAGAAGAACTGTACAAAAAAGATCTTCACGACCAAGATAATCACGATGGTGTGATCACTGACCTAGAGCCAGACATCCTGGAATGTGAAGTCAAGTGGGCCTTAGAAAGCATCACTATGAACAAAGCTAGTGGAGGTGATGGAATTCCAGTTGAGCTATTCCAAATCCTGAAAGATGATGCTGTGAAAGTGCTGCACTCAATATGCCAGCAAATTTGGAAAACTTAGCAGTGGCCACAGGACTGGAAAAGGTCAGTTTTCATTCCAATCCCAAAGAAAGGCAATGCCAAAGAATGCTCAAACTACCGCACAATTGCACTCATCTCACACGCTAGTAAAGTAATGCTCAAAATTCTCCAAGCCAGGCTTCAGCAATATGTGAACCGTGAACTTCCTGATGTTCAAGCTGGTTTTAGAAAAAGCAGAGGAACCAGAGATCAAATTGCCAACATCCGCTGGATCATGGAAAAAGCAAGAGAGTTCCAGAAAAACATCTATTTCTGCTTTATTGACTATGCCAAAGCCTTTGACTGTGTGGATCACAATCAACTGTGGAAAATTCTGAAAGAGATGGGAATACCAGACCACCTGATCTGCCTCCTGAGAAATCTGTATGCAGGTCAGGAAAACAGTTAGAACTGGACATGGAACAACGGACTGGTTCCAAATAGGAAAAGGAGTACGTCAAGGCTGTATATTGTCACCCTGTTTATTTAACTTGTATTCAGAGTACATCATGAGAAACGCTGGACTGGAAGAAACACAAGCTGGAATCAAGATTGCCAGGAGAAATATCAATAACCTCAGATATGCAGATGACACTACCCTTATGGCAGAAAGTGAAGAGGAACTCAAAAGCCTCTTGATGAAGGTGAAAGTGGAGAGTGAAAAAGTTGGCTTAAAGCTCAACGTTCAGAAAACAAAGATCATGGCATCCGGTCCCATCACTTCATGGGAAATAGATGGGGAAACAATGGAAATAGTGTCAGACTTTATTTTTCTGGGCTCCAAAATCACTGCAGATGGTGACTGCAGCCATGAAATTAAAAGACGCTTGCTCATTGGAATGAAAGTTATGACTAACCTAGATAGCATATTCAAAAGCAGAGACATTACTTTGCCAATAAAGGTTCGTCTAGTCAAGGCTATGGTTTTTCCTGTGGTCATGTATGGATGTGAGAGTTGGACTGTGAAGAAGGCTGAGTGCCGAAGAATTGATGCTTTTGAACTGTGGTGTTGGAGAAGACTCTTGAGAGTCCCTTGGACTGCAAGGAGATCCAACCAGTCCATTCTAAAGGAGATCAGCCCTGGGATTTCTTTTGAAGGAATGATGCTAAAGCTGAAACTCCAGTACTTTGGCTACCTCATGTGAAGAGTTGACTCATTGGAAAAGACTCTGATGCTGGGAGGGATTGGGGGCAAGAGGAGAAGGGGACGACAGAGGATGAGATGGCTGGATGGCATCACTGACTCAATGACATGAGTCTGAGTGAACTCCGGGAGTTCATGATAGACAGGGAGGCCTGGCATGCTGCGATTCATGGGGTCACAAAGAGTCGGACACGACTGAGCGACTGATCTGATCTGATCTGAGACATATGAGGCTGAAGATGGACCCGGGAGCTAGTGTTGCGGGTGTGACCTGTCAGAGAAACTAAGTTTCATTATACCAGGGATGTCTAAGATGATGGGGTTGGAATCCCATCAGGCCATGGGCTCTACAGAGCACCAAATATATGAGGCAGTGCTACCAGGCAGACTCCCGAGTAAGGTTATCTTGGTAGGGAAGGTAGCACTTCGTTTAAAAGTCATAGCTACTCAGAGCTCCATAGTTTACTAAGTTCTGTGGTGGGGCTACCAGAAACCCAAAGTGAAGAACAATTACACAAAGCTGACCAGGGTTGGAGGAGAGACTGCTGATAATCAATCTATTTCTGGGTTTTATTCAGGAGACAAGGACCTGGAGGAACCTGAGAACTGGGTTACCTTTATGAGAAGACACGAAGGAAAGAGAAAGAGAGGGAGAATGAAGTCAAGGCAGAGATACAGGGAAAAGAATAATTCTTAGGAGGTGGCTTTCGTGCCCAAGATGATACAAGACCTGTGGAAACTACCGTTCCAAGGCAAGTCCAGAATAATCAGACTTTTCCACAAAGTGCGGCCTTAACATGTTGAGATTGAAAAGGAGCTGGGTGAGCTGGCTTCAGAAGGCTGACCAAAGGAGTCAAACTGTCAGGGGAAGGAGCTGAGTCTGCCTGAGAAAGTGAGGGCAACCTACTGGGTCGCCACATCTGTATTTGCTGCCGAGGTTCCTTGGCAATCTTGCTAATTTTTAACAACACAAAAACGATCATCTGTATACACTGAATGCTTAGGTTTATGGATTATGCTTGTGTTGTTGTGAGTTTCTTCCTTTACTTTTCTCTACTCAAGTCATAACATGGGGGAGGAAGTTGCAACTGAAAATAGTAAAACAAAAGTAAATGGAGAAGGAAGAATAAATAGGAAATATTTAGATAGCAAATTCCAATTAATTTGCTGGAAAGTCTTTACAAAAATGCGTCAGTAATCATATCACAGTGGACATTAAATACCCTGGAAGAGTGGGGATAAAGAGGCAATGGCAGGAGCATGGAGGAGATGGGTAGTCTAGGGTATGTGTCTTGGTCAAAAATCTAGAATATTGGTCAAAGTCACTGCTTTCATTTTATAGTCCATCTTCATCATAAAACCTCTTCTTTCACATACTCTGAAAATTCCAGGAGGCAAAAAGGAAGGCAGAACAAATCCATGTTATTGATTTTCTACTATACATTGACTAGCGTTCAAATTTAAAGTGGAAAATTACAGTCCCTGGGGGAGAAGAAACCTATCAATGGGAGGAACTAATACCAAAAGCCCCAGAATTAGGGTTTTTACTGTTCACTGGTGATTTTGTCAGCAATCACAGTTGCAAACCGTTATTTCTGGTCGATGTACCCTCCAGCTTTCTCTTGAGTCTTGAATTACATAATGGTTTAAAGAATTCTTTTGTGGGCACGTGGGGTGCTGCTTTTAGTCATTCTCTGCTGAAACATTTCTACTTTGATTTCTGGGGCTAAGTGGCTTTTTTTCAGATACTGAGAAAGCCTTAGGAGACTACAGAGAGGTTCAGATATAGACAAGCACAAAAAAACTAAGACAATGGAAGAGTACACTCAAGTTTTCTTTTATAGCTTTTGCTCTTTTATATACATATTCTATTTGTAGCATAAATATTTTAAATGAGTAGTATTAAAATTACTTTTCAGTTTTGCTTTTCAAAGAACTTTTATGACTATAGCAGTTCAATTCAGTTCAGTCGCTCAGTTGTGTTGATTTTGTGACCCTGTGGACTGCAGCATGCCAGGCCTCCCTGTCCATCACCAACTCCTGGAGCTTGCTCAAACTCATGTCCATCGAGGTGGTGATACCATCCAACCTTCTCATCCTCTGTCATCCCATTCTCCTCCTGCCTTCAATCTTTCCCAGCATCAGGGTCTTTTCTAAGGAATCAGTTTTTCACATCAGGTGGCCAAAGTATTGCAGCTTCAGCTTCAGCATTAGTCCTTCCAATGAATATTCAGGGTTGATTTCCTTTAGGATTGACTGGTTTGATCTCCTTGCAGTCCAAGGGATTGTTGAGAGTTTTCTCCACCACTACAGTTCAAAAGAATCAATTCTTCAGTGCTCAGCTTTCTTTATGGTCCAACTCTCACTATGTTATGTAGTTATGACTACCTAGCGGCACATAAACAAAAGGTGGGGAGGGAAAGTGAGGATCACCAGATCTAATGGAAATGCAAACTAGGATGATCCACTCACCCAATTTGCTTAAAATGAGGAGATTCCCTGGGATGGGTTTCTCAGTGCTCAAACTAGAATAATCTGGACACCTCAACATAGACCAAATAACACACTGAGCATGAAAATGTTTAAAGGGCAAATTTTTCTGTTTGCCTCTAATTAGATTTCCTACTTTGGCAGGGTAAAGGTTAACAGTCTTGGGCTATTTCCTCCAATTCACCTGTGAAACTGACTTTTCAGACTTCAATCTTTATCTGTTTAAGTCTACAGACATATATTTTAATCATTTTCAGCCAACAGTCAAGTAGTTGATGATCACAATGATAATTTACACATGTATTGCAAATATATATGACAAATAGACCCTGATGCTGGGAAAGATTGAAGGCAGGAGGAGAAGGAGACCACAGAGGATGAGATGGTTGGATGGCATCACTGATTTGATGGGCATGAGTTTGAGCAAACTCCAGGAAACAGTGAAGGATAGGGAAGCCTGGTATGCTTCAGTCAGTGCGGTCATAAAGAGTTGGACATGACTTAGTGACTGAACAACAACAAAAAGTACATAGCTCTCAGGCAGAGAAAAACTTCCATTCAAGAAGGCAGTTACACAGCTAAGTTCAGATATTGAGACATTTCATTTTCGATATTTTTACTAAGTACACTGCAAATGTTTTAACCATAATTTTATGGGATTCAGGGATGCTCTGGTTATTTAAAAGGAGTTTAATGACGTTTCTGTCACTTTAATAAAACCCTTCCACACTTTAAGGAAAGTGTAACAAGAGAATATATCTGACTTGTTTACTGTCGTTATCTTCAAACTGAAAACAACACTCATTTGACAATCAATATTTGTTGTATGAATGAAAGAAATCTCAGGAAAGAAAAGAAATAACAGATTGGTTTTACTTTCAACATGTTTGTTGTGTTCCTTGTTGTTGCTTGGTCGATAGCATTGAATAAATTATTTCAAAAAAGACTGGGGACTGCTCCACTCAACCTAAAAAATCAGTATGGAAAGATATGTTCTTGGTGGGAGATGTTGGTGTCACCAAAACCGATCCTTTGAAGCATTTTGTGGGGATGCTTCCTGAAAAAGATTGTTGATATGCTCTGTATGATACAGGCTTTGAAACAAAGGAATCCAGAAAAGAGGAGTTGATGTTTTTCCTGTGGGCACCAGAACTGTCTCCTCTGAAGAGTAAAATGATCTATGCGAGCTCCAAGGATGCCATCAGAAGGAAGTTCCAAGGCATAAAACACAAATGTCAAGCAAATAGGCCAGAAAACCTCAATCGAGCTTGTACTGCTGAAAAGCTAGGTGGATCCCTAATTGTAGTTTTTGAAGGATGTCCTGTGTAGACCATCATCTGGTGCCACAAATCAAAAGCTTCCACGTTTAATGTTATCCTCTTGCTATAAGTAAAGCAGAATACAGGGACTCGCTGAAGGGGAGCTGTCTTGTCATTTGTGGGGTAAACTATTCTGTGAACATGTGCAAATGGCCCTAAATAAATCTAAACTCTAAAATTAAAAAAAAGAAAGAAAGAAAGATATGTTCAAAACTTATTTATTGAAAAAAGGCTTGGGTTTGTTTTTTTAGGAATGGAGAGGTAGACAGGGGTTCGAGGTATACAGCTGAATTCGAACCACAACTATGATCCTAGCTTCACAATTTGGCTTTTAATTTTAAATCCTATTTTCATGGCTAGTAATTTCATATTTATGGGTTATCTTAATTAGATAGTAAGTTTAAGTAAAGGGTTCATGTTGTATATCTTTTTCTGAATTTCCCCAGAGTAACATTTAATAGACACTAAAGTAATGAACTGATTGGCTAATTTTTTCATACCATTTTAGATGGATATTCATCTTTCCTACTGTTAGGGAGGTCAATTCCATAACCTATTCAGAAACCTCATTCCAGTGCTTAACGATCATCTTCTTTTTCTATCTAACCTCATGTGTTTTTCTGATAGTGATTTTGGCTTAGTATCTCTAGCCCTGTCCTCAATGGCAATGGTGAACAGCTGGTTATTATTACCAGGTAACTCATCCTTCAACATTTACTTCAAGGAGGAAAAAAAAAAACAAAATCCTAATACAGTTTGCCCTCTTTCTTATTTTTGGGCCACTTCCACTATTTTCATTATTTTCAATACTATTATCTAGAATGACTAAAGGGCACTACACATTAATATTCAAATAAGTCTACTCCAATTAGCACATCATATAAGCCAGCCAATCAGCACAACCTTATTAAAGGCCAACACTGTGAAAAGTATGATGAGAAAGTCCGTGTGTTTAAAGGAATTTACAATCCCACTGAGAACATGAGACAAACATGTAAAACCCAAACTAAAAGCCGAGTCAGCCTATGGGAAGTACTGAATGAGGAGCCACGGACTATAAAAGTATTGATGAGAAAGAGAGACACGCAGGTCAAAGAAGGACCATGGAAATGGGGCTGAAGGTGTGTTCAGAGGCCTGGGAGGACTCAGAGAGAAGGAAGAGGGATCAGCTCAAGAGAGGGGCAACTTAGGGCTCCATAAAGCTTGTTTGAGGGTAACAGTGAGCAATCTGGCTGGAGTGGTGAGTTTGCAGAAATGAACAAGAAAAATCAATGATGGAAAAATAAGCTGGAGGGACATCCTTGGCAGTCCAGTGGTTAAGACTCTTCCCATACACTGCAGGGGGGTGCAGGTTCAAAACCTGGTTGAGAAACTAAGAAACTACAGGCCAGGCAGGGTGGCCAACATTTTTTAATAGGAAAAAAAGAAACTGGAATAAGAATATAGAAGCTACTGAATGCCAAACTAATTTTATTTTAATGAGTCAGTAGTTCCCAAATGGAGGTTCCTGGGGTTGGATGCAAAAGAAACATCAGGGAATCCCAGGTCCTAGTCTAGAACTAATTAATCAGTATCTCTGATGATGAAGTCCAGTGATTCATAACTTTAACAAGCTCTGTTGATGACTCTAGAGTACAGCTGGATTTTTGAGAACTACTAGATAATTGGGACGGAGAAGGCAATGGCACCCCACTCCAGTACTCTTGCCTGGAAAATACTATGGACAGAGGAGCCTAGTAGGCTGCAGTCCATGAGGTCACTGAGTCAGACACGACTGAGCGACTTCACTTTCACTTTTCACTTTCATGCATTGGAGAAGGAAATGGCAACCCACTCCAGTGTTCTTGCCTGGAGAATCCCCGGGACAGGGGAGCCTGGTGGGCTGCCGTCTATGGGGTCGCACAGAGTCGGACACGACTAAAGCGACTTAGCAGTAGCAGCAGCACATAATTGGGAATCATCACACAAAGGAGAAAATTGAAGTGCAGAGTGGTTAAGTAGTTGTTGAAAGAAGCAGAGCTGGGATTTGAACCTAAACAGAATGATTCTGGAGGCGCTGCTCTTTGCCACTGTTCTATATCATACCTGAGGGCACAAGGTGTTCATTGAATGTCTGATAACTGAATGAGTGAATGATTGGTGGTCATGCCTGGGATGAACTGGAATGAAGAAAGGAAGAAAGCACGCAAGTTGGTTAGGCATCTATGAAAGCAGTCTAGCCACAGCAAACAAACGTGGTAATTAGAGTATGGCAGTAGAAATGGAAAAAAAAAAAACAAAAACAGACCCAAATGGAAGAGAGAGCATTTTGTGAGTATCAACAGGATTGCTGGATGATGGAAGAATGGGAATAGGAAGAGGGAGGCATCCCGGATGTCATGGGATTCCTGGCAGAATCTCAGACAGATTCAAGGGAGTCAGGATGAACTTGTGACTTAGATGTGTGAATGATGAAATAGATTTCAGACATGTTGAAGCTGAGGTGAGGCTGGGCCACCATGCAGAAATGACCAGCAGCTAGCTGGAGAAACAAAACTGGACTGTCTCCAAAATTCTGGTAGATGCTATTTAGCATGGTTAAGATGAAAATTCTAGATGTGGGACCTAATAATACTTGTATATCTCACGTGTATGAAAGTATACACAGAATTATCACTGGTGTCAACGAATGTTTAAATGCTAATACAATAGAAGCAGTGATCAAGAGGGGTCTTGGTATTGTTATCAGTTCAAAGTCTGTCTCCAGGTAGGCTGTCTCACTTCTCCAGTCTCATTCTTTACTGCTTGCCCAGTTCATCTCCCATGCATCTGGAAGATAGATGTTAGTAAATCATATTGAGGTGCTCAGATAAAAGGTGCTAAGTAAAGAACTAATTCCATTTTTCCTCCATGCAAATGATTAAATCTATACATGTCATTATCTAATAGTATTAAGTCAACATTCTGCAAGGACATGACATTGTGCTGGACATGGTACAAAGCAAATTAGCAAATACAGCCTCAACGAGGAACTTACCAGTGTTTATATACATGAATAAAACTGTTGTTAATATGTTTTATTAGTTATTTAATATGAGTATGCAAATGAGTCCATTAGGAAATCCTTTGCATTTTATTAATCCAGCATTTTAAATGATTATATTTCACCTGAGATGCTAATGAAGTTTATTAACATGTAGCTTCCACTTTAGTGCTTGTGAAAGTTCTTTTTAGCATATCAATTTCTTTAAAAGTTAAGCCAATTTTTTCCACTGGACTTTTGTTCTGATCTGTTAACAAATCTAAACCTCATTATCCAAGAGAAGGACCGAGGTAAACGGCCTATTCTTCTTCAGTACTCTTTTGTAATTCACATTAACGTTAATGGGCGCTATGCATGCACATTAAGAGGAGAAGGGAACCCTAATTAAACAAGTAGCTTTTTGGTTGACATTCTATGTGATCATTTTTTATTGTGATATGTATAAGAAAATCATCTTGCCTTGGACACCCATAAACAGAACTACCAAGTAATCAAACTTACATAGGGTAGGAGGGGAAGGCGATAACAGCAATCAGCTTTTAAAATGAGTTTGAAAACAAGCTAACCGTGCACTTTTATATTAATGAACTCCATCAATGCCCCTCACTCCTCCACTGAACACATACTCACACTCTCCCCCAGAAAAAAAGAATGACAAATATTTGCAGACATACTTAACAGTCAAAAAAAAATTATTTAAGTCAAGACACCAAACAAACTGCATGCTGGGCACCATAGCAGCTCATTTGTCTGAACTCAGTCTATCAGAGTAGCCTGTCTGTCTCTGGGTCGTCTTTTAGTTAAGAAATAAATGCTGACCAAGCAGTCCTAAATGTGTTTGATCCAAATTGCACTTATACTTTTTAGGTACCATGCTTGCATCTTTTTTCATCATCTTATATCATTTGCCCTATTCATAAAGACTCCCTTCTCCAATTCTTTGTATTCTCCTGTTCACAATCTACTCATATTATGATGCTAATTTTCCCCTCTGGTGCTTAGTTGCAAACGAACAAAAGCTAGGATGTATGATACATAAATATATAAATATTATCAGCTATCACACCACTGGGTTTAATGGAAGTCAATATCAGTATATTATATTCTCTACTTTGCAATTCCATTATGGGCTTAACACTGCTGGCCGTAAAAAGGAGCATTCTGAGTCTACGCCTGTGATAATAATAATGAAAAAAAAAAGGGGTCATTGCTCTTCCCAACTTGAATGAAAAATTAAAATTGCTGGGGCACTTAGCTCAAAGGAAAATTGGCAAATTAACAAACCAAGAAACGAAATATTCATGGCTCATACTGTGGAAGAGAAACTTAAATAATTTAAGATGGATGGTGAGGTGAGAAAATTCAGAGTTACCAAAGAGGCAAAAAGTGAGCCTAACCACATTCCAATGTGCTTTCAGCTTCTCTTTCTTTCCCTCGGCAATCAGCAATCAGAGGCAGCCATGGAGGAGAATGGATGGCTGCACCAGGAGTAGCCTTTGACATGCAAATTTATTTATTTATTTTTGTCACAGTCCTATATTTCTTTCAGATTTAATATATGCAGCCATTTTACCCTGATGTACAAATCTCTGTGTTTTCAATGTATTTCTATATCCAGCTGGAAGCTGAATTATGAACTCTGACCTACTCTGGCTTTCATTTTTCATCTGAAATTTCATGTTTCCAACTGGCCTCTACTTCATGAAACCAAGCACCTTAACGCTAGTCTGTGGTGGGCCTTCTGCCTTTGGGGAAATGGCTGTTACAATTTCCCTGGCCTGGCTTCATAAGCTAGGTTACCCTTCACACCCATAAAGTTGCAGGGATAACCAGACACTTCACAACCAGTATCTGGAAAGAGGTAATGACGGGCATGAGTGCATTACAGTTATTGTACACGAGACCTGTAACAGCCATAATGGGATCAAGGTAAGGAGAAGAAAGTATGACAGGTATGTCATGCTCCCTGGAGACTTAAGTATTCAGTCTATCTAACCTAATTTAAAAATCAAGTCAAAATGTATCTTTATGGGTCATGTATTATAAGACAACTTCCAAGGCAGTCCAATGAAATAACTCTGAGCCATGGGTTAAGAATATCAAGTCTGAAACCCATCCATACATTCTGGTCTGAAATACTGGACAAGGGAAAAAAAAAAAAAAGGAAAGCAAAGCAAAACAAAACAAAATAATTATTCTCCATCTGAGTTCATTTTCTATTTGTATTTAGCAGTATAAAATTTCGCTGACTTAATTTGATATGAAGTTATTCATCATTAAGAGATGAAATAACCTTTGAAAATAGTTTATGGTTACATTTAGAAGAGGGTGACCCAAAGTTTATAAAATATAAATGAGTGAATGATTTCAGTTTTATCATTACTTCTTAGAGTTTCCTACACAAAACTGTCCAGGCTTAAGACAGCATGTCTGCCTGAAATACACAACAGCAATTAGAGGGAAAGAGAAAAATGAAAGCAAAATTTAGTGGGTTACAAGTGAAAGGCAATATCTGAGGGTTGGCTGTCTGAGGTTTGGTCCCTTGATGGAAGACAAGAAAGGAAATCTACTAGGCCAGGAACCACACTGAGTGTTTTGCTCACAGAAACTGCTGAACTTAAACTTCACAACAATTCAGAGAGTATACATTATTATCCCCAGTTTACTTATGAGTAGACTGAAACTCCAAGGGATTAATGAAGGCCACAGAGCTTGTAACTGGCAGATTTTCAACTCAGTTAAGAGTTAATTTGATGGTGGTGATGTCTGGGTTGTTTGTGGTGGTGGACGAGGGTGTCTGTGTGTTTGTGTGTGTGTGTGTATGTGTGTAGGAGTATTCTCTTTTAAATAATTCACAGCAGATGTCATAATATAGAGCTTCCCTAGTTTCAATAAGATATTTACAGGCAGATATTGTGGGTTTGGTTCCAGATTACGGCAATGATATCACATTAAAACAAGTCACACAACTTTTTTGGCTTCCCAGGGCATATAAAAGTTATGTTTATAGTATGAAAGTGAAAGTAAAATGCAAGTCACTCAGTCCTGTTTGACTCTTTGTGACCCCATGGACTATAGAGTCCATGGAATTCTCTAGGCCAGAATACTGGAGTGGGTAGCCTTCCCAACCCAGGTCTCCTACATTGTAGGCGGATTCTTTACCAGCTGAGCCACAAAGGGAAGCCCAGAAATACTGGAGTGTTAACCTATCCCTTCTCCAGTGGATCTTCCCAACCCAGGAATTGAACCAGGGTCTCCTGCATTGCAGGCGGATTCTTTACCAACTGAGCTATCAGGGAAGCCCTGTTTATAGTATACTGTGGTCTATTAAATGTGCAGTAGCATTATGTCTAAGAAACAATGCACATCTTAATTAAAATATACTTTATTGCTAAAATAGGCTAACGATCATCAGAGATCACCATAACAGATAAATAATAATGAAAAAGCCTGAACTATTGCATGAATGATGAAAATGTGACACAAAGAAATGAACTGAACAAATGCTATTGGAAAAATGACACCGATAGACTTGCTCAATGCAGGGTTGTCACAAACCTTCAATTTGTAAAAATTACAACATCTCCAAAGCAAAATAAGTGAAGTACAATAAAACGAGGCATGCTTGTAGTCTATGTTGGTATAAAATGGATGAAACAGATGCTTTCCCATTTGCAAAGCTTAGAAATAAAAGTTTTTCCTCTGTGTTCTAAAAAATACCTTTGTCATTAGGGTTCATGATTTAGGTATTTTGTTGTAGAAACTAAACCAGTGTATACCTGCATTAGCTGGGTTAAGATGAAATAATAAAAAAATATCCAATTGGTGGGCTGGGAGAAACAGAGTTAATATAAGCAGCTACAAATCAAGTTCACCATTCAGAACACAGACCACCTGCCTTCAAAATGTTTATATTAGGTATGAAGTATCATCACCTTCAAAATGATACTTCAGGTATCATATGTACTAAAACAGATACAATTTGGGTTGACTCTCTGTTACAGCTTTATATGAAATTGGTTTAAAAATAATCTTCCCATGCTCATATGCTAAAAAAAAAAAAAAAAGCAGACATAAAGTGATCTGGCATGAGTACCCTGGTGTGCTAAGTTCTGATAATGTAGCTGCTGGAAATTCAGTGTGGCCTGGGCAGGTGCATACTCTGTCAGGCTGGTAGACAGTTGCTGAAGGTGCAATGATACCATGTCTTCTGATTTTACCTTTTTCTTAGCACCTAATACAGCCTGAAATAATCTCAGTGATTTTGAGTGAGTTGTTCATTTTTCTCTCCCTCACTGAGATATAAATTCCACAAGAGCCATGGCCTGGAGATCTTGTTCAGCACCATATAAATTGACTGCTGATTCCTTCAAGTTGTATGTATCCTAGGCAAACATCCCATCACTCCATGGGAAATTCACTGTTACAGGCAGTTCACATGTTGTATGATGTTTTGTTTTGACTTAAACTCACCACAAGAAATTAAAAAGTCTCTGATTCTTCCCTCCCCTTTTAAGATAAAAAAAAGTACCATTAAAGAAGCGATTTATCGCTGTATGCCCAGTGCCTAGAACAGTGCCTGATGCAAGTGAAAGTGTTAGTTGCTCAGTCGTGTCTCATGGACTGTATCCTGCCAGGCTCCTCTGTCCATGGAATTCTCCAGGCAAGAATACTAGAGTGGGTTGCCATTCCCTTCTCCAAGGGATCTTCCTGGCCCAGGGATCAAACACAGGTCTCTCGCATTGCAGGTCTCTGTTTGTATCAGGGAAGTCTGATGTAAAGAAGGCCCTTACTAAATGGTGGTTATGTAAGTACCCCAAGTCCAAGGAGCCCTGGCTGCGCGGGCGCAGGAGGGCCTAGAGGAGCTATCCCACGTTGAAATCAGGAAGGGCAGCGGTGAGGAGATACCCCTCGTTCAAGGTAAGGCTGTGCTTTGCTGGAGCAGCCGTGAAGAGATACCCCACGTCCAAGGTAAGAGAAACCCAAGAAAGACGGTAGGTGTTGCAAAGGGCATCAGAGGGCAAACACACTGAAACCATACTCACAGAAAGCTAGTCAATCTAATCACACTAGGACCACAGCCTTGTATAACTCAATGAAACTAAGCCATGCCCATGGGGCAACCCAAGATGGGCAGGTCATGGTGGAGAGATCTGACAGAATGTGGTCCACTGGAGAAGGGAATGGCAAACCACTTCAGTATTTTTGCCTTGAGAACCCCATGAACAGTATGAAAGGCAAAATGATAGGATCCTGAAAGAGAAACTGCCCAGGTCAGTAGGTGCCCAATATGCTACTGGAGATCAGTGGAGAAATAACTCCAGAAAGAATGAAGGGATGGAACCAAAGCAAAAAGAATACCCAGCTGTGGATGTGACTGGTGATAGAAGCAAGGTCCGATGCTGTAAAGAGCAATATTGCATAGGAACCTGGAATGTCAGGTCCATGAATCAAGGCAAATTGGAAGTGGTCAAACAAGAGATGGCAAGAGTGAATGTCGACATTCTAGGAATCAGCGAACTGAAATGGACTGGAATGGGTGAATTTAACTCAGATGACCATTATATCTACTACTGAGGGCAGGAATCCCTCAGAAGAAATGGAGTAGCCATCATGGTCAACAAAAGAGTCTGAAATGCAGTACTGGGATGCAATCTCAAAAACGACAGAATGATCTCTGTTCGTTTCCAAGGCAATCCATTCAATATCACTGTAATCAAAGTCTATGCCCCAACCAGTAACACTGAAGAAGCTGAAGTTGAACGGTTCTATGAAGACCTACAAGACCTTTTAGAACTAACACCCAAAAAAGATGTCCTTTTCATTACAGGGGACTGGAATGCAAAAGTAGGAAGTCAAGAAACACCTGGAGTAACAGGCAAATTTGGCCTTGGAATACGGAATGAAGCAGGGCAAAGACTAATAGAGTTTTGCCAAGAAAATGCACTGGTCATAGCAAACACCCTCTTCCAACCACACAAGAGAAGACTCTATACATGAGACATCACCAGATGGTCAACACCGAAATCAGATTGATTATATTCTTTGCAGCCAAAGATGGAGAAGCTCTATACAGTCAGCAAAGACAAGACCAGGAGCTGACTGTGGCTCAGACCATGAACCTCTTATTGCCAAATTCAGACTTAAATTGAAGAAAGTAGGGAAAACCAGTAGACTATTCAGGTATGACCTAAATCAAATCCCTTATGATTATACAGTGGAAGTGAGAAATACATTTAAGGGCCTAGATCTGATAGATAGAGTGCCTGATGAACTATGGAATGAGGTTTGTGACACTGTACAGGAGACAGGGATCAGGACCATCCCCATGGAAAAGAAATGCAAAAAAGCAAAATAGCTGTCTGGGGAGGCCTTACAAATAGCTGTGAAAAGAAGAGACGCAAAAGCAAAGGAGAAAAGGAAAGATATAAACATCTGAATGCAGAGTTCCAAAGAATAGCAAGAAGACACAAGAAAGCCTTCTTCAGCGATCAATGCAAAGAAATAGAGGAAAACAACAGAATAGGAAAGACTAGAGATCTCTTCAAGAAAATCAGAGATACCAAAGGAACATTTCATGCAAAGATGGGCTCGATAAAGGACAGAAATGGTATGGACCTAACAAAAGCAGAAGATATTAAGAAGAGATGGCAAGAATACACAGAAGAACTGTACAAAAAAGATCTTCACGACCAAGATAATCACGATGGTGTGATCACTGACCTAGAGCCAGACATCCTGGAATGTGAAGTCAAGTGGGCCTTAGAAAGCATCACTACGAACAAAGCTAGTGGAGGTGATAGAATTCCAGTTGAGCTATTCCAAATCCTGAAAGATGATGCTGTGAAAGTGCTGCACTCAATATGCCAGCAAATTTGGAAAACTTAGCAGTGGCCACAGGACTGGAAAAGGTCAGTTTTCATTCCAAACCCAAAGAAAGGTAATGCCAAAGAATGCTCAAACTACCGCACAATTGCACTCATCTCACATGCTAGTAAAGTAATGCTCAAAATTCTCCAAGCCAGGCTTCAGCAATATGTGAACCGTGAACTTCCTGATGTTTAAGCTGGTTTTCAAAAAGGCAGAGGAACCAGAGATCAAATTGCCAAAATCTGTTGGATCATGGAAAAAGCAAGAGAGTTCCAGAAAAACATCTATTTCTGCTTTATTGACTATGCCAAAGCCTTTGACTGTGTGGATCACAATCAACTGTGGAAAATTCTGAAAGAGATGGGAATACCAGACCACCTGATCTGCCTCCTGAGAAATTTGTATGCAGGTCAGGAAGCAAGAGTTAGAACTGGACGTGGAACAACAGACTGGTTCCAAATAGGAAAAGGAGTACGTCAAGGCTGTATATTGTCACCCTGTTTATTTAACTTCTATTCAGAGTACATCATGAGAAACGCTGGACTGGAAGAAACACAAGCTGGAATCAAGATTGCTGGGAGAAATATCAATAACCTCAGATATGCAGATGACACTACCCTTATGGCAGAAAGTGAAGAGGAACTCAAAAGCCTCTTGATGAAAGTGAAAGTGGAGAGTGAAAATGTTGGCTTAAAGCTCAACATTCAGAAAACAAAGATCATGGCATCCGGTCCCATCACTTCATGGGAAATAGATGGGGAAACAGTGGAAACAGTGTCAGACTTTATTTTTGGGGGCTCCAAAATCACTGCAGATGGTGACTGCAGCCATGAAATTAAAAGATGCTTTCTTCTTGGAAGGAAAGTTATGACCAACCTAGATAGCATATTGAAAAGCAGAGACATTACTTTGCCAACAAAGGTTTGTCTAGTCAAGGCTATGGTTTTTCCTGTGGTCACGTATGGATGTGAGAGTTGGACTGTGAAGAAGGCTGAGTGCCGAAGAATTGATGCTTTTGAACTGTGGTGTTGGAGAAGACTCTTGAGAGTCCCTTGGACTGCAAGGAGATCCAACCAGTCCATTCTGAAGGAGATCAGTCCTGGGATTTCTTTGGAAGGAATGATGCTAAAGCTGAAACTCCAGTACTTTGGCCACCTCATGCGAAGAGTTGACTCATTGGAAAAGACTCTGATGCTGGGAGGGATTGGGGGCAGGAGGAGAAGGGGATGACAGAGGATGAAATGGCTGGATGGCATCACTGACTCGATGGACGTGAGTCTGAGTGAACTCTGGGAGTTGGCGATAGACAGGGAGGCCTGGCGCGCTGCGATTCATGGGGTCGCAAAGAGTCAGACACAACTGAGCAACTCATCTGATCTGATGTAAGTGAAGAATAATTATGAACGCTTTTGACAAAGAGGAGGCATTCAACGATGTTAGTGACCAAATGAGTATGGGCAAAATACTAAAAGACAGAAATGAAATTCTTAGTAGCAGGTTTTACTCTTTGTTCTTTGTTAATCAATCAAAAAAGTTTCCTGGGCACACCAACGGTATAGAAGAAGGTACTTGATGGACATTGAATCTTTCCATTTAGGTCCAGAACAAGCTGACCATCTGAAGCCTTTTAAAGTGAGTGGTCTATAATACCAAGAGTAGATGATAGTGGCTATGATGTAAAGGAATGGATTTCAAACACAATTAAACTGACAGAATTCAGTTTCAAGAATATAAGGATTGACAAGCTTATTAAATAATTAAGAAATCAAGGACTGACTTTGGGTTTTTACTATAAACAGGGCAAGATTTTCTTAGCCAAAGGATATTATATATATGTTTTTAGTGCTAGAAAATATCTGTTAGACCCCAGGAAGGTGGAATAGGGCTGATAGCTATGAGGTTGTTTATTGAGGGGTTTTGGACTTCACCCTTTGGTTGCAAGGAGCCACTCACTGGTGGTCTTTTCTGCAGGGTAGTGCCATGAAGAATACAAGAAACACAAAATGAAAAAAATGTAAGCACCTTGATCCTCTAAAATTCTCTTTCAACAGCAGGTAAAACAGAGTATAGAGGGAAACTACCAAAATTGGTAGGTTCTTAAGCTGCATATTTCCCCACAATAAGTCATAGCCTATGTAAGAGCCATAGGTGAAATTGCAAGGAACTAATTCTGAAATCAACAAAGCATACTGGAGCCGGACAATACATATAAAGGTATGAATTAATGAGATCTCCCATAATTTTTTCAAAATGATAGGAAATAGGTTAAATTAACTGAGAGCTAAACTGTGCTGTTACATGGCATCAACACAAAGCGACCAGAGAATAGCAGAAAAGCACATGGCACTTAACTTCCCACGAGCAAGAGCAAAGCTACCGCTACCACAATTACACTTCCATGATGTGTGGTGAGGGAAGGACAGGGAGGCAGAAATTTGGTCCCTGCTCACGCCCTTGGCCAAGCATCATTGTACATGGCACAGCTACACAATCTATACTAAAGCCCCATGTTCTGGAGGGTGTCTGAAGTGCAGATACCGGAACAAAATTATACATATTTAAACCACATATCTAACTCCTTGAGATCCTTAGAGCAATCAATTTTTTTTTTTTAAATAAGTAACTAAGTCAATAGCATCTGAACAACAGATGAGAGTTAAAGCAAAGTCTGTTGGCTAATGGTAACAGCTTTTGTGTTCTTTCTTGTTGAAAATGTGCATGTAGCAGCATCTCCAATATGCTCACAAACTCGGATGCAAAAGGCTACGGAAAACAGTTGCTATTTTTACACCGGAGATAAAATCAAACACCACCTTTCAGATCTTAATTTTTCTAAAATAGGGCAAGGAAATAAAATCTGAATTACTAGATGTCTCAAGAATCTAGGACCTGTGATTTCTATCAGAGGAAAACACAGCAAACATTGGACAACGACAGGAAGAGCCAGCTCTGTATTCTGGGCAGTGGAGTATGAACCTGCCAACTCACATCATCTGAAATAAAATACAGAGTTAAAGTTTAATTTAGTAATATTCTAGAAAATGGGAAATGTGAAGCTATAATAGTTTTTCTATTTACAGACTACTGTAGTTAAATCTTTATAGTATTTTTCTTTAGCACTTTAAAGAGGATTTTTTAACCTTATAAATTAATATTGTAAAGTATTAATAATTATGATAATAGCAATATGTTTTTCTACTGATGCTGCAAAAACCGCCATATACTGAGTGGCTTAAACAACAAAAATGGGCTGAAATTAATGGGTTGGCAGGCTGTGTTCCCATCTGGAAGTTCTCCAGAGAGAATCCATTGCTCTGTCCTTCCCACCTTCTAGAGGCTGCCCACAGTCCTTGGCTCACAGTCCCTCCAGCTACATATTGCATTTCTCTGTATCTTCCACAGTCACATCTTCTTTTAAAATTTTTTTTATCTGTTTAATTTTGGCTGTGCTGAAACTGTTGCTGCACGGGCTTTTTCTCTAGTAGCGGTATGCGGGCTTCTCATTGCGGTGGGTTCTCTTGTTGCAGAGCATGGGCTCTAGGTGCTGACCTTCAGTAGTTGTGGCTCCCGGGCTCTGGAGCTCAGGCTCATTGTGTGGGCTTAGATGCTCTGCAGCATGTGGGATCTTCCCAGAACATGGATTGAACCCATGTCTCCTAAACTGGCAGGTGGATTGCCATCCACTGTACCACCGGGGAAGCCCTTCCACTTTTAAGACCCCTTGTTTTTGCCATACGCCCACTGGTGGAAATTCAGGATAATCTCCTTATCCTAAGGCCAGCTGAACAGAAAACTCAATTCTACCTGCAACCTCACTTCTGCTTTGCCAGGCAATATAACATGCTCACAGGTACTACAAATTGGGACATGAAAATCTTTAGGGAAGCCATTATTCTACTTACTGTGATAATGAACATTTATTGAATATTTGTTACTTGCCAGGCATTGTTCTAAGCAAGTTACATATAATTAAGCAGCTATAATTCTCTTAATAATAGATTTTATTGTTATTCCCATTTTTTAGATGACACAGAACGAGATTAAGTAACTTGCCCAATGTTACCTAGAGAGAAAGCACAGAAGCCAGGGTTGGCATCAGAGTGACAAATACAGTCTGCATTTTTAATCTCTGAACTCCACGACTGCAAAGGCGATTCTCATCTAAATATACTACAGTTCTGTGTTATCATTATTATCAAGGATGATTATCTAATAGCAGTCATGATAGTTACCCAGAATAAGGGCAAGTTTAACATTTTAATTGGTAAATGGATAGATAAAACCATAGAAACCATCAGGGAAAACAAGGGTTTTTTAGAGATTTGTCCCGTGTCTAGATTATGTGTGTCCCTAAATGTCACTTTGCAGTTTCAAGGTCACATGTACGTATACACACACACACACACACACACACACACACACAAACAGGGAGGGAGAGAGGGAGAGAGGGAGAGAGAGAATATATATATATATATATATATATATATGAATAACAGATATGGAATGGAACTTTCTGTTTCACTAAAATTTCAGTTGAAGATCCTTAACTGAGAACATCTGATGACAAATACCACTCAGCATTCTTAAGAAAGGCATCTCTTAAGGGTTTAATAAGAGATGCAAAACTTGCCCATCAACCATCACCTCCCATGATCATCTTCAGCCCATGGAACAGAAAGGTAGAGATTGAGATTTTCTTAGATGGGATATTATAGAGGTAAAGGCAGTAATGGAAAGAGGTGCTTCTTTATCAAATTGTGGGCATCTTGACAGCATATACACGGCATATATGAAGGTAGCTGTTGGAGAAGAATTAAAGTTGGTTTCTGATTGCACCCGGCTGAGCCATGCCTAGTCAATAGACTGGCTGCCTATGACATCTGTCTTACAGTCTCACTGAGTTAGACAACAGTGGACCAGTCTTATTTTGAAACTGAGGAAAGCAAGGCTCAAGGAGCCTTAACGTGTATGATGGTACTTAACATGTGTGATGCCCAGCAGTTTGTGTAGGAAGGTGATGGGTTCAGACGAAGGCCCTCTGACTCCAGATGCAATGACCTCTCCACTACACCACAGTGCCTCTGTAGGTGATGGCTGATGTGCCCACAGACCTGGCCACGGACACACCTGGAATCATAGTGGGAGTAGGGTATGGTTCATCTACCCTGTCGTCTCTGATTCAAAGGCTGTATTCTAGAGGTCACAGGTAAAAGACTCCTTTGCCTCTTGCTTTCCCTATGTTGACGAAGAAGCATTTTCTTTATTCAAATAATGCACTGGTACCAAAGGCTCTGGGCACTACCCATGCCTCCAGCAAAACATGTTTATGGCAGCTTCCTGCCATCACCAGTGTCAGAAGCCAACCAAGAAGGCTCCTTCTGTCTTTGCAGAAAAGGAGCATGCAAAATCACCAGTTAAGATTTTTAAGCATCTACATATGATCCAGCAATCCCATTCCTGGGCATATATCTATTCAAAACTATAATTCAAAAAGATATATGCACCTCTATGTTCATAGCAGCATTATTCACAATAGCCAAGAATGAAAACAACCAAAATGTCTATTGACAAATGCATGGATAAAGAAGATGTGTTATGTATACACAATGGAACATTACTCAGCCATAAAAAAGAATGAAATAAGGCCATTTGCAGCAACATGGCTAGAACTAGAGATTATCATACTAAGCAGGGTATGTCAGAAAGAGAGAGACAGATACATGATGTCATGTATATGTGGAATCTAAAATATGACACAAATGAATTCATCTATGGGACAGAAACAGACTCCTGTACATACAGTCTGTTACTCATATACATCCTTGCTATTGCCAAGGATGAGGGAGGGTGGGAAAGAGATGGACTGAGAGTTTGGGGTTAGTGAATACAACCATTATATAGAGAATGGATAAACAACAATGTCCTACTATACAGCAGAGGGAATAATATTCAATTCCCTGTGATAAACCATCGTGGAAAAGAATGTGTGTATGTGTCTGTGTGTATGTGTGTGTGTATATATATATATGTATATATATACACATATATATATATTCTTCTTCTATAACCGAATCACTTTGTTGTACAGCAGAAATTAACACACCAATGTAAATTAAGTATAGTTCAATTAAAAAAATATTTTTAGGCATCTAGCTGTTAAGGAAGGAAAGCTTGCATTTTTTTTTTTTTTGAGTGAACACAAATAAGTATTTTCATCAGGAGAGAAAAAACCAAACCAAAGCAAAGTAACCCAACTTTGCCTTCAAAAGCAGGTCCCTACCTTAGCATGGCACCAAATCCCTTCTTCTTTATTTTCCTTTCTGGATCTTCATTTCCCTCTTTCTGCTTTTTCTCCTTGACTTTTAATTTGCCCTTTTCCTTCTTCTTCTCCTTTTCTTTCGTTTTTTTGACTTTCCTGGCTTTATTTTCTGCATTTTCTAGCTCAGAGTTCCCCTGAGGGGCAGATTCACAATTCAGAGCTCCTTGACCAGAGTGAGAGCTCCTATCAGACAGACCATCTGCACAAGAGGAAAAAAAAAAAATCAATGCAGTCAGGGGCTCCTCTGTCAGTATTTCAAGAAAAGTTAAAATAGAGAAGAACAAATCAAAGCACTCAGGAGTTCTACCCTGCCACATGGCTACATGTACCCTTTGAAGAGACAACTGCCTAAATCTGGTTACGCAAGGCTTTTGCTGTTGGGAGTGGAGGGCCCTGGTTGCTTAGCCATGAGCATAAAAGGTTTGATATGGGCTGAAACGCTGATCTCTCTGAAAGCAGCTTGTTAACCTTGATCAGCTCAGAATGCCGACATGCTGGGAAACAAACAGGGTGAGTTTATTTCCAGAAGTTTCTGAGTGCAGCTATAACCCGGCTGTTTCAATGCAATTAATGCAGTCAGTCCTTGGGTTGAGGCTGCTTCTAATGACTTGAATAAGAATGTCAAGAAATGCATACTTAGTGCTGCTACCCTAAGGGCAAATGACAGTTGGTCCTTGTAGGAAATTGAAGGAGAACAATTCTTCAGTGGTTGGCCTGTAAAATAAATTGCATATTGCGTTATCCAATTCCATGTTCATTAAGCCAAAGGGCAAAACATATCAGGAAAATGAATTACTTTTAATATCAAAAATATAATTGTGATCCTTAAATCATTTTTCCCTGTGGTTGAGCACCCATTCGTGCCTATGATTCGCTGATAATAATGAGAGGAAGAAACCATTTCAGCAAGCGCGTCGCCGTACCGGCTTCTAACTCTTCAGGTCCATCGTAAGATTTGTCAATGGCTGCTCGGAAGCTCTCGTTGCAGCCCCGGCCGCGGACCATGTGTGGCCGAGGCCTGTGGAAGGGAAGTTCATTCTTCCTGACCTCGGCAACTGCGGTCTGTAGGCTCTCCAAGGAGCTGGACTTTTTCAAACCCAGAGTTGGACCAAAATCTTTGCTTGGAGAATCTGGAAAAAAAAGAAAAAAGGGCAAAAGGTCACCTTTCCCCTAAAGGCAGCCTGATGGAGTAGGAAGGCTTGTTGTTCTATCTCAAAAGGCAGGGGTGGGGATGTTAAGGGGGTGGGACTTGGTGTTAAACCTCATCTTTGCCACTTTTTGTGACTTTGAGCAAATATTTGACTTCTTAATGCCTTAGTTGCTTTTCTATAAAGATGTGGGAAGATTTAAAATGATAATACATGTTATATACAGAATAAATATGTATATATATATTTATGTACACACACATACACATATACATGAATTTGAAAAGCTGTAGCACTCTCTAGAGATTATACGTATGAGAGTGTGTATACACACACTCACATAGCCACACACACATCGAGCACCTAAGTGTTTCACGGTTCTCATTCTAAGCACTCCCATACATTGTAGCTTTTATTATTTCCAAAATTGTTCTTACAGTTATTAAGGAATGTAATATGCACAAAAATCAAACAGCATTGAAGTGATTTTAATTTCTGTCCTTAAACACTTTATCATACGCTAGCACTGTTCCTGTATAGTAAATGCAATTTATTTAGTCGACAGAAAAAGCAAAGCAAGGAAAGAAAACAACTTTTCTGTGTCAATGCTTACTGTTCCATATGTATTTCTATTTGATTATCTAGGAAATGGGGTAATTTTCTTTGCATGATATAATATTCCAAAAAAGCCTAGGTGGAGTTTAATAACTTATGTTTTGATATATAGTATTTTTCATTTGTACGGTTTGTCTTGCTCTGTTACCTGGCACTTTTCACTCATGCCTTGATCTCCATTCCCACCCACAGTCAGGCTCGCAGTTGTGTGTAACAGGATTATGCTATATAAATACCAGCAGCACAAGGATTATTTTAAAGATGGAGGGAATTCTAGCAGGGCTCTTTTCCACCAGGGCCAAAGCTCACGATCGTCTCCAGTTACAAAGATTACTGTCATGAAGGGGCTACACTTGCATTTCTGGAAATAGACTACCTTACAGTTTTTAGTAGATACAGATTGAGTACGTCTTATGGATTGTGAACATAAAGTAGGTACTTCAATGCCTAGTACATAGTAAGGCTCAGTAAACAGCTCTACCATTTCTGACTATGATCACTATTTTCGCTTCTACTAATGCTGCTGCCATAAATATTATTACTAGTTGCTTAAGAAAATACTAGGTAGTACAAGGAATAGAAAAGAAGTACAGCAAAGGCGTCATGCCTGTATAGACATGCATAGAGTTAAAAAACAAAATACACCATCCCATGTATTGTAAATATGTTAAAAACAGTCAAAATAATGACAATAATGCTAATAGCGAACAATGCAGAGAGCGCTTAGCCCAGTTGTAAGTGGTTTACCTGTACTGAAAGTGAAAGTGAAAGTCAAGTCGCTCAGTCGTGTCCGACTCTTTGCAACCCTGTGGACCGCAGCCCACCAGGCTCCTCCATCCATGGGATTCTCCAGGCAAGAGTACTGGAGTGGGTTGCCATTTCCTTCTCCAGGGGATCTTCCCAATCCAGGGATCAAACCCAGGTCTCCCACACTGCAGGCAGACGCTTTAACCTCTGAGCCACCAGGGAAGTAGTGCTACTGCCAATATTGTTCCCATTTTACAGATGAGGAAACGCAGGCAGAGGGCAGAGAAATACCTGGTCTAAAGATACACACTTAATAAGCATCAGAGCTGGGAACTGTTTTCAGGAAGCCCCACTGCGCCTTTTCTGCTCTATATTGTCCAAAGTTGTACTTGGCCTCCACCCTCTACTTGACTATGGTGAAGTGACTTCAAATGGTCTCTAGTTTCCTTATCTCTAACTAAGACCATTAGTCTCGATTAGCCCTGGGTCTAGTTAAACAGACAAAAATGCAAAAACTGGATGTTGTTTTTCCAGCTTCCCATTACCTTGCTGCTGCTGCTGCTGCTAAGTCACTTCAGTCGTGTCTGACTCTGTGCGACCCCAGAGACAGCAGCCCACCAGGCTCCCCCGTCCCTGGGAATCTCCAGGCAAGAACACTGGAGTGGGTTGCCATTTCCTTCTCCAATGCATGAAAGTGAAAAGTGAAAGTGAAGTCGCTCAGTCGTGTCCCACTCTTAGCGACCCCATGGACTGCAGCCTACCAGGCTCCTCCATCCTTGGGATTTTCCAGGCAAGAGTACTGGAGTGGGGTGCCATTGCCTTACAGGAAGCAATTTTGCACTTTAACAATATACATGATGACAATAAACATTCCATTTTATAGGTAACAGTGTATCATTAAGATACGCAACATAGATGGGATTAAGGAGGAAAAAAAATAAGAAATTTCAGGGACAAATTTCAGGTGCTACTTTGCAAATAGTAAATAGTAAGAATACACTGCTACCAAATCTACAAAGAGGTGTATTTCTTATAGTCCTAAGAAGGAAAGTTAGTGCAAGAAACAGAAACTGAATAAGATTGTTTCTGACAAGAAAACAAAAAGCAACAGAGAGGTGTGGGAGTATTAAAGCAACAGTAAAAGCTTTGGAGTTTACAGAAAATATTTTACACCATCTCTCCCTAGGGATCTGACATGAAGTTTGGGAAAAACATGAAGATGAAAACTATCTGAGGAAGCCTAGTTCCTCTATCAACAATAGTAATCATCTTTTATTTATTAATTGCCATTCAGGAGATTATATTAGAGCCCAAACTGTAAGTATTCACATCAACCTTTAGCAATAAATTCTAGGGAACATGAAAGTGAATAAATCATCCAAGATATAAGGCATGTTATCTAAAAGGAGCTCAGCAAGAAGTCATCTTTGAGAAGGAACAAATACTCTGTTACTCATTTGAAGCAAACTGAACATTAGGGATTCATGGGTTTTGCAGGATTAATAGAACTGGCAATTAATTCACTTTACATAAATAGAAGTCACAAATTAGAAGTGTCAACTGATGTTGGCCAAAATTATAGCCTAACTCTACTGGATGTGGTTAAAAAAAAACAAAAAAAACAAAAGCAGAAAAGCATTTGAGTCTTGGTTGTAAATGTGGACTCAGTGATTTTCAGGCTTGAAAACAACTTTCTTATTTATTTCTAGGGAATAAACAGGATACAGTGGTGGGGAAAAAAAGACTGATGTTAGAGATGAGGATTTGAAATCAGGAAAATCCTTACAAGGACTTATAGGTGCACTGAACTGACTGAACTGAATCTCTGAGTGAAAGGATCTTGGCTAGGGTTCTCATTTCCTTTATATGTCCAAGATGTCTGAGGGAAGGTTGAGGTTACTGGTTACGAGGGATTATTATAAGTCAACTGATGGCATCAGCACTAAATGCCAACCAAACACTTGGAATAAAGGTTTTAGTACATAAAGATTATATGTGAGCACAATAAATTGTCACATTCATTCCTTCTTCCCCACCCCCATTCTCCGCAGTTCCAGCTTAGGTTGCCATTGCATTGGGAATCCTGTAGCTTTCAAAAGGGGAAGATTTTCTGTGTATTTTTAGCCTAACCATTTATACAAATCATACTGTTTCTTAGGCTCCCACTTCAAGTAGAGGTCTCCTTGAAGGAATGATACGAAGGGAGTAATTAATCAAAATCAGTACCTCAGTAGTTCCATCCCACTGAAGTCATCTCCAAAGTGAGGACTCCTCACATTTTCACCTGTAGCTGATGTGATACTGTGGCTGATTTTAAGCAACTGTTTGAGACAGTGATCTCTGAATACCACATGGTATCAGTCATGAGATGGACGATGTCCAAATTTGAGCATTTACTTGTCCCATTTTGAGTATCTGAATGTAAACTGAGTATAATTTTTCAATGATTTCCAGGCCCATTTAGATTAGCTGCAGATGCCAAGAAATAGATCTTTTCCCAAACTTTAGTAGCAAGGCTTTATTTTTTTAAACTTATGACTTCTATGTTCAGTCACCATGTTCTCTAAGATACTGATAAACTTATCTTCCCATCAGAAACATGAACTTGACATTCACAAATTTCTAGAAACATGATACAATGTTTATCAAAGGTACCAAAAGAGGGATCTTGCATGAGAAATATTACATTTAAGGTAGGATAATAAAAGTATTCTTAAAGTTCCATGTGCTAAATTTTTCCTTAGATGTCTCCAAAAGAAATACCACAGAAAGATTTTTTTTAAAGATGCTATAGCTTTTTTGAAGATTTATTTGTTCCAAGTTGACTTGGATGGGCTTGACTTGAACCTGCAAGCCTTCCTCATGTAGAATAGAGGGAAATTTCAGGGCCATGTTTTCTGGCTCCATCAATCCTCAGACATATCCCCTGTTCCTCCTCACCATCCAGAAAAAATGCAGTGTTATGAAGACACTGAACACATACACCAAGTCTAAAGATTTAAAGGAATTCTGCCACCACGTCTCCCATGGTCGTGAAACAAATGAAGAGAAGGGCAGTAGAGAGCTAGTGTCCAAGTGGAGAGGTACCTCTTCAAAATAGAGTTAAAATACTGAAACCACTGCCTCAGTCTTCTAAGTAGAAAGTCCCATTTCAACATGTTGTTGTTCTTGTTTAGTTGCTAAGCTGTGTCCAATTCATTTGAGACCCCATGGACTGTAGCCTGCCAAGATCTTTGGTCCATGGGAGTTCCTTGGCAAGAATACTGGAGTGGGACCCAAGGACTGAACCCACATCTCCTGCATTGGCAGGTGGATTCTTTACCACTGAGCCACCTGGGAATTCCACTCACTTCAACTCACTGTAAAACAAAAAGTCCTTTCTGGAGGACTGTTTGGATAGGTTTCTGCCTCTTCCCTATGGCTGAGAACTGCTGCTGGTTCCCTGCAAGGCAGATGATTAGGATAATAGAGAATATGGAAATTCCCTGGTGGTCCAATGGTTAAGAATCCATCTTGAAATGCAGGAGACTCAGGTTTGATTCCTGGTTAGGGAACTAAGATCCCACATGCTGCAGAGCAACTAAGACCATGTGCTGCAACAGATAATAGAGAATAAAACACTCTATAGAGAGTAGGGATTAATGGTGAGTGATGAAGTGGAGAGGCAGTGAGACATTCCAATATCCCCCACTCTGCCACTTATTTTTTGAGTTATTAACCTTCCTGTGCCTGCTTCCTAATCTGTAAAATTTGGATAAAATGAGGATGGAAGAGTGCTTGGCATATGACAGGTACTCATAAAGCATTGGTGATGATTATTGTCATTGGTGTTTTTACATCAACTCTAAACATTGAGTAAGTGAAGCTCTAGGACAGTTCATTTGGTGCAATCCACCACTGCATTTTAAAATACAACTATTCCCCCTGCAAGAAGCTGAAAAAGGGCTCCATAAAGAAATACAGTATTATCCTTCCTTTTTTATCAAAAGTTAAACTAATTTTCCTTCAAACAACTCCTTACAGTTTTTTCTTTTGAAATAAGGTGTGTGTGTGTGTGTGTGTGTGTGTGTGTGTGTGTGTGTGTATCTCCATCTGTTCATCACATATAGAGGCTATTCTTGGGAAGATTAATAGTGGAGTCTTAGATACCCTTCTCCTTAGGCTATAATCATTTAATTAGTCTGAGATTTCATTGACAATGTTTGAACTTCCCATTCCAGCATTAAAATCTTGCAATAAAAGAATGCCTTAATCTAGAAGACCAGTAATTGGATCTTCCATTATTGATGAAATTGCTTCCAATACATTCTTATTAAAACATAAAGAATTATTTAGGGGAAGGTATTCACTTTCAGATACATGGCAAGTTTTCTTCCATGATAGAGCTTCATAATTAACAGATACTTATGATAGTTAACAATAAATAATGTATTAATCTGCACATTTCAGTAACATCGATAGTCCTGAAGGCATTTAGTGAAAATTAATTACATTTGAGCCCCTCCCCCTAAAACAAAGGAATTGTGCCTAGTAGTAAACTGGGGATCAAAATGATTGCAATGTTATCAAGGGGACTCAGCATGAAACTTGAGAAGGCCATGATTCGTCAAGATAGCTTGCTTCCATTAACAATTTGGCTTTGCTGTCTTATGAACAATGAACTTGGGCAAATACAATAAAAATGCTTTACTTGCTTCATGGAGAGTTGTGATGTGAAATTAATAGCCTTAAAACTCTTTGAATGAAAAATTATTACAAATTCCAAGTAGAAGTCACACCACCACTTTATTCTCCAACATATCTCACTTTGTCTTTTTATTTTAGATTAAACTTACTGAAAATTTTGTGTGTGTGTTTTTTTTAGTAGTTTCCCCTGGAGGCTAAATGCCTTATATGCTTTAATAGATATCATTGCAAATCCATTAGCCCAGAAAAAAAATTCCCATAATATATAAATGTATAATTTCCCAAATTATGTTATCTGTGCTGTGTCCATAATGGGCCTAATTACCTTCTTGCCTATCTCAATATTCCAAATATTGATAATCATTCCAAGCTTATCGCAGTGCCCTGTTTCCTATTCATTACTGCAGGGCATAATGTAATCTGGTTTATATGTTATCTGCTGACATTTGGGTCTCAGTTCTTTTACTGGCAATTTCCAAGTTCTCTAGGAGAAGAGTTTATTTTTTATTTTTCCTTTTAAGTCTCATAAATCTCGGGGTCTAATCATTTCCTGAAATTCATGTCAAAATATTCAATAATGAACTTCTCATTCAGAGTTATATATTTGTATAATCTCTCCTACTCTGACTCTAAACATTGTCTATTTTAAAGTGAAAAGATCTAGAGAAAATTATGGGAAGATTAGGTGGACAAATACAACAAATGATTTGATTATAAATGTGGGCATGGCCCTCCAAGTGACTCCACATCTACACTAAGTGTTGCTGTACACTTTACTTTTCTTCACTAAAAAATCTCTCTTTTATTTATAAATGGAAAGTCAAAACCTGATGCCATATTTTGCTTTTTTTTTTCCTGGACTCAAATTACATCCAACAAATGTAATAAATGGTAAATTTACTACACTTAAAATATTCTGATGACAATCTCCTGTCTTTTTATTTTTTAACTTTGTGGATAAGAAAATGGATGCTGTGGTTCAATTTAGTAGGCAAACTCTTAAAAAAATACATATATTTAAAACCATATCTGAGGAGATTCTGTTAAGGCACCTGGAGAACTCAGTCAAATCCACGGCCCACAGACTGGTTTGTTGTCATCTTTTGTTTTCTCTCTCTTTGCCTTGTCAGGATAACTCTACCGGATTAAAAACAACAACAGTACCCCCAAACTGGCATTCAGGATAATAACAAGTTTAAAAATTATACAAACAGCATTGTTGTCTGGAAGGAAATGTGAATACTTAAAGAAGAAAAAAAACATAACTTTTATTATTTATTATTATTAAAAACACCTCACTTAAGAGTCAAATGAACTGATTAAAGAGGCCAGCTTTCCTACCTGTGGAATGGGATCAGTAGGATGGATGAACGCCACCTACCGTTTTCTGTCTTGCTGATCTTGGTATCCTCAGTGCAGAGAAGAACTGAATAAACATTTGTTGTAGGGATAAAGGAAGGTACAAGTGAAGAGGCGTGAGAGCATGGGGACCACGCTCCACCCCAGTGCTGTGACGCTACAGGGAGTTTACCCCATGATTGCTTTACTCCCTCAACGTTCACTCACAGCCTCTTGTTTCCACTAATATAACCCTAGGTTTTTTGGTCCTATTTTCAAGGATCTAATTATTTCTACCCTCCTTATAACTACTCTCTCATCTCTATGCTTTGTCTTTTTCTACTAGTCATTCCTTTCAACTTCTCTCTTTGTGATATTAACCTTTTCTGCTATTTCCCTGTCCTTATGCACACTTTGAATAGTCTTATTTTTCCCCACTGCCAAGAATACATTTATTCTCCTTCCAAGTCCTCCTTGTATGTCTTGCTAACAGGCTTTTCATTCCAAACACAAATGGTTTCAGTGATTTTTTTCCCCCACCTCATTCTTTTTACCACTTATTCTTTGTATGGCTTACTTCAATAGCACCTCTTTCTTCTGCTTTTGATTGTTGAGTGGTTTATGCCTTACGTGGGTTGTATAATGCCATACTCTCAAAATAAAGTACACTAAGAAGAATTCTAATAAGTTTCTTAAAAAACTATTAGCATACCAAAAAGGTCAAACTGATTGATTTCTTGGATGGTACCCACATGAAGATATTTTTACATGATGTTGTATAAACTGGGTACCTGTATTTTTTGAGGGCCCGAAATTATTTTTATACTTTTGCTTTATTCATTTCTCCCCTTTTTATAGCTAATGGACTGCACTAAAAGGAAAAAAAAACACCTGAAATTTTCAATTACTTACTATTTTCAGAACTGATAGAAAGTAAGGTTTTATACCTTTGAATAACAATTATACGATTATATGTAATGAGAATATTCAGTAATACAAATGAGTGAGTGAGTGAAAGTTGCTCAGTTGTGTCCAACTCTTTGTGACCCCATGGACTATACAGGTTTTAGAATTCTCCGGGCCAGAATACTGGAGTGGGTAGCCGTTACCTTCTCCAGGGGATCTTCCCAACCCAAGGATGGAACCCAGGTCTCTCGCATTGCAAGCGGGTTCTTTACCAGCTGAGCCACAAGGGAAACTCCCAGTAATATGAATAACAACCTCTTAAGAGGTGCACTTCAACCTAGGTTCAATCTACTGGTAAAACTTCAAGTTAAAAATCAAGTCAGCCATCAATGAGTATTTACTGACTAGTTTTTGTCACTCAGAACTGTGCTAAGTCCTAAGAGGAATAGAAGGCAAGTGAAATAGTAACTAACATTTCCCTGTTGTTTTATAATTTATAAAGTTCTTTCCTGTACAAAATGAAGCCACATCTTACACCATTGATCTTATTCAAATTCAAATGTTTTTTTCATGTCCAGAGAGAGCTACAAAGAAGGAGAGGAAGGAGGAAGGGTTGCATAAAATATACTCACCCTTGCTTTCAATGAGAGTGTGCCCCAGTATGTGTCTAGGAGAGGGCGGAAGTCAAGAGAAATGAATTGTTCCTGTGAATCTCTGATTTTTTTTTTACCCTGGGTAAACATTTTATTTTTTTAACAGAGATATAACTGATATATAATGATATAAGTTTAATGATGCAATGTATCAAGTACATGCTAAGTTGCTTTAGCTGTGTCTCTTTAAAACCCTGTGGACTGTAACCCTCCAGGCTCATCTGTTTATGGGATTCTCCAGATAAGAATACTGGAGTGGGTTGCCATGCCCTTCTCCAGGGGATCTTCCCCACTCAGGGATCGAATCCTCATCTCTTCAGTCTCCTGCACTGGCAGGCGGATTCTTTACCACTAGCACCACTGGGAAGCCCCAGGTTCATCTTTAACATCTTAGGGAAAAATCCAAACAAAACTTTTTGGTCAACCCAATATTTGATACATACATATTTGATTTTGATACATACATACTTACATTTTGACTTGATGTGATACATGTATATATTGTAAAATGATTGCCACAACAAGGTTCATTATTGCCTTCATCTCCTCACATTATTACCTCTTGTGTGTATGTATGATGAGAACACTTAGGATCTACTCTTTTAGCAACCTTCAAGTATATAATACAGTGTTGTTAACTACAGTTACCATGCTGAACATTGATCCCCAGCATTTATAACTAAGTTTGTAGCCTTTGACCAACATCCTTTCTCATTTTCCCCATCGTTCAGCTCTTGGCAACCGCCATTCTACTCTTTGTGTCTATAAGTATGGGTTTTTCAGAGTCACATATAAGTGAGATCATGCAGTATTTGTCTTTCTGATTTATTTCAGTTAGCGTAATGCTCTCAAGGCCATGTTGTCACAAATGGCAGGGTTTCTGTCTTTTTTTATGGTGAAGTAACATTCCACTGTATATGTAGGTATTTATGTGTGTGCATGCATGTGTATGTATATATGTGTGTGTGCATATAAATGTATGTATGTATGTGTGCGTGTGTGTGTATGTATTCAGTTCAATCGCTCAGTTGTGTCCGACTGTTTGCGACCCCATGAATCGCAGCACGCCAGGCCTCCCTGTTCATCACCAACTCCCGGAGTTCACTCAAACTCACATCCATCGAGTAGGTGATGCCATCCAGCCATCTCATCCTCTGTTATCCCCTTCTCCTCCTGCCCACAATCCCTCCCAGCATCAGAGTCTTTTCCAATGAGTCAATTCTTCACATGAGGTGGCCAAAGTACTGGAGTTTCAGCTTTAGCATCATTCCTTCCAAAGAAATCCCAGGGCTGATCTCCTTCAGAATGGACTAGTTGGATCTCCTTGCAGTCCAAGGCACTCTCAAGAGTCCTCTCCAACACCACAGTTCAAAAGCATCAATGCTTTGGCGCTCAGCTTTCTTCACAGTCCAACTCTCACATCCATACATGACCACTGGAAAAACCATAGCCTTGACTAGACGGACCTTTGTTGGCAAAGTAATGTCTCTGCTTTTGAATATGCTATCTAGGTTGGTCATAATTTTCCTTCTATATCACATTTTCTTTTTCCATTCATCCATTGATGGACACTTGGGTTGTTCCATATCTTGGCTATTCTGAATGAAGCTGCAATAAATGTGGGAATATAAATACTTCTTCAAAACAGTGATTTCATTTCTTAGGATATACATCCATAAGTGGAAGTGCTGGGTCACATGATAGTTCTATTTTTAATGTTTTGAGAAACCGCTATACTGCTTTCCAGACTAGTGCGCACAGCCATTCTAACAGTTATGAGGTAATGGTCTCTGCTTGCTGTTCCTACTATGAGTATCTTATCAGAGACAGTGTAATTCTCAGGTTTTAAGATTTTTATCTTTCATGATTTTATATTCTTGGGCTCCAAAATCACTGTAGACTGTGACAGCAGCCATGAAATTAAAGACGCCTGTTCCTTGGGGAAAAGCTATGAAAAACCTAGACAGTGAATTAAAAAGCAGAGACATCACTTTGTCTTTGGGTCAGGAAGATCCCCTGGAGGAGTGCATGGCAACCTACTCTAGTATTCTTGCATGGAGAATCCCATGGATGAGGAGACTGGTGGGCTTTGGTCCATAAGGTCACAAAGATTCAGAAACGACTGAAGCCACTTAGCATGCACGCAAGCACATGGTAGTTAGGTTATCTGATACAGATCTTGAACCTGGCATGCAGTAAATATTTAGTAAACATTAGTTTGTACCATATGCCTTCTTTCATGAGCAATGTTCACAGTCATTAGGAGGATTATCTACAACCAACATGATGCCAGGAAAATTTCTGTTTCTATATCCATACATTGTGGGCCCAAGTCATCATTAGCTTTGAATTTTCACTCTTTATTCAAAACTTCTACCTTTTCTGTTTTGTATTGTTTAATTGTTTTCCACTTTCAATAGCCCCAATAAGCTTATTTCTTAAGAGGCATTTTCCAAAAAGAAGCCAGGTGTTAAAATAACTTGATGAAAAGAACCATGTCAGGGACAGCAAATAAAGAGCCAGTAAGTCTTTTTCACCAGCCAAGTGATTCCTCTCCCTCAGACTGACCCATGACACCATCAACACAATGGCAAAACAGACGAGGTTATAGGTTTTGGGGATCAGTAGTCAATAGGCATCTCTATAAATGACAGAGCTGACATACAGCAGGGCTCAGGGCTGGAGTAGTTTAGACTTGGGGAAGTCGAGAGAAGAGAAAGCACACTGTGATCTCAAGTCTTAGGATAAGCTCATGAATGAAGTGTCCTCATTCACTTCAGTCGTGTCCGACTCTTTGCGACCCCACAGAGGGTGGCCTACCAGGTTCCGCCATCCATGGGATTTTCCAGGCCAGAATACTGGAGTGGGCTGCCATTTCCTTCTCCAGCGGACCTTTCCAACCCAGGGATGGAACCCGGGTCTCCGTCATTGCAGACAGACGCTTTACTGTCTGAGCCACCAGGGAAGCCCGTCCTCATGAATGAATGTCCTCAAAGATGGATCGAATACATGGGGAAAGTAGGATGTGGACACTCTACTGCAAGAGAAAAGCACGAGGAGAAGTCCTGACATGCCCGCTGTGGAACACAGGATGAATGATCAGCAAGGGGAAACTGGGACCTGACAGGAAGTAAGTGTGGGGACAAAGGAGGAAGTGAGATAAGAAGGGCCTCAAAATTGGGCTAAGAAGGCTAGACTCAGAGCAGGGGGCAATTGGAAGCTTTTTAAAGTTTTTCACCAGAGGAATGGCTTGATAATACTGTTATTTTGAGAAAAGATAACTTGGAAGAAGCTTACAGGACAAATTAGAGGAAAGACTGAAGTATTATACAATAATAGAACTCACTGCTCATAAAATACCTTTCTATTTACTTTCTTCCTTTTTACAATTATAACTTCAGGCTTTTGTGAAACAATTTCTTCAGAAACATTTTTAGTGTGTTAGTCATCTGTCCTCACAATGAACAGACTACTGTCCTCAGATCTTTCTTTGATCAAGTGGGAAAGGCTAAAGAAACATATACCAGTCTACTGGGAGGTGAGGGGTGCTCATGGTTGAGCCTCTGGGGATGGGTAGGAAGGAGCATTGCCTGTCGCCCTAAGCCTCCTCCTCGTATGGCTAAGCTGTGACTGTCACAGTCAGACCCAGTGCTCTCTCTTCTTCAGCACACTTTACTATGTTTTGTAATATATAATGATTAATGGGCAGTAAAACTAATAACATGGGGACACACAAAATAAATGAGGTAGCAAATATGAAAAGGAAGTCCCATTTAATATTGTTGTGAAATCTGACAACACGCTGGAGTTTCCCTGTAACTCAGCTTGAGGAGCCCTTGCCAGCAGGAATCAAGGTTACAAGAAGGTGGTATTTCCATTAATAACTCTCTCTTGGGGAAATCTATGATCAATCTATTTTGTACTGAAATTCTTGCTGGGTTGTAGTGAAATGTCAGGAGTACCTGGAAATGTTGTTTTACTGACTCAGAGAAGCTCATGGAGAAAGAGCACCACTTTCTCCAGTTATTCTGATCTGTCCTTTCTACCTCCCTCTACTATTGATATCCATTCTTTTTTCTTCCTACCCTGTATCCACTATTCCACCTAGAAGGAGTATCCTGATTTTCTTTGGTTTACTACACCTCCCCTACTCTCACCCAGAAGTGTGCCTCTAACCCAGGCATGCCTAGCCATTTCATCCCTCTGGTTGGCTCAGGAGTATATTGTTGGAATACTTAGAACTAATCCTTGAAGAATGATTAGGAAAAAGTCATCTTGTTTGCTACTGGGATTACTGGGAGGATAAACCTGGGGCTGCTGTTAACCATCTTGTTTTTCTACAAAGAGATGCACTAAAACTGTGTGTGTGAGAGAGAGTATTGTTCATATAGGCCCTGCTGCTGCTGCTGCTAAGTTGCTTCAGTTGTGTCCGACTCTGTGCGACCCCACAGACGGTAGCCCACTAGGCTTCTCTGTCCCTGGGATTCTCCAGGCAAGAACACTGGAGTGGGTTGCCATTTCCGTCTCCAATGCATATAGATCCACCCATATCTTTATGTAGATGCTCCTCTGAACTTTTAAGTTACTTGTGTCAACAAATTAGCTTCCTTGCAAGAGCCAGAATGAAATTTGTTTCTTTCAATTGTAACCTATAGTCTTGATTTAACACTCTATTCTCCAATTTTTCCTTCATATAAACACGTGTTAGTTATTCTAACTCAGGTCTTCTGACAGATACTTGGGAAGCAGGGAAGACTCTTTCTTGGCTATACCACTGGTGAAGGGAACATAAGTACAGAGTTGGTAACAGCAGTGAGAAGCATGTCTGTTGGTGGACATATTCTAGGGTGAGTTTTATGAGGGACAGATTCCCCAACAATGAGAAGAGTTGCATTAGATTCACCTGTTCAGCTTGGCCCCTGACTCCTCCATAAAGAGAGGACCATTCTCTAGATGATTACTAATAATTATAGGCCTATTACTAATTGTTATACACTTTAGAAAAAAAACAGAAAGGCTTCCAAAAGTTGAATACAATCAATTCTTACTATGGTTGACCAAGGGTTCAAACAAGGTATCTACAACTGGATTTTGACAATATAAGAGTAAATGTGATATCACTTTTAAGCGCCTGTCCTTCTATTGTATTCCTGGGGCCACTCAACAGAGACTTCATATTTGGGAAGAGGCAGAGCTGCCCCACAGGGAGAAGGTGTTTCTTTCTGGAGGGGGGCATGTGCTGTATGGGTGTGTTTATCTTAAGCTTCTCTTTCATAGAATTTCTAAACTGTGAATTAGGAACTTCTCTGTAAACTGAGTGGGGCTTCCCTCATAGCTCAGTTGGTAAAGAATCCATCTGCAATGCAGGAGACCCTGGTTTGATTCCCAGGTTGGGAAGACCCCCTGGAGAAGGGATAGGCTACCCACTCCAGTATTCTTGGGCTTCCCTTTTGGCTCAGCTAATGAAGAATCCACTTGCAATGCGGCAGACTTGCATTAGATCCCTGGTTTGGGAAGATCCCTTGGACAAGGGAAAGGCCACCCACTCCAGTATTCTGGCATAGAGAATTCCATAGACTGTATAGTTCATGGGGTCGCAAAGAGTCAGAAACAACTGAGAGACTTTCACTTTCACTTTTTGTAAAGTGAGTAAGAAAATGATGGACTAGAAGCAAATGGCCTTGGGTGGTTACCAATAAAGACTTTGACGTAAGAGGCATCTTGGGTATGGACTTGGAAGACCTTGGGTCTCAGCAAGCTGTTTAACCTTTCTGGGCTTCAGTTTCTTCATCAGTAAGAGTGGAAAAATGAAAAAGATTATATTGAGGGTGATAATGATGGTGACAGTATAAACACCCACTGTCACTATACTAGGCATGTTCTGAGTACTTTTACAAAGATATTCCTTAACTCAAGTATATGAGGTACATACTATGGTTAGCTCCATTGTAGAGTTGAGGAAACTGAAGCACAGGCAGGTGAAGTTAACCTGTCTAAGTTAACAGTGGTGCTAATTTCATGGATTTTTATTGTGATCAGATGTAATTACCTATGTTCAAGAAAGTAGCAAAGCTGCAACATACTATATCTATCTATCTATCTATCTATATATATATACACACACAACATGGGTGAGACATGACAACAGAGGCCCATGGAGGGGTGGCAAGCCCACCGATCAGTCTCCTGTAGAGAAGTCATTAGGGGCTGGGGGAGCACAGAGATGAAGGACAGAGATAGCACAAAGTGAGTGAAGCAACCAGGTGACCAGGCGCATGACTGATCCCACTGGATCAGAGACATGAAGTCTCTGAAGTCTGAGGCCCTGTGCCCAAACACAGTTCCTTGAACACACTCGTTCTTTGCTACAGATGATAAACAAGGAGGGGATTTCGAACTGTACCACATATTAGGTGGGACTCATTTTCTCTTAGTGTGTATGGCCTAAGGACCTAAAACTGGGATGGATTTTTTGTTTTGGTTCAACAACAATAACAGTAGCTAATCTTTATCTAGAACTTATTATGTGATAGGCTCTGTGCCAAATGTTTGTCATCTGAACAATGCCCCAGCAAGGAGGTATGATCATTCTTCGCTTTTCACCAAAGTCAGTCTTCCAGACCAGAAGCCCCAGTTCTGTTCCAAACATTGTTGTTCTTCATAGCTCAGTCGTGTCCGACTCTTTGTGACCCCATGGACTGTGGCACGCCAGGCTTCCCTGTCCTTCACCATCTCCTGGACCTTGCGCAAATTCATGTCCATTGAGTCAGTGATGCCATCCAACCATCCTTGTTGTCCCCTTCTCCTCCTGTCCTCAATCTTTCCCAGCATCAGGGTTTTTTCCAATGAATTGGCTCTTTCATCACGTGGCCCAGGTATCAGTGCTTCAGTCTCAGCATCAGTCCTTGAATATTCAGGGTTGATTTCCTTTAAAACAGCCTGGTTTGATCTCCTTGCTGTTCAAGGGACTCTCAAGATTCTTTTCCAACACCACAAACATGACAGAATCCTTTTCTACTTTTAATAATTAATTATAATAAAAACAAAAAAGTATGGCTTTTCTAAAAAGTGCTTATGTCTAAAAAGAAAGCACTACTTGGTTCACAGCTAATATATAATATAATATAACAACAACAACCAAAAACAGCTACTTTTGTCCTTATTTTTAAATCAATTTTTGAGCACACTGTCATATTTTTATATTCCCTGCCTAGTTCTGGAGAAGAATTTAGGAAGGAGCTTGTGGTGCATCATTAAATAGTTTTTCCCATCATCTTATGACTGAGTTATGGGCACTAGATATAGCCATGGGGGGGCATGAAATAAGTGTTTATGGTGATTTAAAAGACCAATTATAAGCCTTTGCCTTATTCCTTACTCAGCACCCTGCACAGGATGTAAAAACTTCAGTGAAAAAAATACCACATTAGAAATTTTAGCTGAGCAGAACGTTGGTTTTCAGTTAGACTTATAGAAGAGAAAACATTAGGATACCATTAACAGCTTTAGAGTAATGGAGGCAAAGTGGGATTGTTTTCTATTATTATTATTACCACCATTAGTGGGTCAGAGCCTTCCAAGGGAGAACAGGTGGGGACAACCCAGACACTTTCAATACAGCATTAACTCTTTCAGGTCAAAAGGGGCCCATTTAGTGGACTGTAGCCGTCATTTAATAAATGACAGCCTTGTGGCCTCAAAGAATTTATCTCCTGTCCAAAGAGTCTCACTTACATACTCCTATTTTCTGTACTCTATCCCACTAAATATTCCAGTTAGAGAAAAGGTTAATTTGCAGATAATTATCAAGGGAGTGTGGGAATGTTTTTTAAGGCAGAAAAACAAAAATAACCCATCACAACACATCAGCCACTGTGTGCAGATCTGGCAAAGGATAAGGAGCCTCATGAAGTAACAGAATTAAGATGAAAAATTAGAGGTGTGAGAGGGAACTATTTTCTTTCAAGGGATGTACCTTCTGACATAATTTTTTTTTCCTGTTGCTTGCTTTGTGCAGTTTATATGCGACTAAGTACAGCCAATCCTGTCTCTTTTCAAAAGTTAATGTCAGAGACTAAAATAATCTGCTTTCTTGATTTAATTGCATAGTTTAACCTCTGACATAACCTTTTAATTCACACCATGACAGCCAACCCAATGGAAAGTTTTTCTAGAAATCTGAGTAACTTCCCCAAGGTAACAACGGCTTTCCCTCTTGTGGGTGTAGGGGAAAACAGTCCACCCAGATCATTAAATACACCCTGGCTGTCTGGCTGCAGAGGAGGCCTGCTTACTGCAGGGAAATTCATTAGAATATCTAGAAGTGGGATGCATAGGGATGTAAATGTACTTAATACTATTGAACTGAACACTTAAAGAGAGTGATGGTAAATTCATGTTATGTACATTTTACTATAATTTTAAAAAAATTTTGATGCATAGTTATCAAAAAAAGGTATTGGTCACATGACAGTTTGGATAAAGAATATGTTTAGATATACCTTGATTAAAAAAGGTTTTTAAAAAAGAACACAGTAAAAGTTTTGTTGCTGTTTAGTGCACTGAATTCAATCACATTTAGGGAACAGAATTAATAAGAAAGCCTAGCTCCTTATAATGCTAGGGCAGAAGTCTTTGGCCACAGTCATGTACAGATCCCACACTCTAAAGGCTTTTGGCTTTAATATGAAGACCAAACAATTCTCTGGATACAATGGGCCTTTATTCAACTGAGTTTAGGCAATTTCTTAAACTGAAAGATAGTAAAATTCTGATGTTCTTTTAACCCTGATTTTTTTTTTTTTAATTACTAAGAACATTTCTCCTATTTTAGAGATTTAAGAAATATGATTTGGGGAAGCAACTTAATTTTAAGAAAACATTTAAATCTATTCCATTTTTCTTACTTAAGTTGGTGAAATATCCAGAGAAGAGACAAATATTAAGGCTTATCTTTTAAGTTTCACTCAGATTATTGAAAATAGCTGCCCTCTTAAAATGCTTGGACAGAAGTCTCTGGCCAGAGGTTGTATAATGATTCTTAAGAAGACCCTCATTAAGGAAAAAAAGGCAGAGATTGGTAAAGTAAAATAACAAACCAAGCCCAAACACATATCATTTTGGATTAAATTCTTCTGCAGAGAAAGATGTTCCAAGCACATATCATTATGGTTCAAATTCCTCTGCAAACAAATATAAAGTGAAGATGGAGGGGATCTCATTTCTCTTTTGTCAGAGGTGTTTTTATTTAAATTATTTCAATATGAGTTTTTCTCTTTGTAGCTCGAGTTTTTTTTCCCTATGGTAAAATGATAATTTTTTGCTTAGATAACCTCACTAATGCTGTATTAGAGTTTTGCTGCATGATCAAATAAAAAGAGGTCTAAGGGTTGAGAAAAGAAAATTTGTTTAAACAAGCATCTCTGATAATGAGAAAACTGATGGGAAATTTTCTACAAAGCAGACTAAAGCTACTGGTGTGCATAAGTTAAAACCAGGAAGCCACAACATAGAATTAAGTTTCTTCCTCAACTCCAAATATAAGGCATTCTTACCTAGTGATGCATTTCAGGAATAAAGTCATATATAATTTATCCTTTTCTTCTTTTTATGGAAAATTAGACTCTTTAAAGGGTATACACCTGGCCAGGAGGTTTATGACTGGCCTATTTCAAGATGAAATGGTTTTGATTTGCGGAATGACATAAAACAGTTCCCTGTCCTTGGAGGATAGGTCGTGGTATCTTCAAAGAGTTGAGAACTGACATTCTAGAGTCTCTCCTAGATCTTGTTCAAATCAGTCTGTGACAGAAAGCATATATTTTCACAGTATAGGTAAGAAAGTCAGTCTTGGTTTGTTTTAATTCCAGAAATTAAGGTTGTGCCTAAGACCCTGGAACATGCAGATCAGGGCAGTTGTGTGAGTGGCGTTGCCAGTCAGTCTCTGGCTCCACCCTGCTCTTTGGTTACCTGGTATTCTGTTCCTTGTTTCCCAGCTGTGCTTAGTATCTGAGATGCTAAAGTAAATGTTTATTTAACATGATCAACCCCAGTCCTTTTCTCCTTAGGCCTGCCCCTTCTTTCCTGCACCTGTCTGCTCTCGCATCATGGAATCCTGTACACTTGAAATGTTTATGACTTCATTGATAGCTGTGTGCACCCCTCCCTGTCAGTTGAGCAGCCAGTCTCATTTAAGAAGCCCTAAATATTGCTGCCACGGGCGACACGAGAGCATCGAGAATGGTGGAGCTCAACTAATAAAAAGGCTTTCACAGCATTTCAGCCTGTGCTCATAAGTAAAGTTAAAATTTATGGCTTTTAAAATACTGGATCTGGAAGAGGTCAGGTTAAACGGCTGCTAGTAATAAAAGGAATCAATACACCACAGCATCTTGAAACAGCCAGCAAACTAAATAAACACTTCATCCAAATCCACTTGGCCCTGAATTAAAAGAACATAAAATACTGTATTTATTTGGTTTGTTCCCCATCCATCAAGAGCTTGCCTCTCTAGGCCTCAACAAATTCTATCCAAGACAAGTATCAAACGTTTGCTAGCCAAATGGCAATTAGAGGACATGTCAAGGCTCTGGGTAATTAACTAAGTGTTAACTTTATCAGGGAAACACTTGTAGATGAGTTTACTCCAAACACACAAATAAGACAAACAGCCTGGCGTGGGTAGACAACAGATTTCCTGATACTTATTTACAAAACTGACACTGAAATTTGATATCCCCTGAGAACCAAAGCCTTCCCTTAGGAAAAAAAGGAAAGAAAAAAGAAGGAAAAAAAAGTGTTTTTCAATAGTTCCTTTCTCTCACTCTGGACTCTGAAACCTAATATAGATTTTTAGAATGAAAAATTAAGCCATGTGCAATAAGGAACAAAATAACAAGTCAGAAAGCTTAGGACAATGTAGATTAAGCTGGAAAGAGAAAAAAAAATAGTGAATTTAAAAGCAGGGGAAGGAAAGACTATCCTTTTGATGACTTTTCTTTTATGCTACGAATTATCTAAGGCACAAAAATGCCATCTACTTTCCTTTGGTGACAAGTAGCTTAATAATCTGTTAATGTTATTTTCCTGTTCAAAAGTTCACGCATGGGGAAGAGGAGTGGTGACCGTATTTTGTCCTAAAGCCATCCCCACCCCCCGCCCTCTGCACCGGAAGGTATTATATGAAAGCTATTTATGTCAGAAAGAGGCGACTGCTATTCATCCCTTCAGACAGAAGAAATCCTGACACAAAGGGACGCTTTTACCCTTCTCTAATAGCTTACGGTTTAATATTTTAAATGTATTTTTGCTTTTCATGGTTCAGCACGAAGTAAGGCTCTGGAATGAAAATAAGTGATCACAGTTTATAGACATAACAGGTAAAAAAAGGGACTCTTCTTTTCCGTAGCTTCAGGCTGTATTTAGACTCCCTGCTGGGAATAATTTTGGATTGCAGAGACCCAGCTTTATGGTCAGAAACACTGTGGAGAACTTACTTCCCAGAATGGGCTTCTCTGGTCTGGTTCGACTATCAGGAAATGAGAAATGTTCTCTAAGCAGGGGTTCACTTTACGGAAGCGATGTCCTTTTACTGAAAGGGTACTGGCTGAGCCCCTGAAAGCAGCCTTCATCCTCGGAGGGGTCCTGCACGTTGTGAAATGATTCAAAAGTTTTCAGAGTTTTGGGGGAAGGCTCCACATTTGTTGGTTGTTTTAAAAATCAGATTTGAAAGTACTGTTTTATAAATTGTCTTTCTGAATAGAAAACAACATGCCACTCTAGAAGTCGCCAATGGTAAATTTGTGTTTAGCAGCAGTCAGCTACTTTTAAATTGCTGTGTGTATGCTGGGATAAAGGGGCTTCCCTGGTGGCTCAGTGGTAAAGAATCCACCTGCCAATGCAGGAGATGCGGGTTCAAACCCTGGGTTGGGAAGATCCCCTGGAAAAGGAAATGCAGCGGGTTCAATCCCTGGGTTGGGAAGATCCCCTGGAAAAGGAAATTGCAACCCACTCTAGTTTTCTTGCCTGGAGAATCCCATGGAGAGAGGAGCCTGGTAGGCTACAGTTCAAGGAGTCACAAAAAGGTTGGACATGACTTAGCGACTGAACAACAACAATAAATTCTAAGGTCTAAACTTCAAAACAAATAAAAGCAGTGATTTAAAGAGAAATTCTGTTCCATGTGGTAAGACAATCACTTAGCTTGCCCTTCGGATAACTGGATATTTGTTGCTGTTGTTCAGTTGCTAAGTCGTGTTTGACTCTTTGCGACCCCATGGACCACAGCATGCCAGGCTCCCCTGTCTTTCACCATCTCCTGGAGTTTGTTCAAACTTATGTCCACTGAATCGATGATGTCATCCAACTATCTCATCCTCTGCTGCCCCCTTCTCCTTTTGCCTTCAATCTTCTTCAGCATCAGGGTCTTTTCCAATGAGTTGGATATTTAAATAATGCCAATGTGAAATTATGGCAAATGTACATACTTAGCAAAAAACTGAAAATATACTAGACCACAATGAGGGAAACCAGTAAGAGAGGAAATACATGCATGGGATGAGGCCTCCAACACCGGAGGTGGTGAGGATGGCAGAAGTAGGAAGTAAGGCAGAGTTACAACTTGAGAAAGTTAGAGAAACTACGGGCTCCAATGTTTTGGAAAGTCTGAATAAAACATTAAAAAGGAAAAACTAAAATGCAGTTAATCCTGAAAGTGGAAGGAGAGGATGACTGGCAATGCTGCTACTATTTATTTTGGCCGTTCTTCTCAAAGGTGATGATGAATTTTGGAAAAAGGTGAGTAGAATTAAGGGAGTTAGAAAGTGACTGTCACTTTATAAATTTCAGTAGCTTCTGAAAGTTCTGAATTGGAGTTCAATTCAAGTTTCTTAAGGAAGAATATGGCCAAAATTTTTCATTCTCACAACTGCAGGAAGCTCATAGAAAAATCAAATTTATTAAATTTATTGAGAAAGAGTCTCACTGAGCCTCATGAGTGCCCAGCAATTGTTTTACTCATTTCTCTTTAAGTAGCTAAAGCTTGTCACACAGCAGCTGACTCAAAACCTGCCATTATAACAAGTCCCCTTATTCCTATATATTTCCCTTCATTCCCAAAACTTAAAAAACAAAAAACAAATTCGGAGTCTCTCCTTTCTCAGATTCAGAAACAGTCTTTGTTTCTGCTTCCATCCTGTCTTCTGAACTTCATGCCCAATTAAAGGAGACCCCTTCCCTCTCCTTTCTGGACCGATCAGTCATCCTGGCTCTCTCCATCTCTTTAGAGATTCTTTCTCTTCACTTAGATTATCTCTTGGGTCTCTCCTATTCAGAAGCTCTTGCAGGTCTTCTAAGTCCTCTCATTTCCCTTCTTTTAATGCCAGGCTGGGTGCATCCAGAGACCTCATCCAAAGAGCCTACTTTCTCCCAGCCTCTGCTTCCTCTGCCATATGGCATCCAGCTCCAGGACTTCCTCAGTGCTCCAAGGTCACCAATTACCTCCTAATTGCCAGAACCAATAAACCTCTCTTAGGCCTTATTTTGTTTGATCTCTCTGCTGCACTCGATCCTTTGCTTAACTCTTTCTACTTGAAATCCTATCCTCCCGCTGTGTCCAGGCCCAGGGCTACCTGGTTATTCTCATAAGATGCCGTTTCTTCTCAGTCTCCTTTACTGATGCCCTTTCTTTCCCCTTTTGCCAAATGTGGGCCTTGTCCGAGATGTAACCCTCAGCTCAGTGCTGTCTTTACGTATTCACATTCACCTTCGGGGCATCTGTTTCCAGGAGTTTTGATCATTTGATCAAATTACTCCTCCAGGCTCCCCACTGCTTTTGGGAGAAAGTCCAAACTCCTTAGGATGGTTTACAAAGCCCTTCATGATCTGGTTTCTCACCTCACTTCTCTTTCCCTTCCTTTGCTCTTTCCCCCATATTTCCAAATCTTACCATTTTGAACTAATTGCTGTACTTCAAAGATGCTAGCTCTCTCCTTTGGGTCTTTGTACATTCCGTCTCCCTCTCTAGGATTCTCTTCTTTCCTCCCTGGACAGCTCTGCCTCTACCTGATTTCTTAGACACAACTTCTAGCAGGAGCCTTTTCTAATCACCTCTATGCCAAAAAAAATAAAAAAGAAAGAAGAGACAGGGAAGCAGTCGGGTTCCTCATTTCTGTTACAATGTCATAAAAACTAGTATGTATTGACTGTCAAGCATTCCTTTAAGCATTGTACATTATTCACAAGATTAATCCTCACCATAAGTCTTGGATGCAAGTGTTATTATTACCATCACTTATATAAAGGGAAAGAAAGAAAGAAAGAGAAGTCGCTCAGTCGTGTGTGACTCTTTGCGACCCCATGGACTGTAGCCCAGCAGGCTCCTCCATCCATGGGATTTTCCAGGCAAAAATACAGGAGTGGGTTGCCATTTCCTTCTCCAGGGGATCTTCCCAATCCAGGGAAAGAGAACCTTGGGCACACAGAGGTTGAGTACCTTATCCCAGGTCACACAGCTATGAGCGACAGAGGTGAGATTTGAACTCAAGAAATCTGCTTCCAGAGTCAGTGTCCTACACAGCATGATACAATACCACAGCTCTGATAAATTACACATCTTCTGTACATTGGCAGTCATATATCTGTCTTCCTTACTAAACTCTTTGAAAGCAGGTACAGAGTCAAGGTCAGCTTTTTATCACTGCCCTGCAGAGCGGACAATGAACCATTATTTGTTGTTGGACTAGTTGACTGAGCTTTCCTTACTGTGTAGTCTTAAAGATTTCCCCTCCTTGATTACTTACAGCATGGATTCTTATTTAACTGCATCCCTGTTGTTGCAATTACATGGATCATTCACCTATAATTATTAACACACAGGGAGGTTGTCCTGTGTGCCAGAAACTGTGCCAGGTGTTCTGTAAGAATCATCTAAATCCTTCTTCACCTATGAGGCTGATATTATTATTTATGTTTTACAGATAAAGCAGCTGTGATTCAGAGTGACTCAGGGTCACAGATTGAACTAGCTGTGGAGCTGGGGCTCCAAAACCAGAAGTGACGACTGCAGGCAGGTCCCCCAAGCAGGACGGCACATTTTCTACCAGCCAAAGTCTTTGGGCTTCTCCTTCTGAGGTTTCATACAGAGTCCAGAGGCACAAGTTGCTGTGTGGTTGCTGCTGATAACTGCTGCCTGCCACGGTTGGGAATCCCTCTTACTTTCCCAAGAGAAACGCTCCCCCGTGTTTCCCAGAGGGGCAGTCTGTGTGCCTGTGGGTGCTGCCCGCTCTCCCACTACCTAAGGCCCCACCTGGGTTCCCTGCTGGTGACTCCCTTCTTCCCTCAGTTCCTCCACAAGGAACACTGAGCTCTGACTCCTTTGTCTTCTTTTAAATTCTTGCAAAAGACCTTTTCTTGGTGCAGCTTTTCACCCGGTCTTTTTGTCCTTTCTTCTACTAAAGATGAATAAGCAGAGAAAAAAGAAAATACCATAAATACTGTATAAATTCGAAGAAGCTGAAGGCCTTTATTGTTTTTGCCAAAGTCTCCCAGCAGCACATGTCCTGCTGGCTCACCTGAAAAGGACGCTACTGAAATGTTCTCCCATCCAAATTTCCTCTGCCCCTCTGTTCCTTTCAAATATAACTTCCTTTTGTCAGCAGTTAATGTAGACAGTGTGCATGTGTGCTAAGTAGCTTCAGTCCTGTCTGACTCTTTGTGACCCTATGGGACTATAGCCCTCCAGGCTCCACTGTCCATGGGATTCTCCATGCAATTGCCATGCCCTCCTCCAGGGAGATTTTCCCTGTAGCTCAGATGGTAAAGAATCTGCCCGCAATGCAGGAGACCTGGGTTCGATCCCTAGGTTAGGAAGATCCTCTGGAGAAGGGAATGGCAATCCACTCCAGTATTCTTGCCTGGAGAATCCCATGGATAGAGGAGCCTGACTGGCTACAGTTCATGGGGTCGCAAAGAGTCGGATAGGACTGAGCCACTAACCCACCCACCCACCCTCCAGGGCATCTTCCCAACCCAGGGATCAAACCCAAGTCTCATGTCTTCTGCATTGGCAGGCGAGTCCTTTACCACTAGCTAGGGATTCCCAGGTGGCTCAGACAGTAATGTAAACTGCTGCTGCTGCTGCTGCTAAGTTGCTTCAGTCATGTCCAACTCTGTGCGACCCCGTAGATGGCAGCCCACCAGGCTCCTCTGTCCATGGAATTTTCCAGGCAAGAGTACTGGAGTGGGGTGCCACTGCTTTCTCTGGTAATGTAAACTATACAGTTTATTCTGTACATTCCAAATTTTCAGTGAGATAACACCCTATTGAGGAAAACAGCTTCCGTAACGTGTATCAAGACTCTCTCAGGAAACAAGAGTTCTAAGACTAAACAATGACAACCTCACCAACATACCTGAGATGATAACTTCCACTTCCATGAATGTAAACACCAGGCTCACAAGCATTAAGAGCACTTGCATTTCTATTTGCACTGATGTGAAAAAAATTCCTGTTAAGCTTCTCTCTCCTAAGGACATCAAATTGAACTTTTTGTCTACAGCTCTTTTCTGCTGGCGCTTCCCAGGTGGCTCAGTGGTAATGAATTCACCTGCCAATGCAGGAGATGTGGGTTTGATCCCTGGGTCAGGAAGATCTCCTGGAGAAGGAAATGGCAACCCACTCTAGTATGCTTGCCTGGGAAATCCCATGCTTGGAGGGGTCTGGTGGGAAGTACATGGGGTTGCAAAGAGCTGGGCACGACTTAGCAACCAGAAAAACAACAACTTTTCTGCTGATAAAAGAATTCAGGATCAAAAATAACAAAGCTGACCCTAGATTTTTTTTTTGAATACTATTGTGAAATCACAATCACCTGTTTTGGGTGATCCAAAGAGGCAGGCAGCTCCTGGCTTCTATTGCTGTATCTCCTAAATAAATATGTGGAGAGAAGACACATGAACTTGTATTTCATGGTCTTATTAGAATGTGCCTTTTGGAGACTAATTTCTCTTTTCATTATCTTTCTTCTCCCCAAACACACTGCTAATTGTATTTTCAGTGGATGGTAAATACAAGGAGGTTTTTGCTAATCTGTGAAACTCAAGGGATTTTCCCTTTCCAATAGGGCACTGAAAGATGCTAACACTGGGCCTCGGAATCGATTTATGATTATACATTACCTCTTTATTCACTTACTTTCTTCTCAAACAGTCTGCAATCATTCCATAGTTAGCAAGCATTACTCATATTTTTTCCCTCTCATGTCTAAATGTGTATTCAAAAGATACACAAGCAGTTAGAAATCTAGATGCGAGTGGAGAATAAAATTAAAAGCCCTTTGAAATAGCATACAACTCTATAATAAAGGATAATAAAAATCAAGGCTGTAGTAACAATGGAACTGCTTTCAAGATAGTAAAAGAATATTTAGCAGAATGGTACTTCCTCATGTTACCACAGATTTTTTAATAGTTTAAATTACATAGGTAATATTAAGATATACATATTATTGACAACCTGTTGAAAAACCAAGAAGAGAAAATGCTATGGATCATCTTCAAAGTAATATAATGATTTCTGAAGAGGACTTGAAAGTTGCCAAAATTTATATTTGTTACTAATTAAGACAAATATTGTATTTAATAAAAAGACATATTGAAAAAGTCAAAGGTATATTGACATAGCTTCCTAAAAATTGCAGATAAAATTTAAGTAGAACTAATTAAAAAAAATTGTCGATGTAAAAGTGAAATATGTAAAATAAGGAATATAGAAAAAGTAGGTGTTAATAAAAACAAATGTTATATATCATATATGTTTAATAATAAACATTTCTCACTGGAGTGACCAAGATGGCTAGGCTTTGTTTTTGGAAGTAATATTAAAAGAAATTGCAATAGAAATGTCTAAGATGGCTTGAAGAATGAAGCATTTTTCTCTACACATCAGAGAATGAAATTAGTAGGCTGGTAACTTCTGAATGTACAAAGTTGGAAATTTATGGTGTATACTAAACCCCAAAATGCCATAGAAAAAGCACATACACATGCTATTTCAAAAGAGTAAGAAAATAAAGAATGCAGATATAAAATTCTTTTAAGATTAATATTTATGTAAATTAAATGGAATATTATTTAAGATTGCAAATTAAATGCAAAAAAAAAATAGTAGTAGTAGTGTTAGTCATTCAGTCGTGTCCAACTTTTTCTGACCCCATGGACTGCAGCCCGCCAGGCTCCCTTGTCCATGGGATTCTCCAGGCAAGAATACTGGAGTAATTGCCATTCCCTTCTCCAGGGGATCTTCCCAACCCAGGGATCAAACCCAGGTCTCCCACATTGCAGGGAGATTCTTTACCATCTGAGCCACCAGGGAAGCCTTCTAAGATCTAGATCTACACACACACACACACACACACACACACACACACACATATATGAGGGAAAACTGCCTGATTTTTTAAAAATACTGTAAATGTCCAAGTATAAATTATCTAAGCTAATATATGGATAATGTAAACCAGGAACCAATCCTCCAAAGCAGTAAAGTAGCCAAAGTAACTTCATACACTCAGATGGGTTGTGTGCTCTGTAGCCCTTGGGACACCACTAACCTGACTCATAGGTAGTTGATATGAATAACCCCCTCCCACTCCCACAGGGAGCTGGGCAACATGGTAGACTATGGAGTAACTAAAACTAAACAACATAGGTAACTCACAAAAGTAATGCTTTTCAAGCTACACTTACAAATAGCATTTAATATGGCTGCAGAATACAGAGTGACTATAAGCATTGTGGGCTCAGCATGATACACAGCGCATGGTCAGAATACATGATGGACTGAATGAATAAAGTGAGTGTTTTCCAAAATGTAAGCTCACAACATTTCAAACAAGAAAGGAGATACTCAGTCTAGGAGGAACTGGTAAACTCTTAGGCAAGTGTATTTTATACTTTTACTGAATATTTCTCTCCTGGATTCATAGTCAAGATGGAGAAGACTGGCCTCAAAGTAGCAGCTTTTTAGATCACTGCTTATGGGTTTACATCTTTGCTGAAGGAGGAGAAGGTCATGGGAAGGAAAGAGCCTCTATGGAAGCTGACCCAAGTGTAGAGAGGGAATTTCCATCTGCTTCCACTCCAGTTGTGTTTTGCTACCCTCAGAAGGAGCAGAGTTCACCCTAAGATTAACAAAGGAATGAAAGCTTTCCACTAGGTAACAGTGCAAAGAAGAAATGGATAGCTCGATTTTTCCAACATTAATGGGAATTCACAGTATTCACTCTTTAGTAATTGAGAGTTGATTGTATATATAAATACTTAGTTGTAACTGTTAAAGTGAAAATTTAGGTTAAAGAAAATCACTGAAGCAATCAACACAATTTATTATTCATTGCATTCCTGCAATGTATGTGTTAGTTGCTGTTCAGAGAACACTGAACTAGTTTATATGTAATTTTTACTGTCTACATTGTAAGACTCCTTTATTTTCAATTATGTTAGGCATTTTAAGTTAAATTTAGGGGAAAAACTGATATATAATAAAAGGGACAATTTTTAATTGGTTAACTCATCTGTCTTAAGTCCAATTACCTGTTTTCTATCCAGAATCCTTTCTCATCATGACCAGTTCAAAGCACTCATCTCCCCATGCATTCTTGCACTTCTAGGTTACTATGTAATAGTTCTGAATAATAAGATGTAAACAAATCTTCTGAGGTTAAATTTCTGGAAAGCTACTGTTTTCTGGATAAAAGAAGCAGGAACAGCTATTATGTCTTTTGCATCTTCATCTATCCTCCACCCTGCCTGGAACAGGGAAGGGCAGCTGCCTTTTTGCAAATATGAGGTTGAAAGCCACACAGTATGGATGAAGCAACAGGAGGTCAGAAGGAGCCTAGAGATATGGTGACTTGTTTGAGCACCTATACCAATCCTGGCCAGATTGCTTTTGCCCTTCTTGATGCCTAAGAAAAATAAACTCTTTTTTGGTGAAACCATTGTCATTGACTCCACTAGTTGAAACAAACACATCCTAGTAAAAACAATTATGAAAATGCAATGGTCCTTACATGCAATATGTTAAACTCTACACATTTCCTGCTACTGGTGCTGTTTGTTCATGATAAGTTCAGGACAGTTTAGTTCAGTCACTCAGTTGTGTCTGACTCTTTGCGACCCCATGGACTGCAGGATGCCAGGCCTCCCTGTCCATCACCAACTCTCAGAGCTTACTCAAACTCGTGTCCATTGAGTCAGTGATGCCATCCAACCATCTCATCCTCTGTCATCCCTTTCTCCTCCTGCCTTCAATCTTTCCCAGAATCAGGGTCTTTTCAAAAGAGTCAGTTCTTCCCATCAGGTGGCCTAAGTATTGGAGTTTCAGCTGTGGCATCAGTCCTTCCAATGAACACCCAGGACTGATCTCCTTTAGGATGGATTGGTTGGATCTCCTTGCTATCCAAGGGACTCAAGAGTCTTCTCCAACACCACAGTTCAAAAGCATCAATTCTTCGGCGCTCAGCTTTCTTTATAGTGCAACTCTCACACAACTACTGGAAAAATCACAGCTTTGACTAGACGGACCTTTGTTGGTAAAGTAATGTCTCTGCTTTTTAATATGCTGTCTAGGTTGGTCATAACTTTTCTTCTAAGGAGCAAGTGTCTTTTAATTTCATGGCTGCAGTCACCATCTGCAGTGGTGATTTTGGAGCCCCCAAAAATAAAGTCTGACACCGTTTCCATTGTTTTCCCATCTATTTACCATGAAGTGATGGGACCGGATGCCATGATCTTAGTTTTCTGAATGTTGAGCTTTAAGCCAACTTTTCCACTCTGTCTTTCACTTTCATCAAGAGGCTCTTTAGTTCTTCTTCACTTTCTGCCATAAGGGTGGTGTAATCTGCATATAAGAGGTTATTGATATTTCTCCCAGCAATCTTGATTCTAGCTTGTGCTTCATCCAGCCCAGCATTTCACATGATGTACTCCACATATAAATTAAATAAGCAGGGTGACAATATAAAGCCTTGATGTACTCATTTCCCAATTTGGAACCAGTCTGTTGTTTCATGTCCAGTTCTAACTGTTGCTTCTTGACCTGCATACAGATTTCTCAAGAGCCAGGTTAGGTGGTCTGATATTCCCATCTCTTGAAGTATTTTCCACAGTTTGCTGTGATCCACCCAGTCAAAGGCTTTGGCATAGTTAATAAAGCAGAAGATGTTTTTCTGGAATCCTCTTGCTTTTCCAATAATCCAACAGATGTTTGCAATTTGATCTCTGGTTCCTCTGCCTTTTCTAAATCCATTTTGAACATCTGGAAGTTCACAGTTCATGTACTGTTGAAGCCTGGCTTGGAGAATTTTGGAGGATTACTTTGCTAGCATGTGAGATGAGTGCAATCGTGCAGTAGTTTGAACATTCTTTGGCATTACCTTTCTTTGGGATTGGAATGAAAACTGACCTTTTCCAGTCCTGTGGCTACTGCTGAGTTTTCCAAACTTGCTAGCATATTGAGTGCAGCACTTTCACAGCATCATCTTTTAGGATTTGAAATAACTCAACTGGAATTCCATCACCTCCACTAGCTTTGTTCATAGTGATGGTTCCTAAGGCCTAATTGATTTCACATTCCAGGATGTCTGGCTCTAGGTGGATGATCACACCATCGTGATTATCTGGGTCATGAAGATCTTTTTTGTATAGTTCTTCTGTGTATTCTTGCCACCTCTTCTTAATATCTTCCGCTTCTGTTAAGTCCATGCCATTTCTATCCTTTATTGTTCCCATCTTTGCATGAAATGTTCCCTTGGTATCTCTAATTTTCTTGAAGGGATCTCTAGTCTTTCCCATTCTATTGTTTTCCCCTATTTCTTTGCATTGGTCGCTGAGGAAGGCTTTCTTATCTCTCCTTGCTATTACTATGGCCGAAGGTTCATGACATTGTACAGGAGGCAGTGATCTAGACTATCCCCAAGAAAAAGAAAAGCAAAAAGGCAAAATCGTTGTCTGAGGAGGCCTTACAAATAGCTGTAAAAATTAGATAAGCGAAAGGCAAAGGAGAAAAGGAAAGATTTATGGTAAGTATGTTCTATCCAATATAAATATAATTTTGAGGAAAATAATCAGAGGGATTAGGGGACATATGATCTAAAACAGGACTGTCTAAGAAAATGTGTGACAAGGTGATAAATATATATTTCAGTGTTACATTTTGAGAAATCTAATTAAGCAAAACTTTACCAGAATCAAACTCCTTGCCTTTCATTCAAGGAATCAGACAAAATAGGCACATCTTGTTACTAATCTTAACAGAGGAAGCTAATACAGTGTTCAAATAAAACCAATTTAAGATAAAATAATTTATATGTCCAATATAATCTTTTTTATTGAAATATAGTTGATATATAATATTATATTAGTTTCAGGTGTGAAACATAATGACCTTTTTTTTTGTATACATTAAGAGATAATCAATGAATCTAGTTAATACTATAAAACATTTTCTTTCAAAACCAATGTGAATGCATTAGTGGAAACCAACCTGGGGTTTCTGGTTGATATTTGGGTCGCTTTAAGAAAACAATAGGCAACATTAACGAGGATTTGTGAGTTAGTTCTAAATATCAATATGATGATGACTAGCAACTGTACATTTTAATAAGCTCAGAAACATCCTAAAAGAGAAACTACTTTTTCTTTGGGTTAAAATTATACACACATGTTACTGGCATGTTTACTTATATTTTTCTGGCATGTTTACTTATATGTCAATAATTAGAGACTGAATCATCACAGTCAATCACTATTACTTATCAATGTTATTTTTTTCATGAAGGAAATTCTTCCGACATTGAGGCTATGAGGGTTTCCTGCTATCATCCTCAGTAGCAAATGCTTGACACTGGAGTTTCATATATTCTCAAGTGACTCTGAAGGCCCTTGTCTGGCAGCAATCTGATATTTTGCTGAGGCATGAATCTGAATCACTGCAGAAAATGCACATGAACCAAAGTCCAGCTTCTGAAACCTTTAGAGCATGATTTTTCTCCACTTGTCTTTGGATATATAGGAATGCATCTCAAGTGATCATTTTCTAGATCCAGGTAAGCTATAATGGAGTAATGTAATTTATGATCAAATTTATTTTAATAGCAGCATTTATTATTTTTCACAGTGTGAAGGGCTTCCCTGGTGGCTCAGATAGTAAAGAATCTGCCTGCAGTGTGGGAAACCTGGGTTCGATGCCTGCGTTGGGAAGATCCCCTGGAGGAGGGCATGGCAACCCACTCCAGTATTCTTGCCTAGAGAACCCTCAAGGATAGAGGAGCCTGGTGGGCTACAGTCCATGGAGTCAAAAGGAGTTGGACACAACTGAGCAACTAAGCCCAACAACAACAGTGGTGTGACAATTGGTGTTGTTTGGTTCTTCCAACCCCATTCCCAGCCAACTTCTTTCTTCTTGCAACTGGAATAGAGGCTAGAAAATCAAATACTTATACCCCAGCCGACTCTGGGCCAGAAGCTATGTGCAGAAGCGGGTTGGAGCCTCCTGGGGGAAGGCCTTAGCTTTTACTAGTAGGAAAGACAAACGTGGCACTATCCTTCCACTCCTTTTAACCTTTTCTTGTCTTCACCAAGGGGTTTATGCCCAGAGTTGCCATGAGAGAGTCAAAAGGGAGAAGCTAAGACAGCAAAAGATACAACCAACCCAGGGAACTCCCCTCTCCTCCTCTTCCCTGCCAGCAGGTGCATTTACCTATTATAAAAAAATATAAATATAAATCCTACTTCTTTAGTAGAGCTTTCTGTTACTTGTAGCTTGGAGCATTTCTAACTGACACAAATAGTATTATTAATTAATTTAGTCCTATACTTAGAGCATTATTGTCTGAAGGACCCGAAGATTCTCTTAAAACCTTCCATTATTTGGTTTATTTCAGGAAGAAAACTACATATAACACTGCTATTTGTGAATTAGGAGATTGGTGAAAGTATCAGGAGGAATTCTAGAAAATATTTAGCCTATGAAGCATTCCAAAAGTGGAGATATATATAGCTTCCTTTCAGGTGATCCAATTCACGTTGCTTGCTCAACTAGGCAAATATCTTTCATATTTTAATTTGGTTTTTGAAAGGGAATATTTTTACTAGGAAAAAAATATTTCTGACAGTTAAAATGATTATTACTGTTCAGAGGGAAATTACTAATTATACCTTGTCACAGACTAATGCATTTTTGTTTGTCAGGTCTGAGTTTGGTTATTGAGAATTAGCAGCCCAGGAGCTCAATTGCCCCTGGGGGAACTTAAAAACAATCAATGAATTTCCTAAATATAAATTCCTGAACACAAAAGTTCTCAGAAACTCTAACAAGGTGTGAACATTGATTTCTCTCTCCTACACATGAAACATGACCTGAGAAAGACTTCCTTTTTTATGTCTGAATTATACTGCTAATGACAAAAACCAGAAATTGGAAAATAACTTGCAAGTAGTATACTTAGGGTATCATTAGTTTCCTAAGAGTAAGTATCAAAAAGTTTTTAGCACAAAAGTCTAAATGCTATTTTAAAAACACTCGAGACCTTTAATCACCGAGAACCTGAATTCAAGAAATTAGGAAAGTATAATAAAATAAGTTGCTATCTGGTAGGAATTTATCTACCTTGTTCATCTGAAGTCAAATGCAATTAATTCTAAACTTTGAGTGATTTATTTTAAAAAGTTTAAAGTGACTTAGGTTCACATCTAGAACCCTTACTATTTGCATTGACATCTCAAGTTTCCTCATCTATAAAATGGAATAATACCCACTCTTCCAATCTCACAGGTTTTCTGAAATGGGATGATTTATATTTTATTAATAAGATGAACCACTTGCTTGGTAATTCACACTTGAGCATGTCTTTTTTCTTTTTTTTTTTTATTAGAACATTACATTTTCTTCCTTTTGAGCAATTCCAGTCCACAAATGAAATAACTTCTAAGAGAGTCTCTTGTTATCATCTCATTAATGAGGTTGTTAAAGTGATGTGATTTCTTGTTCTTTTTCCACTTCTTTTCCAGTCATGATCATATTTAAACCTTCACTCATTTCAAAAATGTTTCCAAAGAGTTAAGAGGTCTCTTTTGCCAAACTTCTAGTACATTCCCTGAAACTATATATATATATTTTTTAATTTTTTTAGCTTATTTTGGACTGGGCATACATTTCAGAATTAAAATTTTAGTATTACTTATGGACCTTCCTTTTTACTTTTTTATTCACAAATTACTGCCTTATAACACTCGTGACATTAGAGCACTAGGTTCTTTACACTTCATTTCAAATTAAATGTTTCTGTGCACTTGAAACTCAATTTTCTTTCTCTTGTTTTCCCAGGGTGTTCTTAACGCCCAGAAAAGTATAGCATCTTAAGAGTGCTGACCAGTAATCTGAATCAATACTGGCCTCTGCCAGGATCTTTTACTACAAATCTCTAACAATTCTTTTGTTCCTAGTGTTATGACAGAGTCAATTTGATTTCCAAGTTGATGCTCATTTCTCTCCTAATATATTGGAATAAAGTGTTTTCAAGAACCAATTATACAAGCAGACCTTAATCGGTCTGTCTTCATGCTTATTTACTTTTACTAATGCATGTTTGTCACAAGACATGGTGATGCACAACCTCTAATTTACTTTGTGATCAAATCCCTGATGATCAGCAGTTCCTACTTTGGCACAATATTAATGAGTTCTTGCAGTTGACTCTCAAACATTTCGGTGTCAGCATTCTTTCTTGCTGGAGAAGGCAAGGAGAATGATGGTTATGTTCACTAGGCCTCTCTCACTAAAAGACCCGGGATGAGAGTGGCCCTGCCATTTAGCCTTAAGAGTTTGATTAATAACCAACAGAGTTGGTACCATATAAAATATGGCGGCAGCCTTTTTCCTTACAGTATTAAGAAAAACATTCTTCCTTTAGTCTAGAGATTAAATTAGTTATCTTGAATGTCTGAGGTCCTTCAGGATACCCAGGAATTTTCTGTCCTCTTAAAATCAAGCCATGGACTAAAGAACATGCTAGGAATTGCTAAAAACTAAAATTTCCGTCTTTTCATTCTTTTTGTTTGTTTACTATCATTATTTGTTAAATGGATTTATTCAGTATTCAGTCTTCAATCTTCCTTCTCTCTAATGAAGCCAGCTACTAAACTGGAATATTTTACTGCTGATATAAATTACAATGAGATCAAAGTCACCTCTGAGGACTGCAGGATCATTAAAATTAGGGCATACTATGACATTTGCATGACATTTTTGCTTCTGAGCTTGCTTTTGCTTTCCCTGTTGTCTGGAATGCCTTCCTCTCTCTTCTGTTATGATCCAAATCCAGCCAATCCTTCAAAGCTCAGGCTAAATCCTTCCTTGATGAATACAGCCCACGCTGCTCTTGCCTGTCTCTAAACCCTGTTGCCCTCTTGTTTGTGTCACACAGTCTGGTACTTTCTATTTCAGTCTAGTATTTATAAATCACTTGTTCTTAATTGTTTCATATGTATAAGTTTTACTTTCTCTGAAAATTTGCTCCCTATGCCTTTTACTTCTTTTGGGTTCTCACAGTATTTCATGCAATATCAAGACATGGCAAGAAGTCAAGAGTTACTATCTAATGTCATAATTTGTATGAGTGTATGAATGTTAAAGAAGTTCTGTTATCAGTATTGGCAGAAATGTAGAAATATAACTGGGACTATAAAAGAAAAAGGGAACATATAAGAAAAGGGAACATATAAGAAAAGGGAACATAGAGTGAATTCTCATCTTTAAAAATCCAAAGTATGCATTATTAAAATTTCAAAATGCATTAGCTTAGCTTTAATTTTGGCAAATAAATTAAATAAATAAAAACCTTTTGGAAAATAACAGCAGATATTCTAAATTTTGTGAGAGAAATGCCCCCTTTCCTACTTTTTCTTTAGTATCATTAAGATTGAAGACAGGATTCTTTTTGTTGAGAATGCTCCTGATAGCCTGGACTGCAATGGTAATTCAATAACAAGTCTGAAAAGTGGCATGTCTCACTGATAATCACTTATATTCCTTCAATCCAACTCTGAAAACCACACGTGCTAGCTAAGTCCAAGGGGAAAGCCCCCTACCATAGCTCACCTCTTCCTCTTTCCTCAATGATGGATGACATAGATAGAGCAAGATACTGAAAAGAATCCTTTTATTGTCAAAAGAGGTGCTTCCCCTGTGGCTCAGCAGTAAAGAATCTGTCTGCAATGCAGGAGACACAAGAGATGTGAGTTCGATCCTTGGGTCAGCATTCTTGCCTGGGAAATTCCATGGACAGAGGCTTCTGATGGGCTGAAGTCCATAAGGTCACAAAGAGTCGGACACAACTGAGCCACTTAATACATATACACATTGTCAAAAGAATAGCATGACTAGTTCAAACCGAGGAAAGCCAAAATCATGCTTTATGAAATTAGTCCCAGTGAAAGGAGAAAAGTGGAGAGAGACACAGGCTGGTATAGAAAACAGCAACAAAAGCATACTGCCTGGTAACATTTTGAATACTCTCTAGGTGCTACACTAAGCACTTCCTTTGACCTAACTCTCAGTGTTGGATGTTAGCACATGTGCCTCAAGAGAAATTACCAAGCAACAGTTGCTTATGACACCAACAGAGTCTAATAATTGTATTTTTGGTCTATAATCCTGCATGAAGTTATAAGCTATAAAACCAAATTTATTTTCATTATTATTAATATATTGGGTTATCATATCATTATTATCCTTCCTTAAAATACCACTACATCTTGAATGAGATAAGACAGTGTTCAGCATATTTTTGTTCTAAGTTCACTGGATTCTCTGTGTCTAGTTACACAGTTTCCAAATTCTATTAAAGATGCTAAAATTTATTCTAGAAGTAGCTGCACTTTAGTCTTAGATAAACTATTCGGTGGGTTTGGGAATAGTAAATCAATAGATATTTTATAAAAATTTAATTTTCTTTCCGTGAAATGGAAGTCTAAAAAGCAAAGCATATTCAGATAAGGACCTATGTATTTTTCAAGGATATAGTAGTATGATCTTAGTAGGAGAAATACTTTAAATTTTTGGTAAGATGTTTCTAATGAGTCTTCTGATTGATGCCTTATGTGATATGCAAGTTACTTTTAATAAAAATCAAAGGCCTTTCTCTCAAGATTTACATTTTATGTCACCAAAGTTCCAAGATGATAAAAATCTATATGAATAGAGAATTTCTAGGCTCTAAGCTGATAGCCTGTTTAATTTAATAAATATGTATCTGATAAAATTCACTTCTGAAAAATCCAATGATTGACTCTCTTAATTTTCTATACTAGCATGTGACTTGCAACTACTATAATTAATGAATATCAAGTTTTAAAAAGAGCACTGAATATTAATTTAAAAACTAAAAATATTTCCCTTGTTACCAATGTTTTTCTAGAAGACAGCTTGTCTCATTTCTGAGAATAAAACAATGAAAAGTGACATCTACATAACTACACTGAATTGAATATCTCTTCTATGAAGTTTCAATATGTCAGCAGCAATATTGAAAGTAGCATATCAAAAAGCACCTGAGAGGCCATCCTAATCCACACATATAGGAAATTATCCCACTTGTAGGGAGAAAAACAGTCATCATTACATAAGCATATCAAAACTCAATGAGGAAAAAGGAGCTGCAGAGCTTTTCATGTAATTTTAAAAGTAAATATTCCATAATGTTCCTAACATTTAGAGATTGAATATCAGATTTTTACTCTTGAAAGTGCATACCGCTCCAATAGTCCCCAAAGGCCAGCATGTAAATAGATATTTTATTTTCACCCTTGGAAGTCTTTTCTTTGTCTAAGCTTAAAAAAAAAAGAAATATTAATTATGTTAGTTAGAGTAAGTCATTGTGCCATTTTCAACCAGTTTTGGTATTGAGGTTTTTTCCCTGCTTACTCTGAGGGCAGTAAAGCTTAGAGCAATTTTTGTGAAAATTTCAACATCAATATGGGCAAACACACGCATAAAGATTATGCAAATGAAAATAAGATTATCTATGTATGTAATATGAGTTACTAATTAACTATAGATATAATAAAGTCATTCTTTGAAAATCTTCACATTTTGTATGTGTGTAAAAAAGTATTTTGAAGTAATAAGAAAATGTGTCTATTAATCTCTGAAGATGAAAAGTAGAAAAAAGAGAAAACAGTGTATTTCTATAATTAACTACTTTAGGAAGAACATATCATCATTCATTCAACATTTATTTTTACTAAGTGGAAATATGTGTATGCACTGACTTTTGTCAACTGATCAGAACAGACAACTAATATGATAAACAAGCATAAAATTGCATTTTAAAGGAAAACACAAGACTATATGGGAAAGTCAGTGCAAATTTCATTTCATAATGACTTCTATGTACTCATATCAAACTAATATTGAAAAACTTGAACAGAAATCTCATTTTTCTGTTTAAGATCCCTGAAAAATACAAATATATAAATTGATTTAACTTGATATAGAATTTGTAACTGCTAAAAATTTTGCATTTCCATACAGCTGCTACTTTTCAGAGAAAAATTCTAGTCGTTTCAAGCCATTGAACATGATAATAGCAAAAATGAGATTGAACATTAACTCTAGCAACTGCCTTTCCCTTCATCTTAAGATTTTAGTTAACCAAATGAATTAATACTTGCTAACACTTTTAAAGAATTATTACTTAATTTAATCTGTGCAATCTTGTGGACAAATCCAAGTTTCAATATCTCCTTTAAGCAGATGACTTCTAAATCTGTATTGCTAACCTTGACCTCTCTCTTGAGTTTCAAATGCTTATTTCAAATGCCTCTTCCTCATAATTTGGATTTTCTTCATGGTTCCTTTCTTTTGATCAAAGGCACCAACCTTCTTCCTGATCTTCAAGTTTAAAAGTCTCAGATAAGTGTTGAGTACCTCCCTAACTCTTGTACACAAATATAGGAAATTCTCAAGTCCTATATACCCTATGTCTGCAACATCTTTTAATAACACATTTATTGATTATCCTACTCTAACAATTGTCTTCAACCTCCCATTACTGCTTACATAAAATAACTCAGTAATCTAGTTGGTCCAAAAAGAAATACTGCTTAATCAACTAACACTAACATTTCTTCTATTTTTTTTCTAGAGGCTTTATAGTTTTAGCTTTTACATTTAGATCTATAAGTCATTCTGAATAGATTTCTTATCAAATGTAAAGCACAGGTATAGGTCCTTCTCTGGTTATCAAGCTATTCCTCGTCGAAGGCTTCAAAGAAGAAAAATGACATGATCTATCTAGGTTTCAGTTTTGGGCTTCCCTTGTGGCTCAGCTGGTAAGGAATCTGCCTGAAATGCAGAAGACCTGGGTTGGGAAGATCCCCTGGAGAAGGGAAAGGCTACCCACTCCTGTATTCTGGCCTGAAGAATTCCATGGACTGTATAGTTCATGGGGTCATAAAGAGTCAAACACGACTGAGTGACTTTCACTTTCATGTTTCATTTTAAGATGGTCATTCGGTCTGCCATTTAAATGATATTGTGAGACATATGGCAAGGAAAACAAATTTCTATGGCATAGCCCCTATCTGTACTTACTACTATCCATCACTTTTGTTTAGATTCTCCTTCCTTTTGTTACTCCCTGCTTTCACATACTGCTACTGTTTCCATCCACTACTCCTTTTTCACCTAGATTACTCCTCCTTGGATGAAAGGAAGGAGCCAAAGATGAGGGAGAAAATGAAGATGGAAGAGAAAGCTATTCATTGATTGGAGAAGACCTTGGAAGAAATGAATTCAGCATACAAGTGACTGATTAGCTTTGGAGAGGGAATGATGCATCTCTTCCAACATCCACCTCTTTACCCTCTTACTCTTGTTATTTCTTTCTCTAGATCCACAAAGTATTATTCTTACAGCAGCTCACCAGTAACCCTGGGCCTCACATTAGCTGTAGCTTGTCTTTTGGTAGCATTCTCTACCTAGTCTGCAGAATCTTAAACGTTCACAATTTCAAAACAAGCTCTAATGGCTGATATCCCTGGAAATAAATTGACTACTCTAATAAGTACCTGCATGTAGAAATAAATATTTTATGAAAAATTATTTGTTAGCACTTGAGAAGTGAATACAAGGTAAAGCAATAAATGGACCATTTCAAGCTATCCTTTCTTTTAGGCACTGCTGTACACATTTCATAGAGTTCCTTAACAAAAAGTATTTTTTTTTTTTTTTTTGGAGTATGTGTGTGTATTCTGTGTTTCTATTATATGGTACTCTATATGACTTCTATGACTGCAACATATTGAATGCATTTTAACTTATTAAAGGGAATTTACAAGAAAACAACTTTACCCATACCCTCTAACACTCAAGTAACAACTTCATGACCAGATGAAAAGGTGCTTCCTCTTTCTCACACTTCAGAAGCAATGCAGGGATGATTTCTAATTTGCCCCCTCTGCCACAGCCATATGCTCTGAAATGCAAGCTAGAGGGGCAGATGTTTAATCTGGGAAATGATCCAAATTCATGACCTCCTTGGAGCCAAGGGTATTGTGTGTGTGATGTCAGCCCTGGATGCTATATCCAGAAATTCTAACTCATAGAAACAAAGGATTAAATGGCATAGAAAAAGAAAAAGAAAAGTCTACTAATTTATTTATCCATGACAGATAACTAGCCCATTATCTGTTCTACTAAAGCTGGCCAAGCTAGTATTTTCATTCTAGAGAACTAATGGGGTATCTGTAATCCTAGTAGACTCCAACAGCAAAGATAGCTCTTCAGTAATAGATCTGTGAGCTGATGTAATCCACATTCTTACGTCATTCCTTTGCCCAATCTCAGCTCCTATTCTATAGTAACACGAGTCTTGCATAAATGATAAATTGCACAAAAATTCTTTAAAAAAGTATGAGAATTTCTGGACTTCAGAAAGAGAAAAACCAAAGAGCATTTGGTACAAAAAGGAGAACATGTGGAAGGATAGCATTTGCTGGAATGAATAGGGCTGGTTTTGATTTCTTTTAGTACTTAAAGGATTTACCAAACAGCCTTTTCATAAGATACTCTTTGGGTGTGGTTATGACAATGAATTCACTTTGAAGAGTGTTCTAGGAGTTCAGGAAAAAAAAAATTTAATTAGCATCTGATCCATGCCCACATAGGTAATGTCAAGTAGCCAGGTAAGACTCTTCTTCCCTACTTGACACACATGATAATCTGATAAAATCTTCTTTGTAAATTCTATTTTATTTCTTCCAATGAATCATTATAATAATAATCTCTAGACAGTGTAATAAACCATAGCTTGTAATTTCAAGCTTCCCTGGTAGCTCAACTGGTAAAGAATCTGCCTGCAATGTGGGAGACCTGGGTTTAATCCCTGGGTTAGGAAGATCCCTGGAGAAGGGGACAGCTACCCACTCCAGTAGTCTAGCCTGGAGAATTCCATGGACTGTATAGTCCATGGGGTCACAGAGTCAGACAGGACTGAGTGACTTTTACTTGTAATTTAAAATATAACCAGAACTTTTTATTACACGGTTTCTTATGAAGTCAATTTTCCATTTCAAACTTTATCAGCATATTAGGGACAGCATTCTCAACTTTGTTCCTATGTCATGTTGGTTTCCATATATTTCTAAAAAGTATTTTGTCAAAAGTAACCTAGATCCAGAGAGATAAAGCCATATCTGGTGAGCATGTGCTCTAATCTGCATTGAGCCCAGTGGTTTATTTGAACTTAGCCATTTACAAAGGATAACCATTCATTCATTCAGCAATTATTAGACTTGAGATGTCTGTTTCCAGCTATGTATTAATTCTCAAAATCCTGATAATAAACCAGAAATAGATCCTGGATAAATTTTAAAAGAGTATTAATTCAAATGCATTGCTTAGCTAATAGGAAATTAAAGGAAATTCTGAAGCAAAAAAACCCTCAAAAGGTCCTACAACCTTAGTAGAAGGGGGACTAAGAAACCTCAATCCTCAAATACACTTTCCTCAGCAAAGAGAATTCAAGAAAATGTCTCTTAACTCTGACTCTAGAAAGGGAAATAACAATGAAAAAAAATAAAAAAATCATTAACTCTGAGAATTTTCAACCACAGAACTGTCCTCTTGGAGGTATTTAATCAAGCATATTTTCTCCCAATTAAATAAGCTGTCGGCCAGGAAATTAAACGAAAGTGGTTCAGGTTAGTCATACTCTGCCTGTACCCCAAAGGAAGCAAATCTAAATATTCTATTGAGAAAAGTACATGCAAATCTGCCTCCCCCAAATGTTCACACATTAAATCCAACCAAATGTGACATCCCAGAGAAATTATGAAGAAAGTCACTGTGGATGGAATCAGCAGAAACATGAAACATGAAATTCTAACACTGGAATTAGAAGGTAGATATGGAGAAATTACTCAGAATGAAATTCAGAATCAAGGAGACAGAAAAGTATGAAAGATGTCAAAGAGACATGACTGAAGAGTGAGACCTAACACACACCTAGTAAGAGGTCTACTGGGGAACAGGAGCATTAACACAATTTCCCAGAGGGAATGGAAAACATTAATATACAACCGTAGGCGACACATCATATATGAAGAAAGATAATATTGAGTTGGTCAAAAAGTTTGTTTGAGTTTTTCCGTAAGATGCGACAGGAAAACTCGAATGAACTTTTTGGCCAACCCAATATAAAGAAACCTATAGCGAGACCTAGACTGTAGTGAAAGTGCATATCAAAGACAAAGACAATTTAAAATTATCCAGAGAAGAGACTGACCGCTGGTACAGAGAGGCCAAATAGACCAACAGTGGACTTTTCATGGGAAAAGCCAGGAGACAGCAGAAACATCATCTTTGGTGTGCTACCAGCTTAACACTGTACACTCGGCAAAACTAGTTGCCAAGAACAAGATGTTCTCTGATAAACAACATGCAGTATAATCAATAGACCATCATTAGAGGAATGTCTGAAGAATATACTTGAGAGAGGAGGAAAATGACCCCAGAAGGAAGATCTGAGATATAAGAAAGAATGATAAAATAAATTTATTATACACCTGTAAGTTTGAACAAATAATAAATACAGAAAACATTAAAATTAGTATATAATCTGTGGGATCAAAAAATAAGAAAAAATGGAACATAGTATAGAAATTAAGAAGGAGCAAGGAGAATGAAAGAGAATGAAAGTAAAGTTCCTTGTGTTGTTTAGAAAAAGGATTAAGTATGAATTAATTTCATATTGTGTTAAGTATATTTCATAAAAGTGAAGTATATAATCTTCAAATTAACATAAGAAAAAAATTGAACTTAAAGACAAAAAGAAATAGGAATTTATCCTAAGAGGATAAGAAGTGGCTTGTGTAGAAAATAGGGTGAAATAAAAGTCGCTCAGTCATGTCCGACTCTCTGTGACCCCATGGACTGTAGCCTGCCGGGTTCCTCTATCCATGGTATTCTTCAGGCAAGAATACTGGAGTAGGTAGCCTCTCCCTTCTCCAGGGGATCTTCCCAATCCAGGAATCGAACCCAGGTCTCCCACATTACAGGCAGATTCTTTACCATCTGAGTCAAAAGGGAAGCCCATAAAATAGGATGATAACCATAAATCTAAATATGTTAGTAATCTCAATACATGTAAATGTGCCAAATTTTCAGTTACAATTCAGACTGTCAGGCCGAACACAGCAACAACAAAAAAATTAAGACACAAGCAAAAAACATAACTACAAGAAGAGTTTGAAAGTAAAAATATGCAAAAAAAAAAAAAAAAGAAAGAAAGAAAGAAAAGAAAAAGACTCAGCAAATGGTGACTATTGCTCCTGGGCTGGGGCCCAAGGGCTCTCCATGTCTGGAGCTCATGCTCCATAGGTGGAGGAGATAGTTAGTAGGTTAAAGACACATATACACAGAGGAAGTGACAGAAACTGACTTATTTTGTCTGCTTTAGATGGGGTGGTCAGGTAAGGTATTTTTGAAAAAAGAATACTTGACCTAAGAACTGAATCAGAAGGAATCAGCCACATGAAGGTTTGGGAGATCATTCTGAACAGAGGGAAGGTATGTGCAAAGGGCTCCCAAAGAGAAAAAGTAGTGGGGGCAAATTCAGCAAGGTAGGCAGGAAGATGAGGCCGGGCCTTGGGGGGTCACAGTAAGAAATGAAGATCATTTTCTGTGAATGATGGGAAGCCATGAGAGGGTTTTGACCATTTGAGGACATTATTTGATTCATGTTTTCCAGACGTCTCTCTGGGTTTTGTGGGGAAAATGGAAACTGTAGAGAGTCGAGAAGTTCAGAGGTTACTCAAGGCATGATGTGATGGAGGCTTGGGCAAGGATGGGAGAGGAAAGCTCTGGGTTGTACTTCCATGAGACCAGCCTGATTTCCTGCTGGATTTATGGGATAGGTAAAGAAAGGTGACCCATGAAGGCTGATTCTGCATTTGTAAAACTGTCCATGCTCACAACGAACGGTGTCATTGTATCTGTTATGCTTCCTTCTAGATGAAGATGGTCTCTAACAGAATGTACATCAAAATGTAACCCAAGTTAAACTTGATGGAGACAGTTCATAGTAAGAAATAGCTAACAATTTGGACAATTCTTTGCTAAAGGAGCTGACAGAGGATGACAAAAGATGAGATTATTGGATGGCATCACCAATTCAATGGAAATGAGTTTGAGCAAGCTCCAGGAGTTGATTAATGACTGAGAAGCCAGGCATGCTGCAGTCCATGGGGTTGCAGAGTTGGACATGATGCTAAAGCTGAAACTCCAGTACTTTGGCCACCTCATGCGAAGAGTTGACTCATTGGAAAAGACTCTGATGCTGGGAGGGATTGGGGGCAGGAAGAGAAGGGGACGACAGAGGATGAGATGGCTGGATGGCATCACTGACTCGATGGACGTGAGTCTGAGTGAACTCCGGGAGTTGGTGATGGACAGGGAGGCCTGGCGTGCTGCGATTCATGGGGTCGCAAAGAGTCGGACATGACTGAGCGACTGAACTGAACTGAACTGAGCGACTGAACTGAACTGAAAGGGCCTTCAACCAGAATTGAAGGCATTGGTCCATGGACAGGAAATGGGGACCAGAGTGTGAGTATTACAAAGCCCAAAACCTCAGAGTGGAGGCACATATCTCAAACTATCAAACTAAGATTTTCTGAGCTTTGCAAAAAATAACAATGATGATGATTCTGTACATGCTGATGGAAACTTACAAAGTTCATCACTATCTTCCAAACTTCGGCAATCTCTGTCACTCGACTTCAGGATATTTTGCCATTTTCACATATCATTTTATACGAAATTTCCTTACTCAGTTTAGTCACTCAGTCATGTCTGACTCTTTGGGACCCCATAACTGCAGCATGCCAGGCCTCCCTGTCCATCACCAACTCCTGGAGTTCACCCAAACCCATGTCCATTGTGTCAGTGATGCCATCCAACCATCTCATCCTCTGTCGTCCCCTTCTCCTCCTGCCCTCAGTCTTTCCAGCATCAGGGTCTTTTTAAATGAGTCAGCTCTCTGCATCAGGTGGCCAAAGTATTGGAGTTTCAGCTTCAGCATCAGTCCCTCCAATGAACACCCAGGACTAATCTCTTTTAGGATGGACTGGTTGGATCTCCTTGCAGTCCAAGGGACTCTCAAGAGTCTTCTGCAACACCACAGTTCAAAAGCATCAATTCTTCGGCACTCAGCTTTATTTATAGTCCAACTCTCACATCCATACATGACCACTGGAAAAACCATAGCCTTGACTAGACGGACCTTTGTTGACAAAGTAATGTCTCTGCTTTTGAATATGCTGTCTATTGGTCATAACTTTCCTTCCAAGGAGTAAGCGTCTTTTAATTTCATGGCTGCAATCACCATCTGCAGTGATTGTGGAGCCCAAAGAAATAAAGTCAGCCACTGTTTCCACTGTTTCCCCATCTATTTGCCATGAAATGATGGGACCAGATGCCATGATCTTCATTTTCTGAATGTTAAGCTTTAAGCCAACTTTTTCACTCTCCTCTTTCACTTTCATCAAGAGGCTCTTTAGTTCTTCTTCACTTTCTGCCATAAGGGTGGTGTCATTTGCATATCTGAGGTTATTGATACTCCTCCTGGCAATCTTGATTCCAGCTTGTGCTTCCTCCAGCCCGCTGTTTCTCATGATGTACTTTGCATATAAGTTAAATAAACAGGGTAACAATATACAGCCTCTATGTACTCCTTTTCCTATTTGGAACCAGTCTGTTGTTCCATGTCCAGTTCTAACTGTTGCTTCCTGACCTGTATACAGGTTTCTCAAGAGGCAGGTCAGATGGTTGGTATTCCTATCTCTTTCAGAATTTTCCACAGTTTATTGTGACCCATACATTCAAAGGCTTTGGCATAGTCAATATTCTTTAAAATCTCATCTATTAATACCCATTAATATAGATGCACACTTTATTTTTTTTTAATTTTATTTTATTTTTAAACTTTACAATATTGTGTTAGTTTTGCCAAATATCGAAATGAATCTGCCACAGGTATACATGTGTTCCCCATCCTGAACCCTCCTCTCTCCTCCCTCCCCATACCATTCCTCTGGGTCGTCCCAGTGCACCAGCCCCAAGCATCCAGTATCATGCATCAAACCTGGACTGGCAACTCGTTTCATACATGATATTATACATGCTTCACACTTTAAAAAAACAAAAAGTGTTTGTTCATATAAATCACTTGAAATAGTTCATGAACCACTAGCTCAGTAATCCAAACCAATAGTAACATTTTCTCTGAGGTCTGTTAGAATAATAACTTCACTCCAGTATTCTTGGGCTTCTGTGGTGGCTCAGACGGTAAAGAATCCACTTGCAATGTGGGAGACCTTGGTTCAATCCCTGGGTTGGGAAGATCCCCTGGAGGCGGGCATGCCAAGCCACTCCAGTATTCTCGCCTGGAGAATCCCCAAGAACAGAGGAGCCTGGTAGGCTGCCGTCCACTGGGTGGCAAAGAGTCGGACACAACTGAGCAACTAAGCACAGCACAGTACAACAAGACGCCTTCGTAACCAATTTGACACGAACATTTTTAATTCCTCTAACAAATTCCTGATGGCCATATCATGATATTTTAGAGAACTATCTGCCTTTTTCCTTCCCTCTTTGCAGTTGTAGTTTTCCTGGTTGAAAAGGCAGGCACATTTTAAAAATCGGATTGGTTAATAAAAGGGTTTTTATTCAAACGGTAACTCTGAACAGCTTTGTTCTAATGGGGTGGAATATGTAACTTGTTTTCTGTAGGTGTGTGGTTTCTAATTATCCATAGAGTGAGAATGAATTTGCATTTGCTTATTTTAGCTAGAAGGAGTAATCTAGGTTGCTTTTTCTTTTTAATTTTTACATATTCATCATGAGCCCTCTTAATAATTCAGCTTTTATTGGACACAGTTGGGCAACATGAATCTCTAAAAAAAAAGAAAAAGAAACTTTTGTACCTATCATGAAGTGGATGCCTTACTGAATCAATTTCAAAGACTAAGTTCCTGCCTTCTAGGATATCAAAAATTGACAGGGGAGTTTAACATACCCTAAATATGTTTTTCATTGGCACATTTTCCAGCAACCCATAAATGAGGTATCTCATGGTTAAGTCTCTCTCTATTCCCTTCCTCCTGAAATACTTTTGGCTCCCAAATAGTTCCCAGTGTGATTGTGGGATTCAGCCCTCTCATTTCCTTCCCAGAAACTATCCCTTTTCCTGTGGTTCTTCTGTGCATATTCTGTGCCAGTCCCCATGCTAAATCACCTCATTTATGCAATGTTTCAATGATTAGATTCAGCATGTAAAATTGTAGAATGTAGATAACAGAGTCCTCCCACCTATATGAGGAAAAGGTAGGACTTGGGATCCTTGATGGTCTAAGGAAGTCACGACTATTGATCAAAGGAGATTGAGAAGCAGCCTGTGGAATTCCTCGGGGACTAACTGGCTCTGGAGCAGAAGTGTGAGCTAGAGCAGGAAAGGGTGAGAGAAATTCAAAAGTATAAAGACAGAGCCCAAAGACACCTGAAGTTAAACAAAGCTAGATACCAGAGGAGACCCCAGTGTGAAGAAGCTTGGGAGGGCTGCTCAGGGAAGTAGGCCTTCAGGGAGTTCCACTGGGGCTTAGAGACATGAAAGAACAAGATCTGATCAGATGGCATGGTGAGCAGCTCTGTGAATTGGGAACAAGTGTGATGAGGCTGATAGGGTGGAATGGAGGGTGATGGTGGCATGAGACAGGATGCAAGGGCAGCTCAAGACAAGGGATAGAGGACACGCTATGATTTGTTAACAGTATTGAAATGTATCCTTGCTGATAGAGCCTAAATACAGGAGCATATGAATGTTTTTTAAGTAGGCAAAAACTTTCTTGAAATATACATGTCTTTTAATGCTTTCCTCTCCCAACCCAGTATTCATTTATGAAATTCATATGTGTGTATACAGACACACCTTATCTAAATACCAACATTATCAAAGCCAATATATTCTAAATGTTTTTCACCATTACTCTGCAATGTCATATCTCTGTGCACGCAAGCTCAGTTGTGTCTGACTCGTTCAACCCCATGGACTGGAGCCCACCAGCATCCTCTGTTCATGGGATTTCCCAGGCAAGAAAAATGGAGTGGGTTGCCATTTCCTGCTCCAGGGGATCTTCTTGACCCAGGGATTGAACCCATGTCTCCTGCATTGCAGGTGGATTTTTTACCACTCATCAAACATTAAAAAAAAAATTAGGCTTTGAGATATTTTATGTTATTCAACACAGATAGGGTACCTGTTATGTAAGGGCTGATTTTCAGATGTCTCAGGTTGGATTTTAAATTTGTCCTTTCAATATCATATGTTGGCTAATTTTTTATCTGGGAAAATTTCAGAATTAAAAGCATTGCCAGAACTACTAAAGATCTATTCACTTGACACTGGCACGTAGATTACCCATAAAAGTTTAAAATAAAAGGCCTTACAAACAGGGAGCTGTAACCCCTCTCGGTCATCGGAATCAGAATGTCTCTGTTTTCTCTCTCCACACAGATTTACGTGTAACATAACCTTCCTTAGAAGAGTGGTGTTAAATTCCGGGTCTCAGTGTAAACCTTTCTGAAATAATTATAAAGAAACGGAAAAGCTTTGTAGCCCCTGCCAAACCTACTCTGGATAAAGGATTGTCAACATTTAGTTATAGTGTCCAATAGTGTTATTGAAATAGTTTCACTGCAAAAAGTTTACTTAAAACATCCTAAAACTAAATACAAAGGAAAGAGAACAGAGTTGGGGCTCTTAACATAAATGTAACTTAACATTTATAGTTCTAATGTTTTCAAGAATGTGATTTGTTTTTACCCATAACACATCCAAGTCCATACAGTAAGAGTCTGACTGATGATGGCATTCCTGTGTAATTTTTAAGTCACTTGTTTCCTGTGGCTCCTACTGTTGTTCCTCTCCAGTTGCAGAATAAGTACAAAGTCACTTACTCCTTGGAAGAAAAGTTACGACCAACCTAGATAGCATATTCAAAAGTAGAGACATTACTTTGCCAACAAAGGTCCGTCTAGTCAAGGCTATGGTTTTTCCAGTAGTCATATATGGATGTGAGAGTTGGACTCTGAAGAAGGCTGAGCGCCGAAGAATTGATGCTTTTGAACTGTGGTGTTGGAGAAGACTCTTGAGAGTCCCTTGGACTGCAAGGAGATCCAACCAGTCCATCCTAAAGGAGATCAGTCCTGGGTGTTTTTTGGAAGGACTGATGCTAAAGCTGAAACTCCAGTACTTTGGCCACCTCATGCAAAGAGTTGACTCATTGGAAAAGACTCTGATGCTGGGAGGGGTTGGGGGCAGGAGGAGAAGGGGACGACAGAGGATGAGATGGCTGGATGGCATCACCGACTCAATGGACATGAGTTTGAGTGAACTCCGGGAGTTGGTGATGGACAGGAAGGCCTGGCGTGCTGCAATTCATGGGGTCGCAAAGAGTCGGACACGACTGAGCGACTGAACTGAACTGGGTACAGATAGCTCAGCCTACAGTAAAGTTCTGATGTCAAACATTTAACTTATGTTTATCAACCATTTGATATTACATGTCATCATTTAATACTATTTTTCACTGCAGATGCTCACTCTGGCATTTAGAAACCCTATTAGAATTCTCAGTTCCAAACCACTGTTTTCCAAATATACAAGATCCATATCCCCATGGAAGCTGAAGCTTGAGAGTTCAGTCACATTAGAAGAACTTGGCATACATAGAATAGGCTCTTTTTCTAAAATAATTTTTAATTTGTTCAAAAAGTTAAAACTTAAACAATAGATTTTATAAATCAATGAACACTTAAACATAGTAAATTTTATCTGCATAGATAAACTGCCTTTAGTTTAGATAAATTATAAGAAAAACAGGATAATAAAGATTTTCACCGCTGAGAATTTCATAATGTAAATATCAATATATAAAGGCATAGGGGAAAAAATATGTACCAACTATACCATATTAACGAATGCCTACTGGAGCTCAGAATAGAATAATTTGTCTTGTATATTCATATTTAGGGGGAAATAACTAGAACACTATAATACAAATATAAAGTATAATGAATAGCAACTATAAACAGATACAAATTGTGTGCAAAGTCTGCCATAAACTTTGAAAAAAAATACAGATTTTTGTATACAGAAGCTTATCATTCTGGTAGGTTTCAGTGAGAGAAAAGGAAAAGCAGAAAAGACTAGTGCTGTGCTAAATTATTCTATCTTTCTGTTATCCTTGCGGGTTTGGGGAAATTTTGAGGATTTTAATGATAGTTCAGGTTATTAAATCAGGCAAAACTGGTATCAGTGACATCTGAATTCACAAAGCAAGAGTTTGTGGAAGAGAAGTCAATAGGTCTGACTACTTGGGGCTTTGGTGGGCGGTGATTTTCCCTAAGTAACACTCTTTAAAATAAGTTGGTTGTACTAGACATATATAATGATCCACTTAGTCCTATCTTTCTATAATTTCACCATAAATAAAGAATTGAGAATATAACTGCAAAAGGTAAGAACATTTTAGTTCAGGGAAAAATCACAGCTGTTTTGCAAATCAACTCTTGAATGCAGTATGTGCATGCATATGTATAAATATATTGTTATACAGTTTCCCATCCAATTTTGTTTCAGTGACTTAAACACATCCCAACACGGGCTACCTATTATTTATAGTGTTTCTTATATTCTTGGCCAGCCTATTGAACAGCTCTATAACGCAACTGTGTACAGACTTTGACATCACCAAGGAAATTGAGCCCATTAACATCTTTAATTCTTTACCCCTCTACCTACACATTTATCTATAACACATGTATCCTTGCCACTTTCCCCATGATCTTGGCTCATCTTCTTCAAAGCCAACTGCTATAAAACTACACTCATTCTTATCCCTTTAATAATTTTCTCTTTCTTTATTCTCTTACAAATGTCTCTTTCTTCTCAGTCCACAAACTTGGTCCAGTGTTTCTCATTAATGACATGAAATGGAACAACAATGACAATTTCTTCTCTAGATACACCTCTCTCTTTTCTGTTAATATTAAACTTCTAGAAAGATCAGCTATGCTTATTTCTACCTCCCATTTCTCCTCACTTCATTTTGATCTGGCTATCCGTCTCCTGCCCAGCAGAAGTGATTACCCATGGCCATTTCTCAGTCTCCAAACCTAGTAAAATGCAAGCATCTTCTCAAAACTTATAACCTTGGGACCGTTTCTTCTTGGAAAATCTTTATCTCCTCATCCTTCAAGATAAGATCTCTCTACAAGAAATAATACATCCAGGCTACCAATGAGTCTAAACTGGCTCCAGACTTTTTTTTCTGTTTACCAAAGAGTGAAAACTGATTCTCTGGCAAATGCAGAGAGCCATCTAAATAAACCAGGTACATCACTCCTGCCATCTTTAGTCACTTTCCAAGGTGTGAGCTTTTTGGTCATCTATTTCCTCCCTGTGCTGTCACCTTACACCACTCTGTTCATCCGTGACTCACCTTCCAACTCTCTCCTCCATCCCAAACTCCTTCATCTTGTCTTCTTGAGTCTCCACTATCCTTCCATGGTTGACAAAATGCCGTTCGCTTCTAACCTCTTCTCTGAAAATTCCCCTGCCTTTTGTTGTTCAGTTGCTAAGTTGTGTCCAACTCTTTGTGACCCCATGGATGGCAGCACACCAGGCTTCCCTATCCTTTACCATCTCCTGGAGTTTGCTCAAACACAAGTCCATTGAGTCAGTGATACCATACAACCATCTCATCCGCTGCCACCCTCTTCTCCTCCTGCCCTTAATCTTTCCCAACATCAGGATCTTTTCCAATAAGTCGGATCTTCGCATCAGGTCATCAAAGTATTGGAGCTTCAGCTTCAGAATTAGTCCTTTCAATGAATATTCAGGGTTGATCTCCTTTAGGATTGACTGGTTTGATCTCCTTGCAGTCCAACAGATTCTCAAAAGTCTTTTCCAGCACCACAATTCAAAAGCATTAATTCTTCAGCATTCAGCCTTCTTTATGGTCCAACTCTCACATCTGTACATGACTACTGGAAAAACCACAGCTTTGACTATATGGACCTTTGTAGGTAAAGTGATGTCTGCTTTTTAATATGCTGTCTATGTTTGTCATAACCTTTCTTCCAAGGAGCGAATGTTTTTTAATTTCATGGCTGCAATTACTGTCTGCAGTGATTTTTGTCACCTATACATTGACACTTACCAAGAGCATTATCGACTGAACAACAAAGGCATCTGCCATCTGCCTTTACAGAGAATGAATCCCTTGCTGCTATAGCTGTTGACCTTCAACAATTCCTGAGGGAGTTCAGGGTGGACTGAGACACTCTGTGCTCCAGGGAATCTGGTGGGACAGGTCTTTAGATAGTTGGATGTTTTTAGGAACAGATTTTATGATCTCAATCCTTGCATCTCCTCATATTTTGAGAAGCACTAAATCCTTTCATGGTAACAGCAGATCCTCATGACCAACAGAAAACTTTTGTAAAATGAGAGCTTCATGGCCCTGAACTCCCCTTTCACCAAAACCTTATATATTGACTTTCCCCCACTGCCATTTTGGGACAGTCTCTCAGAGCTATCTGAGATGCTGCCTCCCAGGCTGTAGTCCTCATTTTGCCCCAGATAAAACAACTAGCAACTCTCAAGTTGTACATCTTTTTTTATGGTAGACATTTTGGAGCCAAAGAAAAAATCTGTACTGTTTCCACTTTTTCTCCAAGGGAATACCCCCAATTTTAGCCTTCACTGACATCTAGCTTTCCACTAAGAATTCTGCTTCTCCTGCAGGCCTTATTTGCAACTGTTCTTTCTTACCCATATTATACAAGTCAGGGCTGGGAAGAGACTCAGCTGTCTCCTTATTTCTTGTTTATATTTTCAGGTACATTTTCCCTCTCCTAAGTCACTTCAATAGTGTCTGACTCTGTGCAACCTCATAGATGGCAGCCTGCCAGGCTCCCCCATCCCTGGGATTCTCCAGGCAAGAACACTGGAGTGGGTTGCCATTTCCTTCTCCAATGCAGGAAAGTGAAAAGTGAAAGTGAAGTAGCTCAGTCGTGTCCGACTCTTAGCAACCCCATAGACTGTTGCCTACCAGGCTCCTCCATCCATGGGATTTTCCAGGCAAGAGTACTGGAGTGGGGTGCCGTTGCCTTCTTCAAGCACTGGAGTGGGGTGCCATTGCATTTTCCCTCTACCCTTATATAATATTCTGTCTCCTTGGGAGCCCATGCATCCTGCTTTGTTTCCCTCTACTCTACTTATCATTCTCTCCATCACCTTCACTCTCTCATCATTAATACATGAACACTGGCACAGAGCCTATGGGTTCCCTCTGTGTCTACTCTATTTACATCTTATCACTGTTATCAAAAGTACTTCCTCAGGAAACCACTGGTCCAAGGAGGATGAGAGACACAGGAAGTAAACCTGGACCTGAACTACAGACTGGAGCCAAACCCAATCAAACACTTTGAGATCTATAACTCCTAATCCACCTGATGATACATGACAAAGAAATAAATGTTTACTGTTGGTTTTATGGGCTTCCCTGGTAGCTTAGCTGGTAAAGAATCTGCCTGCAATGCAGGAGACCTGGGTTTGATTCCTGGGTTGGGAAGATCCCCTGGAGAAGGGATAGGCTACTCACTCCAGTATTCTTGGGCTTCCCTTGTGGCTTAGCTGCTATTACATAGCATGGTTGTAGCAACAGCTGACTGACACATTGAGAATCTCATTGGACCCTCTTTCTCAGTTTGATTAAAAACAAAACAAACACCAAAAACAAACAAACAAAAAACAATCAGAATTCTAGGTTTTATTCTCTAAATATTTCTTACTTTTCTTTCCTCCATTTAATCACTTAACTTTATATTCACATCACCTCTTATCTGGACTACCGCAATGGTCTCCTAACTATTCTTGCTTCTCTCCTTTTTTAAAATCCTTTCAAGTCCCCACAACCAACAGAGTGATATCATTATACTATAAAACTGACCACTCTGCTCCTTTAATCTGTTTAGATTCTCTGAGCCTGCAGGATTAAACTCACTTTCTTCCATTTGGTAGGAGTTCCCTGTGATCTAATCTCTGCCGGCTTCTTTACCTCCTAGCTTGTCCCTCTCCCCTCTGCACTCCTGCCATGCAAACTGCTTACAGTTTCTTGAACACACCATGATGTTTCAGGTTTTCATAACCTTCCATGAGCCTGAAATGTGTTAGTTCACTGACTTTTTCTATTCGCCAACCTTCTATTTATCTTTCAGATCTTACTATGGAAGCAGTTCTTTTCTGATACATGTCACTTTGTATCTCCAGCACACAACAGAATACCTGTTACAGAGTGGGTGTTTAAAAAACATGAGTGGAACAGAAATAATTTTGAAATGTGATTTGTAAAAAAAAAAAAATGTAATCTCTATTTACTCATGAAATAAAGAAATGCACACACATACACCATATTCAAATGGTAAATAATCTTATGATATATTTCTTTCTAATTTGTTTTGATTCATTGAATTTTAGAGATAAACCACTAACAGTTTGCAATATAGGAGATACAGGGTTGCTCCATAATCAAGTTTCCATAGAAAAAAATCCTAGATGTTATCATTAATTTCCTTAATGATAACATCCTATATCCCATGGAAATGCAAACCAAAGCTGACACAGGTAGGAAATATATACATTTCTTGTGTCTAAAGCTATAGTTATCTGATATAACACGTGACAAAAGCTTAGAAATAAATATCCCAAATAACCATGCAATATTACCTCAACCAACTGATGAGGAAAGAAAGATAGTTCAAGTCCACTCCCCACTTACTCCAAGATATTATTTCCTCATCAACAATAGCAATGAAAAGTAATAAAAAGCAGTAACTCAATTAGAAGACTCAAACATGAAAAATGACCATGGTTGGTGTTCCAAATTTTAAATGCATATTTTAACTTAGATATTCAATAAAAGTATGAAATACTAAGACTCAACATAATTTATGGAACATCATTTAATAGCCCACTACTCATATTAAAGTGACTATCCAGTCATTTTATGTTTTATCTGTTCTTTCACAAAGATCCAGCAATTTCTTTAGCTATATTCGAACATTCTAGATTTGAAGTTTACACATAATGCATTTAAAGCAGAAGGTATGATCTATCAAGCTAGCAACTTGCATATTAAGCTCTCAGCCTTTGCTATAGGATATATCACATACACATTTGCTATAAATTATGCATAATGTATGTACATCACATGCATATTTTCTCTCACACATCTCTTCACTTGGCCCACACATTCACATGTACACATGCATGCAGAAAAAAGAATGCACAAATTATCAAGATTAGATACTCTTCTGCTCAATTAATTGCCTTAGAGAAGTTGTACCTGTTGTGTTCCTAGTTCAGCTAGCTGATGTTACAAAAGGTAAAGTAAGGATTTATAGGTATTTTGACATGTGTGTCATGCCTTCCAACTAGACTGTGTCTTACTCCTGTATTCTTCTCAGTTCTTCAGATGGTGAGGTATTAGGCATAAGCTGGTGGCAAATAAAATGGCCAATGCATGGCATCTGCCACACCATATCTGGATTTATATCTTAACCCCAAGAGTTACCAACCGCAAGAACAAGGACTTGTGTCTTGAGCTTCAGCTTCTCAACAGCAGTGTGTGTACCCACTGTCCTTAGTGGTTGCAAGGCATCTCATCTGGAAACATTCCCCCTAGATTGCTGATGAATCTTGCTCATTAATTGATAAACTCAGCTCAGGAAAGGTCTGCACTAGCTGCCAAACATTACTTTTACAGACTTGCCTGTTTTACAGCTGTATAGACAGGTGTTTGAGACTATAAGAAATTAAAATAGAAACAGGAAAGCTTTTTAGTCCATTTTGCTAATTAATATGTCAGAGCTCATAAAGAAGGACTCATCGGCTTTCTTCAGCACTGCATCATCTTAAAGAGCTGGGTCAGCAAGGATCTCTGCAGACAGTCAATACATATTAAAACCGTTCTAAGCAGTAAATCAAAACAAAATAATATGAAGGCACAGTTTAAAAAAAGTAAAATTTATAAGCCCTTTCTGTCTGAATGCTGAGGAGCACTAAACTATTGGTTTCAGTGTCAGTTCAGTAAATTGGGCAAAAGAAAAGGATTCCTTCTCAGACATACTGTCCGAGTCTGTGTGTAGCAAAAATCAAAGCACAATTTTTTTAAAAGCTATAACAAATTTGATGTCATTTTCTCTGGATTCTAATGTTCCTTCTGCATGTTTGTCATTTAAAAAAATGGTTTTATTTTTTAAAATATACATTTTGCTGAAGTTTATCCCTTCCCGCATTGCTAGGACTTGAGTTTTGTCAGAATTAAATCAGTGAGACAGTTAAGGGAAAAGGTGAAAGACAGCTTTTTGGTTTTCTAAGACTCTCTAAAACTTATGACTTTTTTCTTAAGGGAACCAAACAAAAAGTATTTTGTTCCTAACTTCTCTGAGTAAGTCTCGCCATCCCATAAGTATTAATGCCTCTCATATGTGGAGGAGGATCTAATAAGATTATAAACAGGAGTACCAGCCTGGCATTTTACTTGCCAAGGTGTGAGATGCCATGCACTGCCAGGGGAAAGCCCCTGAGGCAGATGATTAGAGAGGTCTCAAGAATACTGGATTGATTCCAGAAGAGGTGAGGGAATACTATATTTTGGGCCAAAAATGTTAGAAAGATTTATCTTACCTAAGACTTTGATTTGATCTGAGCTCTGAGGGATCAACCATTTAAAGAATAAGCCAAGGAAAGGGTGCCAAAAACACTGTCACAAACTTGGGAGGTACCCAAGCCAGGCCAACAGATGGAACTTGGCATGAAACGGCTCTCTACCCACTAAGTAGCTGACTCAGAAGAAATTTTAACTCAGATGAATTTATTAAAATGTTGAATATCATCCCAAATAAGAGGATAGATGATAGATTTAGGTCAGCACATACAATTTAATTTAACTTCCTGATGGTCTTGGACAGTATGAAAGCTGTCCACATTTTTATAATTAAAAAGAGACAGGGAGAGATATTCTTTCTTCTTAGTAAAAGAGACACTACTTTGTCACCCGAAAATTCTGGAGGAAGGATTAGGGGAAGGGAAAGATGAAAGGAAAAGAAGCTGACATTAGCAAGATAAGTGTAAATGATTAGGCAACATTGTACATTACAATCCAAACTGGCAACTTGCTTAGTAGTATAGACTGTAGCAGATGGAGAATACAGCTCTGTATTAGGGGAATGTTAAAAATGACAGAAAGAAGTTGCCAGAATCAAAAGGACCCTTAATTCTCTTTCACTGTTGTTAAACTGCTGCTACCACCAGGGCCTCATGGAAAATGTTCTACCCAAGTGCAGCCAATGAAGAGAGCTGCCCTTTACAGGAGGGATGAATTCTTGAGGATTACTATAATTTAAGACTTTAGTAGCAACTTTTTCTTTAAGGCTGCTTTTTGTTCTCTCAGTACTGTCTCGAATGTTTTATAGAGTGCTCTCATTTAATGGAACTCTACAGCACACAATTTTAGGTGATTGGTTAGCTCTCTTTATTGTGTTTAATTGTATGCCACTTTTGATTCAAAATTATCAAGTTTCTGGTTGTTTTCAGCATTTTCCCTGGTTCCACAGAGAGCCAATGAAAGAATTGATGATGTTGTGATAGGATAAAAAAGTACTTAAACTATAAGAATAGTGAATATTGTAATAATAGCTCATCAGTAATGAAAATCTTCTTTAAAACAGTGCTTCATGGGATATGAAGATCATTAGTAATATTTCTATTACCAGCTAAAATAAAGCTGCCATGTGAAGCTCATAATTAATCTGACTGAGAGTTTTAAAATTATGCCATTTTTGCCATTTTCTTTCAATTTGGAAGATTATTTCATGTTTAGAGTACTTCTTTACTAATATCTTTATTTCATACTACATGGAGAAGGCAGTGGCACCCCACTCCAGTACTCTTGCCTGGAGAATCCCACGGATGGAGGAGCCTGGTGGGCTGCAGTCCATGTGGTCGCTAGGAGTCAGAGACAACTGAGCGACTTCACTTTCACTTTTCACTTTCATGCATTGGAGAAGGAAATGGCAACCCACTCCAGTGTTCTTGCCTGGAGAATCCCCGGGACAGGGGAGCCTGGTCGGGTGCCGTCTCTCGGGTCACACAGAGTTGGACACGACTGAAGTGACTTAGCAGTAGCAGCAGCAGCAGCATACTACATAAAAATATACCATTAAATTTACTTAAAATACTATAGCAATATACTCAGATAATGTTTGCATTTAAAAATAGTGACAATAATTTTTAGTTACTAGCTAACAGTAATTTGTTTGGAAACAAAGTAAGATTAGAATAACATTTGATTCCCTGGAAAAAGGCAGAACATTTATTAATCAGTTGTTTTCAAAACTCAAGTTGATAAACATTCTTTAAAAAATGCTTCCTCTACTTACACTGAAGTGCATCTCAGTTCACAGAAGAGTTTATATCTTCAAGTATTAATATGTGTAAGAGAACTAAGGACAAGTAGTTGTTGTCTAGTTGCTAAGTTTTATCTGACTCTCTGCAACCCCATGGACTGTTGCCTGCCAGGCTCCTCTGTCCATGGGAATTCCCAGGCAAGAATACTGGAGTGGGTTGCCATTTCCTTCTTCAGGGAATCTTCCCAACCCAGGGATTGAACCTGCATCTCCTGCATTGGCAGACGAATTCTTTATCACTGAGCCACCAGAGAAGCCCAAGGACAAGTAGTAAGAGGCATTTAAGATGAACAAAATGTAGACTATCCTTGGGAGTTCCTTGGTCATGGGAACTTCCTTCTCAGGCTCCTAAAAATATTTCCCGTGGTAGAGAGTTTAATGGACGAAGATGATGGGAACAAGCAGCATGTGGCAATTTATCACTCCTACAGAAATCTTTTCTTTCACAGTGATCTAACCTCTTAGGCTCTTTATTAGAAGGGGCAGAAAAGAAAACATCTAACAGTTGCAAACCAGCCCTTTCCTGCTGTTATCACTAGTGAATTTAGAGAAAGAAGAAAAGGGAAAAAAAAATCATAATCTTGCCCTGGAACATGATGGAAGTAATGAGGCATCAAGGCCACTTACTGCTGAGAACATAATTGGCCCATAAACACAGGAGATACTTGGTGATGGGAACAACTTCTTTGTTTCAAAAATGAAGGGATGCCAACACATCATAACCCTCCTGTTGTTTAGAGCGGTATTTCTAAGAGTAAAATGGATACTATCCCCACAAATAATGCACCCTGTACTTACTAGCTTAAAGTGTTTTCAAATAATGTGAATAAATGATGCTGAAGGAAGTGCAAAGGAATAGAAGGTAGGTCACTTGGCAATGAAAGGAAAGCTTGGATTTTAGACCTGATGGTATCACACACAAAATACAGAAAGAGCCTGAAGACCCTCAGAGATCCTTATGGGCTTGCTAGGGCACCCCCAAGGAGCTCATACATAAATCATCTCAGGCCCAATCCCATTTGATGACAGGTAGAAAGATGATTCCTTTTTGAGAAGGAAGAAATGGCCACGTTTTCCTTATTTTGGAACATCTTTGTCCTGCTACTTTAATCATTGCAGAAAAAAAATTCAAACTTTCTTGGGTTTTCTTAGTAATTTTTTGTGACTGCAAGTGTTCAGCTGGTGTACAGGTTAAAGATTTTTGGTTTTATAATTATTTTTTGGAAATCTTTCTTCCTTCTTAAACATTTGAGTCAGCATACATTATGCTACTATTGAGACGGCCAAGCAATAATTCATCTTTGTGGAAGTCAGAGACATCTCATGTATTAATGAGCAAGCCTTTCAGTGACAAGTGGATGGAAACAGGTTCCAACTACTACTCAAACACAGCCAGAGATTTCCAGGAAGGAGAATATAAAGCCAGTGACAAGGAATTTCTTACCCGATTTGTGTCCAGCCAATGAATGGACTTTGCTTTCATCTGGCACTGCAAAGAAATAAAAGAGATGAGGATCAGATCAACTTGTAAATCAGCCAGTTTTTGAACAATAAATTAATATAGATTTGTAGTAAGTGAAATCTTTTACTGGCAAAGATTTGAGAAAAAAGTTTCCCCAGCCTGCCTGGGGCATCTCATTTCTCTTGGTAGGTATTTTAAAGACAGTTATGAAGCAACATATGTTCATTAAATCTTCTTTGAATAGAATTTCATTCTTTTGAATTGTTTTAATATTTTCACTTATTTGAACTGGACTGTTGTTTCTGTAGCCACAAAAACAGAACTTAAACTCAAGTATCTGGGGCTGTAGAATATATAATAAGACTCTTTGTGCATAACAGCAATATGCTCAGTCCCCAAGGATCGAATTTCTGTATCTGGTCAAAATGGACCAAAAGGGAGCAAATTTACAATTCCTTCTGAAAAATGTATTTTAAAATAAATATAACAGGAAACAATAGCATTCAAAAGATAAGATCTTCATCAGGCAACAGAGGACAGTGACTCTGTAGAGATGGAAAAGAAGTAGGGTGATTCCTACAGTTGCTGCAGTTTACTGTCTGGAGAAAGTCTTCAGATTGCGGTGTAAGAAGGGGAACACAGGCAGAGCCCAGGAATATGCCAGTCTGAGGATGCGAAGCTGGAAATCCAGGGAAAACCAGGGCAGACAGAGCTTAGATCAGAGAATTAGAGAGAAGAGAGGTATACAGAATTCTTTCTGAGATCTGCAGAGGATCCCTGCAGGTATTTAATTAATTGCTAATGATCACATGATGTGAGGAAACTACCCAAAACCTGGGCGAAAACTACCCCAAAGAGGAAAGAACACAGTGCCTGCAGTTCTCATAAGGCTGGGAATAAAGTTCCCCTTCCCAATACCCAGAGTGAAAAACTTCATAATTTAGGGGCATCCATTAGAATAGGAGGAAGGATATTGCGTCAGCAGTGAGTAAAAATGTAAGCGAACATAGCTCTCATGAAATGGATATGATTTTGAAAGACACAAATTACCAAAGCTTATATAGGAAGAGATAATCTAACAGCTCCATACCTTGTTGGTTTTTTTTTTTTTTTAATGGATTTGTAGTTCAAACTTTGTGAGAAAGAAACCTCTAGACCCAGATGACTGCCTTGATGAATTCAACCAAAAATTTAGGAAGAAATACTACCAATTCTTCAGAAATTCTTTCAGAAAATTCAGAGGAGAGAACATTTCCTAACTCATTGTGAGGCTGGCATTACCCTGATATAATATCAAGCAAAGGAAGTCTATGAAAGCTACTAACCAGTATCTCTCATGAACGTAGAATCAAAGTGTTCTTAACCCTTAGGCAACTCTGCATGGATTATCACCTCAATATTCAACAACAGCCATTCAATATTCACCATGTGTCATAGTCTATATTAGTCTGTGAAACTCTGGTGGCTCAAGGGTAGACGCAAAGCAAGGGGGAATTTGCTAACAGAAAGATCTCCTTCATTTCCCCAAACATTCGATTGGTCTCAGAGTAATAGGCCTCTCCTTCCTTTACCTATAACATTCAGTCTATTTCACCGATCCGGTCACTATACAAAAATTTTCATAAATCTTCCCACACCCACCTAGCCCCCTTTTCCTAAGCATTTCTTTATTTTTCTAGATAGAAACATTACATGTTTGTGATTACCCTGGTATTAATATTAACTTGCTTAAAAATCATGTTAGACTTTGTGCTTCCAGGAGGAGATGCCAGTCGCTATGTATCAGGCTCCAGTTGTGGGCCAAATTCTGTCTTACCCTGTTCTGAAAAAACTTGCAGTGGAATCTGTTGTATAAATGGAAAAAATAGTGGAAAACAAGGATGATGATTAAAAAAAATATTACTAGTAGCTAATACTTAGCACTTATGATATACAAGTTCTACCCTCTACCTTTTATATCTATTAATTCATTTAATGCTCACAGTAACCTGTGATGATGGTTGTTATTATCTTTACAGATAAAGAAACTGAGGCACACCTCATAAGTGGAGGAGCCAAGGCTTAAACAAAGCACTTTTAATCACTCTACTATAGTTGTGATGAATCATAGAAGAGTTATAATATTTCTCAAATTATTGACAATATGAATCCAATGTAAGAAAAGCCCTGACAGACACTCTTATGTTAGAATACTATTACCTTTTAAATTAGAATACATCTTATGAATAGAAACTTTCTATCATGATCAATATTAACAGTGTTAGCTATAATTTTGTTTAACATGTTCAGAATTCTACAGTTTTAATGGATTCAAGCCAAAATAATTCATTTCCATTATACAGATGAGAAATCATCTGAGATAAAAATCTTGACTTATTATTTTAATATATTTATTAACTTTATTAATAAATGTAAAAACCAGAGCTTCATAGGTAAATTTATTTTACCTATCTGTGCCTCAGTCGCATCATCTATAAAATGAGGATGATACTGCTTTCCAGGTATGCTTAGAGTGAATGTTATATATTGTAAGTTTATGCAAAATATGTAGAAGATCACATGTGCTTAGTCGCTCACTCTCAGTCATGTCTGACTCTTTGCAACCCCATGGACTGTAGGCTGCCATGCTCTTCTGTCCATGGGGATTCTTCAGGCAAGAATACTGGAGAGGGTTGCCATGCCCTCTTCTAGGGGATCTTCCCAACTCAGGGATCGAATCCAGGTCTCCCACACTGCAGGCAGATTCTTTACTATCTGAGCCATGAGGGCAGCCCATAGTAACTGTTTAATAAATATTAGTTATTAAATCATCAGTAATGATAAACTAAATAGAAAAATTTACATAATTTTACATAATAACATGATAGCTTATAATCGGATAAATGTGACTTAAATTCCAGATTTACCAGGAAAGTTAGTAAGTTCCATTAAACTTCAGTTTCTCAGTGTGAAAAATAATATAAAACACTATACAAAGAATTGTGAAAACTGAGTGAAAAACATTTACAAAATCACTTAGCACAGTTTCAGGTATGTATTTCTCAATAAATGAAAACTTTTGATAAATGGAAACTGTGAGAGTGGGAAGGGTGGTGAATTTGATGATGCTGATGGTGTTTATGACTTAACCTGCCAAGGATTATAAAGGAAAAGACTTCATAGGATATTTTCAGTTGCATCTCATGGATAATCCAACACTTACAACAGGTTTCACCTTTCAGTTTATCTGGCTCTGAGTTTATTTTGTAGTCGAAAAAGGCAATATATATACGGTCTCATTTTATGCAGCTATTCTTTTTTTAATATAAATTTATTTTAATTGGAGGCTAATTACTTTACAATATTGTATTGGTTTTGCCATACATCAACATGAATCCACCACGGGTGTACACGTGTTCCCCATCCTGAACCCCCCTACCACCTCCCTCCCCATACCGTCCCTCTGGGTCATCCCAGTGCACCAGCCCCAAGCATCCTGTATCAGGAATTCACACAAGGGTAAGATCTTATTTTTTGTTTTTATCTTTTTTTAACAGCCATAAGTTATACCATTAAATCTAAGCCAATATAAGTACTGAAAGTTCACCAGCCATGTTAGGCTGAACATGATAACTTTTTGGCTGAATACTATCTACTATTTTTAGTAGGAATACTTATTATTTTAATTGACAATTTGAAATTCTTTAGAACACTAACAAAATATTTCAAAAAACAGTGTAGAACATCCAAATGGGTGACAGGCATAAAAATTAGGGGTCTTTCTCCAAATATTCACTGACACAGATGTCTATCTTTAGGACAGAAGATAGATGAATGAACATAATAGAAAATGGAGGGAACTGTAATGACTTAATTAATAGAATACATTTTATTTAAAAGGTTAAATTGGGAACAATCATCTTTTATGCACATGCTTAGTGCTGGGAAGTGATTTAAATAACAGTAGCAAATGAGAAAATGAGGTAAAATTACATATACCACCAAGCTTTTTTTTTTTTTTTAATGACAAGTGTTATAATTAATACTCAACTTCCTTTATCACTTACACCACCTTAAAACTACTAAAAAGTTCTCTCTTAGAGCTGAAGCTTAAGTCTAGTCATTTCTTGCATATTATTTAGATAGCATAGCAATGGGAACAAAATTAGTTACAATACTAATATGACAGGTATGTCATTTTAAACAAAGAGCTTATTTACAAAAGGCTGAAAATGAGTGAGCCTGGTGGTGGAAAAGTCTTCAATTCCAAAATGGCAAGTAAGGTACCGAAAGTATCAAGGAAGAGGGTGGTGATGGAACAGATGCCAAAATTTCTTGCTCTTGTTCTAATGATAGACTGCTTTCTCTTCCTCCCTTTCTTTCTCTTTCCCTACCTCTCCTTTTCCCTTCTCCTCACTCTGCCTCCCTTCCTCCCTCTCCTCTTCCTTTCTTTCTTCCTTGAAGTTTCTAGAGCATATTATTCTCCCTCTCTTATCCTTCACTTTTACCCAAGGACTGGTACTATTTGCTCTTGATTACTCTAAACGGTACTATAGTGGTTAAAGAAGTACCAGTGAAATGCTGAGTCCTTCTGAAGATGAAATTCATAGATATTTTTATTATAACTGCAATTACATATTTAGAGGGCACTGTGGACTTGGTGTCTCTTGAGATTTCTCTAGATAATGGGATTTCTATATTAAGCTCCTGCTTCCTGGCATTCGACTCAGGATCAATGGACACCGTTTGATTGAATTGTTATGAGGGTTTTCATAACGCAGGCACTCTTCGGTTTGGATGCTTGTTAATTTCCTGGCATGGCCTCTGGTTCAGGAAGACTTGCTGAGGAAACACAGCGACCTGACAGCCTATGTCTCCAGTTCCTTCGGTTGTAGACCTCTGAAGCCAATCAAAGGTCTACCAGCTACCCATCACTAATGGAACCTTTTTTAAAAATGTGGATAAACGCACAGTGTCTTTTGGTTAATTTCAACTAGGCTCACTGTTAGAGTTGAGAGAAACCATAAAGAAAGAAAATATGGGAAGAAAATCTGAAAAATATGGTGCTTTGAGAACTTCGTGGCAAACATTAAAGTCCATGTAAGACATACATTGGCTTCCCAGTAGGACATATTTATATTAATATAGTGATCACTTAAAGTGTTTTATTCTTTTGTCAAGCCTTCTTATACACTTCAAATGCATTCTCACTGGGGGAAAATAATCTCCTTGCTTATTGATAGTATTTGATACGCATTTTATAACATAAGTGACTATTAGGGACTTCACTTGCTTAATAAAAATTTGCAGAACAGTGGCAGATTTGGTGAGCTAATGGACCCCATATGCTCTTCTTATGCTGACAGAAGATGGTATATTACTAACATGCACAAATCTTTTCAGATAAAAATTGCCATCAGCTACAGTTATTCTTTTTGAGGATGCCAACACTATGTCATAAATGGGGAATATGCGAATGTGTTCAGATTCCCACTACTTCATATCAAGATACTTTGATGCAAAGCAGAGTTCTATAACATGATACAATGCTTGTCTTTCACACAGACAGCTCTATTTCATTTAACTTTGGATTTCCCTGTCTTTGACATAATAGAGACTGCTGTTTTGACGATGATGTTTGGCACAATAAAAATCCATCTTCTAAAGAGGCCATAAATATGTCTTTTTGGATAGTTTACTAGGAAACTAAATATCAAATAATTATTTAATAGCTAATAAACTTGTTTCTAAAAGTTGTTCCTTCAGAATTAAAAAAAATGATGTAGTTGCTAATATTAAGAATCAATTTTCTTCTCCTTCAGCAGATCAATTTCTGTGCCACTCATTGCCTTCCAGAATTTCTAAGGAACACAAACCTGTTTCAAGTTGTAAATTAAGTTCCCTCTTTCACAACCATGAAGTATTGCTGCATTAATTTATACTGTTTTCTTATGTCGATGACTATTTGGCATACTGCTTCTCCTTAGGGAGACTTTCTTGGGTTTTCAGCACTATAAATTCTTATGTGTTGAAAAATTCTTCCAACTCTTGAAAAACAAGTGAAATAAAAAAAACAAAGTAAGGCATCTGCTGAAAAATGGGCAAGGTGATCAGTAGGAGATAATGACACAAATATTCTCACCATCTCTCTTAGCTGCCTGCAAAGCACCCTGTTCATCCTTAGATGTGTTGCTACTCTGACAGTAAGCTAATCAGAATACAACAACTTAAGTTTTCTTCTAATGTTATAGGGCAACTTCCAGAATATTGGAGTGGGTTTCCATTTCCTTCCTGAGGGGATCTCCTCAACACAAGAATCAAACTGCTGTCTCTAGCTACCAGGGAAGCCCATAATTATATGTGTGTCCAGGGACTAATTACTTAGTCTTTTTCAATCTTCTGAACTTATCTGTAAAATGCAGATAATGCTCCCTACCAGAGAATATGAGACAACTTAGAGAATACAAAAACTTATCACGGACACCAGTAGAAGCGAGTACTCAAAGATGGATAATGCCTGTCTTTCACACCCTACCACTTCTGCTGGGTGCTCTGCACTCTATCATATCACAAGTATGTTTTTGAACAGGCTATGTAACTTCATGCATCTGTACAATGTATACACAGCACATGCAATTTCTTCTGACTCATAATAAAAATGCTTCCATTATCCTGCTAGGAAAACATGCTTTAAGATTCCATTCAAATGTCATCTTTTCCACATCATCTTCTCACATCTCCAGTTTGAACTTAGGGACTCAATTTGTAAATATCTCAATTATTTGTGTATGATTCTTTTCACATTAAACTGTGAACACCTTAAGGAAAGGGTGTGTCTTGGTTTTACCCTTGTAGGCATGGAATCATGCCCAATCTATAGTAGGTACTCTTAATGTTTGCTGAGTGAACAAATGCATCATTTGTAAGAATAAAGGAAAGGAAGAAGCAATTTGGATATATCCTTTCAGCAAAAGCTTCTAGACCAATGAATGTAAAATATGTTTATCAAGATATACACATGGTTATATAAATGTTGTGACAAAAATGTATAGACACCTAGTAAAATTCTTATGGTGCAATTTGTAGACATGTTCTTAGCAAGGAAAGGTCAGAAGAAGGTGACCGGAGTTAGATTCTGGGATAGATCTAAATAAAGACCACAACATGGTAGAAATGTTTAGAATAAATATAAACTTACTTAAATTTTGAGTCGTGAAGTGTAGAAAAAATATAATTGGTAGTCTAATCACAACTCATTTTGTATTTTTAATAAATGTGTTATTAGTGCTTTTATATTTAGTTTTGGGCTTGCTGGCACTAATTTCACCATTGTTCTTCATGTGGTAATGACACTTGAAAGAGAAGTTCATTGTGCTTACAGAAAATTTCACATTACATTAACAAAAACACTGAGTACTTAGCATAGAGGGTACTCCGTTCAGTACACAAATATGAATTTCCAAAGCTGTAAATAGAATAAATAGATGTCTTTTTGCTACATCAAAATTCCAGACAAAAACAAAAAGAAAACATAACTTTAAAAATTGCTTTTATGAAATACTGAATCATTAAAGTATTTATATGTTTAAGATACAAAGAACAACAATAAAGCAAACATGGTCTATTAATCAGTGAGTTTAAGAAAAGAATATTATTTTACTTTGAAGGTTTGTGGCTGCCCCACTCCAATCTCACTCCTTTCCCTCACTCAGATGTAACCACAATCCTGAATTTTGCCCTTTATACTTTTCTTACTTTAAAAAAATTATCAAAAATTCATCCCCAAATAACATAATTTACATTTGTATCCTTCATTAAATGATACTGAATTCTGTTACACACTTTTCTGTGTATACTGATGTGATCATACAATTTTTCTTTTTTAGTTTGTTAATATGTGGCTTACACTGATTGATTTCAAATGTTAAACCAACCTTACATTCCTAGATAAACTCTACTTGATCATAATCTTCTTTTACACATTGTTGAGTTCAACTTGCTAAATTTTTTAAAAGAATTTTATACCAGTTTATGAAGAACATCAATCTAAAGTTTTCTTTCTTCTGTGTCCCTGTCTGGCTTTGGTATCATAGTTGGGAAAGCATTCCTTTCTTTTTATTTATCTGCAAATGTCTCTATAGAATTCCCATTATTTCCTCCTACAAAATGCTTAGCAGAATTCACCAAAAAAGCCATATGGAGAGAGAGTTTTCTTTGTGGGAAAGTATTTCACTATAATTCTTTGAAAATGTGTTTACCCATTTGTCTCCTATATAAAGATATCATGGAATCAGTGCTGAATATAAGGAATTAAAAACAATTATTTTTTTGAAATACAGGACCATGAACAGAATGCTGCTAAGCTGGTGGACTGAAAGGAAACCATATCTAGGCCCAGGCTATTCCCCTGTCCTGAGAACACACTCACTTCCTTCATGAGCAACTGTCACAGAACCACCTTCCAAGAGTCCTCATAACCAAACTTTCACTAAATTCAACTGCCTAGAAAATAAGTCTCCTTAGTCTTTAAATTCAAGTTTGAACTCTTTTTTTTACCCTTCTCCTTGTATTTTCCTCTATTCACTTTTTATTCACATTCTCTAGAATGATTCCTTGTTTCTGCCCATTGTCTTTATCCTTAGCTGAAAATGCCTTAAACCTCTCATTTGTAAATACTATATTTCTCCTGGGTCCAGCTCCCCACCATATCCATTTCTTTGTAGGATATTCTATTTCTGTCCTCCCTAAAACGCTTTAGGTTTGCCTCCAAGCAAATGTACCACTTTCTACATGGTGTTATGTTGATTTGTGGGCAACTTCAATGAAGGCATAGATATTATTTTATTCATCTTTACAAATTACAAAGGTCCTCAAGTTAGTTGTATGAAGTCTCTCTCTCTCTCATTTGTTAATCTATGACAGGAAAAAGATGGCTGTGTGGGATCCCTCCCAGGAAACTTCCTTCCCTGTGAATTCTCAGGATCTACCCTAGGTGACTGCAGCCATGAAATTAAAAGATGCTTACTCCTTGGAAGAAAAGTTATGACCAACCTAGATAGCATATTCAAAAGCAGAGACATTAATTTGCCAACAAAGGTCTGTCTAGTCAAGGCTATGGTTTTTCCTGTGGTCATGTATGGATGTGAGAGTTGGACTGTGAAGAAGGCTGAACGCCAAAGAATTGATGCTTTTGAACTGTGGTGTTGGAGAAGACTCTTGAGAGCCCCTTGGACTGCAAGGGGATCCAACCAGTCCATTCTGAAGGAGATCAGCCCTGGGATTTCTTTGGAAGGAATGATGCTAAAGCTGCAACTCCAGTACTTTGGCCACCTCATGTGAAGAGTTGACTCATTGGAAAAGACTCTGATGCTGGGAGGGATTGGGGGCAGGAGGAGAAGGGGATGACAGAGGATGAGATGGCTGGATGGCATCATAGACTCAATGGACATGAGTCTGAGTGAACTCCGGGAGTTGGTGATGGACAGGGAGGCCTGGCGTGCTGCGATTCATGGGGTCACAAAGAGTCAGACATGACTGAGTGACTGAACTGAACTGACCCTAGGGTTGGACTATTTCCACTACTCAGACTATGGAAACTCTCAGGTTTCCTAGAACCTTGATAAGTTTTTCTGTTTTCAGCAAGAAATCAATATTGATTAAACCATAGGGAAAAAAAGGGCAGAGACTACCGTTTAAGTCACACAATAAATGGCCATTATTCACTATTAACCAGTGGAAAAACACACCTCTCATTCCACTATTTATAATGTATATTTCCATAGAGTGATTCATCTTTACCAGGGATAAGGAGGAAAGAAACTAAAACTTACTACCTACTTATATGTGTCAGAAATCATGCCAAGCATTTCAATACATGTTATCCTATTTAATCATCATAAAAGCCATGTAAACACTATTACCTTCACTTTACAGAGGAGGAATCTGATGCTCAGAGGAGTTGTGTCATAAAGTGAGCAAGTGGGATGGCCAGGATCTGAAGGCTTCTGACTTCAAAGCACACATTCCTTCTACTATGTGAGTCTGAGAGGTAGGATTTTGCTAATAGTTTTACCACCAAGAACTACACATTTCACTAGCCACCACTATCACCTAAAGTAGAATTTCATAGCAAACCCGGAGAAAGAGCACATAGTGTCTCTTTAAAATGGTTGTGGATGCTCTCAAAAGAAAGAAATAGAGCTGTCATAAGTTGTTTCAAGTCTTGTACACCTGGAAATTGTTACCAAGGAGAGGCATAGACTATTGTTCAGATAATGTCAGCAGTAGAAAAGGGAGGAATGAAGAAAGGTTAGAGTGACATCACAGAGAATTTATTGCTTGAACACAGGAATGAGGCAAAAGAGGGAACCACAAATGAATCAAGTGTGTGGTCTTGCAACTGAGGGCCACCATTACTAGAAGACAGAGAGGGAAAAATGGTGTAGGATCAGGTCGATAGTATGGATAAAGTAGAAGCAGCACGGTGCTGGGGACTCACATCTCTTTTTCACCTCCCCCTGCCAACTTTTTGATGCAACCTGACAGTATTAGATTTTGGCAGCCAAATAGGACAATTGTTGTTAGTTCATCACATGTACAGTTAACAAAAATCCTGAAGTCCTTTTTACATTAACTGTTGTTGAGTATCTTTGTCCAACAAATATTTATAGAGTCAGTGGTATGCCAGCCATCATGCTGGGCATGTGGATTGTGGAAGTGAACAAGGTAGTCGTGAGCCCTGCACCAGCAGGGTTTCTACCATACAACTAACCACAGATAATGCATGCGGTATTTTGCAAACCTTCCTCATCAAAGCTACCTTCAGCTCTCTCCCTGACAGATGTAATAACCCTTGACTCAACTCTGAGATTTTGTACTCAGTCTCTATTCCACATAGAAACTATTATAATCCTTATAAGACAAAAGACAAAACAAAAAGCTTATCATGACAGTCTCTTAACTAAAAGCCTCCCAATCTGATCACATTTAGAAGTAAATCTGAAAACTTGCTAGACTCTCCAAGACCTGGTCCGCAGGGGTCTTTCCAACCTTGTTCTGCATGGCCCTCTCCTTGCTCAGTGTATTTCACTTACCGTGGCCTCACTGCAGTTTCATAAATATGCCAAGTGCAGCCCTCATCGGGGGGTTTTCCCCATGTAGTTCAATGCCTTCCTTCACTCACATCTCTACAGACAAAGGATCATCACAGAGCAGTTCCCTGGCTACTAAGGCCGGAGGCCTCTAACTGTTACAAACCCCAACTCTGTTACTGTTTCTTCACCTTGGTTCATTTTCCTAAAAGCACTCATCACTCACATCTTCCCTAATTAGAACAAAAGTTCCGTGTGAATGTGGGCTTTGCTTTGTTCACTGAATTGTCTCTAAGGTCTAGAACAGTGCCTGGTACATGTGAAAGTGAGAGTTGCTCAGTCGTGTCTGACTCTCTGCGAACCCATGGACTATACAGTCCATGGAATTCTCCAGGCCAGAATACTGGAGTGGGTTGCCTTTCCCTTCTCCAACCCAGAGATCTTTCCAACCCAGGGATTGAACCCAGGTCTCCCGCACTGCAGGCGGCTTCTTTACCAGCTGAGCCACAAGGGAAGCAAGCCCAAGAATACTGGAGTGGGTAGCCTATCCCTTCTCCAAGGGATCTTCCTGACCCAGGAATTGAACTGGGATCTTCTGTATTGCAGGCGGATTCTTTACCAACTGAGCTATGAGGGAAGCTCATTGGTACATGGTAGGCACTTGATAAATATCTGTTGAATGAAAGAAGGATGCTCAGGGATCTGGGGCAATGGGAAATGCAGAGACTGGACCTAGTTTATAGACTGAGTGTTCCTGATGGCTTTAAACTGAGACCCGGAGATATACAGAGATGGATGAAGCTAGTATTAGGACAGAGGAAACATGAAAACCCCAAAACAGGATCCCACACATAGAACCTAAAACTCCTCTGTACAGAGGGTGACTAGTGAGAGACTGAGTGTAGGAGAAGAAATGAGTCAGTCATGGAGAATCTCAGAAGCCACATTAATGAGTTTTGTCTTTATCCTCAAGGCAATGGGACACTGCTAAGGGATTTTCAGCAAGAAAGTGACATGATCGGATTTATGTTTTAAAACGATCACCCAGGCTGCAGCGTGGAAAATGAATTGGATGGGAGTAAGACAGGAGAAGGAAGTTGCTTCAGGAATTTACATTTATCCCTATTAAATTTAATCTTCTGAATTGCAGCTCATCAGTTCTCCCTGTTGAGATCTTTTTGAATCCCTATTCTGTCATCCACACATTAGCTAACCCACTGAGCTGTGTGTCACTTATACATCTGATAAGTCAGCCTTCTACACCCGAGTCATGCTCAGAGCTTACATTACTGAACACCACCCCTGTTCTCTTTAGGTGCTTGCGGGTTGGCGTACTCTCCCATCTCTAGGCAGTGTCTCTTCTTGTAAAGTTCACTGGCCAGCCCAGAAGTGAAACATAACCCTCAAATCTAGTAACCTGAGCTACCTAGGATTTTCATGTGCATTTCCCCTAGAGCTTATGGACTTCACATTAGGACAGAAACTCAGTTTATTTGTGCATGAATTAATGTTGGCATGTGACTTCTTGCTGGGGATTGCACAGTTGCTTCTGTTCTTGGCTACAATAAGTACTATCCAAAGATTTCTGTTCTGGCATGAACAGAAATATATTTCTGCCCAGACGCTACTATCATCTGTTTAATATGCAAACTGTGCAAAACCAAGGCTACTAGTATGTAATAGATTTTGAAAAGTTGTCATCCAGACTCATTGTTTATTAGAGGATATTAATTTGGGGGTTTATGTGCTGTGTCTCCAATTCAGAGCATACAACCGTTCACTTAAATAGATCACAAAGTTCTGCGTGCACTCTAGTGAAATGATCTGGTATTTTATACTGGTCTATTAGATGAGCTCATTTAAATCAGGCTCCTCTTTGCAGAACGGGTGATTATACATAGATATTAAATGTTCACTATCTTTTGGAAGATATTGAAATTTATTAAGAATCCTGAACAAGGTTGAGCTAATAGAAAACATTAATAGGAAAAATAGAAAGTTGCCAGACCCACACTCCAAAGTGACTTCACAGAAAGTGATTTTTTAACCTCTTTCCCTTAGACCAGGGATTTCTTTGGAGGCTTCAGTGGCTACCAACCAATGAAGGGAAAAGGAAAAGCAGTGGGCTTAATCTATAGTATGTCATTCCCCTCCCTGCTGTTGCTACCTCAATTCTTATATTAAATACAGCTTCTTGTTATAAAACTTCAGAAGAGACTTAGAAAAACTGATTTAAAATCATTTGGGTGTCAATTTCTCATTTAGTAACAACTGGTTGATTTTCTTTTAAGCAAGCTTTGTGCACACCTAGAATTTCTTGTCAACTGGGGGAAAAAATCCTCCAATACAAATGCAATTATTGATATAAAAATAAATTCTAAATGTAATAATTAATAACACTGGCATAATTTTACATTCCAGAGATAGTCTTTAATAATTTCAAACTCCTGGTTTTATTCTTATAATTTAAAGACAGTAGTTTTTTCAGTCCAGGATACTTTGGCAGGTCTTTGTAAAACACACAGGCTCTAAGCCTTGTGCCTAGAATGGCTGATAGGAAAAAAACAAAACAAAACAAAACTATTGCCGGCTTTAATCAGAGGAACTGTTTCAACAATTCTGGACATGAAACTATAAACTTAAAATCCATCATATTAGAACTATTAAAATGAAAAAAAATTGATGTATTGATGTTCAGTGATAGGCATCTCCTTTCCATATGTTGTGCCTTCACTAGATTTTTCAGTTTGAAAATGGCACCATCATTGTCCCAAGCAACTCTGACTCCTCATCCTCTGCTTCAGCTTCAAAATAGTTGGTCAGACTTGACTTCGACCATAGGTAGGGAATCAGGTCACTGCTCTCTTACTACTTTTTGACTGACTCTACAATTCTACCAGAATAAGACTGGAATAATACTCTCTAAAAAAAAGAACTTGGAACTTCTGCCAACTCACACGAGGCTTCCTTGCATTTCTGTATGCAAGCAGTGACCAGAAGCATACGGCCTTACAGGATGGCTAAGGCAGATACTGTAGGCTAGCTGATCCAGTGTCACTAACAATCCTGTCCTCACCAGCTACTTTCTGGTTGCAAGGTATATGACATGTCATAGCCTGGTCAATGAGCTAAAAGGGGAAGCTTTCTGGGCAGCACTTCTTAGACAATATTGGATATCCTGATATAAAGAAAGGTGGTACACTCTTTTGCCTTTTCCCCATCCTTCATCTTTTATTTGGGGTGGGCTGGGGTAGGGGCCTGGAACATGGATAATATTTCTGAAGATACAGTGGCCATCTGGACATCACAGTAACAAATATGGTGACAAAGGCCAAAAAATTGAGAATGAAAGTTTGGAAAAAGAGAAGGAGTCTGGGTCTCTGATGGCTTTCCTGTGACACTGAATTACCCCATCTGGACTTCATGTTATATATGACTAAAAAAAAAAAATATATATATATATATATATATATAAAATCACTGCTGGTAGAGTTTTATGAGCATTGCAGTAGAATGTGCTCTATTGAGTACCATTTTAACTGACAGGAAATAGCTTTTTGTGTCAACCCAAAATCTGTTAATAAATATCACTCTGTTCATAATTTTTTTTTCTTCCTTTTCATATGAGAGTCCTCAGTGATGTGAGGTCAGCCAATACACCCTGCATCTTCTTCATCCTTTTCCTAGTTAAAATCCCTATTTCTATCATGGACACCATTACCTGCTTTTTAAATTCTATTTTTAAATTATTTTAATGATGCCAATTGATTTTATTCTAATTGTAAGTATAATACATATTTGAAGATTTAAAATATGCAGAAATATATCAATAAGATAAAAATGACCCCTGAAATTTCCACTAGGAGAAAAATCAATGTTTACATTTTGACAAATATCCTTGCATTACTTATGTATAGATGCACACATATTTATAAATGCACACATACAAAACTGTACATTGTGTTCTTCAAATATTTTATTATTAACATCTCATGTCATTAGTCTGAAGATTTTTATTGGTTGCATAATAGTCTATCATATCTATCAGCCTATAGTTTTACTAAACCTCTTATTGCTGGAAAATTAAGTTCACTAGTGAACTTAAACATTACTGAACAATTGCACTCTTTTCACATACTAGCAAGATTATGCCCTAAATTCCTCAAGCCAGGCTTCAACAGCACATGAACCGAGAACTTCCAGATGTGCAAGTTGGATTTACAAAAGGCAGAGGCACCAGAGATCAAATAGCCAACATCTGCTCAATCATAGAAAAAGCAAGAGAGTGGAAAAAAAAAATTACTTCTGCTTCATTGACTATGCTAAAGCCTTTGACTGTGTGGATCACAACAAACTGTGGAAATATCTTACAGAGACGGGAATATAAGACCACCTTACCTGCCTCCTGCAAAACCTGTATGCAGGTCAAGAAGCAATAGTTAGAATTAGACATGGAACAACAGACTGGTTCTAAATTGGTGAAGGAGTACATCAAGATTGTATATTGTCACCCTGCTTATTTAACTTATATGCAGAGTACACATGCAAAATGCTGAGCTGGATGACTCACAATTTGGAATTAAGATTACTGTGAGTAATATCCACAACCTTAGATATGCAGATGACACCACCCTTAAGGCAGAAAGCAAAGAGGAACTAAAGAGCCTCTTGATGGTGAAAGAAGAGAGTAAAAAAGCTGCGTTAAAACTCAACATTCAAAAACCTAAGATCATGGCATCCAGTCCCAACACTTCATGGAAAAGTGGGAAACAGATGGGGAAACAGTGGAAACAGTGACAGATTTTATCTTCTTGGGCTCCAAAATCACTGTGGATGGTGACCACAGTCACAAAATTAAAAGACACTTGCTCCTTGGAAGAAAAACTATAATAAACCTAGACAGCATATTAAAAAGTAGAGACATCATTTTGTCTAAAAGGTCCATATAGTCAAAGGTATGGTTTTTCCAGTAGTCGTGTAGGGATGTGAGAGCTGGAACATAGAGAAGGCTCAGCACTGAAGGAATGATGCTTTTGAACTGTGGTACCGGAGAAGACTCTTGAGAGTCCCTTGGACAGCAAGAAAATCAAACCAGTCAATTGTCAACAAAATTCACCCTGAATATTCACTGGAAGGATGATCCTGAAGCTGAAACTTCATTACTTTGACCACCAGATGTGAAGAGCTGACTCACTGGAAAAGACCCTGATGCTCGGAAAGATTGAGGGCAGAAGGAGAAGGAGATGACAGAGGATGAGATGGTTGGACAGCATCACTGACTCAACGGACATGAGTTTGAGCAAACTCAGGGAGATAGTAAAGGACAGAGAAGCCTGGGATGCTGCAGTGCACGGCGTCACAAAGAGTCAGACATGACTAAGCGACTGAACAAAAACAACAGTGGAAAAAACCTGAACTTAATTATTGCTCAAATCTTTATTTATTTGTAGGATAGTTCTTCAAAATGGAATTACTGGATAAAAGATTAAAATGGTGCTAAGGTGCCTTATAAAATTACCATATTGCCTTGCAGTAAAGAAGCGTCAGCTTAAAAATACAACACACATCTGTTGTCAGGCTTGTGTATGTATTTTCAACATTTTCTAAGGTATGACAATATAAAATCTTAATTTCCTTATTAATTGTGAGGCTGAATATATTTAATATAAATTTCTCTTTGCTTTTGTGAACTGTCTGATCATGTATATTTCCAATTTTGTCCTGAATTGCTTTTTTTTTAAATTTAAATTTATTTATTTTAATTACAGGCTAATTACTTTACAATATTGTATTGGTTTTGCCATACATCAACATGAATCCGCCACAGGTGTACATGTGTTCCCAATCCTGAACTCCTCTCCCACCTCCCTCCCCATACCATCCCTCTGGGTCATCCCAGTGCACCAGCCCCAAGCATCCTGTACCCTGCATCAAACCTGGACTGGCGATTCGTTTCTTATATGATATACATGCTTCAATGCCATTCTCCCAAATCATCCCCCCATCCCGTCTCCCACAGAGTCCAAAAGACTGTTCTATACATCTGTGTCTTTTAATTACTAATAAGAATTCTTCCTATATTAAAGATGTTAATCCTTTGTCATGTATTTTAATTATTCCTTTATTCTTTGAACACAGAACATGTGGATACTAGTGAGATTATCAAGTATCTTTTAAATAAAGTCTCTTGCCAAAGCGTTTGACTGTATGGATCACAATAAACTGTAGAAAATTCTGAAAGAGACGGGAATACCAGACCACCTGACCTGCCTCTTAAGAAACCTATATGCAGGTCAGGAAGCAACAATTAGAACTGGACATGGAACAACAGACTAGTTCCAAATAGGAAAAGGAGTATGTCAAGGCTGTATACTGTCACCCTGCTTACTTAACTTCTATGCAGAGTACATCATGAGAAACGCTGGGCTGGAGGAAGCACAAGCTGGAATCAAGATTGCCAGGAGGAATATCAATAACCTCAGATATGCAGATGACACCACCCTTATGGCAGAAAGTGAAGAAGAACTAAAGAGCCTCTTGATGAAAGTGAAAGAGGAGAGTGAAAAAGTTGGCCTAAAACTCAACATTCAGAAAACTAAGATCGTGGCATCTGGTCCCATCACTTCATGGCAAATAGATGGGGAAACAGTGGAAATAGTGGCTGACTTTATTTTTCTGGGCTCCAGAATCACTGCAGATGGTGATCGCAGCAATGAAATTAAAAGACGCTTGCTCCTTGGAAGGAAAGTTGTGACCAACCTAGACAGCATATTAAAAAGCAGAGACATTACTTTGCCAACAAAGGTCCGTCTAGTCAAGGCTATGGTTTTTCCAGTGGTCATGTGTGAATGTGAGAGTTGGATTATAAAGAAAGCTGAGTGCTGAAGAACTGATGCTTTTGAACTGTGGTGCTGGAGAAGACTCTTGAGAGTCCCTTGGACTGCAAGGAGATCCAACCAGTCCATCCTAAAGGAGATCAGTTTTGGGTGTTCATTGGAGGGACTAATGTTGAAGCTGAAACTCCAATACTTTGGCCACCTGATACAGAGAGCTGACTCATTAGAAAAGACCCTGATGCTGGGAAAGACTGATGGTTGGAGAAGAAGGGGACGACAGAGGATGAGATGGTTGGATGGCGTCACTGACACAACGGACATAGGTTGGATGAACTCTGGGAGTTGGTAATGGACAGGGAGGCCTGGCATGCTGTGGTTCATGGGGTCGCAAAAAGTCGGACACGACTGAGCGACTGAACTGGAACTGGAAGAATGCTGGATTTTCTAAATTAATTAACTTTTCAAGATGTTGAATTAAAAAAGAACAATGTAACCCAAAATAAGGGGCTTTCCCAGGGGCTCAGTGGTGGAGTTCACCTGCCAATGCAGGAGATGCTGGTTCAAGCCCTGGGTTGGGAAGATCCTGTGGAGGAGGAAATGACAACATATTCCAGTTTTCTTGCCTAGAGAATCCCATGGACAGAAAAGCCTAGCAGGCTACAGTCCAAAGGGTCTCAAAGAGTCAGACGTGACTGAGCACGTATGCAATCCAAAATGAACTTCCTGGTTTCACACATATTATCCATAGCTAATCTCTTCTCCAGCATTAAGAAAACAGAGAGTTTCTTTCCATTCAAATAATCTTCTCTACATATTTCTTTTAATACTAGCATTTTATTTTCAGAATGAACCTTCCAAAACATGCTTAGAAAAGTACATGGTAACAACATATTGAACACTTGTTTAAGACTATTGGATTCTTTTACAAATATAATATTCCCAGCCCATTAATGATGAGGCCTGTCATCATTTTTGTCCAGCAGGGCGGACAACTAGACTGAACTGTCTTTAGAAATTCTTTCCCTTAATGACTCTGTGACCACATTTTCAATATAACATCATCTCTAAATTAAGGCAAGGTCATAGATAAGCCCTTTAAGTATTTTTTTTTTAAACATGGATATAGATTTAGATATCTAAGAGGTTAGTTAATTTAGCCCATTGAAGTGGGTTAACTAATACATCTAACACTACCAAGTACCTATGCTGGATACTGTCTACATTAGGTTATGTGACTATGGAACTCTTTAAGGCTCCGCAATTGTCTTAACATATAAAGCTGTAGAAGATCGCACTTGTATTAATAAAGTCTTTGATTAAACCTAAATACACAATCTGCTTTGTGGATAATTTGTAAAAATGGGCGTAATTTATTAAGCTGTATTGGGTGAGCCTGTACCAAGTATTACAACTATGTAGAATATTTTCAATTTATTCTAAGTCAGTCATATTCTTTGGCTCAATTTTTTTTTTTTTTTTTTGGTATTACTTTGAGGTATTAGTCACAATGACTAATACTATATGACGCAAGGTGAGCAAGGTTACACAACTTTTGTGACAACTCACATGCAATCAAATTGCTCTGCTGCTGCTAAGTCGCCTCAGTCGTGTCCGACTCTGTGCGACCCCATAGAGGGCAGCCCACCAGGCTCCCCCGTCCCTGGGATTCTCCAGGCAAGAACACTGGAGTGGGTTGCCATTTCCGTCTCCAATGCATGAAAGTGAAAAGTGAAAGTGAAGTCGCTCAGTCGTGTCTGACTCTTAGCGACCCCATGGACTGCAGCCTACCAGGCTCCTGCATCCATGGGATTTTCCAGGCAAGAGTACTGGAGTGGGGTGCCATTGCCTTCTCCTAAATTGCTCTATATTAATGCAATTCAATTTTGTGTTGTTACAGGTAAAAGCAAGCAATTCAAGTGTGTTTTGAATATAATTCCCATGGCACGAGGTTTATGCACAGATGACACTACTCCTCTGCAAATAGATTTATGGAAAATGAAAAGGGGATCCATAAATAAGAACAGTTTTTTGTTAGAGAAATATTTATCTTCAACTTTTCTAATCTAACAAACAAAAGGAAAAAAAATTTTTTTATAAATTAAAATATAGATAAAAGGATGTACTTCTTGAGATGAAAAAGAAAATAACAAAGGGAAATGATAGAAAAATACAAAGGGGGGAACATGTCAGTGATAGAAGACTAGGAAGGGCCACACAATCTGATCTAATTAACCCTCTCTGGCAGAGCAAGGGAATTCACATGATCTAAATCAATTATGTCAAGTGATTGCCTAATTTATTCATAAATTCCTCCAATTAGGAAATAAAGCACACAGCCCTTTTCTTCAAGTTTTAAACAACTGCTTTCAGTCTTCTATGTAATGAAATTAAAGCCCTTGGCCCTTCTGTATTTTCTGCATTTGACTCTTTTTCTTAAATCTGTTCATTATTATGAAACTTCTCCAAGCACTTTCAAATGAGAAAGACTAGTTTGGGTAAGTGAAAGTGAATATAGAATGCTATATTCTACACTCTCCTAAAAGATTTTTATCCCTATTCTACTGTGCTACTTAAATCAAACATTTATTTGCAGTTTTATTCATTTATACTTGAAGTATTCATTTGTACTTTTATCCATCCATTCATTCAATCTTTTGATGTAGGAAAGGTGAACCTGCCTACTTTGTAAGATCAGTCCAATCAATCATGGAGATCAATGTGTTTCTGAGGTTGCAGCCAGATTTCTCTAATGCTATCTATCCACATCATCCATCTTGGATTTACTCCACACCTACACGTTCTAAGTGGTGAGGAGGAAGCCAAAGATGTATAAGGTATGACCCTGCAAAGGCTTGCAATCTGATTAGAGTGGGAGAAAGTTCTCACTCAGTAGGTACCCAAAAGGGTATATGATTCTGTGCTAAAACTGGTGATACCAAAAGTAATTGCTTTAAGAATTCAGAGAAAGAGTTAGGGAAAAAAAAAATGACAGCTCTCTGGAGTAGGCAAGAGTTGAGTGGGTTCTGAATGAAAGTTAATTTTAAATAGGGAAGAAGAAAGAATGATGGGTCTTCTATTTTTAGAGTTGAGAATGGAAAATTAATAAGTCTCACTTGCAAAGAAAGGCCTAATGGTTTAGAGCCCAGGCATCCAAGTTAAGTGTTGCTGCTGCTGCTGCTAAGTCGCTTCAGTCGTGTCCGACTCTATGTGACCCCATGGACTGCAGCCCACCGGGCTTCTCCGTCTACGGGATTCTCCAGACAAGAACACTGGAGCAGGTTGCCATTTCCTTCTCCAAAGCATGAAAGTGAAAAGTGAAAGCAAAGTCGCTCAGTTGTGTCCGACTCTTAGAGACCCCATGGACTGCAGCCTACCAGGCTCCTCCATCCATGGGATTTTCCAGGCAACAGTACTGGAGTGGGGTGCCATTGCCTTCTCCGAAGTTAGGTGTGACTGAATTCAAATCCTGGCTTCATTGCTTACCAGCTGTGACACCTTACAGAAGTTGATCACTCTAAGGCCTGTTACACTCATCTGTAAAATGGCTATAGAACTGCTATGGAAAAAAACATGCCTTGCATAGAGCAAGTACTCAAAAACATTACTTACTACCATTACCATTACAGATATTACTGTTTTCTCTCTTTTTTTGTCTTTATATCCTAGATTAATAGATATTAATCACAACCCTGAATATCAGGCTGAAGAATGTGCTCTTTCTACTAGGAGTAAAGGAAAGTCAACACCTTCTGGCAACTGGATAGACAGGCATCTAGCAATGTATGAGATGTTATTTTACCAAACTTGTGTTATTCCTTCTGAGGTACATTGCATGCAGTCAGCCACGTTCTGTCATCATAATCCATTATTAATTCATGCTTAGTTATAGCCTTGTTCTTTCATGCTGCTCTGCAGGTAATTCCTGCTTACTTAGTGACTGAAGACACTTCTCTACCCTGGAGATTCTCTCCTTGACTGCATTCTGCTTCACAGCACTGATCACATGTCTGTTGGCAATTCTTTCTTTCCTCACCCTACTCTGGGTCTTGCACATCACCTTTCAACCTCAGAAACACAACTCTTCTGCCAAAGAACATTAGTCAGAGATCTAGTCCTGTGAGATGCTTTGTACTTAAGGTTTTTGTGATCAAATGAGGTTGGAAGATGCTGCACATTATTAAATCTTGAAGGTAAGTGTGTGTGTGTGTGTGTTAGTCACTCAGTCATGTCCAATTCTTTGTGACTCAATGGACTGTAGCTCTCCAGGCTCCTCTGTCCATGGAATTCTCCAGGCAAGAACACTGGAATGGGTTGCCATTCCCTTTTCCGGGGGATCTTCCCAACCCAGGAATCAAACCCGAGTCTCCCACATTGCAGGCAGATTCTTTACCATCTGAGTTACCACGGAAGACTTGTGGGGACCCTTCAGTGCCCAGCAATGTGTATCAATCACATTAAGGTTGTGAACAATTGTGTATTTTAGAAAGCTGCTTAACTCAGAATTTTCTAAACCTGTTTAACCATTCTTTAATATATCATTCAAGTCATTACTAAGACATTCAACCTATCCAGTTTCAATTAAATTTTATGTTCACTTATTTTTATATTGACAAACACATTCTTTAACCTTTAATATGGCTTCATTATTTGTCTATAGTTCGAGGACCTTTCCACTAAAGATTTTCCTCTAGAGGGGGAAGAAAAACAGAAAGTACTAAGATTATTTACTGGGAATCTACTGATTTATGAAAGCGGGAAATAGGAAATCTTTGCTGTAACTAATTTTTCACTCAATTTGGGCATTACTATATTTCTTTCCAAAGTTAGAAAAAGGGCTAAATGTTTTCCACTTCCTCAGTATACTCTTGTTCTACTTTTAACCCATCAGCTGGAACCTTTCCAGGTTTCACAGTTCTTTCAGGACAATTCTGATGTGCTTGGGGATTATGTCAGTTAGTTCTTTGATCAGCAGAGAGTAGATTAGCTATTCTCAGCTCGCTTGAAATCATCACTCATGATTAGTCAATTTCCAATATGATCTCTATTTCAATTTTTGCTTTAATTTTAATACTTTCCTTGGGTAGAGCTCGTAGTAACCTTTTCTTATGAACACTAGAAACCAAGTGGAGATTGAAACATTAGCCTTTCTAGTCATGTTCCTTCTTTCCACAATTTGTAGATGTCTATGTTTTTATACTGTATCTTTCTGGTGTATATTCACTTATAGTGTTTGCATGCTAAGTTTCTTCAATCATGTCTGACTCTTTGCAACCCTATAGGCTGTAGCCCTCCAGGCTCCTCTGTCCATGGGATTCTATAGGGAAGAATACTGAAGTGGGTTGCCATGCCCTCCTCCAGGGGATCTTCCTGACCCAGGAATCAAACCTATGTCTCTTAAGTCTCCTGCCTTGGCAGGCACATTCTTTACCATTAGTGCCACCTGGGAAGCCCATGTTCACTTATTATTACTGTTTATGTCCTTAATCTCTCAAACTTTGTTCATGAGACTATTTTCTCTAAGGGTAATCTACAGAAATAAGATATTGTTGTCTGTTGTCATTGATAAGTCTCAATTATTTAGAATAGTACATGGCACAGAGAAAAGAAAGTGAAAGTGAATTCACTCAGTCGTATCTGACTCTTTGTGACCCCGTGGACTAAATGTAGCCCACCAGGCTCCTCCGTCCATGGGATTCTCCAAGCAAGAATACTGGAGTGGGTTGACCATTTCCTTTTCCAAGGGAACTTCCCAACCCAGGGATCAAACCTGGGTCTCCCGCATTGCAAGAAGATGCTTTAACCTCTGAGCCACCAGGGAAGCCAGGCACAGAGAAAGCACTTGATAAATATTTGTTGAAGGAAGGAAGAGATGGATGGGTAAATTTTTCATGGGACTGAAATTATATTTTCAAGCACTGGACAACTTCTCTATCTTATAAAAACACAATAGGTGTTTCTGGTGACACAACCCTTGTACTAATGATTTCTAAAGCATCCAAAGCTACTATGTACAAGGTATAGCAGTTTTAGTGTTCCAGTGAAGAGCTAAAAATAAATTATTTTAGTAAGGTTAACTGACAAACCCTAGATTAAGAGGTTCTTCTCATAAATAAGTCCAAGTTCTGACTCTGCCTCTGATTCATGTTTATCTAGATATTTTCTAATCATTCAATGAAAGATACACATGCAGTAATTAATATGTACTTTGGAGCGAGAAACATTCTTAGCTTTAGGGAAGCAAAAGCAAAATATCTATTTCCTGCCTCAAGCAAGAGTTGAGATTTGACCTTTAATGTAGATTAACATTTTACTTCCAAAAAGTGATATTTAATTCAGAAATTTTCAGCCTTACATAGGAAATGCTCAGATGATTCACAATAGAAAATATCCAATAAATAAATCTGTGAAAAATGTTTAGCCACAGTGGTAATTTTAAAAGTGAAATAAAAATACTCCTGTTGAGCCTACAAAATTGGCAAAATGAAATAAAAATGATGATATTCAGATTCTTTCATGTACAGCTGGGAAGAGTGAAATTTCCTTTCTGGAGGGTAGCTGGTCACATATACCAAAAAACCTTAAATCTTTATACAAATTTGGCCAAAGGATTATACATATCAAATTTACAATGATAAAACAATTATGATTGCTTACAAAGGTTTATGCAGTGGTAGGGTCAATGCGTTGCCATTTATAACAGCAAAAAATTAGAAACAACTCTTGTGACCAAATGAAACAATATTAGGCAAATAAATCAGGCTACATTTACTCAAGAGCGAGCTTTAAAATTAAAAGATATAGAAGCAAAGACACAGAGAATAATATTTAAGCTAGATTATTCTTATAGGACCCACATTTAAAAGCATATGCTGAGTACAATCACTTTAGGGAAAAACTGAAATATAAAAATATGAATATCTATGTATAAGAAAAGAAATAAGCAAGACCAAGATGTTTCACTTTTTAAAGAACAAACTGAAACTTCTGCACTTAAAAATGAGATAGCTGTACCTTCCTACAGTAGTTTTAATCTATGTATAAAGTATTGCCAATAACAACTATTTATCATTATAGATATCATGAATATTACATTTATCTAAATATAATACCATTTGGAAGAGACAACTATAAAACTGTTGAACTTCATTAACATGTACTTATTATATCATATATTTTATTATGCTATATTTATATACTGATATATATATTTTTGGATAATGGAACTCTCACTTCAAAACAACTAAAATGGTCTATATTTGCAAAGAAAATGTAAGTATTTTGTCTAGCCTTGAACAGCTTCCTTGGCTTCATATTTTAAGAAGATGCTCTTATATTAGTACAAAAGTTCTTTTAAAAAGGAACACAGAATTTCATTTAAATATGAACAATGGTTTAGAAAACAAAAGCAAGTGGGAAAGAAAGGTTTATATTTGGCCTTATTTAAAATGCTTAGTATCTGAGATGTAGAGCCTCAACTGAGGTGCAAAATATAAAGAAGAAAGTACTTCATGTACTAATCCAATTTTTAAGATTGGCCCAGAAGGTGCTAGTGGTAAAGAATCTATCTGCTAATGCAGGAAATGAAAGAGGCCTGGGTTCGATTCCTGGGTCGGGAAGGTCCCCTGGAGAAGGGAGTAGCAACCCACTCCAGTTTCTTGCCTGAAAAATCCCATGGACAGAGGAGCCTGGTGGGCTACAGTCCATAGGGTTGCAAAAAGTTGGACATGACTGAAGTGACTTAGCATGAACGCCTCAGTTTCCTCACTTATGGTAGGAGGGTAGCTACCTTTTGAAGGTAGTTCCCTGGAAGTTCAGCTGGTAAAGAATCTGCCTGCAATGCAGGAGACCCCAGTTTTAATCCTGGGTCAGGAAGATCTCCTGGCGAAGGGATAGGCTACCCACTCTGGTATTCTTGGGCTTCCCTTGTGGCTCAGTTAGTAAAGGATCTACCCGCAATGCAGGAGACTTGGACTCAATCCCTGGGTTTGAAAGATACCCTAGAGAAAGAAATGGCAACCCACTCCAGTATTTTTGCCTGGAAAAGTCCATGGGGTTGCAAGGAGTCGGACGCAACTGAATGACTTTCACATACATACAGAATATTTCAGGTCTAAAGGATGAGGCAGTTTCTACACTGATCAGGATTTCCCATCAGAGCATAAATAATGCTCTAAATATACAGAGTCTAATGTAAGAATGATCTACATGGGTTTGTTATTGGCCTAACATCATTGGTTAAGGTTCATTTAGAAACATTTACAAATTTATAGTTTTTTTCATATTTCTTGTGGGAAAACAGAGCCATGGGTTTCTCTTTCTGACACTAAATTTTTATTCTATCTATATATGCTATTACACAATACCACAGCTTAAGAAAACCTAATCTTAGTGAAAAACCATGGTAATAATTGAAACCAATCTATATACAAGATTATATACACCCTTTCCTGCAGTATTTCACAATATTGACTTGTGGAGAATTTACTTATACTGACAGCTGAAGTGAGTCCCCAGTTACAAAAAATATGTATAGAAGATGAAGAGGCTCACCTTTAATCCCACTACCAACATTACCCTCTCCATGACTGCTGCTATGACTAATAACATCACTGAATGTCTCATTTTCTAGGCACTATGTTAACTGTTTTTATATAAAATGGATGGTCTTTGCTTTGAAGGCTGGTTTTCTTTCCCAGATGGGGAATTATGAGAGAGTTGTGCCTCTTACTCATTCAATAAATGGTAAATAAGAGCAACTGTGTTTAAGGTATTCACCAGCATTCATTCATCAGACAGAGTATGAGAATGGAAAGCTGTGGAAAGTGCCCCAACTTCCAGACAAGCCTACAACATACAAAGTAGTATACACATACAATTTCTACACAAAAGACATCCTTTTCCAGTTAATAGTAATAATGAACATGAAATCAAATTTGTCTTGAAAATGCAGTTCTTGAAAACATATTTCTTAGGAATCATAAATTTAAAAGGCAGGAAAAAAAGAATCCATATGGAAAAGAATCTGTAAAAGAATATATATGTGTCTATATATAACTGAATTACTCTGCTGTACACTTGAAACTAGAACAACACTGTAAATTAACCACTTCAATTTAAGAAGAGCTATCTATGGAATTACAGGGAAAGAAAAAAGGTCCTTTACAGAGAGAAGCATTTTTGTACCTTTACTTCCAACTGCAATAGTTTTTCTAATTAATTTCAAACAGACTCTGCTACATCCAATATAATGATCTAGTTAAAGGTAAAGAAAATTGATCTATATCACTATAATTTAGGTAATATTTACACTATTCCATAATTTATTTTCAGTTTTAAACGTGCAATTGTCTAAAATTTACTTATGTGTTTTAGTCAATGAATGTTGGTTTTCCTTAATGTTTTGAAAGAGGCCTGTGTTTGGATGTGCAAGATCAGTTATTCAAAATTTTACCGATTTCTCTTTTTTCATCAGAGAAGAATTCAGCCTGAGTCCTGATACATAATTTCTCTAAACTCATTTAGCTTGTTTTCATCTAGTCACTCTACTTTAGTTATAACCTGTGTGGTTACTTTAATTATATAAACATATTAAGGTAGACTAACTTTAAACAAACAAACAAAAAAAAACTTTTATCTAAAAATGAAAAATACATAGACTCCTTTTCCATTTTCCTGATGAATTTTGCTTCTCAGTCTTTGTGAGTCGTTTCAATTTAAATATCTATTCTTTCCTTGCATACCAAACATGCCACAAACCAGAATTAATTTTCCATCATTATTAGCTTTCTAGATTTCAAGGCTTGTAAACTTGATGTATCTTCTTATTGTCGCTATCATTGCTTGATACATTTCGGGGGCAGATTCAAATTTTAAACAGATTTGAGTTTTTTTAATGTTAGCCATGAAAATATCTAAGGAGAGTTCTCATGTCTCTTAAGTCACCTACCTTTCAGGCCAAAGTATTTTTATTTATTTCAACTATTTTTCATCAGACATGGTTTTGAGGCCTCTCATCAGTACCTGGATGTGTTCTACACTGTTTTTGTCTCTATTAAAATATTGTTGCCAGAATTAAATACAGCACTCTAGGTGGGTTATGGCCAAGCCGGTGTATAGTGGATCTGCTATTGTCCTTGACCTGATAACATGGAAGGAGCTTTGGAGTTGGTCATGTCCGGTAAGAGACAAAATCCAGAAACATCTTCAGTAACTGTTATTATCCCAGGTCTCCTAAACTCTATACTTGTACAGCTGATTTCTTTTAACCCAACTTCAGGACATTGCCTTTATCCTTCACCACTGTGTCTAAAATAGGCTTCTCTCTCCTCAGTCTTCATCAGTACCTGAATTTGGCTTCAGAGAAATCATCTCTATCTGAAATTTTATTATTTACTGCTATGCAACTTTATCATCTATTACCCAACAAGAATGACAATACCATAAGAGTAGAGACTTTATCGTCTTCACCTAGCTATTGCCTGGCACATAGAAAGTATCCAATAATGCCTATTCAATTAATTAATCATTATTAGATAAATTCCATCTTCTTCAATTCTAAATAAATCACTTGAATGCTAATTCTGTCAATCTAACATATTACCTAATTCTCTGAGATAACATTTATTAACAATTTGTTAAGAATGCCTTTCATGTCTTCATCCAAGTTGTATCTACTCAATCTTCATCAAATTCTGTTGTTTTGTTAGAATATAACAAGAAGGGCCAAGTACAGAGTCTTACAGTATACATTATTTAATTCCTTTCAGAGTCACAATGAGTCTTAATTAGCACATTTTGGGAAGGGGGCATCCTAATGCTATTACCTTAGTGTGTAATTTGGTAAAAGTCTCAATCAAAAAACAAATGGAAATACCTTTACTAAAATCAATGTAAACTGTATTTATACTATTTCCATGATTATCAATCTAGAATTCCCATCAAAAGGTAAAGGAGACACCAGTTGCTTCAGAGACTCCTCTGCAGGTGGCTAATGGCCACTTCTTTTTTTTTTTCCTTTTTGTTTTACAAAGAGAAATCCTCTGAGAATTAGCACTGAGATCACTAGTTCCACCAGTTGTTTCTGGAATTCGTCATCTAATTTGCTTCCTGCCCTCCAGTGTGAGGCCCACTCTTCATTTCTAATGATAAGGGATGGTGGCTTTATAATCGCAATCCCCTTAGTGCACAGGGATACAAACCATCCAGACTTCTGCGTGCTGGCAGCTATGTTTGAACATCTTTCTCTGTGTGCATGAAGATAAAATTAACGCAGGAACTGGGTAGCTCTGCTTTCTACCTGACAGCTGTTACCTGCTCTAAACAATGGGCCACCACACTTTCTTTTTCATGTTCTAAAAATAGCTTGACTGTCTAACTCCTAAAGGTTTTGCAAGCCTCATTGTGTGCAGCTCTTTAGCTCTTTCTATATTGCTTCTTTTAAGACTGTTGTCACTTTTTTTTCCCCCCATACCATTTGCTTCTCTCTTTCTCTTCTCTGGGCTTCCCTTGTGGCTCAGCTGGTAAAGAATCTGCCTGCAATGTGGGAGACCTGGGTTCGATCCCTGGGTTGGGAAGATCCTCTGGAGAAGGGAAAGGCTATCACTCCAGTATTCTGGCCTGGAGAATTCCATGGACTATACAGTCTTCTTCTATACAGTCACAAAGAGTCGGACACAACTGAGTGACTTTTGCTTTTTCACTTTTCTCTTCTCCACCTGGCCAAGGCTTTCAGTTAGCTCTTAGAGCAGCCGCAAGAGCGCTTCAGGTGCTTCTCCCATTTCTTCTCCCTGAGATAAGTCATCATCATCATGTCAGTACTTCTTTCTGGGAATCTCCATTCTTCAGTTTCCCTTTCTTGTTAGGGTTTTCATGTAGGTGCCCACATCAAGTTCCATTTTTCTCACTGCCGAATCCTCAGTATTTAATGCACTTCCTGGCACACAGTAGGCGCTCAAGAAACATTTGTGCAATGAATGAGCAAATATTCTCTGTAATTCCTTCATTTTGACTTCCTAAAGCTTAGGGAATATATCTGATTATGTCCTTGAGCTCTTCCTCATCTATTAGAGATAGTAGATTCTTTTAGTATTACCATTAATTTTTCTTTACCAACCAGGTAATTGTTGTTGTTTTTAATAAGTCAAAGTTATATTTTAAATAGTGGTACTCAATTCAGCTTTCACCAGATTCAGAGGTGTCAGTTATTGATGGACAATAAAGAAGATCCATGGATATAAATAAAAACATTAAAAATGTTCAAATATCAGATGGTATTATATGATATATATTAATTAATAAATCAGCCTCAGTTATCAGAGTGTAGTTTTATGAAAATTCTTCTATATATTCAATGTTCAGGATTTTTGTCTTATTTCTGGGAATGCATATGAAAGTTCCTTAATGTACAAAAAAATTAAAAAGAAAGTATTAGAACAGTGGAATGGGTTTAATTAACTTTTTTCATGCCCTTTTTCCATTGGATATTAGAGATACCTGACTGTTTTCTGAGAGGAATGTGTGATGTTTATGCAAGGGTTATATTCAAAGGCTGACCCAAATCTTTTGTTGATTTGAGAAATCAGTCGATTAAGAATTTACTTTGACTGTGAATGTCTACCAGTACTTCTACCTTAATACAAATTTCCAGCAAGCAACTAACAGAAAATTAAATTGCTAAATCACAGATCTTGAAAGAAAATCAACCGATTTATCTATCGTCTTGATTTTAGGGATAGTCATTCAAGACACTTGCACTGTTTTAAGAGACTGTGAGACATGGAATGTTAACAACCTTCATTGTCAGGAAACTTCCTAAAATTTCATTTGAATGCCTCATGCATCACTTGAAGCTCATTTCCTCTCATTGAACAGAGGCAGGACAGCTGGTCAGTATCTTCCATCTGCACTGCCCTCAGCCTTCCTCTTAGTGTGTTACAGAACACCCTTCTGAAATGGGAGGAGGAGGCCAATTTGAAACAGGAGAGAAAATGCTCAGGAAAAAGAAAATCTTGTGGGAAATAGCATTTTAAACTTAACTTTGAATGGGGCTGTAGAGTAGGTCAGGGAGTGGACCAAAATACTGAAGGGCCGTTCCTTGAATAATTTAGACTAATTCTTCAAAACTATTACAGGGTCATAAAACACCAGGCCTGGATGTGAAAGATGTTTGTACTTCATCAAAAAGTCTTTGACTATGACTCTCTGGCACACTGCCAATGAGGGCAGCTCTTTGGGGGAAAACCCTATGCCAAAGGCCAAAGAGGCAGCTGTGTTATTCAGCTCCTGAGAGCTTCCAACTCAACACCCACACAAGCTCAATTACGAACAAATTAAAGGGATCCAGACTGAACACAGTAATTCTGGTAATTTAAATAAATAGAGGAAAGTCTACAATTAGTAGGAAAAGATTGATTTTCTGGAAAACCCAGAAAATGACACCCTAACCCCTTTGAATAAGCGTAGTTACAACTAATTACTTAAAAATAAATTCCTTTTATTCATCATTTGAATCATTTCTGATCTGACTTAAATGTGGCCACATTCATGCCAGCAAAAGTATCCACAAATACTGAGGCAGAATGGCCTCAAAAAAAAAAAAATCTATACCTTTAAGTATATAGGAATTAATATCACCGAATAAAACTATAATCGGGGTCTTACACCTACCTTTTAGATCACATAGATAAAATGTGTTACTCATTTCTATCTTCTTCAAATGCAGAGTAAAATGGAGAGTCATTCAGAAAAATCAAAGATTTAATATTGGGAAATCTATTATTATAACCCACTATAGTAATAAAGAACGAACTACACACAATCATCCTGTATAGATCCTTAAAATCACTTAATAAAATTCAATATCCATTCCTGATTAAACAAAGTGAGCAAATAAAGAACTTTTCAAGAAGCCAGGAATACAAAGAAACATTTAAACTGATAAAAACATTTCTATCAGCAACCAATGGCAAGCTTCATAATTAATGGGCACACAAACACAATAGAAGCATTCCTGTTTAATTTTTTGATGAGCTGATCTAGGGTTCATGTAGGAGAATAAAGCATATGAAGAGCCAAAGTAATTTTACAAAAGAAGAGAAAACAGAGGGAAGCTTGCTCTGTAAGTTATCAAAATACAATGTAATAGGGTGACAACTGAAACGGGATGACTCTGGCATGGAACAGACCAATACATGAGTAGAAAAGCACTCAGAAGTCATCCTATGGAGGGAAGGGAATTTAGTAATTCAACATGACTGCATTCTGAATTAATGGGAGGAGAATGCAAAACTCAATAAACATTATGAATAACTTGCCTATTTACATGGAGAAAATTTTTCCCACTTCACAAATGATGAATAAAAGCATATTACTGCTAAACATTAAAAGACCCAAGCCTTTAAAAGTACAAGAAAATAAATGATATAAATAAAACCAGTCATGAAGGAAAAGATGGAATTATCTGACAATAAGACTGCTGCTGCTGCTGCTATGTCACTTCAGTCGTGTCTGACTCTGTGCGACCCCATAGACGGCAGCCCACCAGGCTCCCCCGTCCCTGGGATTCTCCAGGCAAGGACACTGGAGTGGGTTGCCATTTCCATCTCCAATGCATGAAAGTGAAAAGTGAAAGTGAAGTCACTCAGTGTCGGACTCTATAAGACTAAAACATCTTTTATAGTAAAGGATACCATGATCAAACTAAGAAGACGAATAATAGATTGCAAAAAGTTATTTACAACATATATAATGATATTCTAAAAGATGAAAAAAATTAACAAATGCAAACATTTTTGGCAAAGAATATAAATAAACAAATCACAGAATAAGAAATTCAAATGGACCAAGCCTGCTCGCCCAAACCAGAAATCCCAACTATAAATTAAGCCCAAATTTAATCAAAAAGGGAAAAGTAAGAGTCCTTCATATAACATAACACTATACAATTAGTATAAAGAAACACAATGCGTGACAGATGTTTGAACGTAGATGGATGGTAAATAGGTAGCAAAGTATTTTAAAATATGTTTGTATCTTGTGAAAAACGAAAGAGATGGGAATGAGGTGGTTTTATTTTTCACAGTAAGAACTGTCTTTAAAAACATAAGTGAAAATAAACAAATGGAACTCATTCACCTTTAAAATAATTTGAACATAATATGCAAATTAAAAAACTGGCTTAGAGTCAGTAGCAAAAATGAAAGAAACAAAAACAAGGAAGGTACCAATGAGGTCTATTAATCTTTGAAGAAGTTTGAAGATTTTCTAAAGGAGGAATATTCAACATAAATTATGCAATAAGTAGGAGGTTTATCTTCTTCTATTTTGAATCATATAAAATCGCTGTTTTTCTAGGTCAAAGATAATCAAATAGCACTAATTTGCTATTCAGCCTAAATACCTCAATTTAAAAAAAAAAAAAGAAAAATTGAAGAATGGATCTTGACCCTGCTCGGAGGATTATCCCTCTAAGTACAGTCACCAACCTTTTTTAGCAAATACATTAATTCTTTACATTGGCCCAGTGCTATATATGGAAAGCTAAACTACTTACAGTATCTTTTTCATCTAATCAAACAAGGAAGGCACTTCCAAATGTTTACCTTTCTGGCATCATCTAAGTTTATTCATTGAGAAAAATCACATATTTATTGAGCTCACTCAATTGTTCTGGGAATAGGGGTTCAGAATGGCCCTAGAATATTGACCTCAGAGCTTGCTGAGAGACTGTTAGCTTTGATTTGGCATTTCCTGGAAGGGACCAAACGTTCATAATTAGTTTAAAAATGTTTTCATAGCATAGTTTGCCACTTGTGCTGTATCGTGCATTTAAGTCCATGCCTTTAATTTGATACCCGTGTCCTGAAGAAAATAACTCATGACCTTTGCCCTACTTATGTAAAATTGAACAAACATTATTGTCCTGTATGGGATAAGTACACTAAAATGCAATGGGTGACTGCTAACTGTTCATATTTTGCAAGGGCTATTTCAATCTAAAAGAGAAAACTGTTTAAAAACAAAGCTTTCAGTAACAAAAACATTAAACAGAAATACAGTTTCTGGACATGGTTTAGGTTTTATTTTTATACATCTGATACCTTTTTTTTTTTTTATAAATGGCTGCTTTTTTTTTTTTTTTCTTTTGCAGAGACTTAACAACCGTACTGCTGGCCTTTTTTTTTTTTTTAAACTAAGTGAGGAAAACAGCAATATATTTCTTATCCCAAATTAAGAGCAGTTTTTATCCATTCATCTTCTTTATAGAGAAATTGGGAAGACAGAACAGGAAATATTTATCAAGCACTCTATAAAAACAAATTGCTCCTTCACAATTAGTAATAACCTATGACACTGTCACGCATTACTCCTTTGGTCTGTCAGGGGTTCACACTTGAGAGAAAATACCCCTTTTGTACCAGCGCTCAAGACAGCTTCCTTATTAAGGTTTCTATCAGTCTCTTGCTATAGATGATTAGAGCAAATGTATCCTAGTGATCTAGTTCATTTATAGAAAACAGAATCAATTTTTCTTGTTTCATCATGACTGAACATTTTTCTGAACTCTTGTAAATGAGTAACAGATAAGCACTATTTATCAGATTGTTTCATGGAACACGCAGTTTTGATTATTCTATTTTCTTGGTGCTACTAATGAAATATGCAATGTTCCTCGGAGGACAGGGGAGGGGGATTGGCAGGGCTTGGTCTCTGAGCATTCAGGAATCAGTGAATATGCTGCTGAGAATTTATTTTGCACTAGCACCCTATTCTAATCATTCTCTCTCTAAGGGCCCATGCAAGGGCAGCAATGTGCTTGGGTGTCTGAGATATAGGTTTCACATTCTAGAGCCTGGAGAATACAGTCTTCAGCAGTTCTTGATTGCCCTGGCAACCAGCACTAACCCAGATATTCTCTGTAGGACTCACTCACTCACCCAGAAATTCTCTGCAGGACTCAGAACCTCACTGAGGTTGTCTGGGCATGAAACTGGGTTCTTAGATACCCTCAATCTGGCAAACCCAGGGATGGATTTGAAGATGGGGCATTTAAAGAGAGAAAGTTTCTTCACTGCCACCATCCCCAAACATTGCACACAGAGATGGGATGCTCTGTGGGAGAGGATTCATTGAACTTCATGATCTTCCCAGGCCCTGCAACATGGATGTTCTCGGGAAATGGAAAGGTACCGGCAGACGTGAAAGTACAAACGCAAAGGCAGGTGAGTTAAAGACGCTTATGCATTCAGATCCTCCGGAACGGATACTCCTACTTTTCTGACCTATATGGCCCACTTTATAAAAATGTCACTTATCTCTCTTTTAAAAAGGAGTAATTAGGATTAAATGTGTGGTAGGAGACAGAAAGATGGGATGACTATTATCCCTTCCTCCATGCTTCAGCAGACCTTGCCCCCTAAGGTTGGAGTTGAAGAAACAAAGGCAGGACATTCAGGGAGACAGATGGGCTAAGGCTAGACAGCTGACCTGGATGTCACCTCACCCGCACTTACCGAGGTCCATGCTCTTTGAGGCTTTCAGATTCATTGATTCAGGCTGCCTGGCTGGTGTCACAGATCTAAAGTTGATATGCTGATCTGGAAAATATACTGCTGAGTCCACCCCAGAGCTGCAGAAAGAAGCCATATGCCACATTTAGGTTTAGAATTAAAAAAAAAAAAAAAATTAAAGGCAGCAGTTCTCATTTTGAACAGAGCTCATCACTCCCTCTGTAGCTCCCAACCAGGCATTTTCAACCAGTTGGTGAACCTCAGGTATCTCTTACGAGATGTAGCAACTCTGTTTTCCTGCATTTTATCATATTCTGCAATTTAAATAATATTCTCTGGCTAGTATCATGTTTTCCCCTTCACTGATTTCTGCTAATTGGGATCCTGCTGTACAATACAGAACTTTAAGTGGATAAAGTGAACCTGGGAACCACTAGTGTTTCAAAGGATGTCACTGGATATTAGCAGAGCCTAAATGTTGGTTAAGAGAGATCCGTGGGCTAAGCACGCTCTTCCTTTAAAACAAGTGAAAGGGCTGTATCCTTTTGAGAAAACCATCCTGTTGAATGACTAATGGCTGTGGTAGTTTGCTTTTCTACTTTATTTAGGTCTATTTTCTAAAAGTAATGTTAATGCTGACCAAATAGTCTGCTCATCAATAATACCAACAGGAAATAACAGGAAAAGCACAGCTGACAATTTAGACACAAGATACATCAAATGCCCATTACAGCTTCCTAGTACTTATATTCAATCTCAAAGAATTTCATTTCTGCTGAATATTTTATTTATTTGCTTGAGGATGGAGGGGATTATATAAGGGAATTACAGACAATACCTCATTTCTTGATCTAGAAATAATTTATATTTATATACTTTTCATACATTAACTTAGAGCCCTTTCTCCCTTGGTACATATATTTAGAAAGTAAATATGGCAGCTCATTTCAACACAACTTTAATCTTAAATACAGGAAAAAATAAAATGAAGTCTTCTTGGTAAATCAGAAAGGACTGAATTTTTTCAAACAGTTGGGATTTGACACTGTAAACAATAAAATAACAACTCAAAAACTCAACCATTATGAATGAGAATCCTAAAATGTACTGGGGAATCTCACTTTCTTAACCAAATATATCAAAAAAGGTTCAATCTTTCTTGAAACTTATTAGTCATGCATATTTAATACTGCCTTGCAGCAATAATAATACTGCTGAATGAGCCTCTGCTATTGTAATGTAGTGTAATACAGCAGAGCATTCAAAAGCACAAAGTCCAGAGCAGGTCTGCTCAGTTTAAAATCCTGGCTCTGCTCCTTACTAGCTGTGGGACCCAGGCAAGTTACTGAACCTCTCTGTGTTTCAATTTTTTGTGTGTATAAAATGGGTATAATTACACTCCTTATCTCCCATGGGTAACAATTTTTAATAACAGATAAAATGAGTTACAAATGATTATTTTACAAACGATTTGTAAAATAAGGAGACTAGGGTCTGGGGCAGAGTAAGTACAGTAGGAGCATTTAGGAAATAAGCAGATAAATAAATAGACCTGCTTTTGCTTTTCAAATGACTGTTAAGTTTTTGCTTTTCAAGTTACTTGATTTTTTTACAGTTTGCTTTTTTTTTTTGGCTTCTCTGTTTTTGTCAGACTTTCCGTGGGCTTGTGACTAAAAGCCCTTCTCTCCTATTTAGAAGGAGCTGTGGTATAAGATTTGTGGACTTCTCTGGTGGCTTAGATGGTCAAGAATCTGCCTGCAACGCAGGAGACCCAAGTTCTATCCCTGGGTCAGGAAGATCCCCTGGAGAAGGACATGCCAACCCGCTCCAGTATTCCTGCCTGGAGATTCCACGGACAGAAGAGCCTGGTGGGCTACGGTCCATGGAGTCGCAAAGAGTCGGACACTAGTGACCACACACACACACACACACATACACAAATACACAATACGGTTTAAGGCCACGCGCTTGGGAGTGAGATGCCAGGGTAGGTGGCCTAATGCATAAAATGGACAGTGTATATAGCACAGGAAACTATATTCAATAGCCTGTAGCCAACCATAACAGAAAAGAATCTTTTTAAGAAGTAGACAGTAATAGAATTTACTTAATAAAGTTGTCATAAGGGTGAAATAAACGATGATATGTTAAATACTGACAATAGTGCCTAATATACAGTAAGAGCTCAACAAAAGCTTACAAAAGTAAACTTTAATCCTTTCCTTTGTTTCTGTAGCTTAGCCTGGTCTTTGAATGAGGGTCTAAGGAACTCTTCAGCAAAAAAAAATTACACAGTCTATCCTCCGTATCCTCAGCATGGCATTTAAGGATCATCCAACCTGGGACCAACAATATTCAGAAAAGAAAAAATTCTGGAAAGTTTCAAAAAGCAAAACTTGAATTTCCCATGCCCTGACAACTATTTACATAGCATCTACATTGTATTAAGTGGTTTGAAGCATATGGGAGGATGCTGTATACAACAGTATACCATTTTATACCAGGGACTTGAGCACCTGCAGGTTTTAGTACCCCTGGGAGTCCTGGAACAAATTCCTCATGGACACCGAGAGACAACTGTGTATTTTTCATGAAAACTGCTCAAGAAGTTTAAAGCTACTCTTTAGAATTATGAAAGTTTTTTCTTTTCTCCTTCCCTGCCTCCCCGCTTTGGCTTCTTTCTTGGTGTCTGGCTACATTCTCAGCCAAGAAAGCTACTGATGTCAAACATATTAGACGGGGTATCTAGTGATGGTGGCAAAATACGTTAACTGCAAACATAAATCCTGATCCACTAGTGCTACTGACTGGCCTGGCATAATAGAATATTTTAATTGTTTTAGTTCACTTTAAAGAGGAATTCTGAGATGCCATGGTGAATGTGAGCTTTCCTTTGAACCTTGATGTTTTGGAAGCACTTGCCTTTAAATGTGTTATCCGACCTTTATTTGCACTTAGTTTTCATCCTTTGATCTCTTGTGATGATATGGTTTTAGTGTCAGAGAGACTCATGACCTTCATGGAACCAGAGAATCGAAGAGTTGGAAGTCATTAAAGTCACCTCATCTAACTCTTCATCTTGTAGGTAAGACACTGAGGCCCAAAGAGGAGACTGATATTCCAAGGTCACAACAGCTGGCCACTGGCGAAGTCGGGACCAGCTTGTGGCTACTTGAACTTTTCCCAGAGCCGCAAGATCTTTGTCTAAAATGGTGGCCAGCCTGGGATGCAGGTTGTTGCTAATCCTGCATCCATAGAACTGCATCCTTTACCTCTTAGTACAGTTTCACACATGCTCTTATGCAGCTTGCATTTTAGGTTAGTTTTTTTTTTTTTTTTTTTTTTAATTTCAACAGAGTGGTACATGTTGTGAAATAAAAGAAAACTAAAGGGTTAATCAAAACATATGCCACATGTTATAATGAAAACCTTTTGGGAGAAAATGTAGAACAACATGAATATTCCTCATTAAAAGAAATCACACTGCATTTCAAGTGCTCTGCTCAAGGCAGACTATGGGAATCCACCCAACTGTGTAATGTTTTGGTTAATTCACTTTACTGTTTTAGAATGCTTTACCAAACTAGGCATTATTTGTCAAATTAAGAATAAGAACTCAAATTTTCCCAAACTCTTGGGAAACAATTAACCCCATCTCCATTGAAAAAACAAGACAGCAATATAGTAACATCAAGTAAGGATCAGTCTAAATAAAGTGAATTTTTTGTACAGATGCAGAGATACCATCAAAGATGATCAAAGAAATAAAAAGCTGCTTTGTAAATATGTACATATGAATGCAACATATATTCACATATATGTGCATGTATATGTAATAAACACAGGCAAACCTGGATACGTCCATTACATTAGTCATGATGATATATACTTCTGTTACTGTTGTTTTGAACATGGACAAGTATACACTTTGAAAGCCTTCAATAAAAGGACCTCTCTTGCCATGGTACAAAATGGAAATTAGGCTGGTATCAGATTGGCATATATGTAAGGAAGAAAGGAAGGAGGTGTTATATGAGGCACGGTAGGCTTAGAGCTAATATGAACTTGTACTTAAATGTGTGTAGTATTGAATTGACTAATGGGAAAATAACTTAGACTAGTAAAATAACATTAGACTCATTAGACTAGTAAAACAGTTTGTAATTTTATGCTACATATTAGAATTTTTTGGTGTGAGACAGTGACAGAATAATTAACTATAAAATATGACATATTTTAATTTTGAAAGCAGTTAGCATGTGCTCATGGCTGAGTGGGCCGCAGTGGAAGACGCAAGTTGACAGCAGGCCAAAGGCATATCCTAGATAAAGACTGTGTTTTCAGCATGAACAACCAGGGAATCTATCAAAGAGAAATGATAGTCAATGTCAGATGATGCTGCATAATGAATAAATAAAGGTAGCACGAAACATATGCCAGTGTCCCAAACATGATGACAAATCAGGAATGTGAAAGACCTACAAGACCTGCCATGAACGTTCAAGGAGAACCATCTGAAATAAAAAGGCAGGGGCAGGTTTCGAAGGGCATGCCAAAATAATTATGTCTAAAGTCTCAGGTGGCCATGGATTATCTTTAGCGTTTGGTTACTATGAGGGTAGACGTAGGTCACGTGTATGGGAAGAGACACGGAAGGAGAGACAGAACTCAGAGAGAACCAAGAGGGGGAGAAACTGTGAACACATAGGGAATAACCAAGTGCTGTGAACAGCTAACCACATTCAATATATTCTGTCTGCTGTTGATTTGCCTTAATCTCTTTCTGAGACATCATGGTAGATAATATATTTCTTTCATATATATGTACCTGCTGCTGCTGCTAAGTTGCTTCAGTTGTGTCCGACTCTGTGTGACCCCATAGAGGGCAGCCCACCAGGCTCCCCCATCCCTGGGATTCTCCAGGCAAGAACACTGGAGTGGGGTGCCATTTCCTTCTCCAATGCATGAAAATGAAAAGTGAAAGTGAAGTTGCTCAGTCGTGTCCGACTCCTAGCGACCCCACGGACTGCAGCCCACCAGGCTCCTTTGTCCATGGGGTTTTCCAGGCAAGAGTACTGGAGTGGGGTGCCATTGCCTTCTCCGATATATGTACATACATACATATATATACACACACACACACACATATACACACACATATATGTATGTTTTTAATTTAGACACATTCTGAATTTTTGTCAAATAATTATTGACGTGGGTTGCCATGCCCTCCTCCAGGGAATCTTTCCAACCCAGGGACTGAACCCACATCTCTTACATCTCATGCACTGGCAGGTGAGTTCTTTACCACTAGTGCCACCTGGGAAGACCATATCACTACAAACAAGTGACTTCAACTCCTGATTTCATCTGGGTTCAGAGTATAGGCACAAATTTAGCCTGATGAAATTTGTTTTTCACTCCTTGCGAATTAATAGTTTTCTGTTTCATAAGACTGGTTCCATCCTTTAAAGCACTACTTTTTCCTTTCAGAGGGCTTTTACCTTTTTTCTTTCTTTTTTTTTTAAAGATAGGACAGCCTCATTTGCTGAACCCTCCTGGCTCCCTTCCAAGGCTTCCTTCACTCTAAGTTTCACACATCCAAATCCCCATGGCTGCTGGTCACCTAGGCAACACAGCAGCTTGTAGGATGGTACAGGTCACAGAATCCCAGGGGGGTAGGGGGAGAGAGAGAAAGAGAGATTGAGTGATTCAAAGCTTTAGATTTGTTCATTCCATTTCAAAAATTTCTTTGACTTTGTCCCTTCTTGACTCCAGCTATGCTGCTCTTTCTTTTTTTCAAGCCCCTCTCTTCTCTTGCTGGTGGTTTCAGACTAGTATCCCTGTCTCTGGCTTCCCTTATCCATTTATCCTCCACGACTGTACTCACGTATCGTGATATTGTCACCTCCCGCCTTCAAACCCTTCAATGCTTCTCCACAGCTCTCTGGAGAAGCATGGTGCTCACGGAGAATGGCTGGCCATGCCCTTGCCATAACTTCTTTCCCAGATACTATATGTTCCACCACATTGAACACACTGCATTTTCCCTCTCTCCTCATTTGCTTTTCCTAACCTAAACTGCCCATCCTACCTCTTTCCTTTCTATCCTTGGGTTTGATCAGTACTTGAGAGTGGCTTACAGAACTCTATCTTCCCTGGTGGCTCAGATGGTAAAGCGTCTGCCTACAATGCGGGAGATCCAGGTTCAATCCCTGGGTCAGGAAGATCTCCTGGAGAAGGAAATGGCAACCCACTCCAGTATTCATGCCTGGAAAATCCCACGGATGGAGGAGCCTGGTAGGCTACAGTCCATGTGGCCGTAAAGAGTTGGACACAACTGAGCGACTTCACTTTCACTTTACAGAACTCAGAGAAACATGTTACTTCCTAGCTCACTGGTTAATTATTTAAGGATAAAACTTAGGAACTGCCTCATGTAGAGCTGCGTGAGGCAAAGTATGTGGGAAGGGGCTCCTAGCTTCTGTACTCTAAATGCACCCCTCTCCTCACATCTCCACATATTTACCAACTCAGAAGGTCTCCAAACCCTGTCATTCTGGGGTTTTATGGAGGTTTCATAAAACAGGCATGCCTACACACGAAGTTGCTTTAGTTGTGTCTGACTCTTTGCAACCCTATGAACCACAGCCCACCAGACTCCTCTGTCCATGGGATTCTCCAGGCAAGAATACTGGAGTGGGTTGATATTTCCTTCTCCAGGGCATCTTCCTGATCCAGGGATCGAACCCTCATCTCTTAGGTCTCCTGCAGTGGGGAGGTATGTTGCTTACCACGAGCACCACCTAAGAAGCCCCCATTACTAAGGCAAGACTGATTAAATCATTGGCCACGGTCAACTGATTCAGGGCCCATTTCTCTAGATGGGATTGAAGTTCCAACCCTCAAAGCACAAGACTGGCTCCACTGGCAACCAATCTCCTTCCTTAGATGCTTCCAAAAGCCACTTCATTTACATAAGACACCTCTATCACTCTCAATACTTAGGAAATTTCAAGGTTTTTAGGGGCCAGTGCCAGAAATGGGATTAAGACCAAATAAATATTTATTATAAATACATCATGACAGGTTTATATCTGATTTATATATATTTATATATATTTATATATATTAGATATATTTATATCTGCATTGTTCTAGCAGTTTTGTGCATATACCCTGGATAAACAGTAAGGTAGGTGAGTGAAATTATTTTCAACAGGGGAATTTTAATGCTACCAAACTGTCATTTTTGATTCAGACTAAAGGCAGGCAATGGAAATAAACAAGCAAAATCAAATATGTCCAGATTTTTGCTCAATAAACCCCCAGAGATATTGATCTAGAACATTATTATGATTATCAGTCTAGTTGAAGAAATTGTGTTTGAGTAAGATATTTGACTTCAGAAATGTAGGAATAGGAGATAGCCTAAGATTTTGGCTAATAGAGGTAGCTATACTCTTGTTTTATTTTTAGCAGATTGTAATAAAAAACATAATAGTGATGACACCAGCCTTGCTGCAAGATAAATGAAAAAAATCTCACAGGACTACCATGGGGCAACAATGGAATAAAATATCCAATTTTTAACAGCCATAATAAATATAGAAAATAGCTAAGGGACAAGTTAATGATTTTTAAAACTCATCAGAAGAACAAAATCTATGAATTCTACTATTCAAATGGTGTGTATGCTTAGTAAATCTCTCTTTCTCATGCTTGTGTGAGTCTAAACATTATTGATTTTTTTGTTTCTATTACAGAATGGATATAATATTGGGCATTCTTTTCAATAGTTTAGATTACATATGCTGTTGCTTTAATTTTTAGATTCCATTAACTTTCTTGGAACATATATTTTTAAGATACTTTTAGAATTTGCCAATTACAAATAAAAAAAAAAAGGAGCTTTATGTCTTCTCAGTTTTGTTTTATACCCTCCCATATAACTTTTTTTGAGTTCCATCTCTCTAGTTTTTAACTTGGTAAAAAAAAAGATTCAACAATTTCCCCATATATTTTAATAATATATGATGAATCTCAAATTCCAGGAGGCGAAAATGAACCATCTGAGGTGTCAATATTAGCTATAAGAAGTTTTCACTGGAAAGGAATTATAGATACTATGAGATTTCCATTCTGGAAAGAAATAGAGTTAAAATAAGGTTGCTGGGTTTTCCCAGAAGAACCATAACAGGGAACATTTACGATATATCATTTTATCGATACCTGTGGCTGTAATCTTCAAGGCCCAATTCCAGAACGGGATGTGGTTGGGGAGAAGGTGGTACTTCGCTCTCAGCCCATCCGTCACTGGGAAGCAATAGGTCTACAAACAAAGAACAAATAAAGCTGCAGGAAACTGGAGGCAGAACTGTTTGGTGCCTGGATTTGTTCCAGTCCATCTCTCAGACATAATTTTCACCAACGCAGAAACCAACCATGAAATAAGTAAGTCCTCATACAGAACTGAAGGGCTCATATGTGCACTAATACAGCCTGTATGAAGAAATCGTAGCCTGCTAATATGCTTTTACGATGGTGACCCGCTGGGAACCCCTGGCAAGTGAAGTCCGTGCATCTTAACTACATTTTCCCGTCTCAAAATGGCTGACACATATTCATTACTTGTGATTTGTAGAAGATTAACAAGCCATTTTTTTTAATGACTTAACATTTTGGTAAACAAGATTCTGTAATGAATGCTGTGGATTAGATGGTGATTTAAGCATTGGCCTCAGTGACAAAAAGTACTTAAAAAATCATGAGATACAGTATATCTACTCACCGTTTAGACACCGTAGAGGTTTAAAAAAAAAATTCTTCTTGCATCTGCATTGTATTGGAAAACCCTAAGTTTGGGGCCTAGGGAGCAGAAGACTAGGGTCTGAATCCTGGTTTTCCTACCCACAAAAACTGTTTACTTCTCAGTCTATTTTATATGAAAAGTAAATAGACATGTATACTGAATATTACAACTAATAACAAGGATTTTTGAGATCTTTCTGTGTACCAAGCATTGAGTTTAGCTTTAAGTATTATTTCAGTTCAGTTCAGTTGCTCATTTGGGTCCAACTCTTTGCGACCTCATGAATCACAGCACGCCAGGCCTCCCTGTCCATTACCAACTCCCGGAGTTCACTCAAACTCACATCCATCGAGTCAGTGATGCCATCCAGCCATCTCATCCTCTGTCGTCACCTTTTCCTCCTGCCCCCAATCCCTCCCAGCATCAGGGTCTTTTCCAGTGAGTCAACTCTGCACATGAGGTGGCCAAAGTACTGGAGTTTCAGCTTTGCATCATTCCTTCCAAAGAAATCCCAGGGCTGATCTCCTTCAGAATGGACTGGTTGGATCTCCTTGCAGTCCAAGGGACTCTCAAGAGTCTTCTCCAACACCACAGTTCAAAAGCATCAATTCTTTGGTGCTCAGCTTTCTTCACAGTCCAACTCTCACATCCATACATGACCACTGGAAAAACCATAGCCTTGACTAGATGGACCTTTGTAGGCAAAGTAATGTCTCTGCTTTTCAATATGCTATCTAGGTTGGTCATAACTTTTCTTCCAAGGAGCAGCATTTCTCAATTTCATGGCTATAATCACCATTTTCAGTGATTTTGGAGCCCCCAAAAATAAAGTCTGACACTGTTTCCCCATCTATTTGCCATGAAGTGATGGGACCAGATGCTATGATCTTCATTTTATGAATGTTGAGCTTGATTTAACCCTTATCAAAAAATAAATTATTAAATAATGTATGAAAAAATTGTATGCATAATGGTTAAGAGTATGGTTTGTGTTGCAAAACTACGTATTTCCAATCACGGCCTGTTATGCTGTATGAACTTAAGAAAACTACTCAACTTCTATAAACTTTGGTTTTTAAATCTACATAGTAGGGAAACGAATACTTTCATTGGAAGAGCACAGGATTATATAAGACTGTGCATATTCAAACAGTGATTTATAAACACAAAGTGCCAATAAGCACAAAAAAGGATTATTAATCTGTATGCCATAAACTTGCTATGGATCTGTTATAGTGAGATTCTACTAGAAAGTTGACTCTGTTGATGGAACAAGGAAATAATCTCTTTGTCCTTGAGAAATGCTGCTGGTAGCAATCTGCTCTGACCTGCCCACACACCAGGTTTGATGGCTAATTTTATGTGTCAACTTGACTGGGCTCAGGGTGCCAAGACACTCGGTATTCTGTCTGGTTGTTTTGGAGTGATAGTAAGATTGAAATCAGCAGACAAAGTAGATTGCACCCCTTCCATATGTGGGTATGCACGCATGCTCAGTCGCTTCAGTCATGTCTGACTCTGTGAACGTATGGACTGTATCCCACCAGGGTTCTCTGTCCATGGGATTCTCCGGGCAAGAATATGGAATGGGTTGCCATGTCCTCCTCCAGGGGATCTTCCCAACCCAGGGATTGAATCTGAGTCTCCTGCAGCTCCTGAAGTACAGGTGGATTCTTTACCACTGAGCAACTGCCCCTATGTGGGTGGGCCTCATCCAATCTGTTGATGGCCTGAACAAAAAGGCTGACCTTCCTCTAAGTAGGAGAGAATTCTTCCTGCCTGACTGCCTTCAAACTGAGACACTGGCTTTTTTCCTGCCCTTGGATTCAAACTGAACCACTGGCTCTTCCTGGTTCTTTATCCTGCTAGCCCCTTCAGAGAGGGACTACACCATTGGCTCTTTCTTCTAGGTCTTAGCTTGCCCACTTACCCTGCAGGTCTTGGGACTTGCCTTCTTCTATAATCATGTTACCCAACCTTTTACAATAAATCTCTACATATGTATGTATATGTAATACACACACAGAGAGACATACATATACTCACATATACATTCCATTGGTTCTGTTTCTCTGGAGAACCCTGATGAATACACCAGGGAAGGACTTGTTCAAAGCTCTGCATCACAGACTATTATAAAATGGAGGAGTTCTAGCACTGCTGAAATATCCCTGAAAATGAGACTTGAAGCAGGAATCTGATAAGTCAGATGATCAGAGTACAGAAGCACGAAGAACAAAGCGGTCAGCACTATCCTCCACCTCCAGTGACCTGGTAATATGCAGCAGTCAAAGATTTGCTGAGAGATGGCGCTAGTGGTAAAAAAGAAAACACACACACACACACACACACACACACACACCACACACACCTGCCAATGCAGGAGATATAAGAGACTCGGGTTTGATTCCTGGGTCAGGAAGATCCCTTGGAGGAGGGCATGGCAACCCACTCCAGTATTCTTGCCTGGAAAATCCCATGGACAGAGAAGCTTGGCAGACTATAGTCCATAGGGTCACAAAGAATTGGGCACGACTGAAGCAACTTAGCACACATGCACACAGAGCAGAAAGTCTACAAGGTAAATTGGAATAAAGGACATATGGGGACCACATCTTTTCTATCAGTTCTGATCTTTTATCCTCAACTTCTCAGTTCATTTTTTCACTAGTGGCAAACATAGCTGTGATCATATAACTGCCTGATCAAAAAATTTTCAGTTGCACACAATTGCCTAGAGTATAAAAGTCTCTGTCCCTGGCAGTTAACTTTATCTATTACACATTAGCCACTAGAGACCATTTACAATTCTAGACCCCAAGGCCAGGCTTTTCTACCCCAGTGTACTTGCTCATATAATTGCAAAACCCATTTCATCCATTAAAAGTCCCACCCTTCTCCCAAGGTCCACCTCAAATATCACCTTTTCTATGAAACCTTCACTGTTGGTTTCTGGGATCTATTGGTATTTTTACAACAGTGGCAGAGAATTCTAGTGCTCCCAGTACCTATGGTCTTCCTTTCTTCCTCGTATACATCTAGAGCATCAACCCCATTTTCCACCCCTTTTTATAACAAGACCAGTTCTGGACAATAGAAAGTAAGTTACTATGGTCAATGTTGTGTCCAGTTTCAATGCTTAAGAAAGGGTAAATGCAACTTCTTCCCCTTTCCCATCTGCCTGCTGCAACCATAAGTGGATGAGGCACCAGAAGATGGCCAGCTTCCAATGGAAAGAGCCCAGGTCCCTCAGTTCTCACTGGGCTGTGATATTAGCAAGAAATACATCCTCACTATCTTTATCCACTGACACTTTCAGTTTATCTGTTAATATTACAAAAACTAATTCTTGTGTAACATTTACCACGTGCTGCTTTTGCAATAAGCTATCAATCTATCATCTACTTGTCTATATTTATTTCTCTTACTGCACTACATATAAATTCATCCATGTCCTCCTCTTTCGCCTCTCATTCTTCTTCTTTAGCATGTCCTCTAGATGGAGAAACAGTGGAAACAGTGTCAGACTTTATTTTTTTGGGCTCCAAAATCACTGCAGATGGTGTTTGCAGCCATGAAATTAAATGAAAAGATGCTTACTCCTTGGAAGGAAAGTTATGACCAACCTAGATAGCATATTCAAAAGCAGAGACATTACTTTGCCAACAAAGGTCCGTCTAGTCAAGGCTATGGTTTTTCCAGTGGTCATGTATGGATGTGAGAGTTGGACTGTGAAGAAGGCTGAGCACTGAAGAATTGATGCTTTTGAACTGTGGTGTTGGAGAAGACTCTTGAGAGTCCCTTGGACTGCAAGGAGATCCAACCAGTCCATTCTGAAGGAGATCAGTCCTGGGATTTCTTTGGAGGGAATGATGCTAAAGCTGAAACTCCAGTACTTTGGCCACCTCACGCAAAGAGCTGACTCATTGGAAAAGACTCTGATGCTGGGAGGGATTGGGAGGAGGAGAAGGGGACGACAGAGGATGAGATGGCTGGATGGCATCACCAACTCGATGGACGTGAGTCTGAGTGAACTCCGGGAGTTGGTGATGGATAGGAAGGCCTGGTGTGCTGCGATTCATGGGGTGGCAAAGAGTCGGACACGACTGAGCGACTGAACTGAACTGAACTGGCTACTTCAAGTTTATTATGATCATTAACTTCAATTTTTGTTTTATTCACATGAATAATCTGCGTGTTTTTAAAGTGATGATAGGTGCAGATGTGTTTTCTTTGATGACTCTTTATCCTTGGTAGTTTTTTTTTTTAACTTTTTACTTTATATGGGAGTATAGTTGATCAACAATGTTGTGATTATCCTTAGTACTTTTTAACAACAGATCCACTTGCTGTAAAGAATTTTTTTTTTCCTCTTCATCCAAACACATTTGTTAAGGTCTTTATCATCGTGAAAATCTACAATTCTTGTCTCCTAAAAACAGTATTTCTGGATCCCACTGAATATACAAGGTAGGTCTTGATGGATATTTTACATATTGCCTATAAAATACTGTACATCTAGTTACTACTTCATTTATGACCAAATGACCCTTATTTTAATCTCCATCTTTTATTGTTGTGACTTATTTTATAGGATCCATTCTGCAAGGGCAAATCAGAAAAGAAGGACAAAGGGTTCATGTCAGCAGCAGCAGCAGCAAGCTATGGCCCTGGCCCCAAACCAGCCTACCAACTGATTTTGTACATAAACTTTCATTGAACACAATCATGAACATACTGTCTATGGCTGATTGCACACTACCGTGGCAGAGGTGAGGAGCTACAACAGAGATCCTATGGTCCAAAAAGCCTAAAATGTATTTTATGGCCCTTTACAGACAAAGTCTGCTGACCTCTGCTTTAGACTATTGTTGAGAACAATAACAACATTGTGTTCATCGTTGCAGCCTAGCACATTGTACACAATGAAGTTATCCCATAATCATCAGTCAAGTTGAAAAGTATAATTCAATTTCTGATCATCACTGCAGAGGCAGTGCCTTACATGCTATTCGGGGGTGGATACATGTAAGTTCCCAGGAGGGGACATATTGTACATAATCGCACTCTTATGTGTCTCTTCAAAGGACCCCGAGGCACATGGGTTCAGTGGGACAGGATACAGAATTAAAACATCTGGTTTGGAGTGTGGGTGAAAGGCCTGAGAAGACCTCAGTGGGTGATCCTGGGCCGCCTTGGGGCCACAAGTGCTTGGGGCAAGGGCTGGAGTTCTCAGGAACTAAAAGTGGGGAGGAAGCAGGAGTAGAGCACAAAAGGGAGATGAGAACAACGGGAGGAGAGGGAAGAACAAACCAGAGGTAAACTGTACTTTGGCTATTACTTGGCCCAGGGTGAGATCTGCCAGAAAGAATCTTCAGAAAATGTAGTGTGTGTGCACTTCATTACCATTCAAATGCCTAATCGGATTTTATAGTGAACCCCTGGGAGACAACCTCCATCATTATTCCCACCCTGGAGCCCCACACTCATTCCGCTGCAGGCATTGTGAGCAATTCTCCAACACAAATGTGAATTTTCTGGTGTTATAATTTCTACAAATGTTAGTTTTAAGAATGCCTTTTCTCTCTAACAGCTTGACAGGATTATGTATATATATAAAAAATAACAGTAGAACAGTGGGTGGTACGTACTATTATTACAAAAATAGATGGAACACAGCATATCAACATTGGACTTTTAAATATACAAAGGAAAGGAGGAAGGGAAGAAAAAAAAGTTAATGTTTTGGCTGTAACAGTTCCTCTCCTCATTAGACATTACATTTTGTCAAGTCAATCTTGTTTTTCTAAAGGAGCTCCTTAGAAACCTGGGTGGTGGCAAGTCAACATCACTCATGTTTCATGAGTCTCAGTGGCCTATGACCACCTCATGTGCATCTGAAACTCAGGAACTCTCAATGGTTCTCAAAACTGAAAATGTTATTAATACTACAAAGAAGTGACGAGCACAGTATTCTTCTACAGTATTCTCTTTCAGTCAATAAGCTTATATAAAAAGTAAGAGCGTTCCATCTACTGGCCTATTACAGTTAAAATTTAACAAGTCTATGCTTTGATAGGTCAAATTCTTATAACTGAGTATTGTATCACAGAACCACAAGGAAATAATAATGGATTTTCTGTGCTTTTTAAAGAAATAATGTCTAATAGAATTTTAAAAGAGCTGGATTTTTAATGTTACCTTGGAAAGTTGAGGTAGGAGGAGGAAGTGTAGCAGGTACCTGGTGGACCATGGATCCATGTCTCAGGAGGAAGAGAACAGACAGAACCTTCCAGTGGTTCTGTGCCTAAAGGACTCTCATTGTTCAGGGAAATACAAACTTAGAACATTCTACTGAAGTTCCAAAGTATCACTGCATCTTATTTTCAGCATGTGTTTTGAATGGATTTTATTATTTAAATATTTTTTTTTCTGGGTGTATCCTTACACTTTAACTAGTTTTATAGTTTCATTATGTTTGCCTCTGCCAGCCTTCCTAGAGATATTATCCCATTTCCTTGAGTGTCTCAATGTCCTCTAAAAATATACCATGTAATTCTCACTTCAGCGAAATATTTTACAAGCACTGAAAATGAAACAAGATAGGAGGGAATGTGTCCAATGTTCCTTTGAACATCATATTAAACAAGGAATAAAACCCTGAATTTGGATTGTCACTGGACTACGTGATGCTTGAGAATTAAATGCCAGTCAAGTTATATAAGGGCTGGAAACGTTCTTGGTCATTATTGGGACATGGTCAAGAGAAGGCATTTCTGGTGTGAGGGGAACCTGCTGTTCCTTACCCAGATTCTTCCTGCCTTTGTGACAGAAGGACTCAGAAGGAAATCCTGCTTTGTCAAGAAAATATTTAATTGTATTAAGATGGGAAAAGACATACTGACAGAAAGTCAAGTCAGTTTCTCATAAGAGATGTGGGTCCAGTCCCTGGGTTGGGAAGATCCCCTGGAGGAGAGCATGGCAACCAACCCTGGTATTCTTGCCTGAAGAGTCCCATGGACAGAGGAGGCTGGCAGGCTATGGCACAGAGTCACAAAGAGTCAGACACAATTGAAGCAACTTAGCGCACACACACATGAGAAACATTAAATCTTCTCTTTATTGCCTTTCTCTTAATATTCTGTCATGAATATCTATTGCTTTTGTAGTACAAAAAAAAATTAAAGTTACTAAACAGAAAGGAGAAGCAGGGAAATAAATTTCTTGGTGGCCTAAAGCATAATTTTTGAAAACAGAAAGAGGAAAATCTAAGGCTTTTACATGTAAAACTCCACTAGAAATGTGACGTGTACAAGATAATCATGGTCATGGTTCATGGCATTTACCACTCAAAAATAAGCATAAATCTGCAAATTGTGCTATGATCACTCCATGGTTTAATACCAGTCCATATATATCGTGAGTTGAATTGTTATTTACACTTGGTAACTTCCAATATTAAAATATTCTTAAACAAAAATAATGGTTTGTCATTTTGTTTCTGCAGGCATGGTTTGTTTTATACATAACCCTCCATGTTTGGGGCAGCAAGCACAGAAACTGTCACTTAAACTGGAGGCAATGCCAGGAATCTGCTTCACAACTTGTGAGTCAGCTCCCCCACCCTTCTCTCAGTGTTCAGGACTCAGAGTAACGAAGTCTGCACTTAGTCTAATTAATTCCCCTTTGTTCCTCTTTTTTTTTTTTTAAATAAACACTTGTGTTTTCTCACACCACTTGCAGTAGATAATTTTCAGTAGAGAGCCTTACCTTTCTGTTTGTCTTGTGGACTGTACGTGCCAAATGGATGCAATGTACTATTATCATTTCTCCTGGAGGTGGTTACAGCATTTTGACAGTTCTCAAAGCAGGGCTTAGAAAATGCCCCACATTCTGCAGGCTCCTAAGGAATGAAAACAAGAACTACATTCACTTTTGTAACATGTCCCAACTTTGTCAATGAAAGCAAAGTGAAAGAATGATCAACTTTCAAATAATTTTTCAAGATTCTCTGGCATGGAAATCCTGGACAGTGGAAAATCAAAATGCTCCTATCAGTTAAAACATCTTTGAATAAGAAATAAAAACTACTGACATTGTGGTGTTAAGGCTTAGGAGTGCTGATAGCCAGTACGAAAGGGGATTAACTTTATGATTCTTTCCCGCCACGTACAACTGTCTTCTTTCACATTTTCTTCCATCTGGGAGTGCAGCTTGTGGTAATGTCAACATAAGAATACAGTTCATGCCAAGGGTGTTTCTCTGCCAACCAGATGGTTCCCCCCTCTCTCTCTCCCCCGCTTGGCGACTAAGTGCATATGCTTTAGGACAAGTCAGAACCCAGACAGGTTTACCACTGAAAAGCCACGGGAGAGCCCCACTGCAGACACCAGGCTTTTCGGCCAGGAACTGTAACAAACTTCTGTGACACTGCCAGACAGTGGTTCTCCTGAGAGTTTTCTCTTTTACCATATTTCCCCCTTCTATTTTGACAGTCTGTAAACAAATTCAGACTTAAAACTGCTATCTTCATAATCATGCCCCCATATGGCCTGTGCCCCAGATGCCCCCGAGACATTAGAAGGGGCTGACTGCAGGGAGTTCTAGCTGCTATTCAAGAGGAACAAGGCACAGAGAACTGGGTTTTGCTTGGGTTCACATAACGTGTCATCCTAATAGATTCAAAGAAGCGAACTGAAAGCCATCTCAGGACCATTCCCTTGACCACTGGTGAGAAGAACATGCCCCAGACAGAAACATAAAATTGATCTCCAAAGCTCTTTCCTTCTGAAAAAGAGCATTTGACCCAAACAATGCATTTGATTTTATACTCCTCTCTTTTAGTTATAATAACTTGGTATCCTGATAGGTAAACAAAATATTCACAGCATTCAATGCATACATTCTTCATAATTAAGATGTTTTCAGCTACTACAGGTCCTTTGCTTTTTGTCAAGGTCTATAACACTTTTTCCACACCCCAGGGGTGCCCTTTGCCCCGTACCACTACTCAACCAAACCAGGTGCAAGCTACTCCTAAATTTAAGCTGGAGCCCTGGCAGGAAGGTGAGGTAGGACCTACCTTATGTCGGCAAGGGCTTTAACAACAACAACAAATTTTTTTGCTGCTTTCCTGGCCCTTTGATAAATGACACAATCAATATCCCAACAACTGATCAGTAACCAGCCTAATTAAAGTATTCAGCCTGTAAAATAGAGCTGTCGAGGAGCCTTCCATTAGTGTCCCAGCCAATAAAAAATATAATGGATTTTTAAACATATTCTGCTTCTACCAAGCTGAGCTTACAACTCAGGGGAGGGAAATGTTTGGGGGAAGGAAAAAGAAAAAAACAGGTCATAACCCATTTTTTAATACCAAGTCTCTAGGCTCAAATAGAATTACAATTGAACCTCAAGCTCATCCTTTGAAAAACATGTTTCTGTTTAAAACGATTTTGATTCAATCAAGGGCTCATTATGTATTCTTCACAAGGTTCTCATCAAAACTGTTTACGTATCTTGTACATCTGGGTAATGTGGGAAAATACCACAAAGACTATATATTTTGACTTTTCTTAAGTAGCATCTTCTTTTTTTTTTTTTTAAATATCAATATCATGTTCAAGTAACCATTTCGGTGTTCTTTCCAAACCTAATTGATTTCGCTGAATATATGAGCAGTGCTGAGGCCTTTTTCTAGGTTACTGATTCTTTTTTATCATACCTGAGGGTGATTGCTGCTCCAGAGGACAATCTTCCAAACACATGAGCACACAACATATGCTTTGACACAGTAAAACAGATTTGGGAGATCAAATAGCCACAGCCTTTTTTTTTCTTTTTAATTTAATAAAGATTAGCTGTACATTAGGCGGCTGTCGCTATATGAAAAAAAATAATACTCTTTAATCTTCATGGGTACCACAGAGATTCTCACTAGCTGAGAGAGCCAAGTGCCTGCTCATCCCCCATGGAAAGCATGTAAATATTAGGGAAACCAAAAATGAATCTTGTTTAAATGTCCTCATAAAAATTTTTTTTGTCCCATTTCTTATTCCTAATCGATTTCCTAGTGAACCATATCAACAGGACACTTCTGAAGATGGGCAACAAACTGAAGGCTTAGTACTTGCTTCTGATGGAACAATTGTCAGCCCAGCCCAGAGCGTGAGAATTAAAATGAAAATACCTGCGGTAAAGGAGAATGCAAATAATAAAGTGTCAACTTGTTGAGGCAAAACAACGAGCATTTATCCACTAGGCATTCATATATTGGAGAGAAAGACTGGAAACTAGGGAAGATGAAAAGTGGGGAGGGAACTCTTAGCAGTGTTCATTTCTCTTTTTCTTTTTTTCATTTGCTATCTATTACTTCTGCACAGATATGGAAATCTTGAGCAGTGTATTTCCAACTTTTCTATTAGTTGAGAAATCTTTGCTCCAAGACATCTTAAGGGAGATTTAAAACACAGATGCATGGAAGGGGTGACTCAGGGGCCCACAGACCATACTTCATACCTGCCTCCAACAACTGGGTTCCATGGAGGTCTAGGGCTCCAGAGTAAGAATGAAATTCAACTATAAAGGAGCTGATTCTCTCATAGTAGGAAGCAACAGATAAGGGTTTTATGACTGTGTACATAAGTGAAATCCATTAAATATTCATGGAAACCTCTATGTCACTTAAGCAGACACAAATGTTGAAAATGAATTGGCTCATTATATATAGTCTTCAGTAATTGCCAATTTACATTTATTTAACATTTAGAAGGTTATGTATAGAAGAGTAAAAAGGTACAGTTCCTCCTTTCCAATAGCCGATAATGTGACAAAGTAAGATACAGCCTGGAGAAGGAAATGGCACCCACTCCAGTATTCTGGCCTGGAAAATCCCATGGACAGAGGAGCCTGAAGGGGTACAGTCCATGGGGTCGCAAAGAGCTGGACATGACTGAGTGACTAACATAGAAGATACAGCTAAGTTTACTTCAGCTTATCCTCTCAGATGAAGCAGGCCTTATATGAAACTTTTATTCATTTATTACACAATGTATAATAACTGTCTACTGAAACAGAAAGTGCTAGTTGTTCATTCGTGTCCGACTATTTGTGACCCCATGGACTGCAGCCCGGCAGGCTCCTCTGTCTGTGGAATTCTCCAGGGAAGAATACTGGAGTGGGTTGCCATTTCCTTCTCAAGGGGATCTTCCTGACCCAGGGATCGAACCTGGGTCTCCTGCATTGCAGGCAGATTTTTTTTTTACCATCTGAGTCACCAGGAAAGCCACCAGGGAAGCCCAGCTTTCTACTAGATGCTGGTAAATGAAGATAGATGAAAGGATAAGGCAGACAATAGTATCGCCATCTACAAGTCCTGAGCATTCAACTATGTATGTCTTTACATAGCCAGGAAATGACCCAACTCAATCTAAAACTCTAGAGCCCAAACTTTTAACCACTATGAGTCCCAACTACCTTCTATTCTTAATCTGAAAATCTTATACCATTTTTAAGTTGAATTTATTATTAAAACAGTGTTTTAACAGAATTCTATTTTAACTTCCTGTATTAATATATCACACAAACATTATTTGTCCTTAGAGAATATATATGTGATTTTCTCATGTTTTTCTCACCTCTTAACTATTATCAACTTACTTCTTATCTTTTCTTAAAATAATTTGTAAGATAATTTAATAACTATTGCCTATATATTAGCAAAAGTAATGTTTTAGGAATACTTTATGGTAAATATAATTGATATAATATATAATTGTAAAATATAATTGTATGTAAGTGAAATACTTAGCAATATCAGCATTCAATAATATTTTGTTTATACTTCATGTATACATAAAAATATTTCTTACATTAAAAAACTCCATAAATAATAATAATAATAATATATTTCAAAAATATAAACTACCGCACAATTGGACTCATCTCACACGCTAGTAAAGTAATGCTCAAAATTCTCCAAGCCAGGCTTCAGCAAAACGTGAACTGTGAACTTCCAGATGTTAAAGCTGGTTTTAGAAAAGGCAGAGGAACCAGAGATCAAATTGCCAACATCCACTGGATCATCGAAAAAGCAAGAGTGTTCCAGAAAAACATCTATTTCTACTTTATTGACTATGCCAAAGCCTTTGACTGTGTGGATCACAACAAACTGTGGAAAATTCTGAAAGAGATGGGAATACCAGACCACCTGACCTGCCTCTTGAGAAACCTATATGCAGGTCAGGAAGCAACAGTTAGAACTGGACATGGAACAACAGATGGGTTCCAATTAGGAAAAGCAGTATGTCAAGGCTGTATATTGTCACCCTGCTTATTTAACTTATATGCAGAGTACATCATGAGAAATGCTGGCCTGGAAGAAGCACAAGCTGGAATCAAGATTGCCGGGAGAAATATCAATAACCTCAGATATGCAGATGACACCACCCTTATGGCAGAAAGTGAAGAGGAACTAAAACGCCTCTTGATGAAAGTGAAAGAGGAGAGTGAAAAAGTTGGCTTAAAATTCAACATTCAGAAAACAAAGATCATGGCATCTGGTCCCATCACTTCATGGGCAATAGATGGGGAAACAGTGGAAACAGTGTCAGACTTTATTTTTGGGGCCTCCAAAATCACTGCAGATGGTGACTGCAGCCATGAAATTAAAAGACTCTTACTCCTTGGAAGAAAAGTTATGACCAACCTTGATAGCATATTTAAAAGCAGAGACATTACTTTGCCAATGAAGGTCCGTCTAGTCAGGACTATGGTTTTTCCAGTGGTCATGTATGGATGCGAGAGTTGGACTGTGAAGAAAGCTGAGCGCCAAAGAATTGATGCTTTTGAACTGTGGTGTTGGAGAAGACTCTTGAGAGTCCCTTGGACTGAAAGGAGATCCAATCAGTCCATTCTGAAAGAGATCAGCCCTGGGATTTCTTTTAAAGGAATGATGCTAAAGCTGAAACTCCAGTACTTTGGCTACCTCATGAGAAGAGTTGACTCATTGGAAAAGACTCTGATGCTGGGAGGGATTGGAGGCAGGAGGAAAAGGGGATGACAGAGGATGAGATGGCTGGATGGCATCACTGACTTGATGGACTTGAGTTTGAGTGAACTCCAGGAGTTGGTGATGGACAGGGAGGCCTGGCGTGCTGTGATTCATGGGGTCACAAAGAGTCAGACACGACTGAGCAACTGAACTGAATTGAACTGAATAATATGAAACAAGAAGCTTGTTTAATACATCAAATTTTAAATTAGTTAAGTTGCAGATCTGTATTTGTTGTTGTTTAGTGGCTAAGTCTTATCTGACTATTTTGAGTCCTCATGGACTGTAGCCCACCAGGCTTCCCTGTTCATGGAATTTTCCCGGCAAGAATACTGGAGTGGGTTGCCATGATCTCCATGGGATCTTCCCAACCCAGGGACTGAACCCATGGCTCCTGCATTGGCAGGCAGATTCTTATCACTGAACCACAAGGGAAGCCCCAGATTTGTATTACCCAAGCACACATTGTAGGGAAGAATATAGAGAGCTAATTGCATTATAATGATCTTCACAGTAAGCATTATAGACATCTTATTAGGAACCTAATAAGGTATGGACAATGCTAGCACATCATCCAAAAAGTATATAAGCACGTTATATGCTTTAAAGTTCCTAATCTGAATAAAGTGTAATTCATAAAGTCCAGAGCTCTAGGAATTTCTGGGGAAAAATTAGAAATTATGGACCTGTTATACTGGATACATGACTTAATTTATATGTACATTTTTATATATCTAGTTATACCTAAAATATATACCCACCTATTTGCCACATAATCCCATCAGAGCACCTCTAGGTGCATATTTTTCTAATTTCAGAAACCAGTATGAGCTTAGCTACCATACTAGTGATGGAAGTGTGAGTTTTCTGGTGGCCATTTGGGCAGTTTGCACAGGGAAATAACAAATTGCATCACCTCCATTGGTCTCTCTGGCCTCCTCAGAATCACCAACTGGATCATCCCTCGGATGTTTCCTTCCATGGACATGGATCGTCTAAGTGTTTCCATAGCTTCGTGGTTGGACTTTCCCAGAAGAGATTCCCCATTAACCGCAATCAGCTGGTCATTCATCCGCAGACGGCCATCCTAGGGTGGAGGTAAGAAAAACAGTATTAAGCAGAGAAAAGCATGTGATGCCATGTCAGACAAAAGTTCACGTTTAAAATAAAGGAAAAAATTCAGCTATTAGGGATGATTTATTTTCCACAGCAGAAAAAGGTTCTGGATTTTATCAAATAGTCACAAATATTAATAATAATGAATTGTGTGAAAGTGACTTTTAGAAATCATGGAGTCCGGAACTACAATAACTTAGACATTTGTATAATATCTCTTACCTAAACCTTTGGCAAGTGTGCTAGGCTAACCTGATTCTGCCATTTGCTCTGGAAGCTACCGTGTTGCTGACTCAAGGAAAGGGGGTTTAGAAGCAAAAGACAGTGGCCATATTGCTTGCCTTTTCAGGCACAGAGAGACACCATGCTTAAATGTTATGTGCTTGACAACAGTAATGGATCTCATAGCTAGCTCTATTGAATAGTGCTGTGAAAAAAAATTCTCACGTTATTTTCTCTAACGCAACAAAAAGTTGCTAGTCTGCAAAAGGATGCAGAGGTGTGTAATGCAGGTCCAATCTGGTACCGTGTCTTCTAGAGGAAAGTCTTGACAAAGGGGACTGTCAAGCCTTTTGTGAGGAGTCTCTGACTGATAAGCACTTTCACCCAGCACCTTCAGGAAGAAACACCACGTACCACAGAGAACTGGGAAGTTTGGCACGTGGATAAGCAGCCCAGATTCTAGTCTAAATCACCTCTAGGTACTAGTCATCTTCAGCTAGAAATGTCCCTGGAGTCAATGGTGGTAGCTGAACAAACTCGGACACCATCTCTACCTGCAAAAGAACTTCTGGGGATCACAGTACACCCTTCTCCCCCAACAGACAGTCTGGGAGAAAACATGCTTAAATACTGACAGTCTGATTAGGGACATGGGTTATACCTGTTTCTAGGATAGGAAGTTCTTGCTATGAGGCACAGATGCAGTTTTAGGAATGTCATGATGCTGGTGCTGCTGCTAATACATTTAGCAGAAATAACAGTTGGTGAGCATGGTAGTTCTTCCATGAATTATCTATAGCTCTTATAGAACTCAAGAAGCTAGACAGATTAATGCTTTTGCTCACATTTTACAAATAAGGAAACTGAGGCAGGAAAGTGATGTTAGGTGCCGCAGGTCACAAAAGAGAGTCAGAGATAAACTGACGTAAGTTCAGTTTTCATGAACCTTGGTTCTTCTCAGTTTCTGTACTAGGGCTTCCTTGGCTATTCATCTCTAGACTACAGTTGTACACACTAAAACAGGTGGAGGGGAGTATTCAACTTTTTGCAGTCAGAAGTATCTGGGACCTATGTTCAAAGGAACAGAATGAAATGTAAAATGAAAAAAGAACTTTCCTAAGAAATGAGAAAACCAGACACATAATGAACAATAGGGCAGCCATACAGATTTGGGAGAGAAATCCTGTGGACAAGTTGACAAACTTTGACTAATGCAGCAGCAGTGGTCAGAGGAAGTTCCTCTGCTGACAGCTGGGGAAAGGGGGAGAGTGACGAGAGCTGTTATGGGGCACGGATGCCCTGGTGGGGATGCACTGCCCACGCCTCCTGTTGCAGAGGGTGTCAGCCCGTGGATGGTGGAGGCCACGCCCTCTCGGTTTCGCCAGGGGTAAAATCAAGCTGTAAAACTTGACTGCCCTGCCTCAACAGAGCCTAATGTCTTCTGCCTTCCTCTCATTTTCCCATTCCACTTAATCTTTCCCATAATTTGGAGCAAATCTGGAAATGAGATTTACAGAAAAGGCCAAACACAAAAGAAATCACTTCATTTCTGTTATCTAATGGTGAGAGAGGCACGTAAAGGATAAGATTAAGGCTACACGAAATGGGGTCAAACGGAAGCCACTTTAATGGCTGTGTATAAGTGAAGTGAGACAGTTTACTCTAGGAATTATGCTCTTCTGTTGTGGCATTTAATGGAAGCAGGACTCTGGGCTGGACCTTTCACAGGCAGTTGGGAGGGTCACTAAAAATGTTTTGGGGAGGACTGGAAACAGATGTGTGGTTTTTAAAGATGGGGAGGAAGCACAAAAGTTGGATCAGGATCCTAGCCCTGTGAACAGGAAATGAGGTCGAGTACTGGACCTGTAGACGCTTAGTCTTGGCAGGACACCTCATCCTCTATGACAGGAAGAAGAAAGATAAAGATTGAAACTTAATGGGTACTTGTAGAATTGAGGGAATGAAATCTGAGTGAGAGCCACCTGGTAACCTCCTGCGAACCTTCTCTGTGGAGTATGAGGCAAGGTCTGAGTGAAGAGGTAAATAAAAGATAAGGGGATGGAAAAAAAAGTTTTTTTGTAGGATAATCTCTTACCAACAAGTATTAAGTACAGACTTTTATTTTCAGCTATATTCTGAGTCTCAAGTATACATAACTACACTAAAGTAGAATGTGTTTGCTGTATCCAAGTCCAAACAATAAGGCAAGTCAGGTCACCCCAGGGCAACTTTTTTTTTTTTTTTGTTAAGACATTCACATTCATCGCAAGCATCACTGCAGAGCTGCGGGTATGATAAAAAATCCACATACTCTCCTTTTAAGGCTTAGCTGGCTTGTTGGTATTGGTTTTTGCTTTCCCTTTATAAGATAAATGATGGGTAATTTCATTAATGGTGGTGCCAGTAAGCACCACATTGTCCTAACATTGAGAAGATAATCTTAGAATTAAGAACTGGAAGGGTCCTTAGAGATTATCTTGTCCAACTGCTTCCGTTTATAGATAAATAATGTGATGCACATAGAGGATAAGAAACCATTTACTGAATACCTCTTCTACAGAGAAGGTACTTCCACATAGATTCGAACTTGCTCAGCTAGTTAAGGTCAGAGCTGGATTAAATAGTTCAAGGCCTGACTTCTCAGCACTCCCTATTCACTACCCATTCTGTGTTCTAATAGATGACAATGACTGACTAGTCATGATCCCTCAAGGGATCATGCTTCAAGAAAAAAGACGTTCAAATCCAGACAGAACAATATGACACCAGATGTCTCCTGGAAGAGAACCTTATATATGAAAGCCAGAGTCAGACTATAGAAGATGTGGAGACAGGAAGGGTGGGGGACTGTTTACCTACCTAGCTACACACACACACACACACACACACACTGTGTATCCATGTCTAGTCTTCATTTAAAATGAAGTCAATTTAGTTAAGAGCTCATTACTCAAACTTAGCAAAGATCACAATTGCACGTGTCTGTTCTGCTTTGTGGGACTTCCCCGGTAGCTTGGTGTAAAGAATCTGCCTGCCAATGCAGGAGATGAGGGTTCAGTTCCTGAGTTGGGAAAATCTCCTGGAGAAGGAACTGGCAATCCACTCCAGTATTCTTGCCTGGGAAATCCCATGGACAGAGGAGCCTGTCAAGCAACAGTCTATGGGGTCACGAAAGAGTTAGGCACCACTTAGAGACTAAACAACAACAATGACAATTCCACTTTGCAATGGTTTTTTACCAAGAAAGTAGCTTTTTATGGTCTTATTTTTTTCTTTCAGTATTATGTTTAAGTAGGTACTTCAGCATGAGAATAGTGACTCTCCTCAACTGATTTTACATGACTGATTTCAACTATCCAGGTATGTTACCCAGTAATTCTAGGATATTTATTTTATCCTAATCTGGATCACTCTTTCCTTTGCTAAAGGAAAAGCCAATGCCCTTTCTGCTATGGACTGAATGTGTTTTCCTCAAATTCATATGTTGAAATCCTAACCCCCAACATGAAGATATTAGGGGGCATTTGGAAGGTAATTAGCGCCCTTATAAAAGAGTCCTGAGACAGATATCTTGTCCTCTCTGCCATCTAGGGTTACAGCAAGAAAAAGACAGCTGACTATTAAGCACCTCTCACCAGATGGATTCTGCAGCACCTTGATCTTGAACTTCAGACTCAAGAACTGTGAGGGATAAACTGCTGCCATTTAAAAGCTACCCAATTTATGGAAGTTTCTTTTAGCAGCCTGAACAAAGACATTTTTCTTTCTACTTTATGACCATCAGACCCCTAACCAAAAGACCCACAACTACATCACTTACTTTTTGCAACCCCTGTAATCAACTCTTATCTATCCTTAAGCTAGGAGGAAGTAAAGGAAATTCCCAAAGCAGAAGAAAAATAAGAAAAAGAGGAAAGAGAACAGAATAAAAATAGACAAAAATTTCCTCTGGGTACATTAGGACAAATAAAAACTGGTATAAGATTTAGGTCTTCTCCATGTCCTGGGGAGATTTCAAGTCTCATCAGCCCTAACCAGGTTCTAATTCAGGGGGAGGGAGACTGGACTGGGAGACAAGATGTTTGAGTGTTATATCTCCTTTCTGTGCTGCTGCTGCTGCTAAGTCGTTTCAGTCATGTCCGACTCTGTGCGACCCCATAGACGGCAGCTCACGAGGCTCCGCCGTCCCTGGGATTCTCCAGGCAAGAACACTGGAGCAGGTTGCCATTTCCTTCTCCAATGCATGAAAGTGAAAAGTGAAAGTGAAGTCACTCAGTCACGTCCGACTCTTGGCTATGCTGTGCTAAATCACGTCAGTTGTGTCCGACTCATAGTGACCCTATCAACTGTAGCATACCAGGCTCCTCTGTTCAAGGGATTCTCCAGGCAAGAGTACTGGAGTGGATTGCCATTTCCTACTCCAGGGGATCTTCTTGACAGTTTTGAACCTGTGCCTCTTATGTCTCCTGTATTAGCACACAGGGTCTTTACCACTAGTGCCACCTAGGAAGTTCATATCTCTTTTTATTGAACACCTAATACAGGGCAGTCCTTGTGCAAATATCTTGCATATGTTCTCATTTCTCAAAACAAACCTGTGATACAAGCAGCACACTCCACTTAGAGATATAATAATGGAGGCTCAGGGAAATGAAGTGACCGTTAAAGAATACTGTCACTGCCAGGTCCACCTGTCTGAGTCAGATACATTTCCACTGTGCTGTGTTGCTTCTAGAGATGATTAAAGGTACTACAGTTATTGGGAAAGCCCGATAGCTTCCCTGGTGGCTCAGAGGGTAAAGCATCTGCCTGCAATGCGGGAGACCCAGGTTTGATCCCTGGGTCAGGAAGATCCCCTGGAGGAGGAAATGGCAACCCACTCCAGTACTCTTGCCTGGAGAATCCCATGGACGGAGAAGCCTGGTGCAGGCTACAGTCCATGGGTTGCAAACAGTCGGATACCACTGAGTGACTTCACTTTCACCTTCTTTCACTACAGTGATTAATGAATATAATTATTTAATGAGTTCCTCCTTTGTGCAGTTCTTTTGCTAAACCCTTTGTCTATATGCACTAGACAGTTTAATACTTCTAACTATCCTGTACACTGGGGACCACAGGTCCCCTTTTAGAAAAGAAGAAACCAAGGATCAGGAGAGTTAAGTGCACTGTTACAAGTCACATGACCAAAAGCAAATTTGAACTAGGTCTGGGTTACTCTGAAGTCCATATTTTCAACCACTTTGCTAGTGATTCTTGATCTTTATGGGCTCTTCTTAGACTCCTTTGAGAATCTCATAAAAGCAAAGGATTGTCAGCTCTTAAAAATAAATATTTCCATGATGGTTCCTCTACAGCTGTACATTTGGACCAGACAATTCTTTGTAACAGAGAGCACTCATGTACTTTTTAGGATGTTGCATGTGCCCTCTGAAGCATGTCCATGATTTCCGGTGGTCCAGTGGCCTTGTAGTTTAGTCCCTGCTGTGCCTCTGCTATGATTAGCAGTGACAGTGCAAGCCTTAATGCACCTCTTGGGGCCAATTTTTTGTAGGTCCCTTTACCTCTAAAGTTCTAATGAACGCAGAGGGAAGAGAAGAAAGCCATGGCACAGAATGAGCCTCTGAAAAACATGAGTCAAGCATGAAGGAGTAGGCTGGCTAATCCAGGGGCAGCTGGCTGGGGCCCAAGGCCAGTCTACATCATTAGGCCAGGGTGTTCAGAGGATTAATCATGACCGGATGTTGACTCCTTCCTGTGCCTGATTCTAATAGGGTCCCTGGTGAAGCCTTCAGGGACATCAACACTCCGGGCCCAAATCCCAAACCCTGACTTCAGGCTACATAGCAGCATTTCCTTGGAGTAGAGCAGGACTCCAGGCAAGATGGCACCTGACTGAGGAAAAGGACTGTCCTGAACAAATGTTTCCCAAGATCTTAAAATCACTCCATGATAACATCTGCTCACTGTATTTTTTGGAAAAAAATCCAACCTAGAAAGAGCCTTGTATTCCAGACTGAAATAATTTAATTTCATTTTCAAACAATAACAATGAAAGGAAAAGAATAAATCAAGATTTTAAAGTATAGTTTTTAAAGTAAAGAAAAGGAATAAAGTTGGTAAGACCAGAAGCATGTGAATTCTTGTCTTGAAGGGTACCTATGTACATCAGTCAATGTTTTACTTCACCTGTCCTAACACAATTTCAACCAATACAAATGGCACCGTTCTTCAAAAATAAGAGCTCTATTTTCCAGACGCAATACATTGCTCTCTGGTGTACACACTATGGTGATGTGGTCCAAACTTTTCCTTTGCTCCAAAATGCCCTTTGCATTCCTGCTCACTGGTTCTATATCAATCCTTCAAAATAAGGCTCAGCAACTGCCTTCCACTTTCTTCCCCTCAGGCAGAATTGTTCCATCTCAACAGCTATGATTACTTTTACTTTTGTCTACCGTTTGTTGTTGTTGTTCAGTTCCTCAATTGTGTCCAGCTCTTGGTGATTCCATGGACTGCAGCATGCCAGTTTTCCCTGTCCTTCACCATTTCCCAAATGCTCAAATTCATGTCCATTGAGTTGGTGATGCCATCAAACCATCTCATCCTCTGTCACCCCCTTTTCCTCCTGAGTTCGATCTTTCCCAGCGTCAGGGTCTTTTCCAATGAGTTGGCTCTTTGATTCAGGTAGCCAAAGTGTATTGGAGCCTCAGCTTCAGCATCAGTCCTTCCAATGAATATTCAGGGTTGATTTCCTTTAGGACTGACTGGTTTGATCTGCTAGAAGTCCAAGAAACTCTTAAGAATCTTCTCCAAGTTCAAATGCATCAATTCTTCAGTGCTCAGCCTTCTTTTTGGTCCAACTCTCACATCCATACATGTCTACAGGACAAACCATAGTTTTGACTATACGGACCTTTGTCTGTAAAGTAATGTCTCTGCTTTTTAGTACGCTGTCTAGGTTTGTCATAGCTTTTCTTGCAAGGAGCCAGTGTATTTTAATTTCATGGCTGCAGTCACCATCTGCAGTGATTTTGGAGCCCAAGAAAATGAAGTCCGTCACTCTTTCCATTGTTCCCCCATCTTTTTGCCATGAAATAATGGGACCAGATGCCATGATCTTCGTATTTTGAATGTTGAGTTTTAAGCCATCTTTTTCACTCTCCTCTTTCACCTTCATCAAGAGGCTCTTTAGTTCCTCTAAGCTTTCTGCCATAGGGTGGAATCATCTGCATATCTGAGGTTATTGATATTTCTCCCGGCAATCTTGATTCCAGCTTGTGATTCATCCAGCCTTGCATTTCACATGATGTACTTATTCAACATAAGTTAAATAAGCAGGGTGACAATATACAGCCTTGACGTACTGCTTTCCCGATTGGCGGCCAGTCTGTTGTTCCATGTCCAGTTCTAACTGTTGCTTCTTGACCTGCATACAGGTTTCTCAGGAGGCAGGTAAGGTGGTCTGGTATTCCCATCTCTTGAAGCATTTTACACAGTTTGTGGTAATTCATACAGTCAAAAGCTTTGCTGTAGTCAGTGAAGCAGAAGTAGATGTTGTTCTGAAATTCTCTTGCTTTTTCTGTGATCTAATGGATACTGGCAATTTGATCTCTGGCTTTTCTGCCTTTGCTAAATCCAGCTTGTACATCTGGAAATTCTTTGTTCAAGAACTGTTGAAGCCTGCCTTGGAAGATTTTGAGTATTACCTTGCTAGCATGTGAAATGAGTGTAATTGTACAGTAGTTTGAACATTCTTTGACAGAAGGTCTACCACAGTCCTTACCATATTTGAGTTTTTTTTTTAATAGTATGAAATTAGTTTTTATTTTGACCTCAAAATAAACACTTAACATTTTTCCAAAACTAAAGATGAATACTTAAAAACAAGGGCAGAAGATTATTTTTTTCCTTCCCTGGGGAAACCAGTAATGCAGATGTTCTAATGTGGCTTGCAAGGCTCTTTCATTGGACTAATCTAGACACGGTTTTTTATGTGTTTATTATGCTACCAGCTTCCTGTACTATGGAATGAGTCTTTCTGTTTCCTGTATCCATTCTATTACATATTGAATAACTTATGGTAGCTGTAGATGTTGTAGAAATCCTTGTTAAACGGAATCACTAGAAACATCTTTCATCAGGTGCTTTGACCTGGTGTAAGTTTCATCTCCAATGGACAAATTCAATAATATACAAACTGTAATTATGAGCAATTCCTGAGCCCAGGCTGGCTTGGCTATACTGGCACATGCTCAGAGAAACTTTATATTCTAAAAGTGAAGCTTGATTACTGTCTGTGTAGTGGCTCTGCTGCTGCTGCTGCTGCTGCTGTTGCTAAGTCACTTCAGTCGTGTCCAACTCTGGGTGACCCCATAGACGGCAGCCCACCAGGCTCCTCCATCCATGGACTTTCCAGCAAGAGTACTGGAGTGGGGTGCCATTGCCTTCTCCGGTGTACTGGCTCAGTATCCTCTTATTTAGCTCTTGCAAAATTTTAAGTTTATCTAATTCAGTTATTATCTTAAGAGCCTCACTCCATTTTATGTAGCAAATGAGTGAAGTTCCAGCAATGTACCATTTATTCAGCATCTGTGGCATGTGAGACTTCTTGTTTAATTAAAGATAACTGAAGAGTATTTTTAGAACCTCAGAATATATATAATCTAAACCATTTTGATATAATGTATTATAATTCTTTTCTTTTAAAGACCTACTGGAAACATATGGGATATAAATAAACGTATTGCAATTTACAGCTTTCACTGTAGTCATGAGTGAATTTTACAGTTTCCTTAGTAAGAAGTTTCAGAAGCACTGACTGAAGAGGCCTCACTAGTATTCCTTCGTCTACTTTGCAGCAATCTGTGCTTGTTTAGGAGAAGGCAATGGCACCCACTCCAGTACTCTTGCCTGGAAAATCCCATGGACGGAGGCCTGGTGGGCTGCTGTCTATGGGGTCGCACAGAGTTGGACATGACTGACTGAGTTCACTTTCACTTTTCACTTTCATGCATTGGAGAAGGAAATGGCAACCCACTCCAGTGTTCTTGCCTGGAGAATCCCAGGGACGGGGGAGCCTGGTGGGCTGCCATCTCTGGGGTTGCACAGAGTCGGACACGACGGAAGTGACTTAGCAGCAGCAGCAGTGCTTGTTTTACATTTTTTCTGTTTCTTGTTCTTTCAGCTTCTTCTCTATCCCTTCCTATCTCCTTCCTGATTTTCTGTTTTCAGTTTAGTTTGGGCTAGAAAATTGGATAATAGAAGCTTATTAAGGTGAATGGGTTGTATGCATCAAGAAGATTCTGCATGAATGCCTAACTAGATTAGAATCTCAGAAGCCTTTTCAACTTAACGAAAGGATCTTATTTATTCACCTGAAGAAGAAGAAGAAAGCTCCGTTCTTACTTGTGCTAAGATTGCTAAAAATCTGGTTTCTTAAAAAAATGGACCCAGAGCAGAATGCTTAGACCAAAACTCTGACCACATTATGAACTTAACATCTCTTATAAATACCCACAATATAGGTGAATATAGGTTTTCAGGTAAAAGATACTATTTTCAGAGTCAAAGTAACATGATCATGTTATATCAACTTTTGTAGATAATAATTTCATTTTTGATTAGGTCTAAAAACATATATTTTTAAGCCTCTGAAGACAATAATAGAATTCAAAGTACACATCAAAAAGACCTAGAGTTCTAAAAGTTTATCCAGCATGATACAAATGTATTTGCATTTCCATAAATAAAATAAATATCTAAAAATGATAAAACTTAGCAAGAAAAACAATGATTGATACTGGTATTATGAAAATTTTAAAGTAATGTTATATCTCTATAAAATACTTACTACTGCAGAAAACCCATAAATGATAAGCTTGAGTGTATTAATTAACACATATTAACATTTTGGGCATTTTTTTCCTAAAAAAGGAAATGTATTTAAAATATATGGCATAACATAGTTGATAATTCTTTTTTTTTGTTTGTTTAAATTACTTGTTTTATTTTTTAAAGCAGAGTTCTTATAGTGATGGTGAATTTTTCCAGGCAGAACTCCTGCTTTTAGTTGTTCATAGAATATCACATTTTTGTGGTGAGTATGAAATATTAGAGTTTGGCTTCTAACAGTTGAGGATTTGCAATGAAGCTGTTTATACCCAGATTGTATGGTGTTTTTGGTAAGAGGTAGAAACCTGGAAGACATGACTATAGGTAATGATCTTAACAGTTCTCTTCCAGTAAAAAACAATATCAATTTTAAGAAAAATGGATAGCTGAAGAAATCATTTAACATTCGTGTTCCTTAAAATGCTGTCCTTTTTATCTTCCTTTGAATTCATTAATTATAGATCCACCACATGATTTATAGATACAAGCAGAAATTGGAGGTGGAAATTACTTCTGCTAGGAACTCCTACTGGACTCCTTTTAAGTAGGTTAGATGCTATTCAACCAACATTCCCCATAACAAAGAGACATGGATATTCAGGATCAAACATTGTATTCCCATAAATTCTAGAACTGTGCATATTATCTCCCAAAATTCATAATTAGGTCATTTTAAAATACAGGGATTGCTTGTATTAGTTAAATTTTTTAACCTATTATGAAATGGTATAGATCTTGTAATTCTGCATCAGGCAACCTCTGCAGAGGTTGTATTCCAGATTTCCTAACCACACAAGAATCAAATTACTTAAATTATGTCTATTTCATATTCTGAGTGCATGCATTTGCAATTAGCTATGTCAGGCATTTTTCTTTCATTTAATTTCATCATCATCAAGTAGTATTTATTAAGCACAAACCTGGCTAATTAATTTTCTAGAGAATAACAGGTATTCTTAAATTCATTCTCTTTAAGAGCCCTTAAATAATCTACCTGATATATGACATTTTTCCCTTAGCAAAAGCTTCCTTTAAATTTTAATTTTTGCATTATTGTTTCAAAATTTCAATAGAACATATTAAATATTCAAATAAAAAGAAATCTTTCATAATTAGTATTGATAGAACAGACCGTATGGAATTTTTATTCTAATAAAGGATTTTAATATTCTACATGAATTTTTTAAAATATCACCATTTTAGTTACATATTTTCTAAAAGTAATTAATTTTTATGATAGAAGAAAACTAAGCAGATTTAGTATAGTCTACTCTTGAGAGTCCCTTGGAATGCAAGGAGATCCAACCAGTCCATTCTAAACGAGATCAGCCCTGGGTGTTCTTTGGAAGGAATGATGCTAAAGCTGAAACTCCAGTACTTTGGCCACCTCATGCGAAGAGTTGACTCATTGGAAAAGACTCTGATACTGGGAGGGATTGGGGGCAGGAGGAAAAGGGGACGACAGAGGATGAGATGGCTGGATGGCATCACCGACTTGATGGACGTTGAGTCTGAGTGAACTGCAGGAGTTGGTGATGGACAGGGAGGCCTGGCGTGCTGGGATTCATGGGGTCGCAAAGAGTCGGACACGACTGGGCAACTGAACTGAACTGAACTGAATAGACTTAAAAATGCATTTTCTCTAAAAAAATTCAGTTAACAGAGTATATCAAAAGCAAAGGAAAAGAAAAATCATCTCTGAATTCAAAATGTTTAGCAAATGAGGGTGAATGTATGTGAGGTCTTCAAACTGATTATCCAGACTTTATATGTGCTTCTCTGGAAAAAGGAAAAGCTAATTTTTATGTAGATTTTGGGAGAGTCTTTTTCTTAAGTTATTAATTTTTCTAACTGTACAAAGATAATATTTTGTTTAATTTACCAGTAATAACAACACCATATTCAAATTCCAGTCACAAGAATAAAATTTTAGAAAAGCATCTTCATGAAATCCTAATTACATTCCACTCATAGTTCTCAGTTCATGAGATGTATGTATACTATATATGTATGTATGTATGTATAAATGTATGTTTATATAAAACATACAACATGCAAAGTTGTATCTAGTATATATTTGGCTCTGGAAGCAATTGTACTACACTTCAGGAGCAAATGCCCAGGAAGAATGACAGAAACTAAAATTGAATTTCAAACATTTAAGGCATGTTACTGGTGGCTCAGATGGTAAAAAATCTGCCTGCAATGCAGGTGCCCTGGCTTTGATCCCTGGGTCGGGAAGATCCCTTAGAGAAGGGAATGGCTACCCACTTCAGTATTCTTGCCTTGAAAATTCCATGGATAGAGGAACTTGGTGTGCTATAGTCCATGGGGTCACAAAAGAGTCAGACACGACTGAGCGCCTAACATTTTCACTTTCACACTTTCACTGTTTAAGCAGTGCAGTAGCAACACTCTAAGTTATGTTTGGCTGTTATGGTCAGTGGTCACTTTGGCTATACATTGAAAAGAATAGCTCAAAAGGATGCTTCCGAGGGGTCTACAAGTGACTCCACAGACTACATCTCTTAGAAATGACACAAATGAGAGACGGAATGATAGAAAGCAACAGCCAGAGAGGTAAGAGGGTAAAAAGAAAGAGGCTCTTGTTATATGTATGGGTAAGACCCTCTGCAGGTCACCTGAAACTGTCACAACATTGTTAACCAGCTATTGTGCTATGTACTAAGTCACTTCAGTCGTGTTTGACTCTGTGACCCCCTATGGACTGTAGCCCACCATGCTCCTCTGTCCATGGGATTCTCTAGGCAAGAATACTGGAGTGGGTTGCCATGCCCTTCTCCAGGGGTTCTTCCCCAACCAGGGATTGAACCCACGTCTCTTACGCTCTTGCATTAGCAGGTGGGTTCTTTACAACTAGCGCCATCTAGGATAAAACAAAATAAAAAGTTAAGGGAAAAAAAGAAGGCCCTAAATTATAGTCACAGTTATCCAGGGGTTTTACATCTGGTTAGAAGTAGCCTATCTTTGTTTACACCAAGGGAAATCCCCAGGAGAATCCAGCATAGAGAAGCCACAGGAAGAATTTGGTCATACTTTTCAAAGTAGTTTCGTTTCCACCTTCCCTAAAGGGGAAAACACCTTGAGAACCAATTCGTGGTAGGAAGGGCCAGGAGAAAAAGAGAGTGCTCTGGCAGAAAGATTATTTTGTTGATTTCACCTAAAAAACTTTGGGCCAGATGCTAAAGTAGATGTTCCCCATGCTTATCTTCTCTCTGCCCCAGGGACAGAGCGGTCTGACACATGTGTATCTTTTGAACAGAGATGGGAACAAAGTCTCCAAACAATTTTTCTAAGACCTAGTCCTGAATCACAGAACAGGTGGCAATTTTCTGAGGAGCAACAGTGGATTATTGGAACAGCAGAAGGAGAACTGAAATATACTTTCCTTTTTCCTGGTTAATCAGATTTCTTGTGAGCAAAGCTTTAGGCCTCCACCCTCTGCACTGCAGAAAGTAAACAAGACAAATGGATACTAAACATTCACAATAAGGCTAAATTCATGATGGATGCCTCTTACTATTTAAGATCAGCTATAAATATGCTGTCCAGTAGTTTTTAATGGTGTGATTGTCTGACTCAGCAGACCAGTGTCAGGAAAGAAATTTACATAAATGGAAAGTGAAATCTTCCTGCAAAGAAACAGGCCTGTTAGAAATTGCTTAGGTAAGGAGATGCTCACTTACGCAAACATGGATATACATATTAAACCTGCTCTCCAATATCTGCTTGAGCTGAAGTTATTGCCCATAAAAAAGCTAAGATGTTTGCTTTTAATTTCCAAAAATTCATTTCAGTTTCAATTTTACTTGGAATAAATTCTGTAAATAGAGCTGTCATGAGGAATAAGAATAATGCCGAGCTGGTATCCACAAACATGACCAAGACTGATTCTTAAATACAGCACATGTTTAGATGCCCTGGCTAAGGATGATACACGTGATATAAGACAACTCCAGGGCAACAGCCCCTGATCTCTGGAAATATAAATAGATGAGATCAAAGAGCCTTCATCACAGGACAGCAAAGCACAGACTCTGAAGTCGGACTGCCTAGGTTCACACATTGGTTTAAGTGATTTCTGGCCTTGTGAACAAAGGAGAGGCACTAACCACTGAAAACTGTAATTTCTCCTTGACAAGATGGTACAGTAATAATGCAGTATGGACGTGAAGAATAAATTTAGAGAATCCACCTAAAATACTTATTATATGGTCCAACAGATATTAAGCATAAAACAGAATGAATGTTAGTTGATAATATTACTGTAATTACTATTATCATTTTCCTCCTGCTCCATAAAGAAGGCCGACGGCTGAAAAACTGATGCTTTCTAACTGTGGTGGTGGACAAGAATCCTAAAGATTCCCTTGGACAGCAAGGAGATCAAATCAGTCAATCCAAAAGGAAATCTACCCTGAATATTCACTGGAAGGACTGATGATGAAGTTGAAGCTGCAATACTTTAGCCACCTGATGTGAAGAGCTGACTCATTGGGAAAGACCCTGATGTTGGGAAAGATTGAGGGCAGAAGGAGAAGGTGGTGACAGAGAATGAGATTGTTGGATGGCATCTCCAACTCAATGGACATGAATTTGAGCAAACTCTGGGAAATGGTGAAGGACAGGGAAGCCTGGTGTGCTACAGTCCATGTGGTCTCAAAAAGTTGGACATGACTGAGTGACTGAACAACAACTACCCTTCTGCTCCCAGTTCTGCATTTCTGAGCCTGATGGAGACAGTCATAGACTGGATGAATGGCCCCAATTCCTCACCGACTTCTCTAGACCCACACCTTTGTCATAGGCTCGCTGTGGGGGGACTGTATTTTTCTACGCCTTGGATTGACCATGGATTCAGTCATATGACTTGTTTTAGCCACCAGTATGTGTGAGAAGTGACGGTAGGCCAGCTTGGAAACCAGACGTAAGGAGATTTCGTGAGTCTTGGACATCAGCTAGCCTGGGAGCCCAGGGTGTAGTTATAATGTGTGGAGTACACGCAGATCTGTAGATCTGTTGTGTGATAGAGATAGGTCAGCCTCAATCAGAGCCCTTTTAGTTACTGTACAGAGCCATTGGGGAAATAATGGCTTATAGAGGTATGTTATTGAAATGTTGTCATTACTTATTATGTAACAGAAGCTAACTGATCCAGGAGTGCATTAAAAGTTGTCTATCCCCAGTGCATTTCTTCTTCTCCAAAGAAAAAGACACTAGCTCAGTGTCTAGGTCTGAAGCAAAAGTGAAATGATAAGTTTGAGGAGACAAATGCTTTAATAAAGCCAGGATCCTAGGACCTATAAACTCTAATTATGCCTTCCTGGCTTTTGAGTGGGAGAGGGCACACGTGAGTAATATCAAGATGATTTAAAAATGGCTAACATTTATTCAACGTTTATCATAGGCATGGTGCTAGGCTTTTTATACCCATTATCTCTTTTTGTACTCACAAGAGCTCTGGGGGCAGGCACTACTAATTTATTCATTTTATACATGAGGAAACTGAGGCACCCTAAAGGCAATTGATTTGCCTGCATTCACTGAGGGTGAGAGCAATGAAGGCAGGATTTAAGCTCAGGAAGTCTCACGGCTGGCATGAGATGATAAAGATGATGGTCAGGATTGCTGACAATAAGCACACACTTGTTTTCCCTCTCTCTGTAATCACTTAACTGCATTGATCACATTGTGTATATTACTTGATTCAATCCTTAGAACCCTATATGCTAGGTATTATTATTAACGGTGCGCTAGTTGGAGCATATGGTGGTAGGGTTGCATTTGAACTCAGGCAAATCTAGTTAACCATTAAATTACGGTAACAGCTATGTTCATATGTTGCCCACCCCAGTACAAAAGGGCAGAATCATCATCTTCTCTTTTTATCTGGAAATTTATAAGCTTCTCTAAGTTCAAAGGCAACTATGCATTCCCAGCAACATGGGTCTTCTAGTGTATAAAATGTGATAAATGACCTTTAATTTATGCTTTCTCTCAGACTCCACTGAGCTTTCATTCTTTTTTTTTTTTTTTAGTTTTTTTTTTAAATTTTATTTTATTTTTAAACTTTACATAATTGTATTAGTTTTGCCAAATATCAAAATGAATCCACCACAGGTATACACGTGTTCCCCATCCTGAACCCTCCTCCCTCCTCCTTCTGGGTCGTCCCAGGGCACTAGCCCCAAGCATCCAGTATCGTGCATCGAACCTGGACTGGCATCTCGTTTCATACATGATATTTTACATGTTTCAATGCTATTCTCCCAAATCTTCCCACCCTCTCCCTCTCCCTCAGAGTCCATAAGACTATTCTATACATCACTGTCTCTTTTGCTGTCTCGTACACAGGGTTATTGTTACCATCTTTCTAAATTCCATATATATGCGTTAGTATATTGTATTGGTGTTTTTCCTTCTGGCTTACTTCACTCTGTATAATAGGCTCCAGTTTCATCCACCTCATTAGAACTGATTCAAATGTATTCTTTTTAATGGCTGAGTAATACTCCATTGTGTATATGTACCACAGCTTTCTTATCCATTCATCTGCTGATGGACATCTAGGTTGCTTCCATGTCCTGGCTATTATAAACAGTGCTGCGATGAACATTGGGGTACACGTGTCTCTTTCCCTTCTGGTTTCCTCAGTGTGTATGCCCAGCAGTGGGGTTGCTGGATCATAAGGCAGTTCTATTTCCAGTTTTTTAAGGAATCTCCACACTGTTCTCCATAGTGGCTGTACTAGTTTGCATTCCCACCAACAGTGTAAGAGGGTTCCCTTTTCTCCACACCCTCTCCAGCATTTATTATTTGTAGACTTTTGGATCGCAGCCATTCTGACTGGTGTGAGATGGTACCTCATAGTGGTTTTGATTTGCATTTCTCTGATAATGAGTGATGTTGAGTATCTTTTCATGTGTTTGTTAGCCATCTGTATGTCTTCTTTGGAGAAATGTCTATTTAGTTCTTTGGCCCATTTTTTGATTGGGTCATTTATTTTTCTGGAGTTGAGCTGGAGGAGTTGCTTGTATATTTTTGAGATTAGTTGTTTGTCAGTTGCTTCATTTGCTATTATTTTCTCCCATTCTGAAGGCTGTCTTTTCACCTTGCTAATAGTTTCCTTTGATGTGCAGAAGCTTTTAAGGTTAATTAGGTCCCATTTGTTTATTTTTGCTTTTATTTCCAATATTCTGGGAGGTGGGTCATAGAGGATCCTGCTGTGATGTAGGTCAGAGAGTGTTTTGCCTATGTTCTCCTCTAGGAGTTTTATAGTTTCTGGTCTTATGTTTAGATCTTTAATCCATTTTGAGTTTATTTTTGTGTAGGGTGTTAGAAAGTGTTCTAGTTTCATTCTTTTACAAGTGGTTGACCAGTTTTCCCAGCACCACTTGTTAAAGAGATTGTCTTTAATCCATTGTATATTCTTGCCTCCTTTGTCAAAGATAAGGTGTCAATATGTGCGTGGATTTATCTCTGGGTTTTCTATTTTGTTCCATTGATCTATATTTCTGTCTTTGTTGAGCTTTCATTCTTGCAAGCACAAGGAATAGAGTTTCTTATTTGTTGCTTTGATATTGACTAGCTTTCAGTTTTGCTTTTCTAATTGTGTATTGTTAGGTTCAACTTTGTTAGGTTTTAAATTCATAAGAATCCTAACAGTAATAAAAATAATATAAAGTATGAAAACAAACTGTTACCCAGATCTGTTCACATATACATTTCCTGAATCTGGCAAGAAAGCCTCAGTGGTCTCAAGTCTTCAGAAATTTTCTTTATCCAGTCCCCAAGCAGAACAGTTAACGTTTCTAAGTATCTTTACACTGATAGGGAAACAGCATTCCTACCTACCTTAAAAGCAGCACCTCCGTGGATGATGGACTTGATAAAAATCCCCAAGTCTGTTCCAGTTTCTCGAGATTTGTTCCCTTTCAAGCTCACCCCCAGACCAGCAGAACCGGAATCATTCAACGGGATCTCAAAGGTAAGTTGCTCAGTTGTTTCCAGGGAGAATGCACAACAGTCAGGTTCTCCTTTCTGTTGGAAGAGTACACGAAAAGAATGAAGGAGGAGACAGCAGCTGAATATCAATATTCACATTCTCAGATGGTCAAACACAGATGCAACTGGTGAGACAAGATGACTGGATCCCTGCTTAACAGCTGTAATCCTGCCCCCAGTGGACAAAGGGCAGTCTTCTCTCTCTGCAGGGGCCTCCATCACATGCATGGAGTGGAGGAGATAATTCTTGGGAATAATTATTTGGTGATGGTCAACAGACAGGATCTTTGGTCAAGGCAATTTGAAACATTCCAAAAGTATTTGGAAATTCAGTAGAATATTCTCAATAATTAAAGAGATTGGATATTAACTAGGGAATCTTAAGTATTAGAATAGACATTAGAGATAATGTAATCTCAATACCTTCATTTTACAGATGAAGAAACAAGAGCTTAGTGTACAAACCTGTTACAATTTGGGGGAATATTTGGCTTATATAATTTAAAACATATCATTTACCATGGAAGCAATCCTATTGATAAAGATTGTCAATAGGACACAGAGCACTGAAAAAAATGTTAATTTTAAAGTTAAAGATGTGATTCTTAATACATATCACTGAATTGAATTTCACTTTGTCAAAACTCATGCCTTAAGCTTGCTTCTTTAGATAAAATAACTTGTTGGCATCTGGTTTTGGAACCTAAACAAAAATGATAATGCACAGAAATATTCATGGTCTCTTCGACAAATGACACCCAGCCACAAGCCTAGCCATTCTAAAAAAAAAAATATATATATATATATACACACACACACATACACACACACACACACACACATAGTATGGTGGCAAAAGGCATAATCAGGGGTCAGGTCTCCAGAGGAAAACACACACTTTATCATACTTGGTCCATAGCGTTTTCAAATATACAAGAGTAGGGACAGAAAAGTGCTGTCCACATGACAAAGAGTACAGGGCCCCCTTCTGCATTCCTCCCAAGCTTGCAGAAATGTGAAACTCTGCCCCGGCGTTTAAATGAAAAATTTGAAAATGAGATAGCCCTGGAAACCATCAACTCATTCTAGGTCGGTAGTTCCTTCCTCTCTATAATTATGTTTAGAGACTCTCATCTTAAGGTCACTTTGAGGGATGCTTATGTAGAATTATATATTTTAAAAATTACCATGAATGTCTGAATGTCAGTCACAAAATAACAACTATAAAATCAGAAGTAGCAAAGAACCCACAATTAAAACAGGATTAAGAGGTCTGATCATAGCCAGATCGACTGACATGACATCTCTAACTCCTCCCAATGAAGAGAAATCCCATGTCTAGCTTTAGAGAAATAGTTCGTTCATTTAATTTCATTGTAAATGAAGTTAACTATAAAGATTTTGACAATGGGTAGTTTCCAAGAAATGAACTTTATTGTTTAATTTAATAAACCTATTACAAGTTAGCTCTTTTAACTAACTCAGTATATTATTATCTTAAAAAAAAAAACCCAACAAATCCCATTATTCAATACCAAGTAGCTGTCTTTTTTTCCATTGGAATGCCAGAGTTAAATACTAAATGTAAACTATTAGCCTTTATCTGTGCCTCCCAAAACGTCCAGTTTAGAATCCATAACATTTTCAAAATCATTTATGTATACAGGTCTCTCTGGAATTTGGTTAATTTCAATCTAATCAAGTTCTGCTGAATTAAAGTATAAATTAAAGAACGGCTTCTCACTAGAAGTTTGTGAACACCACTTTAGAGAAAAACTAGAGAGTTTCTCTGGTTTTCATCCAGCGAAAAAGTGACACGAGGACAAGTTTCGCTGGAGTAACACCTTCAAACCACCCTATTCTATAATCAGCTTTCTTTTGGTGATTGTATTTCATTCCCAATAAGACTGAGGGCCACTATTTGTACTAATGCCTTTCATTTATTACATAAGTGGTAAAAACAAAATAGAAATTAGGTGGTATTATGGTTATCTCTTCATGTGAAACAATTTATTCTCTTGAAGTCTCTGATGTCTGAGAGCTGGAACTGTAACTACAAAACAAAGTAGTGGCTAAAAGTGTTTGAGTGGTTCTGTGCCAAGTGCTTTACACACAGCAATACACTTTCTCTCCAGAACAATCCTGTGAGGTTTATTGCGAGGCCCATTTTACAGATGAGGAAACTGAGGTATGCAACATATAAGTATCATGCTTATAGTTCAAAAGACCTATCCATGTTGGAACTTGTGGAGTCCAGGCAGTATGGTGCCTGTGATAGACTCTTAACTGCTGTAGTAGTTCTCAACTTCTGCAGGCCACCGTGACTAGACCTAGCCACATGAAATCCCAAGATATATTTCTACAGTGGCAGTAAGATGTCATTCAATTTCACACTCTCCACTTAACTACACTTACGTTTCATCTTTCTTATGTTGTATGAAGTGCAAGTCATAATTAGTAGTCTCTAATAATAGCAAACTTCTCAATGGTGAGGGAAGCCATTACAGTAGTTAACACAGCCATTTCCTCTGTTAGAAATAAATGTTCCCTTTATCTAATGTACCAAAAAAAAAAAAAAAAATCAATATGCTGAATGCCTCTGATAACATTGGTTCAACTAGTATCTCTTAAAATTAAACTCAAATCTTGCCATACAACACTTTGTGGTGGTGGTGGTTTCGTCACTAAGTCGTGTCCGACTCTTGCGACCTCATGGGCCGTAGCCCGCCAGGCTACTCTGTTCATGGGGTTCTCCAGGCAAGGATACTGGAGTGGTTTGCCATTCCCTTCTCCAGGGGATCTTCCCAAGCCAGGGATTGAACCTGGGTCTCCTGCACTGAAGGAAGTTTCTTTACTGACTGAGCTACCAGGGAAGACCACAACACTTTATAGCAGGATAGAAAGAGGAATAAAGTCCTTGTAAGGGCCCTGAATGAAGGCCCTTACTGAGAGCATGAGCCCAAAGGCAGCAGCACATTCCTACCTTGGACTCTCCCTGTCTTGAGGACAAGAGCTCTTTCCTCACTGTGCTAGGTGTGTTCTTCACTATTATGCCCCACTCTTTGTGACCCCATGGACTGTAGCCCACCAGGCTCCTCTGTCCATGGGATTTCCCAGGCAAGAATACTAGAGGGGGTTGCCATTCCCTTCTGCAGGGGATCTTCCTGACCCAGGGATCGAACCTAGGTCTACTGCATTGCAGGCAGATTCCTTATCATCCGAACAACCAGAGACACCCATGGCAGGTATATCCCTTGCTTTTTCTACCTACAAATATCCAGAAAGGGAAACATCCAGAGGCTGACACAGGAAGAGAAATTGTGTGAACTTCATTAATTTTTGTCTTTCCATTATTTCTTTGTCTTTGTTACTAGATGCTATGTTTTTAGATACCAAGTCCTTGAGGTCCCTAGAGTCAGGCCCAAGAGGGATGCTCAGATGCCCTGTGTCCAGGTCTAATGCCTCTGAACCTGCCCAGGGCCGGCCATACAGGATCAACTCAGGCTTTCTTAATCTCAGCACCCCTGATGACTGGGGTCTAATAATTCCATATAGGGGCTGTGCACTGCACAGGAGGATATTATCAGAATCCCTGGCTGCTGCTGTGTTGCTTCAGTTGTGTCCGACTCTGTGCGACCCCATAGACGGCAGCCAACCAGGCTTCCTGTCCCTGGGATTCTCCAGGCAAGAACACTGGAGTGGGTTGCCATTTCCTTCTCCAATGCGTGAAAGTGAAGTAGCTCAGTTGTGTCTGACTCTAGCGACCCCATGAACTGCAGCCTACCAGGCTCCTCTGTCCATGGGATTTTCTAGGCAAAAGTACTGGAGTGGGGTGCCATTGCCTTCTCCATGGCACCTACCTATTAAATGCCAGTAGTATCTCCTTTCCTTGGACTGCAAGGAGATCCAACCAATCCATTCTGAAGGAGATCAGCCCTGGGATTTCTTTGGAAGGAATGATGCTAAAGCTGAAACTCCAGTACTTTGGCCACCTCATGTGAAGAGTTGACTCATTGGAAAAGACTCTGATGCTGGGAGGGATTGGGGGCAGGAGGAGAAGGGGACGACAGAGGATGAGATGGCTGGATGGCATCATTGACTTAATGGGCATGGGTTTGGGTGGACTCTGGGAGCTGGTGATGGACAGGGAGGCCTGACGTGCTGCGATTCATGGGGTCGCAGAGTCGGACACAACTGAGTGACTGAACTGAACTGAACTGATCTCCTTTCCCAGTTGTGACAACCAGAACTGCCTTTAGACATTGTCAAATGGCCCCAGGGGTCAAAATCACCTTTAGGTGAACATCACTGCCCTGAATCAACAATTGGCAGATGCAGTCAAGTTCTAGGTAACCAGGGTCTAGAGAGTCATTTGGGACTACAGCACTGCCTGATGACATGTTCCTAAGTACCAGGAAGGGGTGGCAGTAACAGTCCCTGCAATTGATTGGGTCTCATGCTTAAAGACTTGTGACAGACCCTGGAGATGACCAGAATGAACTCCTAGGGAAGTCTGTGATGTCTTAGCTATGTCTCTGGTTATATGGCACTAATTTTCCAGAGGTAGGAATGAATACTTCATGGGATGAACACAGTATAAAAAGTGATAAATATTGAGTTACTGGTGTGTGTATATATTTATATATATATACATGTATGGGCTTCCTTGGTGGCTCAGATGGTAACGAATCTGCCTGCAATGTATGAGACCCAGATTCGATCCTTGGGTCAGGAAGATCCTCTGGAGAAGGGGATGGTTATCGACTCCAGAATTCTTGCTTGGAGAATTGCATGGACAGAGGAGCCTCAGGCTGTTTGTCTTATGTAAGGACCTAGGAGAAAAATGCAGCTACCAAGTCATGTTTGTTATATTAAATATGCTTATATATAAGATGTTTTTATAGTGTTTTACTTATTAAGAATCACAGAATTATATAAAATAGTGTGGACACAAAGATTTTTAATCATGTGAGACTGTGACATAATATTATATATAAAAGCTTATTATACAGTACATCTCAATATATAACATATAATTTATACACAATTCAGACACCTACTCATCTACCTATTACCTGCCTCTCTTCCACCCGTACCCCATGTATTTGCTAGAAGAAAACTTGGTTATATTCTTCCACTGCAATATGGACAATTTTTTCTTCTCTATTAAGTTTTTGTTTTCTGACACTTGTAAATTATAAAACAATAAATGTTTTTAAAAAGAATTTACGAACAGATAAGAACCATTTGTTGTAGTGTTGTACTATGATGTAGAGCGCCTGTAAGTAAAGTGAAGTGAAGTGAAAGTCACTCAGTCGTGTCTGACTCCTTGCAATCCCATGGACTATACAGTCCATAGAAATCTTCAGGCCAGAATACTGGAGTGGGTAGCTGTTCCCTTCTCTGGGGGAGCTTTCCAACCCAGGGATTGAACCCAGGTCTCACGCATTGTGGGCAGATTCTTTACCAGCTGAGCCACAAAGGAAGCCCGAGAATACTGGAGTGGGTAGCCTATCCCTTCTCCAGCGGATCTTCCTGACCCAGGAATCGAACTGGGGTCTCCTGCATTGCAGGCAGATTTTTTACCAACTAACCTACCAGGAAAGCCCCTGAGAGTAACTCTAAACACATTTCTAATGAAACACACACATCCACATATATATACACACACTGTAACTAATATCGTGTAAACTAGATATAGTATTTATACAGCCTATAGTAGTAAAGAATCTGCCTGCAATGCAGGAGATGCAGCAGGAGCTGTGGGTTCAATCCCCGGGTCAGGAGGATCCCCTAGAGAAGAAAATGGCAACCCACTCCAGTATTCTTACCTGGGAAATCATGTTGGTAAGTGTGATGGTCAATTCTTAGTTTTCATCTTACTTGGTCCAAGTAGCATGAGACCTCATTTATCGAGCCCTACGTCCTGAAACACTTTCTTCCCTTGGTTCCAGGACACCACTTTTAAGTATTCATCTCCTACTTCACTCTCTACTCCTTTCCAATCCCCTTTGCAGACTCTTCCTCATGTTATCCCGAAATACTAGTGTCCTAAGAATCAATCATCTGACTTTTCTCTCCCATCCTCACTTTCTAAGTTACCTTATCTAACTTCTGCCCTCAATCCTTTGCATCATCTCCTCCCTCTGCTTTGAATATTCCTTCCTTAGATTCCTACAGACTTCCTTCCCTCACTGCCTTCAATTTTGTGTTCAAATGCCAGTTTATTAGTGAGGTCTTCCTAGATTGCTCAGTCATGTCTCTTTGCAACCCCATGGAGTGTAACCAACCAGGCTCCTCTGTCCTTGGGATTCTCCAGGTAAGAATACTGGAGAGGGTAGCCATTCCCTTCTCCAGAGGACTACCCGACCCAGGGATTGAACCTGGGTCTCCTACATTGCAGGTGGGTTCCTTACCTTCTGAACCCCCAGGGAAGCCCCTTCCCTGATCACTCAGTTTAAAATTCTTTTAAGGCAATACCATCCTACCTTTGTCTATTATCCTGATTTACTTTTTCTCCATAGCATTTATCACATACCATATATGTGCTTGCTTATGTTTTTATTTTTTGATAGTGTCTTTTGAATGCAGGAATACTGCTCTGTTTTTTTCCCATCAGTGAATCACTGATGCTTAAACCAGCCAGTGCCAGACTCAAAAATAAGCCCTAGATAAATATTTGTTGAATGACTGAGTTAACAAAAATGAGTAAGTGTCCAATAGTACATGATTGTGTATATGTATATATGTGTATCTGTGAATGTGTATTTCTGGGATTATATATACATATTTATATATAAGAAAATGAATAAACTGCTGGCACCGCCTTTGGTTCCTATTATTCTGGATTTTATTACTATAAGTGTTTATAAAATTAGTTTTGACATTAAAAATAATTGTAAAAAGTTAAAGTATCACAGTTATAAGAAACTTTAAAGTAACCTCATCCAATTTCCCTTTTCATACCATACTTCCTACTAGGAGAGGTGATAACCCAGCTTAGCTTCAGCATCATATTCTCAATGAAGGCAGCATGATGTGTTATAGCTACCAATCTGTAAAGAAGATTCATCAAGTTTGAGAAGCACTGTGATTAAGTACCCAGAGTTACATTATGTGTCCGTCTCCTCATCTGTCCATATATACATATATGTGTGCGCATAGACATATCTAAATAAAAATTTCATGAGACAATACTTACCAAGAGGGCAACACATTCTAATGTTTTCTATTCTGTTTCATTATTTTTAAAAAATTGTCACAACCCACTGCATTAATTTCATAATCCAATAAAGCATCATAGTTTTCAACTTGGAAAACACCACAGTGATATATAAAGGCATTATTTTTATTAATTAAAAAGAAATGAAATGCAGAACCAAATGTGAGTAAAATGTTAATTGCTTTTCTTTCCTAATTGTCATAAGCCATTTTAATGGTTATTTACTAGATAATGGTAGCTTTATCCTGCCTATCTCTAGCCTTCACTAACCTTTTATTCTCATTTACACAACCCTTCTTCAAGTTCTTACAGATGTTGTTCTGTTATCATTCTAATTATATATCTCTTCCCTCTCCTTCCCATTCAACTATTTCATTTTCTATTTCTCTGTTCTTTCATTTTGTTCCCTGAAATACTATTTCTGTTTTTAAGCATAATGGATAACCTGTCACAGTTGGAATTCAGATATGAGACTATCCCATCTTGGCCTGAGTGACAAGAGTCAATCAACACATTTTTATCAAGCATCTACTATGTATCAACACTGCAATGTGAAATAACCAGTCTACACAGAACATAATTGTTAAAAGGTTACTAAACAACATAAGAGTGCCTTTCTGTTTCATTCACAGTATTATCTGACAGAAAGCAATAGAGTCTAACAATAGCAAAGAGGAAACAGGAATTTACACAGTCTGATCTTGACAGATATACAACCATTTTTATGAAACAAATATCAAAAGTAATTACTTGAGAGGAGGAAAGAGAGGCAAGAAGATGGATGACTAGGTAGGCATCCTTATTATTAGCTTAAGAGTGTTCCAAATCGGGCCATCTCTGGAATCACAAATGTTCTTGTATTGCAAAGCAGTTTTGATTCACACACACAAGTGGTAATAACCCAGCCTTTCAAACCCTGGGGGAATCTATCAGTCCACAGAACCAATGTTCAATTTCCCAGAAGCCCAGGTCAGACCTGAAAGCATCCATGCTGAACCTTTTATGGCCCTCATTTCATTAAATGCTGCGCTCTTAGCTCAGCATGAGCAAGTTCTGGATGTCTTTGCCTTGCCTCCCAAATGCGTAATTAGTCTGTGTTGAGAGCAGCTTACTTTATGCACGAGTTATGTTTTACACGCAATCATTTTGTCAGTTACCCAAAACCCAAAACTCAAACAAAGGAGCTTTACGGCAAAAAAAGAAAAAAAAAACGTTGCTTTTTTCACATATTATATATAGGAAAAGCCAGACCTGGCAATTCTGCCAGGATATTTTATAATTAGCTTAACCACCGATAAATTTACCTAAATAAATTCTAAGGAATTTAAGGTGATAAAACTTGTGTTATAGCTAAGTAAATTTTCACAGCAATGAAAGGATAAGACATCTGCAAGACACTTAATTTTCTGAAAAATTTTAATCTTCTGAAAAAAGCATGGGTAGCTATTATAAGCATGAAAGGTTTTTGGCCAATTGGATTATATAGAATTCAAAATGTGAATATTGCCCTAGAGTGGAGATCAGAGACTCATTCCAACAGCTGGGAGGCACTTTATTTTGGATCGTACTTTATAGAGAGTCAAGAAAAGACGACAACCAGAGATGAGCTGGCACGTGCATAGGTAAGTGTGATCTAAGGATGGTCACTGTGATGAACAGTAAAGGACTTTCCCACCACTGCTGCTAAATCAGAAGAACTTGGTGATTTACAAGTAGACAGATTACCTTTTAAAGGCTTTTGCCCTCTGAATGACATAGACACACCACCAAAAAGCATCAGAGATAATAGAACAGATAATTTTTTAAAACTATGAATTATACTACAGGTGGCTGAAATTAACCCCAAACTCAATATTATATATTAATCATATAGAAGAGGAAAATGTAACTTAATGTTGCAGTAAGTAGGGTAAAGCTTCACAAAACTACACATAAGCAACACTGCTCTTTACTTTTACTGAAAGAAAAAATTTTAAATCATATTCACATAGTTAGCTCAGTAATCAATATCTAAAATGTATGTTCTTATGTGATCTTTTAAAGTACATATTCATTCATTTTAAAGTAATTTTAAACCGAAGACCTACAAGAAGAAAATACTATAAAGTATTTGTAACTGAGACACTTTTTCATGTTTTTTGAAGTCCATTCCTTAGAAAGGAGGTAGAAGGGGAAAACTGAAGTCAAGAGCTTATCTCTGACTGAACTTATCCAAAAGCAATTTTCTTTAAGTAAAAGATTCATCTAATACCAGAAAACAAATGTCGAAAAAATGTCCATTCTTTATTGCTTGTTCAATATAAAAGTACCTTAATGTAATACTAAGTCAGAGATTAAAACTAACAAAAGTAAAGTAAGTCAGAGTCAACATTCCTATAGCAACCTTGTTTTCTTCCTACTCACAATACATATCCTTGAAAGATCAGCAAATGCAACAGTTTAAGGACACAGGGAATCATTTTTTTTTTCCTATTCGGACATAGATTAAAGAAGTAAAAATAATATTTTGTGTTATGAAAGGTAATATAAATAATATTTTATAATTCAGATAGCATAGTTTTATAAAACTAGAACTTGCTTTGTTAATATCAAGAAACAATAGATCTTTTTTATAATAATATTTATTTTTAAAAACTTTATTTTATATTGGAGTATAGTTGATTAACAATGTGGCAGTTTCAGGTGGACAGCAAAGGGACTCAGCCATATATATATACACATTCTGTTGTTTCTGATACATGTATAAGAAACAATCCATCTTTTTGTTTTGTATTTACTCTTTCCTGTTAAAAGTCTAAAGAATTTAAAGTACTTTACAGTCAATAATTCAGTAGCTAACATATAAGAATACATGATTTTATATGAATATAAGATTTAAGAACAAATGTTATGATTGTAATAATCCAGTGGTCTAAAAGGAAGCAGAATGGGCCTGATTCTAAGAGGAGTAGACCCATGTGAGAAACTGGGCTCCTGGGTGACATACTTCTAAAAGTATTTTGCTATCACAGATACATTGCACACCAGGCTACCTGCACTTAATGCCTTTAAAAGACAACACGACTATCAAGGACAAAAGCTAAACAACAATAAAAATACACAGAACTTCAGGAAGTGAATGCCTGGTTATGGTACTTGTTCCACCCACAGCTCAGCCCAGCCCACCACTCAGGAAGAGGCTGGCACTGACTGAATTGGAACTGCCCCCTGACCCCGTAACACGATCAGTCTACAGGCTACTGGAAGCCTCACGAGGATGTCTGGCCCAAGGCCATGTCCAATTAGGGCTTGCTTCAGTAACCAACAAACTGATCTCTTCTAAGACTTGGATCTAAGGTCTAATACACAAGGGCACAATCAGTGCATATGAGGGAAAAAAAAAAGTTTCCATGATGAAAAATCCAAGGAAATGGTTTATGCTAGGTCTTTTCAGTGCTCTTAAAAGTTAATACATATTCCCTAATTTACCTGACAATGGAACACATCTTTGCAAGAAGTGTATTATAGGAAAGTACACTTCCCTAGCGTACATTTAAAGAAACACTGTGTTAGAGAACACAGGGAAGATTAGGCTGGAAAGGAATGGAGCAGAAAAGAGAGAAGGTTCCAGAGAGAAATCTTGTAGGTCAGAAACAAGGTCCTAGAGATGCCACACAAGCTCATGGTTCAGACTTCCAGCTCTATTATTGCTGCATCACGCTCTGGGTACATGTCATATGTCATAATTACCATCATCAACAACAAAGACTCATGGAAGGAAAGTATAGTCTCATGACAGGCTTCAAATGATGCAGGACAACAAGTACATTCTGAAGCTCTTAGAATGAGGGAGTCCTTAGTCCAAAAGGGGAAATTAATGACGTTTAGTTTCCAGATGTGACATTTTAAAAAAAAAACTACATTTGTTTGAGATTGAGAGATTTCTGAAGATAGTGTAAAGACAAAGAATTATAGGTGGTTTTCACTGGGCTCTTAGAAACTGTGAAGTCACCAAATAAAATCTTTTATCAGAGTAAATATATAAGAATGTTCTACATACACCCTGCCTTCTCAATCTGTGTGTCATTGTTTAGGGTACAAATGCTTTTAATAAAGATAGGCTTCCCCTCAGCTGCTAAAGAATCCGCCTGCAATGTGGGAGATCTTGGCTCGATCCTGGGGTTGGGGAGATCCCCTGGAGGAGGGCATAGTAATCCACTCCAGTGTTCTTGCCTGGAGAATCCCCATGGACAGAGGAGCCTGGCAGGCTACAGCCCATGGGGTTTCAGAGAGTCGGACATGACTGAGTGACTAAGCACAAAGGTAATATAGCTTTCTTCCCAATTTAAGAATTCTAAACGTAGGGATTATATCTCAGATACCTACATTCTCCCTAGAGGACCCACTGGATGTTCCTTCACTTTAAAACAAAGTGAATCATGGTTATTAAATCATGTTGTAATGAAGTAACACTACCACCATGACCTCAAGAAAGTAATATTTTCACGGGGGCTGTGGAAGGCAGAGTTTATTTGTTGGTTAAGAGTTATAAGAAAATTACATAATAGAAATACAACCATTTTAACCTTCCCCTTTTGTCTGAGGTCTTAGTTGCATCTAATGAGACTCCAGCTGGAAACCAATCCCTTTTAGTATATTATTAATGATAAATAATCCTAAATTCCAAATAGAGATTGAGAAATCTCAGTGGGAAACATCATTTTAAATTCTTAGTACATGTTTGCTGTTGTAATGAGAATGTTCTTACCATATATATAATGTGTCATTTGTAGATAAAGACATATAATTTGCCTCTTATCTTAATAATTAAATCAATTATCCTGTCAACATTAATTTTCAGATAAAAATAGCTATAAAATAAGAAGTCATCTGGGTTCTGTACAGTATGAAACCCATTAAATTTAAAATATAGATATATCTTCCTGTCCTCACTACTACAAACAAATTGATGGGAGAAGGGAGGGAAATCTACTCAAAAATTAATTAACGGGGAAAAGTGAAAGAATGTATCAGTCAGCTGATGCCTCCCAAATATTGCATAACAAATCATCCCAAAATTGTGATATGAACTGTAAAGCATTTATTTCCAGCTCATGTTTCTCACGTTGACTGGTATCTGGCTAATCTCAGCTGGATTCAGGTAGGCTGGCCTCCAAGCTATGGATCAGGTACATGTCTGCTCCCTAGATCTCTCAACTTCCTTAGACCTCTGCATATCTGAAACATGTTTCTCATATGACGAAAGGCAGGAATGTGAAAATTAAATTAATTTTAAAGCCTTTGCCCACAAAACATCTACTGACATCTCATTGGCCAAATGAATTCATATGTGCAAGTCTACAAGCCAAGGTTGGAAAATACTCTCCACACATGAGACCATAATCAGAATATAGATATTTAATGCTACTATTTGGAAGTGAAGAATTGAGATCAATAAACGCATCCACCAACTGGATGATATATGTATCATACACACACACACACACACAGGAGATATCCTCCCGGGTTAATGATATATCATCAGGTTTATATCACTGTTAATCATGTCTTTCTCTTCTTTTGGTATCACATCTTCTGTTTGACACATATACGCATCTGCTATTCGAATGTTTTGTCTCTCCAAATTTCATATGTTGAAATCCTAATGCACAAGGCAACGGTTTTAAGAGGTGGGGCCTTTGGAAGGTGATGAGGTCATGAAGGTGGCACCCTATTGAGTGGGACTGATGCCTTTATAAGAGAGACCCCCACAGAGCTCCCTAGCCCTTTTACCATCTAGAGGTACAAGAAGAAGACTGTGACCCAGAAGAGGGCCCTCACTCGACCATGCGGGCATCCTGACCTTGGACTTCCAGCCTCCAGAACTGTGAGAAATACGTTTTTGCTGTTTATAAGTCATCCAAGGTATGGTACTGTTACAGCAAACCTACCAGACTAAGACATCATCCTATAGTCTTCCTACAGTCTGGACTTCAGAGTGGTTTCTGGATCTGTGAGATGTCCCCAAGACAGACGAAGTAGCTGGTCTAGATCTGGGAAGACTCCTTCTCTTACATCTGCCACTGTTTCTGCCAGGTTCTTAAGAGGGACTCTTCAAGTGGCCCCAGAGGCCTAGTAACTGGCTTGAGCTGCCAAATATTGCCTTTAACTTATATGTGTCTCCTCCTTTGCTATATATATATATATATATACATACACGAAAGCAGGCCAAGGGTAAGGGAGCAATTTCTATGGCCTTAATTCCTGTAAAATCAGTGTGTAATTACAAGAAGTTTAAAAGTTCAGCATACTTCCAATCAATATTTCCCTAGATGTAGGTTTAGCAGGACTCTTTCTTCCCTGAACTAATGGATCTTCATTTTCCAACAAAGTATGCTTCAAAGAATAAACAAGAATTATCTCAGTTTTAGTTCATTCCTACGGAATTATTTTTTTTTAAATTAATCCATCACAAGTCCATTTTTACTTGCTGATACATGGAAAAATGAATCATCTAAGCATAAAGAGTGAATGAATCTTTTAAGTTAAGCATTTTCCTGACAGTACTAACCTACACTTCATGATACTTAATGAAATCATTCATAGGGAAACAGCTCTATTTCATATATGTGTGTGTATATATATATATATATATATAAGTGTAGGAATTACTTTCATCTCAAAAGAAATTTTATTGCAAAGATATAATGGAATCAAAGTCCCCTTACTTAATATTTCCAAACACCCAGATTTTATGTCTCAGCATATAAGCTGCCTCTTCCTTCTCTGATTTTATCAGTGGGGAAACAATTGGCCTTTCCATTCTTCTGTTTTCTTTTTTTTTCTTCCCTATTCCTTTCTTTCTATTCTTATAATCCTTTGTTTGTGTGCCTGTTTTGACTCCATTATACCACTATAATCTAATGAAAGGCAAGATTTACGTTTAATTCAACTTTAAATCCAGTTTAAATCTGATAGAATGCATATGTATAAAAATAATTGTTAGAGAATGACTTCATAAATTAATTTGTTGCCTCTTCTCTGCCATAATGCCCTTCTTGAAATAATGGCACTAAAAGGCCAAAAAGAAAAGTATCAGCTATGTGTTGCATCTTATCTATAAAAATACAGCTTTAATACTTCTGCCCTAAACTTTCTAACATGTTTGTTACATAGTACTGAAGTTAATTAATTAAAAATTATGAAGAGATTCTCTTACTTTTTAGGCAGGATTCACTGTCTAAAAATCATTCTCTCCTCTCCTCCCCACTTGACGCTGCAAACTCTTACATATCCATCAAACTCCTCCATATCCATCTCAACTGTCACCTGCTCTGTGGCTGAGACCTCACCTGTATCTCCTTACCTAATTAAATTATAGCACTAATCACTTTATATTATGCTTATTTGTTATTATATAAATCTTCAAGGGAAACAAGGACCATTCCACTTCTATTCTTACCATTAGCAACTATTCCAGTGCATGCCTGAGAATAAGGGTTCGTGAATGTAAAACAGCATTGCTGACAAGTGCTGCATCAGTTCCTCAATTGTAGCTCGAACGGGCCACGTTTTCATTAATATTAAAAAGTAGTTTAAAAACTGTTATTCAAGTTCCAATACTTTGTAATATAGACCACTATCACCGTTGTCATCATGGGAAATTTTAGAGTATTAGGCAGTGCATTTGGGATCCCTACTGCAACAGAGTGATCCCACTTTCTCATTTCTATAATCGTGCTAAACTTAATCACGACCCGTTTGTACTTTGATGCCTATGAAGGGCTTAGCTTTGCAAGAAAATAGCTTGCAAATGTTTCTAAGAACTTCCATTTATTTTGGCTCATCTGATCAGCATATCCGCTCTTGGGTTTTGATATGGGGTGGAGTAAACCTGTCACTCACTTCTCCTTTATTATGACAGCTGGTACTATTTGGCAACTACCCTGTTCAAATTAACCCTAAAAAAGCAATTTTTCACATTTAAACTAAGACTGTGCCTATGTCTACTCCCAAACAATTGGCTAAGAAGTTTAAATGCTCTTACTGAGTGAATTCATTTGTTCTAAATAAAACTGAAAAGCAAATAAACTAAAAGTTGGCAGCATTGTGTAAAACACTAAAATATATTTGGTATCTCCCTGTCTTTGTTCTTTCAAATGCATTGCACACTAGGCATGAATAATCCAGAAGATGTTTTTATACTCTACTTGACCCAAAGGGAGACTCAAAGTCATAATTCTAAAACGTTAATGACTGGTAAAAGAGACACCTGACCAATTATTTTCTGGTTAAGGCAGTCCTTGATCCCAGCCTTTGTCTCTGTGAATGGAGAGTTCATCTCATTGTTTTAACCACATCAAGAGTAGGGCATTGGCTAAACAAATATGCATGATTTATAAAGGCAGCCATATTTTAGTGATACAAAGCGAGCCGTCTAGTGTTTAACGGGGAACTTATGCTCAGAGGCCTCTTCAATTTATTTATTTATTTATTTTTTCTGTTACATTGTAGAATAGAAACCCAACCTACTAAAAAAAATTAAGCTGAGAGACATAATCAAAGAATCAAAAAAAATTATATAATAAGTGCAAATCATTGACTAGTGCCATAGCTCATAACAGATACTGATCAATTTTAACCATTATTCATCATCAGTTCACTTTGTACTCTGTCTAGATCTCCGACTTCTAACAAAAACTATTTGTACTAGCACAGAATTCAGCTGCAACTTCCTAAGAAACTTTAACGGTGTTCTAAGAACACTGCGTATGAACAAAAACTCACCTTTTCCCCTTAGCATTCTATGAGGAGAATCTCCTAAGTCCTCTTAAAGAGAAACAGATTTGGGAACTTAAAAAAAAATATAGAATGGTCTTTTATTTTTTTCACTCTCTGGTCTATGGTAATTAATGTCGACTCAATACCATGCTCAATCATCTATCTCCCTTGGGACAGTACTTTCAATTAAACCTTTTATTTCATCCAAGAATGTCTGTTCTCATTGACCACTGCACTTTTTATCTGCGGATTTATGATAATCTAATGCACATCTCCTCACAGGCTGAATGGCCTTATGAATCCTTATTGTTCTTATACCAGAAGAGAAGTGAAAAACAAAATTAGCTCCTGCAGAAGACAGGAAGGAAACCGCATTTGTTTAACACAGCGAGAGGCCTTTCACTACCTGCCCAGTGGCCTTGACCACTTCACTGCCCTGGCCTCTCAATGTGCTGGCTGCCCTTGCCGGGCTGCTCCTGTCTGATAAGAAGTGCCCATTCCCTCGAGAGCTATTGAGAACTGAGGGTGAGAGGCAATGCGATCTCAGGGTTACGTTTTCAAAGGTTTGTGAAGGAAGTAAGACATTTACATATTCTTTTCCAAAGAAACCCTACAGGTTAAAGAGGAACCTCTGAACTGTTATTGATGGCAAAGACTGGGCTTAAAAAAGAAAAAAAAAATAAGCCTCTAGCTTGTTTATAGGCATTTTGCCTTTACTTTCCAGCTAGGATATACATGATTTGGTTCCTATTTCAGAGGTACACAAATTATAGTGGCATGTTATTAACTTAACCAACATGAAAAATTGCATACATATATTTTACAATCGTACTCAGTTATGCAGCTGCAGACAAGGCTCGATCTAGCGCACTTCCATCTCCCTACAATATTGGAAAGAAGTCACTGTTATGTATGTTCTCACACATGAACAATTCAGCAGCCTTCATCTTTGTTTAATTTTCTTGTGTGCCGAGATAGCACATAAAATTATCAAGTTAATAATTTCATTAATATTTATATAATTTATTTAAAATCTATCTAGTACCCAAGAGGAACTAAGGTGCCTTGCATTAATAATAACATTGAAAATATCTGCCAAGTTTTCAATAAGTTGTTATTGTTGACACAGTCATATTTTTCTAATAGAAGAATCCAGAAACCAGGTTTCTTTTTTTTAATTGCATTAAGGATGAATATTATCCCAAACAGTAATGAATAGTGTTTGTAACTCATTCATTTTTCTCTATGTATAATGGAAATAAGCTTTAAATAAACTGTGATGGTGGGTACAGAAAAGGCAATTTCTAGTTAGAAAAAAGGTTTTATGCTATAAGCCTGTTTGTAAATTTGATTCTTGGAATTCAATTTTTTTTTTTCCTCAAAAGAAATGCTGGTAGACTGTGTGTAGGCTTCAATTAGCCAGCATTATTTGCTCACTCCTTGGTATCTCCAAAATAGTATATAGTAATTTTACATTCCACTGGATAGACCATATTTAAGGATGTTCTATAGGAAAATATATCTGAATTTCATATTTAGGAAAGAAGGAACACATTCTCTTTTGAACTGGCTGTGGTGGTACCCATATGGTGGTGTCGAGAGAGTTTTGAAAGGGGGCCCTCTGTATCTACTAAATACTATGGCAACAGGCACCACATGGCAGGGGGTTGAAAAGATAGCCAGAAGAGAGATATCTGTTGGCAAATTGTTAGCTCTACATTTACTTAGGAGAACGTATTCTTTAGATCCAAAGCTCCCATGGCGTTCAGAACTGTGGAACACCACTCAGAGAACTCCATTTATATATACAGATCATACATAATTCAGGCACTATCTGTATGGAATGTCATGCCAAGATTTGATGCACAGAAATTCATAGAATAGAATTTTCCAGTAGGAAGCATGTAGTTTAGGAGCCATGTAGTTTAGTCTTCTCATTTTATAGATAAGAAAAATCTCTCATTTTACTGACAAATTACTTTTTATTCTGATAATTTAATTTTAGTACTTAATAGTTTTTCACTGTCTACACAGCCCACCTCTGATTCATGGCCCCCAAGCCAGGTAGTGGGCATCTACTATAGAAGAGTAAATCTCTATAAGGGATGGGAGGAAAAAAAGGAAAAGCATATCCCTCATTCAGGGAGAAAAGTATCCAGAATAGGGACATGAATTTATGTTTAGTAAATTTATGTCATGGTTAAAACGTTGCTAAACAAAGTAGGGAAAGGGGAATGACTTATCTGCTTTTCTATTTCTTGCACTCTATTTGCATTGAGAAGGAACACAATAAAAATGTCTGTGAATGGAATTTAGAAAGATAAGACCCAAGAAGTTAAATGGCTTTTCTAAAAACTCAACCATGCTATAGAAGTCCTGGGTCAGTAACTGAATCTTACATCCAATACTCACTCTGCTACAGAATAGTGTATTTTCAAACTTTCCTAAGTTAATGTGAGAGATTGTAGTATTGGCCCCAGTGAATTCCTTGAAACATGACTACTGCTCTTTCTGTCCAAATGTAGAATCTATTCACCTCTCTCTTGAACTTTGATTGACTGTGTAACTTGCTTTGACCAAGAGAATGAGGCAGAAGTAACATTATGCAACTTTTGACACTGGGCCTTAATAGTCTTCTTTTGCTGTCTTGAGAATGTCATGTAAGAAGATGCACTGCCTTCTGGAGGATGAGAAGGCACATGAAGGAGAACCAAGGTGCTCCACCCAACAGCCAGCAACAACTGAAAACCTTGTAGGGGAGGCCTTCTTGGACTTTCCAGTCCAGTAGATGCTCCAGCTGAATGCAAGTTCAATGAATAAGCCGAAATACAGAACTTCTAAACAGAGACCTTATAAAAGAGGTAATAAAAGAGATATCAAATTCATATTTGATGGATTTTCTATCCTTAGAACTGGTCTTATTACAGACTTGCAGATTTTGCTCATGTGATAGCATTAGTGGTCAACAATAATATCACTATAATCAAGATGCTTCTTTTCTCCTTCCTTTTCTCAGTTTTCCTTTCTGTCTTTGGCTCATGCTTCTCCATATTCCTCTTAGTTTCTCTCTCTTCAGTTCTTTGAATTCATCCATGGTCCAGTCCATGTCCAACCTCATATATGAAATGTTTCATGATTTTAACTTTCTTTGTATAACTTTTAGTCCTGATTAACATTTTTTCCTTCTGTAACTTCTAGTTCACTATTAATCTCTCAGCTTCTTCCTTAAATTTCCCTCCCACTAGCTTTCCACACAGATGGTAGACATCATGCCATATTCTTATCCTTTTTCTCTGATGGCACTCAATAAGCTCCTGTAGTTCACGGATCATGACAAAGTACATCTGAGAATACCCAGTGCCTGGCACAATATCTAGCCCAAATAAACAATGAGTATTTGATTACCTGAACTGGAAATAGATGTTCAGTAAATATTCACTGAACAATTGGGTCCTGTTATCATCAGTGTTCTAGAAAGTGCAGAGGAACCAGAGATCAAATTGCAAACATCCGCTGGATCATCAAAAAAGCAAGAGAGTTCCAGAAAAACATATATTTCTGCTTTATTGGCTATGCCAAAGCCTTTGACTGTGTGGATCACAATAAACTGTGGAAAATTCTGAAAGACATGGGAATACCAGACCACCTGACCTGCCTCTTGAGAAACCTGTATGCAGGGCATGAAGCAAGTTAGAACTGGACATGGAACAACAGATGGGTTCCAAATAGGGAAAAGAGTACGTCAAGGCTGTATATTGTCACCCTGCTTATTTAACTTATATGCAGAGTACATCATGAGAAACGCTGGTCTGGAAGAAGCACAAGCTGGAATCAAGATTGCCAGGAGAAATATCAATAACCTCAGATATGCAGATGACACCACCCCTATGGCAGAAAGTGAAGAACGAAAAAGCCTCTTGATGAAAGTGAAAGAGGAGAGTGAAAAAGTTAGCTTAAAGCTAAACATTCAGGAAAGTAAGATCATGGCATACAGTCCCATCACTTTCATGGCAAATAGATGGGGAAACAGCGGAAACAGTGGCTGACTTTATTTTTTGGGGCTCCAAAATCACTACAGATAGTGACTGCAGCCATGAAATTAAAAGACGCTTACTCCTTGGAAGGAAAGTTATGACCAACCTAGAGAGCATATTAAAAAGCAGAGACATTACTTTACCAACAAAGGTCTGTCTCGTCAAGGCTATGGTTTTTCCAGTAGTCATGTATGGATATGGAATTGGACTATAAAGAAAGCTGAGCACCAAAGAACTGATGCTTTTGAACTGTGATGTTGGAGAAGACTCTTGAGAGTCCCCTGGACTGCAAGGAGATCCAACCAGTCCATCCTAAAGAGAGTCACTCCTGAGTGTTCATTGGAAGGACTGATGTTGAAGCTGAAACTCCAATATTTTGGCTACCTGATATGAAGAGCTGACTTATTTGAAAAGACCCTGATGCTGGGAAAGATTGAAGGCAGTAGGAGAAGGGGACAACAGAGGATGAGATGGCAGATGGCATCACCGACTCAATGGAGATGAGTTTGAGTGGACTCTGGCTGTTGGTGATGGACAGGGAGGCCTGGTGTGTTGTGGTCCATGGGGTCGCGAAGAGTCAGACATAACTGAGCGACTGAACTGAATTGAACTGATCATCAGTGTGGGGGCTTCCCTGGTAGCTCAGTGGTAAAGAATCCACCTGCCAATGCAGGAGATGTGTCCTCAATCCCTGGCTCAGGAAGATCCCCTGGAGAAGGAAATGGAAACCCACTCCAGTATTCTTGCTTGGGAAATCCCATTGACAGAGGAGCTTGGTGGTCTACAGTCCATAGGGCCACAAAAGAGTCGGACATGACTTAGCCACTAAACAACAACAACAATCAAAGTGGACCCAGAAATAGAGAGAAATGGAGGTGTAAGAAGATGGATCTCCTGACATCAGTCTCTGTGTATCATGGATGAGAAGCATCTGATCTCAGGGAGATGGACTGTAAGCAAGGGTAAGATGTTGTGGTTGGGTGTTTTTGTATTTTGTCACTCTCTATGTTTTTGGTTGTTTGTTTCTATGTGTTTTCCCCTCCAATGGGAAGTCAAGAGTCTATAGATGAAATATGTATTTTCTAGGAAGGAGATAAGGGAGCCCGTTTGAGTCAGGTTGAAACTCTGTAACTCACAAGCAGGGTGCTAAGGCTGATAGCTCCATAAACCAGGAGCCAAGGCACTGATATTTCTGCAACAAAGACTGGCAAGGGGATGCTTTGCGGTTCTTGGGGATGATGTATTTCTCCATTCTACCACCATCTTCATCTACTACTGGCATTTTAATGTAATTGAATGTAATGTACTATTATCTTCTTCTTCGTCACCACCTGGTGTTTTAATGTAATATAGAAATAAAAATATTCTGCAATTAAGGGATACCATACTAAGTGTTATTTGCTTCTAGAAAGGCAGAATGATAGGCTAGAGCAAGAAAGAAAAGATAGGAAGGAAAAGAAAAGAAAAAGTATAATAAAATGGAAACATTTGAAGCTGTTAAACAATCCTTCCTTAGGTCCTAAGCCTCTAAGAAATGCAAAGAATTAATTACAGAAAGACTCGGTGATAAAAGTCCTTCATATAACTCAATAAGTGGCCAGGAAACATAATTGAACTCATTTATAATTGAATATCCTGCCATTGGGGCAGATTTAAAGAAGGGTAAACTTAAAGAGACATAACAATATTAAACGTTCATTTGTCTTCTCACTGCTGTGATAAAACATTCTTTTTTACAGAGCGAACTAAGACTGGAGCTAGTGCTCTCTTAAGGCAGCAAAAGGTATTGAATAATACATGATATGTACTTGGGAATCTTAATTTAAATAATTATAATATCTTAAAGAAAAGCGCATCTTAACTCCTTCAATGTTTTATTATATCTGACAAGTTCAGTTAAAGGGCACTTATCTACTGGTGCATTATGCGTCATACATTCTGCGTACTCATTAAACATAATGAGAACGTATTTAAAAGTCATTGCCCAGACAATCTTTGGGGATGGGGCATGGGAAGAGGTAAGAGGCAACAGATTGTTATTTAAGCATCTATCTCTGTTTTATCAGCCCTTAGGAAGAGAAAAAAAAAGTAACCATCTTAAGCTGATATTCTTTAACGATAAAGATCACACAATTTCTTGAAAAACAGGCAGATGAAATGTGTTCAAACCTCTCAGTATACTTTCAAAGTGAAAGGGACTCTTGTGGCAGTTTCACATGTGTGGTATTTACTTTGATAACAGCTGGAAAAGTCAACCACAATCAATTAAGGCAGTACATATTTCCCCCTTAATCTTTAAATATCCTTTACAAAATGAACGCGTTTCCTTATCTTACACTGAGTGTACCTTAACGAATGTACAGATCACAGGCATCGGGGTAATTAGGCAAATCAAGGTCATCCCCCGAGCTTTGTAACCACCTTCTTATCCAGCTGCTCCATATCAACAGCTGGCATGAATTACTGGTAACATTTGGCTAACTGGATAATAAGAAGGATAGAGTCCGTGGTTGGTCACAAGATTCCTTTTTCTGTGCTGTTTAAACATGTATATTCAGAAAATGCTTCTTTTTTTCTAGCCTCCAGAAGCCTAATCATGGCTTCAGTGGCCACTAATAAGACATATGTCTTATGCCATGAGAGTACAGCTGGATCTCATGGCTCTTCATCCTTAACTTTGCAAGAGAATGTAATTAGGCCCTGGTCCTCTGAAATGTCAGGAGAGCTTCTTTTCAGCACAGAATGCTCCTCCTTCCACCATCTTCTAAACTCCAACAAAACCAGCCTTGTGATAAAACCCATTAAGTATTTTCACTCTGACACCTGGAAGTCATACAAACTGGCAAAATGGCCAGCACTTCCTCCATCTGTTTTAATAATGCTGAACCAGAGCATTTATCATCATCTATTTTATCAAGACTAGATTTTGCTGACAAGGGTTCAGTAGAATTCTTTTAGGTATGAGTACTGCCCAGGGAGTAGCTGATGACTATTAATCCCTCAGGCTTGTGGGTTCTTGAACACATTTTAAAAACTGGCAGAGATTAAGAGCCTGGTCTTTTAGTACATAGCATGAGTGAGAAGGTGTTATGCTTATCTCAGCGAGGTGGAAGTCTTCCTTTAAAAATATTTCTGATTTTCACAAACAAACATCTTTTGGTAAGGAGAAATATCTCTATGACTCATTTTCTGCCATCTTTAAAATGAAATGAATGGGAACAGCTAAGCATGGTGGCTTTGTGACAGGACGTGAGGATCACTTTCTTAGGAGCTTTGTAAAGTCTGACCTGTGTTCAACAGAGCAGAATGGGGATGGTAGAGTATGGCCCATGACACCTTCCCTGTAGCATTTCATGCTGGAGATAAAGTTTGTTCTTGTTCAGTCCCTAAGTCATGTCCAACTCTTTGTGACCCCCTGAACTGCAGCACACCAGGCTTCCCTGTCCTTCACTGTTTCCCAGAGTTTGTTCAAACTCATGTCCATTGAGTTGGTAAAGCCATCCAACCATCTCATCCTCTGTCATCCCCTTCTCCTCCTGCCTTCAATCTTTCCCAGCATCAGGGTCTTTTCCAGTGAGTCAACTCTTCACATCAGGTGGCCAAAGCACTGGAGCTTCAGCTTCATCAGGAGTCCTTCCAATGAATATGCAAGATTGATTTCCTTTAGGATTGACTAGTTTGATTTCCTTGCAGTCCAAGGGACTCTCAAGAGTCATCTCCAGCACCACAATTTGAAAGCATCAGTTCTTCATTGTTCAGCCTTCTTTATGGTCCAACTCTCACATCTGTACATGACTACTGGAAAACCACAGCATTGACTAAAGGGGCCTTTGTTGGCAAAGTGATGTCTCTGCTTTTTAATACACTGGCTAGGTTTGCCATAGCTTTTCTTCCAAGGAGCAAGTGTCTTTTAATTTTTAGGCTGCAGTCACCATCCACAGTGGTTCTGGAGCCCCCCCAAAATAAAGCTGTCACTCTTTCCACTTTTTACCTATCTTGAGGAGGATCTAAAGAGTCTCTTGATGAGGGTGGAAGAGGAAAGTGAAAAAGGTATTTTAAAAACCAACATTCAAAAAACTAAGATCATGGTATCCGGTCCCATCACTTCATGGCAAATAGATGGGGAAAACCAAGTGTAACTGCAAACAAGTGTCAATAACCCAATCTTCTAAGTTTCTCTAAAAGTACTTCCCTTTCGTATCTGTCTAAATCTACAAGTTACAAGATGTCACATAACACATTTTGAGCACAATCAAATTGAGTGTGGAAATTTTAGAGCACAATCGAGTTGGGCCTGAAAAAGTCAAGTACAATTGAGTTTGCCTAAATGGATCAGGTGTAATTGAGTTGAGTAACTGGATTGCGCTGAGCACTGGCCCTTTGCCAAAATGAAGGGCACGTGGCCAAAGGGACGCAACTCAATTGGGCCTGAAACTTTCATTGAATACTTTTCACAGAGCAATAAATTGTTTGTAGAATAAAAAAAATAAAGTTGAAAATGTGATTATTGGAGCTAGTCAGCTATGGGTACTAAGTCATCCTACAGGCCTTATAACTCTTTATAACTAATGGTTTTCAAATTTGAGGGGGCGTCAGAACCATCTGGAGTGTATGGTAAAATCCATCTTTGGGCTCCACCCCTAGAGTTTCTGATTTCTTAAGTCTTCAGGGAGCCTGAGAATTTGCATGTTTAACAAATTCTCAGGTGGTGCTACACTGCTGGTCTGAGACCATGCTTTGAGGACCACTGTTCTAAGAAGTTATGGTAGCCAAGACTGAAACATTTTGAAGGTGCTTTAAACTACATTAATATTTCAAAAATGACTTTAATATTTTAAAATAAAATATACTGCTACTTATTTTTATATGCCTTTACAAATAAACTGTACAACTAGATCAGGCAGATGTCTTCATGATCATTTAAACGACCTAAACTGTCACTTACATTTAATACTATCCCTACCCCCATTGTCTTATGTGTAGTTAGAAGTTGCTAGAGCTCTGATGTCTAGGGAAATCGCTGAATATTTTTTTTTTTTGGTTTAAAATGACTGTAGTAGGATGGATAATGCATGAAATACAGATTAGGTATAGATTAGGGGTAATAGCTCTTTCAGTGATACCTTTTCTAGCTTTCTATATCATCTATTTTAATAATGCATAGCTTTCAGTTATTCGGTCAACAAATATTTACTGAGCACACAGTGTCCACCAGACACAGGAAATAACAACAGGAGTCAACATTATTGGACTGTGTGTTAGCATCTATGTTCAACTAATTCTCATAACAACCCTACAAAGTGGGTGCTATCATTGTCCTTATTTAACAAATGAAGAAATTAAGGCACTGAGAGATTAAGATTGTGAGAGAGGGGTTCACATTGAGGCCATGAGACCCCCAAACCTGGACTCTTAATTGCTATTTGTTCTTAAGGTGATTCAGAGACATGGTAAGGGGAGTTCTGAATATAAACGCAAACCTAACTGGAGCCCCATATCCCAGACTTAGGGGGTTCAAGCAGGTTCTGTTAAGTAAATATCTTAAGGAATTGAATGGTGAAAGAGAAGGGAAGGGGTGTTCTAAGCAGAGGGGAGTCTCACAGGAAATATTTGGCATGGAGAGGGCTCTGGTAACATCTTAAACAAGTGAAAAAAAGCCTGGCATGGCTCGAGAGTAGAGAGAAGGAAAAACAGTGACAATTCATAGATCAGCTTGGGAGGCATAAAAGGAATACAATTCTAGGCCAAAAATAATTGTTTCTTTTCCAAACCTGTTTATATATCTTCTATTTCTAGCCACCCAAATTCAAAACTTGGGAGTTTCTGATATACCTCATTCTATTAACCCAACGTCTATCAGATGCCAAAGCCGAAGTTTTCTATCTCCATTCCCAATGACTGGGGTGTCCTAACTGTGCACTTAATTATCTCTCATTGAGATGAGCAATGCTGATAACAAGTAACATTTGCTGAATCCCATTGCATGTGCCTGGTTCTAAGTACTACATACGTATCTCATTTAATGCTAATAGACAATCTCTTAAGTAGATATTAATCTGATCCCCATTTTTTTAATGAGGAGTGGGAGCACAGGGAAGTAACTTACCCAAGGCCACTCAGTCAATCAGGATCCAACCCAGGAATGGCTAGTATCAGATCCCAAGCTCCTAACCATCACATTCTAGTGAACTGGAATAGCTTTAAGCAGGAATCTAATACCCCTTTGCCCCTTTCAAACACTTTCTCATGTTAGCTCCTTGATCAGTAATCTACTAGGGTGGGCTGTTTAGTATCTCCTTGATATATTCTGTATTTTTCAATCTCAGTATTTAAATTTGCTTTTTCCTTCTCTCTTGTGGCTCTGCATTTTGAAATCCTACTCAATCATCAAAATTCTTCTCAAGGACCTTTATGTTTTTATAAGTTTTTTTGGTCCCCAACTTTGAATCCAAACCCTTCAGTTGTATAATTTGATGAACCCACTCTTTTTTTTCTTTATGGGCTAGACCCTTTTTGAAGGCAGGAACACATTTTATTGACTCTGAAGTTCATCTTTCCGAGTCTGGACTACTGGTTGAGTGGAAATGCAGGAAGAAGTAAACAGAAATTACTGCAGAAAGAGGCAGAAATGGAGACTGTGTCTTAGCCAGGACTCCATCTGAAGTCAGAGAACCGAGTTACTTGGAGAATCTATAAAATATAGCAATGCATTTTGGTTTCTGCGTAATTATTTAAATTCTAAAACATAACTCATGCACTTTGGTTTGGGTAGAAAAATCATTCTGAAACCATCCTTCAATTTCTGCTCCTTTTCCACAAATAACCACTATAATATTCATTCTTCCTTAAGTACCTTGGTTAATTAAGCATGGGGTCATTTTGAATCAAATAGCCAAAGGGAAATAAAATAATGTATCAGTTAAATGAGGTTCATCTAAAATTTCAAACTAAAATTCTTGTATGATTCATGATGTTAAATAATTTGACATTTGAGATATGAAGCTTTTACTTAGGAAGAAGGACCATGAAGAAGTTTAGGCCATGTGTCATTTGAGAAGGTAGATACAGGGACTGGTAGATACTGTAGTGTTAGAATTTCAGCAGCTATTCGGGGAGCTTCCACATATGCCTGCATCATTTTTTTTTCTCAGCAAAAGCAATGTTCCTAAGTGAAGGTCAGATCAGCATGACAAACATGGCTAACTTTGGGATCTCAATCATTCCAAGCAGGAGCAACTTGCTTGCTTGAAATACAGTTAATCCCCCTTGCAGAGGCCAGCGCTTAATAGCAGGCAAACTTGGCAGGTAGAAATTATAAATACATTTGAAATTTTCTCAGCTTGTTTTACCCACCAGGAGTTGCTGTGATTTTCAGGATAATTTAAAGATAAGGCAGCAGGTCAGAACATGAAATGTTAAAGAGGTTAACAATGAAATGGCAGAATAGTTCTTTTCCCCCAGTAAATGAAACGAGACAGCCACATACCTGATACATACATGGCAAATAAGCCAATGCCTCTTTCTCTGAAGTCCTTAAAAATAAAGTCAAGGAATACACAAAAAACTTTTCATTTTCAGGATTTTTTCTAAATGGAATATTAGCTTTATTTGACACTTGGCAAAAGACAAAAAGAATTTCAGGTATCAAGAATGGAAAAAAATTTGTAGACCATGTCTCTCACAGAACAGACCAAACGAACCACTGAATAAGTAGCACAGTTTTCAAGTACGATCACAAACACAGCAGATTTACCTTCTGATTCTATTACCAATACTAATCTCAAAGTCCCTTTTGCAAAAATGTTCCTCGTGTGAACATTTCTTTAATAAACTCTCACCCAGTAAGAGGATGAGAACATCAAAGGATCTTCTGGACTAGGATTCTACCAAGATCACCTTTGAAGTACAGTTCTTTTGGTAAAGATACTAGAGAGAGCTAAATAGTGATGATGCTATTATATAAATTCCCTTCATTTGCTTTTCAACCCAGCCTGTGGCAGTTGGAAAGTTGGCTAAATGTGCCATCATACTTGTGATACTGACCAAATTGCTCAGGAAGGAAGGCTTGGACCAGCAAACACAGGAATTCAGCACTGTTCTCTTATGTGGCAAGTCAGGAGAAATGACCAGGAAATGAATGCTGGGGCCTTTGGAATGACAGAGGGTCACATCTGAGAGACCATCCTATACTGGGCCTTCCTGTGGAACTGCTGACCACACGCTCCCTTGGCGGTGAGAGTTAAGACTTCACAGGAAGTTAATGATAACAAGGAAGTAAGGAAGATTTAACTGTCAGAAAACAGGCAGAGCAGTGCTGTTAAGAGGGTACAGAGCTCACGAAATAGCACGGCTTAACAAAAGCGAGAGGACAGTTTCTCAGAACAGGAAACCAATAAACAGTTTGTTTTCTTCAAAGGAGACAGAATCAGACAAAAGCAGGAAGTGCTGTCCTTCCTTCATCCTGCCAGGTTTTTAATGGAAAGTCAAGTGGGTGCATCATTCAAAATAAGGGAGAAGAGACTGAAATGATACCACCTTTGCTTTTTTTCTGAAAGAGAAACACAAAGATGCATCACGTCGCACGCTCTTCATTCTGTGCTTTCGAAGAGTCCAATTCCACACTCTGAATATTTCCCACTGAAAGAGCCCCATGCATGCCACACGTGACTGCTTTATAAACTTCCTGCAGAGTTCCTGCTATTTAGCATTCAAGACAGGTATTTGGGCTGGAAAAATAATATTATTCCATATTTTTCCAAAACAAAGATTCTGGGTCCCCATTACTTAAGTAAGCCTCAAAGGCGCTTGCTTTGCTGTGGTTACATATTCCACATATTTGGATAGTTAGAAGTCATATAATTTTTAAAAAGACTATTTGCCAGGGGATTCCAAGAGAATGGATACTAACCACATGCCCTCCAAATTTTGTGTAACACGGAAAATGATGAGAACACAGAATTTATTTTCACTCATTATCTCATAGTTGCACAATAAAGTTAATATGCTCCCTGGTGGGCTTGGGCTACGATATCATTTTCTGGAATAGAAATCCAATTTCACGAAATTATATTAAATAAGAGTGAAAGAATATGTACAGGCTGCCTGGCTTGTAAATTTGGTTGGTTATACAAGTTTTGTCTGTAATTCAGTATTTTGCACCAGAGTACATTTTAAAACAATGAAGAAGAAAACAATGTTCAAAGTAGTTGTTAGTCCCAGGTAAGCCTGCCCAAATCTATTTACCCCATAATACCTATATAGTACTGTGTTTACAATACTACAGAAGTGGTAATGTACTAGAAGAAATAAACATCGCTAACACACTGAGTATTGTGTGTATCTTTCAGCTCCCTTTAGTCCAAAAATTCTATTATTCCATTTGCTAACTTCTAGATATAAGTGTGTTTGACTAAATTTGACTAATTTGTTTGACTAAACTAAAAATGTTTTCAGAGTTCCAAACTGCACCAAGATCAACATCCTTTTCCCCCTTATTGGGACGGGGAGAGTAGGGGTTTGAGGGATGGGGAGAGCTTCTAGGAAGAAGGAATTAGTGCATTTGGGAATTCTAATGGACATATGGGAAAAGGGTATAAAGAACTGTTCAATTGGGAATGAGGGGACTCATTAGGGCTTAAGTTTCTAGTTGGAATTCTGCTGTTGGGTTCTTCTTCATGCCTATGGACTGCCTGAGATATTTCTCTTTACATTCAGGATTTTAGTCCTCCCAGGACCATAGCTCATCAGAATACAGATGTTCTGTATTATACAAAAGTTCCTTCCTTGTTCTCCTATCCCTTAAACAAGTATATAGTCCTACTGAGGTTTTTGTTTTGTTTTGTTTTGAGTTTTTATCACCAGCAACCAAAAATTGAACAAGAACTATAAGGGCTTCCTGCTATATATCCATGCTGCCTCCTTTGGCCTGTCTGACTCTTTGTGACCCTGTGGGCTGGGGTCTGCCAGGTTCCTCTGTCCAGGAGATTTTCCAGGCAAGAATATCAGAGTGGATTGCCCTTTACTCCTCCAGCAGATATTCCTGATCCAGGGATTGAACCAGTCTCCTGTATTGCAGGCAGACTCTTTACCACTTGAGCTGTCAGGGAAGCCCCTTTTTATATTGTTCCCTTTCACTTTGACCCTTGTAGAAAAAAGATCAAGGTCTTTGGATAAATAAAAGATGGAAGAAAAAAATCTATCTGGATTTAGATTTTAAAAAGTCTGCTGCTGCTGCTAAGTTGCTTCAGTCATGTTCGACTCTCTGCGACCCCACAGATGGCAGCCCACCAGGTTCCCCAGTCCCTGGGATTCTCCAGGCAAAAACACTGGAGTGGGTTGCCATTTCCTTCTCCAATGCATGAAAGTGAAAAGTGAAAGTGAAGTCGCTCAGTCATGTCCAACTCCTAGCGACCCCATGGACTGCAGCCCACCAGACTCCTCCATCCATGGGATTTCCCAGGCAAGACTTCAAATTTTGACAGCATATCTCTTTAGGAACTGTAAGGCGCTTCAGTGAGATGAGGCAGAAACTCAAGATTCTGCCTTCCAAAGTGGCTGGGTCAACTAGCAGAAAGGAGATGGTAAGTGCATCTACCCTTCCCTATTTTATCATGGATCTTCTCAAAGCATACAATAGGATACAAGGAAAAACGGGTAAGATGATGGGAAAGAGAAGGAAGATCAAAAAGAAATTCTATGGTACAGGAACATAGAAAGAAGAGGTGCCTTTGGCTAGTACTAAGGAGGGTTAATATATGAGCATTGGTTCAGGAAGGCTGTCTATTCAAACTTGTATTTAAACACATGTAACAGAATATTCAGAGAAGGCAATGGCAACCTACTCCAGTACTCTTGCCTGGAAAATCCCATGGGCGGAGGAGCCTGGTAGGCTGCAGTCCATGGGGTCGCTAAGAGTCAGACACGACTGAGTGACTTCACTTTCATTTTTCACTTTCATGCACTGCAGGAGGAAATGGCAACCCACTCCAGTGGTTTTGCCTGGAGAATCCCAGGGACGGGGGAGCCTGGTGGGCTGCCGTCTATGGGGTCGCATAGGGTCGGACACGACTGAAGCAACTTAGCAGCAGAAGCAGCAGCAACACAATATTAGACCCAGAGTAGGTGTCTTAGACATTGTCTAGTCTTATCATCTTACCAATGGGAGAACTGTTTCTAGAGCATCTTTGACAGATGGTGAGGCAGGTTCTGTTTCAGTATGCTAAATAATCTATTTCCTTCTTGGACAGCTCTAACAGCTAGAAAGCGCTTGTAATGTTATCACTTCCAGCCATTTATTTTGGAACAGGCTCACATAGGGCAGGAAATTAGTCTTTATTATTATTTTTTTATCCCCAGAACCTTCAAATTAGTGCACAATGCATGCTCAACAATTTGTTTTTTGGATTAATTGGTAAGTAAATTAATGGACATAAACTATCTGAAGCAACAGGTTAAAATTTACTTTCTAATCTGTATAATAATTCTTTATATATGTGATAGCAATTATCAGTACTAAATTTTTTTTTTCAAGTTAACTATACTTAGTTCTTAGTTCAGTCGCTCAGTCATGTCTCACTCTTTGCAACCCCATGAATCGCAGCACGCCAGGCCTCCCTGTCCATCACCAACTCCTGGAGTTCACTCAGACTCACAACCATGGAGTCAGTGATGCCATCCAGCCATCTCATCCTCTGTCGTCCCCTTCTCCTCCTGCCCCCAATCCCTCCCAGCATCAGCGTCTTTTCCAACGAGTCAACTCTTCGCATGAGGTGGCCAAAGTATTGGAGTTTCAGCTTTAGCATCATTCCTTCCAAAGAAATCCCAGGGCTGATCTTCAGAATGGACTGGTTGGATCTCCTTGCAGTCCAAGGGACTCTCAAGAGTCTTCTCCAACACCACAGTTCAAAAGCATCAATTCTTTGGCGTTCAGCCTTCTTCACAGTCCAACTCTCACATCCATACATGACCACAGGAAAAACCATAGCCTTACTCAATTTTGTCAACTAACACTCACTGTTCTGATGATCTAACTCAAGGAAAACCTATCATATTACCCATATGTGCCTTTGCCATTTCTTACATAGATTCAAAGAAAATAAAAATTAAAAGATAATTAAAATTCCTTTTTCTCATATCTATTCTTCTTTAGTATTAGTCATAAAAATCCTCTGAATTTTCTAAATCATCCTTAAATATTTCAACAATAAATATTATGTGTCAGTAGTAAAAAAAAAAAACGAGAAAATGAAAATATGGCATAATGCACTGACAATCTGGGTGCACCTCCTTCCAGATATTTTATAAAGATTCTTAATGTTATTGTCATACTGTATATATCACTTCATGCCCAACTTTTTACTTAATATATCCTGTACATTCTCTCATATTCTTATTAATTCTTCACAGAGATGATTTAAGTACTTATTATATTTCATTGGAAAGCTATCCAGTTATTTATTTAACCAATACCTCCTGGTCGTACTGTGCTCAATATATCACTGCAATAAATAGGACTGGAGAAAAAAAATCAATGTAGAAGAATTTTTCCCACATCTTTGATGATTAGTTTGGGACAAATTACTAAAATTGTAGTTACTAGGTCAAAGGATACACGTTTTTAATAAGACTTGAAGTTCTCTTTCTTGAGACGTCTTTCCCAGGCTTCAAGATGAAGTTAATTCCCTTGTAAGGTATTACTGTAGCACTCTGCAACTTGCTTTCATAATCTTTATCACCATTTAAAATATTTGGTTATATTTTAATTTCCCTTTGGACTGCAAACTGCATTGAGGTAGGACCATGAACATTTCTGCTGATGGTGTTTTGCATGGGGCCTAGGCCATAGCATATACTCGATGTGCATTTTATTAAGTTGAATATTGTTAAATTGCTTCCTTGAAGGGTGTTTTCATATTCATATATTTGAAGCACTGTTTGCATTTACCCATCTCACTGCATCATCTTTCTAAAACAGTGATACTCCAAATGGGGCAAAACTCTCTGTGTGATTCACTCTTTTTTTTTCCTCCAACAAATTAAGCCTATGACTTAGAACTCATTTCTCAGCTATTATGAATTCAGTAAGTGTATGATGTGCTTTGCTGAAAACTCAGTATGACTGTGATCTGAACATTACCAGCTCTCGGGGTAGGAAAGTTCCTTCTTGGCGGGCTATGACCAGCGATGCAGTCTCTCCCTGCTTAGTGCTCCTCAGCATGGCCACAAGCTCTTCCTGAGTTCGTCCAGTGACATCTCTGCCATTGACCTAATGCAGACAAGCATATAAGCAGCCAAGTTACAACACTGCCAGCCTGTCCGCCCTAGACGGTTTTTGAAAGCATGCAGCAAATGGGCTCTCATGATCAAGGAAATTCTGGGAAGCTGAAAACTGAGTATGCGAGTCCAAACCAATCATGTTTATGATACTAGCAATATGCCAGCCATCATTACTATGGCACTGGACAGTCTCAGACATTCAGTAATTGGCATCGGCAGTTTTTCCCTAAGACATCACATTCTTAGAGAAGACAAATCAAACTGACAGATACCAGAGAATCATTCCTCAAGTAGGGAGTAAGCTGATTTCAAATGCTTAACTGGTACCGTTCTCCACTGAATATAAACAGGAGAAATGGATTTTTATCACATGGTCAATTCTTGCAGACATGAGTTTTTGTTATAATTCTACAGTGTTCTCTATGTTAGAAAGTTATGGTAACTAGGTTACCATACATTATTGGAGATTCTAATTTGGGGCTACATTAATCATTTGAACCATTTTCTTTCATGATCTAGAACTATAACAAAGCTCTGGTGTTGCTTCCATGCCATGGGCAAGTTAAACCGAACCAGTTTCCATGAAGATGATTTCTTGAAAGGTAAATTGACAATATATGTAGACAAGAAGATAATACTATTAAACAAAAATAAATGGAAAAAAGAAAGCCTCTTCCTTTGAGTATCCCAAATACTTCTCCATATGCATAGACTGAACTAACACCGACTGGCCCATTCTTAGAGAAGTTTAAAGAAACTATTACAAGCACTTGAGTGCAACTTTGCAATTCTTAGCTCTAACTGAATATATGATGAACTGATGGATATGACTCAAATCCCTCAGGAACTCTAAGAGGTGGAAGTAAGAAAGAGGAGGTAGGAAAAACTTTTCAATATTTGACTCCATATCACTGCCCTTATTGAGGACTTACAAAGTTAGCTATTGATTAACCAGTTTTCTAATTCAAGTCCTTATCTTGTCTACAAGAACACTTTTCAATATAATTAATTTAAAATTTAATAAATTTCATTTACTTAAACACAAAGAAATATTTTATTGAAGATATTCATTCTAATTCTTACCTCCAAAATTCTGTCCCCTGATTGCAGGCGGCCATCTTTTATCGCTGCTCCCTTTGGTAAAATGTTTTTTACAAAAATGGGACCCGGACCATGTATGGAAGAATCTCTGGTAACCACAGTGAAACCAAGTCCTTCAGGCCCTAATGTATAAGACCAAGAAAATGCATGATCACCTTCAGCTGGAGAAATATTATATTCAGTCTTATAAGTTAAACCAACCTAATTTAGACTAACATAGAAAAAGTGAAATACTGACATTCTATCAAATATCTTAAATATGTTTGAGTTTCTAGTTTTAAATACAGATTACAGTTCTTGACAGGCCATGATTATATTACCATGAATTTAGGGCCAGGGTAGATGTGTAACACTTGCTTTTATTAAGGTCTTACAAGAAATGCCACATGTTATCCATACACCTGGGGGACTGACTTCTTAATAAACCGTAACCTGACTTCACACTTTCCTGAGAAGCAAGAGGCCATCTGACATGTTGGCTTTCAATCAACTAGCCAGCCCATGGCTCTCTCCCCACCTGCATCTCCATTTCTGTGTACTTCATCACATCACCACATCACTGGTTCCTGCTACTCCTGTTCTGTTCTCTTACACGGCCAATCTCTTTTGAGTTTTGTTTTTTTACTCTGTGTGAATGCTTAGATTTTTTACTCTGTGACATGCTTAGATTTTTCTTTACCCTAAAGAATCCTTACTTCAGTCCTACTGCTTCTTCACTCTTCCACTACCAATGACCTATCTGTGACCATATCAGTCATTTTTCCTATCCTGATCTTTCCCCTTCTCTAGCTTTGACACTTCTCACCAACCATTTTCTTGAAATTAACTCCCCTCTTGGTTTTCATATACTCATTACTTGGTTTTCTTTATACTTTCTATTTTTCTACATCTCTGATCACAACACGTCTGTCACTCTTTCTCTTACCCACTGATGTCCTGTGTAAACACAGATGTTCCCCAAGGATCTGGAACAACTTGTCCTCTAGACTCTGCCTTGCCTGGCTCCTGTCTCCAAACACCATCTCTCTACAGATGACACTGACATCTATTTGTTTGGCTCTAATCTCTCTGGTGTCAGTTTCCAGGCTATCACCAGCACTTTAAACTTCACTGCAAACTTCCTTCTCCATCCCAGATCCTGGCCTTTTACACTTAAAATTCTAATTTCTTGTAATGGCATCCCCATCGTGCAAGCCACCTTGGCTGAAAACCAACAATAACTGTAATTCCTTTCTCTTTCCATCTACACCCACTCAGTGATTTAGGCATAAATATTACACTGGGCACCCTTTACTGATCCCTTGTTATCTGTTCTCTCCTTTAGTATATCTTTTTGCTGTCAGATTAATCTTCTTAAAACACAGCTCTGGGATGTAATATCCTTTATTTTTGCATCCAAAGCTTTCTGATGGATTTTTAAGGTCACGTTCCATGTCTAACTTTTCTGTCCTCAAAGCACTCAACCCCATGCCTTATACATAGCTGCATAATTTGTATGAAAAGTACAAGTGATGCATTTACATAAAAAGCCTAATTGTGTATCCTAGTCAATACATTTTCTTCCCAGTATAAAATTCTTATAGGAGGACAAAATTTTGACTAGAGGATCTTTCAGAATAATCTCTATATCCTGATTAAATGCATATGTTACATGCTTTAAATATATGTTAATATGTATTCAAAAACTACCTTGGGATCATTATATTTTCTATTAATTCCAACAGGAATCCATAAAATATTGGTTTCTTTTGAATGAAGTCCTAAAAATCCCAGTGGATTGAAGAAGGTTCAGTGGGTGAAGGGACTATGAGGAGGAGTCACAAAATAAAAGCACAGAAATACATAAATGTGTATGTGTGCATGTATAATACTGTATAAATATGTATGAACACACACGATCTAGTCATTGATCTGGGCTTGAAACGGATAAAAAACTTTTAAAAAGATGAAAAAATAAAACGTTATATATGCTTTTGAAATTAAAAATATTTGAAACATTATTTGCATTGTTGAATTTGTGAAATCACTAATTACCCCGTATTTGCTGAGGAATAATTTTTGCTGGTATAAAACTATCTTAGAGAACCAGAAACAAAAATACGGGCTTTTCAGACTTGGACTAAAGGATGATTCAAAAATCACTGAGTGAGTGAGTGAAAGTTGCTGAGTTGTGTCTGACTCTTTGTGACCCTACCGGAGTAGGTAGCCTTTCCCTTCTCCAGGGAATCTTCCCAACCCAGGTCTCCTGCATTGCAGGAGGATTCTTTACCAGCTGAGCCACCAGGGAAGCCCAAGAATAGTGGAGTGGGTAGCCTATCCCTTCTCTAGCGGATCTTCCTGACCCAGGAATTGAACCGGGGACTCCTGCACTGCAGGTGAATTCTTTACCAACTGAGCTATCAGGGAAGCCTAATCTCACTCAAAACAGAGACGACTGAATTTCAGTGCCTATTTAGTCTAAGTTGTGATACAGTATCACTCTCCTCCTATCAAGTTTATAATGGTTTTATTTCCCAGCATGTCTTTATCACTTTCTTGTTTCAAATAATCTATACTCTCCAGAAAAAAAAAAAAAAAAGAATAAAGAAATACTACAATTTCAAGAAATTTAAGTTACTGCAGTATACACTTCAATTTATTCTTTGATTCAATTAAATGAAAGAATTAACAAAATTAGCCTTAATGTATTTCTCTTAACCAATTTTACATGTTACAATAATAGAATGCTATTAAGCATAATTTAATAATTACCTTTCTTTAGGTCAATCTTAATTTTCTTTGCATTCTTCTTGCTGCCAAACCCCATGAGTGGGGAGAGTGAGGGAGAGGATGGTTTTCTACCTAGTCTTGGTACTCGGGGGCTCCTGCTCTGTTGCAGAGAAGTTGATGCATCTTCTTCAGGACTGCTTGTTCCTGTGAGATTTATTGTCTTTATTCCTGATTTTCCATGGACAGGAGGCGGCTCCTTTGTTCTCAACACGTGATCATTGTTGCCAAAAATGCTTAGAGGTCCAATGACTACTTTTTCATACTGTTCCCGGTTCTGAGGTGGAAGCACGCGGAGGAGTACACTTGGAGATTTCATTGCCTGACGGAAGAGGTCCTGAGCCCTTGAAAGACAGTGAATGTATAGTGATCCTATGTCCCAGCATGCTGTCTAAAGCACCCAGAGTCACAGCTATGGGAGCAGCCCAGGAGCATACGCACAGGAGGCGCTCTCACTGTTACTACCAATATGACTTTGCTAACTAAGTGCTAGTTACCACGCATGCCCTGCTTATGAGGCGCCACTGCACTGGGCTATATGTGCATTAGCAACCTGCATGATGCTCTCTTTCAGTTTTTTTTTAAACAACGATGTTAGGTAGGTATGCTGCTGCTGCTGCTGCTAAGTCGTGTCAGTCGTGTCCGACTCTGTGTGACCCCATAGACGGCAGCCCACCAGGCTCCTCTGTCCCTGGGATTCTCCAGTCAAGAACACTAGAGTGGGTTGCCATTTCCTTCTCCAGTTAGGTAGGTATACTTAGGTCTTATTTTGCAAAATGAAGAAACTGAGGCTCAGAGAGATTAACTGGTCTAACGACCCACAGCTTTTAAGCATTTCTAAATCTGAAATTCTATCCAGAAGTGTTTATAGAACTCAACATAAAAGAAAGCTCTAATTTTAAATGGAAAGGAAAAAAAATCTTTGATAGTGGTCATCAGATTAATATTTGGTTTCCTTTTAGGACTTTATTCTGTAGGACAGGTCTTTTCTAACGTGGGTTGTGTTCAAGAAGCTCAATTTTGACACAGACAGTTCTCCGTGGTGACATTTAGTAGGTATGTTGATTGTGCCAAATATCACAGTGGACTGTCAACACAAAATGCATACTTTCTGTTATTTATTTCACTAAAGAGTACCTGCATTTTTTACTTTCTTTGTTTTAGTACGTTGTGCTTTTCTTCAAATTTCCTACTACTTTTTCTTTCCTTCTTCCTATGCCTCCTTATACCTTATGACCAGGTAAAACAACAATCTTTCCCAGCTTTCTTATCAATGAGATGAAGGGCAATAGGGAATCTGGCTCAGTTGGGAGGCAGGAACTTTTTTGTTCCATTTCTCTTTCCTATTTCTTGAAACTTAGAAGTGATGGAGGGAACTCAAGCAATTACCTTGTGACCATGAGATAGCTTAAAGATAGTAGCCACATAAGAAGGATGGCCAAGCAGAAAGATGGAAGATGCCTAATTCACTGATGATGGTGAGCCCTCCAAACTAAGTCTAGACTTCCACCTCCACACTTACTTGTCCTTAAAAAAGGTAAATTTTGTTTAAGATACCTTTAGTTCAGGTCTTTGTTACTAGCAGCCACACCAAATAAAAATTAATCACAATTCCAACTGCTATCTAAGCTCCTCCTCACCTTATTAATGAAGAGCTTACATTGCTAGTGGAGAAGGGAGAAGACTTCATACAGACAGCCCAACTCCTCCGGTAGATTTTTGACTAGGATTCAATTCCTAGTCCATATCGAAATTTTATAAGCCTTGATTTCCACCTCAGTAATACAGGGAGTAATGTCTGCCTTGCATTACTATTAAGTCTTGGTAAAAAGCACAGTGACATATAAAAATAATATCATTATTGATAATAATTATAATTTTGCCTATTATTCATTATTTTAAGAAACAGTCTCTAGAGGCTTCATTTTTTCCTACACTGAAGCAGCTAGTGCCCACTGCCACTCCGTCCACAACTACTCACCCTTTCTACCCAACATAATATTGGCAACTAATGGTCACAGAGAAGGCAGAGTTGTTTTTGTTTGAAACAGTAGACTTCGATGATTATTACTAAAGGGTATTAGTAATTAGTCCCTTATTCCATTGCAATGCCAATATACATTTTAAAAAGCATATGTACACTGCTGCATAGTCTAATTCTTAGGTATAAAGACCTATTCCTATAACATTTCACATGCAGAGAAATAATTTCTTGAGGGAGAGTATTTTACATTTTTTTTTCATTTGTTTCTATTATTCGGTGAGTCCTCATAAACATCTCTCACAGATATTTAGTTTAAGGAAGACTGCTGACACCAAGGAAGTTAATTAATAAGCCGAACTAACAGTCTGTGAAAAGAGTCATTAAATACCAGTCTAACTGACCCGTATCCCAAGAAAAACAAGCCGGTCTATCGATGTCACAGAAAAGACAGCTAGGCAGAAGGCTTGCTTCGTTCTATACTTTGTCTTTCTCCGGGCTGTCAGGGACTTGTGCAGGCCACTCCTGAGTATGCTCAAACACAGGATGCATTTGAAAATGGATGTTCTGGAGTCAAAGGGAACTAACCAGAAATTATACCTACAGTTTTGATCATAATGAGTACAGTAATGATTATAATAAGCATTTTAGGAAGCAATAAAGTAAAAAAAAAGAAAAAAAATGCTTACTGAGCAAAGGTTTTGTCTACGAGGTCCACGTTGTTGATTTTTACGATACATTCATTTTCGTGAAACAGTCCCTCCCGTTTGGACCTGCTGTTTTCTTCAATGCCACGAATGAAGAGTCCTAGAATCCTGAATGCAACATTTAGATCAAAGAGAATGACTGAATGATAATATGCAAGTTGTTTCTCCACTTGCAGCTGTTCAGAAGTGAGTACTAACTCCTCCTTATGAAAGAAATTATGCTTTACATCCAGGCAACTGTTTGCTATTTAAATCTTTAGTAAAACACAAAACAAAATCAGAAAAACACACCTACCCTCACAACTCACTAAAAGAAGAAACTACCCCCCTAAGACAAATATACATAAACACCAACCCAGAGCACATTGATCAACAGATCCATTCCTCATGCTTTTACTAAACTTAGAAAAGGCTAGTGTAGCTTAGTGGAGTTGAGGACACACGGGATTCGTGGTTTAGAGAGGGCATCACAGAAGGGCTGACTGTAATAAGTAAGTTTGAGTTGGTGTCGAGGGAGCACTTGACATTTGATAACAGGAGAGGATTAGGTTTCACAATAGTCTTTTTGCAATCTTCCTACCTCTTTTAATTATATGCATTTTTGAGAAGAAAACATTTAGCACAGACCACATTACTCAATTTAGAAAAAAGTTTGGTCCCATATGTTCGAGTCACTGAATTAAGTGTGTATTGAGTGTTCTCTACTCACTTTGGATGGAGGGATATGAAACAGGGCTATAGGACCAGGATGACAGCTCAGTACTGGCCTGGAGTACAGGGGAAATTAAAAAAAAAAAAACAAAAAAATCTGGAGTTATCAATAGGCCGAGTCTTCATAGAAGAATTTGGGAGGAAAGTAGGATATAAACTGGATCAGGAGAATGAATGGGATTTGGATCAGAGGAGACAGAGAACACATGGAGATGGGGTGACCGGGTGTGTCTGTGTAAGTGAAGCAGGATGGGAGCTCATTCTGGATGGGGAGGCCAGTGCCACGTGGAGGGGCCTTGAATGCTAGCTGATGGACTTATCTGATGAGGCTGGAGTAGTCCACACTTCTGAGACAGTGGCCAGATGAAAGCAGGAGTTTGGATAGAGTTGTCTAAAATTTCAACCAAGAAGAATCTGCATTCAGAGAGGCTATCCCATGCCTATTGGTGCCTCACAGCTGTGACTTAAAATAGGAGGAAGGAAAAGGGAGTTGGAGAAAAAGAACAGGAAAAAAGAAAACTACAGCAATAACAAAAAAGAATTTTGTGTGTATATGTGTGTACCTGGATGCACCTATTACATACTGGTAGTATTTGAACTGATTTTGATATTTGGCAAAACTAATACAATTATGTAAAGTTTAAAAATAAAATAAAATTTAAAAAAAATCCCTGTATTAAAAAAAAAAAAAGAAAACTAAAAGAAACCAAACTTGTGTATATTTTAGCCATTTCTCATGTGAGGGATTTCCCTGTTCCTTGTGGCATGTAAGGGTCCCAGGTTTCTCAGGACAAGACAGATAACATCTTCCATGAGGAGTCTGCTAGATATAGCAAACCCCCAGCCTCTTCTTCCCTCATCCTCGTTTACCTAGTCATACTCTTCCATACAGGTGTCTTACGTGCTATTACGTATTCCCTTTGCATTAAGTCAAATCTAAATAAAACATGAGCACAGTTTATGCGTGAATAGTCAGGTCCGCCATGGAAAAAGAGGAGTCTTTAATGAAAATGGAGGAGGAAACCATCTTCCTGTTTGGAGTTGCCACAGGGTGGGGCCTCTGCCTTCAGGAATTCAGTTCATCTGATGAGCCTGAATCATCTCAAGAAGGCCAGAGGAGAGGCAAATGCAGGGCTGTTTAGATTTCTACTGCAAAACAGTTAAATGAACACTGTGGGCTGATACATGAGAGAGCAAATAGTCACGCCATCTCCTACTGAGGGGAAGGCTCTGGGTCACAAGCCAAGCGTGTACTGGTGCTTCATTTCCGAATTCTAGTAGGTTAGTGAGCTAGTCATATTCTGTGTGGAGGAGAATAGGGGACAACACTACTATGTGATAAAGAATATGAGATTTAAATTAATATTTGTAAGGTACTAATCCCACCTTAATCTCACAACATAATATTAAGAATTGAACTATTTGATATGTCAAAAAAAAAAAGGGGGGGGGGAGAAAGAAATAGAACAAAATAGTGTTTCTCTCCTAAATTAAACAACTCTCTAATAGTTCACATTCTGGATTTTTGTTATGGTGGATTCACAATAACACGATCCATTAGGAGGCTCACATGTGGTTATAAACTAGTTTATGTAAGCGATATTTTTTTAACAAGCATTCAAGTCTTCCTTTAATTTAATTCAGTACATCATCAGTCATGTAATGTTGCTCCCTAGGATTTAATTTCACATTTTGGGAGATGAATTAATTCTTTCAGGCCACTGGGTTGCAATTTAGCTGGCATATTACAGCTGGAGTATGCTATGTGAACCTCACTCATCTAAATAACCTAACTTCCCATGAAAAATTTATTGACAGAATAAGCCCAACTGTAAAACCCATGTGTCAGAGGTAATTTTGGTAAAATGTAAAACTGGCTGATTTTATTAGTTTGGTCCCTGGCAACGAACCACTCCTGCCTTCTTTCTTCGATGGAAGGGGTGGATCCCCTCCAGTTTGATTTCATCCAGAGCAGTATGAAAAGGCACAGAGGACAGGCCCTCTTTTTCCTCTTTGTCCCTGATGGGTGGGCTGTGGGGCGCGATCTCCTTTGGGACCAAGGCCCTTTGAGACTTCAAAATGAACACTGCGGAAGAGTTACAGGCTGAAATGAACAAACTAATTTGCATTAAGGACCACTGATAAGGAGGTTGAAGGCCACAGCCCAGCAGAATGAGAGGTGTAACAATTGCTTCTTGTGCTTCTAATGATCATGTAGGCACAAACCCGCCCACTGCTTGCCTCCTCCTTTCTCCCCACAGTATCACACCGCCTTGGTCGCTCACCAGCTGAGACTTTTTACCTGAGCATATCTTCTTCTCACATTTTAAGTCCCTCTTCATCCATTCCTTCCTTCTTCTGTTTCATATTTAGCTCTTTTTACTGTGAAGCAGGTATACTATGCTATCTTTATTTACTGACAATTAGATTTCATGCTTTAAATTCTAAAATAAAACTATATATATATATTTCTTTTTTTAATGAAATCAAGTTGCTTTTTACTTGCAGGGACTCTAGGTGTTTTTTCTTTTACATTTTTTTGTTTTTATTGCGCAAGCCAATTTTTCTCCATTTAAGCAGCATTCTGTATCCCAATGAATCCAACGAGGCCTTGTCTAGTATAACAGTCAGTGTGTTATACTCAGGGTGTTCTAACTTTGATTAGGGATCTTATTCTAAAACAGGTGTGGCTCTATTTTTGTAAAAGAAAAAAAATAAAAAAGAAATTAAAGGCAAAGCCAATTACAGTAGTCTTAGTAAATAATTAAATGTAAATTCTAATTTAAAATAATGACATAAACCAATAAATGGAAGGAAATTAAGAACTAAGTTACCACTATGACCTTAACTCCCCCCACCCTCTGTGCTCACACAGGGTGACCATATGGCATGATGAAGTCAGACACTTGTCTGACACGCTCTATATGCAGTTGCTTCTAGACACATGGGTTGAGTTAAGTGTGCTGTTTCAGCCTGTACTCATTACTTCTTAACTTTTATTGGCTCATGTCTCCACTTCCATATTATTTTTTTATGTTTTTTAATTAAATTTCCTTTCTGTAATACTAGTGGATAGCAAAAATATATATATATATATACAATCATTTCACAAAGTTACTGAAAAGTTGACCATGAACTTATAAAAGTTCATTTCTGCACCAGGCTGTTCTGTTTTAGACAAAACAGTAATAATCCTAATAATATACACATTCATAGATTGTATGTTTTACAAGGAGTATTAATATTTTTAATGCCATTTAATCCCCACAATCTTGATGTGAAGTAAGTATTCACAAGAGGCAAGTTTAGGGGACTTGCCCAAGGTTATTCAAAAGAGAACACTGAGATCCAAATCCAATTGTTTCAAGTCCAAGTCCAATATTCTTCTTCCTGTTCTACAAGGCTTATGCTAGAAATCAGGACCAGGAAGGAGCAGGGAGCAAATCAATACACTGTAGTGAGTTTTCCTTATTTGAAGTGAGAGAAGGTGATTTCTAGTCTAGAGGGTCAACTTGTTTTCCGAACGACTGAAATTGAAGTAGGGTGACTGTCATGTTATATATTTCTTCATGGTTTGAAAATTGGGATGATCTTGTGTTCTATTCCAGCCTCATTAAGCTAAAGGGCCTAGTAATTTAGCCACGCTGGTATTTCACAAAGCTCTATCAGTACACTTCTGCCAAAAGCCATTAGAATTTCTTGTGACAACTGGGTAAATACTTGCTCTGTCTATCAAAAACAACCTCAGTTTGTCCTGTGCCATAACCCATAACATTTATAAACACGCTTATTAACACATACAGGAAATGAGATAATAAGAGCCACTGGTTTTTCAGTTCATTTCTTTTTAGGGGACATTCATTCCAGCAAGAGCTTGGCATCAGATGTTATTTGCTAAAAAAGGTGATGACTTTGCAATTACAGGTAGCAGATGGCTACCTGCTGAAAATGATGCCAACCAAAATATCATGACTAAATCTGCTCATGCCACTATATGGCAGACCAAATTGAATAAATATTCAGAACCAGTAAATTAGTACATATAACCTTTGGGGAAAGTTTTGTTCTAGAAAGAACAATGGAGTGAGGACAAGTCAGGAGATTTTGGATTTTGTATGACCTTGAGGAAAATCAACTGACTTTTCTGGTCTTCGAACACTTAAACTAAAATCAGGTGCTTTGTCTTTTTAATGATACATTTAAGAAAATAAATTTAACAAAATAATTTAAATAATGTCAAACAGGGAGAAACTGATTTTCTTCAAGTTTTTGACAGCCTTTGTCAGTGTCAATCTAGTCCTCAAGGTAGCCATCCTCTTGAAAACTAATATAATATCTAATACTAGTTTCATAAGGTCGTTAAAATGGTACTAACGTTAACTCTCAGGCACACATTTTAATTCTCCTCAGTAAAACAAGTTTTACATCCAGTTAGCGAGGAGTGAGTGATAGTCATTCAGTCGTGTCTGACTCTGTGACCCCATGGACTGTAGTCTGCCAGGCTCCTCTGTCCATGGAATTCTTCAGGCAAGAATAATGGAGTGGGTTGCTATTTCCTTCTCCATACATCCAGTTAAGTAGACATGAATTTCAAGAAACGGTGACACAATAATATTACCACTTACTAGCATGAATTTATAAATTTGTCTTTAAAATTTCAAAAGGATGTATCAAATTATTTTTGATTGATTACATTATATTTTGGAACAAAATAAACAGAATAAAGGCATTTTGCTACTTAGCTAATCAGAATATATTGAATTTCTGATATATACTTAGAATATTAAAATATTTATTATTAGAAGTTCCATAAACATGAAGAAGATCAAGAAATACCAATTTGGAATTATTATATTTCTTTTAAGTGCATTTTTGAACATTAAAAATTCAGTTGCTGTATTTATCTAACCACATGTTAAAGTCTTTCCACGATTTCTGTTTATATGTGTTACTGACAAGAATACTTTAAGAAAGTACTTCTTACTTAATTGTAAATACAGAAAATATGATTTCTTTTCCATTGTATCCTAGAAGTAAGTGATATTATTTTGTTTCTAACAAATAAGTGGCCAATAGAAGCATGTACTGAGGTGTCCATCTAAATAACAGAGACATACACTTAATCCTCTTCTAAAAAATGTTTGGGAAAATGAGCTCAAGTCAAGTTTTTCATTAGCATGAGCTTCTGATATAAGGAAAACATCTTACCTTCCACTCAGAGATGAAAAGAAAGGCACTACATGTATTCCCAAGGGGCCTCCTTCCCCAGAAATCTCCACCGTTCTTGTCATATCACTGGGACAGAAAAAAAGAAAAAGAGAGTACAAATGAGTCTTTGCCAAAACAAAAACAAAACAACAGACGTGCCATATTAAAAAGAAAACCAAAAAAAAACTTTGGATTTTAACAACTACTGTAAATTTAACAGCAGAGATGAAATCAAAGGAGTACATGATTTGCTGGAATGTTCAGAAGATCCAGGAAATAAAATGCTTAAAAGGCTATCTGATTTCTTATTTTTTCTCCTAGAAGAGGAACAAATGGAAATGACTACCTACAAAAATAACTTCCTACTTAACTTAATCTGCATAAATCAACATATTTTAAAACATGTACACAAAAAATGAAATTTCTCCCTATTGAGACACACTTGAAAATTACTGTATAGAGGATAAAATACATGGAATCAAGCATATCTATGCCTAAATATAAAGTATGGCTTTTCCTACAGAACAGAGGGAAAATGAAATAAAATATGTATTTATTAGAAAAAGCACAAAATTACATTTTAAACAACTGTGAAGCCACAGTTGGTAATACATATTGGCATGGTCAAAGCTTTATACATCAAAACTTGAACTAGCCTTTCAATAAGGCATCAGTTGTATTCAATAGAACAATTCCAAATTTTCACCTTCTACTTTTTTTTTTTAGAGGTATAAAAAGAAGTTGCAAAGCCTGGAGAAAATGTATTACAGAAAGAAATAGAAAGCCTGACCTGCCTAACCTACTCCAGATTAAGGAAAGGATGAGCCAGAAACATTAATGGACAGTGTATATGACTGAAATATACAAGGCGTTGTGAGCTTTTGAGTAATAGAAAGTGGAACTAACAAGTGTTTATAAAGATGAAAAATAATAACCGTGAACAATTATTGGCTCCTGTAATCCCAGAGAGAGAAAATAAAATTGCCAGAGGAAAAATGATAAGTTGAAGCAAACATCCCCATTATGGAAATTGTAAGTAGGTCTCTATTGTTTCCTATTTACATGAAAATGACGTGAAACTAGATGTCAAATTAAGAGCTACAGCTGCTACAAATACTTTTCTGCTCCAAATTGAAAACGGGGAAATTTTGGCTCCTTGCTGGAAAGTTGAGAACAGCATTAAGAACGCAAAGTGCCTGATGAATTCACTCTGCATGAAGTACTCCCTAAATTATCAGCAATCTAAAATAAATACATTAAATATATTCTCATCAGTGGATTAGGCTTATTTTTAATGTGTTTTCATTGCAAACCTATTATCATTAAGAACTGCAAAAAAGAGCCTGTTAGCTTCCAACATTTATGGAATATGATGGAATTTCAAATTTGATAATAAATTTCAAATGAGTTTTACTCAGATATTGCTGATATATTTAAAATTTGTTCAGTCAAGCAGGTTATAACAGAACCCTAGAATAAAAGTTAGGAAAAAAAATAAATCTTACAGTGCTAGTATCATGGAATAAAATATATTCTTCTCTATACTTCCTGTGTGAGTATATGCATATATTTCATATGAAAAATATGCATATGAAATACTATTGAATATATATAAGTATGCATTATAGGTCCTGAATATAAAATGTCTGGTGGGAAGAGAAGGTTCTGTACCTTTCAATGGACCATAAAGAAATAACTTTTATATAATAACAGATTTATAGTACATTTTTAGGTATGTGAGAAACACTAAAACCAAAGCATTCACATTCTAGGGTTACTATAATGTTGCAAAGACTTTTAAAAACAGACTACAACATTGTTTAACCATTGAAACTTTATTATCTTTACCTTTTATAATATATTTTTACAGTTTTGTACCTAGAACATAATACAAATGTTTCTTAATAAGTGCATTAAATATCCACATGCTGATAGATAGCATTCATATGTTTTATACAGAGGGTTTTGGAATATAAATGTTTAGTCTAGACAATAAGATTTCAGCTTAAAAAAATTAGGATGGCTTTATGGATTCTTTTTTTCTAGTTTGCAAGTATTTCTTTATCCCACTCATAACCTCTCCTGTTCAGTTCAGTTCAGTCGCTCAGTCGTGTCCGACTCTTAAGACCCCATGAATCGCAGCACGCCAGGCCTGCCTGTCCGTCACCAACTCCCAGAGTTCACCCAGACTCACATCCATCGAGTCAGTGATGCCATCCAGCCATCTCATCCTCTGTCGTCCCCTTCTCCTTCTGCCCCCAATCCCTCCCAGCAGCAGAGTCTTTTCCAATGAGTAAGACATAATAAATTCTATGTATCAGACAGATACCTACTCTTTAGTAATCATCAACCTTGCATTTTTACATTCACTTAAAAGCAAATTCTATAATTTGTTAAAGTAATCAATCTTATTTCAAAACACTAAAACTTTTTTGGGGGATGCAGTATTAAGGTTCATTTCAACTTTGTAAGATTCTCTTTTTCAGTATTTCAGAATAAACATTTATGCTCTCTTTATATGTGACAGTCACAATTATTTTGGCTGGCATAATATTTGACACATGTTAAATTACTATCACAAAAATATTACTATCCCCAAAAAAGGAGCATAAAAGACTTTCAATTTTGTTGATTGTAATATGTAGATACTTAGAGAATTAGATCTATTAGTGCTATAGACAACCATTACAAGTTTTACAGACTATGTTTACCAGATCTTTATAAATTGCTATCCATTATTTATTTCAAGATGGTAAGGAAAGCCATATGAAAAAGGAAACATCATAGACAAGTCTATGTTTTAAGTTTATTTTAAAAGGGGAAAAATAAAACCACTCAGTGTTATTTATACTCAGTGGTGTTCTATGGAAATCTCTGTATAAAGACCCTCATGGAAGATAAACAAAGCAAGGAGGGCTAGACACAGTTACCTGAATACACATCTCATAAAATGAGATTTTACTAAGATGTGAAAATATGCTATTAAAGTTATTTGTTAAAGCAGAAAAGAGTTCAAGGACGAGTGAGCAGGGTATATACACATTTACTTATGTTTTGGAGGTGGACTGAAAATAGAAAATGTAGAGAATGAGGTGAGAAGGCTATTTGAGCAGTGGAAAGAAAAAAGAGATCGGCAGGACTTATGAAAAAGAGACAAAAAATGAACTCTAGGGCAAAGGAAAAAAAAATATTTCAGTTACAAAGAGAAAAGTAGGAAACTTTCACTAAACTCAAAATAGCTAACTATAGAACTTTCTAAGGTCTACCAACACAAATGCAGATAGTCATCAAGCATTAGGTCGAATAGTGTTAAGCAAGTTACATGTTCTAAGGTCTGACTGACAAAATTTATTTGAATAGTTACTGGAACCAGTGGCTACCTAGTGCTTCCCTGATAGCTCAGTTGGTAAAGAATCCACGTGCAATGCAGGAGACCTGGGTTTGATCCCTGGGTTGGAAAGATCCCCTGGAGAAGGGAAAGGCTACCCACTCCAGTATTCTGGCCTGGAGAATTACATGGACAGTCCATGGGGCTGCAAAGAGTCAGACCTGACTGAGCGACTTTCACTTTCATGCGTGAAAGTACAGAATCAGTGGCTTAAAATGAGCCTGTTGTGAATGGCTATGGCAAGAATTAGATGGAAAGTGCTTCACTTGTTTCCTTCCAGAAGAAAGGCATGAAGCCTGAGAAAGAAAATACAACAGGGGCTGCAGATGAATGGCTGTAAGTCTAACTTCTCCACAGAAGACAAATGCACAGTGTCTTTAAGATTAGTCAATCCAGTGATCGGCCACTAGTTTAAAGTAAGGAAGAGAGAACTGAGGGCAGGAAGAGGGAGATGCTTTGTTTTGGGAGGAAATATTAACTTATGAAATTACAGAGAAAGTGCATCCTTTTGGTAGCTTTGAGGCAGGTGTCTGAGTAAATCATTTAAAGTAAGTACCAAAGTATGTTTCCTCATTTGAACAATGAGGGAATTAAGATAAGTTCCTAATAGAGTTGTTGGCATAAAAGAAACAAAGAGAGAACATTATACAAATACATTATACACATAAAGAATTCTCCCCTACAATTTAATCTCTAGGCTTCCTGCTGCAGTCACCTGCCCACCCCAGCTTCCTGACCCCTCCCTTAGTTTCACATTTCTTCTCATCCTCCCTCCATTCAAGAGTCTTTAATGGAGTCTGCACTCACTCAACTTCCCTGGTGGCTCAGACAGTAAAGCGTCTGTCTATAATGCGGGAGACCAGAGTTCGATCCCTGGGTTGGGAAGATCCCCTGGAGAAGGAAATGGCAATCCACTTCAGGACTATTGCCTGGAAAATCCCATGGACAGAGGAGCCTGGCAGGCTACAGTCCATGGGGTCGCAAAGAGTTGGACACGATTGAGTGACTTCAGTCACTCACTCTACTTTCTGAACTTGGCCTTAAACTAATTTCAGATGACTTTTCCTACACTGTTGCTCACAACATGAAGTTTCCTAGTCTTGGTTAGGCAAAGTGAAATAAAACACCCAGGAATCAGAGAAGGCACACACAACATGTAACACTAGAGTCAGGATTTGGAGACAAGAGTGGTGGGTGTAGATTGGGTCTCTAGAAGTTAATTGCTCTCAATTACAATTCCATAGCCTGCTAAAAGTGATAATAAAACTCATACAAAAAGTCTGTTGGGATAATCAAATACATATTTTAATTAAATATTATTTTTAAAAAATCTTGTACTCCATTCCTCTGAATCCCTTGTATCTAGAGAAAGCTTAGCTAATTTTTTCATGCAGCTGTAAACCAAACAATTGTTCACTCTATAAATACTTAGTAGGGACTTTAGCAAACTTTCCAAAAAGCTAACATGTAAAGAAAAATGAAATTAAAGGCAAACAGAATAAGAGATATTGCATTCATTATGTCTACCTCCAAAAATAATCTTATCAAGCTTCTAAAAACACAGGGCCCTAGAGATTTCCTGCATCAAGTTTTTAATATTGTACAACTCATTAATCAAAGAAACACAATCTAAATAAAGAGTAACTGTCATATGGCCATAAATTATAAGCTTGAGGAAAATCTACACAGTAAAGCAGTGGGATAAAAGATGATCACACATTTTTTTTTTTCTTACATTAATTCCAGGTAACATGTTGGCATTTATAACTAACTGGAATGAATGAAAGAAGTATGTTGACTAAATGAATGAATGAATGACCACCAATCTCAGAAGCATCACTTTCCAGTGTTAAAGCCAACAATCTATTAGACACAAAATTTTCACGCAAATTTTGAAGCAACTTTAAAAATGATGATGACAGTGATGAAAACAGAGATGATGATGATGTTGAAATTGGTAACGACAGCAACAGGGCTTACTCTGCCTCAGGCACTGTTCACAGCACTTTATTAACTAACTTTGTCTTTAGGTAACAGTTTAGTTAACAGTTAACTCTGAAGGAGTTTTATTTCCTTTTTATTTTATTTTTATTTATTTTTATTTCCATTTTACGTAACAGAAACTAAGGCAAAGATTGACGAGCAACTTGCCTAAGCTCCTAGAACTAATAAGCTGCAGAGCTGGAACTTGAACCCAGGCAGTAGCTAGGGACGAGCTAAAAATTATCACAGAGCAAAGCAAGTGCCCATAACCATGAGAACAACTGATTTTGTATACAAATTACTTACATTAAAAACATAAAAATCTGGGTTGATAGGCTAGGTTCATTTTATATACATAGAGTAAATATTGCAAGATTGTTAAAATGCAGTGCAAAGTAGTATTCAAAGAGCTAATGTCAAAGTAGAACACCACACCACAATGAATTCTGAAATGTTCACTTTAAGTTGTAGCTCAAACAGAAGAAAAAAAACAATTAAGAAATCTAGGTTGCAGAAAAAGTTTGGAAGGATTGAGGCTCATTTGTACGTGTTTGTCAGGAATTTCTCATGTAAAAAAAGAAAAGTAATTTAGCAATTAATTTTAGAATCAGGTTTCACTCAAGTATTCTTATCTTGATTTTTTCTATAAAATAAAACAACTATAAGTTAAAAAAACATTCAATTGAAATAAAATATTCTTATTCACATAAATAGAATACCTCAACACATCCATAGTTTTTGGTGATGTCAGTAGTTCTGTCTGCATACCATTCATAACTTCTCCATCTTCTAATTCCTCCGTGGAATTCTGTAGTGAAACAAACCATAAGTATGTGGATGCTACGCACATAGAATTGAAAATCTGAATAAAAAGTCTCAATGGGAGAGAATAAATGGTTTTATTCTGGATATATACAGTGCACTCCGATTTCTTTGAAGGCTGGAAAAAGGTGTTAATCTTTTCAGTGTTTTCAATGTTCTTTTCTCTTCCGTTTCGTTTCTGAAATACTCACATGGACCATTTACACCAGGCAGTATGTTAAGAGCTTTGGAATACATCATTTAGCTTCCTGCTACTCAACCATAAGCACTGGGGACTGAGTGTTTTAAATCAGCAAGGAAAAGGGGTACCAAAGGGAAGGTGCCACTGACAGGGGTGATGTATTAGCTTTAATGTACTGTACATGCTTGTACCCACCTCAGTGGCACAAAATAAAAAGCAAAATCCATGAAAAAAACAGTTGCCTAGGAAGGTCACTTCTATCAAAAGTGTAGCAGGAAAAGTGCAGGATAAGAAATCTGGAGTTCTCACTTGTCTTAAGACTTTCATTCTGAGGATGCTCTTCAGCGCAGAGAAACTAAAATTAACCATTTAACTTCTAAAATGGTAAACAGTCTTCTACTACAAAGAAGGAAGAGGGTGAGAGAGGTCCTGCACTCCAGGACGGTGGCAAAATTCAGTTGGATGTTACATTGAGGAGAGAATAGATTCTAGAAAGCCAGCCCACTTTAGGGTTTCATTTAAGTAAGACGTTAGTTCTCTGTTAGGCTTTGGAACTGAACTCTAACAGAGTAATTTTGCAGACACACCGCTCTTCAGGATCCCAGCCACAGATAGCACATGTTAAGGACTTGAGTTTCAGTGAACGATCACATGGAGCGTTCATGGGTCTAAAGATGCAATTTCAATCAAAAAAAACACAATAGATGAGTTAAAAGGTTGGACATAAAGGAATAAGGTTAACATTTGGAAGAAAACAGGACATAGAGGCACAAATCAAGCAGTATGTCACTGTGACTTGATTTTTTTTTTAATGTATTTCATTTTTAGATTGAAAACCAACATCTCAAACTTAGGGGTTGAGAGTTTGGTGAAGGATTTGATCTGTACTAAATTTTTAAACATTTATTTGCTTTCTCCTCTTCATGAAGAAAGGAAAAAAAAATCCAAAAAGTTAAAGGACACATTTTAGTTGAAGGCACCAAATCTTAAAAGGTGAATGGTTCTGAAAGTTTTCAAACCTTCACCTTATTATGAAGTGCTTGATATATGTTTACATAGAAACGACACTGGATTGGGGAGGTTACAAAACACTTGAGTAGAAAATTTAATAAAATATATCATATCATCATTTGATATGACTAGAGCCCATATCAAAACATTTGATGGCTGCATTTATGTCAAAATCATTAACTTTCTCATCTATCACAAGAGGGAGCTCTATAAAGGTGGAGGCTGTATCTAGTTCTCTCTATATTAAGCACACAATACACAGGATTAATTTAGTGAATGTTAATGAAGAAATAAGCTGAATGATATTATATTAGTTTCCTAATGATCTGCAGTAAGTTCAAAATTCAGTTCACTTCAGTTCAGTCACTCAGTCATGTCTGACTCTTTGCGACTACATGGACTGCAGTACGCTAGGCTTCCCTGTCTATCACCAATTCCCAGAGCTGACTCAAACTCATATCCATTGAGTTAGTGATGCCATCCAACCATCTCATCCTCTGTCATCCCCTTCTCCTGCCTTTAATCTTTCCCATTATCAGGGTCTTTTCCAATGAGTCAGTTCATCACATCAGCTGACCAAAATACTGGAGTTTCAGCTTCAGCATCAGTCCTTCCAATGAATATTCAGGACTGATTTCCTTTAATTGACTTTAATTTAATTTCCTTTAATTCCTTTAATTGATTTCCTTCAATTGACTGGTTGGATCTCCTTGCAGTCCAAGGGACTCTCAAGAGTCTTCTCCAACACCACAGTTCAAAACCATCAGCTCTTCAGCACTCAGCTTTCTTCACAGTCCAGCTCTCACATCAACACATGACTACTGGAAAAACCATAGCTTTGACTAGACATACCTTTGTTGGCAAAGTAATGTCTCTGCTTTTTAATATATTGTCTAGGTTTGTCATAGCTTTTCTTCCAAGGAGTAAGTGTCCTTTAATTTCATGGCTGTATTTACCATCTGCAGTGCTTTTGGAGCCTAAAAAATAAAAAGTCTCTCACTGTTTCCATTGTTTCCCTATCTATTGGCCATGAAGTGATGGCACTGGTTGCCATGATCTTAGTTTTCTGAATGTTGAGTTTTAAGCTTATCTTTTCACTCTCCTCTTTCACTTTCATCAAGAGGCTCTTTAGTTCTTATTAGCTTTCTACCAAAAGGGTGGTATTATCTGTGTATCTCCCACAGTGTCTGTGAGAAACTTAGAATTGACTTGGCTGGGTGGTTCTGGGGTAGAATCTCTCATTGAGGTAGAATTTAGGTGTCAGCAGGGCTGCAATTCAGTTCCGTTCAGTTCAGTCACTCAGTTGTGTCTGACTCTTTGTGACCCCATGAATCCCAGCACGCCAGGCCTCCCTCATGTCCATCGAGTCAGTGATGCCATCCAGCCATCTCATCCTCTGTCGTCCCCTTCTCCTCCTGCCCCCAATCCCTCCCAGCATCAGAGTCTTTTCCAATGAGTCAACTCTTCGCATGAGGTGGCCAAAGTACTAGAGTTTCAGCTTTAGCATCAATCCTTCCAAAGAACACCCAGGGATGATCTCCTTCAGAATGGACTGGTTGGATCTCCTTGCAGTCCAAGGGACTCTCAAGAGTCTTCTCCAACACCACAGTTCAAAACCATCAACTCTTCAGCGCTCAGCTTTCTTCACAGTCCAACTCTCACATCAACACATGACTACTGGAAAAACCATAGCTTTGACTAGACATACCTTTGTTGGCAAAGTAAAGACTCTCAAGAGTCTTCTCCAACACCACAGTTCAAAAGCATCAATTCTTTGGTGTTCAGCTTTATTCATAGTCCAACTCTCACATCCATACATGACCACTGGAAAAACCATAGCCTTGACTAGATGGACCTTTGGGCTGCAATTACACTCATCTAAAGACTTGACTTGGAGAAGGCAATGGCAACCCACTCCAGTACTCTTGCCTAGGAAATCCCATGGGTGGAGGAGCCTCATAGGCTGCAGTCCATGGGGTTGCGAAGAGTCAGACACGACTGAGTGACTTCACTTTCACTTTTCACTTTCATGCATTGGAGAAGGAAATGGCAACCTACTCCAGTGTTCTTGCCTGGAGAATCCCAGGGACAGGGGAGCCTGGTGGGCTTCCGTCTATGGGGTTGCATAGAGTCGGACATGACTGAAGTGACTTAGCAGCAGCAGCAGCAGCAGCAGCAGCAGCAAAGGCTTGACTGGAGTTTTCGGAGACAAGATAAAAAATCTGCCTGCCATCTGGGAGACCAGGGTTGGATCCCTAGGTTGGGAAGATCCCCTGGAGAAGGAAATGGCAACCCACTCCAGTACTTTTGCCTGGAGAATCCCATGGACCAAGGAGCCTGGTAGGTTATAGTACATGGGGTCACAAAGAATCAGAAACGACTAAGTAACTAACACTTTCACTTTCACTTATTTTTTCTTTATAAAAGCTTTATTAAGATATGACATACATAACATTAAATTCACCCTTTGAAAATAGTACAATCCAGTCCTTTTAAACTTATTCACAGAGTTTTGCAACCATCGCCAATATCTAATTTTAGAGTAATTTCAAAATTCCACAAAATAACCTCATACTCATTAGGCAGAATAGTGCATCGTTCCTGCTTGCCCATTGCAATCATTAAGCTACTGTCTGTCACTAAGGATTTACCAGTTCTGAACAACTTTTTATAAACATTATCATAAGATATGTGGCTTCTATCATTTATCATGATGTCCTTAAGACCCTCCCATGTTGCGGCATGTATCAATATTTCATTCCCTTTTTTGGTTAAGTAATATTCCACTGTATGTATGTAGCATATTCTGTTTACTCATTCATTACTCGATGGGCATTTGAGTTGCACTCATCTCTCATGCTAGCAAAGCAATGCTCAAAATTCTCCAAGCCAGTCTTCAACAGTATGTGAACCATGAACTTTCAGATGTTCAAGGTGGATTTAGAAAAGGCAGAGAAACCAGAGATCACATTGCCAACACCTGTTGGATCATCAAAAAAGCAAGAGAGTTCCAGAAAAACATATGCTTTATTGACTACGCCAAAGCCTTTGACTGTGTGGATCACAACAAACTGTGGAAAAGTCTTAAAGAGATGGGAATACCAGACCACCTTACCTGCCTCCTGAGAAATCTGTATGCAGGTCAAGAAGCAACAGCTAGAACTGGACATGGAATAACAGATTGGTTCCATATCGGGAAAGGAGTACGTCAAGTCTGTATATTGTCACCCTGCTTATTTAACTTATATGCAGAGTAAATCATGCAAAATTCTGGTCTGGATGAAGCACAAGCTGGAATCAAGATTGCTGGGAAAAATAGCAATAACCTCAGATATGCAGATGACACCACCCTTATGGCAGAAAGCAAAGAAGAACTAAAGAGACTCTTGATGATGGTGAAAGAGGAGAGTGAAAAAGCTAGCTTAAAACTCAACATTCACAAAACTAAGATCATGGTATCCAGTCCCATCACTTCAGAGCAAATAGATGAGGAAACAATAGAAACAGTGAGAGACTTTATTTTTTCTGGCTCCAAACTCACTGTAGATGGTGACTGCAGCCATGAAATTAAAAGACGCTTGCTCCTTGGAAGAAAAGCTATGACCAACCTAGAGAGCATATTAAAAAGTAGAGACATTACTTTGCCAACAAACGTTCATATAGTCAAAGCTATTGTTCTTCCAGTAGTGAGAGCTGGACTATAAAGAAAGCTGAGGGCCGAAGAATTGATGCTTTTGAACTGTGGTGTTGGAAAAGACTCTTGAGAGTCCCATGGAGTGCAAGGAGATCCAACCAGTCCATCCTCAAGGAAATCAGTCCTGAATATTAATTGGAAGGACTGATGCTGAAGCTGAAGCTCCAGTACTTTGGCCACCTGATGCGAAGAACTGACTCATTGGAAAAGATGCTGATTCTAGGAAAGATTGAAGGCAGGAGAAGTAGGGGATGACAGAAGATGAGATGGTTGGATGGCATCACCAACTGGATGGACATGAGTTTGAACAAGCTCTAGGAATTGGTGATGGACAGGGAAGCCTGGCATGCTGCAGTCCATGGGGTGGCAAAGAGTCAGAAACACGGAGTGATTGAACTGAATTGATTTCAGTTGTTTCCACACTTGCTTATGATTATGAATTATGTTGCTGTGACCATTTGAAATAGTGTTCAACTCTGAAATAAAGCTAAGAATGAGAAGTTCTTGTGTATGCCAATATGTTTCATTTCTCTCAGGTATATACTGAGGAGTGGAATTGCTGGGTCAGATAGTAACTAAATGCTTAACATTTTGAGGATAGCTATAGTATTTCTAAAATATCTGCACAATTTTGGATTCCCATCAGTAATATCTGAAGGTTCCAAATTCTCCAAATCCTTGCCAACATTCGTTGCTTTTCTTTAAACAAAAATTAGCCATCATAGTGGGTGTTGAAGTTTTTGTTTGTGTATACCTAAAAACTAATGATTTTCATTTCCCTAATGATAAATGATGGTGAGCATCTTTGCACATGACTGTAAGACATTTGTGTATCTTCTTTGAGGAAATGCCTAGTTATTTGTATATTTATTGTTGAATTGTAAGATTTTTCTAAATATTCTGTGTACAAATTCCTTGAAAAGAAAGCAAAAGTGAAATATTAGTCACTCAGTTGTGTCTGATTCTTTGCAACCCCATGGACTGTAGGTCACCAGCCTCCTCTGTCCATGGAATTCTCCAGGCAAGAATATCGGAGTGGGTTCACTTCCCTTCTCCAGGGGATCTTCCCAACCCAGTGATGGAATCTGGGTCTCCTGCCATTGCAGGCTGATTCTTTACCATCTGACCCACCAGGGAAACCAGATATCCAAAATTTCTCCCATTCTATGGGCTCTGACTTCACTTTCTTGATGGCCTCTTTGAAGCACAAAAGTTTAGAATTTTAATGAAGTGTAATTTATGTTTTTTTCTGTTACTGTGTTTGGTGTTGTATCTAAGAAATAGTGCCTAATTCAAGGTCACAAAGATTTATTCCTGTTTTTCCTAAGAGTTCTATAGTGTTAGCTCTTATATTTAGGTCTATTACTATTTTGAGTTAATTTTCGTACATGGTGTGAGGTAGGGAATACAATTTCTTCTTTGCATGCAGATATTAAGTTATGCCAGCATTAGCTGTATTAATGCCCTTATCAAAACTCATTTGACCAAAAATGCACAGTTGATTTCTGGACTCTCAATTTTATCCCATTGATCTGTATTCTACGTTAGTACTACATAGTCTTGCATATTGTAGCTTTGTACTAAATTCTGCCTTTTTTTTAAATGTTTGTTTTGACTATTCTGGATGTCTTGCCTTTTCATACGAATTTTAGAATCTGAGCATCATCTTTTTTTTTTTTTTTTTTTTTGCAAAAATGCCAGCTGGGTTTTGATAAGGATCACACTGGACCTGTAGCTCAATTTAGAGAGTATTACCATCTTAAAATGAAGTCTAATCTATGAACAGTTAACAGTGGCAGTTATTAAAATAAATATTCATTTTGGCTTTGTAATTCTATATAAACATATATCCTCAAAATGTCAATGAAAAAACTGGGATGTTTGTAATATGGTTTTAACTGTTTTTGATTCTTTGCTCCTATTCCAACTACAATTTTCTTGTTGATCCAATGCCAGGGTAAGAAAATAACATATTTTCCGGTTCAAATCAACCTTCTGCGAGGTTCAAAGGACTTTTTTCTAGTTCTACTTAGATAGTAAGTAAAGGTTTTATTTATGTCAACAAAGTACTTAATGCTCCAAGTATATGAAAATGTCAGTTAGAATTTGAAAGCAATATTGGGCCAATTGCAATGTGATAATCTGCTCAAGGGTAATTCTGAACTGACTACAGTTTTATAGCAATCACGTCAATCACTACAGACTTAAGGAACAACATTCACAGACATATGTCTAAGACAAGAGTTCTACTATTTTAAAAGTAGCAGCAAAAACTCCGCCTGGCCACAGCTATCAAGAAGGTAGTAATTATAGTTTATCATCTCAACTAACAGGCAGTGCTTGTCACTTGCCAAAATCATTTCTACATATTGCAGTGGAAGAATTCTTTCATATTCTCTAGAGATGGGGCCAGCAGACAGATGCTTAGGGCATCCTATAAGGAAACAAAGCCAGTTTCAAACTGACTTCAACAGCACTGCAGCGGTGCAGTGCTTCAAGGCTTAGACAAAGGCAGCTTATCTCTTGACAGGGTCTATAAAGTCATTTTTTTTTTTTTTTTTACTTACCAAATGAATAACAAACAATGATTTAAGAGCACTTAGACTTTTCCTATACTAAATAACATAATGAAATGACGAGTCACAAAATCACACATTTAAAATTGAAAATTATATATACATATATATATTTTTTTTCTCACAGCTTATTTGAATAACTTTGAGACAAATCTGTAAAATCATGACTTTTAAATTTGGAAATAAAGGGGCAAAAATAATCTGATGATGAAGAGCTAGGGAATAAACAATGAGTGTTGAATAGCCACTATATTTCTTCAACTTCAGGCTTGAGAAATTTAAATTATGTGACTTCAAATCCTCAAACTTGCCTCCAGAAAACACAATGGTTTGTGAAGCTCTACCCTCAATCTTACTGGTAAAATGATTATAATATTTATTTTAATGTTAAAATAGATACGATCAGTGGCATTATAAAGGAATGAAGCTATGTTGAAATTTACTCTTTCTTTTGTTCGCATTACAATCCTTTGCTCCCTAATACAGTTTAGCAGGAGGTTTTGTCTTGCTAGCCAGGCAAAGACCTTTAAGAAGTCTGTCCTTTACCTCTTTGATTATCAGAGCAGGGAACCTATCGTATGTGGCTCTCACAACAGACAAGTTTAATTAGTACAATTTTTAAAAAGTGAACATTTTTAGCAACACTTTCAGGATCACAGGAGCATTTCTGACAGCCAGAATGAGCTGGATTTAAACATCACTGTGCTATTTTTAACTTTAAAATCAACACTTACATAAATATTCCCAAACCAATTAGCAGCAGCTGGAAAGTAAAGGTGTTTACTTTAGTTAGCGCCAGTGCTCACGATGGCGAGTGCTCACGGGCTGTGTGGAGGGGGCCATGTACCAGGCGGGACACTCCTCTCTCCAGGGTGATCCTGGTGTTGGCACCAGGCTATCCTTTCGCAGTTCATGGTGGGCATAAATCACTGATTTCGTACAGGAAAGTGTATTCATGATGTAGCCTCATTAAGATATATATCTCCAAATAAACTTAACACTCTTGATAAAACTTTTTGGAAGAAAACGTTACCCACATTCTCATCACTTCTTCCTAGTCAACCGCAGCTATAAAACAATATTAAAAACAGCTTTATACCTCAGCTTTTCATCTCTCAGATGAGAACTGAAATAGATGTCTCATAATCTATAGATAGCTTCCTTTGACTTACAGGTGAAAATATATGGCCTTGATTTTTGTCCCCCCACCCCATGCATTTTGGAGAAGGCAATGGCACCCCACTTCATACTCTTGCCTGGAAAATCCCGTGGGCGGAGGAGCCTGGTAGGGTGCAGCCCATAGGGTCACTAAGAGTCGGACATGACTGAGAGAGTTCACTTTCACTGTTCACTCTCATACATTGGAGAAGGAAATGGCAACCCACTCCAGTGTTCTTGCCTGGAGAATCCCAGGTACGGGGGAGCCTGGTGGGCTGCCTTCTATGGGGTCGCACAGAGTCAGACACAACTGAAGCGACTTAGCAGCAGCAGCAGCCATGCATTTTAGCCACATATGAAACCATCTGCCCACAAAATTTTAACTGCAGTTATGTTTCCTAGTGAAGTGAAGTGAAGTGAAGTGAAGTCGCTCAGTCATGTCTGACTCTTTGCAACCCTGTGGACTGTAGTCTACCAGGCTCCTCCATCCAGGGGATTCTCCAGGCAAGAATACTGGAGTGGGTTGCCATTTCCTTCTCCAGGGGATCTTCCTGACCCAGGGATTGAACCTGGGTCTCCCACATTGCAGGCAGACGCTTTAACCTCTGAGCCACCAGGGAAGCCCAAGTTTCCAGAAGCTATGTTTCTAAAGCTCAGGTGTATTTTATAACAAGATTTGTATTCTGAAAAGCCAACTGCAAGTTTCTTTTGAAATTGCACATGAAATTTAGAGAGTAATAGAAAAATTATACTGAGACGATTTGAATGCCAGGTTACGTGCCTGGTGCTCATACATAAACATCATGTAAATTTTAAAATTAAAATTCTGGGCATAATTTCAGAATATTTGTTTTGACTTTTTAGAACAAGAATATCTGTGCTAGAGTAAAAACAAGTTGTATTTGATACGCACACATATGAGATGAACATGCATTTCTATAGTCAAACACCGTTACTGAAGCTTGACCTAATCCATTTTCTTCAGGCCTTAGGCAATGCCTTGCCATGGGAAATATCTCAGCTGGCTTCATAGATCCCACCCTAAAATATTTCAGTTCTAGCAATTTAATATACCTGCAATTTTTCATATAAATAATAGATGTGTTTATTCATTCTATATGTAAAACAAATGCAAATATTTTATATAATGTATATTAGATTGTATATCCATATATATGCATATTAATAGAAATTGGCACTGCGTTATAGTAAGTAGATCTTCAGAAATCCTAGACAACATTAAGAAAGTCCTGGAAAGAATGTTGCTGAAAGGTTAGTCTAGTCCACTCATTTTATAGCTAAGAAACTGAGACCCAGAAGGGTGAAGTGGCAAGCATTTCAACTTAACTGTGCTAAGGGTAGAGGCAGAATCCAGGATTCTTGATTCGTAATTCAGTGCTCTTTCTGTGTACCATGGTAAACAGTTGTTGACTTATGAATGCTGCTCTTAGTATTCATTTTTTTTTCCTTTTTTGTTTCAATGACTAATAATATCTTGGATATACTTCACCCATCTTTCAAAGATCTCACAACATTTTCTGTATAACCAGAGGCATATTCATGACAACCCTAAATAATCTGTAGGCATTCCTATCCAATTCTATACATGGGCATATTGAAGGGGAAAAAGCTTATTGTCTTGTTCAAAGTGAAACTAAGGGTCAAAAAAAGAACCAAGAATATTTAGAACTCGCATGTCCTAGGATTGAAGTTTGTAGGCAAGCATGCTAAACATATTTACCTTGTGATGTCTCTTAGCTGCTGATTTTAGACAAATGTTGTGAGCAAACAATATTATGAAGCTTAAAAAAAGGATTTATGTGAAAAACTGTCAAGCATTTCATTAATCTAGAGATGAGCTCTAATAACTGCATTTTAAGATAAATTTATTTTTTGAGAACACAATTAAAGTAGATCAATCTACTAACTAATCTCAAAGCTTTGGCTTCTGAGGTACATGTGCACACATATACATATATATATACACTCACTGCTAAGCAACAGGAGTTACCTTAATGCTTATAGGGCAAACACTAGACTGAGTTTAAACAATTCTGGATTTTGTACAACACAATGATGTGCTAAAGTCGCTTCAGTAGTGTCCAACTCTTTGTGACCCCACGGACTTAGCCCATCAGTCTCTTCTGTCCATGGGATTCTCCATGCAAGAATACCGAAGGGGGTTGCTATGCCTGCCTCAAGGGCATCTTCCCAACCCAGGGATGGAACCTGAGTCTCCTCCGTCTCCTGCATTGGCAGGCGGTTTACCACTAGTACCACCTGGGAAGCCTGGGTGAATACGGTACACTGGAAGTCAATGATATTCCAGCTGACAGTCTCATGCAGTTGTGATATATGAGATGACGCACTGCATGGGTGCATTCCCATTGACTCTCCACACATGCAGAGTTAGTCACACCTTCTCTTCATCTGGCTTGTGTTCAAGAGATACTGCCTGGTTTTAATTGCTTTAATAAAAGTAAGACAGACCAAATTAATGTATTATAGTAAAATTAAGCTTTGCTCTGAAACAAAGAAGACAGAAGGAGAACAAAGGAGAAAGGTTCCAGCAGAAGTTCTCTCATAGTTTTGACTGGTGATGTCACCTAATCTCCTGGCCCTCTCCTTTATTATCTGTAAAATAAAGATAAGAAGATTTCTAAAGTCTATTCCAGGTACAAAATATCCCATAACTTAGTAAAGGAACAGCAAGTAGTCCTCACTGAAGAAAAATAAAAAAAATTTCAACAGATAAAATAAGGGGTGAACAAATTTATTTGGAAAGCTTCCCTTGTGAAGCAACCCTCAAGGAGACATTGCATACTTTCTTCACATACTGATTCTGAATAACTTTTGGGGGACAAATATATGACATGAGGTAAAAATCTACTTAAAATAAAACTAAAATGCTCCCTCCATGCCTCATTCTCTTTATCTTCATCTGTGATTTTTTTCCTGGCTATTCCCTTTCCTCCTTACCATTAACAACTAGCAGAATTAAGAGTTCATTGTTAAGATTTTCCAGGATTTTGACTTAGATTTGAGAACATAGTTTAAAAAAAATCTTTTTTTAATGCATAACTTACACATTTTACCTGTTGAGATTTTGTTATTGTTCGTTTGTGTTTTGTTTGTTTGTTATTTTAGAAAACTATACGGTGACCTTGACTAAACCTGATATCAGGCAGTTAAAACACACTATTATACTTAAAAAAAAAAAAAAAAAAAAAAAGTGGGAGGAGGAGAGGAATTGTGTTCTGTTTGTGAGATCTGAGTTGACCAACCAGGTTGATCAACCTTATTTAGGTATCAAAAAGGAAAATCATTACTGATGTCAAGATCAGCATCTGTTGACTTTTCAACCTAACACCAACACCTATGGCTGTGCTGCTTTCCAAGCAAATATATTCATTGAAAAGGCTGCTTTAAAAACCTTAGAACTGTGAAAGTTCAGAAGTTCAACAAGGAAATCCTGCAACAGCTGTTTTGAGATCCACTGTTTCTTACTCAGACTTAAATAACACATTCCAAAAGTGATAAAAAGAAATCTGGAAAACACACACAAGCATATATATATATATGCACAAATATATATATATTTCAAATACAAGACTGACACAAACATGATTATAATGATCGCTTCAGTTTACAATTGGGCTTCCCTTAACTTATATGCAGAGTACATCATGAGAAACACTGGGATGGAAGAACAACAAGCTGGAATCAAGATTGCCAGGAGAAATATCAATAACCTCAGATATGCAGATGACACCACCCTTACGGCAGAAAGTGAAGAGGAACTAAAAAGCCTCTTGATGAAAGTGGAAAGAGGAGAGTGAAAAAGTTGGCTTAAAGCTCAACATGCAGAAAACGAAGATCATGGCATCTGGTCCCATCATTTCATGGAAAATGGATGGGGAAACAGTGGAAACAGTGTCAGACTTTATTTTTTTGGGCTCCAAAATCACTGCAGATGGTGACTGCAGCCATGAAATTAAAAGACGCTTACTCCTTGGAAGGAAAGTTATGACCAAGCTAGATGCTTTTGAACTGTGGTGTTGGAGAAGACTCTTGAGAGTACCTTGGACTGCAAGGAGATCCAATCAGTCCATTCTGAAGGAGATCAGCCCTGGGATTTCTTTGGAAGGAATGATGCTGAAGCTGAAACTCCAGTACTTTGGCCACCTAATGCAAAGGGTTGACTCATTGGAAAAGACCCTGATGCTGGGAGGGATTGGGGGCAGGAGGAGAAGGGGATGACAAAGGATGAGATGGCTGGATGGCATCACTGACTCAATGGACCTGAGTGTGAATGAACTCCGGGAGTTGGTGATGGACACCGAGGCCTGGTGTGCTGTGATTCATGGGGTTGCAAAGAGTCGGACACAACTGAGCAACTGAAATGAACTGAACTGTAGCTCAGCTTAAAGAATCTGCCTGCAATGCAGGAGACCTGGGTTCGATCCCTGGGTTGGGAAGATCCCTGGAGAAGGGAAAGGCTACCCACTCCAGTATTTTGGCCTGGAGAATTCCATGGATGTGTAGTCCATGGTGTTGCAAAGAGTTGGACATGACTGAGTGACTTTCACTTTCAGTTTATAATTGGATTACTTCCACAACTCAGTTACAGCTAATTTCCCCCTAGCTTTCTGTATCACTGAATCCATCAAAACTTCTTGAGTCCAATGCTTACGAACACTAAGACAGTGCTGTTTACTCATGAAAAGGTGAAGACCTTGAACAATACAGCACACTCTCCCATGAAGGTCTGCTTCAGATCATGCTCTCATCATAAAACAAGATTGAAGGCATTATAAATACCTGCTTCTCTTCCATTTACTCTCTCTCTTGAAACTATAGCACCTTCTAAAATATTTAGAATACAAATCTGCCCAAATGGACAGTTTGATGGCACTAGGGTTTCATTTGTAACTACAAACCATCACCTACAGCTGGCAAATATAAAAAGACTTGAGGGAGCTGGGATAATTCAGCAATTACAAAAAATTCTAGCTTAACTGTTTTTCTTGTGGTTGAAATATATTTCAATCAGGTTTGATTCTAGTAAATGTACCTTATGCAATGAAGCAAAGCTACACAAATTCCAGGCTTGGTTAGGAGAGTGTAAAGATAAAAGAACATATTATTAAAGGAGTATTTTTTCATTTGCACATGCATTTCACTAATGCCAGTACAGGCACACTCCTCTGCCAGTCTGCATTACAAGTCTTTCCTATGAAAATAGGCTGCAGAAAATGTTGAATCCATAACCAAGTCCGTGGAGACTTGTTTTAGGAGGTAGTAGTAGTAGTGTTAGTCTCTCAGTCATGTTTGACTCTTTGCCACCCCTGCCAGGCTCCTCTGTCCATGGGATTCTTCAAGCAAGAATAATGGAGTGGATTACCATTCCCTTCTTCAGAGGATCTTCTCTACCCAGGGATCGAACCTGGGCCTTCTGCACTGCAGGTAGATTCTTACCATCTGAACTACAGGAAAGAGGTGGGGAGAGGGATAAAAGCACAGGGATTTGCATGTATACTTTGTTTAGTAAGAACTTTCCCCAAAATTCTCAAGACGTAGCAAGTCAAAGTTCTGTGTTGAAAATCTTTTACAATTATCAGATGGAAAACTAAGTTTACAACTTATCTTGGTCCATGAATAAGGCAAGTTCAAGGACTCTTTTTTTTTCCCCCAACAGTCTTTAACATGCCTCCTAAGTCTTTATCTTTCTATAGACACTTCACTCTCATCTAGCCCCTCATCAAAGTCCCCCCACACTGCCGTGTGTACCGGTTTCTCTCCTATGGCCTCCATATATCTTTCCACACAATCATTTTGCCATTCACTTTGCCATTCTTGCATTTCACTTTGTGACACCTTTATTGGAAGCCTCTGGTTTCAAAAACTATCTCACTAGCTTATAAGACCTACTGAAAATAAACAATGTGGGGAAGGATTTTTCTCAGACAACCTAAGATGCCCTTGAAGCAATCCTTACCATGACGTGTGTGAAGGATGAAGAACAGCAGGAGAGACAGAAGTCCTGTACAGAGAGAAGAAGTGGGGTAATCCGGAGTAGGGTGCACCATCTTGGGTTTTAACAGCATGTAGAAGCAGCTCTAAATAAAGTGTGGGGGTATGACCCACAAAGGATGGCTGTAGTCATGGGCAGCAGTCTGCAAAAGGTTTGTTTTATGTTTTGTGCTTTTAGGTGTGGAGATACTACAGAGATTTGGAAGAGATGCTGCAGAAATTGTTCAGTTGCTAAGTCATGCCCAACGCTTTGAGACTTCATGGATTGTAGCCTGCCAGGCTCCTCTGTCCTCTACTATCTTCTGGAGTTTGCTTAAACTTAGATCCATTGAGTCAGTGATGCTATCTAACCATCTCATCCTCTGCTGCTCCCTTCTCCTTTTGCCTTCAATCTTTCTCAGCAGAAGAAAGCTGCAGAAGTAGCTATAACCAAACCAGAACCTCCTCAAGTCATGTGAGGAAACCAACATACATTTCTATTCAAATACAAATGTCTTCTACTTAAAACTGCTTATGGAGTTTGAGGACTGGGTGGAAACCACTGTCTTAATTAAGAACATTTCACCGACTGAGCCATTAATAGCTGTCTAGAACACCACTGCTTGTCTGGCAAACCTCCATCCATTCTTGAAAATCCTTTAGCAGAGTGGGTGCTCTTCCCTAGAACACTGTGCACAGACTTAGTCTCCCTCCTCAGGCCACTTGTGTGCCACACAGAAGCTCTACCATGGCATTCATCTCAGGGTAAGTGATCTGTCTCCCTTCTTGAGATGAGGAATGTGGAAGGTGTCTTTTCCATCTTTGTATACCTATCACCTAGCACAGGACTGAAATATGACAAATATTCCACTCCAGAGAGGAGTTCACTGGATATAGAAACCATTTCCCTAGAAATTCTTTCCTTTAATGGCTCTTAGGGAACATTTGGTAGACAAAAAAAAAAAAAAAATTATATATATATATATATATATATATATATATATATGTATGTGTGTGTGCGTCTGTGTGTGTGTGTTAGTTGCTTAGTCATGTCTGACTCTGCAACCTCATAGACTGCAGCCCACCAGGCCCCTCCATCCATGGGATTCTCTGGGCAAGAACACTGGAGTGGGTTGCCATTTCCTTCTCTGAAAGAAACTATAGAAAGAAAGAAAGTGAAGTTGCTCAGGCGTGTCTGATTCTTTGCAACCCCATGGACTGTAGCCTACCAGGCCCCTCCATCCATGGAATTTTCCAAGCAAGAGTACTGGGTTGCCATTTCCTTCTTTTATATATATATATATATATATATATATATATATATATATATACATATATATATATATATACACACACATGTATATATCCTAACATTAATGAATCCTGTAAAATGTGCTGAGTCATTATGCATGACTCTGGGCTTTGAGGGAGAGAGGAATGGAGATTAGAAATCAAAGATGAATATGAACAGTCTTTGAATTCAAAGCTGCAAGCTAGCTAGAATCATCACCAGAGCCATCTCTGGCAAGAGAAATTAAAGCAGAATTGAAAGCTAATCTTTATTTATGGATTGAAATAACTGAAGTAAAAGAGGATGCACCAATTTGTACCTGGCTGTTTATGTTTCTTTATATATGCTTTTATGCACTGATGTGCTCAGTCGTGGCTCTCTTTGCGACCCGATGGACTGTAGCTTGCCAGGTTCCTCTGTCCATGGAATTTTCCAGGCAAGAGTACTAGAGTGGGTTGCCATTTTTTTCTCCAATATGAGCTTTTATATTTTATTTCTTATAATGTAATTTAGAATGACTTGTTATTTATAAAATGTATTTAAACCAATATTTAAAACCATTTAAGTCCTACAGTGGCTAGAAGCTTGACTTCGTCAGGCTTTGGTCAGCTGGGAAAGGAACCCTGTCCTATTGAAACCCCAACATCCTGGACCTCCAGACTGGAGAGTACTGATCATGGTGGGGACCTTCCACCTGAGGCAGGACTGGGAGCAAGGGCCCATCATCGCAGCAAAGCTGTTTTGAAACTTTTGCTCAATATTCCTCTTTTCTTCATGCTTTCTCATTTCTTTATATCCAAACTTGGGTCAAGGTAATAAAATTTCTTGGATCAATTGTCTTTTGCCATGTTTTTTTCCCTTTTTGGGCATCCTTTATCCTTTAAGAGTATATCCCTTCCTACATGTCTCCAACCATTCCTTTTCCACTATTTTCAAGAATGTTCTGAAACTCTTTCACAAATTCAGGAATTTCTTCTAGTATTGACTCTGCCACTCTGCTTTAAATGGAAACTGACTTTGCTCAGTGAAACCACTTCCTCAGCAGTCCTCTGAAGCAGGACATGATCATTTTCTTCACGCTGCCAAACCCCATCCTGGAGTTGCTTCTAGACAGAGATGCAATGCTTTCTCTTTTGGAAACTGCCACAGCATTCTGCTTCCCCATCTCCTGCTCACTGCCTTCACCCACCAATCTCCAGGCTAGTCCTCCATCCTTTCCTCTTGCCCCATCATGTCACTTCATGTATCTTTTCCTCTCTATACTGTATCTCTAAGTCTCATCCCAGCTGACTCCCTTTTACACCTTGACTTTACTCAGTACCTTCTTGCTTCTGTTTCAGAAACTAACCAAAAGCAAAAACATAAGCAGCTAAGGAAGCGTTCTAAGCTAAGTCCTCATTATTTGCCAAAGAGATGTTCTTGAGAATCAAAATATACTAAATGATATGGTTGCTCAGGACTAGTGAACCCATGGATAAAATGGTAATAATTCAGTTCACAAACACTTATTTAAGTCCCCTTTGTTCCAGGCACTGTGTCAAGTGCTAGGGGTAAAATATATATTCTTCACCTTAAAGAGCTTATTCTGCAGAGGGAAGAACAGAGAGGCTGGAGAGGAGTTGATAGTGACTGTTCTCTGCACTGGTCCCTTGCACATGCTCCATAATTCAACTCCACTGAACACCAGACAGATCCCAACTGCACTGCTAGTCTTTCTCCAACCTCAGCCCCATTCCATGTTCAACAGCAGGTATAAGCCAACAGACTAACAGAAATTAGCTATGCTCCATCTAAAACCGTGTTTCTAAAATTTTTTATCATTTGTGACCAAGTCACAGTCACCTACAAAACAAATGACAATAATGTATAGATGTATATGCACTCCTAATATAGATGTATATATGCACACACATACAGAATTCTGCACAAAACGTTCAGGCTTTCTACATTCCTCAGTCTTGTTATGATCTCAAGGTTAAGAACTGATATTCAGCTGTTAATCCAAGCCCATATCTTTGACAGAATCATAAGAGATTGGTCCCACAGAAATGATAATACATGTTTTCACAGACATATCTTTAAACAGTGACTGCTATGTATAAGGGACAATAACTGAATAGGGACAGAGGTGGCTGCTACAGATAAAAAACCAGAGTGGACGTAGGGGGATATATCACCAACCACACTGCTCATCACTTTCCTGAGATCCTCTGGGGAGGGGAGAGGTGCAGTACAGACATCCCTTCAAAATCTGTCAGCAAATACTGTGATCTTTTCTGAAACCTCCTTGACAAGCTAAGTCAGTCCTACACATGAACTTCCTAGTCACATCGTGCTGTGGCAAAATTACAAATTATCACATACTCTGGACCTTTGGCTTACATGCAGTATGTACGAAATTTCAAATGTTGAATGTGTGAGTGCTAAAGGTCTGATGTTCCTGATGAGTACTAGTTCATTTGTCGTCTATTCTGGGACTGACAAGTTTCAGCCTCTCAGCTTAAATCTCTTCCTTCAACCTCTGATCCAGAAAATTACTACAAGTATGGGGCAAGGTTACATTCTAATTAGATTTCTTAATTCACATTCTTAAAACTGCTCGTATTGGATGGTGATTATTTAATCCAAACGTTATCTCTGGATTAATCTTTGAAACCCATTCAGATTCACCAAATGGGCATAGTTAGTGGAGCAATTCTGCAGGATGAGAAATTTAGGCAATGAAAACTGATAGAGGATGAACTGTTAGATCGCTTAAAAGTTCTGATTCCTCTAACAGAAGAGCCATAAACCAGTTTCATAAAGATTTCCCCCAGGTCACAGGAAAGACTGGCGTGCTGCAGTCCAGGGGGTCCCAAAGAGTCGGACACAACTGAGTGACTGTACTGAAGACACAGGACAATTCTTTCAGCACAGCATGTGCATCACTACCAACTCTCCCACCTCTGTGTTCACTAGGCTTCAAGAACACGGTACACAGGCTCAGGAAACACTGTATAATAAATGTCACCTGAAATCCTCATGAAACTGACATGGCTTCCATCATACAAAGTTGGAAGAAAGCAAGCCAGTCAGTTCATGTTGGTCTCTGCTTGATTTTTATTCAGTTCAGTTCAGTTGCTCAGTTGTGTCTGACTCTTTGCCACCCCATTGACTGCAGCATGCCAGGCTTCACTGTCTATCACCAACTTCCAGAGATTGCTCAAACTCATGTCCATTGAGTCAGTGATGCCATTCAACCATCTCATCCTCTGTCGTCCCCTTCTCCTTTTGACTTCAATCTTTCTCAGCATTAGGGTCTTTTCCAATGAGTCAGTTATTTGCATAAGGCAGTGAGAGTACTGGAGTTTCAATTTCAGCATCAGTCCTTCCAATGAATATTCAGGACTGATTTCCTTTAGGATGGACTGGTTTGAAATCCTTGCAGTCCGAGGGACTCTCAAGAGATTTCTCCAGCACCACAGTTCAAAAGCATCAATTCTTCAGTGCTCAGCTTTCTTTATAGTCCATCTCTCATCTATACATGACTACCGGAAAAACCATAGCTTTGACTAGATGGACCTTGGTTGGCAGAGTAACGTTTCTGCTTTTTCTTATGTTGTCTAGGTTGGTCATAGCTTTTCTTCCAAGGAGCAAGCATTTCTCACTTTCATGGCTGCAGCCACCATCTGCAGTGATTTTGAAGCCCCCCAAATAAAGTCTGCTACTGTTTCCACTGTTTCCCATCTATTTGCCATGAAGTGATGGGATCAGATGCCATGATCTTCGTTTTCTGAATGTTGAGCTTTAAGCCAACTTTTTCACTCTCCTCTTTCACTTTCATCAAGACGCTCTTTAGTTCTTCTTCACTTTCTGCCATAAGTGTGGTATTATTTGCATATCTGAGGTTATTGTTATTTATCCTGGGAACCTTGATTCCAGCTTGTGCTTTATCCAGCCTGGTATTTCGCAAGATGTACTCTGCATATAAGTTAAATAAGTACGGTGACAATATACAGACTTGATGTACTCCTTTCCCAGTTTGGAACTAGTCTGTTGTTCCATGTCCAGTTCTAACTGTTGCTTCCTAACCTGCATACAGATTTCTCAGGAGGCATGTCAGGTGGTCTGGAATTCCCATCTCTTTCAGAATTTTCCACAGTCTGTTGTGATCCACACAGTCAAAGACTTTGGTATAGTCAATAAAGCAGAAGTAGATGTTTTTCTGGAACTCTCTTGCTTTTTCTATGATCCAACAGATGTTGGCAATTTGATCTCTGGTTCCTCTGCCTTTTCTAAATCCAGCTTGAACATCTGGAAGTTCACAGTTCACATACTGTGGAAACCTGGCTTGGAGAACTGTAAGCATTACTTTGCTAGCATGTGAGATGAGTGTTATTTTGCGGTAGTTGGAACATTCTTTGGCATTGCCCTTCTTTTGGATTAGAATGGAAACTGATATTTTCCAGTCCTGTGGCCACTGCTGAGTTTTCCAAATTTTCTGACATATTGAGTGCAGCACTTTCACACCATCATCTTTCAGGATTTGAAATAGCTCAGCTGAAATTCCATCACCCCCACTAGCTTTGTTCACAGTGATGCTTCCTAAAGCCGACTTGACTTTGCATTCCAGAATGTCTGGGTTTGTGAGTGATCACACCATCGTGGTTATCTGGGTCATGAAGATCTTTCTTGTATAGTTCTTCTGTGTATTGTTGACACCTCTTCTTAATATCATCTGTTTGTGTTAGGTCTGTACCATTTCAGTCCTTTCTTGTGTCCATCTTTGCATGAAATATTTCCTTGGTATCTCTAATTTTCTTAAAGAGGTCTCTATTCATCCCCATTCCATTGTTTTCCTCTATTTCTTTGCACTGATCATTGAGGAAGACTTTCTTATTTCTCCATGCTATTCTTTGGAACACTTCATTCAAATGGCTATATCTTTCTTTTTCTCCTTTGCCTTTTGCTTCTCTTCTTTTCACAGTTATATGTAAGGTGTCCTCAGACAACCATTTTGCCTTCTTGCATTTCTTTTTCTTGGGTATGGTCTTGATCTCTGCCTCCTGTACAATGTCACGAGCCTCTGTCCATAGCTCTTCATGTACTCTGTCTTCCAGATCTAATCCCTTGAATCTACTTGTCACTTCCACTATATAATCATAATGGATTTGATTTAGGTCATACCTGAATGGTCTAGTGTTTTTCCCTACTTTCTTCAATATAAGTCTGAATTTGGCAATAAGGAGTTCATAATCTGAGCTACAGTCAGTTCCCAGTCTTGTTTTTGCTGACTGTATAGAGCTTCTCCATCTTTGACTGCAAAGAGTATCATCAGTCTGATTTTGGTATTGACTATCTGGTGATGTCCATGTGTAGAGTCTTCTCTTGTGTTGTTGGAAGAGGGTGTTTGCTATGACCAGTGTGTTCTCTTGGCAAAATTCTATTAGCCTTTGCCCTGCTTCATTCTGTTCAAGGACAAATTTGCCAAATACTCCAGGTATCTCTTGACTTCCTCCTTTTGCATTCCAGTCCCCTATAATGAAAAGGACATCTTTTTTGGGTGATAGTTCTAGAAGGTCTTGAAGGTCTTCATAGAACCATTCAACTTCAGCTTCTTCAGTGCTACTGATTGGGGAATAGACTTGGATTACTGTGATATTTATTTTTATTAGCTTATTATGAGTGTTTATATTTAGTGAATGAATGAATCAGTGAGCAAGCCAGTCCACCTACCCCGATGTCTGACTGTGGCCAGACTGTATTCTCATGCCTCCTCCCAAAGAAACATAGGCCAGTGCACTCTTTCATAACTGTATACAGAAATAACAAGCCAAAGAAAAATTGTACCTTTCTGCTGAGTGACTTAACAAAATATAAATTTATAAATAGTTGTAATATTTGAATGTTCCCTGAACTATATTTTTCTACCATGATATGTATAATAGAAGAGAATGGTTTAAAAAGGAACAAGCAGTTATTTTTCAGTATATTACAGATCACTTACTCAATTCCATGTAACACAAAACAGAGCCCCCAACAAGAAAGAAGAAGTTCTCTAATGAAAGATTCCCTGGACTTTAACAAAATAGAGCGTTTCTTCTAATCCAATTTCTGTTAAGATGTCTGTCACAACACCATCACCCCGGCCCTCAGCCATTCCTAATCAGTGATGAAACCTCACACTTTTAGTGAACAACCAGGGTGGCACAGAGAAGTGCATGCTTCCTGACAGATGAGGGTTTTTAAACTGAGTGGTGATGTAAACCTCTCTCTGCTCTTCTTATTACAAGGGAAATACTTCTGCAGTAGCTGAGGACCCTCAGGTGATGTATCTCTACAGAATACAGCAAATGGCCTATCCACTTGTGAGGCAATCACAGTAGATTAAAATCACAGCATTTAACAGCTCTTCAGAAGGGAATGGCAACAGGAAACAAAAATAATAGGTCTATATAATCAAATTATTGATTACTTTTCTGTGGATCACCTTCTTCTAAGGAATGGTCAGATCACAAATATGATGACAAAGAAAAAGCTTGGTATTAATTCATTCTTAAAGACAGAAATGCATGCATGCAGAAAGCATAATGGTTAGAATGCTCAATGGATGAAAAAAAGAGTATGAACAAAATAATTGATGCAGTCTTACCCTCTGCTCCAGTAAATAAAGAGGAGAGTCCATGAGACTTAAGGTTCAGATTTGTCATCTCACCCCAAAGAGAAATGTATAGCAATTTGGCGGCTGGAGGGAAATGGCCACAAGGGAACCCCCTAATTTTATCCTTCCCTGCAATTCCACTGCCAGATTTGAAGCCATTCTTTAGCAGTTTCTTAGGTAGGGCATCCAGTCAACAGATAATACCACCACAGAGTCTAGACCTAGTTTTCTTATTGCAACATGTAAAGCTGTTGTGATTAGCAATACTTTAAACCCGGTGGAGTTTTTTGCTTTTTAATGATATTTTCATTGGTGATATTTTCCATCTGAAACTCTTTAACATTAACACTGATGAAATGATGACATTCATTTCACATTGATGGCTTTTCAAAATACTACTTTTCACAGATTTTTACTTTTCCCTCTACATACTATTGGATAAAGCAATGTTTCAATAGATTCTTTATCTCTTTCATTTCTCAAATATTCCCACTACAAATGCCATTTTATGAAATGAGAACCTGTTAAAATATGACCATTTTTGACCATAGTACTAAAGACAGGAAGAAAAAGTAGAGACAATTTACTCATCAAATGGTCATGGTCAATGACTTTTTTAAAAAAAACTAGTTATGGGATGCCAGGCTTAAAAAACGTTAAGTTCCATGCCCCAGTTCAGACTAAGAACCTCTGTTATTTAATTAACATTGAAAAAAAAAAAAAATAAATAGAGCATCTAGTTTACAGAAGGTATATTGTTTGATGGACAAAGAATGGCAGTTTTAATCAGTGAAGGAACAAGTTGTGTGTTTTTCTTTTTTTTAAGCTAAAATTTAAAGGAAACTAAAAAGAGAGCTCAAAATATCATGTCCCAAAATAGGGAATATTTTCCATCTTCAGTTTGGATGCACTTTTAAGTTCAGACATATTTTATTATTAATAGTCTCATCAAAGAAGAGTTAAAAAATACAAGAAAAAGAAAAAAAACATGAAAAGCCTTAATTAATTTTGACAGCAACTGCATTAAAACGAACTGTTAAATAAACTTCTAAAAGTCTTTAAGCAGTGAAAGCTAAAGGAGGGCTGCTAACAATGCCCCTATCCAAAATCTTAATTTCAATTATCTGCTATATTTACAACTTGATGCTTTACGACATGCCAGAAGGGATGGCTTTGTGGTCTAAGCATCTGGTTTGAATTGCTGTGTTCCTTGAACTCAGTTCAGTTCAGTTCAATCCCTCAGTCGTGTCCGACTCTTTGTTCCTTGAATTCAGTTCAGTTCAGTCGTTCAGTCTTGTCCGACTCTTTGTGACCCCATGAATCGCAGTACGCCAGGCCTCCCTGTCCATCACCAACTCCTGGAGTTCATTCAGACTCATGTCCATTGAGTCAGTGATGCCATCCAGACATCTCATCCTCTGTCGTCCCCTTCTCCTCCTGCCCCCAATCCCTCCGAGCATCAGTCTTTTCCAATGGGTCAACTTTTCACATGAGGTGGCCAAAGTACTGGAGTTTCAGCTTTAGCATCATTCCTTTCAAAGAAATCCCAGGGCTGATCTCCTTCAGAATGGACTGGTTGGATCTCCTTGCAGTCCAAGGGACTCTCAAGAGTCTTCTCCAACACCACAGTTCAAAAGCATCAATTCTTCGGCACTCAGCCTTCTTCACAGTCCAATTCTCACATCCATGCATGACCACTGGAAAAACCATAGCCTTGACTAGACGGACCTTTGTTGGCAAAGTAATGTCTCTGCTTTTCAATATGCTATCTAGGTTGGTCATAACTTTCCTTCCAAGGAGTAAGCGTCTTTTAATTTCATGGCTGCAGTCACTATCTGCAGTGATTTTGGAGCCCAAAAAAATAAAGTCTGACACTGTTTCCACTGTTTCCCCATCTATTTTCCATGAAGTGATGGGACCGGATGCCACGATCTTCGTTTTCTGAATGTTGAGCTTTAAGCCAACTTTTTCACTCTCCACTTTCACTTTCATCAAGAGGCTTTTGAGTTCCTCTTCACTTTCTGCCATAAGGGTGGTGTCATCTGCATATCTGAGGTTATTGATATTTCTCCTGGCAATCTTGATTTCAGTTTGTGTTTCTTCCAGTCCAGCATTTCTCATGATGTACTCTGCATAGAAGTTAAATAAGCAGGGTGACAATATTCAGCCTTGACGTACTGTTTTTCCTATTTGGAACCAGTCTGTTGTTCCATGTCCAGTTCTAACTTCCTGACCTGCATACAGATTTCTCAAGAGGCAGGTCAGGTGGTCTGGTATTCCCATCTCTTTCAGAATTTTCCACAGTTTATTGTGTTCCTTGAATTACATCATTTAATTCACTCCAGTCCTTGTAGGGGCTGGATATACAGACAAGTCACAACAATACCTGTGGACTTACTCATCCTGGGCCTTTCAAACTGATAGTGGAACCAGGGGCTGATCTTAAGTTGTTCCTTCTCTTTTGTAAGTGAGCTTCTGTAATGGCTCAGAGGGTATAGCGTCTTCATGCAGTACAGGTAGACCTGGGTTCGATCCCTGGGTCAGGAAGATCCTCTGGAGAAGGAAATGGCAACCCACTCCAGTACCTTTGCCCGGAAAATCCCATGGATGGAGGAGCCTGGTAGGCTACAGTCCATGCAGTCGCAAAGAGTCAGACACGACTGAGTGATTTCACTTTCCTTTCTCTTTTGTAACTGCAACAAACCCTACTCTGAATAAAGATTAATCTCTCTCCATACTTTAGGAATGCCCCCAAAGACCCTCTCTAATGTAGTGAAATAAAGTAGCATTTTTAAAACATGAGAAAAATATATGATAGTCAAATTACAGTTATAGCAACTAAAGTTTTCAAAACTGGAACAAAATTGCTGCAAAGGCAATTCAAACTGTGTAGAACTAGGTGCCACTGGATGTCTTGGTCTCTGAAGAAATGTAAAGAGAAGTCTCTGTGATTGCTCCCATGTAGACCATGTTTTTATTGCCTGTTCCTTCATATTCTATGTGTATTTTTCATGGAAAATTAAAAGGTCACAAGAGAGCCCACATAGAATGCTCCTGTCATGCAAACATGCCTGCACTATGTGGGTTTCTAAAGAGCTATAATTCAAAACCTATTTGGTAAAATCTATTCTTTCTGTAATATTTATTGTCACCTGGAGGAAAACATTAGTAGATCTTATTGAAGTCTTCACTAAAATAGCAAATTAACTGAGGTTAGAAATGCCATAATTAATTAGACCAGCTCTTCTTCACTTGAAGTCCAGAACCATTACCAAGTGATAGTAACCTGCCCTTACCAATAAAGCTATATGGCTAATAGAGCAGTATGTTCTGTGTTAAAACAGCATCATCACAAGTTGTACAGTTATTACACTTGACCTTCTACTGTTTTTCAGAATTCCACATTCTTTTTTGCAATGAACAATTCTGAGCAAATATAGTACAAATAGAACATGGAAAAATAAACTCAATATTGAAATAGCAGTAAAGATTTTAGAGTCAATAATTTGATAGAAAACACTTCAAATAAAATGTTTACGCTTGACATGAAATTTAAGACAGAAAATTCAAAGATGTGAAATACCAATGACTATTGTTTAAAATATGTAAATGTCAAGGGAAGAAATGAATGATAAATACAGACACTAGTAATTTAAAGTGAAAAAAGAATCATGTCATGGATAATTTACAAGATATATGAAATAATCTTTTCTAATGGCAATAAGTTTTTATATAGAAATAGACAATCTGTGGCTAAAATACTTTGTTTCAATAACAATATATTCTTTAACTTTAGGATAAAAGTTCTAAAGATTTTTTTTTAATGAAAGAATAATTCAAAGCGGAAATTCTTGATTTAAAAAATAAAATCCAACTATAATCTTCCATAAGAGAAATATCTAAAACATGAAAAAACTGAAATATTTAAAATAAAATGGCAGAAATATATATTAGTAGGTACTGGGTTAAAATAAACAAAAAGCAGTAACTTGTAACGCAGCTGTCTTAAATACAAAATGGAATAAGTTAAAAAATATCAGGGAGTTAAAAAGTGATTAATTACATAATCACAAAAAGAACAATCCAGAAAAAATGTAATAATTATCAACCTATGTACTCAACAACACAGCATCTTTATATAAAAGATGGAGAGAAATTCACATATCCCGTATTATAATGAGAGATTAGTTCACTTTTCTCAATAACTGATGGCAATTGCAAATGAGAGGATAAATGATATTTAAATATGACAACTGCAAAGTTTGGTATCATGTATAAATGGACATAAATGGGCATCTGACAATTTTTTTTTTTAAGGAAATGAAGACATACAAAGAACATATATGTAAAGCAGCATACAAATGAAAAAAAAAATATGAAATTTTCCATGACATAGTATAACCTAAATAAATCCAAAAAGGTGATAAAAACACACCTTATTTTCTGACCACAGTGTGACTAATAAGTTAAAATAGCAACATCAATCAAAAAAAGAAAAACAAACTATAAGAAAACTAAAAACAAACAAAAAATCTCTACACATTAGGAAAAAAACTTTTAAAAGGCTCTATCTAAATAACACATAAATCAAACCACAAATCACAATGGAAATTTCATGTACAATCATATGATTTCTAAAAAGTACATAATTTTTAATAACTTGGGCATTTATTTTAAAAAAGAAAGTCCACAATATATGGTAAATATACCACAAGAAAAGATAATGGAAGATTTTACAGAGAAGAGATAAGGACATTGTACAGCCTAGATGCCATGTTCCTGACCATGTGATTCAAGTAGGTAGTAAGTTTACAGCCCCACTTATGGAGTATTGTTGTCAAAATAACTGATCCTGAATCTAATCATCACATTTAACCAAAGAAAACTCAGGGAATGAAAAAACAAGCTAAATGAATCTACATGGCAGCAATCTGCTAATTCCAGAATATATGAATCTACAGTGATCAATACAAAGAAATAGAGGAAAACAATAGAATGGGAAAGACTAGAGATCTCTTCAAGAAAATTAGAGATACCAAGGGAACATTTCATGCAAAGATGGGCTCAATAAAGGACAGAAATGGTATGGAGCTAAAAGAAGCAGAAGATATTAAGAAGAGGTGGCAAGAATACATAGAAGAACTGCACAAAAAAGATCTTCACGACCCAGATGATCACCGTGGTGTGATCACACACTTAGAGCCAGACCTCCTGGAATGTGAAGTCAAGTGGGCCTTAGAAAGCAACACTATGAACAAAGCTAGTGGAGGTGATGGAATTCCAGTTGAGCGATCTCAAATCCTAAAAGATGATGCTGTGAAAGTGTTGCACTCAACATGCCAGCAAATTTGAAAAACTCAGCAGTGGCCACAGGACTGGAAAAGGTCAGTTTTAATTCCAATCCCAAAGAAAGGCAATGCCAAATAATGCTCAAACTACCACACAACTGCACTCATCTCACACACTAGTAATGCTCAAAATTCTCCAAGTCCGGCTTCAGCAATACATGAACTGTGAACTTCCAGATGTTCAAGCTGGTTTTAGAAAAGGCAGAGGAACCAGAGATCAAGTTGCCAACATCTGCTGGATCATCAAAAAATCAAGAGAGTCCCAGAAAAACATCTATTTCTGCTTTATTGACTATGCCAAAGCCTTTGACTGTGTGGATCACAATAAACTGTGGAAAATTCTGAAAGAGATGGGAATACCAACCACCTGACCTGCCTCTTGAGAAACCTGTCGGGAAGCAACAGTTAGAACTGGACTTGAACAACAGATGGGTTCCAAATAGGAAAAGGAGTACATAGAGGCTGTATATTGTCACCCTGCTTATTTAACTTGTATGCAGAGAACATGATGAGAAACGCCGGGCTGGAAGAAGAACAAGCTGGAATCAAGATTGCCAGGAGAAATATCAAAAACCTCAGATATGCAGATGACACCACCCTTATGGCAGAAAGTGAACAAGAACTAAATAGCCTTTTGATGAAAGTGAAAGAGGAGAGTGAAAATGTTGGCTTAAAGCATAACATTCAGGAAACTGAGATCATGGCATCTGGTCCCATCACTTCATCGGAAATAGATAGGGAAACAGTGGAAACAGTGTCAGACTTTATTTTTGGGGGCTCCAAAATCACTGCAGATGGTGACTGCAGCCATGAAATTAAAAGATGCTAACTCCTTGGAAGGAAAGTTATGACCAACCTAGACAGTATATTAAAAAGCAGAGACATTACTTTGTCAACGAAGGTCTGTCTAGTCAAGGCTATGATTTTTCCAGTACTCATGCATGGATGTGAGAGTTGGACTGTGAAGAAGGCTGAGCACCGAAGAATTGATGCTTTTGACCTGTGGTGTTGGAGAAGACTCTTGAGAGTCCCTTGGACTGCAAGGAGACCCAACCAGTGCATCCTAAAGAAGACCAGTCTTGGGTGTTCATTTTAATGACTGATGTTGAAGCTGATACTCCAATACTTTGGCCACTTGATGCAAAGAGTTGACTCATTTGAAAAGACCATGATGCTGGGAAGATTGAGGGCAGGAGGAGAAGGGGACAACAGAGGATGAGATGGTTGGATGGTATCATCAACTCAATGGACATGAGTTTGGATAGACTCCAGGAGTTGTTGATGGACAAGGAGGCCTGGTGTGCTGCGGTTCAAGGGGTTGCTATGAGTCGGACGCGACTGAGCAACTGAACTGAACTGAACTGAACAGTAAAAAAAATAAATAAATAAATAAAGACCTGGTTTCTCACTAAAGTTAGAGAAATTAAAAAATGAGATAAATGACAGTTAGAAAATAACCCTAAAGATTCATAATAAATTAATGTAACATGAGGGCACAACTTAGATCCTACTGTAAACAAACTGACTAAAAGAATGTTTTAGCTATCTGAGTAAGTTTTGGTATGGACAGGGTATCAGGTGATATTTAAATACTTATTTATTAACTTTGTTCGGTGTGATGACAGAATGGTGATTTGGCTAAACAGTTCTTATCAGTCAGAAATGCACACTGAAATATTTCCATATGAAATGGCATGATGTCTGAAAGCTGCTTTGCTGTATTAATGTAAATTTTTAAAAAGGGAGAGAATACTAAACAAGATATGATATATTGCTGTTTATGGAAAAAGTTTACAGAGTCATGGGGGTTCATTACACCAATCCAATTTGTGTAGGCTTAAACATTTTAATAAAGAGCTTAAAAATGTTTTTAAATAGTGAATAAAGAGCCTGAAAATTAAATAAGTCTAAAGAAAAATGAGACATAAAAATATAAAAACAAATATATATGTATATAAAAGAAAGCTACAGCTGAAAGCATCAGAGACAAAAATTGATTCTTTATAAGAAGAAAAGGAAACAGAGAAGTCAATGATAAGATGGAAGAAGAGGAAAACATGAAGGAGAGCAGGCACCATAAACAGTATGAAGAATGGAAGAGGTGGCCTGGTTATGAACCTATTCAGGTTTCTAAAACCATAATTTGCCCTTTTTTCTATCATGGTGAAATTGATGTGTAACTTTCCCCTTTTACACCATTCTTACCTCATTTTGGTATTAACATCAGAATGAGTAGGGGAGTATTTCTCTTCTTTCTTCCATCCTTTGGAGCCATATTTTATCCCATTGAGGTTACCTGCCCTTTCAGGATCTTGAAGTATATTATACAACAGTCTGTGAGGTCGTCCCCCACCCATTTAAAAAGGGATATATTTTACCTTTTTCTCTATAATTTCTTGTATACTTATATATCTAATCTGGGAGTTTATTTTTTCTTGAAAAAGCTTAAGAAATATATTGTCCAGTAAAGCAAAGATTCCAAAGAATTGGTCTGAAGTTGTTTATAATAATCATTTCTAAAATAAATTAAGCTTCCATTTTAAAAACCAAAAGAAGAGTAAAGTTAGTATAAGAAAGAGAAGACTATAAATAAAAGTGGACACTGATGAAACAGAAAATGGACATATGATAGAGAAAAATCAACTAAATAAAAAGCTGATACTTTGAAAAGATGAATAAAGGTTATCTCTAGCCAGAAATATCTAGAAAGTGGTGAGAAGATATAGATTACTAATGTCAGGAATGAAAGAGGGAACACCACTTCAGATTCCACAGATGGTAAAAGAAAAATAAAAGGACAATATTACTTATGACAATATAACCATCTACTTCAATAAAATTGAAATTTCTTTAATGATGCCAGTTGCCAATACTGACTCAGTAAGAAAGATGGAACTCAGAGAGCTCTGTAAAGAAATTCAATCTATAATTACAAACCTTCTCACAAAGACAACTTCAGGCCCAGAGGACTAAATACATGAAACATTTTAAAAGAAAATAACACCAATCCTATAAAGTCCCTTTTAGAAAGAGAGAAGCAGGGAATTCTTCCTAATTCATTTCAAAGCATTTTTCTGAAACTCAGATCATATAAAGACATTTCCCCCAAAAAGAAACTAGAGACCAATATCCCTCATGAACAGAGATGTTAAAATATTTAATAAAATATTAGAGGGTTAAATCTAGCAAAATATACAAAGAATAATGTATCTTGATCAAATGAAGTTCTCCTGAAAATCCAAGCTTGATTTAACATTCACAAATCCATCAATGTAATTCACCATGTTAACAGAACAAAAGAGATTTTAAAAAAGAAGTAGTTTGGGGATTAAAACCTCTCAGAACATTAAGAACAGAAGGAACCTTCTTTAACTTTAAAGTGTACCTAAGAAAAACTTAGGTGTAACATCAAATTTAATATCAAAAGACTGAATGCTTTCTACCAAAGATAGGGAATATGGCAGAAGTATCTGTTCTCACTTCTATTTAATGGTTTAGCCAATGCAGTCAGGCAAGAAAAGGACATAAAAGCACAGATACTGGAAAGGAGTAAGTAAAATTATCATTTTTCTTTAAAAATGATAAATGATTCTGGGTAAAATCTGTATAAATAGATGAAAATGTGCCTCTGATTTACACCACAGAAAAAATAAATTTCAAGTACTTCATACAAATTTAAAAATAAATGACAAAAATAATAAAGCTTCTCAAAAATAACAAAAAAGAATGTGTCCACATTTTGGGGATAGAGAAAGACATATTAACATGACACAAAAGCAATATCCATAATGGGAAATACAGGTAAGTTGGACTACATTAAAAATAACTTCATCAAAAGACACTACATAGAGAGTGAAAAAAGCAGTCTATAAATAGATATTTGCAACACTCATTTTCAATAAAAGCGCTCTTAAAAAGTGAATACATAAAACATATATATCCATGTGTAAAATAGATAGCTAGTGGGAAGCTGCTATATAGCACAAGGAGCTCGGCTCAGTCCTCTGTAATGACCTAGAGGGGTGGATGGAGGTAGGGTGAGAGGGACACTCAAGAAGGAGGGGAAATATGTATGTTTGTGTGCCAGCTCAGTTGCTTCAGTCTTGTCAGACTCTCTGCGACCCTACAGACTGTAGCCCATCATGCTCAGTATGGTGATACAAGAATGCTCATAGAAGCATTGTTAATAATAGTCTCAAAAGTGGAAATAATCAAAATATCTATCAACAGTAGAATGGATAAAGAATTTTCAGAGAAAAGTAATATGGAGTCAGAATGATGAATCAAGGAAAATTTAAGTAAGAGAAAAACTTTGAATTCCTTCATTTATCATAAGAAGGATTAGAATATTGCCTCAGTTCAGTTCAGTTCAGTTGCTCAGTCGTGTCCGATTCTTTGTGACCCCATGAAATCACAGCACGCCAGGCCTCCCTGTCCATCACCAACTCCCGGAGTTCATTCAGACTCACGTCCATCGAGTCAGTGATGCCATCCAGACATCTCATCCTCTGTCGTCCCCTTCTCCTCCTGCCCCCAGTCCCTTCCAGCATCAGAGTCTTTTCCAATGAGTCAACTCTTTGCATGAGGTGGCCAAAGTACTGGAGTTTCAGCTTTAGCATCAGTCCTTCCAATGAACACCCAGGACTGATATCCTTCAGAATAGACTGGTTGGATGTCCTTGCAGTCCAAGGGACTCTCAGGAGTCTTTTCCAACACCACAGTTCAAAAGCATCAATTCTTAGGGTAGATAAATCAAGAAACTGATGTTTAAGTGTACTATTTAAAGCTATAAAGGCAACTATTAGTCAAAAAATCACCATTAACCTGAAAATTATATGTAACCATCAGGAAGTAGAGGAAGTGAATGAGAAGTGGTAGGTGAATGTCAGTGTATGAAATCCTTCATCTGTGATGGTAAATAGTCAAGAGCAGACATTATGTAAAACTGACAAATCAATAGAGGAGAATATATACATATATATAATCGATTATATATATATGTATATATCTAATGAAGAGGGGGCCATATACATTCTATTTAATTTAAATGTTTCTTGTGATGATTGGGACTGAATATGAGGCAGGGAGGCCACTATTTCATTTTACTTTATTTTTTTGTATTAAGTTTTAAGTACATGCATGTGTTACTTTCATAATATAAATACCAGGAAATATATACAAACTAAGAAAAGGCCTCTGAGCAAAGGCTTGAGGAGTTCTAGCTCTCTTGATACAACTCAGCAAGTTGAGCTTACTGGTAATGGTGGCAGCAGGGTACAAAAGCTCACAGAATACTAGAATACAAACTTAGACAATTGCCTGTGACTTTATAATTTGATGAGAATTAAACTCTATAGTGCCGGGAGCAGGAGCTCCACCCATGACAAAGGTCATGAGGAAGGAGGCTCGGCATACTCAAAGGCGGATCGAGCCTCAGGAGTCCCCCTAGAAATTCTCGAGCATCTACCCCCAAAACCAGCGTCTGCCTACTTTCTGCTTTGTGCTCTCACCTACACCTCTGACTTTACGGGGGGCTGTCCCCCACTACCTCTCTCTGTACAAAAGAGTTAACTTACAGCTCCAGTTAATAAAGTTCCTGGGTGTGATAGTGTTTCAACCTACAAACTCCTTTGGAAGTCCTCTAGCCTGCTTGAATAGGTTTTTCCAGCCAAATGTGATTGCTCAGAGCCTCCCAACTGTGAGAAGCATGAGATGTTATAAACTGTCTAAATACAGATTCCGAAGGGTTTTTCACTTGTTGGGCCAATGTTTGCTGCTAGGTCTCCATATCCCTTACCTGCTGTGTCCCTGGCAGTGTATTGATTAATATAATTGGTGTAAGTAGTAGCTTTAATGTGTGTAACCTTGGACCCTTAAGTTAATTCTTTTTCTTGTTATAGCCCACCACACCTTTGCCCTATAGGAATGCAACTTTATCTAATGCTTTTGAAGGGTGGCACCTTTAGAGAAAAATAAGTTTTCTGAAGAAAGGGTCTTAAAATGTTAACAGGCCTCTGGGCCAGAAGATGATGCAAATCACCTAAACTTTTGCATATGATAAGTTTGCAGGAAGAAAGCCTGGCTTACTGCATGACTCTACCCCTTCCCCCATTACCCTCTATGCATAACTTAAGGTATAAAAACTACTTTGGAAAATAAAGTGTGGGCCTTGTTCACTGAAACTTGGTCTCCCCATGTCGCTCTTTCTCTCACCTTCTGGCTGAATTATTCAGCCTCTTTTCTCCACTGAATTTCCTCACTGAGCTATCCTTATTTCAGCCTCTTTTCTTCACTGAATTTCCTCACTGAGCTATCCTTATTTAACCACTCTTTATATCTTTAATTACATTTAAATAAGCCGAAGTTTCCTGATCGCCGACGCTGTCCCCGCTTCGAATTCCCTGGATCCACCAGGGCTGGACCCCGGCACTATAGGAATGGCACCCCACTCCAGTACTCTTGCCTGGAAAATCCCATGGATGGAGGAGCCTGGTGGGCTACAGTCCATGGGGTCCCTAAGAGTCAGACACGGCTGAGTGACTTCACTTTCACTTTTCACTTTCATGCATTGGAGAAGGCAATGGCAACTCACTCCAGTGTTCTTGCCTGGCGAATCCCAGGGACGGGGGAGCCTGGTGGGCTGCTGTCTATGGGGTCACACAGAGTCAGACACAACTGAAGTGACTTAGCAGCAGCAGCAGCAAACTCTATAGCACATTAACTTTCACTAGCATAATCCAATTCAGTGTTTTTATTTTGAAATATGAATTTATGACTTATATTTTCAACACATAATAACCAATGTTTAATTAGAAGAATATATTACTAATTTGTAAAGACTGACTCATGAGGTATTCATATAATGGGTTTAGCTCTGAGGCAAAATAATTTTTAAAAATCATGATTATCTTTTGGAATATATAATATGGTGTAAGAATAGATTTAAGTAATTTAATGAATTCATTTCTCTGGTTGCTATTATTGCATGACAAAGAATACCAAAATTGAATGCTATAAACAATATGTGTACTTGTTTACATATGTATGTTTCACAGGTCCCTAAGTCAGGAATTCTGAAGAGTTAAGCTGTCACCTCTCACATGGGGTCTCTTGCAAGTCCGCTGTCAGATCTAGGCAAAGGGGGCTGTCAAGGTTGCACAAGTCTGTAGCCATTCAAGACGGCACACTCACTGTCTGGTAATGATGTGACCTGGGCACTGGAAGCCCTGCTATGAGTTTGAACCAGAGTGCCTATATATGGTCTTTCCATCTCAGGTGGTATGGATAAAGAATGTTGCCCGTCATATCAGTAAACAGGATCCAGTACCCATCAAGCCATTAGCCACTGTAGCCGCCCTAGGGGTGTACTCTGAGTGGATTCAGGATGGAGAAAAGCAGGATACTAGCTCCAGACAGGTAACCTGTATATCAAAGGAATGATTGACTCAAAAGTTTTTTCTGCATCTACTGAGACAATCATACAATTTTTATTCTTCAAATTGTTGATGTGGTATCTCACACAGATTGATTTGTGGTGGGAATGCAAATTGGTACAACCACTATGGAGAACAGTATGGAAGCTCCTTAAGAAAAACTAAAAACAGATCTAACTTATGATCCTGCAATTCCACTTCTAGGCATATATCCAGAAAAAAACATGGTCTGAATACATGCCCAAATTCATTGCAGCACTGTTTACATTAGCCAAGATATGGAAGCAACCTAAATGTTCATCCACAGAGGAATGGATAAAGGATAATTAGGGAGTTTAGGATTGACATGGATTTATTTAAAATGGATAACCAACAAGGACCTACTGTACCGTGCAAGGAACTGTACTTAATATTCTGTAACAACCACAGGAAAAGAATTGGGAAAAGAATAGATACATGTCTATGTATGACTGAGTCACTTTTCTGTACACCTGAAACTATCACAACATTGTTAATCAACTATGAAAGTGAAGTCGCTCAGTCTTGTCCGACTCTTTGCGACCCGTGGACTGTAGCCCACCAGGCTCCTCCGTCCACGGGATTCTCCAGGCAAGAATACTGGAGTGGGTTGCCATTTCCTTCTCCAGGGTATCTTCCCAACCCAGGGATCAAACCCAGGTCTCCCGCATTGCAGACAGACGCTTTAACCTCAGAGCCACCAGGGAATCCCTAATCAACTATACTCTAATATAAAAAAATATAAAATAAAAAGTTAAAAAAATAACATCAAACTACCATGGTGGTACAGTTGATAGAAATCTGCCTGCCAATGTAGGGGACACAGATTTGATTCCCTGGTCCAGGAAGATTCCACATGCCGCAGCACAGCTGGGCCCAGGCACCACGACTGGTCCTGCACTTTAGAGCCACAATTACACAAGTCTCAACTACTGAGCCCTCACACCACAACTAACGAAGCTAGTGTGCCTAGGGCTTGTATTTCACAACAAGAGAAGCCATTGAAATTGAGAAACCAGCTCATCATAAGGAAGAGCAGCACCCACTCATTGCAACTAGAGAAAAGTCCATGCAACAACAAAGACCCCGTGCAGCAATAAATAAATAAATAAAACAAAATTTAAAAAAAGCATATCAAAGGGTGGACTTCAATGAGTCTAGACTCTTGTATCTTCTTATACACATGAAAGTGCTAAATACATTTACATGATGTGTCTGAATCTTTTGATGTAATATCTGGGTTTTGCTATTACTATTATTATTATTATTTTTTTTTTTTTTTTGCAGAAATTTCTACAAACACTGGTTCCACCCTAACTCCTTCAAAACAGCCCCTCAGAGCTATTTGAGAATCTGTATCTGAGGGTTAAGTCCTCAGAATGTCCACCAAAAAAAGTATAATTCTGAACTTTCAAGTTGCACATTTTTTCAGTCATCAATTCAGTTCAGTCACTCAGTCATGTCCCACTCTTTGCGACTCCATGAACCGCAGCACGCCAGGCCTCCCTGTCCATCACCAACTCCCAGAGTCCACCCAAACCCATGTCCATTGAGTCGGTTATGCCATCCAACCATCTCATCCTCTGTCGTCCCCTTCTCCTCCTACCCTCAATCTTTCCCAGCATCAGGGTCTTTTCCAGTGAGTAAGCTCTTCTCATCAGGTGGCCAAAGTATTGGAGTTTCAGCTTCAACATCCGTCCTTCCAATGCATACCCAGGACTGATCTCCTTTAGGATGGACTGGTTGGATTTCCTTGCAGTCCAAGGGACTCTCAAGAGTCTTCTCCAACACCACAGTTCAAAAGCATCAATTCTTTGGTGCTCAGCTTCCTTTATAGTCCAACTCTCACATCCATACGTGACCACAAGAAAAACCATAGCCTTGACTAGCCAGACCTTCATTGACAAAGTAATGTCTCTGCTTTTTAATATGCTGTCTAGGTTGGTCATAATTTTCCTTCCAAGGAGTAAGTGTCTTTTAACTTCATGGCTGCAGTCACCATCTGCAGTGATTCTGGAGCTCAGAAAAATAAAGTCAGCCACTGTTTCCACTGTTTTCCCATCTATTTCCCATGAAGTGATGGGACCAGATGCCATGATCTTAGTTTGCTGAATGTTGAGCTTTAGGCCAACTTTTTCACCCTCCACTTTCACTTTCATCAAGAGGCTCTTTAGTTCTTTTTCACTTTCTGCCATAAAGGCGCTGTCATCTTCATATCTGAGGTTATTGATATTTCTCCCAGCAATCTTGATTCCAACTTGTGCTTCCTCCAGTCCAGTGTTTCTCATGAAACAGGTGGAAGCTGTGTGACCTTTTATGATCTAGTCTCAGAAGCCACACAAAGGCTACTGATGCTCTTAGTTACAACTGAGTCACTAATATCAGTCCAGATTCATAGAGAGGGCAGACAGAACCCTGCTCTGGATGGAAGGAGTGTCAAAGACTTGATATACATGTTTTACAATCACCACACTATTCAATGGACTAAAAATGCATATTTCAGCAAAATAATACAATTTGAATGTAATGAAGTCACATTTACTTTGAATTTCTACCTTAGCAGAATACTCGTATGAACCATATAGATTAAATGATATTCACTGGATGAAGGAGTAAAGAGAATTACTAAGAAAAAGTGGCTACTTGACACATCTTTAGACAAGAAATACTCTCATCTGAAAACATAAAAGGAAAATTGTGTAATCAATAAAAATCACAGAGAATGATGCAGCAGTAGCCACTGAACTTAAAAATACTAAACTTCCCTGTCACTTTGAATAAAAGGAGCAAAGTTAAATTATGAAGACAAGATCAGAATTTTTGATGCCTTAACTTGCTTACTAAGATTCTCATGGCTCCTAATTAGTTTAAGTTAAACATTTAGCCATAGAAAAAGCATTGTTTCCTATATAAATTATATGTCATTCTTAATTACATAAAATGCCTTTTTGGAAAATCATGTATGTTATACAGATATTAACTAATTCTCTGGGATTAAAATCTCAGTGAAGTTATTTCTAATTGTTAAGCCAAGTATCAGAGGGTAGAACTTTAATGATTAGATGAACTTAATTTGTGAGAAATGCAAATAACTACTTTCCATTAAAAGAGACATTGAGCAAGTTATATGTCCTACTGGTTAGGTACATCTCAATTCCCACCACTAAAATTTCTACAGCCAACTGTCTTTCATTGTTTAAATAAGAATACAGGAAGCTGCGAAGATGGTTATTAACAACATGGGTATTCAACAGAACAATCTCTTTTAGTAAATGTTATTACTTAATACTCCTATTTTCTACAAATGAAGAATTCCCAAGGGAATTCCGAAGCTTTTCTGTTACTATTATTTCTCAATCATCCCTAACATTCACCATCTAAGAGATCTTAGAGGTGATTTCAATTTATTTGGAAATCATTTAACATTTGATTAAGAAAAAGATTTCAATGTTAGAGGGGATGTTTCCTCTTTCTTGGCTTCTTCAAATAAGAGAAATCACACAACTAGAGAATGGTAAACAAAGGCACTTCATTGGCTGCCTCTAATGTCAAGACAAATGTCCATCTAGTCAAGGCTATGGTTTTTCCAGTGGTCATGTATGGATGTGAGAGTTGGATTGTGAAGAAGGCTGAGAGCCGAAGAATTGATGCTTTTGAACTGTGGTGTTGGAGAAGACTCCTTAGAGTCCCTTGGACTGCAAGGAGATCCAACCAGTCCATTCTGAAGGAGATCAGTCCTGGGATTTCTTTGGAAGGAATGATGCTAAAGCTGAAACTCCAGTACTTTGGCCACCTCATGTGAAGAGTTGACTCATTGGAAAAGACTCTGATGCTGGGAAGGATTGGGGGCAGGAGGAAAAGGGGACAACAGAGGATGAGATGGCTGGATGGCATCACCGACTTGATGGACATGAGTTTGGGTGAATTCCGGGAGTTGGTGATGAACAGGGAGGCCTGGTATGCTGCAATTCATGGGGTCGCAAAGAGTCAGACACGACTGAGCAACTGAACTGAACTGAATGTCAAAACTGTCTACAAACTGCTAGCAAAATATTAAGAATATTATACAATATGGTATATCTTTTAATTTTGGTTCTTATAAAAAAGGGTTCAGGAGGCAGAAGAGACATAAAAATTTAGTCTTTAGACATGGAATTTCAGAATTCAAAAGGAGGTTGCCTGACATCCTAAACTAAAAAACCAGCAAAACAAGAACAAAAAACATATTGCAATTTGCTCCAAGTCCCAAAAGAAGCCAAACTCCAGATTCCTATGCCTTTTTAAGCACAATGATTTTAGACATTTCTCAGAAATAACATACGCTTACTTCCCTTTCTTCCTACTGATGTGTTAACTAAATCTAGATATTTAAAACTGAGCAAACAAAAATTTAGTAATTCTTAATTAAATTCTTAGTAAACTTAATTAAATCATGTGCAATTGTCAGGCTAGATTTAGAGTTTACTTCTGTTGCTGTAAGATTGGTATTTCTAATATTCCTCACAATGTCTTCTGTGGGTTATTAGTAGACAGTGCTTGCAACAGAGTTCTGTGGTAAAATAAACTTGACAAACACTAAATTACACAAAGTTATTTACATTGTGTCTCGCAGAAACTTTAATTTGCTATATTTTGAGCATGCATAGAGAGGATACAGTATATATTATTTCCCAGTCTTCCTTAACTTGGGATCATCTAGAAGACTCAAAAGATGTACAAGCAGAGACAGTACTTTGCCAAAAAGAGATCCATGTAGTCAAGGCTACTGTCTTTCCAGTAGTCATGTATAGATGTAAGAGTTGGACCACAAAGTCGCACTGAAAAATCAATTCTTTTGAATTGTGGTGCTGGGGAAGACTCTTGAGAGTCTCTTGGACAGCAAGGAGATCAAACCAGTCAATCCTAAAGGAAATCAACCCTGAAAATTCATTGGAAGGACTGAAGCTAAAGTTGAAGCTCCATGCTTTCGCCACCTGACGGGAAGAGCAAACTCACTGGAAAAGACCCTGATGCTAGGAAAGATGGAAGGCAGGAGGAGAAGGGGATGACAGAGGATGACATGGCTGGATGGCATCACCAATTTAATGAATATGAATTTGGGAAAAATCCAGTAGATGATGAGGGGCAGGGAGGCCTGGCGTGTGGCAGTCCATGGGATTGCAGAGTTGGACATGACTTGGCGATTGAACAAGAAGACTAGAAATATGTGGAACACAGTTTGGGAAAACCTAAACTACATTTGTTTGTAGTTTATATAGTGTTATATCTGAAGTATAACAATTATTGAACTGAAAATAGTACAGAATCCAATCTAGAGTTCTCTTAGATTATGGTTCCAAATATGTACAGGGTAAATTAACATAAGATATACTTTATTAAAATTAAATTGTAAAATGCTTAAAATCTTGCATGCTAGGCTTCAGCATTATGAGAACCAAGAACATCCAGATGTCCAAGCTGGAAAAGGAAGAGGAACCAGAGATCAAATTGCCTACATTTGCTGGATCATAGAGAAAGCAAGAGAATTCCAGCAAAACATCTACTTCTGTTCCATCAACTATGCTAAAGCCTTTGACTATGTAGTTTGATCCCTGGGTTGGGAAGATCCCTTGGAGAAGGAAAAGGCTACCTACTCCAGTATTCTGGCCTGGAGAATCCCATGGACTCTGTAGTCCGTAGGGTCGCAGAGAGTTGGACATGACTGAGTGACCTTCACTTTCACTTTCATGTGGATAAAAACAAACTGGAAAGCTCTTAAGGAGACAGGAATACCACACCATCTTACCTGTCTCCTGAGAAACCTGTATGCAAGTTAAGAAGAAACAATTAGAACTCTGTATGGAACAACTGATTGGTTCAAGATTGAGAAAGGAGTACAACAGGGCTGTCTGTGGTCACTCTGCTTGTTTTACCTATATGCTGAGCACATCATGAAAAATGCCGGGCTGGATGAGTTACAAGGTAGGATCAAGATAGGCAGGAGAAACATCAACAATCTCAGATATGTGGGTGATACCACTCTAAAGGCAGAAAGCAAAGAGGAACTAAAGAGTCTCTTGATGAAGGTGAAGGAGAAGAGTGATAGAGCTGGCTTAAAACTAAATATTGAAAAAACTAAGATCATGGCATCCGGTGACATTCAGTTCAGTCGCTCAGTTGTGTCTGACTCTTTGCAACCCCATGAATCGCAGCACGCCAGGCCTCCCTGTCCATCACCAACTCCCGGAGTTCACTCAAACTCACGTCCATCAAGTCGGTGATGCCATCCAGCCATCTCATCCTCTGTCGTCCCCTTCTCCTCCTGCCCTGAATCCCTCCCAGCATCAGAGTCTTTTCCAATGAGTCAACTCTTCGCATGAGGTGGCCAAAGTACTGGAGTTTCAGCTTTAGCATCATTCCTTCCAAAGAACACCCAGGGCTGATCTCCTTTAGAATGGACTGGTTGGATCTCCTTGCAGTCCAAGGGACTCTCAGGAGTCTTCTCCAACACCACAGTTCAAAAGCATCAATTCTTTGGCACTCAGCTTTCTTCACAGTCCAACTCTCACATCCATACATGACCACTGGAAAAAACATAGCCTTAACTAGATGGACCTTTGTTGGCAAAGTAATGTTTCTGCTTTTTAATATGCTGTCTAGGTTGGTCATAACTTTTCTTCCAAGGAGTAAGCGTCTTTTAATTTCATGGCTGCAGTCACCATCTGCAGTGATTTTGGAGCCCAAAAAAATAAAGTCTGACTCTGTTTCCACTGTTTCCCCATCTACTGATGGGATCAGATGCCATGATCTTCGTTATCTGAATGTTGAGCTTTAAGCCAACTTTTTCACTCTCCTCTTTCACTTTCATCAAGAGGCTCTTTAGTTCCTCTTCACTTTCTGCCCTAAGGGTGGTGTCATGTGCATGTCTAAGGTCATTGATATTTCTCCTGGCAATCTTGATTCCAGCTTGTGCTTCTTCCAGACCAGCGTTGATGTACTCTGCATATAAGTTAAATAAGCAGGGTGACAATATACAGCCTTGACGTACTCCTTTTCCTATTTGGAACCAGTCTGTTGTTCCATGTCCAGTTCTAACTGTTGCTTCCTGACCTGCATATAGGTTTCTCAAGAGGCAGGTCAGGTGGTCTGGTATTCCCATCTCTTTCAGAATTTTCCACAGTTTGTTGTGATCCACACAGTCAAAGGCTTTGGCATAGTCAATAAAGCAGAAATAGATGTTTTTCTGGAATTCTCCTGCTTTTTCGCTGATCCAGTAGATGTTAGCAATTTGATCTCTGGTTCCTCTGCCTTTTCTAAAACCAGGTTGAACATCTGGAAGTTCAGGGTTCACTTATTGGTGAAGCCTGGCTTGGAGAATTTTGAGCATTACTTGACTAGTGTGTGAGATGAGCGCAATTGTGCGGTAGTTTGAGCATTCTTACTCCATGGCAAATAGAAAGGTAAAAGGTGGAAGTATGACAGATTTTCTCTTTTTGGGTTCTAAAATCACTGTGGATGGTGACTGCAGCCATGAAATAATAAGACAACTGCTTGTTGGCAAGAAAGCTAGGACAAACCTAGACAGTGTGTTGAAAAGGAGAGGCATTACCCTGGTGACAAAGGTCTGTATAGTTAAGGCTATGGTCTTCCCAATTGTCACATACAGTTGTGTTAACTGGACTGTAAAGAAGGCAGGGTGCCAAAGAATTGATGCCTTTGGATTGTAGTGCTGAAGAAGACTCCTGAAAGTCCCTTGGATAGCATGGCAATCAAACCAGTAATCTTAAGAGAAATCAACCCTGAATACTCACTGGAAGGATTGATGCTGAAGCTGAAGCTCCAGTATTTTGGTCATCTGATGCAAACAGCCGACTCATTGGAAAAGTTCCTGATGCTGGGAAAGATTGAGGGCAGAAGAAGAAGAGCGTGTCAAGGATAAGATGGGTAGATGGCATCAAGGATGCAACAGGCATGAACTTGGGCAAACTTTGGGAGATGGTGAGGGACAGAGAGGCCTGGTGTGCTGCAGACCATGGAGTCACAAAGAGCTGGACATGACTGGGTGACTGAACAACAACAGCAATTTATTAGCCAATAGTTTTATATGTTCTTGATGCCAGTCAATAACTTGGAATTGCTAATGCACTAGTGACCAATTCTTTTGATTGACTTCCTTTGTTAGTTGCATGATTCTATTCATATGCTACACGAATTAGCCCTCTAAGATTGCTATTAACCATACAGCTTTACATCTATACTGCATAACAGGGTTACTCAGAATCTAATTTGAAGGTCATATTTCAAATTTTTAGCTTCTTTGTTTCCCTTTTTAAAATGTTGTAAGACAATTACAAACAGAACCATCCAGTGTCACAAATTAGGTAAAATCAAAGGTTTAAAAAAAAATTCTCTCATAAAATACAGGATACTTTAAAATTAATTGCTGTGTTATTCGCTGCTAATTATATTAAAACATTTACAAATTATATATAACAAACTACATAACTTTGTAGTTTAAAAAAATATAAGTAACTGTTCATTGTTGTCATGGGTTATCTTGTTAATATGTACTGTTTTTACATTTACATTTATAGTTTTTACATTTCTTAAGTAAGAAGACTGCAATCATGGTAAAAATTTGATCCTTAGTTCAAAACCATTCAAAGCAAAAATATGTGTATTTATTTTGTACTTATTTAAAAAGTTCAACTGTAGAGGTCGAGTAAAATGTTACTTTTGGATAGCCTCTTGGGTATTTCACCATTATATCAGAAAAACTGTCTATATAGCACTCTCAAATTGGTAAGGCAATTAAGGCAAACAACCATTCGTGTATTTCTTATTTAAAAAATAGTAAATATAGAAATAATTTTGTAACCTAGGAAAGAGGTTGTTTCTGATTTTCTTGGAGAGAGGTTGAACAAATTCCCAGAGGCATAGGAATGCTTCTTAGTACATGTTTTGGGACTTTTCTATCCTTTTTAAGGGTATATTAAAATATACTAACTTAGAATTAGTATATATAATTACTATTAGTATATATAATTACTATATATAATAACTTAGAATAGCTAACTTAGAATTTCTATATATAAATTTTAAACATTTTTTCCTTCCAAGAGTGTTCAGTCATTTTATTCAATAATTCATCTTTCCATCATAATCAGTGAGAAGAAAACTTTACAAATATGTAAACAAAAGCTTACTAGTACAGACTTTCTAAATTTAACAATAATGACCAAAAAAAACCCAGTAAAAGATAAAATTCATTTTCTGATTTCCTTGAAGCTCTTGAACAGTTCTTCATAGTGAAATTTGGTCTAAAATACCTGTAGGGCTAGAAGAGATTGTTTCATTACAATATATTATGTTCAATGCCCCGTTTAAAGCCACATCAAGTTATAAGTAGTAATGTTTTTAAAAGACCATCCCATATAGTTCTCTTTATGCCAGAGTCATAATGGAAAAATTATTTATTAATGAGTTTGATTTATAAAATTGTACCCATTGCAATTTTTGCCTGTGGGCACTGGAATAAAGTTAAAAACATTCAGTGAGCTATAGAACACTTAACAATTACAAAAGCAGTCAGCAGCACCATAAATCACAGTTATTCTGAAACAATACACCAAAAATGCAATTTAAACTGATAATGTATCATTTAATTATATTTTGATGTAGAGCAACATTTGTCTAAATGACCTAGAAAAATATGGAGTCTTGGAAGATTGCTATTATTAAGGAATAAATTGGAGAGCTGGATTTTTATTTATTTTTTGAGTGTGTATGAAATAAAAGGGCAGTCTGAGTCTTTGCGTGTCATCAGTTACAGCTTAAAGAGGAGCCAAGCTCCGAACATTTGTACACTTTGTGATGTACAATGAGTTAGAGGACACTACTATGCAACAGCTGTTGCTGAGTTTTAATAAACCTCTTTGACACATCAGAGACCTATAATTACTAGGAGCGTACCTAACTAGTATTTTCACTAGAAATGATACAGAAGGCAGAACAACCAAATCAGCACCATTTTCTATAAAGGCAAGTTGCTGATCATTCTGGATAAAATAGGTAACACACGATATTTTCTCTTAGTTACACAAACAATATAAATCTCTGCTTTCAAATTCCTCAAGATAGAAATTCCCTCACAAATTAGGAGCATTTAAGAGTTCAAGTGAGTAGTCAACCCTTGATACATGCAAATGTGTTATACAATATACTTAATTCTTGGCAAGAAAATCAGTTAAGTCCTTTCAAAAATATTTCTTTGTAACTAGTAAGTTTTTGCTTTTATTCAAATAGACAATTTGCAGATTAGGAAAAGTATTGCAAAAGGCAGTGTATAAGTCAAGCATTTTGGACACAACCATTCTGAATACAATCTAAGCTTATAAATAATAAGTCCCATGGGTAAATGGCTCCAATAAGGAAAAAGAAGTCCACATTTAAATAAAAGAAACAGTGGGTATTTAAAACAAACAAGCTCCTAAAATGTCCACTAAAATTAGCCATGCAACAGCTTTTCAGTTTGATGAGACTGAAATGCATTTTCTATAGACCCTACTGATAAAATAAAGAGGAATATTCACAACTTAGATCACTTGCATATATGGCTACCATGTGAATCATATGTTATCGCTTCAATATGTTGTTTATAATCAGTGAAACTAAAAAGCATTAAGGATAGGTATTTTTATTCTTCATTTGGAAATGGTTCAGGTTTTGTACTCAAACATATCTTTTCGATAGTAGCTACAGACGTCATACGTGTGCCTAGGGCTTTTAAATGGTTTCTGGTTTTAATAGTTGGTGTGAATCTAAACAAAGTATGGACAATCCTTGTCCTTTTAGGAAAAAGGGGGTAAAAAGCAACAAAGAAACCTAATCAGGTCTAAAAATGAGTTTATCCTATTTTGTACAAAGAAAACAGAAAGAGTCTGGGGAAGATAAACTAATTTCTACCAGTTTCTGTCTACCACATATACACTAACTCAATTTAGATTGATCTGATAATGTCTACAGAATTACTACCAAGACACAAGGTTACTATATACATTTGGACTTTTTTTTTCCACCCTCAAAAATAGCATGAGATGAAATGTTGTCTAAGCTTCTTTTAATTTTATTTTAGTTTTATCTTGATCTCTTACTTCAAAGCAAATAATTTTTTTTACTTTTTTTTTCAAAATTTACCACAGTAGGACAATGCCAGAGCCAGTCTTTTTTTTTTTATATAGAACAACATAACTTTAAACTATAAGATGATGATTTTTAGATGAACACATCTTGATTGATTAAAAAGCTGTGTATGTAGGAAGGGAATGAAGTAGTAGCTTTACTTCACACTTTAAAATTGTTTTCAAAAGTAGCCAATTTTCATGTATAAAAATAACCATTTATTCAACTCTAGGTCAATGAAAGATAATTGGAATTGTACCCAAGAAAACTAAATCTTGAGTTTTGATTTTCAACTAATTAGCTTCTTGCTAATATCTGTGTTAAATTTCAAGGACAAAGTTTAAAATATTTAGGAGATACATCTTCACATTTATAAAAGTGCTCAGAACTTGGTAAAAGCATTTAATCACTCTGAAACTTACTATCTGCAATTCAATATTTACTAAGCAGTTACTGTCTACCATTTATTAAGCAAATCAAAGAACATGGCAACATTTCTATCTTCAATGAATTAAGTTTAACTCCATAAATAAAATTAAAATTTTAATATATCTGATTTGATATTGTTTTTCAAAAACTTATATCATCACTGTTACCAAATATAATTAAACTGGGGCTTCTCTGGTGGTCCAGTGGTTAAGAATCTGCCTTGCAATGCAAGGGACACCAGTTTTATTCCTGGTCTGGGAAGACCCCACACGCTGTAGGGCAACTAAGCCCCACAACTACTTAGCCCATGCTCTTGGCCTTTGAGCCACAACTACAGACTTACATACTGCAACTGCTGCAGCCTGCATGCCTAGAATTTGTGCTCAGCAACAGGAGGAGCCACCAAAATAAGAAGCCTACACACTGCAACGAGAGAGTAGCCCCTATTGGACAAAACTAGAGAAAGCCCCATATAGCATGAAGACCCAGCCCAGTCAATAAATAAATAAATAAAATATATATTTTAAAATATATATAATTAAACTAAGAAATGTGGCCATAGTAAGTAATATTATTCTTTAACAGTAATTACAGTTACTGAGAAGGATGCTATTTTCTTTACATATTCAATTCTATTTGAAATATTTTTAAATTAGAAAAATATTATTTAGAATTCAAAATATCTAGACTGTAAACTACAATTGTGAGCCAGTGATAGGAAACAGAATTTCAATATCTCTTCTTATGCTTTAATAAGTAGCCTGCATTGTATTACTTATTAAATTCAAAGTTTACAAAATTGTAAGCATTTTAAAATGTAGACTTCTTGAACATATCATTCAATGTGCATGATTTACTAATGATACAAACACAGTCTTCATAACAAATAGTTATGATCTGATACTACTTCATCAAAATACATAGAAAAAAATAGATTAAATATATTTTTTAAAAAATCCTAAAAGGTAAGCCTGATCCAGCAAGAGAAATAGCACAATATATCTGAACTGAATAAAAGCAAAGTGGTGAGTAGGGCCCAAACCCTGAACTTGCTGCACTCTAGAAGAAAATTAAAAAGCATAGACATTACTTTGCCAAAAAAGGTCTGTCCAGTGAAAGCTATGGTTTTTCCAGTAGTCATATATGGATGTGAGAGTTGGATTGTGAAGAAGGCTGAGCGCCGAAGAATTGATGCTTTTGAACTGTGGTGTGGAGAAGACACTTGAGAGTCCCTTGGACTTCAAGGAAATCAAACCAGTCAATCCTAAAGGAAATCAGTCCTAAATATTCATTGGAAGGACTGATGCTAAAGGTGAAACTCTAATACTTTGGCCACCTGATGAGAAGAACTGAGTCACTGGAAAAGACTCTGATGCTAGGAAAGATTGAAGGCAGGAGGAGAAGGGGACAACAGAGGATGAGATGGTTGGATGGCATCACTGACTCAATGGATGTGTTTGAATAAGTTCTGGGAGTTGGTGATGGACAGGGAAGCCTGGCTTGCTGCAGTCCATGGGGTCGCAAAGAGTTGGACATGACTGAGCGACTGAACTGAGAAGAAAATGTTGAGAGATCCCAGTGATTGTCTAAAAGAATGGAGGAAGAAAATGGAGGAAATGGTGAAGAATCATTATAGTTTAATGATAATAGCCAATACATTTTCAGAACAGAAGGAAAACATTAGTACTCGGAGGTTGATATTGTATTTCAAGTGCCAAAGAACACAAATTGCAAATGAAAAAAACCACCAAGAACAAAGAGAAAGTGCATAAAATCCACCAAAGAATGACAAACTTTATCAGCAACAATAGATGCCAGCAGACAATGAGTAAGATCTTTAAATCTTTAAAGAAAATAACTGGGAACCTAGAATTACATACCCAACTAAGCTATCATCCAAGAGTTACAGCAAATCAAAGACATCTTGAAAATTCATAGTTTATGTTTCACATATCCTCTTGTAGAAATAATCATGAAGTACTCCATAATTTTAAAAAAAATCATGAGAAAGCATGAATCATACAAGTACAACTGCTGAAACAGGCTGCTAAATCCAATGAATTATTGACTTGAAAATGCTAATGGCCAGTGTTTTTGTGGGTTTTTTTGCATTTTTTTTTAAATTTTATTTTATTTTTAAACTTTACAATATTGTAAAACTTAAATCTACAGACAAAACAGTAATTAGGAAGCATGACAATATTATCAGTAATGGAATGTGTAGAAGTGACAGTCATGTTTAGAAAGATAGAAATTCTGAATTAAAATATTCATTTAAAAATTATGCATATGAATGCATCTCTATATACACATACATATGACAAACTATAGAAAGAAAAAAATGTATTGCAAATGATTTTAGATTAACACATTTTGATGGTACATCTTTTGTTATTTACATTAACATCAATACTGTATTGGATTTTTTTTAAATTGTAGAATAAATCAAATGAGTAGTTATGTTAAAGTTAACAGCAACTATGACTTTCAGAGTGAAAGAGAAGTAATTAGCAAATCAAAGAAATTTTAAAAAGGATAAGATTAAAGACAGCAAACTCAGTGCTAAAACTAATTAGAGATATTGATTTGAACTCAAGATTTTGAATACATATATTCATATATTTTCTAACTCTGGCCAGAAAATTATGCAGAAATAACATATTTTCTGTTTCAGAAAGCAAGCTTGATGTCAAAACCCAGAAGTTACTCTGAAGGGGTTTCCCACTCACCAAAGCTAATGTATCAGAAATAATTGCAATTTATTGAAATATGCATCATACTGTAGTACTTAGACAACTTATTGTTTCAGGATAAAATCACAGAGTATTGTAAAAACTATTGATAGTAACTAGACATAGTACCAAAACTGGTCCATAAATGATTATTTCTGATTGCAAGTGAAACAAATTCAGGTTTGCAATGAGGAATGAGGTTATCACTTTAAACTAATAACAAAATTTAAGTTAGTAATGGTGAAAAATGAAACAAAATACATATTATGTGTTTTTTGATCAGATACATAAGAAGTGCATATCACCTATGATGTAATCTCGCTAAAGACATTTAACTTAAATATAATCAAGCCTTCAGATCCAACTTCAGTTAAGAGAACCTATGTGTCTGATTCTTTCCAACCCCATAGTCTATAGCCTACCAGGCTTCTCTGTCCATGGATTTCTCCAGGCAAGGATACTGGAGTGGGTTGCCATTCCCTTCTCCAGGGGATCTTCCCAACCCAAGGATTGAACCAGCATCTCCTGCATTGCAGGCAGATTCTTTACCATATGAGCCACCAGGGAAACCCCATAGGGGACTGGAGAAATCAAATTACTTCACAAGGAAGAAATACAATCCATAAAAAATGATCCACTAAAGGACAACTGGTTGGTTTTTCTGCAAGTCAGTATAATACAGATTATTCTAAATTACAGCAGTCAGATGTATGGTTCTGGATGAAATGTGTGGTCTTGTGTTAAATCCTAACTTAAAGAATCTTTGGAGGACCATTAAAGGAATTTTAATATGGATTAGGAGAAGGCAATGGCACCCCACTCCAGTACTCTTGCCTGGAAAATCCCATGGACAGAGGAGCCTCATAGGCTGCAGTCCACGGGGTCTCGAAGAGTCGGACACGACTGAGCGACTTCCCTTTCACATTTCACTTTCCTGCATTGGAGAAGGAAATGGCAACCCACTCCAGTGTTCTTGCCTGGAGAATCCCAGGGACGGGGAAGCCTGGTGGGCTGCCGTCTATGGGGTTGCACAGAGTCGGACATGACTGAAATGACTTAGCAGTAGCAGGTATTACATGATATTTAAATGATTAATTTCATCAAGCATGATCATGTTATATTTATAATGTAGGAAAAGATTTTTGCTTTTTGGGATACATCTCTAAGTTTTTGCAGATATACCTGTAGCTTTTTCAGTTTTGCAAGCAGATATTTTAACAGTCACCATCTCCCGGGCAACAGGGCTCAAAATGACTTCACAATCTCATAAAGAACACAACTAGTTGAGGAAACTGAAGTAGGGGTGGATAAGGGTGGAGGATACCAAGACAAGAGGACACAGATTCCTTTATTTTTCCACTAGCCTCAAAGTTGAGCAGAGATCAGGGTGTTCTGCTGGACATACCATGGTTAGGTGTCACAGAACATTCCCCATTACTCTTACTTTTTATAGGAAGAGTATGAAGGTAGACTTGTCAGTGGCAGGAATAAACAAGAAGCTTGGTATCAGGCAGTGCGGCACGTGGATACCAGCTGTTTACTGAGGTGCTCTGCAGAGGCCAGCTGCCTTGAGCCTGGAGATCTTGACACATGTGGGAATTTGCTGCATCTGCTGCTGCTGGTTCCAGGGAGCCACACCCCACTGAAGATGAGTTCAAGGGCAGTCTTTTCCTCTCAGGGTGAGGGGCAGGGCCCTGGTTCTAGCCAGCTTATTCTTGAGGCAACCCAGAGGGAGACCCCATTGCCATTTCAGCTAATTCTGCTTGTTGTATCACAGTGCTTAAAATCTACTTCAAAATTCTTTAGCATTTTGAGATTTTAATATTTATGAGCAACAAGTAAAGAACACAAAAAAGTACATAGATTTGAAACAAAGGAAAAAAAGGTAGTCCAATGATAATCAGAAATCAGACCAAGCAGAGCTCAAATCTCAATAATTTTAAATCTATTAGACTATCTAAATGCATAGAATGGATTTTAAAACACTCTATATGTCCCTTATGCCTCTATCTGCCTGCCTAAAGTAAAACCACACAGAGATTGAAAACAAAGGAATGGAAAATACATCAGGAAGACTATAACCAAAATAAGCTGGTGGTTACAAATATATTACATAAAATAGTATTTAACATAAAATCACTATTGTGGATGAAGACAGAAACTTCAAACAAAAGGAAGAACTCATCAAGAAGATGTAACAATCATAAGTTGTAAACAGCCTCAGGATCCAAAAGACAAAATTTCACAAAGTTGGAAGTATAATTTGACAAAATCTATGTAATTACACATTTTTTTACAAAAATTAACCATACACCAGATTACAAAATATCACAAAATTCAAGAAATCAGTACCATATAAGTCTCTTTATAAACATCAAGATTAAATTAGCAATTAGTCTAGAGTGTTATGTGCATTGACTTTAAGTGTACTATTAAAATGTCTAGTCAAGGGTATGGTTTTTCCAGTGGTCATGTATGGATGTGAGAGTTGGACTGTGAAGAAGGCTGAGTGCCGAAGAATTGATGCTTTTGAACTGTGGTGTTGGAGAAGACTCTTGAAGAGTCCCTTGGACTGCAAGGAGATCCAACCAGGCCATTCTAAAGGAGATCAGCCCTGGGATTTCTTTGGAAGGAATGATGCTAAAGCTGAAACTCCAGTACTTTGGCCACCTCATGTGAAGAGTTGACTCATTGGAAAAGACTCTGATGCTGGGAGGGATTGGGGGCAGGAGGTGAAGGGGACGACAGGGGATGAGATGGTTGGATGGCATCACCAACTTGATGGATGTGAATTTGAGTGAACTCCGGGAGTTGGTGATGGACAGGGAGGCCTGGCATGCTGCGATTCATGGGGTCGCAAAGAGTTGGACATGACTGAGCGACTGAACTGAACTGAACTATCTCACATGGTAAAGAGGAAATCACAATGGAAATCAAAGTGTTCTGAAATGAATGACAAATGAAGGTGCCATGAAGGAAAAATTAAAGGATGCAGCTACAATTGCAGGTGTACTTTGGAGAGAAGCAAATTTATATTGTAAATATACTTAAAGCAATAAAGTGAACTATATAACAAAATAAAAAATTAGGAAAGAACTCAGAATTATTGTTTCTCTACTCTACCATCCTTAAAACTAGAACAGAAAAAAGGAACTAAAAGCAGGAGTTACTAAAACAGAAAAAGACAGATAGACAAACCAAAAGTTGTTTCTTCGAAACCAATTTAAAAATAATACTGACAGATCTCCACTAAGACTAATCAAGGGAAAAATTAAAAAATGTAAATATTAATAATATTAGGGATGATGTAGAACATAAATTCACAAAGAGTAGATACTATTTCAAAGTTCTAAGACTATCTACACAAATAAATTTGAATATCTAAGATGGTATAGATAATTTTCTGGAAAATTTTTAAATTGGCAACATATCAGAAATGCAAGGAGACAAAACAGAAAATCTGCATAACATACCTCCTTCTATGCCCTACCTTACCCACAAGTAAACAACACACATACATAGTCCCAAACTGAACAGATGAGTTTATAAAAACACAATCACAATAGTATTTCACAAAACTGTTTCATAATAGTATTTCACAAAACTGTTCACAATACTATTTCACAATACTAAATCACAAAACTGTTTCAGATAATGGGGGGAGAACAATGAAAGCTTCCCTAGTCATTTCCTGAAGCTTTCATAAGGTATGGAAGGCATAATGCCAAAACCAAACATAAACTAAAACAAAGAACCTTCTCAGTTACGTAGATCAAGGTCCTCAAACTCCGGGATCGAATGCCTGAAGATCTGAGGTGGAGCTAATGTAATAATAATAGAAACAAAGTACACAATAAATTTAATGTGCTTTAATCATCCTGAAACCATTCCTGCTCCTCAGTCTGTGGAAAAGTTGTCTTCCAGAAAACCTGTCCCTGGTACCAAACAGGTTGGGGACCACTGACACAGAAGATAACATCCTAAATGAAATATAAATAAGTTGAACTCAGCAAAAAAAAAAAAAAAAAGCAAAGCAAAAAGACAGGTCACACTGGGAAAGATATTTCTAATGTTTAAAAATTTTAAAAAACTCACTATTCAGAATAAGAATAAGAAAATAGAATAGAAAAAATGAATGCAAAGAAATATTTGGTGGCCAGAGAGAGAAGTGTTTGTTTCCACTAAGATCACTGCATCTGATTTCCCTTCCTTTAGAATCACCAGTTTTGCTCAGGTATATAACTTCAACCATCACATGGGGTTTAGAGAAAGCCAACCAAGCCACTTTTAAATCTTTCAGTGTCATCTGGGCTACTTATGAGAAATAATGAAAAAATGAATATAAAAGTTAGACACTCCTTGAAATCAGATAATTTATGAACTAAAGAAAAATTGTAAAACTAAAAAAAAAAGTGGCGGGAGGTAGTAAAAACTTCACTTTTTACAAATACATAAACTGAGAATTAAGATCATTGATAGTTTTCTCATGTGTTACACCAATTTATGTCTCTTAGATGAGAATTCTCATTTTAATAATTTTTCATTTTACATTTCAGTTCAGTTCAGTCAACTAAGTCATGTCCAACTCTTTGTGACCCCATGAATTACAGCATGCCAGGCTTCCCTGTCCATCACCAACTCCTGGAGCTCACTCAAACTCATGTCCATCGAATCACTGATGCCATCCAACCATCTCATCCTCTGTCATTCCCTTCTCCTCTCGCCTTCAATCTTTCCTAGCATCAGGGTCTTTTCCAATGACTCAGTTCTTCGCATCAGGTGGCCAAAGTATTGGAGCTTGAACTTCAGCATCAGAACTTCCAATGAATATTCAGGACTGATTTCCTTTAGGGTTGACTGGTTTGATCTCCTTGCAGTCCAAGGGACTCTCACGAGTCTTCTCCAGCACCTCAGTTCAAAAGCATCAATTCTTCGGCACTCAGATTTCTTTATATTCCAAATCTCACATCCATATGTGACTACTGGAAAACCATAGCTATGACTAGATGGACCTTTGTTGGCAAAGTAATGTCTCCGCTTTTTAATATGCTGTCTAGGCTGGTCATAGCTTTTCTTCCAAGGAGCAAGCATCTTTTAATTTCATGACTGCAATCACCATCTGCAGTGATTTGGAGCCCTAAAAAATAAGTCTCTCACTGTTTCCATTGTTTCGTCTATTTACTATGAAGTGATGGGACCGTATGCTGTGATCTTAGTTTCCTGAATGTTGACATTTCAGCCGACTTTTTCACTCTCCTCTTTCACTTTCATCAAGAGACTCTCTAGTTTTTTTTTCACTTTCTGCCATAAGGGTGGTGTCATCTGCATATCTGAGGTTATTGATATTTCCCCCAGCAATCATGATTCCAGCTTGTGCTTCATCCAGCCCAGCATTGATGTACTCTGCATATAAGTTAAATAAGCAGGGTGACAATATACAGACTTGAAGCACACCTTTTCTGATTTGGAACAAGTCTGTTGTTCCACGTCCAGTTCTAACTGTTGCTTCTTGACCTGCATACAGATTTCTCAGGAGGCAGGTCAGGTGATCTGGCACTCTCATCTCCTTAAGAATTTTTCACAGTTTGTTGTGATCCACACAGTCAAAGGTTTTGGCAAAGTCAATAAAGCAGATGTTTTTCTGGAACTCTTTTGCTTTTTTGATGATCCAGCAGATGTTGGCTGGTCCCTCTGAGTTTTCTAAATCCAGTTTGAACATCTGGAAGTTCATGCTTCACGTACTGTTGAAGTCTGGCTTGGAGAACTGTGAGCATTACTTTGCTAGTGTGTGAGATGAGTGCAATTGTGCAGTAGTTTGAATATTCTTTGGCATTGCTTTTCTTTGGGATTGGAATGAAAACTGACCTTTTTCAGTCCTGTGGCCACTGCTGAGTTTTCCCAATTTGCTGCCATACTGAGTGCAGCACTTTCACAGCATCATCTTTCAGGATTTGAAACAGCTCAACTGGAATTTCATCACCTCCACTAGCTTTGTTTCTAGTGATGTTTCCTAAGGCCCACTTGACTTGGCATTCCAGGATGTCTGGCTCTAGGTGAGTGATATCACCATCATGGTTATCTGGGTCATGAAGATCTATTTTGTATAGTTCTTCTGTGTATTCTTGCCACCTTTTCTTAATATCTTCTGCTTCTGTTAGGTACATATCATTTCTGTCCTTTATAATGCCCATCTTTGCATGAAATGTTCCCTCCTTTGGTATCTCTAATTTTCTTGAAGAGATCTCTAGTCTTTCCCACTCTACTATTTTCCTCTATTTCTTTGCATTGATCACTGAGGAAGTCTTTCTTATCTCTCCTTGCTATTCTTTGGAACTCTCTATTCAAATGGGTATATCTTTCCTTTTCTCCTTTGCCTTTACCTTCTCTTCTTCTCAGCTATTTGTAAGGCCTCCTCAGACAACCATTTTGCTTTTTTGCAGTACTTTTTCTTGGGGATGGTGTTGATCACTGTCTCCTATATGATGTCATGAACCTCCTTGCATAGTTCTTCAGGCACTCTGTCTATCAGATCTAATCTCTTGAATCCATTTGTCACTTCTACTGCATAATAGTAAGGGATTTGATTTAAGTCATACCTGAATGGTCTAGTGGTTTTCCCTACTTTCTTCAATTTAAGGCTGAATTTGGCAAAAAGGAGTTTAGGATTTCAGCTACGGTCAGCTCCCAGTCTTGTTTTTCCTTACTGTATAGAGCTTCTCCATATTTGGCTGCTAAGAATATAATCAATCTGGTTTTTGTATTGCCCATCTGGTGATGTCCATGTGTAGAGTCTTCTCTTGTGTTGTTGGAAAAGGGTGTTTGCTATGACCAGTGTGTTCTCTTTGCAAAACTGTTAGTCTTTCCCCCGCTTCATTCTGTATTCAAAGGCCAAATTTGCCTGTTACTCCAGGTATCTCTTGACTTCCTACTTTTGCATTCCACTCCCCTATAATGAAAAGGACATCTTTTTTGGGTGTTAGTTCTAAAAGGTCTTTTAGGTCTTCATAGAACCATTCAACTTCAGCTTCTTCAGCATTATTGGTTGGGGCATAGACTTAGATTACTGTGATACTGAAAGGTTTGCCTTGAAAATGAACAGAGATCATTCTGTCGTTTTTGAGAATGTACCCAAGTAGTGCATTTCAGACTCATTTGCTGACCATGATGGCTACTCCATTTTCTTCTAAGAGATTTTTGCCCACAGTAGTAGATATAATGGCCATCTAAGTTCACCCATTCCAGTCCATTTTAGTTCACTGATTCCTAAAATGTCCATGTTTACTCTGGCCATCTCCTGTTTGACCACTTCCAATTTCCCTGATTCATGGATCTAACATTCCAGGTTCCTATGCAATATTGTTCTCTACAGCATTGGACTTTATGTCTATCACCAGTCACATCCACAACTGGGCATTGTGTTTGCTTTGGCTCTGTCTCTTCATTCTTTCTGGAGTTATTTCTCCATTGTTCTCCAGTAGCATATTGGGCACCTGCTAACCTGGGGAGTTTATCTTTCAGTGTCCTATCTTTTTGCCTTTTCATACTATTCATGGGGTTCTCAATGCAAGAATACTGAAGTGGTTTGCCATTCCCTTCTCCAGTTGACCACGTTTTGCCAGAACTCTCCACCATGACCCATCCTTCTTGGGTGGCCCTACATGGCATGGCTCACGGTCTCATGGAGTTATACAAGGCTGTGGTCCTTGTGATCAGTTTGATTAGTCTTCTGTGATTGTGGTTTTCATTCTGCCCTCTGATGGATAAGGAGAAGAGGCTTATTGACGCTTCCTGATGGGAGATACTGTTTTACACTTAATCTTTCTCATTTTACAGCTGAAGAGACTGTTCCAAGGAAGTTAAGTATCTTCTCTAAGGCTCTGCAATTCAGTCTCTCAGCTCAGACCAGAAGGTGGGTCTCCCAATTCCTGGTCCACAACATATTTGCTGCTATCTGCAACTTAAACTTGGATTCTTAACTCAAGCAGAAAAAATAAAATTATCTGCTTTATTGATTTCTCCATCAGCATAGCCTTCCATGAGGCAGAAAACCTATCATAACTGCTTTCAGTTCAGTTCAGTTGCTCAGTCATGTCCAATCCTTTGTGACCCCATAGACTGAAGCATGCCAGGCTTCCCTGTCCATCACCAACTCCTGGAGCTTGCTCAAACTCATGTCCATCCAGTCGGTGATGTCATCCAACCATCTCATTCTCTGTTGTCCCCTTCTCCTCCGGCCTTCAATCTTTCCTAGCATCAGGGTCTTTTCCAGTGATTCACTTCTTTGCATCAGGTGGCCAAAGTACTGGAGCTTCAGCTTCAGTCCTTCCAATGAATATTCAGGACTGATTTCCTTTAGGATTGACTGGTTTGATCTCCTTGCAGTACAAGGGACTCTCAAGAGTCTTCTCCAACACCACAGTTCAAAAGTATCAATACTCAACTTTCTTTATAGTCCAACTCTCACATCCATACATGACTACTAGAAAAACCATAGCTTTAACTAGATCAACTTTCGTCAGCAAAGTAATGTCTCAGCTTTTTTTAACTGCTTTACCAGAAACCATTTTCTTTTCATGTGTGATGTTAACCATGCAACCAAGTATCAGAATTCTGCCAGAGAGAGAAATGCTAAAAGGGTGGGTTATTCTGTTCAACACAATCAGATCTAAGATTAGTGCCTCAGCCAAATGGGAGCAGAAGAATGTGCACAGGATCTTTGGGGGGAACTTTATCAACTCTAAGATTCAGTGAATGTCAGTTAGCTACTTGAGATACATTAACTTTTCCAGACCCAAAGGAGTCTGGGTCCTAAATTATTGCTTCTATGCCTGAGACAAAACTCCTCTTTTTGGGGAGATAGGTGTTTTTTTATTCTCCCCTCTTGTCTGCTGTTCACTGATTCTAATGATACTAAATATAATTTGTTAAATGGGGGCTGAATAAAAATATACAGTTGTGTCTTAAATAACATGTCACATCAGGGTACCTTTATGGTGCCATCAAATTACCCTATTTAAAAAAAAAAAAAACTCCTTTGTGTTTCACCACTTTCTTCTTCAACAGAATGTCTGTCCCACTTTCCTCTTTTCCTTTTTTGTCTTTTTGGTTTCTACAACTTCACAATTTCATGCAAAATGTAACAGTTAATTAGTTTTTCACACTCCAGTATGTATTAACTTGTCAAATATATTGTGATTGTTTCACTCTATCTGCCAAATCTTTGAATTATTCATGAAAATTATGCTTCCAAGCACTTCTTCCATGTCTGAAGCAGCTGACCACATCTCCTGGTGTTCAAGCAGCTTGTCCTCGATAGACCAGGTCCTATCTCTCCTTACAAAAAAAAATTCATGGCATTGCCGTATCTCACGGGAAATTGAATTTCATAAACAGTACTGATTCACAATGCAGATTTCCTGGACTCTACTCTCAAAATTCTGATTCATCAGACTCAGAGGTAGCTCGGAAACAGGTGTTTTTGCAAACTTCTCAGCTGTTTCTGACTTCCCAGGCGGTGCTAGTGGTAAAGAATCTCCTGCCAATGACAGAGATGCAAGAGAAGTAGGTTCAATTCGTGGGTCAGGAAGATCCTCAGGAAAAGGAAAATGGCAACCCACTCCAGTATTCTTGCCTGAAAATTTCCACAGACAAGAGGAGCCTGGTGAGTTTCAAAGAGTCAGACATGCCTGGGCAACTGAACACACACACACACGTTTCTAAGAGTTGTCTTTGGATTACTCTGAGAAACAGTGCATTCAGAATTCTACTCTGCTCAGTAAGGTCTACTTCTCTCCAAATACTACTTACATATCTTTGTTAAATTGAATTTGCTCATTGAACTATCTATGGCTAATACTCACCCTTCCTTTAAGATCCACATCAAGCTATCTTTCTCCTTGAATCTGCCTTGGTCATTCTGGGAAAGAGCTCTTCTTGAACTTACAGTACTGTCCTTATTGTTGTTCACACCTGGCCTTGGTTCTGAGTCTGTATCAGTAGGAATATCTGCTGAGTCCTCTTCAGGCTAGAAACTGCTCTTTCCTCTACGGACCTTGTACCAAATGTCATGTGGCTACAGACCACTCCTGCCACCCACCATAGCTATGGCTGATTTAAAGTGGCCACGGCTGAAAGTTGCCAGACTTCTCTCCTGGAGTCCAGAAAAAGCAATATTGCCTCTCTGGACACGGGAAAACTGGAATTATTAGCAGACACGTTCCCTTCTGTTGAGGAAGCTAGTGTACATATAAACTTGATGAAATCTATGAAATAATAAAACAGAGACAACTACTTGAATTTTTGATTCCAGTTTTCCCTGAAGCCCAGCTGTATCTCTGGCTCACCAAAATACAGCTATTCAGCACACTCACAGATTATGTGCAGAATTCTCAGGAAAATAAGTATGTCTCATTTTTTTGACTGAGCCATTTTACATTGTATTTTTGTTGCTTGAAATTAAAAGGGTCCTTAAATGGCTACTGGCATATAACATTTAAATCTTGATGTGTTCTCCCAAATGTCATAAGTTCTGTAAGAGATATTTCTATTTCTTTGTCTCCAATTTCCTTCTCAGCCAACAGTACAGATGTCCCCACCCCACTTTCCGCTACTGGAACTGCTCTTAATAAGATCATCAAGGACTTAAGGTATGAACACCAATTTTTTGATTTCTAATCACATCTACTTGTTTGTATCTTTGCCCACATACTAATTTTGAGTTCCGTATGTTAGATGGTAGATCACTCCTTTGCCTCACTACACAAAAGTGTACCCTGGAAATTCTTCTTGATATCTCTTATATGTTCTATTGCCTCATCCAAGATGTGCGAATTTTATTTCCTAAATATTTCTGTGACTTGTTAGCTTTATGACCAGCAATTTGATCTTTCCTTAGTCTCTACGTGCATAATTTCCTTATCCATAAAGTGGTACATGGTAGCTATCATTGTTCTGTGGTTTGTTGTGAGGATTACAGAGAATATATTTATAGCACTTAAAACACTGACTGGCACAAAGAAAGGGTGGTGGTAGATGTTTTGTAATTATTACTGAATCAACCAATCACTGAGTCCTGCCTACAAAAGGATCATGGTGTGATTCAGGTCTTTGTCAGCTCTGTCCTCAATCATACAATAACAAACTCCTAAGTATTTTCTTATCTCTACTCTGCTTTGTGCAAAATTGAATCTGTAACCCTTCTACTTCAAATTCATCACTAATACTATATAGTACATAAAAGTCAAGTTTCTCTAATATGACAGATACAGTGTTTCATGATTTGGCTTCTCATCTCTCCAAAGTCCTTCAACAAGGCAATTCCTCCAGAAAACCTTGGGAAAACTATTTCTTGCATCTCTGTACTTATTTTTGTAACCCTCTGGCTAAAACATATTTTTCCATGATTTGGCTTGGTTGTCTCCTATCCATCCTTTAAGACTCAACATTTCCATGAAACTTTCAGCTTTGAGAGCTATTTTCAAATTCTCCTGTCAGTTTTCCATCGATTTTCCTTATGCATAAGAAAGTTATTGCACCTGCATTGTATCATAAGTTCTATTTATATGTCTGTGCTTCTCAGTGTATGAGGGAGAGAGACACATAAAGGAGAACTCCCTGGGGAGGGGCCTGTGTTGTGCTTTAAACCTCAGCCAAACCATGGTACCTTGCATAATGTTTGTTAACTGAAGGAAGGCATTATGAACCGTTTGTAGAATCAGCCCAAACTTATGAATGGAAGATCCTAGAAAGTTCACATAGTCAAAAGTGGGAAAATATTATGAGAGTTTGACAAACTCTTTATCTTTCATAGCAGTCTCCAGATGTTCAGCTCAGTTCAGTTGCTCAGTCGTGTCTGACTCTTAAGACCCCATGAACCGCAACACGCCAGGCCTCCCTATCCATCACCAGCTGCCAGAGTCTACCCAAACCCACGTCCATGGAGTCGGTGATACCCTCCAACCATCTCATCCTCTGTCGTTCACTTCTCCTCCTGCCCTCAATCTTTCCCAGCATCATGGTATTTTCAAATGAGTGAGTTCTTCGCATCAGGTGGCCAAAGTATTGGAATTTAAGCTTCAACATCAGTCCTTCCAATGAACACCTAGGACTACTGATCTCCTTTAGGATGGACTGGTTGGATCTCCTTGCAGTCCAAGGGACTCTCAAGAGTCTTCTCCAACACCACAGTTCAAAAGCATCAATTCTTCAAGCTCAGCTTTCTTTACAGTCCAACTCTCACATCCATACATGTCTACTGGAAAAACCATAGCTTTGACTACATGGACCTTTGTTGGTAAAGTAATGTCTCTGCTTTTTAATATGCTGTGTAGGTTGGTCATAACTTTCCTTCCAAGGAATAAGCATCTTTTAATTTCACGGCTGCAATCACAATCTACAGTGATTTTGGAGCCCCCAAAAATAATATCAGCCACTGTTTCCCCATCTATTTGTCATAAAGTGATGGGACCGGATGCCATGATCTTTGTTTTCTGAATGTTGAGCTTTAAGCCAACATTTTCACTCTCCTCTTTCACTTTCATCAAGAGGCTCTTTAGTTCTTCTTCACTTTCTGCCATAATGGTGGTGTCATCTGCATATCTGAGGTTATTGATATTTCTCCTGGAAATCTTGATTCCAGCTTGTGCTTCATCCAGACCAGCATTTCTCATGATGTACTCTGCATATAAGTTAAATAAACAGGGTGACAATACACAGCCTTGACGTATTCCTTTTCCTATTTGGAACCAGTCTGTTGTTCCATGTCCAGTTCTAACTGTTGCTTCTTGACCTGCATACACGTTTCTCAAGAGGCAGGTCAGGTGGTCTGGTATTCCCATCTCTTTCAGAATTTTCCACAGTTTATTGTGATCCACACAATCAAAGGCTTTGGCATAGTCAATAAAGCAGAAATAGATGTTTTTCTGGAACTCTCTTGCTTTTTCGATAATCCAGCAGATGTTGGCAATTTGATCTCTGGTTCCTCTGCCTTTTCTAAAACCAGCTTGAACATCTGGAAGTTCACGGTTCATGTATTGTTGAAGCCTGACTTGGAGAATTTTGAGCATTACTTTACTAATGTGTGAGATGAGTGCAATTGTGCGGTAGTTTGAGCATTCTTTGGCATTGCCTTTCTTTGGGATTGGAATGAAAACTAACCTTTTCCAGTCCTGTGGCCACAGCTGAGTTTTCCAAATTTGCTGACATATTGAGTGCAGCACTTTCACAGCATCATCTTTTAGGATTTGAAATAGCTCCACTGGAATTTCATCACCTCCAGTAGCTTTGTCTGTAGTGATGCTTCCTAAGGCCCACTTGACTTCACATTCCAGGATATCTGGCTCTAGGTGAGTGTGAGTGATCACTCCATTGGGATTATCTGGGTTGTGAAGATCTTTTTTGTACAGTTTTTTTGTGTATTCTTGCCACCTCTTCTTAATACCATCTGCTTCTGTTATGTCCATACCATTTCTGTCCTTTATTGAGCTCATCTTTGCATGAAATGTTCCCTTGGTATCTCTAATTTTATTGAAGAGATCTCTAGTCTTTCCCATTCTATTGTTTTCCTCTATTTCTTTGCATTGATCACTAAGGAAGCCTTTCTTATCTTTTCTTGCTATTCTTTGGAACTCTGCATTCAAATGGGTGTATCTTTCTTTTTCTCCTTTGCTTTTCACTTCTCTTCGTATTGGTTAGGAATGTAATAAGCTAAAAGCATACAATTCTTTTTTTTTTGCCAAATTAGGCCAGAAGAATTTTATCTGAAAATTGATGCCTAGATTCATTGCCTTAAAATATTTAGTTTTACATGTTATCTTTGGCCCACTAATTTGAAAATTAGCCAGAACTTAAAAAATTAGTTTGGCAATTCCTAAGATACTTTTTTCCAGGCTATGTGATGCAATAAGTCAGTTTAACACTATGTGGTAGTAGAAGGCAATGGCACCCCACTCCAGTACTCTAGCCTGGAAAATCCCATGGACAGAAGAGCCTGGGTGGCTGCAGTCCATGGGGTCGCCAAGAGTTGGACATGACTGAGCGACTTCACTTTCACTTTTCACTTTCATGCACTGGAGAAGGAAATGGCAACCCACTCCAGTGTTCTTGCCTGGAGAATCCCAGGGACAAGCGAGCCTGGTGGGCTGCCGTCTCTGGGGTTGCACAGAGTCAGACACGACTGAAGCTACTTAGCAGCAGCAGCAGTAGCAAAATAAAACAGAATTTTCATCCAGAGATTTTCTATCACATGGGGTGTAGCCACACAAGAAATGGATATAGTATAGTATAACAATTATTCTGTGTAAGTACTAAAGCTGACTAAAATTAGAAGCAGGAACTACTTGATATTTCATGGAAAGTAATGTATGGATATTCAATAAATCATATCTAATCCCAGATCAAAAATTTCCTGATAGAAGTAGAAATACCTCCACAAAGTCTCCAATTTATACTTTATCTATCCACCAAAAGAGATTTAGAAATCCAGAAAACTTCAAATTTTGACATTAAATGGTTATTTTGGTAGGTTTTGTAATTACTTCCCCAAATATACACAGATAATTAAATTAAATTATATATTTTTCAAATTAAAAAAAAAAAAAAAACAATGATCAGAGGCTGAACTTAAGTGACTATAATCATTTCCAAACAAACTCATTCCCCTACCACTGGCAACACATAACCCGGTGTACGAGACAGCAAAAGAGACACTGATGTATAGAACAGTCTTATGGACTCTGTGGGAGAGGGAGAGGGTGGGAAGATTTGGGAGAATGACATTGAAACATGTAAAATATCATGTAAGAAACGAGTTGCCAGTCCAGGTTCGATACACGATACTGGATGCTTGGGGCTAGTGCACTGGGACAACCCAGAGGGATGGTATGGGGAGGGAGGAGGGAGGAGGGTTCAGGATGGGGAACACATGTATACCTGTGGCGGATTCATTTCGATATTTGGCAAAACTAATACAATTATGTAAAGTTTAAAAATAAAATAAAATTAAAAAAAAATAAAATGAAAGAAGCTGAAAGTGACTTGGGGAGACTGAGTTTGAACTGTATTAAAAATGCAGAAATGGCCTCATGTTCTCAGAGCTCTATGCGTGTTCTGTTTCATTTTGTGATATAGAGATAAATAATTTTCATGTTGACTGAAAATTTGTTCATCACTTAACAGTGAATGCAGAAGACACACCAAAAAATACTATATATATGTATATTTATATGCCTTTATAATATATGTATATTAGTAGTTAAAATACTATATTCTTTCAACACTGCCTTTAAAATATTTTATCTATAAAAAACATTAATCCATCAGAATCTGTGAATTTGTTCAGTTTTCATTCTTTCCAGTTGCTTGTCCACTATTTTACTACTCCATGTATTCAGTCGGTCAGTTATTAAATAGCTACCATTAAGATAAGTGGTAGACTACCAAGATAAAAAGTACATCATCTGCCCTCAGAACACCTCCACTGCAAAGGAAGGAGGGAGACATACAATAAAATAAGGGTTCATGGCACTGTTCATGGCAGAAGCATGGCTCATTCTCACAGAAGGGAGGCGGAAGTGGAACCAGGAAGAAACAGTTTGCTCAACTCCAAGTACAGCAGAGCATGCCTGAGTCAGGGAACCCACGTGTGATATGACAAGCATCCATACTGCGCTCTCCAGGTAGCTTTTGTTTGGCCGCTGATATTTCAGTCCTATATTTAATACTGCTTCCTACAAAAAACTATTATCATCATGATCTCAACAAATGCTATGTCATATAGCACTTTAAAAATTATTGCTGAAATGGCACCAAATTTCTGCCAGGTAATAGGGTTTCAAAAAGAAATTTTAAAAGGAGGTGATGTTTTAGACTGGCCTTAACAGATGAGAAAGTGTCTGCCATGCAGACAAATGAGAAAGGTGATTTCAAGACAGAGGGGCAGAAGAGCAAGTAACGGAAACACCAGAGGGCAGGACTTTCAGAAAAACACAGGAGATGAATGACAAGTTTGAGCCATTTGAAATTGCCCCATTTCTTAATAACCCCTCCTTTCCTGTTTCCTTCTCGGTCTTCAATTTTAGCAAAATGTTTACAAGGAAGAGAAGAATTTCACATCAAGGGAGGAAAACTAGGGTGAATTCATTGATGCAGTTGCAATACTGCTTTCGGAACTGAATTGGTCTTTGGAGATCTTTCTTTAATTTTTTTTCTTTTCCTTTACCCCACCCAAAAGAAAAGAAATTGGAAGAGTTTCTATAAACAAAAGGCACTCAACGTATATTTACTATTCACATACATTTAAAGTTCAACTTTGGAATTAGTTCATTTTTTAAAAAAAATTTTCCTAGCCCTGTGTGAAATTCCTTCCTTAAATTAAAGCTAAACCTTATAAAAGTCAGCTTAAAAAAATAAAAATAAAACTCATAATTGCTTCTAGAGTCTACCTACACTACCACCCATTTCTCCTTCATGCATGACTCAAATCCAACACATATATTTACTTAAGAAGTGCAAATAATTCTTCCTATATATCATAAGAAATTTTACAAATAACCACTCATTTTATTTCTCAAGATGAACCTGTAAGGCAGCATTCCCCAGCCTTTTTGCACTAGGGACCAGTTGTGTGGAAGACAATTTTTCCACAGACTGAGGGTGAGGGGAGATGGTTTCATGATGATTCAAATACATTACATTTACTGCACACTTTATTTCTATTATTACTACATCAGCTCCATCTCAGATCATCAAGCAATTAGATCTTGGAAGTCGGGTATCCCTGCTGTAAGGTAAATACTGCTATTATCATGGTATTGATGAGAAAAGAGAGGCCAAAAGAAGGGACATACTTAACAAAAATCAACCCCTTACTCAGTGGCAGAAGCAGATTTGAACCAGGCATTCAAACTTACAAGTCCATGTTCTCAATTATTTCAGCTTGCTGCCTCTCACAATCCTCAGCTCACCTACCTTTCTTGTACCTTATGAAATAATTGAGTTTGAAGAATGAATCTCCAAGATGAATTTCATGGGAAATTATTTATGATTATTGTTTCCTCTATTCCACCTACATTTTCTAGGGCCCTTCCAGGCATTTGTTTGTTACCTACTCCTGGAATGGTGTCCAGTTTCTAGGAAAAGTGCCTTTCTCTCATGGAACTCAGTGTTATAGTGATGGATTATAATAATAATGTCTGATTCACAAGTTCATGTGGTCAAGCTCCAATCACAACAGCTCTTTGTAAATCCCCATTCATGACTATATTTTTCAACTCAAACAGAGGCCATTCTAGTTTCCAGATCCTGCTTGGGTTCTCCATCATGACCAGAGTGAAACACGAATCATAACTGGATTTCTTAATACTTGATTCATATTCATGATGTTAAGAAGCTAAAAATAAAATCTGTGGCTAGCTCTAGTTTTTGCATGTGTGCATATTAATTTAAATCATTCCCCTTTAATTATATTTAACACACATTAGAAATTTGATAATTATAAAAGACCTCTAATTGTCAACATTCATTATTATCACTATTATTAACATATATTAAGCACCCACATTCTCCTAAATGCTATACTCAAGATAAAAGGTATTAACTTCACAATTCCACTGTGAGCATGAGAGAAGATAATCTTCTTTTCCAGACAGAGAACAAAATTATACTTGTCTACATTGACAGCCAGTGGATGATTTAGGGATAAAAACTGGTTGTCTTAACCATGAGACAACTGGATAAACAAAGAATGGCTATAAAACTCTGTACTCTGCTTCTAAACCACATTTGAATCTATTCTTCTATAAATGTCCTTTAAATGTTCTTCATGCCTGAATCAGATTTTTTCTTTTTACTTTTCTTTTCTTTTTTTTTTATGGTAGCATATCTTTCTGCTGCATAGAGATACTTAAATTGTATAAACAGCCAAGTTACTTGAGATGAACTTTACAATATAAATTTTGGCATCAAATAGAATACCATTTATGGGAGAAAAATAACCCATGAGTATAAAATAGTGAAATGTTTTTTTTTTAAGGAAGCAGCTCATAAACTGGCTTTAAGGCGGTTTCAAATGAAGATTGCCCTAAGCATTTGAACAATGATAGATAGCATCAATGGGACAAAGGTATGGACTCTAGGGTGCTACTTCCAAGGCTAACCTTTGGTAGAATGAAAAGAGGTTATACTTTGGATGGAAACATATTTGAAAATTCTAGCCCTGCTATTAATTAGTTATATAATCTGGGGCAAATGAATTGACTTCTTTGAGCACTAGCTTCTTCATCTACGAAAGAGGGTAAATAAAGTGGAACTTACAGATTTTTATGAGATGAAATACCATATTTAAATATAAATAATGAAGTGTCCACATCTGACATGAACTTGGAACTGAGCAAAGAAAGGCCCTCCTTCCTTGACATCCTGGGTAGTGTTACGTGGCCATCTGTTGGCAGACCTAGCATACAGATTAATGCTATTAAGACTGCAATTAAAGTGCTTTGTGGTTTAAATAGGCTATTAGGAAAATGTATTTCATTCTTTTCTTTCTATAAACCTTTTATAAGTGCCCCCTGTTCTTTAGGAAAGATATTTCATTTTGGGTATGTGAAAGAAAATTTGATCCACTCACAAGGAGTTTAGTATTGTAAGGGAGATAGAAAATGTGGGAAATTATAACATGGGGTAGAAAGAATTACAATGAAGATATCAGTGCACCATGGGCAGGACATGGTTAATTCTGTACATAACAGAAAGAAATTGGGGGGAGGGGGGATTTAGTAAAAGAAAAAGACCACTGTACTGGGTTTTGAAAGAAAACCGCACATTCACTAGGGGGATGAATGACATTTGTCACTTGCCTGGCAGAAGATACAGCTGGGCAAAACACAGGATCGTTTTGTGCACATGTGAGAAACTTCACGCAGCACACGTGGAGTACATGATGTACTGTGGCTGGAGATGAAGCTAAACATATAGGCTGAGGTTAGGCTGTAAAAAGTAATGCCGAGAAGGCAAAAATAAACCCTTACTCATATGGTCAATGATTTTCAACAAGGATGCAGGGAAAGAATAGTATTTTCAACAAACCCTTACTCATATGGTCAATGATTTTCAACAAGGATACAGGGAAAGAATAGTATTTTCAACAAACAGTTCTGGGAAAACTGGATATTCACCTGGAAAAGAATGAAGTTGGACCTTGGCCCAATACCATATACAAAATTTAACTCAAAATGGATCATAGACCTACACATAAGAACTAAACCAATAAAACTCTTAGAAGAAAACATAGGGCAAAAACGTCACAACCCCGAGGTTGGCAACGCTTTCTTGGATACAGCCACAAACAGGCAACAACAACAAAGCAGACAAACCGGACTTCATGAAAATGAATAATTCAGAGATATTAAAGGACACTTGTCAACAGAGTAAAAAGGCAACCTACAGAATGGAAGAAAACATTTGCAAATCACCTGAATAAGGGATTAATATCCAGATTATATACAGAAATCCCCAAACTCAACAACAGCAGCAAAAGCATACAAAAAACATACAACCCAATTAAAAAATGCACAAAGGATGTGAATGGACATTTCTCCAAGGAAAATATATGAATGACTGACCAGCACGTGAAAAAATGCTCAACATCGCCAATCATTAGGAAAATGCATATCAAGACCACAAGATGACACCTCATATCCATCAGGATGGCTATTTTTCAAAAAGCAGAAAATTACAAGTGTTGGCAAGGATGTAGAGAAATTGGAACCCTTGTGTTCTGTTGGTGAGAATATAAAGTGCTACAACAGCTATGGAAAACATTATGGTGTTTATATATATATATATATATATATATATATATATATATATATATATATATATTATATCATATATAATAATCATGTGATCCAGAATTTCTACTCCTGGGTATATACCCAAAATAATTGAAAATAGGGTCTAAGAACAATACTTGTACACTCATGTCCACAGCAGCATTATTCACAACAGCTAAAAGATAGAAGCAACACAAGTGTGTATCAATGAATGAACAAATAAGCAAAATGTTTCACATACATATTATTCACCCTAAAAAAAAGGAAATTCTGGTACAGGCTACATGAATAAGCCTTGAGGATATTATGCTAAATTAAATAAGCCAGTCACAAAAACCAAATATTTATGATTTCACTTATATGAGATACCTAGAGTAGTCAAAATCATAGATACAGAAAGTATAATGGTAACTGCCAAGGGCTGAGGAGAGGGGGCAATCGGGATTTATTGTTTAATAAGTATAGAGTTTCAGTTTTGCTGTAATAGATGAAAAGAGCTCTGGAGATTCACGGTGTCATGGTTGTACAATAATATGAATGTACTTAGCGAAATTTAACCATTTATTTAAAATAACTAAGATGGTAAATACTATATGCTATGTATTTCACTACAATTAAAAAAAAAGCCACACCAAGAAATTTAAAAATATATCCTGGGAAGTGGTCAGTTGTTTCAGGGAAGGAGAGGGACATGATCAAATTTTGTAAATATAGTCAGATATTTATAGGTATATAATAATTTTATTCAGGAAATAGTGAGAAATCATCTCATACCAGTAAAACCTCATCGGACAAATTACACAACCTCTAACTAAACAATGTTTGTATTTAATGAGACTATTCAAATAACATTTTGACAAGATAAATGTATGAACTTTTAATAGATGTTCTAAAACTGAGGTATTACACCGCAGCGATATCAATTGCTTTGGATGCCTATTTATCTTTGGATCTTCATAGAACATAGCTGAGTGTCAAATATATTTTATTTAAAAATTAAGGAGGCATGCATGATTGACACAGTGACTGAAATTAAAGGCAAAGAAAAACGAGACAATACAATTTCTTTAAGCAAGTTCATCAATTCTGACTTGTGATACTTAAGAATCTACCTTTTCCTGTCAAAGGAGAATAATCCTTTATGATTTTTACAACAAATGCCACTTACCCATTCTTTGCTTGAAAGGTGGGGAGTTCTGTAGAGAAAGGGGGCTGGAAAGTCAGTTGGAAAATATCAGGGCTATGTCAGTCAGAAAATTGTCAGCTAGTTGCAGGTTAAAAAAGATTTGCTAAAAGTAGTGGTGTTTTCACTGGTTCAAGTCTGTCAGAAGGCTCTGGATTCTCTAGCACCTCACACCAGTGACTTCAAAACTAACTCACTCCAGATGTCCCAAAGATCATCTAATCAGACATCAAAAGCTGTATGGTGACAAGCTCACATGCTGCTTACGAGGACGCTGTAAGTTTCCACAAGCGTGAAACACACACAGTAGCTACTTTTAAAGTGTGATTCATCTAAATCAGAACTCTGTTTTAAAGTACAGAGCTATTAGGAAAGGGGCCACCCTCCCGAGAAAGAGAAAACTCTTTTAAATGTCTGTACAGTGTCATTCGATGAATAGATTTTGAAAGAAAAAAAAAAAATGAAGCCTGCTCTTCAGAAGAGTTTAGGTTGTGAGGGGAAAAAAAAATTTCCCATCAGAAGAGATTTCTAAGAATTGCACCATGCTCAGGGAAAAAAAAAACAAAAACCTTCCTTCCTTTTAATACTGATTGTCTTGTTACTTCTCAAGGTGAACACTCATTAACCCTTTTCTTCCTTGCCATCAATCTTCAGTAAATGTCCAAAACATGGAAGGGACATACAGCAGATCAGAACTTACAAGAGACGCAGTCCATACCCTTGAGCTTTCACTTTAAAGTAATATGATCTACTTGTACTGTAGTCTCCAGATTGAAGCAGTATTCTCCCCCAAAGAATTTAAATGTGTATATGTAGATATATGTATGTTTCTATGCTGCTGCCTTTGTGTGTATACTTAGCTTTATATTTATATATAGATAGATATAGATATAGACATAGATATTATTACCTTGAGAAATAAAAATAAAGCTTGGTGTTTTACACAGAAATACAGCCTCATTCTATGAGCACTTATGAATATTGAGACATGAAAAGGAAATTTAAAGATGAATTCATACCAATCAAGGTAATAATTTATATCTGGAACTGTGCAGATGCTAGTTTGGGGGTCTGAGTCCTTAACAGTAGTTCATATAGGATTTTTATTTATTATTTCCTTTCAATTATACAAAATTTCTGTGGAAGTCATTCATGATTTAAATAATTTTCTCAGGAGTAGAGAGTTATTGATGCAGTCAGGACACAATCTTGACCTTTGGAATAAGGCTACCTTAAACATCACCTTTACTAAATTTCAAACACGGTCATGCTGTTCACATAAGATGTTGATGAGATTTTTGCTATGAAACACCTTATAAATGTTGTCATGCTCTTGAACTAATTCATATATCAAGATTGTGGTTTTTATTTTCTTCCAAATCTCTTGAAATTAGAAGAACTTCTTGAAGATGCAATATGAGAAAAATTTAGAAGGGGAACTCTTTAAATGTGATGGGTATAAGAGCACTATCTTGTCCAGACATTTCTAGTCTATTCAAGGATTTTGTAAGCTCTTTGAACAATTATTAGAAAATTAAAAAGCTATAACTACAGAGATTACTAACTTTCTGATTATAGAACTCATAGTTTTATTGACAAAAAAGGTAGAACTCAGATAAGTGACTTCATTGATTGCATACTAAATTATTTCCTTTGTTCACATTTCATAGACAGTAACAAAATCAGGCTTTATAAACATTCACCTCTAGAATTACCAAGGTTTGTTCTTTCCTTTAAATTCTATTCTTTCTCAGAATTCAATTTCTCTGATGGAGTCATTGCTAGAATGGTAGGAAGATAAATTGGATCTCACTTGAAATTGCTGACTTCAGCTACCCAACCACATTTTAAATTCCAAGAGGAGAACTTGTGTTTAAACATCTCTCTCCCCTTGACAACACTGAAAAACATAGGTTAACACACTGTCCTAAAGCAGAAAATCATAACCTAAGCTATGCAGAGAGCAAAACAGTATGCTATATAGGTGATTTCATAGTTTTCACATTCTAATTCATTTATACATATGTTTGTGTATATATATACCTATGTAAACACATACACACAAATACAAACATCTTTACAAAATAGTTAAAAGCTGCTGAATGGAATTCATTTTGCCCTTCTTGGAAGTAAAAGTTTTAATCATCTAAATCATATTAATGTGTCAGGCACTGTGCCTGGGGGCTTTCATACAAAAATGAATACATCAGCTCATGCCTCTAAGGAGCCTCGTCTTGTAACAGACATGTAAACAAGCAGTTATATTTGAGTAACATAAGAGCTAATAGAGATAGTACACATGGTAATTCCCTTGAGAGGCTGAGAGGAGTATAGACCAAAGGCAAAGGACACTGGTTTTATTGGTTAAAAAGGTATGACTTAATGATTTGATACTTGCAGGCAGATTGCTAGGGTTAATTGCTTTAGCTCTGGTCTTCACAATGAGGATGTAAGTTTCCTGAGGACAGGGACCATGCCTTATGCTTTCTGGATGGCACATGGCAGAGGTCATGGACATCTAAGGGATTAATCAATTTATGTTGACATAAAAGCAAACCCATCAATTTTCATTATGTGCAGATCAACTTAAACAGCAAGAGACACCATGTCATGGTTACCTCTTTAATTTCTGAGACTGAACTCTGAATAGGGATACTTCTTTTAGATTTTCTGGACTAGATCCAAAAAGAATGATGGGGGAGCACCTCCTAAACAGGGGGCACAATCCCCAGGTTCCTTCATTAGTCATGGCATAGACATTAATGCAGTCTAAATCTGTTTCATCTATTCCTGAAAGGTTTGATGAAAAATTCTTTTGCAGAATAAATTGGGCTTCTAGATTTCCCCCACCTGAACTTGAGTCTTACAAACATAATTGTTTCAGAAACTAAGCTGCCTAAACTTGCCAAACTAAGTAAACATTTGGCCCCATGAAATATTGGATGGCAGTTTTATCTCTTAAAAACAAAGCCATATGAAAACCATCGTTGAAATGTGTCTCCAAGCTCTGGTCTTATCAGCACACAGCGTGAACAGCTGGAGTTACAAACACCAGGACTATTATTAAATCACTGTGTCAGGAGAGGAAAAAAAAAGGAAAACCTTTTGTAGGCTTCAGTATCTCTAAATAATATGATTATATATTACACGCTATTTCTCCCTCCCTTTCACTCTTCAGTATCCATCTCTCCTCCTTGGAAGACAATGGCTAGAGTTTTCTTTCTAATTTACATCAGCGTCTACAATAATTATTTTGTTCCCTTGTTTCTATGGCTACTTAATTACATATCTAATGGATAAAAAAATATGATTTGGACATTCAGAATTTTCGTTGTTTCTATGATGGGTGTCGACAGTCAGCAACCCACAACCAAAAGTCCTCTGACATGTCAGTGACAATTTGATGATTTTAATCCTAAAAGCTAAGCTATTTAACTTTCTCTGTAATATTTCATTAATTCCTTTCATGGATATGAAAATGTTTAATCTAAGAGCAACATCGGCTATAATAACTTCAATGTATGGGACATCCAAGGGAAAATTTTCTAACCAATATATATATATATATACACATGCAAGACACAAAGACAGTGCTTCTACTCACCGGAAAGATTTTCTCTCACTGGAAGCTACCTGTCATTATCTTTGCTGATGAAGTACCAAAACCTCCGAAGAACTGATATTACATTTTCCCTTCTCAATCCTATTGAGAAAGCAGGACCACTGGAAACACTTTTCTTCAGGGTGTCTTCCCAAAGGAATTGGCTCCCCTTACCCTCAATCTTACTGTTGCTATGAATTGTGTTGCTACTGACTTAGGAGCTATTTTTGACCTCTCAATGAGACAATTCAAAAACTCCCATTTATCTGCACATCTTGGATTTATATATTAATATATTACATGCTCGTGAGGAAAGGTAATAATATATGAAATGACCTCAATTATTTAATACACATTTTCAACTTTTTGTGACCCCATGGACTGTAGCCCACTAGGCTCCTCTGTCCATGGGGATTCTCCAGACAAGAATACTGGAGTGGGTTGCCGTGCTCTCCTCCAGGGAATCTTCCCAACCCAGGGATTGAACCCAGGTCTCCCGCATTGCAGGTGGATTCCTTACCGACTGAGCCATGAGGGAAGCCCAATAATATGATGAAATAACCTTAATTATTTAATACACATTTGGAGGACAGCAGTAATTTCCGCTTTACTTCTTTATCCTTCATCATACTCTCAGAATTAGTGACTTCCCCACATTATTTCATCCTAACCGTTCTTGGTCTTTTGTATTCTTTGTAACATCTGATAAGAGTGATAAAGCACCTTCAGGACACACATGCTGCTGCTGCTGCTGCTGCTGCTAAGTCACTTCAGTCGTGTCCGACTCTGTGCAACCCCATAGACGGCAGTCTACCAGGCTCCCTCATCCAGGCAAGAACACTGGAGTGGGTTGCCATTTCCTTCTCCAATGCATGAAAGTGAAAAGTGAAAGGGAAGTTGCTCAGTCGTGTCCGACTCTCAGTGACCCCATGGACTACATCCCACCAGGCTCCTCTGTCCATGGGATTTTCCAGGCAAGAGTACTGGAGTGGGGTGCCATTGCCTTCTCCACAGGACACACATACACACACAAACACACATGCACACACAGACACACACACACACACTATGCCATGAGTAAAACTTCAGGGACTTAACAGGTCCTCTGTAACCCATCCATGGACTTTCAATTTAACAACTTCAAAGATGACCATGTTATTTTTTGAAATAAAATGCATATATTTTAGATATAGCCTAAAAAACTGACCAGTATTTTCTTAATTGATTTTGGTGAATCAAGACAAGTAATAGTTTTAGAACAAACAAAGAGAACAACCACAGCATTATCGTTTTCAGGAATCCACTTTTTAATTTACTCAACCTGCAGGATCATTTTGCCCTAGGGTTAAACGTGAAACCATAAACAGTCATTAAAACACAAAACAACCATGGTAGTTAACCGGATATTAAGGGGGAAAATCACATCTGTTTTAGAGTTCTCTTCCATCCGCAAATTCAGGAACATCAATTTCAAGAACCTGGCTTTATGGCATGCCCTTAAGCCAAGAACACCAGGTTACAATCAAGGCAAGGAAGGTAAGAGGGCCATAACGAGGTTCTTACTACACTATCTTGCCCCCAGGATTCTCTTTCTTTGATTCACAAGCAGTCAGTCGAATTGAATTTTCTATTCCTTGAAAGATAAATAGTCATATAATATTTGCACATTAATAATCATGCTATTCTGATTAACTGGATAGGTTTATGAAAAGAGGAAGGAAGGAAACAAATTTATCTGATGGTACTCTTAGAGACAAATACTGAGGTTTAGTGGCTTTGTAATATTCACAGAATTAGAAATTTGCGATCTGATTTTTCTACTTTAAACCCTTTTAAAACCTCCAACTTGTTCGAAGCTGTACATCTTAAATAACCAATCTGTAATAACTTCACCAGCCAGAAAACAAGTGTGACTTTTCCAGCATTTCAAAAAACATATCTCTGGACATCAAAGAAAAATCTCCCTTCTAGAGCAAGTCTAATGAAGTACAACTAAAAATAACAATCATCAACTGTGGTTTTAGAGGCAATATTTCAACATAATCAAATGTGTCAAATATTCATTCTTACAGCTTCTTATGCTGTGGGTTTTAAGTAAGTTTCATTTCTTGGGAATGATTGAATATAACCCACTTGGGGCTCTGCCATCTGTGAATTACTTACATATGAACACTGTTTAAGAGTGGGAATTTTGTTGTAGTTGCTTTTCTTCTTGGATATTGAAATGAAATGCAATAGAATAGAGCTTTTTAAGCAATTATTTTTCATATCAGTGGCTACATGTGTGCATTATCACATACTCCCCATTTTCATCATCCCTTATCAAACCACAGAAATCAACTACAGTGCAGCTGAAGTGGTAGAGGAATCATCAGATAGAATTAGAGTCTGAGAGATGGGGAATCTGTAGTCTCCAATTCTGTACCGCCTGGGCTCAGGTCTGAGACACACAAAACCTTCTGGGCAGTGTGCTCCCATGTAAGAGCTGTGGTTGTTATGTTCCCATGGTTTCCTTGGAAGACTGCTCCTCTGATCACTGAGCAAACACTACAAGTGACTACAGGGCTATGTGTAGGGTGCCACATAATTTATCATCCATGCATGGACACCTCTGAGAGTTAGCAGGGACGCTATTAATAAATATGCCACATGAACTCAGACTGCCCCAGGCAAACCTAATCATACTGTTACCCCAGAGATGATGCAACTCAAAGAACTTTCTCTCAAGGGTCTCCAACCATTTCATTAGTGCTATATCCAATTTTACTTAGGTCTGAGCTGCTCTGTCCAATAGGAATACAATGTGAACTACAGCCATAATTTTTAATTTTTCAGTAGCTGTGTCTTTTTTTTTTTTAAGTACAAAGATACAGGTGAAAACAATTGAAATATACTTTATTCAACCGAATTTACCAAACCTAATACCATTTTGATGTGGAGTCAATAAAAAATTGTCAATAAGATTTTTTATATTACTTTTTTCATATTTCAATCTTTGACATTCAGTGTGTATGTCACACTTGAAATACATTTCTAGTGCTCAATATCCACATGTGGCCAGTGGTTATGATACTGGACAAGCAGGTGTAACTAGCATTTGAGTTAGGATGTAGAGAGATAAAGGGAGATGGCTATAATACACGTGTGTGTGCACTTTCACACACACAAATGCATTTTTCTTCTTGGTAAAAATAAACACACTTAAATGTCTTCATTTAGACACCTAGTGACTTTATTTTCTTGGATTTCAAGATCACTGCAGATGGTGACTTCAGCCTTGAAATTAAAAGACATTTGCTCCTTGGAAGAAAAGCTATGACAAACCTAGACAGCATATTCAAAAGCAGAGACATTACTTTGCCAACAAAGGTCTGTCTAGTCAAAGCTATGGTTTTTCCAGTAGTCGTGCATGGATGTGAGAGTTGGACCATAAAGAAAACAGCTCTGAAGCGTTGATACTTTTGAGCTGTGGTGTTGAACTCTTGAGACAGCAAGGAAATCAGACCAGTCAATCGTAAAGGAAACCAGTCCTGAATAGTCCTATCTGATTACCCCAGCTTGGAACATAGTGGTATCATATTTTGTTGATATAGAATGTAGCAGAAAGATAGTAGCCCTCACTTTGTCTAGGGAAAGCTTTATTGTTGTATTTTCAGTTGATCTCAACACAGAGCCTAAGTGATAGAAACATGGACCTAATATTGGTGGGGTTTCTGCATGTAAATCATGGTAACACAGATCACACTTTGGTTTGGGAGTATATTAACATCATAAAAATAAGCAGTAAATTATAGTTTTTCTCTTTTATGTAATTCTCTCATTTTTATGGTTCTTCTCTTCCTCCAATCCAATATATTTAAGCTTAACGTGGGCTCAATCAGTGGGCAATAAACACACATACAAATGCCACACCACATACTGGTTCTGTTTATACTCATCATTAGAGCAGAACACATACACCTGATTTTTATTAAAATAATGTTCTATTAAATATGTTTCCTTATAAGGATGGAAAGTGAGAAAATATTACATCTAAAATACTTTCAGGACACTTCCAGGCATACAAAAAGAAACATACAAAATACTCCTGTAAACCTATTTAATTACCCCATGAGTTAGTATGGTGACCCCTACTTCATACATATTATTGCTTTTTAGTTGCTAAGTCAAGTCTGACTCTCCAACCCCATGAACACCAGGCTTCTCTCTCCATAACACTCCCCAGGCAAGAATACTGGAGTGGGTTGCCATTTTCTTCTCCAGGGGATCTTCCCAACCCAGGGATCAAACCCATATCTCCTTCATTGGCAGGTGGATTCTTTCCCATTGAGCCACCAGGGAAGCCATCCTACACGTTAACAGTTTCTTACTAAGAATATTTTATATCACCCTGGGAGAATCCATTTAGTTCATTCAGCATCTCTATATACCAAAAACATTGCCTTTTTTTCTGAAGCCATCATACACAGTGAGACTTAAAGTGGAGAAGAGATTCACTTTCAGAAAATTTTTAAAATAGGGTGCCATTATGGAAGATCACCTATTGCAATGATATACAGCCATCATCGAAAAATTAACTCTTAGGCTATTTCAGAGGATGAAACACAATTACAACTCTTCAAAGAAGATTGGGATTTAGCAGAAAAATCCCACAGTTTCATATGGAAAGAGCACATGGTCTCTTAGTAAACTATTCTCCTCTTCACTTCTCAGTTAGAAGTAAAGCAGTTGTAAGCTTTATTAGGTGTAAGCAGTTTGGTATCTAATTTCACTTTGCCTTCATTTGAATGTTGAGATGTAGAAACTGGGTAGTGGTACCACATGTCTATGATATCAATAGTGTGAAACCATTCACCATTATATGACTTCACACAGCATTGCATGAACATACCACAAACAGGTAAACTATCTCTTGGAGCATCATGAAGCGAGAGGATGAGGGATCCAACTGTACAGTGTGCTAGTTAAGAGCACAGGTTCTGCAGCCCACCACCTGGGTTAAAGTCTTGACTTGGCCACTTACTAGCTGTGACCTTGGATAAATCATTAGACCTCCTTCTGCTTCAATTACATCATCAGTAAAATGGAGACAAAGGCAAGTTGGTACTTTGAGGTGGAAGTGTAGATGACAATGTAAAGCCCTTTAAACAGTCCCAGGCACACAACTGGTGCTCTATAAATAATAGCTCTCACTATAACTGTATCCTAGCAATAGCTCATATTAGTTATTATTAATCTTATAAGTAATATCACATATCCTATCAAAAGGTCTCTAATTATCCACTTACTTAAGACTGTAATGTCCCAGTTAGTTTATGTGTAAGGCGCTTTGATCTTTTACTAGATATGCAAACAACAGGATACCTACTGGAATCACAGGTTTCAGACTCTGCCCACCAGGGTGTGAAGCGCTTGACTGGGCATCAGCAGGTGGGCTTGGCGCTGGGTCGCTGCTTCTCCTCACCAGCAGTGGAGTGCCTATAGGACAAAATAAGAGGTGAAAGGTCAAGAGACCCCTGGGGTGGGGGGAGCAGAAGGTATGGTACAATGCAATTTATTTAAAAGGCTTATAACAGGCTTTAATGTAAAAACATTCTATTCTAAGGATGCCTGTAAATTAATCCATTTAATGATCTTTTTGTCATCTATTTCTAGGATGACACATGGAGACAAAATCTTTCAACTCTTAGCTTTCCCTACTCGCATTTCAAAGTAAGTCATTGTACTCAACAGAAAACGGTTAGGCAATGCAAAAGTAGACAATGTGCAATTGAAAACTGGTCTCAAAAATATATTTGAGTCTTAAAAAGAATGATTATCCAGCAGACAAGTGAAGAGTTTCACAGAGTCAGTGCAATTTGCTATTCAGGAGAGCTGGAAGTATAGTTATTACTGCCATTTGGTGCTTCCCAACTGTTCTGAATGATGATATATACTGAAATAAATTATTTGCTGGGGTTATAGCATTAATGTCTATTTAAGTTCACAAAGAGATGGGCTTCATTCTCTTTCTTTTCTTCTAAAGTAGATAAAACTGATAAGGAAAATAAGTTAGCTCTTCTAAAAATATATCCTGATTTCTTTTAAATTTAATGAAAGCTTCCACTATTAAATATTTGAGTCAGTTATTAAATTCTGAAAACAAATCATACTATTAGAAAGTTCAAATGAAATTCAACCATAACAGAGTGAGTGGCTTAACTACTCTGCCTGCAATTAGGCTAAAAATAATTTGTTTCATACACAATTGACCACTATATAGGAAACTCTCCAAAAATCTGTGACTTAAAAATTGCTCTTATAAAAATTAACTTTATGTTTGTGTGCCTCTAGAGAAAAAATAGTAGAAATGCAATTCTCTGTTTATCAATACTCTGAAAGTAATTCAAGCTATCACAGTTTAAAATAACATTTTTCATACTTCATTCTATATGGTACAGTTACAAAAAGTCAATCCATTTTGAAGTTATTTACAGATCTGATTTTTCTATGTGCTTTATCATCCTTATTCTGTGTACAAAACATAGAATTTCTAACACCTTTCACCCTTATTCAATTATAATTTGCTTTTTTTAAAAAAACTTATTTTATAATAAGAAATCAACATGCTACTGAGGATGAAACACTATGCCAAAAGGTATAATAAAGTCCAAGTTCATGTTCCATTATTTATTTTTTATTAACAGGTATACTTAACTACATTATTCTCTACCTCCATCTTAAACGCCTCCTGTTAAGTCACTTAATTTCTCCTTTGCTGTCTCCAATGAATATTTTTAAATAGGAAAGTGACAGAGTTTTAAACAATCTTTCACTTGGCAATTTAAAATATAATTTTTAAATTCTCAACCCCATTCAAAGGTGACTGTCTGGAAGAGAGAGAGTTACAGTTTAAAAACAAGGGACGACACATTCCAGGGTATAAGAGTAAGCAAGTAATCAGAAGCACTGAAGATGATTTGAGCAAATCCTTGGATGCATATGGAGCTTTGCTGGTGGCTCAGATGGTAACGGAGAAGGTTATTGCACACCACTCCAGTACTCTTGCCTGGAAAATCCCATGGACGGAAGAGCCTGGTGGGCCGCAGTCCATGGAGTCGCTAAGAGTCGGACACGACTGAGCGACTTCACTTTCACTTTTCACTTTCATGCATTGGAGAAGGAAATGGCAACCCACTCCAGTGTTCTTGCCTGAAGAATCCCAGGGACGGGGGAGCCTGGTGGACTGCCGTATATGGGGTCGCACAGAGTCGGACACGACTGAAGCAACTTAGCAGCAGCAGATGGTAAAGAATCTGCCTGCAATGCAGGAGACCTGGGTTCAATCCCTGGGTTGGGAAAATCCCCTGAAAAAAGGGAATGGCTATCTGCTCCACTATTCTTGGCTGGAGAATTCCATAGATAGAGGAAACTGGCAGGCTACAGTCCATGGGGTCACAAAGAGTCAGACATGACTAAGAACTAACACACTTTTTGAATGTATGTAATAGGGTAGAAGGCAGACCTTGTAAGCCAAGCTGAAACGAGAGAGAGTCAACTATATTCAGTTTTATGTAAATTCCTGGGGTGGGGGTGCAGAGTTTAAAATATAACATCTGCTTGAAGGAGTTTACTAAAGATTAGACTCTTAAAAACAACAATGTGAGGACAGTGGGGAGGACCTGGGCTTTGGATTAAACAAACTGAACTTCACCTGGCCTGGCTCTGTGACACTGGACTGCTCTGTGACACAGGTTCATCATTTAACACCTGGTGATAACACTGCATCACAGAGCTGATGGAAAGCTGAAGTAAAATAAGGCATGTATGAGACACTCCACTGTCTGACAAATAATTTTTATATAGGAATCAACCTCCTCCCCAGATATACACACATGAGAAAAAGGAGAGTATAACACTTGTTCTTGTGAGCAATGTTACCTTATCTGCTTGAAAAGCTCAACTCCCAGTAGTCAAGTGAATTTTCTTGGGATACTATGTAAATGAAAATAGTAAAACATAATTCTCTGCAGAAACAGGTATAGCCTTATGAAAGAAATTTAAGCTTTTAAGAAAAAAAAGTTGAGATGGAAAGGAATTTCAAAAGTGGAAAAGAAGTACCACTCATTGGTGATTTTCAACTAATTGAGATAAGACTCATTACATTTCAGATGCAAAAGCCCTCAATTCAGCTCAAGGAACAACACCATGCCTTGATATCATAGTTTAAAATGCACTGGCTGAAGAGCCAAATAAAATAAGAAATACTAAGTACTTTAAAGCATAAAGGGTTTATACAACTTTGTTTCTCTATTCAGTTAAATATTGGAGGCCCCACTATGTATCAACCTTTACAAGAGGTGGATAATCATTAAGATGAATAATCATGGTGCTCACTCTAGGCATATCTTTTAAAGATGGGGATGTGTGGGCAAAAAAAAAAAAACTTCAGTATACAGAAAAGTGGGTCTCAGTGAAGTGTTAGGGGCAGTATGTATGCCTTACTGGAGAATTGATGCCAATGAACAAACAGTGCAGACTGGGTCAAGTCCCATGCTAACTGGCCAGATGCACAGAGCGTAATGGAAGCCAAAGAGACAGCCACAGACAAGCAGCATCCCTCAAAAGAGTAGAATTCCTGATCGGGTGTGTAGCTGCTGGTAACTCTGTCCTTATAGGACAGAATACTGCCTCATCAGGGAAGCTCAATACTTTTTGGATCATTGTACTTCTATATTCAGGGCTTATGGGACATTCAGGAAAAAATTTACACACTCATTCACTGTTCTTCCCCTTAAGAAGATGGCTAGATTCATCATGCTCTCCTAGGCTTAGAGTGAACTAGCACTGGAGTTGGTTCCTAGTTGTATATGAAGAGGGTGCATCTTCCAGTTCTTAAGCAATCACCACTTTGAAGATGATAAATGCAAAATTCAAAGAATTAGAGGTGATTGTCTAATGTGCCTTATAAATACAATAATGCCTTTAAACTGTGGTGCTGGAGAAGACTCTTGAGAGTCCCTTGGACTGCAAGGAGATCAAACCAATTATTCCTAAAGGAAATCAACCCTGAATATTCACTGGAAGGACTGATGCAGAAGGTGAAGCTCTAATACTTTGGCCACCTGATGCGAAGGGTCAACTCATTGGAAAAGATCCCGATGCTAAGAACTATTGAAGACAGGAAGAGAAAGGGATGACAGAGGATGCGATGGTTGGATGGTATCACTGACTCAATGGACAAGAGTTTGAGCAAACTCTGGGAGATGGTAAAGGACAGGGGAACCTGGTGTGCTGCAGACCATGGGATCCCAAGGAGTCAGACACGACTGAGCGACTGAACAACAACAACCCTTATAAATATAATTATAGCAAGTCAGAGAAGGGTCATCTAAGCATGTTTGGGTAAAGGAATTTTGAAAGAGGCAGCAACTAGTTAAAAGGCTCAGCTTGGTACATCAATGAATCATACAAGATACAAAGGCCAACCCAGACTGAAGGTGTTATCTATATAAACACAAGTTGCTGTCTCCTCAGTATAAATGACATGCACACACATCCCTGGGGGGATTTTTTTTTCCCTGTTTAGATAGATGATTTGCTTGGAAAGAAATCAGCTTAAATGCCAGATGATGTGTTATATATGAAATTCTGTTTATAGAGTTTTGAAAGATGTCTCAGAAAGATAGGCAGTTACAGAGACTGAAACCAAGATCCAGAAGAATCATCCATATGATGATGCAGTGGGCAGAGAAAACAAACAGTGGTTTTAAATGTGATCTCCAATGTCAAATATCACAAAGGCACAAGTTCAAAATTGTATGGTGAGTAGGAGCCGGGATTTATTTAAGAATGGTTAATGATTCTCCTGAGCAAAATCAGAAGTACTTGATTCCAGGGCCATTGACACCTGGAAAGCTCTGGGGGTCCCAGTTAAGGTGCCAAGAAGGCTTTCTGTAAGAACTGGGGGGCCCCAAGCATGGAGAGGCTGGGAGGGTAATGTGAAGAAGGTAAAGAGGGACTCAGTGACCACAGGCAAAAACAGAGTGAGCAACTAGAAGACACAGGAGAACTTAGCAACGACTCCACATACAAAGCAAATGAGAAGGAGTGTCCAAAAGAAACCGAAAACTATGCTTATATTTATTCCTTGAGGAAGGACAAGCAAAAAGGAAGTTTTAGCAATTGCTGTGATTTGTTCCAGAAAAGATCCATCACCAAGAATCTTGACTTTAGCCCATCGAAGTTTTGAATGATCTACTTTTAATTTAAGATGTCTTGACATGCATGAGAAATCAAAGATGAGATTTTTCAGTTGGGCATTTATAAAGGTGCGTATGAAGTTCATACTAGAAATCGTACTGGCTTCCAGAATGACTGACAGAGACAAACATGAGGTAAAGCGAGGAAAAGAGGAAGATCAGCACACGCCAACCAACAGCACTGCAGGCAAACCGATGAGAAAAGCTGGGTTTTATGCTCACAGAGTCTTCGGAGTATCTCCACACTGTGTCTAGAATAACATGTGGTTAACAAAGCCACAGAGGTGAGCCTAGAGGAAAGGCAGGGTGGTAGGAAGAAGAAAGGAGCTGAAATTAACATAATAAACTGGTTCTGTAGAAATAGGGGTAAAGGCTGGTTTTGCAGAGGTTGTTTCCCTTTGCTCTAAGATATTCAATTCAGTTCAGTTCAGTCGCTCAGTCGTGTCCAACTCTTCGTGACCCCATGAATGGCAGCATGCCAGGCCTCCCTGTCCATCACCAACTCCCGGAGTTCACTCAGACTCACGTCCATAGAGTCAGTGATGCCATCCAGCCATCTCATCTTCTGTCGTCCCCTTCTCCTCTTGCCCCCAATCCCTCCCAGCATCAGAGTCTTTTCCAATGAGTCAACTCTTCGCATGAGGTGGCCGAAGTACTGGAGTTTCAGCTTCAGCATCATTCCCTCCAAAGAAATCCCAGGGCTGATCTCCTTCAGAATGGACTGGTTGGATCTCCTTGCAGTCCAAGGGACTCTCAAGAGTCTTCTCCAACACCACAGTTCAAAAGCATCAATTCTTCAGCGCTCAGCCTTCTTTACAGTCCAACTCTCACATCCATACATGACCACAGGAAAAACCATAGCCTTGACTAGACGGACCTTTGTTGGCAAAGTAATGTTTCTGCTTTTGAATATGCTAAGATATTACTTCTGTGCTATTGAATTATTGGTCACAGAAACACCTCATTTGAAGAAAGAGAATACATTCTCTTTCCAATGCTACTGACATTTAGGATGACAAGATAAATATAAAGGGGGAAAATGTTATTCAAATACACCTAAATTGGTGTGTGTGTGTTAGTTGCTCAGTCATGTCTGACTCTTTGTGATCCCATGGACTGTAGGCCGCCAGGCTCCTCTGTCCATGGAATTCTCCAGGCAAGAATAATGGAGTGGGTAGCAATTCCCTTCTCCATGGAATCTTCCTGACAAAGGGATCTAACTCAGGTCCCCTGTATTGCAGGCAGATTATTTGCCATCTGACTACCAGGAAGCCCTAAATTGATAAATATTAATATTTCACTTTGATGATGAAAATGCATTGCAAATGGTTAACCTTTTTAAGGGCTTAAAAAGAGATAAATAGGGGGAAAAAAGGCTCTGCCTGGTAAGCAATATTAATAGTATGTTAATAATATTAACAGGATGTGTAAATTGCATCATGGTTGCCTAGATGCTAATTATCTTGTACTATGACACTTGTTGAGTGCATTTGACATTACAAAATAGAAATGTCCTTCAAACATACAGTGACGAGAGAGCAGGTGTTAGGAAATCAGTACTTCAGGTGCCCCTGGCATTGTGAGCCCTCCAGGAGGGTTGCATGTCAGAGTCCAAGGTTTCCTGGTTAACTCAGGAGGTATGTTTGATAAGCTATACCCAAGGCCCATTCCAGATCTGAAAAGAGATAGTTCTGTGATTTATATAGCCAATAAGGAAATTGAAGTCCAGAGAAATTAAGTTCCTAAGTCTTTTGGACTTGATTTCTGCTCCCATTTTATTCACTTGACATTTTTCCATTGCAGGGTCACACCTCCATGTGGGTGAGTGCGTGGAAGTAAGAAGAGCGGTGTCTCTTCAGTGCGGTAGCAATTCTTTTCATCAAAAAAAGTCAGCAGATAGGAACATGTGGATAGGAAAATACAGAAAAAAGGAAAGGATGCTGGGAACTGAGTGACTAAAAGGCAAATAGCAACCCATATCACACAGCAAGTTGCTGACACCATGAGTCAAGGCCCACCAACACATGTCACAGAGGGCACGGTCTCTCTAATAAATGATCTAAACATTCTTTTCCTATTAACCATACAAATAGATTTAAAAAAAAAAAAAAAAAAGATTAGTGGGAATTCCTTGTTGGTTCAGTGGTTAGGACTTCATGCTTAGACGACAGAGGGCATGGGTTCAATCCTTGATAAGAGAACTAAGAGCCCCCAAGCCATTTGGTACAAACAAAAAATAAAATTAGATTTAAAAAATAGTGCAGAGTGCAGTGGCCCAAAGTGCAGTGGCCCAAAGCTTTGAAGTGCTACTTGGCATCTCCTTTCTTCCGTGAAGCTCTTAACCATTCAGACATGACGGAGTTGGTCAAATACTACTTAGGTTGAGTCCTGCTTGCCTCTCCTCAGTCATCTTTGTATGAATCCAATGGTTGGTTTTTGTTTATTTTTTTAAACGGTTTTTAGCTGATGTTCATGAAGAGCAGTGAGTACCTAGAACTATGCCAATGAAGAAAGGAAATCCTATCTAAGAAGGTGCATTTCTGTACCAGAGCTGTGTCATAACCATCCTTTGGGCCCTCTGCTGGAAAAGTAGAATCAAGTCTCAAATAATGCCTTTTTAATTATATCCTCTAGTATTATAGATGTAGGACAGTACTGTATCATACCTCTGTGAATGTAAAATATCTTGTACCTGCTTTATGATATGTAGTAGTGACCGTGCTTTATCAGATCTGTTTTTAATGACGTTATTCTAGAATGTTTTCTTTCCAGATGATGATTGAGAAACGTAATCAAAAAATGGTGCCAGGTACCACAACAGTAACAGAACTTAGCTGTTTTCTGAGGTTTTGTTTTTTTACTTTTTTTTTATTTAATGGAGTGTGCTGGATGTCTCTATAATTTTGTTCAGATGACTGCAGAACTTGGAAAAGCTGTTGCTGCTACTGATGCATAACATACTGCTATTGGTCTTTTTATATAAATAAATAAATCTATATATATATATACATATATATATATAATTTGAATTTTTGGAAACTTTAGCTGTGCTGCCAACTTTGGAAAAAGTATCCCAGTTGTACCGTGTTGGGTTGGCATTGTACAGAAATTAACAGCCATATTGGTCTAGAAACGTTAAACATAATTTTTTCCATTTGTACAGGGGTAACACACTGTATTAAATATGTAAGGTCTTATCTACATGGGTTTGATTACAGAAACTAATAAAGTATTCTCTAAATAATGGAAAAAAAATAGTGCAAGTGGCACATTATTTGTTTTTGGAGGCAAGCAGATTGTGTATGTGTGTTTATGGGCATGAGATAGGGCTTTTCAACTGATGCCTAACAAACTCCCCTGAACTGAAATCTGGAGAACCATTTAAAAAAAAGAAATTCATAATGCTATCAAACTGATCACATGGACCACAGCCTTGTCTAACTCAATGAAAATATGAGCCATGCTGTGTAGGGCCACCGAAGATGGATGGGTCATAGTGGAGAGTTCTGACAAAATGTGGTCCACTGGAGAAGGGAATGGCAAACCACTACTTAGGTATTCTTGCCTTGAGAACCTCATCCACAGTATGAAAATGCAAAAAGATAGGACACTGAAAGATGAACTCCCCAGGCCAGTAAGTGCCCAATATGCTACTGGATAAGAGTGGACAAATACTCCAGAAAGAATGAAGAGACAGAAGAAAAGAAAAAACAACGCCCATTTGTTGATGTGATTGGTCATGGAAGTAAATTCCGATGCCGAAACAAACAGTATTGCATAGGAACCTGGAATGTTAGGCCCATCAATCAGGGAAATTGGAAGTGGTCAAACAGGAATTGGCCAGAGTGAACATGGACATTTAGGGAATCAGTGAACTACAATGGACTGGAATGGGCAAATTTAACTCAGATGACCATTTTACTACTACTGTGGGCAAGAATCCATTAGAAGAAACAGAGTAGCCCTCATAGTCAACAAAAAGGGTCTGAAACGCAGTTCTTGGGTGCAACCTCAAAAACGACACAATGATCTCTGTTCGTTTCCAAGGCAAACCAATCAATATCACAATAATCCAAGTCTATGCCCCAACCACTAATGCTGAAGAAGCTGAAGTTGAACAGTTCTATGAAAACCTACAAGACCCACTAGAACTGACACCCAAAAGAGATGTCCTTTTCATTACAGGGGACTAGGGATACCTGGAGTAACAGGTAAATTTGGCCTTGAAGTACAAAATGAAGCAGGGCAAAGGGTAACAGAGTTTTGACAAGAGAGCTCACTGGTCACAGCAAACACCCTCTTCCAGCAACACAAGAGAAGACTCTACACATGGACATCACCAGATGGGCAATACAAAAATCAGACTGATTATATTCTTAGCAGCCAAAGATGGAGAAGCTCTATACAGTCAGCAAAAGCAAGACCAGGAGCTTACTGTGGCTCAGATCTTGAACTCCTTATGGCATAATTCAGACTTAAATTGAAGAAAGTAGAGAAAACCACTAGACCATTCAGGTATGACCTAAATCAAATCCATTACAATTATACAGTGGAAGTGACAAATAGATTCAAGGGATTAGAATCTGATAAAGTCCCTGAAGAACTATGGAAGAAGATTTGTGACACTGTACAGGAGGCAGAGATCAAGACCATCCCAAAGGAAAAGAAATGCAAGAAGGCAAAGTGGTTTTCTAAGGAGGCCTTACAAATAGCTGAGAAAAGAAGAGAAGGTAAAGGCAAAGGAGAACAGGAAAGATATACCCATCTGAATGCAGAGTTCCAAAGAACAGCAAGGAGAGATAAGAAACCCTTCCTCAGGGATCAATGCAAAGAAATAGAGGAAAACAATACAATGGGAAAGACTAGAGATCTCTTCAAGAAAATTAGAGATACCAAGGGAACATTTCATGCAAAGATGGGCACAATAAAGAATAGAAATGGGGGAGGAGCCAAGATGGCGGAGGAGTAGGACGGGGAGAACACTTTCTCCCCCACAAATTCATCAAAAGAGCAGTTAAACGTCGAGTAAATTCCACAAAACAACTTTTGAATGCCGGCAGAGGACATCAGGCACCCAGAAAAGCAACCCAACTCTTCGAAAGGAGGTAGGAAAAAATATTAAAAACAAAAAAAAAGAGACAAAAGAGGGAGGGACGGAGTTCCGTCCCGGGAAGGGAATCTTAAAAAGAGAGAAGTTTCCAAACATCAGGAAACCTTCTCACAGCCGAATCTGCGCCGAGCTTTGGAAGCACAGAGGGCAATATAACAGGGAGAAAAAATAAATAAACAATTTAAAACTCGCAGATTGCGTGCCCTACGGTAACTCCCCCAGCAGAGAAGCAGCGCAGACGCCTGCATCCGCCATTAGCAAACCGGGGCTGGGCAGGGAGGCGCGGTGTGGGCTGCATAGCTGAGAGTAAGAATCTGGCCTGAATACCCTGAGCGCTATCTGAGCGAAATAATTTGGGCTAGCAAACCAGACTGTGGGATACCTACCACGCGAAAAGCCAGCCCTAACCTAAGACCGCCAGGCCCGCGCACAGAACAAAGGACTGAACAGAGATAGCCGGCTGCAGACCTTCCCCCTCCGGTGACAGGCAGCCAGAGCCGGAAGGGGGCAATCGCAGCCCCAGAGAGACATTATCTATAAAATTGTAAGCAGGCTTCTTTGCTAACTAAAACTTCTTGGGGGTCTGGACGGTCAACATCTGCCTGAGAAGGTGCGCCGGTTTCACATCCAGATAACCGAGCGGCGGGGAGGCGATAAGTCGCAGCATTGGCGCTCGCCTGGGAAGAGCAAATTGGCGCTCGGACCTGGGAAGAGCACAAAACGCAGGCCCAACTGAGTCTGCGCCTCTGAGGACTACCCGAGTGCCTGAACCTGAGCGGCTTGGACCTGGGAGGTGCATGCAGCCCAGGGCCAGCCTCGGATTGTTCCCGGCGGAACAACCTAGAGTCCGAGCAGTGTGGACAGGGAGGCTACACGCGCCGTGAGCGGGGGCAGACCCAGGGTGGCTGAGGCACTGCGAGCCCACGCCAGTGTTATTTGTTTGCAGCATCCCTCCCTCCCTCCCCACAGCGCGACTGAACAAGTAAGCCTAAAAAAAAAAAAAAAAAAAAAGTGTCCTCCACCGTGCCCTTTGAGTCAGGGCGGAAACCAGATACTGAAGAGACTAACAAACAGAAGAAGATATAACAGAGGGAAACGCCTTGGAAGCTACAGGCAATAGATCAAAACCCTGTGGTTACTACGGACTACATAGGAAGGGGCCTATAGATCTTGAGAAATATAAATCTGACCAAGGAACTAGCCAAAAATGAACTGAACCCACAACACCCAAAAAAAAAAAAAAAAAAAAGCCCTAGATATATTTTTATTATTTTTATGATCATTCTTTCTTTTTTTTTTTTAATTAAAAAAAAAAATTTTAAGTCCTCTATTGTTCCTTTAATTTTCACTTTTATAACCTATTACTTTGCAAAAAAAAAAAAAAAAAAGACCCTATTTTTTTCTTCTTCAGCAAACTTCATATATATATATTCTATAATTTTTTGACCTTGTTTTTTTTTTTTTGTTGTTCTTGTTTTTGTTTTTTTCTTCTTTTCTTTAACATTGTATTTTTGAAATTCCAAACTCTACTCTAGATTTTTAATTTTCGCTTTTTGGTATATGTTATCAATTTTGTACCTATAGTTTTTTTTTATATAATTTCTGTGACTTTTTTTTTTTCCTTTTTTTTCTTCTTCTCTGTTTCTTTCTCTTCTTCTTTTATATAACATTGTATATCTGAAATTCCAAACTTTACTCTAGATTTTTAATTTATGCTTTTTGGTATTTGATATCAATTTTGTACCTGTATTTTCTTTATAATTTTTGTGACATTGTTCGTATTTGTTTGTTTGTTTTCTCTCTTTATTTTTCTTCTTCTTCTTTTTTTTTTTTTTTTTAACATTGTATTTTTGAAATTCCAAACTCTACTCTAGATTTTTAATTTTTGCTTTCTGGTATTAGTTATCAATTTTGTACCTGTACTTTCTTTATAATTTTCGCGACCTTATTTGTTTTTGTTTGTTCGTTTTTTCTCTCTTTCTTTTCCTTCTTCTTTTCTTTAACATCGTATTTTTGAAATTCCAAACTCTACTCTAGATTTTTAATTTTCGCTTTCTGGTATTAGTTATCAATTTTGTACCTGTACTTTCTTTATAATTTTCGCGACCTTGTTTGTTTTTGTTTGTTCGTTCTTTCTCTCTTTCTTTTCCTTCTTCTTTTCTTTAACATCGTATTTTTGAAATCCCAAACTCTACTCTAGATTTTTAATTTTTGCTTTTATGTATTTGTTACCAATTTTGTACCTTTAAGGACCCAATCTTCAGGACCCATTTTTCACTAGGGAGTGAGATTACTGGCTTGACTGCTCTCTCTCCCTTTGGACCCTCCTTTTTCTCCACCAGGTCGCCTGTGTCTCCTCCCTAACCCCTCTCTACTCTACCCAACTCTGTGAATTTCTGTGTGTTCCAGACGGTGGAGAACACTTAGGGAACTGATTACTGGCTGGATCTGTCTCCCTCCTTTTCATTCCCCCCTTTTATCCTTCTGGCCACCTCTGTTACCTTCCTCCTTCTTCTCTTCTCTGTATAACCCCGTGAACATCTCTGAGTGGTCCAGGTGTGGAGTGCACATAAGGAAGTGACTACTGGCTAGCCCACTCTCTCCACTATTGATTCACCTCACCTCATTTGGGTCACCTCTAACTCCCTCCTCCCTCTTCTCTTCTCCATGTAACCCTGTGAACTTCTCTGACTGACCCTCACTGTAGAGAAACTTATCATCTTTAATGTAGATGTTTTATCAATGGTGCTGTATTGAAGGAGAAGTTTTGAAACTACTGTAAAAATAAGACCGATAATCGGAAGCAGGAGACTTAAGTCCAAACCCTGACTCCAGGGAACTCCTGACTCCAAGGAACATTCATTGACAGGAGCTCATCAAATGCCTCCATACCGACACTGAAACCAAGCACCACACAAGGGCCAATAAGTTCCAGAGCAAGACATACCAAGCATATTCTCCAGCAACAAAGGAACACAGCCCTGAGCTTCAAGATACAGGCTGCCCAAAGTCACCCCAAAACTATAGACATCTCATAACTCATTACTGGACATTTCATTGCACTCCAGAGAGAAGAAATACAGCTCCACCCACCAGAACACCGACACAAGCTTCCCTAACCAGGAAACCTTGACAAGCCACCTGTACAAACCCACACACAGTGAGGAAACGCCAGAATAAAGAGAACTCCACAAACTGCCAGAATACAGAAAGGACACCCCAAACTCAGCAATTTAAACAAGATGAAGAGACAGAGGAATACTCAGCAGATAAAGGAACAGGATAAATGCCCACCAAACCAAACAAAAGAGGAAGAGATAGGGAATCTACCTGATAAAGAATTCCGAATAATGATAGTGAAATTGATCCAAAATCTTGAAACTAAAATGGAATCACAGATAAATAGCCTGGAGACAAGGATTGAGAAGATGCAGGAAAGGTTTAACAAGGACCTAGAAGAAATAAAAAAGAGTCAATATATAATGAATAATGCAATAAGTGAAATTAAAAACACTCTGGAGGCAACAAATAGTAGAATAACAGAGGCAGAAGACAGGATTAGTGAATTAGAAGATAGAATGGTAGAAATAAATGAATCAGAGAGGATAAAAGAAAAACGAATTAAAAGAAATGAGGACAATCTCAGAGACCTCCAGGACAATATTAAACGCTACAACATTCGAATCATAGGGGTTCCAGAAGAAGAAGACAAAAAGAAAGACCATGAGAAAATACTTGAGGAGATAATAGTGGAAAACTTCCCTAAAATGGGGAAGGAAATAATCACCCAAGTCCAAGAAACCCAGAGAGTACCAAACAGGATAAACCCAAGGAGAAACACCCCAAGACACATATTAATCAAATTAACAAAGATCAAACACAAAGAACAAATATTAAAAGCAGCAAGGGAAAAACAACAAATAACACACAAGGGAATTCCCATAAGGATAACAGCTGATCTTTCAATAGAAACTCTTCAAGCCAGGAGGGAATGGCAAGACATACTTAAAATGATGAAAGAAAATAACCTACAGCCCAGATTATTGTACCCAGCAAGGATCTCATTCAAGTATGAAGGAGAAATCAAAAGCTTTTCAGACAAGCAAAAGCTGAGAGAATTCTGCACCACCAAACCAGCTCTCCAACAAATACTAAAGGATATTCTCTAGACAGGAAACACAAAAACGGTGTATAAACTCGAACCCAAAACAATAAAGTAAATGGCAACGGGAACATACTTATCAGTAATTACCTTAAATGTAAATGGGTTGAATGCCCCAACCAAAAGACAAAGACTGGCTGAATGGATACAAAAACAAGACCCCTACATATGTTGTCTACAAGAGACCCACCTCAAAACAGGGGACACATACAGACTGAAAGTGAAGGGCTGGAAAAAGATTTTCCATGCAAATAGGGACCAAAAGAAAGCAGGAGTAGCAATACTCATATCAGATAAAATAGACTTTAAAACAAAGGCTGTGAAAAGAGACAAAGAAGGTCACTACATAATGATCAAAGGATCAATCCAAGAAGAAGATATAACAATTATAAATATATATGCACCCAACACGGGAGCACCACAGTACGTGAGACAAATGCTAACAAGTATGAAAGGAGAAATTAACAATAACACAATAATAGTGGGAGACTTTAATACCCCACTCACACCTATGGATAGATCAACTAAACAGAAAATTAACAAGGAAACACAAACTTTAAACGATACAATAGACCAGTTAGACCTAATTGATATCTATAGGTCATTTCACCCCAAAACAATGAATTTCACCTTTTTCTCAAGCGCACATGGAACCTTCTCCAGGATAGATCACATCCTGGGCCATAAAGCTAGCCTTGGTAAATTCAAAAAAATAGAAATCATTCCAAGCATTTTTTCTGACCACAATGCAGTAAGATTAGATCTCAATTACAGGAGAAAAACTATTAAAAATTCCAACATATGGAGGCTGAACAACACGCTGCTGAATAACCAACAAATCACAGAAGAAATCAAAAACGAAATCAAAATTTGCATAGAAACGAATGAAAATGAAAACACAACAACCCAAAACCTGTGGGACACGGTAAAAGCAGTCCTAAGGGGAAAGTTCATAGCAATACAGGCACACCTCAAGAAACAAGAAAAAAGTCAAATAAATAACCTAACTCTACACCTAAAGCAACTAGAAAAGGAAGAAATGAAGAACCCCAGGGTTAGTAGAAGGAAAGAAATCTTAAAAATTAGAGCAGAAATAAATGCAAAAGAAACAAAAGAGACCATAGCAAAAATCAACAAAACCAAAAGCTGGTTCTTTGAAAGGATAAATAAAATTGACAAACCATTAGCCAGACTCATCAAGAAACAAAGGGAGAAAAATCAAATCAACAAAATTAGAAACGAAAATGGAGAGATCACAACAGACAACACAGAAATACAAAGGATCATAAGAGACTACTATCAACAATTATATGCCAATAAAATGGACAACGTGGAAGAAATGGACAAATTCTTAGAAAAGTACAACTTTCCAAAACTGGACCAGGAAGAAATAGAAAATCTTAACAGACCCATCACAAGCATGGAAATTGAAACTGTAATCAAAAATCTTCCAGCAAACAAAAGCCCCGGTCCAGACGGCTTCACAGCTGAATTCTACCAAAAATTTAGAGAAGAGCTAACACCTATCCTGCTCAAACTCTTCCAGAAAATTGCAGAGGAAGGTAAACTTCCAAACTCATTCTATGAGGCCACCATCACCCTAATACCAAAACCTGACAAAGATCCCACAAAAAAAGAAAACTACAGGCCAATATCACTGATGAACATAGATGCAAAAATCCTTAACAAAATTCTAGCAATCAGAATCCAACAACACATTAAAAAGATCATACATCACGATCAAGTGGGCTTTATCCCAGGGATGCAAGGATTCTTCAATATCCGCAAATCAATCAATGTAATACACCACATTAACAAATTGAAAAACAAAAACCATATGATTATCTCAATAGATGCAGAGAAAGCCTTTGACAAAATTCAACATCCATTTATGATAAAAACTCTCCAGAAAGCAGGAATAGAAGGAACATACCTCAACATAATAAAAGCTATATATGACAAACCCACTGCAAACATTATCCTCAATGGTGAAAAATTGAAAGCATTTCCTCTAAAGTCAGGAACAAGACAAGGGTGCCCACTTTCACCATTACTATTCAACATAGTTTTGGAAGTTTTGGCCACAGCAATCAGAGCAGAAAAAGAAATAAAAGGAATCCAAATTGGAAAAGAAGAAGTAAAACTCTCACTATTTGCAGATGACATGATCCTCTACATAGAAAACCCTAAAGAGTCCACCAGAAAATTACTAGAACTAATCAATGACTACAGTAAAGTTGCAGGATATAAAATCAACACACAGAAATCCCTTGCATTCCTATACACTAATAATGAGAAAACAGAAAGAGAAATTAAGGAAACAATTCCATTCACCATTGCAACGGAAAGAATAAAATACTTAGGAATATATCTACCTAAAGAAACTAAAGACCTATATATAGAAAACTATAAAACACTGGTGAAAGAAATCAAAGAGGACACTAATAGATGGAGAAATATACCATGTTCATGGATTGGAAGAATCAATATAGTGAAAATGAGTATACTACCCAAAGCAATTTATAGATTCAACGCAATCCCTATCAAGCTACCAACAGTATTCTTCACAGAGCTAGAACAAATAATTTCACAATTTGTATGGAAATACAAAAAACCTCGAATAGCCAAAGCGACCTTGAGAAAGAAGAATGGAACTGGAGGAATCAACCTACCTGACTTCAGGCTCTACTACAAAGCCACAGTTATCAAGACAGTATGGTACTGGCACAAAGACAGAAATATTGATCAATGGAATAAAATAGAAAGCCCAGAGATAAATCCACGCACATATGGACACCTTATCTTCGACAAAGGAGGCAAGAATATACAATGGATTAAAGACAATCTCTTTAACAAGTGGTGCTGGGAAATCTGGTCAACCACTTGTAAAAGAATGAAACTGGACCACTTTCTAACACCATACACAAAAATAAACTCAAAATGGATTAAAGACCTAAACGTAAGACCAGCAACTATAAAACTCCTAGAGGAGAACATAGGCAAAACACTCTCCGACATACATCACAGCAGGATCCTCTATGACCCACCTCCCAGAATATTGGAAATAAAAGCAAAAATAAACAAATGGGACCTAATTAACCTTAAAAGCTTCTGCACATCAAAGGAAACTATTAGCAAGGTGAAAAGACAGCCTTCAGAATGGGAGAAAATAATAGCAAATGAAGCAACGGACAAACAACTAATCTCAAAAATATACAAGCAACTCCTACAGCTCAACTCCAGAAAAATAAACGACCCAATCAAAAAATGGACCAAAGAACTAAATAGACATTTCTCCAAAAAAGACATACAGATGGCTAACAAACACATGAAAAGATGCTCAACATCACTCATTATCAGAGAAATGCAAATCAAAACCACTATGAGGTACCATTTCACACCAGTCAGAATGGCTGCGATCCAAAAGTCTACAAGCAATAAATGCTGGAGAGGGTGTGGAGAAAAGGGAACCCTCTTACACTGTTGGTGGGAATGCAAACTAGTACAGCCACTATGGAGAACAGTGTGGAGATTCCTTAAAAAACTGGAAATAGAACTGCCTTATGATCCAGCAACCCCACTGCTGGGCATACACACTGAGGAAACCAGAAGGGAAAGAGACACGTGTACCCCAATGTTCATCGCAGCACTGTTTATAATAGCCAAGACATGGAAGCAACCTAGATGTCCATCAGCAGATGAATGGATAAGAAAGCAGTGGTACATATACACAATGGAGTATTACTCAGCCATTAAAAAGAATACATTTGAATCAGTTCTAATGAGGTGGATGAAACTGGAGCCTATTATACAGAGTGAAGTAAGCCAGAAGGAAAAACATAAATACAGTATACTAACGCATATATATGGAATTTAGAAAGATGGTAACAATAACCCGGTGTACGAGACAGCAAAAGAGACACTGATGTATAGAACAGTCTTATGGACTCTGTGGGAGAGGGAGAGGGTGGGAAGATTTGGGAGAATGGCAATGAAACATGTAAAATATCATGTAGGAAACGAGTTGCCAGTCCAGGTTCGATGCACGATGCTGGATGCTTGGGGCTGGTGCACTGGGACGGCCCAGAGGGATGGTATGGGGAGGGAGGAGGGAGGAGGGTTTGGGATGGGGAACACATGTATACCTGTGGTGGATTCATTTTGATATTTGGCAAAACTAATACAATTATGTAAAGTTTAAAAATAAAATAAAATTGGAAGAATAAAAAAAAAAAAAAAGAATAGAAATGGTATGTACCTAACAGAAGCAGAAGCTATTAAGAAAAGGTAGCAAGAATGTACAGAAGAACTACACAAAAAAGATCTTCATGACCCAGATAACCAGGATGGTGATATCACTCACCTAGAGACATCCTGGAATGCAAAGTCAAGTGGGCCTTAGGAAGCATCATTATGAACAAAGCTAGTGGAGGTGATAGAATTCCAGTTGAGGTGTAAAAGATGATACTGTGAAAGTGCTGCACTCAATATGCCAGCAAATTTGGAAAACTCAGCAGTGGCCACAGGACTGGAAATGTGGGTTTTCATTCCAATTCCAAAGAAAGGCAATATCAAAGAATGTTCAAACTACTGCACAATTGCACTCATCTCACATGCTAGCACAGTAATGCTCAAAATTCTCCAAGCCAGACTTCAACAATACGTGATCCATGAACTTCCAGATGTTCAAACTGGATTTAGAAAAGGGAGAGGATCCAGAGATCAAATTGCCAACATCTGTTGGATCACAGAAAAAGGAAGAGAGTTTCAGAAAAACATCTACTTCTGTTTTATTGACTACGCCAAAGCCTTTGACTATGTGGATCACAACACACTGTGGAAAATTCTTGAGGAAATGGAAGTACCAGACCCCCTTACCTGTCTCCTGAGAAATCTGTATGCAGGTCAAGAAGCAACAGTTAGAACTGGACATAGAACAACAGACTGGTTCCAAATTGGGAAAGGAGTATGCCAAGACTGTATACTGTCACTTTGTTTATTTAACTTATATTCAGAGTACATCATGAGAAATGCCGGTCTGGATGAAGCAAAAGCTGGAATCAAGATTGCTGGGAGAAATATCAATAACCTCAGATATGCAGATGACACCACTCTTATGGCAGAAAGCGAAGAAGAACTAAAGAGCCTCTTGATGAAAGTGAAAGAGGAGAGTGAAAAGTTGGCTTAAAACTCAGCATTTAGAAAACTAAGATCATGGCATCTGGACCCATCACTTCATGGCAAATACATGGGGAAATGGAAATAGTGCGAGACTATTTTGGGAGGCTCCAAAATCACTGCAAATGGTGATTGCAGCCATGAAATTAGAAGACACTTGCTCCTTGGAAAAAAAGCTATGACCAACCTAGACAGCACATTAAAAGTAGAGCCATTACTTTGCCATCAAAGGTCCATCTAGTCAAAGCCATGGCTTTTCCAGTAGTCATGTATGGATGAGAGAGTTGGACTATAAAGAAATCTGAGTGCCAAAGAATCGATGCTTTAGAACTGTGGTGTTGGAGAAGACTCTTTAGAGTCCCTTGGACTGCAAGGAGATCCAACCAGTCAACCCTAAAGGAAATAAGTCCTGAATATTCATTGGAAGGACTAATGCTGAAGCTGAAACTCCAATACTTTAGCCACCTGATGTGAAGAGCTGAGTCACTGAAAAAGACCCTGATGCTGGGAAAGACTGAAGGCGGGAGAAGGGAACAACAGGGGATGAGATGGCTGGATGGCATAACCGACTGGATGGACAAGTTGAGCAAGCTCCAGGAGTTGGTGAAGAACAGGGAAGACTGGCATGCCGCAGTCCATGGGATTGCAAAGAGTTGGACACAACTGAGCAAGTTAATTGAACTGATGTCTGAATAGCAGTGAAATTTATGGCAAAGCCCCGAAAAGAGATCACTTTCACTACAGCAGTGCCTGAGCAGGTCTTGTGCCCAACCTGTGATGAATGCAGCAGCTGTGACATGCTTTCAGATACCGTGATGGAAAAACCACATGAGAGAAACCAAGTCACATTTTAGTAGAATTTCAATTTTCCAAATACTTCAGCCTTAAATATCACTCCATTAACAAAGTGACTCCCAGTATTGCCATAAAAGAAAAAAGAAGTTCAAGTTGATGAACAGCACTGTTTTTCTTTCCTTTTGGATTGCAAAACCTAAAGTCTGTTCAACACACAATGCGACAAATGCAAGCAATTCACAGAACTGTCTAGTGACACAATAGTTATGAATGAGCAGACACACGATAAGATATTTTTAGTATTTAGAAAGCTTCGATGAGAGTAACATTTCTATAAAAACAAGTGAAGGTTTTTGTAACTGACTTTTATTGGGAATTATACTTTTCTCTGAGGATGCTTATACCTCTGACTTGAAGTATATCATTGCTGTATTCCTGAGGGTATATGCTTTTTCTCATATTGAAGTTTTCACATTTTATCCAGCTGATATACACCAAACTATAGTTTTTCATATCGTTAACCACATGGCAATACCAAATTTCTCATGTTATTTAAAGTCAATTAATGCCATGTCTTAGGCACTAAGTCTCTCACGCCATGTATAAAATCGTATGTAATTCACTAATCAGATAATTCCATTTTCATTGATAACTTGACAAATAGGAAGTCCTCTTTTATGGAATATATTTGAAAATGTAGCGTAGAATTAAAATTCCTATGCTAGTAAGACACAGACCTGTAGCCATTTTACAGATTACAAAAATATGTGTGTGCAGCTTCATGTTTATACATGCTAAACATTATTTAGACAAAAAACATTTTGATTACCATGCTACGGCAAGGACTGTATTATCTTTTCATTCAATATATAAAAAATAATATCATGTATTAAGGACTGCCAAAGATTATGCAGTCAAATTTGTAGGAAAAAGTGTAATAATTATTTTAGGTATTGATTAATATGCAGCCAATTAAATATCATTAATAAAATATTTTTCATATTATCTTACATCTTTAGTATATTAGCTTTATTAATTTTTTAAGATTGTTGTGATTTTTTCCTTCATTTAAAATAAGCAGTCCTTTATATTTTTGTACATAAAATGTATGTTCCTTTTCTTAAATGCAACCTTCCCAAGTTTTTTATACTGAGAGTCCCACAAAACGTGGTTCTGCTTCTGCGCCTTTTTAGGGTATGTCACATACTGTTTTGTCTTATGTATAAAGTTGTATTTTGTTTCCCGTCTCCTCTTAATGTATTCATCTGACATTACTGAATGCCTAAAATATACTAAGCCGTCTTCTAGGCATTCTGGCTACATCAGCACAGAACACACAAAGGTCTTAATCTTGCAGTACATGTAAATAGCTAGAGGGAGGCAGATAATAAACACACACATATATAAACGTGGGCATTTAAGTTAGGGATAAAGCAAGTTCTTAAACAGGAATATGAGAAGAGAGAAAGTGATGGGGAGGAGAGGAAGGTAGGGTGACATTATATTGTAAGCGCTCAGATAGCAAGCAACTCAGCTTAGACAACCATGTAGCAGGCTGGGTATTTACCAGACGCCTGCTGAATTGAACCAAACAGAGCGAGAGGAACAAAGATAACTTCTAAATTCAGAAATCTTTGGGATTCTAAGATGTTTCAGACCAGGGGGCTTTTTGGTTCATGAAAGGGGTCTGTGCCCCCAGTAAGTAAATAAATTACTATTGTCAGGGTTGTTTCCTTTCACCTAACACATTTTTTCCCTCAGCATCAACATTTACTTTAAAACAAATACTATTCGCACTAAGGCAGCATGTTATCACCCGTGCAATTTAATGATAAATGACCATAAAAGTGACATCAACATCAATGCTAAATAATTTCAGTAGAGGCTCTGAAATGTTAACCACACTCTTGTCAGTTACTGCAGTTTATAAAGGAATCTATTGCCTGGTCAGTTGACTTTTCAGTTTTCTACAGTTTACAATCTTACATACTTGATATTTATGAAGTTAAGCTATCTTCATAAGATTTATGGCAACCTATGGGAAGGGTAGAAGGAAAATAGTTGAGTTTACTTGAAAAGGTTCTTTAGGAGAGTTGACTTTTAAACAGAATTTTGAAATGCATAGCATGTATGAATTGATAAACTGGTATAAAATGATGACTCCTACTTATAGTAGGCAGTGGGGCATATGACTTTAGAGGCTAGAGATGAGCCTCCTTGCATGGATACTAATAAAATTTGCTCAGCCTGAAAACAGGCATGAATCAAACAACTAGAGAAGAAAGTGACTGAGTGATCTGGTTAGAAGATCATTCCTGTAGGAAGGTCTTAAACTGGGATAGTTTTAATTTGATCCAATTTGAAAAAGACTAAGGCTTCCAAAGAGAGCCAATCTACAGCATTTTATTCAAGTACTGAAGAATTGATTAAAATACATTTTGGAAAGACATTTGTAGCTTATAAATATATTAAATATGTTGACTAAAAAAAGTAAGTGAAGTTATATTTTCCAAATGGGTTCTTTATCAATTTCCTTATAAAAGCCATAATGTGAATTTGGATAAGTGTTCAGTGGAGGGGGTTTGGGTTTGGGAGGATTGTTTTCCTCAGCAGGGAGCACATTTGGGATGGTTCATTAGGGCAATTATATTGGTCTGCAGGAAGCGTTCATGGAAACTTTCTTTTGTCCTAGATTTTAGGCCAGGGCTCCCATTGAGTTGAAAACAACCTCTGAAAGACCACTTCACCAGTTCTTTATAAGATGCTGCTCCTGCTGCTGCTGCTAAGTTGCTTCAGTCGTGTCCGACTCTATGCGACCCCATAGACGGCAGCCCACCAGGCTCCCCCGTCCCTGGGATTCTCCAGGCAAGAACACTGGAGTGGGTTGCCATTTCCTTCTCCAATGCATGAAAGTGAAAAGTGAAAGTGAAGTCGCTCAGTCGTGTCCGACTCTTAGCGACCCCATGGACTGCGGCCCACCAGGCTCCTCTGTCCATGGGATTTTCCAGGCAAGAGTACTGGAGTAGGGTGCCATTGCCTTCTCCGCTTCACAAGATGAGTAAGGGAAAAATCAAGCAATGCCTTCAGGCCACTGAGCTGCAGTTGCAAACAATTACCGGCAACATCAAAGTAGTAAATTCAAATCACTAAGTCCTTCATGATAGATGAGAAACATCCACAAGTCAATTTTAGGCATCCTGGGCACACATTTATATGATTTACCAGCTATATTTGAAACCTTTGGTCGTTACATTTTATTGGATCATTCAAAGTTCCTGGAAGGACTGGAAAAGGTGGGGTGCTATGGAGTCACTGTTATCTCTTAGGAACATTCAAAAGATAGTTTTATGCCAATGCCTATGTGCCCCAAATGCTGTCTGCTGTGTGGTAGCAAAGGGACCTGATGCCTCTCTTACTTCCTCTGATGTGGAAGGCATAGTTTCTACTTAATAGCACTTAAAATTGTAAACAAGACTCAACTGAAGCTCAATCCAGAAAACACAGAAACTGGGCTCCCCTGGAAGGGAGCATGTCTAATAAAAGTGCCAGAGGAAAATCTGACTCTCTTCTGTCCTGTCCTGCATGGAGACATTTCCAACATTTGTGACTGTGGTTTGAGACCTCCCTTGCTGACCCATAGTTACTCCTGGAGCCCAAGGATCAGCAGTGACCTCGGGCACCTTTTACCTTATGCATCCGGTAGCCAGGGGTCATATTCTACTCATCATGTGGAACTGGCCCCAGCTGTCCAAACCTTTGTGACCTCACATTAGGCAACTGAAATCTAATCCACTTGAAAGCACCCTGAAGACCACCCAGGTGTTTCATATGGCTGCTGTCTTCCTACTAAATAGGTCCATTACACAAGCGGGAGCACATTTTACCAGCAGACTAATTCACCCAGTGGCATAGCGAGGCAGTGATCCACAGACCATTATTGACTTTTCTGTGTAAGTCCTGGCATTGTGTAACATGCATCAAAATTCAAAGGCCGAAAGTACAAAGCAAGATTGTGTTTCTATGATTCTTCAAGAGAAGGGGCAAACTACTTTTGCTAATAGTATTAAAGCCCTAACCTCCAAGGAAAAGATATCTGAACACAGAGGGCTCGCTAATCCTAAGTATGGGAAATACAGTTTGGTTTAAATTTAAAGTATTTTCTACAAATGTATTTTTGAGAGTCACAGGAATGACTGGGTTTCAATCACATAAAATAATTGGCCAAAGACCGAAAATCTAAGACTATTATACGTGACAGAAAGAGTAAGTTTATATCACTATTTTTTTTTACAAGTCCTAAGAATAAACCATATTATGCCAGACTGTGAAATGTTTATTAACTTGAAGGTGATACCTGTTTTATCTAGCTTATATCACAAGCCCATGATATCGATAAATACTGTATTATATTAGTTTTTGTTGTTGTTTAGTTACTAAGTTGTGTCTGACTCTTTTTCGACCCCATGGACTGTAGCCTGCCAGGCTTCTCTGTCCATTGGATTTCCCAGGCAAGAATCTGGGAATGGGCTGCCATTTCCTTTTCCCAGGGATCTTTCTGCCCCAGGGATTGAACCAGTGTCTCCAGTATCTCTTGAAATAGCAGGTGGATTCTTTACCACTGAGCCACCTGGGAAGCCCTAGTATTTATTATAACTGAATAGCATGAAATAGAAAATAATGAGAAGTCACGAATAGCAAATTAAAGCATAATCTACCAAGATCAGAGGGAATCTGATAACAAAACTTAACAACATAGACCTCCAACCTATGAAAAGCATTAATTTACAGGTGCTGATAAGAGACCAGTATCTAAATCAGCCAGTATTTGAACTTGTCAAATGGCTACTGAGACAAGCCTTCTTTAATCTGAGATGAAGGATCATAATCTCAACTTCAGGTCGTCTCAGGGCAAGCAAAGCAATACACGGTGCTGCTTTCCAAAAAGGCTGACATCGAAAAGAAGGAACTGCCCTTATAAACTATCCATGAAAGATTTGATGCTGTCAGAACTGTCTTTGTACTATGCTTGTCTAGGTCATCCAATAGTTGTGTTATCTATATAGATTAGAAAAGTGCACACACACAGGTTCCTTCCACTGAGGTATTTGGTGTTTGGGCCTCAAAATGAAACACAATGTTTGGCAATGCCGGTGACGTTGCTAAATTGTTTAATGTGTTCCTTCCGTATACACAGGATGTATGATGGATCTCTCTTCAATTTGTGACTGTCTTTGGTGTTTGTGTTCTTAAAGACTACCCAACATTTTCACAAAAAGCCCGTGATACTCTTTGTCCATTGCCCATGGGCATTTTCAAAAGTAGCTTTCTAATGGTCTTTGAAGAGAAAACCCATCAATTTCAGACTAGACTTACACACCACAAGAAAAAGACTTATTACCCAGAAAATGCTGGATTTTTAGCAAAGCTTTGAGAACATATTTTAGGAAGGGGTAAGGAAATACCTTCTCCTTCTGAAAGGGAGGAGTAGCAAAGTCACATTACAAAGGGTCTTATGGACTAAGATGTGAGGAATCTGTGATCATGAAGCAATCTACCACAGACTATACACTAATTTCATAAGACTTTATGTTTAGAATACAGATTTCATAAACCCTTATGTTTAGAATAGATTTCGTTTTCTATCTAAAACAAACATATGGTATCAAACAGTCTTTTAAGGTTCAGATTTAAATTAGTTTTAAAGAGATAAAACGACTGAAATAGTTCTGCTATTTGAGCATGCTTAACGATGGCAATATTTATATAAACATATTGGCAGAGGAAATGATAAGTTCCCTACATTTCAGTGGGCCCCTGGTTTCATTTTAGAAGCAACAAATTTACCTAAAACATTCACCATGTTATATACAAATATGGTGGACTGAGTCACTAAGAGACCTTCTTCTGCTAACTTTTCAGCACTCAACAACAATATAATTCTAAATGGCAGTGGTATCTCCTACAGTAAACAGCCTAAGTATTTGTCAATGGCAGCATTTTTTCTTTGTTTACCATATGATCACTGATAGTTTTGTGCAAATATTCAACAAAGAGCCATTAAAGTCTATGTTGCTTTCTCTGAAATTGACCTCAGAAGAATTTCTTGATCCTTGAAAGCAGGATTTTCTGACTCTGTAGGATACAACTAATTCATGAGCCTTGAAATCAATTTAAGGGGTCATAATCAACATTTTAAACCATGTATAGAGAACAATATAGAAAATACTAGACTATTACACATAGTAAAGCTACACTGTTAGAACAGTTAGGCCACATGTGTTTGCTGGGTTGCATTGTAAAATCCATTTTTGTTTTTTCTTTGAGTCATGGTCAAAATTACTTGAAAGGCAAAAACAAAACCTTCTAAACTGGACTGATTGGGAAATCTCTGGGAGATTACAAATTCCTAAAGGAAACACATCTAGCCCAGGAATCAGTCTGATCATCTACTTCTAGAGTCCATATGTTTTTTTGGAGCTTTATAGCCTGTTTAACATTTATATTGTGCAGGCATTTATAGAAACTTGCTAAGTTCTAGGAACTGTGCTAAGTCCTGGGGAAACAAAAATGAGTATGACATAGTCCTTGGCCCTCAAAGGGCTCTGAAGAGACTGACTTATACACAATAACGCATGAGGCAATGCCACTTAAGATATCCAAGCAGTCACTGCAAAGTGCTTCAGGAGCCAAGAAAGAGATCTATATTAATAGGGTTGGAGAGGGCTTCCCAGGAGATGTGACATCTTAGTGGGTAAGGTTTTAGTGGGTATTCATCCAGTCATCTGGCTCCCACTACGTTCAAGGTACTAAAGTACAAGCTGAAAAAAGCTTACATGAATAAGACAAGGACACTACATTGGATGAGCTCCCAGCCCACAGAACAGAAGACTCACAGGACCAGGTAAGAAGAGCAACAGAAGTGGTGGGAACCAGGCCCAGAGACTCTACAGACGAAGTGGGGTTATCTCTGCCTGCTGCAGTAAGAGAATGCCTCCAACAGGAAGAGGCATGAGTGGTGGTAGATGATGCTAGGCAGTGGAGGAACGCTCTGATACCCAAAGACGGTCTATATTTTAGACACAGCATAATAATGAGAAGCGAGCACATGCACATTTGTGAACATTTTTAAGGCTAAATGTCAAAACGCTTGGCAGAAGCTAGGACAGGGCTAGTATTCTGGCACTAGAAGTGAAGCTTCAAAGAGGCAGAAATAAACATAAAACAAATCAGACTTTGGCACTATCCTGCCTCAGGTTCCCATCTTTCATAATTTCCATTAGATTAAAATCAACTCTTCTCATCTTGCACAACCTATAAGACTCTAGGTGACATGGCTTTTTCTTTCACTTGACTCCCCTTCCCATTGCTCGCTACACTCCAGTCATGTGATCTTTTTCTCTCTGGATCTTCCCTGATACATCCAAAGTGCCCTAGAACCTTTGAACTATCCCTCTATTCTGAAGATTCCTCTGCCTTTCCCTCTCCTCTAAACGCAGTCCTCTCAGAGTTCCTTTAACTTGTTTAATTTTCTTTCTCCTGTGACACTATCATTTATGTACAAATAATTAGTGACTGAGCCAGGATGGAAGCTTCCTGAGAGCAGAGACATGTATAGCTTTTTACCACTGTATGCTCAGACTCTAGAACACTGTGTGCACTGCATAGATGTCTGTTCAATGCAGTAAATAATCCAGAGAGTTGGGACAGATGTAGCTTGAGAAAACAAGCAGGAATACAGGTAAGCAGGAACCAAGACTGTTGTTCTGTCTCTCAGTCATTTCCTACTCTGCGACTCCCTGGACTACAGTACTCCAGGCTTCCATTGTCCTTCATTATCTCCCAGAGTTTGCTCAAACTCATGTCAATTGAATTGGTGATGCCATCGATCCTCTGTTGCCCTCTTCTCCTCCTCCCCTCAACCTTTCCCAGGATCAGGGTCTTTTCTAATGAGTTGGCTCTTCCCATCAGTTGGCGAAAAGATTGGAGCTTCAGCATGAATCCTTCCAATTAATATTCAGGATTGATTTCCTTAGGATTGACTGGTTTGATCTCCTTGCAGCCCAAGGGACTCTCAAGAGTCTTCTCCAGCACCACAGTTCAAAAGCATCAATTCTTCAGAGCTCAGCCTTCTTTATGGTCCAACTTTCACATCCATTCATGACTACTGGAAAAAAACATGGCTTTGACTATATGGACCTCTGTCAGCAAAGTGATCTCTCTGCTTTTTAATATATTGTCTAGGTTTGTCATACTTCTTCTTGCAAGCAGCAAACATGGCTGTAATCAGTCTCTGCAGTGATTTTGGAGCCCAAGAAAATAAAATCTGTCACTGTTCAAATTTTTTTCCTCATCTATTTGCCATTAAGTGATGTGACCAGATGCCATGACCTTCGCTTTTAGAATGTTGAGTTTTAAGCCAGCTTTTTCATTCTCCTCTTTCAACTTCATCAAGAGGCTCTTTAGTTCCTTATTTTCTTCAATTAGAAAGTCATCATCTGCATATCTGAGGTTATTGATATTTCTTCCAGCAATGTTGATTCCAGCTTGGGATTCATCCACCTCGAGATTTTGCATGATGTACTCTGCATATAATTTAAATAAGCAGGGTGATAATATACGGCCTTGACGTACTCCTTTCCCAATTTTGAACCAGTTCATTGTTCCATGACTGGTTCTAACTGTTGCTTTTTGACCTGCACACAGATTTCTCAGGAGGCAGGTGAGGTGGTCTGGTATTCCCATCTCTTTCAGAATTTTCCACTGTTTGATGTGATTATTTAACTTATATGCAGAGTACATCATGAGAAACACTGGGCTGGATGAAGCACAAGCTGCAATCAAGATTGCTGGGATAAATATCAATAACCTCAGATATGCAGATGACACCACCTTTATGGCAGAAAGTGAAAAACTAAAGAGCCCCTTGATGAAAGTGAAAGAGGAGAGTGAAAAAGTTGGCTTAAAGCTCAACATTCAGAAAACTAAGATCATGGCATCTGGTCCCATCACTTCATGGCAAATAGATGGGGAAACAGTGGCTGACTTTATTTCTCTGGGCTCCAAAATCACTGTGGATGGTGATTACAGCCATGAAATTAAAAGACACTTACTCCTTGGAAGAAAAGTTATGACCAACCTAGACAGAATATTAAAAAGCAGAGACATTACTTTGTCAACAAAGGTCTGTCTAGTCAAGGCTATGGTTTTTCCAGTGGTCATGTATGGATGTGAGAGTTGGATTACAAAGAAAGCTGAGCACCGAAGAATTGATGCTTTTGAACCGTGGTGTTGGAGAAGACTCTTGAGAGACCCTTGGACTGCAAGGAGATCCAACCAGTCCATCCTAAAGGAAATTAGCCCTGGGTGTTCATTGGTAAGACTCATGTTGAAGCTGAAACTCCAATACTTTGGCCACCTGATGCGAAGAGCTGACTCATTGAAAAAGACACTGATGCTGGGAAAGATTGAGGGCAGGAGGAGAAGGGGACAACAGAGGATGAGATGTTTGGATGGTATCACTGACTCAATGGACATGGGTCTGGGTGGAATCCAGGAGTTGGTGATGGACAGGGAGGCCTGTCGAGCTGTGCTTCATGGGGTTGCAAAGAGTTGGACGTGACTGAGTGGCTGAACTGAACTGATGTGATCCACACACTTAAAGGCTTTAGTGTAGTCAATGAATCAGAAGTGTATGTATTTTTTTGAATTCCCATTTTCTATGATCCAGTGAATGTTCACAATTTGATCTCCTGTTCCTCCGCCTTTTCTAAACCCAGTTAGTATGACATCTGGAAGTTCTCAGTTCACATAGTGCTGAAGCCTAGCTTGAAGGACTTTGAGCATTACCTTGCTAGTGTGTGAAATGAGTGCAACTGTGCAGTAGTTTGAACATTCTTTGGTAGGGCCTTTCTTTGGGATTGGAATGGAAACTGACCTTTTCCAGTTCTGTGGGCCCTACTGAGTTTTCCAAATTTACTGACATATTATGTGCAACACTTTAACAGCATCATAATGTAGGATTATAAATAGCTCAGTTGGAATTCCATCAAGTACACTAGCTTTGTTCGTAGTAATGCTTCCTAAAACCCACTTGACCTCACACTCCAGGATGTCTGGCTTTGGATGACTGACCACACCATCATGGTTAGCCAGGTCATTAAGTACTTTTCTGTATAGTATCAGAAATATCAACTGCTGATTACAAGGTCAGACACAAACATATATGTGTTGAGAGATGAGAGAGGAGGGATGGGAGATACCCTTGGATCTCAGAGCCAGGTTGGTATGAAACTCAGAGCCATTCTGCAGTTTTTACACGTGTGTTCAACAGTAACCCAGACCATGGATCCAGTTCCATGGAAACCAAGAAACCAATAACATGACATCTCCTTGTTGATTCTCAAGTGTGTAGATAGTAAAACAAAGGTTGAGCATCTAGAAACCAGGCTTCCTGAGAGAACATCTTATCACAAATTCTGTCAACTGTCTCTGAGTATCACTGAAGAAAAAAGAAAACAGAGCATTTATTCCAATTTATTCTTCAAGTGACTGGTGGGAGACACAACCTTCAAGAGATAAAAGTCACCCACGATGTTAGCAGCAATCGGTTTAGCCTAGCAAAAGGGCACAGTGCGTATGTCAAATGGGCAGGTCTGTAGGAGAAACAATGACATTTTTGGCAATGACAGCACTCCAAAAGGAAAACACGGCCCCAGTGAGCCCTTCTAACAGTTGCTGTGAATCACTCTGATTATGAGCCACAAGCATGCAATCACTGGCACACAGCAACTCCTGACGAATGGCCATGAGCAGTTTGCCTTTGCTATCTAAGTGTCACAGACTGAACACATTCTTGCCCGACCTAAACTCGGCATTAATACCTGAATCACAGCCTGTGGAAGCTCAATATTCCACTGCTGGGGAGAAGATAAACAGCAGCAATACACAGATACAGCCCTTTTTAGTGCTGCTGCTCCAACCAAATGCATTTAATCTTTCTCCTGCATCTGAAAAGTCTGTCATCTTCTGTTGGTGTAATGAATGACATTTATTAAATACTCCTGCAGCAAGCCAGTTTCTTGAAGACTTTCCACATTCCAAATGGCAAACAGAATAAATAAATAAATAAATCTTGGCTACACTCAATATCACAAGACACAAAGGTTGCTGGAGGGCATGCTGTTGATGGTTCCAGAACCAGAGAGCACCACATGACCATTTGTGATAACACTCACCTACAGCCTTGAAATAGACAACTAATTTCTGTGGTATGACATATGCAAAATCTGCCCAGGAAACAAATGATTTACTTTATGAACAATCATGGTATGAACATGTGCTCTGTGGCACTTAGTCACTCAATCATGTCTGACTCTTTTGACCCCATGGACTGGAGCCTGCCAGGCTCCTCTGTCCATGGGGATTCTCCAGGCAAGAATAGTAGAGTGGGTTGTCATATCTTCTTCCAGGGGATCTTCCAAACCTAGGGATCAAACCCAGGTCTCCCTCATTGCAGGTGGATTCTTTACCCTCTGAGCCACCAGGGAAGCCCAAGAAGATTGATATGGGTAGCCTATCCCTTCTCCATGGGAACTTTTTGATCCAGAAATCTAACTGGGCTCTCTTATTAAATATCTATAGGAAATTACCCATATCAAATGGTTTCTTCTCACCTCGGTCTGGCACAACAAGTAATTAACATGTTTTATCAGAAAGAGTTGATCAGATGTCTACCTCACCATCACCTCCATTACCACAGGTAGCAAGTGCTGTCATTTGGCAGGGTGGGGTGGGGGGATAAGTTAAGTAGGTACAAGGGAAAAAGAACCCTTGCAGAAGAATGATGTTGATGCATCCATGAGCAAAGCTAAACCTGATCAAGAGATTACCAAGCATCAGCCACAATTCTAAGTGTTTTGATAGTCTTCACAGCCGTTTAAGTGATTCAAAGCTTGATGATGTCTTTTATCTCATTGCATAGCTAAGGAAGTGCTTCCCAGATGGCTATAGTGGTAAAGAACATTCTTGCCAATGTAGGAGACATAAGGGACATGGGTTTGATACCTGGGTTGGGAAGATCCCCTGGAGGAGTGCATGGCAACTCACCTCCAGTATTCTTGCCTAAAGAATCTACAGTCCATAGGCTGGCAAAGAGGCAGACACAACTGAAGCCACTTAGCATGCGCACACACATACATAGGTGAGGAAGAAGGGAAGCTTGGTCCTGGTCACACATCTAGCACACAGTAAGAGAGGATTCAAACCCAAGAAGATACCTTTGAAAGCCTGCACTCCTGTGCCCAACCGCAGTGTGCAGCCTTCCAGGGAAACTCCTAGGAACAAATCAAAGCAGATTCTGCCAGACCCAAGTCTGAGAGATGCTAGTGTAAATAAATCCACACGTGCTATCTTAGGAAGGACAATGCATGCATGCATGCTCAGTCACTTCAGCCGTGTCCGACTCTCTGTGACCCCATGCAGTCTTACTAATCGCCTGAATGGTTGAGTCCATTCATGTAAACTTTAAAGGGGGAAAGCCTAAAACCCTCAATTATATTTAATTTGAGTTGCAGAAGAACTATCACTCTATAAAATGCCCTTTTGCAAATATTCCTGGCTGCACTACAGCATGGATTGTCTAGTTATATAGCTGGAGAGCCGTAATTAGGGTGCCTATGAACTGGGAACAAAGTCAGACTCATCGTCATCTCAGTCCAAAAAGAAAAAGGTCACTATGCTAAAAATAAATAAATACATGAAAATGAAACTAAGGTAGATGAATTGGGGAAGGTATAGGAACCAAGACAGATGCAAACTCAGTGACCATGGTTACCAGAGACATCTCTCAGCTTTCTCTTTCTTCCATTTCCTTTGCTGGGAGGCCAAAGGTGGGGACCTATCTAAGCAGTGTCGCTGCCGTGTACAATTATTATTTTAATCGACATTGTGCTGTGTTAATGAGTGCCAACCATGGGCCAGATGGTGTTGAAAACAAAGCCTTTTCTGCAATCCCGCCCAGTGGGATCGCCACCTCTCCTCTCTGTGAAAGTGATCACAAATGTGGTAATGAGCTAACTCCGATGCAACTGAACTTGTAATCCCCTGACACTCTCTGATTGGGCACTGCACCAAGATTTGGCATAGAAAAGGCACCTGGAGTGCTGTCGGATGATCTCTTCAGGGATAATGGACCAGGGAACTGAGCCTGTAATGATTTCATATCAGTTTGTTCAAGTTCAGTTGCTATTAATTGGGTTCAAGTTCAGCTCCAGTTCACACAATCTAAATAAATAGCTGTTGAAACCAGCTTAGTGCCTGGCACAGTATGTATCTTTGTAACTAACAAGATGCAAGCAAAAGAGAAAGATGTGGAGGGACATCTTACATGGATGTTGTCTGGTGTATACAGTCTGCCTAGTATACTTGTGAAGTAAGCGGGCAGGGAACAACACTGTTCTGGCTTGTTATAATTGTGCATGGCTATATTGCTTAACAAATGATGATGTTCTGAAGAACTGAAGCTGAAAACTATTTTAAAGGCAGTAAAACTTGCACATAATTCTTGAGAACAACAGGCAAAACACTGGCTCAAAGTCAACGTGGTCTAAAATCTGGTCTTTCTCTGTATTTTCCAACCACCTTGATAGTTCTAAGATGTTAATTCTATTGTAATCTAAGTCTGAAAAAAAAAGTTTTAGATAAATTCATTGTGAAATAGAGAAAAAGAGCAATATTGCAGACGGAAAAAAAAAATCTATTTAAAAATAGGGCTTTGCATATTTTATGGGAAAAATCAATCCAAAATCTATTTTGTTTTAGCCCATTAAGATTCACTCTTGGTTTCACGAGAATGAAATTTAAAGTACATTTCTAAAGATCATTTGTAGGAAATTTTGAATGGAGGCATTTTCCAATTCAGTGTTGGCTGGCAAATTCTGATTTCTGTTAGAATTCAGGCACAGACACTGTGTCTAAAAGTGAACTAGTTTGAGAAGATTCTGGCATGGTTATTTAATAAAGTAATAGAATTACACATTGAAGACAATATGTTCAAGTGATATTAAATATGGTATATAATACATAACCACTTTTTGTTGCACAGTAATATACCACGTAAATTTTAACTAATTTGGCTGAATATATTCATTCAGTTCAGTTCAGTCGCTCAGTCATGTCCGACTCTTTGTGACCCAATGAATTGCAGCACGCTAGGCCTCCCTGTCCATCACCAACTCCCAGAGTTCACTCAAACTCATGTCCATCGAGTCTGTGATGCCATCCAGCCATCTCATCCTCTGTCGTCCCCTTCTCCTCCTGCCCCCAATCCCTCCCAGCATCAGAGTCTTTTCCAGTGAGTCACCTCTTCGCATGAGGTGGCCAAAATATTGGAGTTTCAGCATTAGCATCAGTCCTTCCAATGAACATCCAGGACTGATCTCCTTCAGAATGGACTGGTTGGATCTCCTTGCAGTCCAAGGGACTCTCAAGAGTCTTTTCCAACACCACAGTTCAAAAGCATCAATTCTTCAGTGCTCAGCTTTCTTTACAGTCCAACTCTCACATCCATACATGACTACTGGAAAAACCATAGCCTTGACTAGACAGACCTTTGTTGGCAAAGTAATGTCTCTACTTTTGAATATGCTATCTAGGTTGGTCATAACTTTTCTTCCAAGGAGTAAGCGTCTTTTAATTTCATGGCTGCAATCACCATCTGCAGTGATCTAGGAGCCCAAAAAAACAAAGTCTGACACTGTTTCCACTGTTTCCCCATCTATTTCCCATGGAGTGATGGGACCAGATGCCATGATCTTAGTTTTCTGAATGTTGAGCTGTAAGCCAATTTTTTCACTCTCCTCTTTCACTTTCATCAAGAGGCTTTTGAGTTCCTCTTCACTTTCTGCCATAAGGGTGGTGTCATCTGCATATCTGAGGTTATAGATATTTCTCCTGGCAATCTTGATTCCAGCTTGTGCTTCCTCCAGCCCAGTGTTTCTTATTATTTATTTTTATTATCTATTTACATTGTTCAACTAAACAATAAAATAAGTAGGTAATTACTAAAGACAAAAATTTATGGAAATAAGGATATAAAAATAAAGTTTGAGTTTATATGAAAAGGTAACTTCTGAATAATTTGAATTTTCTTTTATGTTTTATTTTCTCAACGTACAATCTAAAGGAATTTGATCAAATAAAAGTGTTAGGCATTTTAACAATGTATCTTAAGTAAAAAATACAATAAAAAAAAGTAGTATGCTAAGGAATCCAAAAGACCCTATTCTTATGTTGCTATAGTTTACCTCATGTGTGGTCAAGTTCCTTAACTTCCTTGGGTCTCGGTTTCCACATATTTAAAGTAAGGATTAAAAGAAAGGCACAAGGTCAATGAAAAGACTGAGCAAGTGAATGCATATTAATGTCCAGCACAATGCCTGCAACATAATAGGTGTTCAGTAAATATTGTCCCCTCCTGCTTGCCACATAGCAACCCTACAGACTCTGGTTCCACTTTGTTATCAGTCCCTCCAAATATACCACTTCCAGAGGCAGCTTAAGCAGACGCTGAAAAATTAACCCTAAAATGTGAGCCACAGTAATTTATGGCTCTGATACTTGTCCAGAATCAGGAAAATCTATAGTACATAATTTGCTTACCATTTACAATAAATTTTACTGTGTCATAACAAAGTCTAAATAATTATTTTATCCTACATTCCAGTTACTCAGAATCTGTTCCCTCATCCTCAGGGGTTTTAAAATGGGGATTCAGCCAGTGTGGATGTATTTTTATTGAACTATTCAAGTAGTCCTTTTCAGAACATCTTTCCAGTTGTATACCTGTCTATATAGGTTCATGAAAGCACTCATATTTGCTTTATTTGCTACATTCTAAATTTGTACTTTTGAGGCAACCCACAGGTAATTGTGCTTTCTCTGCCCTTCTGTCACCCATCACCTTTCCCTGAACTCTGCTTTCCTTTTATGTGCAGTGCTCTGAAGCAAGGTCGCTTGGGGAGTCTCCTCCTGGTCAAATTTCCAGTTCAAGTCCTCTTGGGTCTCTGAAAGAAGGCTTCGAATGGGACCTCACTTCAGGCTGATGACTCTCATCTGTTTCCTATTAGCCTGCCTGTATTAACCTTTGCCTTGTTTGCTTGACTTTGCCCATCTCTAATTTCGGAATGAGAACTCAAGGACAAAAGTGGAGTACAATGTTCCAAAAGATTCAACAACTCAACAAGAGAATCTCTAAACTTAAGGGCCTCACTGCCATGGTGCTAAGGTTTAACATTTAGTGTGAAAGTCACTTCAGTCCCTATTGCCCACCTGATTTTGACAACATGTAAATAGAAGTTCTAAAAATAATTTTGTATATAGAAAAGTTCCCCAAATATAACAAGCATCGAGGACACTCCACAGATCTTCTATAAGTTAGGAATTCCTTAAAGAAATGTTATCATTGTAAGTGTAATCTGACCTGGAAAAAACTTACTGCAAGGAATCAAAGGAGTCAATCCTAAAGGAAATCAACCCTGAATGTTCACTGGGAGGACTGAGGCTGAAATTCTAGTACTTTGGCTACCTGATGTGAAGAGCTGACTCATTGGAAAAGTCCCTGATGCTGGGAAGGATTGAAGGCAAGAGGAGAAGTGGGGTGGCAGAGGATGAGATGGTAAGATAGCATCAATGACTCAGTGGAATGAACGGGAGCAAACTCCAGGAGATAGTGAATCACTGAGGAGCCTGGGGTGATGCAGTGCATGGGGTTGCAGAGTCAGATAGGACTTAGTGTGAACAACAACATAAAATAAACTCTTCCTCTTGTGTTGTATGAATAAATTTACAAGATGGGCACTTTTTCCCCAAGGCCAGAGAGAATCTGTCCACATTTATAAAATTCTAAGAAGAGATTAGTTGAAAATGGAAGAATAACACTTTGATCTAATTCAACAAGTATGAGTTGCACTAAGCACCTATATCATTACTAACCACCCATGTTTCTGGATTGATAGGCAATGTTAAGTAGTAAAAATCCATTCTTTCCCTTTAAGAAACGCACTGGGACACATGGAACCTCACATACAACAATGCACACAGTGCAAGACAATTTTATCATTAAGTATGAAGCTGAGTGGTGCAAACCTCCTAAGTTCAGAGCAAGGACTCAAAAGGATTAGGACAGTGTTGTCCGAAAGGTCAGGGGAGTATGCAAAAAAAGGCATGGGCCAGGTGTTAACCCCGGTGTCAAGAATGGGATTAGAACAGACAGAGAAAACAGGGGAAGTCATTCTCAGAGATGGGAAATGCAAAATTGATGACGGAGTGACAGGGATGAGCACTCTGAGTTGGGAAGGTGGTGGGTAGGAAAAGTAAACATACCACATTGTTTTGATTAAACTGAATAAGCAGATTTCTGCTGGGAATATTGTGTTTGAGAAAGAGCCACACACAAATTCACCCCTAGCTTTCCCTAAAGGGTCATGACTTCACCACCACCGAGGCTTGGGACATGGCCATAATCCAGAAAAACTGTTTCTATGGAGCATTGCCTACCAAGCCCTATCTCTTGGGCAGTTCTCTAAGCAACTCTGACTCCATGTCTCCATCCCTGAAATTCTTTTTTCTCTCTGTACTTCCTCCCAATTTCTTTTTCACTGCAATACTTTTTTTTTTTTTTTTTTTTAAGAACTATCCATCCTACTTTGAGGAAAATGCAAATCAAAAACATTCATGGAAATGCAATCAAAAATCATGCCACTTTACATTTACTAGGATAACAGTCATCAAGAAATAAGAAAATAACAAGCCTTTGTGAGGATGTGGAAAACTAGATCCCTGATATACTGCTGGTAGGAATGTAAAGTGCTCTGGCATCTATGGGAAGCAGGCTGGCAGTTCCTTAGATGGCAAAACTAGAGTTATCATATAACCCAGCAATTCCACTCCTAGGTGTAAATACAAAAGAAATAAAAACATATGTCCAAACAAAAGCTTGTATATGAATATTCAGAGTAGTACTATTCATAATAGCCAAGGAATGGAAACCACCCACATGTCCATAAACTGATGAATGGGTAAATAAAATGTGGTATACACATAAAATGGAATACTATTTGGCAATAAATATAAATGAAGTACTGATACTTGCTACAATATAGATGAATTTTGAAACCATTATGCTAAGGGAAAGAAGCCAGTCATAAAAAATTACTTATTGTATGATTCAAATTACATGAAATGTCCAGAATAGGCAAATCTACAGAGACAGAAAGTAGATAAGTGGTCACCTGAGGCTGAAAATGGGCTAGAGACTCGGTGGGAGGATCAGGAGGTATTATTATGAGGTGCAAGGTTTCCTTGTGGCGTGATGAAAATGTTCTAAAATCGATTGTGATGATAGTTGCATAATTTTGTGAATACACTAAAAACCACTGAACTCTGCATTATAAATGGATGAATTGTATGTTATGAATTACATCTCAATGAGCTGTTATATGAAAAAGAACGATCCTTTCTGAAGATTTCAGGTAAAAATCACTTTCATTATAAGAGCCATAAAAGTCCTAGCTTCTTAGAATTAAGGTAGGTATTATAGGTATGAGCTAGTGATCGAAACTTCCTTAAAAACTGAACTCATTGGACAAGCAAAATACAGCATGAAACAATAAGTAAAACAGAAAAAAAGGTAATATTTTATTAGCTTGCATATGCATTTTTTAGTTATATAGCTAAGTCAAATTGGTAACATTTAATTTTTAATTACAAGTTTGGGTCAAGAACAAGGAGGTTCTTCCAATCAGGCAAAATTCTAGGTATATAATATATTTAATTGTGCATATTATTTTTATTACATCTTTCAAACACATTTAAAGCCAAATGTTTCTGAAATAGTTGCAAAACTGTTTGATTTGAGAAGAGATCAGCTGAATGCACTTAATTTTGTCCAACAGTCTTAGTAGCAAACGAGAAAAGTAAGGCTCAAAATAGGTGCCTTAGTCATCTGGCTAATAAGTTTTAGAATGTTACTTTCCCAACTTTCATCCTTCTTTCCACAGTTAATGATCATATTTCATATTCTGGGTATTAAAGTGAAATATTATGCTATGGATAAATAAGTAGATCGATGTATCTGTGTACATAGATACATCACACTTGTTTATTACTCCAGAGATTAAGTGCCCTAAAGAATTCCAAATCACTTTGTGTTTTACTCCCAGGACTGAGCAGGGTGCCTTGCAACAGCACGTGCTTGCTAAACATTTAAGGACTGAAATTAATACCTGAAGAATGAACTTTATCTTCCAGTATTACCAAAAAACAGATCTCCACACTAGAGTTCTAGTCCCTTATCTCTAACCAGCTGAGTACCAGACTAATTATGTTGTAAATTCCACTTATCTTTTCCCTCCTGTCAGTTCCTCTATTTCTGTCAATGATACCTTTTTATTTTTTTTTGCTAGTCACCCAGTGACAAGGCCAGGATTTAGACAGTACCTACACAGGACAATTCAGTAGAGTCTAGGCTCACTTCATTTAGTCAGTTGAGGTTGAGAAGAAATTAAGAAAACCATTAAGCCAGACACTGACAAGGGTAAGGACTGGGAAGGAGGGATTGGGTGAACATGAGATTCCCTTGATGGGACCAGTAAGCAAAGCCAGGCAAAATGGTGAGAGATCATTGTAGACAGTGATCCAGGGCAGGGCAGGTGTTCACAGAAGTGGGAACCACTGAGTGCACATGAGGCAGTGGTAAGATGATGCTGGAACTTAACATTTACTGTTTACAGTTTTCATGGGTTTTTGTTTTGTTTTCATTTTTGTATAAACAAACAATTTATAAGAAATGAGTTTAGTGATCTGCTGAAATGTCCTGGGCCGAGGATGGGGACAACCAAGATTCATCTTTAGAAGCAAGAGTTGAAAAGTGACAAATTAAAAAAAAAAAAAATTTAATTCATTCAATAGTTTTATCTTGGCTGGACATGATATTTATCACAACAGTAACTACTAGATTTGCATATGTTAGTGAGGGTGTAATGCTCTGCTTGTGCAATGGAAATGGCCCAGCTCAGGTAAGTATTTGCAACCTTACACCGCATGTTGTAAGCCAGGTACTCTACACACTTACATTCCTTTGACAAACTCTGCAAAGGTACATGCAAATATTCTGTTTGACAGAGAAAGAATCCAAGACACAGAGAAAGACACATAATCTGGCAAAGATCCCAAAGGTACTATGTATGTGGCAGAGCCAGAGTTAGAACCCAGGTCCAACTCCCAAGCCTGAGCTCCTTCCTCTGTATCACCATGGCTTCAGAACACAACTTCCCCCTAAAAAGGAAAGTGGGGAATTGGGGTAGCAGGGACAGGAGAGGAAGAATTCACAGGCTGTCCACACAGCTCTCAGGAGACAGGCGCTCTGCTTCTAAACATAAAATCTCAGATATTTAGATAGAAAAATTCTCCGATAGAGAAGGGTAATTCATTATGCTGCCCAAGCTTAATGGAAATATCCCTTATGAATAATCAATTCGCTCTTTTAATTCTTCTGCACTGAGTCACCTGTGCCCTGTGATTTGGTCTCCTGAAGAGACTTCCTCGAGTAGGTTACCAACCCCATTCCTGAGACAGGTATTTTCCCTACAGGAAAGTGATCAACTGCTGTAAGGTTCACAAATCCATCTCTCATGAGTTTTGACCCTTGGAGCCTGTTCACCTTTGGGGGAATTAATAAAATTGTATGTGAGAACCCTCAAAGCAGAGGGGCTCATTTATAAAGAACTTTACAGTGATCAAAGGGCTTTCATACTGACTCTATGCCACAATGAAGTTAATATCTTTTGAATATAACCCTCTTCCATTTCCACTAACACCATTCTAGGTTCAATTATATATAGAGCAGGGAATTCCAAACAGTGTATATTCTGTGATCAGCCCAAAGTAATAAGTCATGGTTTAGACCTTTCTTACTTCTTGACTTTGATTATGGAGAAAATATCCAGTTGGTTTTCCCACTCTGGTTTCTTTTAGCATGAAAGTTAAAAGACATGGAATCAAATCCTGTCTGCCACACTTGTGAAGCTTTTCGGGCTTTGAGCAAGTAGTATAACATCTCTGAAACTGTTTCTTCATATATAAATGAAATTGAGAAGACATTCACACAAAGTACTTAAAATAGTGTCTAAACCACAGTGTTCATACAATACATTTAGCCATATGTTACTATTCCGTCAACTACTGTGCATAATTTTACAGCCCCAATTCATTTACATCTTCCTCCACAGTACGACACACAATGCCTTTTACAATGGGATGTCAAATACCTTCAAGTCTATCTCATAATGTGGGCAAGGATGATACAAACTCCCTCTCAATTACTACAACTTTCTCACCCCCTTTAAACTTTTGCTCAGATTATAATGTACAGGAGACTACCCAGGTCATTTGTTTCTACTCTTCACTATTTTCTGATCCCCATCTTATGTCCCAACAACTCCATGAATTATTCCTGAACTTCAGTCACCCCCAGTAAATTCGTGCTTCTCCAGACTCTTATGATGCTTCGGGGAACTATTTGGAATTTACTCATATAAATGCTTTTTATTTCTTTCATACATCCATCTTATTTTCCTACCTAAAGTGTTTTAACTTTTCAAGAGTAGAGTGTTTGGTCATGTAGGAAGGCAGGCTTAGACGGGAGACAGTCAGAAGTTCACCTAGACAGGAAACACATTCTACACGCCCAAAAGGACAGTGGTCCAAGTTAAGAGAAGCTGGAGACAGTAAATACAAAAAGCAGACAGGCACCATGGGACAGGATCAATGCCTTGCAGATCATGATTGATGGGACCTTGCCTTTCTAGAAGTAGCACTGGCACCCAGCAGTTCCTGCTCTTTTGCTCCCATGAGAATCAGAGGAACATCACTTTCATTTCCTTGATATGTTAGAATTTTGCATAAAATTTCCTTGGAAAGAAATAATCCCATAGGTAAAATAGCAGCTGAAAACCAGTAGACTAAATAACCATTTGTGTCTCCAGTAATTCCTGTGTGCCTGTCTGGGCCAGATCCTCATCCAGGGAATAGGAGTTGGCTACGCATACAACGTGCATGGAAGCTGCTGTGTGTGTTGCATGAAGATCAACAGGGTGAATGGCATAAGACAACCAAAGAGGGAGGTGGGGTCAGATCAGAACAGGAGGTCTGGCAGAGGGTAGGGGTTTGAATTTCATTCCATGTACCATAAGGTCACTGTGAGTCTCAGAGCCATGATCTGATATATAGAATGCTTTAAATTCTGCATGTATATTTATAGTTCACATTTTAAAAGATACTTAAAGCTGCTTTGTGGAGAATAGATTGTAGAGAGCTAGAAGAGGAGATAATGATAGTTGTACTAGAGAGAGATGACTGTGGTTTGGCCTAAGCAGAGAGAGCCAGTTTTGAGACATAGTCTAAAGGTAAAACCGATTTTTCATTTCCAGACAAATTAACTTAAGTGTAACTGTTGGGGGTGTGGAGGATACAGACAGCATATATAAACGCTTTGGGCAGGCAGACAAGTCTGGGTTTCAGAGGTCAGCAAGAAGGCTTAAGTAAGGCTCACAATCAGGAAAATACACCCATTCTCTCATTCATTCACCTCTCACTTTCTGAACAGCTAAGTGACAGGCCCTGTGCTAAATGGACATCCAAAGTCGAATAGGGACAACTTCAGGAATCCCATTTTATAAGAAGGGGTTTCCAGCAGAGGAATAAATGCAGAGGACAAAAACACATTCCAGCTTCCTTTATTCTATCCTTGTATTTGCTCCTTCATTAATTCCTATATTTTTGTCATTCACTCATTCACTTTCCTAACAGTGTTCAAGTCAATATTCCATATGATTCAGCTGTAAAACCCAGGACTAAATTATACCAAGATAAATAAGACCTGATCAGTATCTTCCAGAAACTGCATCTTGCTGACGAGAAAGATGTGCATACATGCCAGTTAATGTGAGGTGCTAAAATAAAAGCCATTTTTTTCTCCTGGCAATCTTCTCAACCCAGGAATCAAACCCAGGTCTCCTGCATTGTAGGCAGAGTCCTTATCATCTGAGCCACCAGGGAAGCTGAAAATAAAAGCATGTTCATGGGACGCACAGAATGTGACCTGTGCAGTCTGTAGTGGAGGCCTACGTACATAAAGGCCCTAAGACGCCTATTTGCAGGGCAGTCATAGAGATGCAGACATAGAGAACGGACTTATGGACACAGTGTGGGAGGGGGAGGGTAGGATGGATTGAAAGAGTAGCATGAAAACACATATATTACCATATGTAAAACAGATAGCTCAGACAGCTAGTGGCGACTTGCCATGTGACACAGGGAGCTCAACTCAGTGCTCTGTGACAACTTAGAGGGGTGGGATGGGGTGGGAGATCAGAGGGAGGTTCAGGAGGGAAGGGACACATGTACACCTGCAACTGATTCATGCTGATGTATGGCAAAAACCAGCACGATATTGTAGAGCAAATATCTCGCAATGAAACATTTTTAAAAAGTCTCTAAGACGAGAGCACTCCATCAGTCTCAAATTCCACTTCTTTACAGACGTCTTCTCTGACTCTCTAATTAAATTGGAGACTCTGAATACTATGCCCTTTTCAGCACTTCTCAGAGTTTCAAGTTCGATGTTTGTGAACTGCCCGTCTCCTCCACTAGATGACAAGCTGTGTGAGGGCAGGGCTGTGTGTTCCCTGCTCCCTACTGCATTCTCTACAGCTATCACGGTGTGTGGCACAGAGGAGATGCCCAAGAAATATTTGTTAGGCAAGTCATTTTTTTTAAAAAAAAACCAAGATAATTCTGGGCACATTTGATCAGAACATGCTAAATATCCTGACAGGAAAACTTGATTGCCGAAGCTTAGAGGGAGATGTTGATGAACAATATTACTCAGGCACTTTCTCCTCTGTCTGCAGAGTGGAGCATCCCAGTGGTAAATTAGATATCACTTCCTTTGTTGCAGCCATCCCTTCGTGCTCTGTACCTGAGAACTACAGATAAGAAGGCAGTTCTACCCCGTGGACTTCAATAACCATACATGTGACAGTCAGATATCAGGATCACAAACGCAGAGTGACAGAAATCAACCTGCACCTGCAGAGAGGTTAAAACAGCTGTGCTCGAAGTCCAGCTGTCAGGAAATTCCTGGTTTTCACAGACTTATTTGAAAAGGACACAAGGAGTCAGGATGATATTAGTGGCAGCATGCAAATGAAGCTATTTTTAATTTTATTTAGGGTATGATTCAACTCTAATTTTCATTTAATTTAAAGTAGCAGCATGCCAACATAAATACGGGACGTCTTTCCTAAGAATTCTCCAAGTTCCAGGAGTGAGGCTGGGTAGCAGGACAATTTAGATAGCCGAGTCTGAGGCTGGGCTGTTGACAAGGTGATTTTATACACACGCAGACAAGGATGGAAAGATAAAATGATAGGTGAAATGCCCTCTCTGTCTCTGGATTTCACAGTAGGGTGACGCCTTGGGCCCCAAACTGTCTAAATTGCCACACTGCTTCCTTCCATCGATGGTGGAAGTGTGACTAAGACAGTACAGGTCACGCTGCCCCTGGCTGCCTGTGGTACCTCAGCAGTTGCTCACTTAAAGTGGTTTTCAACCTCTGATGCCAACCATGGTCCTGTGGATGCCAATTCACAGCACCGTCAATCACCTCTCAAAGAGCAGGTGGGAATTTTTTTTCACATTTTGCTCTCTCAGTTCCATTATATATGTCTAAGTCTTGCAGCAAGATTAGATCTTTGAATCCTCTCCACCTATCCACTCCCCACCTCTAGTATTGAGCAACTCATTTCAAGTCTTTTGCTAAGGTAAGTTCCACTCCACCAGCAGGAATACCCGTTCCCAACCCCATAGGGGATATCTGACAATGACTGGAGATAATATCACGGACACTGATGTGGAGGTCGGGATGGGGGTATCGCTGGTGTGTGGTGGGTACAGACCAAGGATACTGCTCAACAACCTACAGTGCGCAATGCACACGACACGCTCTCCTCAGCAAACACTCATCCAGTGCAAAGTGTCAGTCGTGAGTGCCGAGAATCAGAAATTCTGCACGACAGCACAAGATACACAAAGCGGCGAGAGAAGAGATTCTTGACTCCTGAAAATTAAACAGTCTCATTGGAGATAATGACATTTATACACAATACAGTGCAAGAAAGGAATTTTTGAACATCTAAAAATAACTATTTTGAATAATTAAACTATAGCTATAAATTATGAATACTGGAGGAAGACAGATGAACAAAAAGACCATAGAAAGTAAGAACTGGCATCTGAAGCACAGACAATACAAACAACCCTGGGATGATGGTGTTGTGTCTGCCTGGGGAGGTCTTGGATAGGAAGTGGTCAATTGACTGAGGGAAAGCACATTTGGTTCTAAACTTGTAGCTGGAATCAAGAAGGGAGAGGCAGGGGCCTAGTCTGTCTGATAGGCAGAATATGAGCAAGAGTCAGAGTTTCAGAAAACACTGCCTAGACTTTAGGTCCATCAGCAAAAAGATTACAGCCTTAAATCATTGTATTTAAGATGGCCTCCAGCTATCTCTGCTTCCTGGATTCACACATCCTGGTAATCCCCTCCCACAGTGTACTAGAATTAGTCTATGTGATCAGTAAAATATGGCAGCAATATTGGTATGTTATCCAGTAGTCACAGATGGATGTGAAAGTTGGACCATAAACAAGACTGAGCGCTGAAGAATTGATGCTTTCAAATTGTGGTACTAGAGAAGATTCTTGAAATTCCCTTAAGCAGCTAGGAGATGAATCAACCAGTCAATCCTAAAGGAAATCAACCCTGAATATTCATTGGAAGGACTGATGTTGAAGCTGCAATCCTTTGGCCATCTGATGCAAAGAGCTGATTCACTGGAAAGGACACCAATGTTGGAAAAGACTGAGGGCCAGAGGAGAAGGAGGAGACAGAGGATAAGGTGATTAGATGGCCTCACTGACTCAACAGACATGAGGTTTGAGCAAACGCAGGGATATAGTGAAGGAGAGGGAAGCCTGGCGTGCTGCAGTTCATGGGGTCACAGAGAGTCGGACAGGACTGAGCAACGGAACAACAGATTGCCGATATTTGGTTATATAAAATTGGATTTCTGACTTGCAGGCCTGCATCCATGCTTTCTCTTTTGAATAACTCCTGGGGGAATTCAGCTACCAAACAGTAAGCAGCCTCATCAACCCACCCAAGTGATGAAGGATGGCCAAAATCATGTAAATTCAATCACGAAAGTGAATTTGCTGACCTGGTCAAGCCTTGAGTTGACCACTGCTCCAGCTGATGGCTTGGCTACAACCTCTTAGAAGACCCTGAAACAGAATCACTCAGCTAAACTGTTCCAGCATTACTGACACCGAGAATCTGTGGGAGATAGCAAATATTGGCATTTTAACATGCTATGTTTGGAGTTATTTGTAGATAACTAACACAAGATCTGTTGGGAAAGACATTCCGGAGCGGCACTGAAACAGCAAAATCTCTGTCCAATAAGATTAAGGGATGTGCTAGCCTGGGGATGAACTCATCATCACCAGATCCCCCTTAAATACAAATGGATTTCTTTGACCCATCTCCTAGAGTAATGAAAACAAAAACAAAAATAAATTGGACCAATTAACACTTAAAACCTTTGTGCGGCAATAGACACCATAAGCAAGATGAAAAGACAACACTCAAATGGGAGAACATATTTGCACAAGAAGCAACTGACACAGAATTTATCTTCAAAATATACAAATAGGTGGAAGACCTAAACAGACATTTCTTCAAAGAAGACATTCAGATGGCCAATAAAAACGTGAAAAGATGCCTAATTATTAGAGAAATGCAAATCAAAACTATACAACAAGATATTACTTCACACCAATCAGAATGGTCATCATCAAAAAATATATAAACAATAAAAGCTGGACAGGGTATGGAGAAAAGAGAATCCTCCTACATTATTATTGGTGGGTATGTAAATTAGTACAACTACTTTGGAGAACAGCATGGAGATTTGCTAAAAAACTAAAAACAGAACTACTGCATGACCCAGCAATCTCACTTCTGGGCATATACATACCTGGAGAAAATCATAATTCAAAAAAGATACACGCACTACTTACAATAGCCAGGGCACAGAAGAAACTAAAATGCCCCTCAACAGAGGAATGAATAAAAAAGGTGCAGTATATACAAACAATGGAATATTTGTTGTTTAGTTGCTCAGGCATCTCCGACTCTTTGCAAACCCATGACTGCAGCACACAAGGCTTCCCTGTTCTTTACTATCTCCTAGAGCTTGCCCAAACTCCTGTCCATTGAGTCAGTGATGCCATCCAACCATCTCATCCTCTGTCATCCCCTTTTCTCCTCCTGCCTTCAATCTTTCCCAGCATCAGGGTCTTTTCTAATGAGTCATCTCTTCATATTAGGTGGCTTAAGTATTGGAGGTTCAGCTTTAGTATCAGTCCTTCTAATGAATATTCAGGATTGATTTCCTTTAGGATTGACTGGTTTGGTCTCCTTGCAGTTCAAGGGACTCTCAAGAGTCTTCTTAAACACCAGAGTTCAAAAGCACCAGTTCTTCAGTGCTCAGTCTTCTTTTTGGTCCAACTATCACATCCATACATGACTACTGGAAAAACCATAGCTTTGACTATAGGGACCTTTGTCAGCAAAGTAATGGGTCCACTTTTTAATACGCTGTCTAGGTTTGTCATTGCTTTTCTTGCAAGGAAAAACATCTTTTAATTTCATGGCTGCATTGACCATCTCCGTGATTTTGGAGCCCAAAAATAAAGTCTGTCACTTTATCTTGTCACCTTCATCAAGAGGCTCTTTATTTCCTCTTTGCTTTCTGCCATAAGGGTGGTGTCATCTGCCTGTGTGACTACCTGTGATTATTGATGTTTCTCCTGGTAATCTATACAATGGAATATTACTGAACCATAAAAAGAAATGAAATAGTGCCATTTGCAGAGATGTGGAAAGACATAAAGACTGTTATACAGAGTGAAGTAAGTCAGAAAGAAAAATAATATCGCTTATATATGTAATCTAGAAAAATGGTACAGATAAACTTATTTGCAAAGCAAAAATAGAGACACAGCTATAAAGAACAAACTTAGGAATACCAAGGGGGAAAAGGGAGATTGGCATTGACATATATAAACTATTATATGAAATAGGTAACTAATGAGAATGTACTGTATTGTACAGGGAACTCTACCCAATGCTCTGTGGTAACCTAAATGGGAAGGAAATCTAAAAAGGAGGGGATATGTCTATCTTTCTGTACAGCAGAAACTAACACAACATTGTAAAATAACTATATTCCAATAAAAAATAATAAAAATATGAACAAATGAGAATGATAATTGAGAAAAACAAATGACCAAAACAATCAGATAGAAGAAATTCAGAAGTAATATGATGTGAGGAGAATTGGAGAATTAATATTGGAATTCAAAGGCAAAAGTAAGGTACCATACTCATAACATAAATATAGCATGATATTAAAAAGGAACATTCAGAAAATGAGAAAAAGTTCTCAGAAATTAAGGGTACAATGGTGGAAATATATATATACACATACATATATATAAAAATATAAAGGTAGTAGAAGATAGATTGAGGAAGTAACCCCAAAAGTATTATAGAGACAGACACAAATGGAAAATAAGAGAGAAAACAGAAAAACCTAGAGAATTAAACCAGGACTTTTAGCCTCCAACTAATACAGAATTCCAGAAAGAAAAATACAGAAGAAAATAGAAAAGGGCATTAGTTACCAAATAAATAATACAAGACAGTCTCCAGAATTGAGATATCTGACTTTCTAGATTAAAAAATCCTACTGAGGGCCTAGCTCACTGAAAATGCATAGACTTGATCATGACTATCACCAAATTTTCAAAACATTGGAGATAAAGAGAATCCTAAAACTTTCCAAATAGAACACTCCATGTACAAAATCCAGAATAGGAGCAACATTGTACTTCTCTACAGCAACACTGAGGACTGGAAGATAAAAAAGCAATAGTTTCAAAATTCAGAAGCAGAAAGATTTCCGGCCTACAGTTATAAATGCAGCTAAACTATAAATCAAGGGTGATGGTCGTATGAAAGCGTTTTTCAAAAATATGTGGTCTCACAAAGTTTGCTCTCAGGTAATCTTTCTCAGAAATCTTCTGAAATGTGTACATTATGAAAATGAGGAAATAAGCCCCAAATGGGAAAATATGAAACCCCAATAAAGGGGGAATTCAAACTAGGAGATAAGTAAAGGGAATTCTCAGTATTACAGTTGCACACAGGCCTTTGGGCTTTGCAGGTGGCTCGGTGGTAAAGAATCTGCCTGCCAATGCAGAAGATGCAGGAGATGATGGTTTGATCCCCGAGTCAGGATGATCCTCAGGAGAAGGAAATGACAATCCACTCCAATACTCTTTTCCTGGAAAAGTCCATGGACAGAGGAACCTGGAGGGCTACAGTTCATGGGATCTCAAAGAGTCAGATCCAACTGAGCACATACAGGCCTTTAGAGAAACTAGTATTGATACCATAGAAGGAAGAGGATTCAGACAGGATGGCAGAAGGAATAACTTCAAGGAAAAGATAAACCACTACACTGACATACACACTTGGTTATTTTGTGGGTGTTTTATATTTCTGCTGGAAGTTTTTAACAGAAACTTTTGATTGAAATGTATTAACTGAGCTTCCCAGAATATGAGTTAGATCACTGTGTTGGGAAGAGTCTCTGGAGGAGGAAATGGCAAACCACTCCAGTCTTCATGCCTGAAGATTTCCATACATAGAAGAAGCCTGGCAGGCTACAGTCCATGGGGTCTCAGAAGAGTTGGACACAACTTAGTGACTAAACAACCACAAATGTATTAATCACTTAACTTTAGAGAACTAGGATAATAAAGTTACAATACATCATACTCTCTGTAGTATATGTACACACAGACACACACTATTATATATATACATATATATATATTTATACACATATGTTATATATATATTTGTGTACATGCACATATATTTTACATATATATGTTAAATATATATACACAGATACACACACAGAGTAAATAATAATATAAGTACAAAGCACAGATTGAACTAAAATTTTATTATAAGTATTTTGGAAAAATGAGAAAAAAAAAGTGAAGCATGGTTAGTGTAAGAGAGTAAATCCTCATTTTTCATAAATAAGGATGAAAAAGCTAATGTCCTAAATTGAAAAATTAGTATCAAAAAGAGTACACGGTTTCTAGTTAGAAATAGATCAGCACTAGGAAAAAACAAGCAAAAAATTGTGAATGGTTGTCTAGAGAGTAGGAATTAGGGCCAGGATTATACTTTTTCATTAACAAAATACTTTGATACAATACTGGATTTTTAACTTTTGTACATTATTATCCATAAAGTTTCAAGAACAAAGATAACAAGCAGTGGGTTAAGAGATATAAATCAAACAAACTGAAAGCAGAAATGATGATATTCAAATAAATGAAGGTGAATATAAGATTAGAAGTACTAAACATGATGAAGTAGGATGTTAGGTGATAATAAAAGCTCTACTTCCCTCTCTTTCCCCTTCCCCACTAACCCACTAAAAGAACAGACATGTTGATCTTAATCTTATATGTACCAAAACATATCACTTTTTAAGCACATGAGAGTTCTATTTATATTTTTAAATAAATTAAAAGGAAAGTAGAAGGTGCTGTAGTGCATTCTTATGCATTTTTTTAAAAGAATGAGATTTAGCTTCAAACTTGGTGGTACATTATAGTGTTAAGTAACATATTTCCTTTTCAACCTGCTGTATGTTTGTCTGATAAATTGAGCATTGAATAATCTTAGTAAAGGAATGCCATAACTATATAGGCATAGTCTTTTTGTTTCACTGAAGGAAAAAGACCATTCACATGAAAACCAGCTCTTCCAATGAGAATGTTTCTGAGCTTTCTTTAATATTTGATAGTCTTTGATGAAAGTGGTGAATTCCCCCTCCCTACCTTCAAAATAAACTTGCCCTTTGTCTTTAAAGAAACGTGCCTCTCTTTGTCATCCCTCTACTGACGTTCAATGTTACTATTAATATTTTTAGAAATGCATTTTTGAGGAACCCATTTCCTCCCCTTTGCCTTCCACTTGGTTGCTCTACTATTGTATTTTCCAGTGCTGAACAATAAATGGAAATCAGCTTTATTCATCCTTAGACTAAATAAACTGAGAGACAAAAGAGAAATATAAAAGCTAACAATCGTTTAAGTATAAAACAGGGCAAAACTTATTTCTCAAGCAAATCAATTTCAGACATGGTAGAAATGAAATTAAGTCAGCAGTTAGAATTTCTTGTTGTAATAGTACACCACATACATTATTTCTGTGAGATATCTGAACATTAGTCCCTATTTTAGAGCTGACAATTCCTTGTATCAGTGAGGTTAAGTGATTTTTCCAAGATGAAACAGCTTCTAAGTAGGTCACAGAGCTATTGTTACAGTAAAGAAGTACAGAAAAGAAGTCTCAGAAATAAATATTACTATCCAAACTATATTATGATTCATTGGGATAAAACAAACAAACAAACAGGAAAAAAGTAAAAGATAGTTCTTGACATACAGCAAGAGTACATACATTTACTGAGTGAATTTATTTATATAAAGCAGATTAAATAGATTTATATGACATCGTGTTTTTATATTGTAGGATTAGAGCTAAATACTTTGATGTAACGTTTAAAATGAAATAGATGCATTTGGGGTATTCATCCTAATTAAAATGACATAAAATTGGTACCGTCTAAATATTTAACACTGTGTTATGACTATTGAATGGAATGTTCTATGCCAGCTAGTCCAAAAAGTTTTGCAGAAGAATAAATTGATATTGAATAAATCTTAATATACTTACTGGGGATGAGAGAGTATATAAAGTACATGCATTATGATCCCATTTCTATTGAAAAGTAGAGTTTAGAAGTATATACATCAAAATAAGAAAATGGTGTGTGCATGCTTATTGGTGGGTGGTGGGAATCAGAGTAGCTTCTACTTTATTCCTTTTGGTTACCATTATCTTAAAATTCCCTTACAATGAGCATATATTGCTCTATATAACCAATTAATTTTTAAACAAGTGATTTAAAGGTATAAAATTTGAATCCAGATCCTTAAGCCCAAGTTAAATACTATTGTTTACACTGACTCCAGGCACTGTGGTAAGCTGTTCACATGCAGAACCACACTTGCCCTTCAGAATGACTGATAAGGTAGATATCATCTGTTCCCATTTCACTGAGACAACAGAAGTGCATTATCTCACCTTGGAAAACTTAATTTTTGTGAGTGAGTACAGTAACCTTGGGGCTTCCCTGGTGACTCAGTGCTAAAGAATCTGCTTGCAATGCAGGAGACATGGGTTCAATCCCTGGGTTGGGAAGATCCCCTGGAGAAGAAAATGGCAACACTCTAGCATTTCTAACTGGGAAATCCCATGGACAGGGGAGCCTAGCGGGCTACAGTCCATGGGGCTGCAAAACAGCCGGAAATGACTTAGTGACTAAACAACAACAGTAACCTTGCCCTAAGCAGGCAAGTTTAAGTAGTAATGCCATTAACAATCTGAAAATAAATACCTCCCTGTAAAAGAAAGGAAGGAAGGAAAGAAAGTAAAACCAGCTTGATCCTTAAAAGGAATAGAAGAACTTAAACCAGAGGGTTGCTTTTGCAGCGTGGAAGTGAGGCTTAATAGAATTACTCTGACTCTCACTAATTCTCAACAGCAATTCTGCTTCAGGAAGCAGGGGAGCACAGCAGAGAGGCTGCTGGAGAACACGGAGGGGGAGAGGCTGCAAGCCTGAAGTGAACGTGACGGGAATCTTGAGAGCACATCAGGTTGAACCGATGAATAGCACATCTCTCATTTTGGCTGAGACGCTTTATGTCTAATTTCTGGTTTTCATCCTAATAGTTATCCTCATGTATTTGAAGTGATAGTAAAGAGAAATGCAATATTTAGTTGCCATATGTATCTTAATTTAATTTATGAAAATATTATTGATATGACATCGCCTTGGCAACTTAACATTTTTCACAATGGACATGCATTACCATCATTTCATTTCATTTCCTTCTGCCTTCATAATATTACCTGAGCATTGTCAGAAAGTTCTCAGGACAGCGATGCAAATCAAAGCTTCATTACAAAGCCCACTGAAATAGCATTATTGCAAGAACATTTCATGAAAGGTAACTACCGTGCATGCTTAGGGCCTGAATTGAAATGATAAAATATAGATTGCATTTATTTTTATAACAAAACCTTGTTTATATATAAAAAAAAAAAAACCTGCCCTCCCAAATCCTCAAGCCTCAATTCATTCACTCAGAGGGAGAGGAACTTCTTTCAGAAGCAGAAGCACAGGCTGGAATACACAGAATATTTCTCATCATCCAGACTGACAATGCATTGAGTGATTAAATATTCTCTTCCATAGCTCCCTCCATGAGACAAGAACAAAAGAACCCTCAGGGCTGAAGACCTAGAGGGGGTAATTTTAAGAAGCAATATAGTGATACCCCAAGTTTTAATAAGAATTCAGCCACTCTTCCACTACCTCGCTAACCTAGCCCATTTCCTCAATTACACTGACTATGAAATTGCCTGAAACTCTCCTTAACTCCATTTCTGAAATCCAGTCTAGATTCATAAAATGAAATGGGTTTCATACCTCCCCCTCTAGGATTCTGTTTTGATAATTCACTTTGGCATATACCAAGTGTCTACAACAAGCCAGTTCCCAAGCTAGAAACCATGGAAGACCCCGAAGCAAGCCCTATCACGGCCCCTTCATGGAGGCTATGGGGAAGTGCTGAAGGGCACTTCAAATAATTATATTTATTGCACAAACGTTAAAATAGTCCAACTCACTGAAGTAGCTGAAATAGTTGCCAGGGGATGGGGAGGGAAAATGTGGACTTGTCCTAGAATCGGATATGAAGTTAGAGTTAAAGAAATGAATAAATTCTACAGAAGTTCTGTACAACATACTGCCTACAATTAACAATACGGTATCGTGCATTTAAAAATGTAAGAGGGTAGATCTCATGTTAAGTGTCTTACCATAAAAAATAAATAAGCAAATGAACATGAATCAGGGGACGCCATAAATCTTGGAGTTTATGAATGTATTTGTTGCCTTGATGGTGGTATTAGCATCATGGATATATACATATGTCCAAATTCATCAATATAAGATATTAAATATGTATATTTTTATATATTAAGTTGTGCCTCAATAAAAATGAAAAAAAATAACAGAGTGATTTCATCCATGCCACAAATATCTATTGCTTGCCAGCTATGCATGAGTGCTCAATCACTCAGTCATGTCTGACTCTTTGCAACCCTATGGACTGTAGTCCACCAGGGATCCTCTGTCCATAGGATTCTCCAGGCAAGAGTACTGGAGTGGGTTGCCATTTCCTCCTCCAGGGCTTCTTCCTGAGCCAGGGATCGAATCTGCATCTCCTGCACTGGCAGGCTGATTCTTTACCACTGAGTAACCTGGGAAGCCCAACAATATGCAGGCACTATTCTAGGTGTTGGGCATATAACAGCACAAAACAGACACTTGAGTTCTTTGAGAGAACTAGCATAAACATTATAGATAACAAGCACAAAAACAAGGTGTTTATGATGTCAGATGTTACGGGGAAAAACGGTATAGTGTGGGCTGGGAGCAGGTTGTAATTTTAAATAGGGTGGTCAGCTTGAACCTCATTGAAAAGGGGCTTTTTTGAGTAAAGGCTTAAAGAAGATGAGAAAGTTAGCTATGTGTATACTTAGGGGTGACACCTTCAGGGCAAAGCTTGAAAGTGAAAGCATTTCCTCAATCTGTAACAGCAAGGAGACCAGTGAGACCAGCACAATGGGAGCATACAGGCAAGTACTAGGGCTCAGAGAAGTAATAGGGGCTGTATCATAAAGGTCTTGGAATACACAGACAGGCAAAACAATGGGCTTTTCCCATCTAGATAGCCATGTCCTAATCCCTGGAACCAGTGGATATGTTATAGCAGATGGCAAGGCGAAACCAAGGTCACACATGAACTTAAAAGTGATGATCTGCTGAAAATCTTACCGGAGGAAGAGCATTCTAGATTACGTTGGTGGGTCCAATGTAATCATAAGGGTACTTTACAGATAAGAGAGAGAGGAAGAAGAGTCAATGTCTGAGTGATGGAACGTGAAAACTCCATGGGCCACTGTTGGCTTTAAAGATGGACAGAGACGAAGAAGCCAAAGAATGTAGGTGGTCTCCAAAAGCTGGAAAAGGCAAGAAACCAGATTCTTTCCTAGAATCTCTCCAGAAAGGAACTCAGTCCTGTTAACTCCATTGATTTTGGCCTAATAAAAAATTCTAGAATTACAGAACAATACATTTATACTGTTTTAAGCTACCATGTGGTAACTTCTTTCATCATCAATAGAAAAAGTCAGTCCGTCCACGTTAAGGAATTTGATCTTTACTCTGAATAAAATGGGGAACCACAGGATGATTTGAGCAGAGGGAAGACTTGATCTGATTTATGTTTTAAGAGATAAATATTAATCAGATCAAGCCTTTCCTCTGCTCCAAATCATCCAGCAACTGAGGGCACACACATGTATTTTAAAAATCTGCTCTTGTTGCAACAATAGACGTTGGAATGACAAGGGTGGAGGCCAGAGAGCAGTAGAAGGGTTTCAGACGGAGAGAGGATGGAGGCTCAGATCTTCAGTGAGTAAGAGGTGGCTGGAGGTAACAACGGGTTTGCCTGATTAGAATGCTGGAAAGATGTTGCTCTCATATCTCAGAGAAGACTCAAAAGACCATTCCCTGAAAAAGGAAGTAGTTGATCTGGACTTGGAAAGAAAGACCAAACGCTTTCCTCTGGCGAAAAATGTCAATGGGGGAGTAAGCTCTTCAGGGGTGAGTATAGGAAATCTTTCATTTTGAAGGAAGAATATTAAGGGCACAGAGCTGGAAAGTTCAATATGGGGACCATTCAGTGATATGGTCTGTCTGAAATGTCACAGCCAGACTATGATTTGTTAAGGGTTTGGATTTCATTCATTAAAACAGTTTACAGTTGTAACAGGGTAGGGACAGAACTGCTTGAGAGATGGTCAGGACTTATTTATGGTGTGGTTGGCTGGGATTCCCTGGTGGCTCAGATGGTAAAGAGTCTGCCTGCAATGCAGAAGACGTGAGTTCAATTCCTGAGTCAGGAAGATCCCCTGGAGAAGGAAATGGCAGCCCACTCCTGTATTCTTGCCTGGAAAATCCCATGGACAGAGGAACCTTGAGGGCTACCATCCATAGGATCACAAAGAGTCGGACATGACTGAGCAACTTCACCTTTCTTTGGCTGGTAGTCTAGAAATATACACCTTCACCTTATAAACACTATCTACCTCATATGACTATTGACCTCATATGACTATTGACAAGCTTTAAGGGAATTGATGGGTGGTTGATTTTTAAACTATTCTTGTGAGTAATATGAATGTTACTAGTAGCTACTTATCCTAGAGAACATGGTAAATATATTTTTGTTTAGGAAGACTTTCTTGACATTTCTTGTGAAATTTAATCCATAAAAGAGCACAAATAAATTTTAATATACTTCTGCTTCTCCTTTTCGTCCTTCATTACTGTATATGTGATATATTTGGTGAAGCATCTTTCCCAGTTTAGTCCTCAAGACTTAAAAGCTTCTCACCTCCTGGGGCCACTCTCATTTACTTTAACAAAGCTCCACTTTGGCCTAAAGCAAACTTCAGGCTTTACTCTTCTTGGGTTTTAGCCTTGTAGTGCTTGCCCCCGACTTAATTCTCACTTTCCTAGCACTTTGGGGTAGGGGGACCCATTATGATACCCCACTGATATGTTCATTGATGAGTTCTGATTGTTAGGTAGGAAGTTAGGCATGAGCAACGAGAGGTGACCTAGCTGAAAAAACTGATCTCTAAACCCCATCCCAGACATGCTCAGAGGAGCTCACAGATATGCTACAAAATAATCACAGAGAATTTGCCAAACCCTGCACACGCACCCTAGGCACACAGTGGATATGCAGAGGCTTCCTCAGGTACCTTAGGCAGCTAGGAGCCCATTATGGGTTCATCAATATTCTACACATACATACATCTGATTATAACAGACTGAATTATGGGAAAGACATGTGCAACAGAACCTGCTGTTACATATCTTGCAATCCTCACTCGGCCTTGAAGCCTTGAGCCTATGCCCATTTGCATTCCTTTTCATGGATTGGTGATGGGTACAAGCTCTATTCTGCACAGGGCACAACCAAAAGGAGGAGATAGGAAGTACAAAAAGGAGGAAGCCAAGAGGGATCCTTATGAGAACTCCTCTGGGGTCAGTCTGCTCCCATGTATTGGGGAGTATCTGTTTAATAAAAGATCTGTCTGCTTGAGTTGTAACTGAGCTGTAACTTGTCAATCCCCAAGATATGAGGGTGGAGTGGGTTAGCCTATTCAAACCCAAATAACCATTAATAAGTAACAAAAGAAATTTAAAACAGAATCATTGTTCCTGGGGGTGCATCTCAAAGCTATAAGTTCTGGATACTCTTGTAAACTGGTGCTTAAATATTACTAGAAAAATCAATAAAGTGAATAGCACACATTTATACCTGTAGGGGCTTCCCTGCTAGCTCAGATGGTAAAGAACCTGCCTGCAATGCAGGAGACCTGGGTTCGATCCCTGAGTCAGGGCAACCCCTTGGAGAAGGGCATGACAACCCACTCCAGTGTACTTGCCTGGAGAATTCCATGGACAGAGGAACCTGGGGGGCTACAGTCCATGGGGTCACAAAGAGTCGGACACTACTGAGTGACTTTCACTTCTCTTCATACCGACAAGGCCAAAAAACAAAGCAAAGCAAAACAAACACCCCTAATAGCCTTAATGTTGTGCAAAGGATACTTCAGGATAAAATTTCTAGTGACAATAGTAGGTAGAAATTCAAGAAGTTTGGAATCTCAAACAAGAAAGTAAGGTTGCAAGTGTTCTGCAAGGCTTCCCAGAGTCCCCAGCTGAAGACTAAATTCTAGTTGCACACAGTGGTAACTTGTTGTTACCACTCTCCTTTTCTCAGCTTGCTCTCCTTTCCTTTTTAATTTCCCTATCCCCCAACCAAATTAGCATTTCCTGGGGCCACTTCCTAAATAAACTGCCTGCATTCAAAAAGAAAAAAAAAAAAAAAAGTAAGAGTGGGAGAGTAAAGATGCTGTGTTCAGGAAACTACTGTAAAGACAAAATTAATAAATAAGTAAAAGTTCCTGTGATAGCAAGGTGTTAGTATCACTAAAAAATTTTATATATGTGATTATAAAAATGCATGTTGGAGTTAGTTAATTAAACTTATGTGGACACTAGCTATCCTGCTTATTTCCTTAAATGCTTTCATATCCTCATTGGGAAAATAGGAGTCACCTTACATTTGACTGTGCTGACTCTTTGCAGCCCCATGGACTTAGCCCACCAGGCTCCTCCCTCCATGGGATTCTCCAGGCAAGAGTACTGGAGTGGGTTGCCATTTCCTTCTCCAGGGGATCTTCCCGACCCAGGGATCGAACCCGGGTCTCCCTCATTCCAGGCAAACGCTTTAACCTCTGAGCTACCAGGGAAGCCTATATTCAGGCATATATGGTACCTAATATAACAAGCATGGATTTTTTTAGGGAAATGTAATGAAAACCAGAACAAAGAAGGAAAAGTTACTTGTCTGACATGAGGTACAAGCAGAAACCTTATCTAGTCCCCCAACCACTGCAGGCACTCAATAAATATCAGGAACTGATTTTTATATGTGACACCTGAGCAGGCTCACTCGGTATAAAACACAAGGCCATAGCTACACAGGAAGCATAATTTAACAAAACACAGCAAATGAAGCAGTGCAGCTCTGGCCCCATTAGGGTAGGAAAGGCCTTGTGGCTAATGCTGTACTGTCCAGAACTTCAGCTTGTGGCATCTGCTCCGGCTGGTCTGTGATTTATACGATCTTGTTTCGGTAACAGAACTGAGTTGCTATTCCAATTTACCCCCATAGATGCACAGGTTTTCTACAAAGGCAAAATGAGCATGGAAAAGTGTATTTTGACTTTAGTAGTACTTATATTTCTCACTGGTGACAATTCTGCAAACCCCAAGGCTGAAAGAACTTGAAATATATACTGCTCTTGTATCCTGGAAGTATACAGACTATATTTTTCTGAACACTATTCCATTGAGATAAACCTTAAAAGTTTCAGTGGTCCTGAAAACACGTCAAACATTTTCCTTATCGCTCTGAAAGCTCAGGTAAATGTATCATGTACTGCTTGCCTCCTAAGACTGAAATCACTGAAATTGGGTAGTTCTCAATACCACTCTATCCTTATTACCTGCAGTACTATTCTTCAACTGAGAGCACTCCAGTTCCAATGGTCTCCTTGTGAATATAATTAAGGAGACCACTTTAATGTATAGAGGAAAGGGGGATGATTATCCATGGGATTGAAACTTTGGAATTAAGTTTTAACTTCACAGGGGAAATGTTCTCATCTCTAGTGGAGAGAAGAGATTTGGTGCACTCGGCATTATTATCAGGTGAGATTGAAAAAGGACATGCTCAAAGTTCAAAACTCAAGTTTAAATAGTTTCTACGAAAGAGGAGAGTGAAAAAGTTGGCCTAAAGCTCAACAGTCAGAAAACGAAGATCATTGCATCTGGTCCCATCACTTCATGGGAAATAGATGGGGAAACAGTGGAAACAGTGTCAGACTTTATTCATTTGGGCTCCAAAGTCACTGCAGATGGTGATTGCAGCCATGAAATTAAAAGATGCTTACTCCTTGGAAGGAAAGTTATGACCAACCTAGATAGAATATTGAAAAGCAGAGACGTTACTTTGCCAACAAAGGTCCATCTAGTCAAGGCTATGGTTTTTCCAGTGGTCATGTGTGGATGTGACAGTTGGACTGTGAAGAAGGCTGAGTGCCGAAGAATTGATGCTTTTGAACTGTGGTGTTGGAGAAGACTCTTGAGAATCCCTTGGACTGCAAGGAGATCCAACCGGTCCATTCTAAAGAAGATCAGTCCTGAGTGTTCACTGGAACTGATGCTAAAGCTGAAACTCCAGTACTTTGGCCACCTCATGCGAAGAGTTGACTCCTTGGAAAAGACCCTGATGCTGGGAGGGATTGGGGGTAGGAGGAGAAGGGGATGACAGAGGATGAGATGGCTGGATGGCATCACCGATTCAATGGACATGAGTTTGAGTGACTCCGGGAGTTGGTGATGGACAGGGAGGCCTGGTGTGCTGCGATTCATGAGGTTACAAAGAGCTGGACACGACTGAGCGACTGAACTGATGCACATTCTACAGCAAATTCCTGAGACTAGTACAGAATGTTTCATGTATTAATTTCAGAAAATATGGAATCACTGAAAATCTAAGAAATTATTTTTAAAAATTATGACAGTGTCATATTTTGAAATCTATTTCTACTTAACAGGGCAATATCAGGTTTTCTTCCATTTGCTATCTTTTCCAGTACTTCGCAAGAAGCAAAGAAAATCATAATGGCAAAGATAATGAGCTACAGAACTATCACATTTTAGAGTTGGGAAGAATTTTGTATACCATTTGATAACCAAGAATTATCTTTACCACATCCAGTCTATGAATAATAACTACATTTTCACACTTCCAACTGAGCTCCATATTAGAGTTAAATCTTAAACCAAGAACATCTCCTTGGTGTGCTGTGCTTATTCGATAAGTCATGTTTGACTCTTTGGAGCCCCATGGACTGCCAGGCTCCTCTGTCCATGGGGATTCTCCAGGCAAGAATACTGGAGTGGGTTACCATGCCCTCCTCCAAGGGATCTTCTCAACCGAGGGATCAAGCCCAGGTTTCCCACATTGCAGACAGATTCTTTACCATCTGACCCACAGGGAAGCCCAAGAATACTGGGGTGGGTAGCCTATTCCTTCTCCAGGGATCTTCCCGACCCAGGAATTGAACCATCAAACTGGGGTCTCCTGCATTGCAGGCGGATTCTTTGCCAGCTGAGCTACCAGGGAACCCATCTACCCCTGATCAAAAGTTTCAAACCCGACTAGTGTCAGGGAAAGAATGCAAATTACAGGACAATCTGATTCAAGAACACAGATATAAAAGCCCTAAAAAAAAAAAAAAAAAAAATTAGAAAACTAAATCCAGCAACGTATAAAAAAAAGTAACATTTTATTCTCACTTTAGAATTACTGCAGGAATGCAAGTTTGATTTAAATTTGAAAAATCAATTTATACAGTTCACTGCATTAATACATTAAAGTAGAAAATATTTAATTACCTCAGTGGACAGAGAACAAAAATGTTTAATAAAACTTAACGTTCATTCACATCAAAAACTTTTAGTGAACTAGGAGTCCAAGGAAACTTCTTGAACCTGAAATTGTTTTTTCATTTATTCTCTAATCCTTACGTTTGTTCTTCTTACATTACTAAGACCTCTAGTATAGTGTTGAACAGAAGTGGCAAGAGTGGGCCTCTTATTCCTAATCTTAATAAGAAAATAAGAACTCACATAACTGCTTTTGACTTATGATTACATGTGTGTGCATGTACATAAACACACATGTACGTATATATATATAATATATATAGTTATATATATAGTTTTATATATATAGTTATATATATACATACATGTGTGTTTATGCTCATGCACACACATGTAATCACAAGTCAAAGCAGTTATATATATATATATATGGAGAAAGCAATGGCACCCCACTCCAGTACTCTTGCCTGGAAAATCCATGGACAGAGGAGCCTGGTAGGCTGCAGTCCATGGGGTCGCTAAGAGTTGGACATGACTGAGAGACTTTACTTTCACTTTTTACTTCCATGCGCTGGAGAAGGAAATGGCAACCCACTCCAGTGTTCTTGCCTGGAGAATCCCAGGGACGGGGAAGCCTGGTGGGCTGCCATCTATGGGGTTGCACAGAGTCGGACACGACTGAAGCGACTTAGTAGAAGCAGTGTGTGTGTGTGTATATATATATATATATATATATATATATATATATATGTGTGTGTGTGTGTGTGTGTGTGTGTATATATATATGAACTTGAAAGGAAGAAATCATACAGTCATTACTCATACGAGTATCAGTGTGAAACCCCTAAAAGAAAATGTAGTTAAATTATAAGAGTTTTCAAAATTCCTTAGAAAATTTTCTGGGTTAAGAAAATATCCAACTGAATTCTATATTCCAGTAACAAACAAAACATTTTAATAATATTCTTTGTAATCAAGTATGTAGAAATAAATCCAAAGAGTTACAAGAATTTTATGAAAAAATCAAACTTTACTGAAGGGCAATAAGGTCCCTGGAAAATACCATGGATGGAGGAGCCTGGTAGGCTGCAGTCCATGGGGTCGCTGAGGGTTGGGCATGACTGAACGACTTCACTTTCACTTTTCACTTTCCTGCATTGGAGAAATAAATGGCAACCCACTCCAGTGTTCTTGCCTGGAGAATCCCAGGGACGGGGGTGCCTGGTGGGCTTCCGTCTATGGGGTCGCACAGAGTCGGACATGACTGAAGTGACTTAGCAGCAAGGAAGATATAAATAAATGGAGATATAGCAAAATCACTGATTTGAAAACTATATTCTTAGGATGTTATATCCCCCAAAACTGATCTATGGATTCAATTAAATCTCAAACAAACTGCAATACGTTTTTGTTCTCGAAACTCAGCAGGTCAATCTTAAAATTTAATTGGAAGAACGATGAACCAAAAACAGTCCAGCCATTCCTGAACATCATGACAACATGGGAGACCTGTCTTGACAGAGATCTTGGAGTATAATAAAGGTATAATAATTTAAAATGGATAGAATTAGGGCAGGAATAGAATACAAATGAAATAGCTTAGGACATCCAGAGAAGATAACAGAAATACAAAGAATTTTGACAGAACTAGCTGTGAGGACCACTGGCAAAAAGACAGAATTTATAATAACTAGTTTGACAATTGGGGGCTTCCCTGGTAGTTCTGATGGTAAAGAATCCAAATACAATGCAAGAGACCTGGGTTTGATTCCTGGGTCAGGAAGATTCCCCTGGAGAAGAGCATCACAACCCACTCCAGTATTCTTGCCTGGAGAATCCCATGGATGGAGAAGCCTGGCAGGCTACAGTCCATGGGGTCACAAAGAGTTGGACATGACTGGGCAAGTAACACATTGACTGTTGAGTGTATGAAGGAAAACTGCATCCTTAACTTACACCATTTGTAAAACATATTTATACCAAGTAAATTAAAACTTTATATAAAGTTTTTTTTAATTTTATTTAACTTTACAATATTGTATTGGTTTTGCCATATATCAAAATGAATCTGCCACATGTGACCTTGCAGTAGGGGTCAATTTCTTAAATGAAACACAAATTATCCAAACATAAAATAAAAAGCTGATATATTCTACTAACATCAAGAATACCTGTTCATCAAAAGACATACAGGAATAAAAAGACAAGTCACCAAGTGGGAGAAGATATTTGTACAACACAAATGATTAGTATTCTGAAAATGTAAAGGAATTCCCATAAATCAATAAGTAAAAACCCAGTAGAAAACTGGGCAACATTTTTGAATTGAAAACATCAGCAAGGAGTAAATATGAATGGTAAAATAATTATATTAAAATATGCTTAAGCTCAAACATGATGAAATATTTCATAAAATTGGCACAATTTTAAAATTTGGCAATATTAAATTTTACAAAAGTGAGGAATAATATCAGTTTGTTTATACCCAGTAGTCAAGAAAATGTGGAAACGTGATATGTGAAATAATCTGGTACAAAGTAATATACTTGAAAAGGGCATATGTATAAACCAACAATTTTATCCCAAGGTATAATTCTTAGATGAAACTCTTATAGTTGTTCATCGGACTACATGGAGAAGAAGGTTTATAGTCATGCTATTAAGGCAGAGGAACCAGAGACCAAATTACCAACATCCTTTGGATCACAGAAAAAGCAAGAGAATTCCAGAAAAAACATCTACTTCTGCACCATTGACTACGCTAAGGCCTTTGACTGTGTGGATCACAACAAACTGGAAAATTCTTTAAGAGATTGTAATAACAGGCCACCTTACCTGCCTCCTGAGAAAACCGTATGCTGGTGAAGAAGCAACAGTCACAACTGGACATGGAACAATGGACTGGTTCAAAATTGAGAAAGAAGCATGTCAAGGGAGTATCTTGTCACCCTGCTTATTTAACTTATATCATGTGAAATGCCAGGCTGGATGAATCATAAACTGGAATCAAGACTGCTGGGAGAAATATCAATAATCTCAGATATGCAGATGACACAACCCTTATGACAGAAAGTGAAGAGGAGCTAAATAGCCTCTTGATGAAGGTGAAAGAGGAGAGTGAAAAAGTTGGCTTAAAACTCAACATTCAAAAAATTAAGATCATAGCATCCAGTTCCATCCCTTCATGGCAAATAGATGGGGAAACAATGGAAACAGTGACAGACTTTATTTTCTTGGGCTCCAAAATCACTGCAGATGGTGACTACAGCCATGATATTAAAAGATGACTGCTCCTTGGAAGAAAAGTTGTGACCAACCTAGACAGCACATTAAGAAGCAGAGACATTAATTTGCTGACAAAAATCCATATAGTCCAAGCTATGGTTTTTCTAGTAGTCATGAATAGATGTGAGAGGTGGACCATAAAGAAGGCTAAGCATTGAAGAATTGATGCTTTTGAACAGTGGTATTGAGGAAGACTCTTGAGAGTCCGTTGGATTGCAAGGAGATCAACCAGTCAATCCTAAAGGAAATCAATCCTGAATATTCATTGGAATGACTGATACTGAAGCTGAAGCTCCAACACTTTGGCCACCTAATGTGAAGAGCTGACTCATTGGAAAACACCCTGATGCTGGGAAAGATTGAAGGCAGGAGGAGAAGGGGACGACGACAGAGGATGAGCTGGTTGGATGGCATCACTGACTCAACAGACATGAGTTTGAGCAAGCTCCGGGAGATGGTGAAGGACGGGGAAGCCTTGCATGCTGCAGTCCATGGGGTTGCAAAGAGTTTGACATGACTGAGTGACTGAACAACAATGTAAAAACCTGGGCATCATAAAATGTCCATTAAAATAAAAATGGAAAATTATATAACTTTGAAAATGAATGGGTTATAAGTACATTTAACAAAATGGATGATTTTCAGGAAGAAATGCTAAAAAAAAAAAGCAAAGTGTGTATAAATTTTTACAGCATAATTCCATCCATAAAGTTAAAAATCTTATGAAACTAAACAATACCATTCTTAGAGATATAAAAATATGTGGTCAAATTATACAGAAAATTAAAGGATAAAAGTTTGAGATAAAAGTGAAATAGATGAGATTGGCAAGGAAACTCTAAAGATAAGTGGTAATGTCCATCTTTTCAAATCAAGTGTTAGGTACATGTGGTGCTCACTGCATTTTTACACTTCATACCTAACACAAAATTTTTTAAAAAGTTATTATATTGTTAAATCTTCTCAAGACTTGGTAAGTAAAGTAACTTTCAATGGCTTCTAAGAAGTTGTCTTGGCTCCTTACTTAGTTCTCATGGCCCTTACGGACCTGGTCTCTTAGTTTCTAGCCATCTCTTTCCATACTTCTGTCCCCATTTTACATTCCCATGGCAGTCCTACTTGGTGCTTTACATTTCCTTGAATATACAATACTACTCATTTAGTCTAGAATATTATTTACAATTTCACTAGGCTAGTCAATGCCTTAAGTCCTCTGAGAAACCTTCCCAGAATCACTGTTCCCCAGCTCTTAAGAAAACCTCTGCTGAGTTCCCATCAGTTCAGTTCAGTTCAGTCACTCAGTTGTGTCCAACTCTTTGCGAGCCCATGAATCGCAGCACACCAGGCCTCCTTGTCCATCACCAACTTCTGGATTTCACTCAGACTCATGGCCATCGAGTCAGTGATGCCATCCAGCCATCTCATCCTCTGTTGTCCCCTTCTCCTCCTGCCCACAATCCCTCCCAGCATCAGAGTCTTTTCCAATGAGTCAACTCTTCGCTTGAGGTGGCCAAAGTACTGGAGTTTCAGCTTTAGCATCATTCCTTGCAAAGAAATCCCAGGGCTGATCTCCTTCAGAATGGACTGGTTGGATCTCCTTGCAGTCCAAGGGACTCTCAAGAGTCTTCTCCAACACCACAGTTCAAAAGCATCAATTCTTCGGCACTCAGCCTTCTTCACAGTCCAAACTCTCACATCCATACATGCCCACAGGAAAAACCATAGCCTTGACTAGACGGACCTCTGTTGGCAAAGTAATGTGTCTGCTTTTCAATATGCTATCGAGGTTGGTCATAACTTTCCTTCCAAGGAGTAAGCGTCTTTTAATTTCATGGCTGCAGTCACCATCTGCAGTGATTTTGGAGCCCAGAAAAATAAAGTCTGACACTGTTTCCCCATCTATTTGCCATGAAGTGATGGCACCAGATGCCATGATCTTCGTTTTCTGAATGTGAGCTTTAAGCCCACATTTTCACTCTCCACTTTCACTTTCATCAAGAGGCTTTTTAGTTCCTCTTCACTTTCTGCCATAAGGGTGGTGTCATCTGCATATCTGAGGTTATTGATATTTCTCCTGGAAATCTTGGTTCCAGCTTGCTTCTTCCAGTCCAGCATTTCTCATGATGTACTCTGCATATAAGTTAAATAAGCAGGGTGACAATATTCAGCCTTGACGTACTCCTTTTCCTATTTGGAACCAGTCTGTTGTTCCATGTCCAGTTCTAACTGTTGCTTCCTGACCTGCATACACATTTCTCAAGAGGCAGATCAGGTGGTCTGGTATTCCCATCTCTTTCAGAAGTTTCCACAGTTTATTGTGATCCACACAGTCAAAGGCTTTGGCACAGTCAATAAAGCAGAAATAGATGTTTTTCTGGAACTCTCTTGCTATTCCCATGATCCAGCGGATGTTGGCAATTTGATCTCTGGTTCCTCCGCCTTTTCTAAAACCAGCTTGAACATCAGGAAGTTCATGGTTCACCTATTGCTAAAGCCTGGCTTGGAGAATTTTGAGCATTACTTTACTAGCGAGTGAGATGAGTGCAACTGTGCGGTAGTTTGAGCATTCTTTGGCATTGCCTTTCTTTGGGATTGGAATGAAAACTGACCTTTTCCAGTCCTCTGGCCACTGCTGAGTTTCCTAATTTGCTGGCGTACTGAGTGCAGCACTTTCACAGCATCGTCTTTCAGGATTTGAAATAGCTCCACTGGAATTCTATCACCTCCATTAGCTTTGTTCGTAGTGATGCTTTCTGAGGCCCGCTTGACTTCACATTCCAGGATGTCTGGCTCTAGGTGAGTGATCACACCATCATGATTATCTGGGTTGTGAAGATCTTTTTTGTACAGTTCTATGTACTCTTGCCACCTCTTCTTAATATCTTCTGCTTCTGTTAGGTCCATACCATTTCTGTCCTTTATCGAGCCCATATATTTACCTTCTCATTACACTTAATCTTTTATTGCTCCCATTGTCTGTTTTCCCGTAATAGGCTACATGTGTGTGACAGCAAAAATCATTGCTAATTTGCCCATTGTTAAGTTTACCAGATAACACAGTGCCTGGAATATAGGGAGCATATGATAAATATTCCTTGGTGAATAAATGAACAAACAGATGAATTAATTCTTTTTTGTAGAAGCCCATTTCTCCCACTTATGCAGGAGACATATGAGACGTGGGTTCCGTCCTCTGGTGGGGAAGATCCTCTGGAAGAGGAAATGGCAACCCACTCCAGTATTCTTGCCTGGATAATTCCACGGACAGAAGAGCTTGGCGGGCTATAGTCCATCAGGTTGCAAAGAGTGGACACGACTGAAGTGACCTAGCACACATGCACACATTCCTTTCACTAGTGAAAGTGAAAGTGGTAGTTGCTCAGTCGTGTCCAAGTCTTTGTGACCCCAACAGCTATACCCCACCAGGCTCCTCTGCCCATGGGATTCTCCAGGCAAGAATACTGGAGTGGGTAGCCATTCCCTTCTCCACTGGATCTTCCTGACCCAGGGCCCGAACCTGGGTGTCCTACGTTGCAGGCAGATTCTTTACAGTGTGAGCCACCAGGGAAGTACTAACTGTTAGATCTATTCCACTACTGGAGAGACCTAATAGTTAAAGAAATTATTTCTTATATAGAATCTGCCCCTATCTCTCTGCAACTTCACTCAGATCATACTAGGCTAGAACTGCCTTCACAGATCAAGGTACATAATTGATGATTATGAACTGGCCTCAGATGAAGACTTAAAAGATCTATCTTCGAGTACAGAAAGAAAAGTCATCCATCGACAATGAATGTATAATTTCCTTGTGCTATACAGTAGGACCTTGTTGTTTATCTATTTTATATATGGTAGTTTTTATCTGCTAATCTCAAATTCCTAATTTATCCTTACTCCTGCTTTTTTCACTTTTGGTAACCATAAACTGGTTTTCTATGCCAGTGAGATTCTATTGTGTAAATAAGATAATTTACAGCATATTTTAGATTCCACATATAAGTTATGTTGTATGGTATTATTCTTTCAATGCCTGACTTACTTCAGTTCAGTTCAGTTCAGTCGCTCAGTCATGTCCGACTCTTTGTGACCCCATGAATTGCAGTATGCCAGGCCTCCCTGTCCATCACCAACTCCCAGAGTTCACTCAGACTCACGTCCATAGAGTCAGTGATGCCATCCAGCCATCTCATCCTCTGTTGTACCCTTCTCCTCCTGCCTCCAATCCCTCCCAGCATCAGAGTCTTTTCCAATGAGTCAATTCTTCGCATGAGGTGGCCAAAGTACTGGAGTTTCAGCTTTAGCATCATTCCTTGCAAAGAAATCCCAGGGCTGATCTCCTTCAGAATGGACTGGTTGGATCTCCTTGCAGTCCAAGGGACTCTCAAGAGTCTTCTCCAACACCACAGTTCAAAAGCATCAATTCTTTGGCGCTCTGCTTTCTTTATAGCCCAACTCTCACATCCATACATGACCACAGGAAAAACCATAGCCTTGACTAGATAGACCTTGTTGGCAAAGTAATGTCTCTGCTTTTGAATATGCTGTCTAGGTTGGTCATAAGTTTTCTTCCAAGGGCTTACTTAACATAATATAATTATCTCTAAGTCCATCCATATTGCTGCAAATGGCATTATTTCATTCTTTCTTTATGGCTGAGTACTATTCCATTGTGTCTCAGGTGATTTGGGGTCTCAGATTCAAGGTGAAAATACAAGACAATGTATAATCCATTCTGTAGAAATAAACAGAGGTAATTGCTACTTTCAGTTGTTCAGTCATTAAATTGTGTCCAGCTCTTCTTGACTCCATGGACTGCAGCACGCCAGGCTTCCCTGTCATTCACTATCTCCTGGAGTTTGTTCAAACTCTTATCCATTGATTTAGTGATGCCATTCAACAATCTCATCTTCTGTCACCCCTTCTCCTGCTGCCCTCAATATTCCTCAGCATATCAGGTCTTTCCAATGAGTCTGCTCTGAACATCAGGTGGCCAAATTATTTGAGCTTCAGCTTCAGTATTAGTACTTCCAATGAATATTCAGAGTTGATTTCCTTTAAGATTGAATACTTTGACCTCATTGCTTTCCAAGAGACTCTCAAGAGTCTTCTCCACACAATTCAAAAGCATCAATTCTTTGGCATTCAGCCTTCTTTATGGTCCAACTCTCACATCTGTAATAACTACTGAAAAAAAACACAGCTTTGATTATATGGACCTTTGTCAGCAAAGTGATGTCTTTGCTTTTTAATATGCTGTCTAAATTTGTCATGGCTTTTCTTCCAAGGTAGCAAGGTGAATTTTACTAAAACTTTAAAAAAGAATTAATACCAATCCTTCTCAAACTCTTCCCAAGAAAATCATAGTGAACAGAACACTCCTAAACTGATTTTACAAGGTCAGTATTATCCTGATACCAAAACCAGAAAACAACACTACTTGAAAGAAAACTATAGGCCAATATTCCTAATGAATGTAGGTGCAAAAATTCTCAATAAAATAAAAAGCAAACTGAATTCAGCAGCTCATTTAAAAGAATCACTGACCATGATGAAATGGGATTTATCCCTGGGATGCAAGGATGGTTCAACATACACAAATGTGATATAACACTAATAGAATGAAAGAAGATCATCTTGAAAGACACAGAAAAAGCATTTGACAAAATTCAACAGCCATTCATAATAAAAAACCTTTAAATTAGGCATAGAAGGAACATATAATAATAAAGGCTCTATATGAGACATCTATAGTCAACACCATGCTCAATGTTAAGTATAATTTTTACTGGACATTAGGTATTCTCTCTTTCTCTCTCTCCCACAACCCCAGAATTTCTGCTAATCACTTCTTTACCTGAATTCTTCTTCCTTTCCACTTCAACAATCCCTCTTCTTTCTTTCAAGTCTTTTAAACACCAGTTTTTGGTATCTGCTTGTCAGCTGGATTAACACAGAGACAAATCTATGAAGTCCCCAGAAATAGGCTAATGGAATGCAACCACTCCCCTCTATGGGATCATAGATAATGTTTCCAGCTTTTCCTGACATGTACTTAACATTCTTGTTGAATGAAAAGCAGTGAAATGCAATTAAGAATCCAACTTGAAAAGACTGAATGAAAAGGCCTCAGTCTTGGGACACTGAAAAAAAAAAAAAAAGAAAAACCAGAAGAAAAAAAAAGAGAGAGAGATGAAAATATATTTATAGGCTTTTTATTTAATTTGTCCATGCATTCATACAGCGGACATTGACTGCCTGACTGTTATAGGCATTGTTTCACAGGTTAAAGATACAGCAGTGAACAAAATACACAATATCCCAGAATTCAAGCAATATACCTTTTGGAAAGAGGTGAAAACAAATACATGAGTGAGTATGTGTCACCTTTATAATATGTGTTCTAAAACTGCAGACAAGTCTTTTCTCTGACAATGATAATACTGTGAGTGAAATATTCTTGATAAAATACATATTTTATCCATCAATGAACATTCCTTTGTGGGGATACTCTCAGAATTCACGGGAAAATATCTTTCAAATGATTTTATTCCCAGAGAAAATATTAGTCTTTTGAATTTACATGTCACTCTGGGGCCACATTTTAAAAACAAATTTCCCTGAAAATTAATTGCCTTCATTTTACCAGTACGTGCTTTTCTTTTTTCTTTTTGGATATTTCAAATGGGTACTTTCATAGTCTATATTTCTTCAAAGTCAATGCTATTCTCTTGTTGCAAGGAAAAGTACCTTTGGTAGTTGTATTAACTTTTACAGTAGGACACAAGAGTGCCATTTAATGCACCGAGCCAGTACTATTTAGCAACCTTACAACGGAGTCCCTAACACACCTGGGAAATTTGATTCAGCACCCGCACTATTGTTTTAGAATTTCTTCCCAAAGGACACATTTTCTGCAGGTAATGAGAAAAATACCTTGAAGAGAGAGGGAGCTTTCAAATTTTGAGGAACTGCACTGAGGGAGATACACAACAAATGACTGTTGAGAATCTTATCTCTTGTGTTAAAATTTTGCTCCTGCATTTTATGGCAGGCTCTAAAAGGCTGGCAGAGAGATGGGAGAAGGCTGTCCATCAAGTTGTCTGTCAAATTACCCAAGAAAAGGTCATTCCAATGACAATTATTCTTCCAGCTGCTATTATATCAAGAATTTTTACCAGAAAGGTTTTTGAAACTTCAGAGAATACCTAAGAAACTGAACAATCTTATCTACAAAATTAAAAAAAAAATCACTTCAGAATGCTAATAAGAATACATATAATATTAATTACAAACTTTAGAAACAGAAACTTCTAAAGATAGTCATTAATTGGTGGATGATCTCCTTTTACTCAGAAATAGTTATCTGAGACCCACAAGAAAAGAAAGTCACCATTCAATGGGTTGTCATACTAGTCTTTACATTTAGTTTGATGTATTACAAAACTAGATTTAGGAGCTCAGAGAAAGGTTAATATGATTTATAATAGAGAAAGTGATGATTATTACAAATTAATAATTGCCAATGCTTAAATAAATCACAATTTAGGGCCGACTTAGGCTATCTATACACTTCAAAGTTCCATAGACACGTTTTAAAGAACGATGATTCAGAAGCTTATTTTGAGGCCATTATTCCCTGTGTACTTTGCTGACATATATCTGAAGCCTCCGAGGCCGTTTAAGTCAGCAATGGCATCTGCCAGCGCTTAGTGAAGTAAAGGAATCCAGGAACACTTGATTTGCCAACAGAAGCCCCTGTCAAAGTTAGCAAAAGACACAATATATCTGGTATGTCCAAGAAGGTTTCCAGCCCATGGCCCCAGTTATGCCCTTTTCAATACAATCCAGATACTTCTTCTCCACTCCATGCATCCTCTGTCACAGGTACACCTCCCAAACTCTGCTCAGATATTCCCTTGAAATGAAGTCAGTCTGGCACATGGGGATGCATCACTTGCTTCTACTTCCTTCATGTGACTTGTTTATATATTTATTATGCATGAGAAAGGTCTGTTACTGAACTAAGACAGGGGAGTAGACACTCAGTTCAGTTACATCAAGACTTTCTTCCCCCATTTAGTCAATCCAGCCATGTCCATATTCATGGTGCATGACATGAATGCAGCCATTGTGAAATTTCTTCCTCTTTTCTTACCAGCTCTTGGTGTATTGTGCATACTCCCTTGTGCTCAATGATTTCACATATTCACAATCAAGTGTGAAACCTGTCTTTCCAACACAAGATAACAATAGTGTCTACTCAACCACTTAGGCTTTAGGTTTGGTGTCCAAGTTCATTGAGATTATCATTCCTCAGAAAGATGGGCATTATGAACTATCTAATTTTGCCATATGGGCTTTAATGTATGAGTGTCAAAGAAAGGAAAGTTGAGAGAGATGACAAGAGGGAAGAAAGAAAGGAGGGGGACACAAAGAGGATGGAAGGGAAAGAGAGAGGGAAAAAAATAGGAAAAGAAGACTTGAGACAAAAAAAGAAAAAGAAAGGGAAATTAGAGAAGGAGGAAGACTTAGGCAGGGAGTTCTTAATCTGGTAGCCTACAGTATCATTCCTGGTTCTGGGGACAATGCCTAAAACCGCTACTAGATGTTCCAAATACTGTAGAGAAGGTTTTCTTGATGTTGGAGCTGTGGAGAACTGTTTGTTTGAACACTTGGTGAAATAAGACACTACAAAAGTCCCATGGGGTAAGGATGGAGCAAAAGTAGGAACATTCTTTTCCTCACTGGTTAGTCCAAGCTTCCAGACATCACTTCTACTAGCTTACACAGGGCTCCCAGCTTATGGATCCACACCACTAAACCCGCCGTCTAAATGTATAACTGGATGAAAGGGAGACATTCTCAGACTTGTAATGCAGAAATGGTCCTTTTCATTCTAATCACATCAGAGTCCTCAATACAAAGCCCATCCTCCAAGTTCCAGGCCCACTCCATTTCCTGCTACTCAATTAAACATGTCCCAGAAAAACTGACAACTCACATATCCATTAGCATCACTTTTGGGCTTACCTGTTACACACATTTATTTTTAATATTAATGTTATTCATATTAAATACAGAAAGAGAACTTCTACCACTCCTAGGGGCCCCGGCTATGGCTGATATAAATTTGAATCTCCATGAAATCATTTTTCTACATCTTCCCTTGAGTCTTATCCAATTTTAATTCCATTCCATCCTCAATGTGAAAATCCAACAATTTCAGTGATAAAGTAGTAGCATTTATACATCAAAAATATGTGAAAACTATTTTAATTATTCTCAACTGAAAAATGAGAAGATTGAAAAATCTTGACTGATATTAATACATTTAACAAAGATCTATTAATACTTGTCCAATTATGTGAGTCAAGATCTTTGAAAAGGAAACGTATCTTTTATTAACTCTTTTGCTAGTTTGGCCATTACATTGTAAATACAATGAAAATTTTCTCAGATCCAGAAAAAAAATTAAGTTATGATTGAGATGCTTAATGGGTAGTAAAACAATTGAATATTTTCTCCACACAGGCTGAATTTTCTCCTCCAAATTATCAACTATATCCTTTGGTTGAACTGAATATCAGACTTTGACTTTCCTATATTTTTACTTTCCTTAAAAAGGACTAACTTCCTCCCTTGCCATCTTACTTTTGCCCTCCATCCATACAACACACACACGCACACACACCCACACCCACACACATTTTTGGATGTATTCTTTTACCAAAACCTCAATCTGAAACTTCATGAGTTTTAGCCCACAATACACACTCAAGTTGATTGGGATCATGGTACAGAGATAGCAAATATATTTGCTCAAGATTCAATAACATCAATATTATTTCAGAATGAAACTACCAAACAAGGAAATTCCTATGTAATGCCTAACAGTCATTAGACCCAACAATCAGCTGGACAGTCAAAAATGCATTGCCCTGGCTGAATTTCTCTGTATCAACCCCTCTAGCTTCAAGCCAGTGCTCAACCTGAAGTAACAACCTTATGGAAAATACTCAAGCTGTGTTTACTTACACTAAGTCAGGTGGAAAATGGAGGCAATTATCCAGATAATTCAAGCAAAACAGACAAAAAGTATCCCCACTGTTTTATACATCAGGTGAAATACTTTTAGTTGTTCTAGATTTAGATAATTGCAACCAGAATCATTATAGACACACACAATTTGAAAATCTTCCCTTAAGTAGAATCAAACACACAAACAAACAAAAATACAAGCCCTATGGACTATATTACAATTCATAAGACAGACTAATGTTCATTGCATACAATGACTAATTTCTTTCCAAGTCCCTAGTGATTTAAGCCCTGAGTACATATACACAGTCTATTTGCTACTTAATTGTTATTCATCATCTACAGGCAATGATAAAGTTCTTCCCCCAATTCAATAGGTTTAATTAGAAAACCTTTTCTTCTCTCTTCCAAACACCTAATTGAAATCCTCAAGCTTGGTTTTTAATACCGTGAGTAGTGAAGTGAATTGGCATTGGTGTGGATTATGCACCAGCACTCATGATTCATGAAAGCTGTCATGGTGACAGCTGAAACATGTTACCAAGACCCTGCCCTAGTGTACCTAACTTGGTGGATCTGGGGGGACTGTGCAATTGTTCTCAGAGCTGACCTTGGTCATAGTCATTCCTGAGCCTCCCACCTATGTCTGTGAATTGGAGAAAAGAGAGTGAGCAACCCCTCTAAATAGCTGACAGGTATGTTTCAAAGCAATTCCTTACCACTAATAAATAATTTTGCAAATGATTTATCTTTAAAATATAGAGTAGTTTCAAGTTTCTCTAACAATGGTCCTCATACTTCTCGCCTACTGTTCTTTCAGTTGCCAAGCCATGTCCAACTCTTCATGACTCCATGGACTGCCTCACACCAGGCCTCCCTGTCCCTCACCATCTCCCAGAATTTGCCCGAGTTCATGTAGATTTCACTGGTGATGTCATCCAGCCATTTCATCCTCTGTTGCCCTCTTCTCCTTATGCCTTCAGTCTTTCCCAGCATCAGGGTCTTTTCTAATGAGTAGGCCGTTCGCAACAGGTGGCCAAAGTATTGAAGCTTTAGCCTCAGCATCAGTTGTTCCAATGAGCATTCAGGGTTGATTTCCTTTAAAGATTGACTTTGATCTCTGCTCTCCAAGGAGATCTTCTTGCTTACTGCTGCTGTTGCTGTTGCTAAGTCGCTTCAGTCGTGTCCAACTCTGTGCAACCCCACAGATGGCAGCCCACCAGGCTCCTCCATCCCTAGGATTTTCCAGGCAAGAATATTGGAGTAGGTTGCCATGTCCTTTTCCATCTTGCTTACTATTTGTATCCTAATGCCCACCCCTCCATTTAAAATGTTTTATAATATCTGTATGCATGTGTGTGTTTGTAAGTTTCAGGTGTACAACTTAGTTCAACATCTGTGTACACCAAAAAGTGATCAGCCTGGGATTTGTTTAGTGTTCAATAAATATTTGTTAAATGAATGAATTTTCAATAGCCATTTTAATTTTCAATATCTATACTTGCCTGCCCCATCAACTTTAGCTTGTACCTCTCACCACCCCACCAGCGGAAGATAAGGAGATCAACAAGCCCACACATTCTATTTTGTGTGTTTCTTCTATGATGTTTTGTCGTTTTTGTTGTTGCAACAGTTACACAACCTCATTGCTGTAACGCACTCCATTGTATGAATACACCAGGATTTATTTACCATTTTATCATGTGAGTTGTTTTCATTTGGCAACTATTAGGTTAGGAATGCTGTGATGTCTTTTGCTGAATATATGTGCTCTTTGCTGCTGAGAATTATCTAGTTTACAGTTAGAATCACGGAGTATAGGTTCAACTTTAGCAGATACTACTGAACAGTTTTCCAAAATGTTGAACCAATTTAACTCAAGTTAGTAGAGTCTGAAAGTTTTAGTTACTCCACAGCCTCACTAATATTTGATACTGTCTTTCTCATTTTAGTAATTTCTGGTAGATTTACAGTGTTCTTCCATTAAAGATTTATCAAAACCATGCTTTTATTTTGGATTTTCAACTTATAAAAAGCTGTAAAGACTGTAGAGAGAATATCCAGTCTCTATGTTAACATTTTTGGCAACTATGATACCTATGTCAAAACTAACAAGTTATCATTGGAGCATGACTAATAAGTTAGGACTTCATTTCGATTTCACCAGTTTTCCAACTATTTTTGATGTTGTTGTTTCAGGGTCAATTCAGGATACCACATTTTTTTTCTAGTCAAGTTTCCTCTGGTCGGGGAAAGTTTCTCAATTTTCCTTTGTTGTTCATGACTTTGGCAGTTGTGAAAAGAACTGGTCAGACATTTTGTAGAAAGCCCCCAATTTAGGTTTGTCTAAGGTGTTTCTTAAGATTAGGCTGGAGTGATGGAATTTTGGGAAGAGTAGCAGGACAGTGAAATGCTTTCATCATATCATATCAGGAAATACGACCTCAGTTGATCTCTCCCTGGTGATGGTAATCGTGAGCAGTTGGTTCAGGTAGTGTTGGCCAGGTTTCACTACACACTTATTAATTTTAGTTTTCCGTTTCCAATCTTTGGAAGTGAGTCACCAAGCCCAGCCCATGCACAAAGGGGAGTTATCTACATATCTTATTTACAGAACTCTTCTGCAAAAAAGATTTGTAACTTCCCACCTCTACCACCTTTAGCTATTCAGTTATCTGTTTCTACCACAATAGACTTTTGTAAATTTATGTTTTGGATTATAAGCCAGTATTATACAATTTATTTTGATGTCAAATTTGCAATGTGGTCTTAATTAATGTGCTTTTCTATGAAGATTAATGAAGTTGAACATCCTTTTCGTATATTCACTGGTTTCATTTTATGAAGTGCCTATTAGAGTTCTTTTCCATTTTTCTATTGAGTTGTCTGTTCTTCTATCATTTTGGCGAGTTCTTCATATACTCTGGGCATGGCCCTTTGTTAAGTTGAACGCCCTTTTTGTGTATTCACTGGCTATTCATTTTATGAAGTGCTTATTAGAGTTCTTTTCCATTTTTCTATTGAGTTGTCTGTTCTATCATTTTGGCGAGTTCTTCATATACTCTGGGCATGGCCCTTTGTTAGATATTATGTATTACAAGTGTCTTCTCAGAGTCTACAGCTTTTCTTTTTCACTCTTGTAATGGTATCTTTTCACTAATAGAAGTTCTTTCAGTCAGTCAGTTCAGTCGCTCAGTCATGTCCGACTCTTTGCAACCCCATGAACTGCAGCACGCCAGGCCTCCCTGTCCGTCACCAACTCCCAGAGTTTACTCAAACTCATGTCCACTGAGTCGGTAATGACATCTAACTATCTCATCCTCTGTTGTCTCCTTCTCCTCCTGCCTTCAATATTTCCCAACACCAGGGTCTTTTCAAATGAGTCAGCTCTTCACATCAGGTGGCCAAAATACTGGTGTTTCAGCTTCAACATCAGGCCTTCCAATGAGCACCCAGAACTGATCTCCTTTAGGATGGACTGGTTGGATCTCCTTGCAGTCCAAGGGACTCTCAAGAGTCTTCTCCAACACCACAGTTCAAAAGCATCAATTCTTCAGCGCTCAGCTTTCTTTATAGTCCAACTCTCACATCCATACATGACTACTGGAAAAACCATAGCCTTGACTAGACAGACCTTTGTTGGCAAAGCAATGTCTCTGCTTTTTAATATCCTGTCTAGGTTGGTCATAACTTTCCTTCCAAGGAGTGTCTTTTAATTTCATGGCTGCAATCACTGTCTGCAGTGATTTTGGAGCCAAAAAAATAAAGTCAGCCACTGTTTCCCCATCTAATTGCCATGAAATGATGGGACCGGATGCCATGATCTTAGTTTTCTGAATGTTGAGCTTTAAGCCAACTTTTTCACTCTTCTCTTTCACTTTCATCAAGAAGTTCTTTAACATAATCCAATTCATCAAAATTATTCTTATGGCTAGCATTTATGTCCTATTTCACAAATAAGCCTAATTCCAAATCTATGCACATAGTCCCATTTCCCCTATGCTGTCTTCCATAGTTCATGGTTTTTTTCCCCTGTTCCTTAATATTTAAGTCTACAACCTGTCTAGCATTGAATTTTTATAAAGTGTGAGGTTGGGATTAATGTTTTCTGTATACCTGATGATTTGGCACCATCCCATCCCCACTGCAAAACAGTGTCAAATCACATATAAAGAAATGGCTCTATCTGTGAGGGTCTGTTGCTGGAAATTTTATTCTATGCCATTCATCTGTGTTTGTGCCAAACCACACTGAGTCAATTACTATAACTTTATAAATCTTGATATCTGGTAATCTTGATATCCTCTCATTTTTTTTATTCTTCTCCAAGGATGTCTTGTCAGTTCTATCCTAGTCGTTCCCTTAAATGTCTGGTCAGTGGTGGTTGTCCATTCATATTTCTCAATACAACCAATTAAGAACAAGCAGCTTCCCTTTTTCTTGACAATACGTTGGCCTTTCCTGAACAAAGTTCTCTTCTGAATTAGGCATGTGACATGATAGAGCATGTTTGCTGACAGGTATAACTGTAACAAACCTGCATAAGAAGCAGGCAGGCAGGTTGTTCACCTCTACCCCAGGTATTTTCTCAAAGCCAAAAGAAGGAAGGCCTTCCTCTAGGGTAGCCGGAAGTGCAAGTCATCTGTTCATCTGATTCTTTTCATTTTCCATTTCCCCCTTTCCATTTCCCCCTTTCCATTTCTAGTTTTTTTTTTTTTTTTTTAATTAAGCTCTGCTCCCCACCGTTATTTTTACCTCAGCTGTCATTTGTATGAAAGTTTGGAAAGGAAGAGACATGAAAAAACTGTTAATATATTCAATCCACTTTTTTTGTAAACTGAAAGCTGATGTGCATTACTAATTGAGTTCCAAAGGTAGTGGAATTATAGTCAGCACAACAGAAATCTTACAAAGAGGGAGACACTGCATTTCAGTGTGTTGTAGACAGAAATATCTCCATGCTATGTCTCAGTTAAAAAGAAAATGATGAGAATTATGGCACTGAATTGTGAACACCTTGATGAAAAACTGTAGGTTTTTAATGATTTCTATATTCCAGTAGCTAGTTACGTGCCAAATATATAATCAACTTTTCCTTAATTTTCTAGCATTATTCATGCACCACAGCATCTTATAAAAAGTTAGCTTAGTTCAGTTCAGGCGCTAAGTCGTGTCTGACTCTGAGACACCATGGACTGCAGCATGCCAGGCTTTCCTGTCCATCACCAACTCCCCAGAGCTTGCTGAAACTCATGTCCATCGAGTCAGTGAGGCCATCCAACCATCTCATCCTTTGTCTTCTTCTGTTTTGTTCTTCTTCAGCAAAAAGTCAGCTCAGATATACACAGATTAAGTATTTGTGTTAGGTGATTTTCATGATGCTGTCTGGAGCCATTTCCTGGTCTCCTTAGCCCTGTTCTGGATCCAGGAGGTTGACTTCTACTCAGCAACTCAGTGCATCACACAGACCAGTTGCCCTTTGGCTACCTGTAGGGTTTGGGCATGAGGAAGGACCAGTAGAAAAGGGTAGGAAAAGGGGGATCTGAGGCTGTTTATTCCCCTCTTTGCCAGCTCCACCCTTGAAAGTGGTGGCAGGACAAGCTTAGGGCATAGGTTCTGATCCTGTAATACCGCTTTCACACATCAGTGGTTCTTACCAGACTGGTAAATTGTCTCTTTTTTCAGGCCTGGGGTGATAAGAGCTCTCAGTTTTTTTTTCAGAATTTGAGTGCCTCCCTTTCATAAATAATCCCATTATTAAATTCTCTCAATTACACCTTTGAGCATTTAATCTGTTTCCTGACGGCACCCCAACACATCCAGTACTCTAGGCCAGCTGGATGAGGGTAACAGCATCAAAAATGTATTCTTATTCCCTTGTGTAAAAGTATTGCCAAACATGAAGAGCATGCACTTACCAATTCTAAAAGAAAATCCTTATGAACAATATGCTGCATCAGGGTGAGAATATGAAAGTAAGTACTTGAGTTCAGTAAGGATAAAAAAGAATCAAAGCAATTACCCTGCTACAAATCCCTAAAAATAAGCACAAAGGTATTATTTGAAAACTTTGAAGCAATTACATTACTCTGATTAACATCCCTGGGTATTGTTTTGGCTGCAATAGACCATTTAACCATTTATCTTGTAAGCCTGAAGAGAGGAAAATCTCATTTAATTTTGTGGCTTAGAGAAAGGCATAAGATGACCAGAATCTATGTTTATATAAAAAAGAGAGAATATAGAGTTATGGGTTGAAAGTTAAAAATGAGAAAAAGGGAGAACAAAGGGCCAGATCAGAATATCAATTACATAAGGCCAAGGAAATTTTGTTCTAAATGATCAATAATAAATATAATGATAAAAACATTAGTGACTAGTATTTACCTCTTCTATGACAGGCACTATTCTAAGTGTTTTATTTTTACATACATATGAGTGCTTTTGATGCTCACAACAACTCCATTTGGCACTGCTAATATTATCCAGTTTATAGATGAGAAGACTGAGGCATGGTGATGTTAAACACTTGCCTATGATCACCCAGCTTGCAAGGGCAGAGGTATATCTGACTTATGTAGTCTTGCTCCATAACTTCTACTCTTAATTTCTACACTATATGTTATAAAGTCCTTCCCCAGTGGTTCAGTGGTAAAGAATCTGCCTGCAGTGCAGAAGCCACAGGAGATGCAGGTTCAATCCCTGCGCTGGGACGATCCCCTGGAGGAGAGCATGGCAACCCACTGCATTTTGGAGAAGGAAATGGCAACCCACTCCAGTATTCTTGGCTGGGAAATCTCCTGGACAGAGGAGCCTGGCGGACTACAGTCCACGGGATCACAAAAGAGTCGGACAGGACTGAGTGACTAAACAACAACATATAGTCTATATCCTTTTCCATTTCTTGTTTTTTCTGTTTTTTTTTTTTTTTTTTCCTGGAAATAATGCATTGCCTACTTGCTTAATTAAGATATTGAATCAAATTTATTAGGTTACATTTTTAATACTGAGAAAACAACTATTTTTCAGAAGATATGAATTATAGACACGAATTTTGCTTAACCTCACATAACCTTTCACATTATAAAGACAGATTATTATACACAAGTTATGACAGCTACCAAACAAATGCTAAAATACTATTTAAAACAGACCATTAAGAAAGCAGTCAAGGAAGGTCTTTTAAAGAAAATTTTTGAGTCAGTTTTAAAAGAGGTCTGAAAAGGAAAAAACAAACAAACAAACAACACCACCAAACTCATTCTATAAACTTCTTTAATGAAATCTTCCAACATGGTCAAATTCTTTCTTAAGTACAATCCACAATGTAGAAGGATTCACATATAGGACAACTGTGTCTAGACAATTTGAGCACTCACCTGGAGGGTGGTATTCTGAGTCAGGAAATAAACAGACCGAAAACAGAATTTCCCTAAACTTTCTGCATCATGTACATAAATAAGGCTGAAGAATAGCCTATAGATTGGGAGCAGAAAAGATTACTGTTGGGGTCTAATCAGTAATTTATGTGGTCATCCGTGAAAAAGAAAGAGTAGATCTATGAACTCTACTTCCTGGCTCCAGCATATCTAATTCTTCTGACTGTGAATTAGCTCAACTTGCCAGGGAAGAAATTTGGTCTCCAACATCACTATCTAGAATTAAATTAGTACATTTGACTAGAGCGTCTTTGGCGAGAAGGATAGATGAATGGGTAGATAAATAAATATTTATCCATTGACCCATTAATGAGACCTCAGAGACCTCACTTGAGCAGCTCAGGACATGTTTGGTGGTAGTGGAAAGACTGGGAGCCAAAATATTTCTGGTCATCTAATAGAAGATAAAGCTAGCACTGCCCAAAATAGAGAGTCAATAAAAACAGTCACAACATAAGACTACAAACTTGAAGTCGTATTATCTCTGTGAAACTATCAACCAAAGACTCAAACAAAAGACAATTAACCAAGCTATAACGAGATATCCCACATGACTAATGGCACACACAGAAGCTTTTGTGCACATCTAAATTTACTTATACCGTAAGTATTTTCTTAACTGTATGGTTTTGTAATTGCATGCTCTGTGTTACTATAACTGTTGTAAATTATAAAAATGGAAACCTAACCAAGCTGGAATCAAGACTGCTGGGAGAAATATCAATACCTCAGATATGCAGATGACACCACCCTTATGGCGGAAAGAGAAGAACTAAAGAGCCTCTTGATGAAAGTGAAAGAGGAGACTGAAAAAGTTGGCTTAAAGGTCAACATTCAGAAAACTAAGATCATGGCATCTGGTCCCATCACTTCATGGCAAATAGATGGGGAAACAATGGAAGCAGTGACAGACTTTATTTTCTTGGGCTCCAAAATCACTGCAGATGGTAACTGCAGCCATGAAATTAAAAGACACTTGCTCCTTGGAAGAAAAGCTATGACCAACCTAGACAGCATATTAAAAAATGGAGACATTACTTTGCCAACAAAGGTCGGTCTAGTCAAAGCTATGGTTTTTCCAGTAGTCATGTATGGATGTGACAGCTGAGTGCAGAAGAATTGATGCTTTTGAACTGTGGTGTTGGATAAGACTCTTGAGATTCCCTTGGACAGCAAGGAGATTCAACCAGTCCATCCTAAAGGAAATCAGTCAGGAATATTCATCAGAAGGACTGATGATGAAGCTGAAACTCCAACACTTTGGCCACCTAATATAAAGAACTGACGCATTGGAAAAGACCCTGATGCTGGGAAAGATTGAAGGCAGGAGGAGAAGCATATGACAAAGGATGAGATGGTTGGATGGCATCAGCGACTCAATGGACATGACTGTGAACAAGCTCCAGGGAGTTGGTGATCGACAGGGAAGCCTGGCATGCTGCAGTCCATGGCGTTGCAGAGTCAGACACGACTGAGCTACTGAACTGAACTGAAGCAAGTAAAGAGACTCACTTAGTTAAATATCTTAAGTCAACTTAAGTCAGTCTCTCTTAAGTCAAGATTGTAAGCTACTTGAGAATGAGTTCATGACTTGTTCTATTTTATATTATTCTGGTAGCCTAGCCTAATAATACGTTTCATCTTTTAGGCCAGGAATAAATAATTCTTGATTAACTGAAGTCAGTGACAGGCACACTACCATCTTCTGGAGCACTGGCATGAGCCAGACTGATTTCTATTGCTATCCTCTTAAGAACAGTCATCTAAAAAGAGCAGACATCAGTTGTGCAAATGCTGAACTCTCTGCCATAAGGGCAGTTAACTGTAATACCCAACTAAAGTCACAAGGTCAAAGGACATTATTCCTGAACTGTGACTAAAATAAGAACTTTGCCTCATGCTTTCAGATCTCTGGGGCAGAAAGTCTATTTGTTTTAAAAACATAAGGAGAGTTTAATTGATCATCACAATTATGCAGAACCAGATGACACAAAGCCATTCAGCTTGCTGTTATCCACGCCATTTTTCAGAACAAATAGCGCAAAAGAATATGGAAACACCATTTTTATCAACAGTATCAAGAAATATGACATTGAAGTAATGGCTTCTTTAATCAATATTATCCTAAAACATGAAATACAAGTGTTATGGTTTTACATAGGTTGTGGTAAGGCAAAAATCTACTCTCACTTATTTTCCTTAATCATGGCATATTCTGTACACATGTATTAAGTAATCATAGTCAAGTCTTCCATATAAACAAAAAGAAAATAAGCAAGATGTACCACATAATTTCCTGTACTTTAATTTTGCACACAGAAAAAAAAAAAAAATACAAAGCCCCAAATTTCTTCCATCTGTAAAGGAGTTTGAGGAATTTAATGAAGAGTCTTATATTTCTACAGAAAAGCAATCAGAACTTTTCTGATACTTTTAAAAGGTCACCTGTATTTTCTGATAGCTATCAAGGTCTTCTCATTAAGCTTACGAACAAACAAAATGAGTACCATTTTGTGTGTACCATGTGATGGATGCATGGTTTCAATGATAAATTGACAGGGTGTGGTGGTGATATCTGGGAGGTTGTCTTATTTTATCTAGTAAACATTAAAAAAAGGGTAAACACAAGAGAGATAGCTTTTCTTAAGGCAATTGCTAAGCAAAGGCTGTCACCTTTCCTTATCACCTTGGGATGTGAGAATGAACAGATCAAGCTGTTTCAGTATTTCCTACTTTCATCGGGCCAAATCAAGATCTTAGTAAAATTTCAGAATGGGTATAAGCAAGGAAATAAGCAAATGTGTGTATATTGGGTTGTAATTCATCATATGGCTTTATCAGATAAAGCAAATGAGAAATCCTGAGCCAGTCATGAAAGCGTGTCCAACTCTGAGTGACTTGTCCTTAAGATGGATCTTCTGTAAATAATTAAATTAGTGGGTTCCCCCCTCCTCGCCCCATCCATCTGGGCAGAAAGAGGGGGAAAAAAAAAGTGCATGTGAGCGGGTGTGCACACACACACACACCCAAAGTCCCAAAGTCTAAACCATGTATTAAAATTGTTGGTGCAAAAAAAAGCTTTACCATGTTTTAAATGGTTAGCAAGATTCTTGAATTTCTAATTGCAAAAGAAAATCAGCAGGGTTATTATAAATAATTTGCCTAAGTGTGATTAGAAATGTATGAGAAATGTAATCTATTTTATGGCCACAAAGATTTCTATTTATAAAAATCTGAGTCACATTGTTCAGAAATTTTTAATACAGATGAATAATTAGAAAGCATTCTGTGACAGACATGTGAAACCCAACTAGGCTCTAAAACGCAGCAGTTATATTGAGAGAATGAGGGTCATTCTTCTTGGCCCTGTTGACTGTCCCAAAGCACCTGAATAGCAGAGAGTTGAGAAGTGGTTTCAAGAAAGGTAGATGGGAGTTGTAGCAAGGGTTGGGGAAGGGAGGGGCAAAAAAAGACTATGGATCTGTGTGTTGGGAAGCAGGAGGAGGAGGAGATTTTGTTTCTTTTATTACAAGGCCAAACCAAAAAGTACTTTATCAGTGGTCCAGGGAACTACAAGGTGAGTATGACAGCATGGCTGAAAATATTTTCACTAGTCAGGGACTAGGCCTCTGCAAACAGAGTTTCACTGGGCTTACTATTAAAAGCAATCTGCAAAACAGGCTTGAAAACCCAGGGGTCTAATATCAAGCGAGCAGTAGGAAGGTGACCTTTCATTCCGTTTGTTTACGAGAGGATCTGCAGACTGTCTCAGTGTGGGCCCAGCATCAGCAAGAGGCCAAAGGGGAGATGGTGAACTCAATGGGGTTTTTTTGTTTGTTTGTTTTTTGAGGTCGTATAATCAACTTAGAAAACACAGCCAGAAAAGAACAAGAAGGAAAGCTTGGTTTATATGTACTGTCTTACATTTTTGGGATAAATGGCTAAATGCAAATTCCCTTTAATATTTTTTTTATTACTTACCAACTTACTACCAATTTAGGTACTGAATTTAGCCATTAGACATAGCACACAAAATTAAAGAAAAGAGACAGAAGGAGAACTGAGCAGGTGAAAAAAAGAAGAATAAAATTAAAAGATGAATTGGATAGAAAATAGAGAAAAATAAAAGTAGTTCTATTAGGATAATGATTTTTAAAATTTTCCCTCACTTAACATTTAATAATTCAATAAATAATGACTCACTTAAAACTTTCATAAGAATACAGAATATCTTTAAGCAAAACTCATATGCTATTTTTGCAAAATGCTATGAACTGATTGCTCATCTATGAAGTATGTTCACATAGACCATTCATCTGTTGTTACTCAAAATGCAATGCCAGGCATATTGAAAACTTCATATTTCAACTATTATTCACATTTGTACTTCACTAACACAACAGAAATTATTCCTGTGTAGTAATTACCTTTTAATATTTGATAGCAGCTGCTTGTCTTTAGATACTTATTTAATTCTTTCATTTAACCAAATACCTCAGGCCATTTCCAGAGTATTAAAATTAAAAAAAAAAATCAGTGTTTAAGCTGACTTTCCCAGTACCACCTCCTTCTCCAGCAACTTTTCACCTACTCTGAAAACAAACTATAATAAAATCCAAAAAAACAGCAAAAGAATAACGGTGCCAGAAATGGTTAGAACACTGTGACCTCCTTAGTCCTGATTTAGTTACCGTAATAGCAGAAAAGCATGCACACACTTTCTAGACTACATGGCTATGACTGATTGATGATAGCCTGGCAAGGTTACCATAGCTAATTACGACATCATTCATCTAAGCCTACATGAGAAAAAATACCCAGCTCCCAGGGAAGACAAAAGAGAAAAGAAAGCTATTCTATAGCTGTTAACTTTTGAATAATCAGCCCCAACAGGAAACAAACAGGATGAAACTCAACGACCAAATGATGACTTATGGATTCATCCAAGCAAATAACCTCAGTTCCCTGGTCATTTCAACTTGGGGTTTCATCACCCACAGCAGAGAGCTTCCAGTAACAAGGAACCCGCACAGACTTGGGTGCTTTGTAGTCAGAACTCAAAGGCTCGGGCAGAAGCATGGCCCAGCCCTGAGCTTTCATTCTGCTATGTGTGTGGTGTGACTGTGTTTGTCTAGGGTCAGATGCCAATACTTAAACTCACATTATGGACACAGCAGCTACTTACACACTGCAGTCTAATTAAAGGAATAAACTTCCTCCTTCTTTATTTTTTTCCTGAAGATCAGTGCCATAAAAGGATTTGGTTTCCTTAAAAAAAATCATACAAACGATCCCATATGTTTCCCTTAGGCACTAAATTAGTCAAAATCGGATAGAAAATGGCCACAATTTCCAACCTAATCTATGGCTATACCATATTATCTGGGAACTACTGAAAGCAAAGGGAGAACTCAATGTTTTGAAAATAATTATATCATAACAAATATACAATCATAATTTTCATTTCAGTTTTGAAGCACAAACACACATGGAAACAATAAAGCATCTGAGGCACCTTTCAGCTTTCAAGTCTGAAAGCAAGAATCACTTTCAAATAGAAAGTATCTCATCTTCAAAGTTTAACGTACAAGAGGAGAATAAAGCGAATACTCATTGCAACTCCAAATTTTAATCAGGTTGCTTTATATCTGGGTAATGTAGATCATAAGAGTGGCAACAACAAAGTTTAAAGTACTTTTTATCCCGATACACTGTTTAAATTGCATTACTAAAATAATTACAACTACAGAGAGATTTTCCCATGGAAGCTTACTGCAAATTTCAGTCAAGAATACTAAGAAATGTTACCAAAAGTTCCAAAATAATGAGCCACCAGGGAAGCCCAATTAACTGCGGCCATAGGATAGAAATTGACAGGGGCGTGGAATCAGATTCAAATTCAGCTTGGAATTAATGAAACACTTTTGGGATGGTCATAGCTCATTAGAGAAAGAAAGGCCTATTTTATAGATGAGAAAACTATGGCCCAGGGAGCTCCAGTAGTGACACATAAAGAAGTAACCCGTGTGGTCTCAGCTCAGAATATTCATGTCTATATAATATCAAATGTGCCCTGGTTCATTCTTGATTTGGAAAAGCGCGATAAATGACTTGTCTGGACACAAAGATCAAATACTGTAGTCTGGGACTGACTCCGTAACACTGGTTTTCAAGGGACAAAAATTGGGTCAACCTTGGACTACGGCCTCATGAGGTCTTTTGGGGAATAGCAGAAGGTCAGTTACCACTGATCATAAAGTCAGCATAAGGATTAGTAGCTGAAAGGCTAAAACTCTTACTCTTCCAAACATCAAGTTAAGTGTCCTCAATAATTTGTCTTATTTGCAGATGGTTCTACAGGAAAATACATGAAATGTCAAAAAGTACAAAAGTATCCACAATATGGGGAAATATTACCCACATGTACCAAATATTAGCATATTTGTTTTAGTGCAACTTCCCCCCTCAAATATACACACATGCAAGCACATGTGTGAGAACACACACGGAGTGAAGAAACAGGAGAAAATTCATTTCTGACACAGAAGGTTTTCCAAGTACTTTCCTTCATCTTAATTTTCTAAACTTTATTTCCTTATTAGCCTTTTTATTTACAGCTATTCAGTATCTATTTAGTAATGTATACTCAATCTCAATTCAAAAAGGACATAAGGTATTATTGTATTTCATTTAGTATGAATATAATCAGATAATTGAAACCTAAAAAATTAATCTAAAAAAATGTCATGGAGCTGAAAGCCAAGAAATGTATTATGGGTTCCAATTTTACTCTTAACCAACTGGTTATTTGACATCAGAGCACACACCAATCTCTCTAAGCTTTCACTTGGTCATTTGTAAAATAATGCTAATTGTATAGAAAAGTGCTATTATGAAATTCTATCAGATCAGATCAGATCAGATCAGTCGCTCAGTCATGTCCGACTCTTTGCGACCCCATGAATCGCAGCTCGCCAGGCCTCCCTATCCATTACAACTCCCGGAGTTCACTGAGACTCACGTCCATCGAGTCAGTGATGCCATCCAGCCATCTCATCCTCTGTCGTCCCCTTCTGCTCCTGCCCCCAATCCCTCCCAGCATCAGGGTCTTTTCCAATGAGTCAACTCTTTGCATGAGGTGGCCAAAGTACTGGAGTTTCAGCTTTAGCATCAGTCCTTCCAAAGAAATCCCAGGGCTGATCTCCTTCAGAATGGACTGGTTGGATCTCCTTGCAGTCCAAGGGACTCTCAAGAGTCTTCTCCAACACCACACTTCAAAAGCATCAATTCTTCGGCTCTCAGTCTTCTTCACAGTCCAACTCTCACATCCATACATGACCACAGGAAGAACCATAGCCTTGACTAGACGGACCTTTGTTGGTAAAGTAATGTCTCTGCTTTTCAATATGCTATCTACGTTGGTCATAACTTTCCTTCCAAGGAGTAAGCGTCTTTTAATTTCATGGCTGCAGTCACCATCTGTAGTGATTTTGGAGCCCAGAAAAATAAAGTCTGACACTGTTTCCCCATCTATTTCCCATGAAGTGATGGGACCGGATGCCGTGATCTTCGTTTTCTGAATGTTGAGCTTTAAGCCAACTTTTTCACTCTCCTCTTTCACTTTCATCAAGAGGCCTTTGAGTTCCTCTTCACTTTCTGCCATAAGGATGGTGTCATCTGCATATCTGAGGTTATTGATATTTCTCCCGGCAATCTTGATTCCAGCTTGTGTTTTTTCCAGTCCATCGTTTCTCATGATGTACTCTGCATATAAGTTAAATAAACAGGGTGACAATATACAGCCTTGACGAACTCCTTTTCCTATGTGGAACCAGTCTGTTGCTCCACGTCCAGTTCTAACTATTGCTTCCTGACCTGCGTACACATTTCTCAAGAGGCAGATCAGGTGGTCTGGTATTCCCATCTCTTTCAGAATTTTCCACAGTTGATTGTGACCCACACAGTCAAAGGCTTTGGCATAGTCAATAAAGCAGAAATAGATGTTTTTCTGGAACTCTCTTGCTTTTTCCATGATCCAGCAGATGTTGGCAATTTGATCTCTGGTTCCTCTGCCTTTTCTCAATCCAGCTTGAACATCAGGAAGTTCACAGTTAACATGTTGCTGAAGCCTGGCTTGGAGAATTTTGAGCATGACTTTACTAGCGTGTGAGATGAGTGCAATTGTGTGGTAGTTTGAGCATTCTTTGGCATTGCCTTTCTTTGGGATTGGAATGAAAACTGACCTTTTCCAGTCCTGTGGCCACTGCTGAGTTTTCCAAATTTGCTGGCATATTGAGTGCAGCACTTTCACAGCATCATCTTTCAGGATTTGGAATAGTTCAACTGGAATTCCATCACCTCCACTAGCTTTGTTCATAGTGATGCTTTCCAAGGCCCACTTGACTTCACATTCCAGATGTCTGGCTCTAGGTCAGTGATCACACCATCGTGATTACCTGGGTCGTGAAGATCTTTTTTGTACAGTTCTTCTGTGTATTCTTGCCATCTCTTCTTAATATCTTCTGCTTCTGTTAGGTCCAAACCATTTCTGTCCTTTATTGAGCCCATCTTTGCATGAAATGTTCCTTTGGTATCTCTGATTTTCTTGAAGAGATCCCTAGTCTTTCCCATTCTATTGTCTTCCTCTATTTCTTTGCATTGATCGCTGAAGAAGGCTTTCTTATCTCTTCTTGCTCTTCTTTGGAAATCTGCATTCAGATGTTTATATCTTTCCTTTTCTCCTTTGCTTTTCGCTTCTCTTCTTTTCACAGCTATTTGTAAGTCCTCCCCAGACAGCCATTTTGCTTTTTTGCATTTCTTTTCTATGGGAATGGTCTTGATCCCTGTCTCTTGTACAATGTCTGAATCTCATTCCATAGTTCATCAGGGACTCTATCTATCAGATCTAGGCCCTTAAATCTATTTCTCACTTCCACTGTATAATCATAAGGGATTTGATTTAGGTCATACCTGAATGGTCTAGTGGTCTTCCCTACTTTCTTCAATTTAAGTCTGAATTTGGCAATAAGGAGTTCATGGTCTGAGCCACAGTCAGCTCCTGGTCTTGTTTTTGCTGACTGTATAGAGCTTCTCCATCTTTGGCTACAAAGAATATAATCAATCTGATTTCGGTGTTGACCATCTGGTGATGTCCATGTATAGAGTCTTCTCTTGTGTTGTTGGAAGAGGGTGTTTGTTATGACCAGTGCATTTTCTTGGCAAAACTCTTATTAGTTTTTGCCCTGCTTCATTCCGTATTCCAAGGCCAAATTTGCCTGTTACTCCAGGTGTTTCTTGACTTCCTACTTTTGCATTCCAGTCCCCTATAATGAAGAGGACATCTTTTTTGGGTGTTAGTTCTAAAAGGTCTTGTAGGTCTTCATAGAACTGTTCAACTTCAGCTTCTTCAGCATTACTGGTTGGGGCATAGACTTGGATTACTGTGATATTGAATGGTTTGCCTTGGAAACGAACAGAGATCATTCTGTCGTTTTTGAGATTGCATCCAAGTACTGCATTTCAGACTCTTTTGTTGACCATGATGGCCACTCCATTTCTTCTGAGGGATCCCTGCCCGCAGTAGTAGATATAATGGTCATCTGAGTTAAATTCACCTATTCCAGTCCATTTCAGTTCGCTGATTCCTAGAATGTCGACATTCACCCTTGCCATTTCTTGTTTGACCACTTCCAATTTGCCTTGATTCATGGACCTGACATTCCAGGTACCTATGCAATATTGCTCTTTACAGCATCGGACCTTGCTTCTATCACCAGTCACATCCACAGCTGGGTGTTGTTTTTGCTTTGGCTCCATCCCTTCATTCTTTCTGGAGTTATTTCTCCACTGATCTCCAGTAGCATATTGGGCACCTACTGACCTGGGGAGTTTCTCTTTCAGTATCCTATCATTTTGCCTTTTCATACTGTTCGTGGGGTTCTCAAGGCAAGAATACTGAAGTGGTTTGCCATTCCCTTCTCCAGTGGACCACATTCTGTCAAATCTCTCCACCATGACCCACCCATCTTGGGTTGCCCCACGAGCGTGGCTTAGTTTCATTGAGTTAGACAAGGCTGTGGTCCTAGTATGATTAGATTGACTAGTTTTCTGTGAGTATGGTTTCAGTGTGTCTGCCCTCTGATGCCCTCTTGCAACACCTACCGTCTTACTTGGGTTTCTCTTACCTTGGACGTGGGGTATCTCTTCACGGCTGCTCCAGCAAAGCGCAGCCATTGCTCCTTCTCTTGGACAAGGGGTATCTCCTCACCACCGCCCCTCCTGACCTTCAATGTGGGATAGCTCTATTAGAAGACCAGCTTTTCACAAAAGTTGCTTTAAAAGGTGCTAACAATTCTTTTGAGTGAAGGTAGGTTTCTTTGCTGTAAGACTTCTAAATAGTATTAGAATTCTCTATTGCCTACTCAACAGCCCTCTGCATCCTTTTCTGCCCTGTTAGCATAACCAATCATATGTGTTCAAAGAGTGAATGTGAATACATTAGAATAGCATCCAGAACTTAAGTGCCCAATAAATGTTATTAACTAGAATCAAATGTCTGCTGAAATTCCAAAATGTGTTAAGTACCGTAGGGTTCTGCATATAAGACTTGGAAAATTCCTAAACTAGATGATTCGAAAGTCTAGAAGACCCTGTGGATATGATTCTTTGCTATTCTATCTGGTGTTTGTTTGACACTCCCTTTTATTAACTAGACTCTCAGGTTAGCAATCTCTAGTCTACACAGTAAAATGCACTGGTCAACTTCAGAAACGTTAAAGTCTTGAAGTGCTAGAAAGATTTGCTGGGTAGGGCTGAGTCAGAACTTAGTCATTTAGCATTACATTAGAAAATCCGTTAGAAAATAAATAGTAGGAAATAATTTAGATGAATGAAGTTGGAATTATGTGGTTGCCCACTTGATTTAACATTTGTCTTACAAACTAAAAATTTTAATATGTACCCCATTAGCTTACATAGGGTGCAAGACTATGAATTCCTTTCGGTCAGTAGAAAGTTTATTCATCTTTGTATCCCTTGTTAAAGAATTAACAAATAGATTTATGGCAAACTTACCATACTGTCTTGAAGATTTGGATGAGGTTTCACAAACAAGGTCATATTTGAAATTGAGTTTAAAAAGTGCATACAATTTCACCAAGTTAAAAAGAAGCAAAAGAGTGAGAGCCAGGGAAGGAAATTCTAACTACAAAACAGAAGTTTGAAAGAAAGTAGCAAGCCATGTGTGGAGTTTCCCAAGCTGACTCAATGGTAAAGAATCCACCTGCCAAAGTAGGAAACACAGGGGACATGGATTTGATCCCTGGGTTGGGAAGAACCCTGGAGGAGGAAATGGCAACCCACTCCAGTATTCTTGCTTAGGAAATCCCATGGTCAGAGGAGCCTGGTGGGCTACAGTCCACAGGGTTGCAAAAGAGTCAGACATGACAGTGATTAAAAACAACAAGAAGTGGCTTCTGGAAGCTGTAGGTCAAAGTGACTGTGGAAGAGTGGCCAGTAATAAAAGTGGGCAGAAAATGAGGGGCTGGATCTGTATGAGTCCCTGAAAACGAACTTTCTGCATGTTCTGTGTATAAGTTATTTCATCTTGGGAGATAAAGAAAAAAAAGGTAGGGCCAACCACTGTCTGCATGTATGTGAGGAAGGTTGTGAATCTTTAGTAGGACACTGTTGAGGATGAACTTGTATTGGAAAAAGAGACATAAAAATTATACTGAATGTTGAGTACATTTTAATTTCAATATCAGTAAAACCTACACTACTGGTGATTAACAATCACCAATAAGAGAAGACTGTATTGATTCCCAAAATCGGTTAAACTGTGTCTCTTTAAGTAAGAATAAGCATGTGAACCAATCATGGTTAAATTCCTCATTGTCAAGAATGGATCTCAAGAGTGAGAAAACTAAGGAGAATCAGTCCCACGTCTGTTGTACCAGCCTGGGCCAAAGAGTCCCATGAGAAGTAGAACCAGTTCCAGTAGCCTCTGAGAGGTGAGTAGGAAGCAGAGAGGATGGGCTGGGGTTTGGCATTTTATTTGCCTTCTGTGATGATGAATACTTAGAATGCACTTGCTACTCCTCCTCCAACTATAGCCCTCCCTCCCTGCCCAATTCATCTTCTAAACAAGGTCTCAGGGTGGACCTGGCAGTACAACCAGGCCACCTCTCAGAAGAGCTACTCATGGACCCTGTACCTGCTCCCAAGTAGAGCCCCCATCTCTCTGTGTCCAAGCCATAACCACACCCCGCCCTGAGGACAGTGAAGGGAAAACAGAATGGGCAGATACCAAAGCTGGTGGCTTTGCTTCTGTCTTTTATTTTTCTATCTGAGAAACACATGATCTTTTTTTTTTTCTTTGCTTTTAAAATTCTAGAAATGTAAAGTGCAGAGTCCGAGAGAACCATGAGAGTAGACAAGGGATGATTTCTTCGTCATTCATCCCTGCCCAGATTTCTCCATCTAATTCCAAGGGACCATCTGTATCAGCTCGCTAACGAGTTTGGACGCGGTCCTCCTCACAGTGGGGAAGCTGCTGGAAGTTGTTTAAGCAGAGGAGTTATCTAATCAGATTTGTGACTTAGGAAGGCCACTCTGGAGAGGCAGGGATTGGGGAAAGCAGGTGTGGTACAGAAAGAGGTCAGTTTGAGGCCTCTGCAGTATCATGAGCCTAGTGCAGATCAATGTGAAAGCTCTGGCCTGCTTCAATGCTCCTGGACATGAAGGCTAAAGACAGTGTGGATGATAAGACGAAAAAGGAGAAACAGCAGCAATCTCCACCGTTTCAGACTAAATGGCTGGAAGGCAACACTGACCACCCAATAGTGAAGGCTGGCCAATTTCACCATTTCATCTATGACACTCAGTGAAACGGGATTTGACGCCAAGGGGTAAAGCATTTTCAGGATTTGGCATATATTCACAAAATGACTCTAAGGAAGATTATATCAATATATTCTTTTACAAATAGCATATGAAAGACAGCACAGCACAGTTATTCCTGACCTGGAACCAGCAAGGGTTCAAATGCTAAGTTCGCCACCTAACAGCTATGTGACTTGGAGGAGTTATGTAACTGCTCAATGCCTGTTTCCTCATCTCTTAAATAAGGGAGATGGTAGAACCCAACTGAGTATCGTGAGGCTCGAATAAGTTGTCAGGAGTACAGGGTTTAGAATACTTGGTGCACTGCCTTGAGGTCTGTGCCTAGAATATAATTACTACTGAATATATATTATTCTCTGTCTGATCCAAAATGAGTATTGAAGAAGCAGAAAGTCCACTTTCAAAGATATGGAATTTCAACTTGCTTTTCCTTCTACATTGAACATTGAATTGCTCAGATGGTTCAATAAAAGAAGCTAAAAAAGCTAAAGAAAAATAACCTTTTTTTTTTTTTAACCTGAGAAAGCTCATAAGAGAAAGGTGAAAAAACAAATTCTCAGGCACAGGCAGTACTCTGAGGCTGAGACTTTTGAAGACCCCAGAGCTTGCTTATAAATAGTATATTAAAACAAGCAAGAGCAATTTTCTCCTTTCGTCTTCCCTTATTGCCTAATTTTCCTCCCATACTATTTGCATAATGGATAAAAAGGCATCCATTATGCAAATGAATGATAGGGCTGTGAGGTTGCTTGTTGCCACAAACCTCGCTCCAGATGAAAAGAAGCTGCCACTAAGCCCTTCAATGTCTGCGGTCCAGCAGAAACTGCTCTGCTAGGTTGATTTCCAAAAGATAGAGGGAAATTATGAAGATGACAGGTCATTCATTTCCACTTGGTTTATTTTAAAAGGGGTACTATAGATGCTTTCCAGAAAATCAGTACAAAATATATAGATACTCGGTATCCTGGCATGTAAAATAAACTTTACAATCTATTTTGTTTCAAATGGCAAAAATTGTACTATGCACAGTCTTTACAATTTTAAGCATATGTTTTGCAAAAAAACAACCTCTGTTCTAGCTTGAAAATTAACCTATAACCGGTGCTTAAGAGTGTTCTCAAAATGTATGCATACATTCAATATGAATAAAAAGTGGTTTTAAGTAACATAATATTAGTGGATTTTCAAAACTTTATGCTTTAAACTGACCTAAAATTATCTTTAAGAGATATTACCAAAATTGACATTATTTATCTTGGAGTCAGAAATTCACTAAAATTTTAGAAGAATGTTTATTTTCTCTTTCTTCCAACACCTTCAAAACAAATGTAACAAATGAGCATTCTGAACAGAATCACTTGCCTGGAATAAATCAGTAGGACAGAAATAAAAAAACTAACTTCAAAATGTTTCTCCCCAAATCTTGAGATACACAGTTGGTGGAGAAGAAAGTGGCTAAAACAGAAAGTGATCTTTTATTCTAGCCTGGAATCCTTGATAACGCTTAGTTTTTTTCCAAGTGACTTTTTTTCAGGGACTTTTAAAAACATTTAAATGGTCCTCACATACTATGGGCTTCCCTGTTGGCTCAGACGGTAAAGAATCTGCCTGAAATGCAGGAGACCTTGGTTTGATCACTGGGTTGGAAGGAACCCCTGGAGGAGGGCATGGCAACCCACTCCAGTATTCATGCCTAGAGAATCCCTTGGACAGAGGAGCCTGGGGGGCTACAGTCCATGGGGTCCCAAGGAGTCGGACGCGACTGAGCAACTGAGGACACAGAGCATACACACGCTACAGATGAAGCTCCGCATGTAGTCTAACTCCTGCCCTGTCAGGTCAAGGATACGCGATTCAGGTTCACCTGCGATTCAAGAAGGAAGTGCATCCATTGCCTGAGCATCAGCAGCTGCAAACATCTATGTGAAAAATAATTTACAGAAAGACAGTCCAGGTTTAAAGGCAAACATTAACAGGGTCAGTCATAAAGTGGAAGCAACTCATAGACAGCAAGATGATGTATTTCAACCAGATGAAAAGCAGATGACTTAAAAAACACACCTACCTAATTTCAGAGCAGAAGGGGTTACTTCAATTTCCCCACCGACTGGTTTAAATGCAGCCAGTTGGGCAGCCACTTCCGTCTCAAAAGCATCTGGGCTCTGCCGGCCTGCCGGATTTCCACTGGGGCTCTCAATCTTGTGGAGTGGTTCTTGTTCGTCAAACACAGCAATCAGCTACAAACAAATCCAGTAACACTAATTACTTTGTAGGACACGCATACCACATGGACACTATCTAGCTGGTTGTGATCTTTATTTGCTTTTTTTTTCTAATAAAGGACCTCTTAAAACTGAAAACTTTAATGTTACTGTATCACAACTCTTAATTCAATATTATGTCTGAAGGGGTCACGGTCAGGAAATAATTAACAGTTTGCTTGTATATTCCTGGAATAGAGATCCACTTTTGGCTAACCTTCTGGAAGGAATGAAATGGCCCACTCCTCCCCTCACTTGCCTTTCTAATGTGCCTAACAGGACATCAGCATCTCTTTCTTTTAAGAGTATTGTCAAACATGAAAGCTGAATATGCAGAATGTGAACAACAGACTTACATGGTAGGAGAGAACATTCCAGTGTCAAAGAGCTAAAGACATGATAAAACTGCTAATTGTCCTTTTAGATACAACCATAATAAGCAGAGTCATATATACACATGTATATTTATATGCAATCTGTGCTTATCTTGTACACATAGTTTTCCCATTTGGATTCATGCCTGTAATTTTGGTCTTTTCCTTCATGACTAACTCCATGTTGACTGGCTTAAGTCCAATGAAACTAAAAGTCAGGACTTTATTTATTCCAATCTTCATCTCAAATTTATTTCATAGAAGAACTAGGTGTCTCATCATTATTATAAAACATTTAATTGTCAGTCTTCAAGTCATTTGTTTTAAAATACAGGCAACATTCAATAACCAAGTAATTGTGCAAACATTGCCATATAAATGGCAAAGACAGCCCCAAATGAATCTACATTTTTGGCCAGCAAACAGCATCATGATAGAAACTTCCAATGTCTCTCATTGGAAAAGTGGGAAAGTCCAAAGCTGATGTGGAAAAGTCCAAATGCGAGTGCAGTAAGTGGCTCAGCGAAGTTACTGTCAATCCAATAAAATGTAGTCTACAAAATGCAAATCTAGAAAACTGCTAGTAAATCCTTAGATATTTTCATTCATTAAATAAAACAAACCTACTTATCATTCAAACATTTTTCAGGTAAGGCATTCAAAGCCCCATTCATAAGGGAACCTTGTTGGCAATAGTATTAATAACACCAGTGCAGGGTTAACCAATCAAAACATCATAAATTCAAGTTCAGCCTTTCAAAAGAAATGAATACAATTAGGGATATGCAAATTGGCTATTCAAAAATAATTTTCATAATTGACTACTCATTTCCAGTATGGAGACTTCTTTAATTGGAAAACCCAACAATCCTCTCACCACAGGAAAAAAATGCTACTCCCAAGGCATTATTTTTAATTCTTGAAATTGAAGACATACATTTTCTATTTTTAATTGGTAGCACTGATGAACCGATTTGAGATAAGACTTAAATGGATTAATAATGAAAGATTATTCTAGTATAAAAATAATCAGGAGAACTATATCTTTCTAATCATCTGTCCAAAATGAAGAGTTTAACACTTTAAATCCTGAAAAGAAAAATAAAACCAACTTTTAAACTGTGATAGAAGTGCTATTTTCATCACTATTTTGGTGACATGATTTCAATTTTTGCATGCTGGTGAATTCTATCACATACTTGTAATAGTCATTTTAATATATTAATCAACAAGGCAAAGTGGCTTATTTTACTAGTACTACAGTTTTGTGTAAGTTTTTCTTCTTGCTACATCCTTACGTCTTAGCGTATCCTATGCACCTGAAATGATGGGGAACAGAGACACAGAATATCAATCAGTAGTGTAATCCAAAAGCTTAAAATTGATAACTCATAAATAAATCATTATCTATGTCTCTTACATAATCATCTCTCCTTAAGCTTCTTCACTGTTTTCCATATTATTATTATATCTACATTAGGTCACAGCATACATAGTAACAATTCTATACCCGTTTGCCTAGTGGGACCACAGGGTAGATAATTTGTTTCCCAAAGTTACAAACAGTAATTTGTACTAGGGGCCATTCCATCGATTCAGACCACTGTAAGCATTTTCTGAAACAAAAGCTGTAAAAAGAGAGGCTGCACTGTGAAATATCTGCAGTTTGTCCAGGATGATGCTACGCCCTGAAGAATGTGTATTCTACTCTTCAGAGATACGGGCAATATGTGGCTTTCTCAAAGATGATGACAGTGAGACCTGGAGGCTCCCCAACTCTCATCAACTCTCTGATTAATTAATTGCTTAGTCTGTCTCCCAATCCCATGATTGAAAGGAGTTATCTCTGCAGAACCTCCTCTGGATGTCTGTATGAATGGATGAAATAAAGTCTCTCCTCCTGGAAAGAAGAGAATCAGTTCCTGAATCTGTGGCATCCAGACAAAGCCACCAGCACCACAGGTGCTGGGTGATAAGAGACCCTCCATCCAGTCTTCATCTCAACAGCTACAATATACCCAGTCTTCAACTTGCTTCCACATTGACAATCAATTTAAACTCCATGTTGTAGGTCTTTGTTAGCTGGACTGCTGATTTATCAGAACACCTACATTACTGGTGACCCAGTTCCTGGTAACAGTGTTACAGAGATATGTTAATTAACATAAACCACTGTTCTAGTCCCTCAGCAGAAGGCAGACTGACCTTCAAATTGTCCAGTTCATGAAAAAGGCCTTCCTCCACCACTGAACCCATTCAAAATGACTTTTCCCACAGAGATGACCTGAACATTAAAAGGTGATTTATATTTTTATTAAAAACAATTCTGTAAAGATTCCATTTAGACTGAATTTCGGTAGCATGTGGAAGATTTTTTCACCAACTCTATAGAGACTGCAGTAATCTAAACTTTATGCAAAATGCAAATAGGCAATATTTAATTTGGAGGCCTTCCTCTTCTGCTGCTCTATCCATCTTCTGGTGCCCCGTCTGCTCTCCTTCTGTGATGCCAGTATTCTCATGTCATCCAGTACAGCACTGACATTTCCCTAAGACCCCATGGTCCAGAATGATATGTTCAAACAGACTTGACTTCCAATCAAAACTCCCATCCCTGCAGATCTCTCTCAGCATTTAGGCATCTAATCCCCAGATACACACAAGAAGGTCAGTCTACAAATATGCTATTAACTTTCCCATCGAAAAAACAAAACAGCCTTTTCAGGACTCACCCCTACAGATACCACCCTATTTCTCACTTTCCATCTAAAGCAAAATTTGAAAGTTGTCCACAGAGCAGTCTCTGATCTCCACCCTCCCATTCTTTTCCTGAGGCCACTACAGCCAAGCTCTCACCCCTCTCTTTCACTGAAACCACTCTTATCAGATCAGAAACAATCTCTACAGTGCTAAATTCAAAGTCATGTCTCTGGTTTGATTTTAGGACACAGTCGATCATTGCTTCCTTTTTAAATGACTTTCTTCACTTGTCTTCCAGGATACCACTTCTCAGGTTTATCCTCAATACCCTGGCCTTTCCATTCAGTTTCCTTTTCCTCATCTCTAAAAATGTTAAAAAGGCTACCCCTAAATTTGCATGGTGATTACATTTGTCTCATGGCAAAGATATAAGAGTATGCTGGTAAATCTCAAACTTAAATCTCCAACCGAGAGCTTCTCTGAACTCCAGCCTCACGTGGTCAATTGCCTAACCTAACATGAAGACTGAGTAATCCTTAATTCCTCTTTCTTTCTCATCCCCCTTTCTCATTATTTCTCATAAACCTCACACACATCCAATTTGTCAATAAATGTTAAAATATACCCAGAGCTTGACTACTTCTACCACCTTCACTGTCACCTCTTTGGACCCAGATATCACAGCCTCTCCCATGGGTTACTGCAAGGGCTTCCTGACCCAGCTACTCCCTTTCCACCCACTTTCAACATGGCAGCCAGCATGACTGTGCTCAAACATAAGGTGGATTGCATCTCTCCTCTGATCAGAACCTTTCCACCTCACTTAGAATGAAGCCCAAGTCCTCCCAATGCTCTGCATGGTAATGGGCTCCCAGTGAAGGTTCTGACCTCTTAGCTCTCCCTTGTTCTCAGGATTCTATCCTGCTCTGCCCTCTTTATCCCTCTCTGTGTCTTTATGTTTGCTCTTCTCTTTCCCTGAAATGGTCTTCCACCGGATACCTGCATGGCTTTTTCCTTGATCCTTCACATCTTTATTGAAATGTCAGGCTTTCACCGGCCACACTATCTAAATTGAAATCCACTCCCACACCTCGCATGCTCCATTTTTCTTCATAGCATTTGTCACCCCTCAATGCTATGTCTTTTCGTATTTGTCTTATTTATTGCCCATCTCCCTGTAAAACTCCCTAGGAAAACTTTGCTAGATTGTAAGCTCAAAGAAGACAATGATTTTTGTCAGTTTCGCTGTTTGCTGTACTCCATTGCCTAGAAAAGTGAGTTAGACATACGAGGCACCCAACATATATTTGTTAAAATGAGTGAAATGAAGCAAAAAAAAAAAAAATGATACCTAATATAGCAATGAAAGGTAGCTAGATTTTTCATGTGCTTTTAGAACACTAAAATTATTTATTAATGAAAGAGTATAAATGACAAATATAAGCCCATATGACACTCAATGCATTCTCACCATTATTATTAATGTCTCCATTTTGTTTGTATGGGGAAGACATTCCTTATTTTCTAGTCAACACCAGGGGAAATTGCTTCTGTTCTAGAAATGGAGATTATGTGTCTTCTCTTTCCTTTTCATGCTCATTTTTCAAAGGGAAAATTTGCTGATTTGGTTTCTGAAGGAGTGGAAGTTTGAAAGGTGGATGTGGATGGAGAGATGGGCAGGGTTAGCAGTGTGGCCCCAGACTTGCCCTTGTCTGATTTTTTCTAATAGGCAACTTTGATTTGTCTGGTGTGAAGCTTCTCAATGTGTCCCAAGAAGTAGCTTAAAAACAAATGTGAATAAATCTCCAGGGGAGTGGAAGAACAGCCTGAACTGCCATTAAGCTCAAAACTGAAGCACTCAGCTTTTATTTTACAAATTCATGTAAATATTTACCAGCTTTCCATGTTTGACTTAACAGGAAAAGATTTTCTCTTTAATTGCCAGTAATACTAAGGCAAGGACTTCCCCTCATGGCTTGGCAGTAAAGAATACACCTGCAATGAAGGAGCCACAGGTTCGATTCCTGGGTTGAGAAGATCTCCTGGAGGAGGGCATGACAACCCACTCCAGTATTCTTGCCTGGGGAATCCCATGGACAGTAGAGACTGGTGGGCTATAGTCCATGGGGTCCCAAAGAGTTGGACACAACGGAAGCAAATTAGCACACATGTACACAATAAGGCAATGATCTCGTGTTTTGCACCTGCTTTTGAGAGGTCAAACTGGAGTGTATTTCTCAGGTAAATACCTATCTTGGAAAATGAACTGATGAAAACACATGAAAATAGACCCATTAACGTGGTATGCACATTTTTTAAAAAAAATAACTACATCTCAACTGCTAATGATGATGTGTTCCTAATTCAAAGACTAGGTTTAATTTGGTAACCACAAGTATCCCCTGACTACTCCTTCCCCAGTGGGTATCAGGAAGGAACATCTGAAATTAGAATTTGCCTAGAAGATATATCATGTATAAGCTTTATTTTAAAAACATAGTTGAATCTTTTTTCATGTTTAACTTGTAAAGGTCAAAGTATTATAAAAATCAACAACAACAACTACCTCAAAGATCAAAAAGAAATAAAAGAGCTTTGGGTAATTTGCAATATCCATGACCTGGAATAACAGACATGATCAAAAGAGCCACGTGCTCTGCACAATCTCACATCATTGACATCTCTTCAAGGACTCAGACCTATTTTTATACTCAAAGAAGGTAAAGCTGTGTGTGTGCGGGCATAGGTATGTTTTGGGAGTGAGTGGGGTGGTGGGTGGAAGTAGAATATGAATGCCCTCGATGACATCCCTAACATGCCTAAATGCTTAGCACAGAGCCTGGTACACAAGGGAAGGTTAAACGCTGATTCCTTTTCCTCTCACAGCGAGCCTTCCCTGACTCCCAGACTGCGTCCCACTTGACTTGTTTATTCCTATTCTGCTTTTACTTTGTTGCTTCTCTTTAATCTCTTCATCACAGGATTGACAGAGGAACAGAGAAAGTATCGAGATCAAACACATCAAATAGGTAATTTTTGTTTTTCTTTTTTCCTTGCTCTTCATCACACAAGAACACACAACCTTTAGACATGCAGTGCAGTTCCCCGCCTAGCAGTACATGGTTTGCGCTGTCTATTTTTACCATAACTTGAAGCAATATACCAATGCCTTTAGTTTTTACCCTGACGAGTAAATATTTTAATAATAAATGTCACCAAGTGCATTTATAACAGAGTCCCTCAATATTCATGACGTGGTTTGCTCTGTAGACAGCCTATAGCATTCTGTCACTTTTACGGTCTGAGTTTTTATAATCTGATGATATTATAGTCTACACAGAGAATAAAAAAGTGATCTAAATTCTCACAGAACATAATAAGCTATATTTACAAAATATTTTTTCAGATTAGTAATTACATTGAGAAATATGTGACTATTTTATAACATGTCAAATGAACTAACATACCACTAAGAAAGGCTTATTTGCCATATTGAGTTCTTTGGGTTCAACTGTTGAATTTAACAACGTACTACTTTTTTAACTGTTTCATACATATTCCATGTTACCAACAACTGTCAAGTGGAGTTAAAAGACAAAGAACAAAGGCAGCATCCTACAAAATAAAATTGGAATCATTTGTCTCAAATCTTAATAAACACAATTAAATCTAAGTAAGACTGTGAAATTACAACAATTTCACAAGTAGAGGAAAACACATTATCACCTTTGGGAAGAGAGTGAAACTGCAGAACTCATTTAAATGTATGCATCTGCTTGTAACTAAATAACAACTGGCTATTGAGCTAATTTTATGCCACTTAAAAGTTTGAAAATGGATCTTTTTCCTTCATAGGATTTTTGACAGCCAGCTAAATGCATTTAATCTGGATTTTAAAAATTAACAGGCTCACATTGGCATCTTCATCAGATGCTACTATGAGGTCTAGCAACCTCAGAGGAAGTATGTAACACCTCTGATTCGCAGAAACTTCAAACGACATTCAGTAAATGAGATAAAACCAATTTTCATTTCCTCTCCAAACTGAAAATCAATAATAGAGAACTTTATAAACTTTACAGCATTTTCATTCTAAAGAAAATAACAAAAATGTGCCTAAATAAAGTCACCCATATATCAGCCAAAAATACATTTGCTTACTCTAATTATGTAGTAAGTTACTAAAAACTCAGGTATACATTAAACACGTTTTATACTGAATCATATTTTTCTTATAACTAACTTGAATTAAAATTTCCAAGATGATGTTACTACTGACAAGTTTAAGAGAATCTTGCATTTGTTTTGCTGCATTCTCTACTTTCCTTAGTAATAACAGCTCACCATTCATGAAACACCATTCAGGACTCATATCTAATACACACAAGGGAAGCCTGCAAAGCCCCTTCCTCTGGCAGTGGTCAGGCAAAAGGTCTCAGTGGAGGTCAGCTGGCAGTCACCATGCCCTAACCATAGACAACCTGGAAGCAGCTATAGAAAAAGCAAACAGCCACAAAAACCAGAAGAAAGTCTCAATCACCATCAGGATGTCAGATTGATGTCAGTCAGAAGTATAAAAATATTCAATATACCTGCCTTGTCAGTAATATTTCCACTGCCTCTGAATTATACATATTAAACATAACAGACAAAGAAAGTGGAAAATACTTGGGTTAAATGTGTTGGGTGATGCCAATCCACTGGATGGCTTTGCTCGCCATTTACCCAGCCAATCACTAGATGGTTCACTAATGTTATCCAATCCCAAGAACTCTGACAGTCTTGGGAGAGTACACATTAGAAATGAAGATACAACCTGGGTTGTTTTAAAACGTGCACACATAAACACATAAATGACTTTCTCTTCAAGCTATTTTCATCTAAATCACACACATTTAATCTGCATTTTTGAAAGATTATTCTATCTGAAACGAATTACCTCTGGCACCAGAAAAAATAAAATAATAGCATATGGAAAATATTTTGTCATTTATAAAGCATATACATATTTACAATGTTGTAACATTGACACTATTATTTCATTTTTGTAGCCAAACCAAAGCTGTAACTGTCTCAGAAATATAGTTTGGCAGTCTCTTAGTCAAGATCCAGTGCTATCACAACCATCAGAGATACATATGTCAACAGATCCCCGAAGGCAGCCACCTGCTGAAATGTAAGGGTGCTATCCCTCTGCAGGGCTTATCCCATTACAACAAAATGCCATGCTCCCTCTGGCCAGGTACTCGCATATCCATTGCCAGGGCCCCAATCCACTTCTGATTTCCAGTCCAGTTCCCTGACATTTACCCACAACACTTCTGCCAGAGAAGTCTTCCATCACACAGATCTGGAATGGTCTACCTCAGCTCTTCTTTTTTTTTCCTTACATATTCTCATGGCTTTCAAAATGAATTTCAAGCCTTCCATATGAGACCTTCCACCAGGTTCTGTGATGTTTCCATAATATTGTATCCTTGTCTCGTCATCACCAATCACATGATACTAAGATCCTTGACTTACCTGCCTCTATCTAAAAGCAAACTGCAAGCTACTTGAAACTATGGGTCACATCATTTAAAATATATTTAACAAATACTCTATAGCCCTCAGTATGCAGGTGGGCTTCCTTGATGGGTCAGCAGGCAATGAATCCACCTGCAGTACAGGAGACAGAGGAGACGCTGGTTCAATCCCTAGGTCAGGAAGATTCCCTGGAGAAGGGAGGTGGCCGCCCACTCCAGTATTCTTGACTGGTTTCCCTGCTGGCTCAGATGGTAAAGAATGTGCCTGCACCTGGATTCAATCCCTGGGTCGCAAAAGTCCCCTGGAGAAGGGAATGGCTACCTACTCCAATATTCAAGACTGAAGCATTCCGTGGACGGAGGAACCTGGCAGGCCACAGTCCATGGGGTCACAAGGAGTCTGACGTGACTGAAGGACTAACACACCACCATGCACTAGGCGCTGTTCGAAGAGCTTACATATATGGTTTAAGAGTCCTAAGAAATCCTATGAGAAAAGCACCATTTTTCCCATTCTACATATCAGAGAATGAAAGTACAGTTGACTTGATATGCCATGCTCCTACTATGGTACATGGCGGAGAGAAAGAGGTCAGGTAAATGAGTGATTTGAATTCCTTGCTATATTTGAGAGGAAAAACAAAACTTCTCTTATATGGATGTCAACACTTTCGTGTGGGTACCACCTCCCTGTGGCCTAATTTTCCATCCACGTGGAAATAAAGGTAACCTCCATTAACATGCATGCTCCTATATACAGGGTAAAACAATTTCGGCCCATCCTTGAGGTTGAATCAAACACTTGATCGTACAATTTATCCATCTAAAATCCACTTAGTTCATCATAATCACAATCCTGTTTCCAGGTGGACTACATTTATCTATTTGATATTCCTTAAAAGAAACTGTAAAACAGATTGCACATTAACATACCTGGACATGCAACAACAGATTGGTTCCAAATAGGACAAGGAGTACGTCAAGGCTGTATATTGTCACCCTGCTTATTTAACTTCTATGCAGAGTACATTATGAGAAACACTGGGCTGGAAGAAGCACAACCTGGAATCAAGATTGCTGGGAGAAATATCAATAACCTCAGATATGCAGATGACACCACCCTTATGGCAGAAAGTGAAGAGGAACTAAGAAGCCTGTTGATGAAAGTGAAAGAGGAGAGTGAAAAAGTTGGCTTAAAGCTCAACATTCAGAAAACTAAGATCATGGCATCTTGTCCCATCACTTCATGACAGATAGATGGGAAAACAGTGGAAACGGTGTCAGACTTTATTTTGGGGGGCTCCAAAATCACTGCAGATGGTGACTGCAGCCATGAAATTAAAAGACACTTACTCCTTGGAAGGAAAGTTATGACCAACCTAGGTAGCATATTGAAAAGCAGAGATATTACTTTGCCAACAAAGGTCTGTCTAGTCAAGGCTATGGTTTTTCCAGTGGTCATGTATGGATGCGAGAGTTGGACTGTGAAGAAAGCTGAGCACCGAAGAATTGATGCTTTTGAACTGTGGTGTTGGAGAAGACTCTTGAGAGTCCCTTGGACTGCAAGGAGATCCAGCTGGTCCATTCTAAAGGAGATCAGTCCTGGGTGTTCATTGGAAGGACTGATGCTGAAGCTGAAACTCCAATACTTTGGCCACCTCATGCAAAGGGTTGACTCACTGGAAAGGACCCTGATGCTGGGAGGGATTAGGGGCAGGAGGAGAAGGGGGCGACAGAGGATGAGATGGCCGGATCGCATCACCGACTCAATGGACATGATTTTGAGTGAACTCCGGGAGTTAGTGATGGATAGGGAGGCCTGGCGTGCTGTGATTCATGGGGTCACAAAGAGTCGGACACGACTGAGCGACTGAACTGAACTGACTGATACCTAGTTTTGAAACAAACATAACTGTACAGTGTTGTCCATTACATTCGACTGTTAGAAGAACCCTGCTCATCTGTGCTAATGACTGCAATCCAGGGTGTATTGCTTAATTTTGTGGATTAATGAGTAAGCAATCAAATGTGATTTTAAGTCATGATTTTAACAAACATATTATTCATTTATTTTGACAAGTATTTTAATTCATGTGACTTGGCTACAAATAGGCAGTCTATTTCATTAAAAAAAAAAGAAAAGAAAAGAAACTTTTGTGTTCTTAGATAATAAACCTTGGTGGAGAATAATGGCAAAGGCATCATCTTTTGAAGACAGATATAGAATTGATAGGTTGATAGAAAAAACAATGAGACCTAAAATTTTCAAACAGAGAATGCTTTTGCATGCACTTGAGCTATACACAATATGTTTAGGAGTTGTAAACCACACAGAATATTCTAAATAAGCTAGGTCAGTGCTGGCCTGAGGCAGGTACCGCCTAGCCTGTCACCTTTGTGGCTTCAAACACAAGTTTCAGCAGCTTCACCTGCCCCTGAGGTGGCCTCACAGTCCTGCTCTTAGAACCTCAAAGCTAGGCAAAGTTGTGAGTGGACTACAAATATGAGCAAGGTGACAACTGTCTGAAAATTAGCCAGTGATTAATTGGTGCTTCATTTCATCAGGCTGGGAGGGAACAGACTCTTCAGCACGGACACATTTAGCAAATTGGCCTGAGCCCCGGCTGACTGACCTCGTGACAGGTCCGATGATGTTCTACCTTCTCTGGGATTTCAAGACAGGTAAGCAACTGGTGGAGATGACAGAAAGGTCAGTGTGCAGTCTGATTGAGGGACGAGGAAACACTCCCCTTAAACATTGCACTTAGACTCAGATCCTCCTTGTCATGGGTGACAAGGCTTCAAAGCCGATATTTAAAAAAAATTAACACTGCAGTCGCAGGTGGGTTTAACTCCTGCACGCCTTCTGTCTAAGTGGTAGAGCTAACCTTTTCCTTTAGCTTCTAATTGCCCTACATCTCCTTAACTCGTGATAATGTGGCCAACCCTGCTGGGATGGGTGTTGACTTTGGGAGCCTCTAAATGTCAAGATTTGTAATTATGATTGTGGGTGTATTAAAATCACAAAGAATGATTCCTCGCTAATTGGGGCCTGAAGACAGGAAGCCTGGGGTCCTTGTTCTTTGCTTACAGTCACAGGAGGTGTGTTACCTCCTCCAGGAGCAGTTTCATCCTAGGTCTTATGTTTAATTGTGGAAAGATGGTCTTTGTCAGTCAGTTGTAAAATTTTATTTTTTTTTTTTTTCCCCCATCCTGAACCCTCCTCCCTCCCAACCTCCCCATACCATCCCCCTGGGCCTTCCCAGCGCACCAGCCCCAAGCATCCAGCATCGTGCACTGAACCTGGACTGGCATCTCGTTTCATACATGATATTTCACATGTTTCAATGCCATTCTCCCAAATCTTCCCACCCTCTCCCACAGAGTCCATAAGACTGTTCTATACATCAGTGTCTCTTTTGCTGTCTCGTATACAGGGTTATCGTTACCATCTTTCTAAATTCCATATATATGCGTTAGTATACTGTATTTATGTTTTTCCTTCTGGCTTACTTCACTCTGTATAATAGGCTCCAGTTCCATCCACCTCATTAGAACTGATTCAAATGTATTCTTTTTAATGGCTGAGTAATACTCCATTGTGTATATGTACCACTGCTTTCTTATCCATTCATCTGCTGATGGGCATCTAGGTTGCTTCCATGTCCTGGCTATTATAAACAGTGCTGCGATGAACATTGGGGTACACGTGTCTCTTTCCCTTCTGGTTTCCTCAGTGTGTATGCCCAGCAGTGGGATTGCTGGATCATAAGGCAGTTCTATTTCCAGTTTTTTAAGGAATCTCCACACTGTTCTCCATAGTGGCTGTACTAGTTTGCATTCCCACCAACAGTGTAAGAGGGTTCCCTTTTCTCCACACCCTCTCCAGCATTTATTATTTGTAGACTTTTGGATCGCAGCCATTCTGACTGGTGTGAAATGGTACCTCATAGTGGTTTTGATTTGCATTTCTCTGATAAAGAGTGATGTTGAGCATCTTTTCATGTGTTTGTTAGCCATCTGTATGTCTTCTTTGGAGAAATGTCTATTTAGATCTTTGGCCCATTTTTTGATTGGGTCATTTATTTTTCTGGAGTTGAGCTGTAGGAGTTGCTTGTATATTTTTGAGATTAGTTGTTTGTCGGTTGCTTCATATGCTATTATTTTCTCCCATTCTGAAGGCTGTCTTTTCACCTTGCTAATAGTTTCCTTTGATGTGCAGAAGCTTTTAAGTTTAATTAGGTCCCATTTGTTTATTTTTGCTTTTATTTCCAATATTCTGGGAGGTGGGTCATAGAGGATCCTGCTGTGATGTATGTCAGAGAGTGTTTTGCCTATGTTCTCCTCTAGGAGTTTTATAGTTTCTGGTCTTATGTTGAGATCTTTAATCCATTTGGAGTTTATTTTTGTGTATGGTGTTAGAAAGTGTTCTAGTTTCATTCTTTTACAAGTGGTTGACCAGATTTCCCAGCACCACTTGTTAAAGAGATTGTCTTTAATCCACTGTATATTCTTGCCTCCTTTGTCAAAGATAAGGTGTCCATATGTGCGTGGATTTATCTCTGGGCTTTCTATTTTGTTCCATTGATCTATATTTCTGTCTTTGTGCCAGTACCATACTGTCTTGATAACTGTGGCTTTGTAGTAGAGCCTGAAGTCAGGTAGGTTGATTCCTCCAGTTCCATTTTTCTTTCTCAAGATCGCTTTGACTATTCGAGGTTTTTTGTATTTCCATACAAATTGTGAAATTATTTGTTCTAGCTCTGTGAAGAATACTGTTGGTAGCTTGATAGGGATTGCATTGAATCTATAAATTGCTTTGGGTAGTATACTCATTTTCACTATATTGATTCTTCCAATCCATGAACATGGTATATTTCTCCATCTATTAGTGTCCTCTTTGATTTCTTTCACCAGTGTTTTATAGTTTTCTATATATAGGTCTTTAGTGTCTTTAGGTAGATATATTCCTAAGTATTTTATTCTTTTCGTTGCAATGGTGAATGGAATTGTTTCCTTAATTTCTCTTTCTGTTCTCTCATTATTAGTGTATAGGAATGCAAGGGATTTCTGTGTGTTGATTTTATATCCTGCAACTTTACTATAATCATTGATTAGTTCTAGTAATTTTCTGGTGGAGTCTTTAGGGTTTTCTATGTAGAGGATCATGTCATCTGCAAATAGTGAGAGTTTTACTTCTTCTTTTCCAATTTGGATTCCTTTTATTTCTTTTTCTGCTCTGATTGCTGTAGCCAAAACTTCCAAAACTATGTTGAATAGTAATGGTGAAAGTGGGCACCCTTGTCTTGTTCCTGACTTTAGAGGAAATGCTTTCAATTTTTCACCATTGAGGATAATGTTTGCTGTGGGTTTGTCATATATAGCTTTTATTATGTTGAGGTATGTTCCTTCTATTCCTGCTTTCTGGAGAGTTTTTATCATAAATGGGTGTTGAATTTTGTCAAAGGCTTTCTCTGCATCTATTGAGATAATCATATGGTTTTTGTTTCTCAATTTGTTAATGTGGTGTATTACATTGATTGATTTGCGGATATTGAAGAATCCTTGCATCCCTGGGATAAAGCCCACTTGGTCATGGTGTATGATCTTTTTAATGTGTTGTTGGATTCTGATTGCTAGAATTTTGTTTAGGATTTTTGCATCTATGTTCATCAGTGATATTGGCCTATAGTTTTCTTTTTTTGTGGCATCTTTGTCAGGTTTTGGTATTAGGGTGATGGTGGCCTCATAGAATGAGTTTGGAAGTTTACCTTCCTCTGCAATTTTCTGGAAGAGTTTGAACAGGATAGGTGTTAGCTCTTCTCTAAATTTTTGGTAGAATTCAGCCGTGAAGCCGTCTGGACCTGGGCTTTTGTTTGCTGGAAGATTTTTGATTACAGTTTCAATTTCCATGCTTGTGATGGGTCTGTTAAGGTTTTCTATTTCTTCCTGGTCGAGTTTTGGAAAGTTGTACTTTTCTAAGAATTTGTCCATTTCTTCCTCGTTGTCCATTTTATTGGCATATAATTGTTGATAATAGTCTCTTATGATCCTTTGTATTTCTATGTTGTCTGTTGTGATCTCTCCACTGTCATTTCTAATTTTATTGATTTGATTTTTCTCCCTTTGTTTCTTGATGAGTCTGGCTAATGGTTTGTCAATTTTATTTATCCTTTCAAAGAACCAGCTTTTGGCTTTGTTGATTTTTGCTATGGTCTCTTTTGTTTCTTTTGCATTTATTTCTGCTCTAATTTTTAAGATTTCTTTCCTTCTACTAACCCTGGGGTTCTTCATTTCTTCCTTTTCTAGTTGCTTTAGGTGTAGAGTTAGGTTATTTATTTGACTTTTTTCTTGTTTCTTGAGGTGTGCCTGTATTGCTATGAACTTTCCCCTTAGGACTGCTTTTACTGTGTCCCACAGGTTTTGGGTTGTTGTGTTTTCATTTTCATTCGTTTCTATACAAATTTTGATTTCTTTTTTGATTTCTTCTGTGATTTGTTGGTTATTCAGCAGCGTGTTGTTCAGCCTCCATATGTTGGAATTTTTAATAGTTTTTCTCCTGTAATTGAGATCTAATCTTACTGCATTGTGGTCAGAAAAGATGCTTGGAATGATTTCTATTTTTTTGAATTTACCAAGGCTAGCTTTATGGCCCAGGATGTGATCTATCCTGGAGAAGGTTCCATGTGCGCTTGAGAAAAAGGTGAAATTCATTGTTTTGGGATGAAATGTCCTATAGATATCAATTAGGTCTAACTGGTCTATTGTATCGTTTAAAGTTTGTGTTTCCTTGTTAATTTTCTGTTTAGTTGATCTATCCATAGGTGTGAGTGGGGTATTAAAGTCTCCCACTATTATTGTGTTATTGTTAATTTCTCCTTTCATACTTGTTAGCATTTGTCTTACATACTGCGGTGCTCCCGTGTTGGGTGCATATATATTTATAATTGTTATATCTTCTTCTTGGATTGATCCTTTGATCATTATGTAGTGACCTTCTTTGTCTCTTTTCACAGCCTTTGTTTTAAAGTCTGTTTTATCTGATATGAGTATTGCTACTCCTGCTTTCTTTTGGTCCCTATTTGCATGGAAAATCTTTTTCCAGCCCTTCACTTTCAGTCTGTATGTGTCCCCTGTTTTGAGGTGGGTCTCCTGTAGACAACATATGTAGGGGTCTTGTTTTTATATCCATTCAGCCAGTCTTTGTCTTTTGGTTGGGGCATTCAACCCATTTACGTTTAAGGTAATTACTGATAAGTATGATCCCGTTGCCATTTACTTTATTGTTTGGGGTTCGAATTTATACACCATTTTTGTGTTTCCTGTCTAGAGAATATCCTTTAGTATTTGTTGTAGAGCTGGTTTGGTGGTGCAGAATTCTCTCAGCTTTTGCTTGTCTGAAAAGCTTTTGATTTCTCCTTCATACTTGAATGAAATGCTTGCTGGGTACAATAATCTGGGCTGTAGGTTATTTTCTTTCATCATTTTAAGTATGTCTTGCCATTCCCTCCTGGCTTGAAGAGTTTCTATTGAAAGATCAGCTGTTGTCCTTATGGGAATTCCCTTGTGTGTTATTTGTTGTTTTTCCCTTGCTGCTTTTAATATTTGTTCTTTGTGTTTGATCTTCTTTAATTTGAGTAATATGTGTCTTGGGGTGTTTCGCCTTGGGTTTATCCTGTTTGGGATTCTCTGGGTTTCTTGGACTTGGGTGATTATTTCCTTCCCCAGTTTAGGGAAGTTTTCAACTATTATCTCCTCAAGTATTTTCTCATGATCTTTCTTTTTGTCTTCTTCTCCTGGAACCCCTATGATTCGAATGTTGTAGCATTTAATATTGTCCTGGAGGTCTCTGAGATTGTCCTCATTTCTTTTAATTCGTTTTTCTTTTATTCTCTCTGATTCATTTATTTCTACCAATCTATCTTCTAGTTCACTAATCCTATCTTCTGCCTCTGTTATTCTACTATTTGTTGCCTCCAGAGTGTTTTTAATTTCATTTATTGCATTATTCATTGTATATTGACTCTTTTTTATTTCTTCTAGGTCCTTGTTAAACCTTTCTTGCATCTTCTCAATCCTTGTCTCCAAGCTATTTATCTGTGATTCCATTTTAATTTCAAGATTTTGGATCAATTTCACTATCATTATTCGGAATTTTTTATCAGGTAGATTCCCTATCTCTTCCTCTTTTGTTTGGTTTGGTGGGCATTTATCCTGTTCCTTTATCTGCTGGCTATTCCTCTGTCTCTTCATCTTGTTTAAATTGCTGAGTTTGGGGTGTCCTTTCTGTATTCTGGCAGTTTGTGGAGTTCTCTTTATTGTGGCTATTCCTCGCTGTGTGTGGGTTTGTACAGGTGGCTTGTCAAGGTTTCCTGGTTAGGGAAGCTTGTGTCAGTGTTCTGATGGGTGGAACTGTATTTCTTCTCTTTGTTCAGTCGCGCTGTGGGGAGGGAGGGAGGGATGCTGCAAGCAAATAACACTGGCGTGCGCTCGTAGTGCCTCAGCCACACTGGTTCTGCCCCCGCTCACTGCGCGTGTAGCCTCCCTGCCCACACTGCTCGGGCTCTAGGTTGTTCCGCCGGGAACAATCCGAGGCTGGCCCTGGGTTGTATGTACCTCCCAGGTCCAAGCCGCTCAGGTTCAGGCACTCGGGTAGTCCTCAGAGGCGCAGACTCATTTGGGCCTGAGTGTTGTGCTCTTCCCAGGTCCGAGCAGCTCAAGTGATGAGGTGTTTGGCGAGTGCCAATGCTGCGACTTATCGCCTCCCCGCCACTCGGTTATCTGGGCGCAAAACCGGCGCACCTTCTTAGGCAGATGTTAACCGTCCAGACCCCCAAGAAGTTTTAGTTAGGAAAGAAGCCTGCTTACAGTTTTATAGATAATGTCTCTCTGGGGCTGCGATTGCCCCCTTCCGGCTCTGGCTGCCTGTCACCGGAGGGGGAAGGTCTGCAGCCGGCTATCTCTGTTCAATTCTTTGTTCCGTGCGCGGGCCTGGCGGTCTTAGGTTGGGGCTGGCTTTTCGCGTGGTAGATATCCCACAGTCTGGTTTGTTAGCCCAAATTATTTCGCTCAGATAGTGCTTAGGGTATTCAGGCCAGATTCTTACTCTAAGCGATGCAGCCCGCGCTGCGCCTCCCTGCCCAGCCCCCGCTTGTTAATGGCGCCTACAGGCGTCTGCGCTGCTTCTCTGCTGGGGGAGTTACCGTAGGACTCGCAATCTTCGAGTTTTAATTGTTTATTTATTTTTTCTTCCTGTTATGTTGCCCTCTGTGCTTCCAAAGCTCGGCACAGATTCGGCAGTGAGAAGGTTTCCTGGTGTTTGGAAACTTCTCTCTTTTTAAGACTCCCTTCCCAGGACGGAGCTCCGTCCCTCCCTCTTTTGTCTCTTTTTTTGTCTTTTATAATTTTTCCTACCTCCTTTCGAAGAGTTGGATTGCTTTTCTGGGTGCCCGATGTCCTCTGCCGGCATTCAGAAGTTGTTTTGTGGAATTTACTCGACGTTTAAATGCTCTTTTGATGAATTTGTGGGGGAGAAAGTGTTCTCCCTGTCCTACTCCTCCGCCATCTTGGCTCCTCTCCCCAGTTGTAAAATTTTAATGTTAGTGCAAAACGCCTTCCTAAATATCTAAAACGTATTCCGTAGGCATAAAAACTATGATTGCTAAGTCAAAAATTAATATGTACCGAGCCTACTTATTGGCCAAAATGGAATCTAAGTTTTGAAATGAGGACTGGCCCCAAAAATCCAGGTTGCTATGACCATCCACAATAACTTCATTTCAAAAATCAGTCTTCATCCCAATACTTCCTAAACCAAGGGTCTCTTGTTTACCTCTTGCCACTTCCAGGGATAAAGAAAAGTATGGGGGCAAGAAGGCACTGGGGGGTCATAGCCTCCACCAGTGCCCTCCAGCCAACTGTGTATGTGCTATGTATATCTTGGGGATTGTGGTGGGGAAGGGACAGAGGGAAAATAAACAAAACTTCAAAGGATGTGGTTCCAAGACTTCTGCAAACACACAGTAGAAAAGACACACAGGATCAGCTCAAATCCCAGAAAACTACTGCTACAATGTTTGTTTTTCCTCTGGTCTTCTTTTTGAAGTATTTATATATATATATATGCACACACACACACAGATAGATAGATACACCTTAACATTACATAAACCATACTGCTGCTGCTGCTGCTACTACTGCTAAGTCGCTTCAGTCGTGTCCGACTCTGTGCAACCCCAGAGACGGCACCACCAGGCTCCCCCGTCCCTGGGACTCTCCAGGCAAGAACACTGGAGTGGGTTGCCATTTCCTTCTCCAATGCATGAAAGTGAAAGTGAAGTCGCTCAGTCGTGTCCGACTCCTAGTGACCCCATAGCACACAATTCCATTTTCTGATATTCTCACTTAGCATTTTCTTGTAGGCAATCTTCTCTAATTTTAGTTTGCAAATAAATAAATAAATAAAATGAAGAAAATTCATGACTGGATAATTCATAGCATAATTAGCCATATTATAATTTAGCTTATTCAGCCATTCTGGATGCATGAAAGCAGAGTACTATCATTTTCTCAGTCTTTGAAGATTTTGCAGACAAAAATCATATCCTCTTGTTTAAGGTCAATTTTTTTGATTATAAGTTATATTGAAAATATTGTTATAAGCTAGTTTAGTTTCTTCAATGGATTCTCTCTTCATACCTTATACTTTTTATTTTCCTATTATTGTTTCTTATCAAAATAACTGAGCTATTTAAATACACTAAGTTTGTCTTTTTTAACTTTTCACATTTTCTTTTTGGTAATTTATCTTTTTTTTTTTTCATTGTATGGTATTCCATTTACTTAAAACCTTCCTTTAAATCTTCAAAGGTCCCTTGTAAATAGGTACTCATCTGGAACCAGTAATACTTTATGATGGCAAATAGTAAAACAATGTTGGTTTCATTTAATTTACTACTTTGATAGTCCCTTAAGAGAGAGCAGGTGGGAAATGTTTTGATTGATGGGCCTTTGGTTTTTAAATCATCATTCATATTCTAAACAAATACAGATGGACAGAAGCTATTACAATGAAGAAATCACAAATAAAATTTTAATATTTCAATGATTTTATAATCCAAATGTCTGTCATTATTTTTGTAAAATCCTTATGTTTAAATTCCATATTTACTTTGTTATTAAAATATAAAAATATAATAAAAGTTGTTAAAAAATTTTTATGTTATTGAAGGCTCTAAAATTCTCTTATTTTTTATCCCCCAGACAAGAGATATTTTTAGCTTTAATATCCTTTAACCTGTATTCTATATCACCCACCATCAAGGTATCAATTATGTTTATTGCTTTCCTGTAAACTGTCTCCCTGTCCCTAATTTTGCCAAGGATCAAAAACTCTAGAAAATAATTATTTACAGTAATAATGTGTAAAAAATAAAGTATGCATGTCTTTAACTCTCACCCAAGTCTCCTTTTCGTTGTTTATTTAGAAGCGTAATTGTCATAGGTAAGCTGACATTGCCCTAATGACTACTGGCTAGGTAGCTCCATTTCTCTATCTTACCAACATACTCTGTTATATTCTGTCATCCAATCTGTTCTGTCAGTTAATACCACCTTCAAATAAATTTCAAACTTAATGACATTCATTTCATCTACAACATGGAAGCTGCATGGCACTTCTTAATGAGTCAGGAAACAAAAATTCTCAGAGAGTTAATTTGTTAAATAAATATGAAAAGGTCTGTTTATAAATACACACAATTAACTTAAAGATATAAACCTGGGCAAATCCAATCCATCATATAGATAAGCTAAATAAGTGGCATGTCAATAAGATAGTAATAGAAGTCAGGAAAATGATGTCAGAGGTGAATAAACTAACAGGGTCATTTTAAGTATAATCCAATTTAAGGGATCCACTGGAATAAGGAACAAGTTTGCAGTCCCGCTATGAGGATACTTTTACTGTGGAATGGGTGAGACCTGGGGATTATAGCGTGGGATCATTAAACTCATGAATCTAGGCCCGAGTTCGTAACTTCTAGGGCCAAGTGCAGAATGAAAGCATGGGGGCCTGTTCAAAACATCGAAAGAATTCCAAGATGGCAATTGCATGGGGCCCTGAGGAAGCACACGGGTCACATACCCATAAAGTTGGCCCTGCTGGAATCATAGACCTTTCTAAACTTATTCTGGTTTCGTTTTTCCCACATAATCTGATTGCAATTTGATATCCCACATTATTCTCTCAACAGAGAGAAAATCTGCTGGCTAGTGGATATGCAATGTCTAGTTCCCTTGGCAGGAATTATACGTTTGTTTATAGTCCTGAGTCTGTTTATAGCCTAGTTGAAGTCAGAATCCTTGAATCAAATCAGTCTGGAGCAGTGAGAAAGCATAGTTTATGGAACTGCAGTGCCTGGACCCTGTGTTGTGGTGGGTGGGGCTGGGAGTGGAGGGAGACTCAAGTATTATACGCTTTCTGGAGAAAACTCTTCTGTAAACTCCCTCTTCTTTAAACAGTCTTCCATTTGAAAGTCTAGTTCATATTTATTCACTTAAACGCAATACTGGCTTGGAAGATAGCTTAAATCAAAGGGAAATGCTGGAATGTTTTTTCTTTTTTTTCATTTAAATGAGAGCACTATAACTATGTAATGTGAGAAATGTCATTACAATGGCAGTCATATTACAATAAATAAATGTATCAAAGTAACACTGTATAAATTCCTTTCTCAGAATCCACAGTAGTTGGGAATCTAGACTCTGGAGCCAGACTGAAGTCGCTCAGTCGTGCCCGACCTCTTTGTGACCTCATGGACTGTAGCCCACCAGGCTTCTCAGTCCATAGGATTTTCCTGGTATGAATACTGGAGTGGGTTGCCATTTCCTTCTCCAGGGGATCTTCCCGACCCAGAGATCGAACCCAGGTCTCCTGCGTTGTAGGCAGACACTTTATCGTCTGAGCCACCAGGGAGCTGGACTATGTGAGTTCAAACCACTTTCTAAATGTAGGGAAGTTATGTAGTTTCTCTGAGCCTCAAGCATTTATCTATCTTGAATAATGAGGAGGATAGTAGTGGACATTTATTGAGCACTTATTATTTTTAAACATATAATAGCAAACTGTATTATCTCAGGTGTTTTTCATATCCCTCTAGAGGTTGCTGCTGTTTTCTGTTGGTTAGTCTCTAAGTTACATTGTTTTTTTTCCCATAACTGGGGACACTGAAGAGTTAGATGGCTTACCTGCCCACTATGTAATAAAGCCAAGATCAGAAGCCCATCCAACTTCAGCATCTCCTCATTATTCTGAGCCTATCTTTTGAGTTGTTGCATTATTGATAAATGAGACACAACTTTGCAGAGTCCCTTGCCACAAAAAATAAAGTCCAGCCCCTAGCTATTATTACAATTATCATTGTTATCATTATTTTTATTATTGATCAAAATCCCTATTCATACTTAACACCCAATTCAATCTGTATCCTGAATAATATCTGGTATCTAAAGATTAAACATGTGCCTAATGTAAGAATATACCTTAACATTGTCTAATTAGAAAAAAACAAAGTCAATGGAAAGAGACCAAATAATTCCCACCCAGAGCAATACTGGACTGAATATTTGACTAATAATATAGACTTGATTTATAAAACTTTCAGCTATGAAATTAAAAGATACTTGCTCCTTGGAAAGAAAGTTACAACAAACCTAGACAGCATATCAAAAAGCAGCGACATCACTATGCTGACAAAGTTCTGTATAGTCAAAGCTATGGTTTTTCCAGTAGTCATGTATGTGGATGAATCATACAGATGTGAGAGTTGCACCATCAAAAAAGCTGAGTACCAAAGAATTGATGCTTTCAAATTGTTGTGCTGGAAAAGACTCTTGAGAGTTCCTTGGACTGCAACAAGATAAAAACAGTCAATCCTAAAGGAAATCAACCCTGAATACTATTGGAAGAACTGATGCTGAAACTCTAATACTTTGGCCACCTGATGTGAAGAGTTGACTCATTGGAAAAGACCTTGATGCTGGGAAAGATTGAAGGCAGGAGGAGAAGGAAGGGGGCAGAGAATGAGATGGTTAGATAGTATCATTGACTCAATGGACATGAATTTGAGCAAACTCTGGGAGATAATGGAGGACAGAGGAACCTGGCATGCTGTAACACACAGGGTCACAAAGAGTTGGACGTGCCTTAGCAACAATAACAACAGACCAATATCTGAAAAATGTGACTTTTCTTCAACATTATATATATATATTAAGTAAAAGATATAATGTTATTAGTAGGTGTATCATCATGACAAGTGATAAGCATCAAATGAAAAATTAACAGAAAAACAAAGATGTTGATGAGGATTTAGAAGTTACTAATTATAGCATACCATTTATCTCACGGTTTGTATCTAGTTTCTACTCACAGAGTATTGACATTAGGACTAGGAGAAATAATTCTCATCCACAGAAATATTAATATAATCTTTGTTGTTGTTGTTCAGCCTCTAAGTCGTGTCTGACTCTTTGCGACCCCATGGACTGCAGCATGCCAGGCTTCCCTGTCCTTTACTGTGTCCAGGAGAGTTTGCTCAAATTCGTGTCCATTGAGTCGGTGATGCAATCTAACCATCTCATCCTCTGGAGCCCCGTAAAACATAATTCAGACAGAAACTGCTTGCAGAAACTGTATTTCGTAACAGCATGTTTGGATGAAATGGAATGGAGATGCTGTCTTCTGTTAGTATCCTTCACACAGGTTTCATGACTGGAAATGCTGTGCAGCATTTCTCAGAAAGTACCCTAGAAAGTCTGTACAGTTAATCAGCTTTAGAAAGACTCCACTCTTATAATTTATTTTGTTTTTATAGAAAAAAAGACTTGGAAATGTTCCTGTGAGACATGGAAAAGTACCAAGATCTGTCAAGGATAAACATGTTTTCTTCCCTGAAGCCTTTAAAGTCAGTGAAAATGGTTTCCAATAATGAATCACCAAATGAAAAAGCCCTATTTTTATTGGACTGAAATTCATAATTTCTATGAAACAAGAGGATAAATGGAAGGTGGAGGCAAGCAACTAGTAGAGGACGCCTGATTCTGCACTTAGGAAACCCCATGGCTCAAATACTGGAGTACTGGGGAAGAGTCTGGGGAGACGACGGCATCCTTTTTTTCTTTAATATTCACATTCAGGCTCTGTGTGCTAGGGAAAAACTGTTTTAAATTTGTCCATAACTAAGAGCTTTTTGGCAAAGGTGAACCATTTATCTAGTCAAATCCAAACAGAAGTCAAAAGTAAGTGCAGGATGTAATATGCAAATTATTTTCAACTAATATAGCTAAACTTGACAAATGTGAACCACATCTCACACATCTCTAAAAGTCTTGCTTCTAACTGGAGGGAAATATCGTTTATACGTAGCTGCCAAATACTATGTCCTCACTAATTTAATAAGCAGGCACCATTTTCCCTACCTTTGAAAATTTATGTTGGTCTTTGGATGGGTTCGGCTGCCTTTTTAAATCTAGTGGTCTGTGACCATGGAGAGCTTTAGCCAAAGGGAAAATGACTCCATAAATCCACATAGGCTGTCCTGATTTAAATTATAGTTTGAAGGCTTCAGCACTATATGAAAAGGCTTTGAACAAGAAAAATTAACACACACCAACACATATGTACTGAAAGTCATTCTATTTTACAACAGAAAGCATTCCTCAAGCTTTAGACGATATGGACTTGGTAATACCCATATAGACTTGCTACTTAATTATCAAGAGATTTGTTCAAAATATGGCATTATGAAGTACATGAGTATATATAATAATAGGTTTTGACACAAAATATGATTAGGGTATTTCTCTTCTTGATATTTCACAAACTAATAAACCTATTCATTACAGTGTCACTGGGAAGTAGATTATGTTGCTTTAGAAGATGGCATGACACTTTTCTTTAGAATTCCTGTTAGAACTCTTGAAATCAACAAAGGTGTCATTTCATAACCTCACAAACTTAACTGGCTGGTAAAACACAGAAAAGAAAATCTTGAGATAGTAGATTAGTCATTTTTCTAATAACTGATTATTTTAAAATAACTGAGTGCTGGAGAAACTGAATAAATATCCAAAGTCTTACAGCTAGTTAATAGCTAAACAAGGGTTTATACTCAAAGGCTCATCTGAAGTTACAGCTTTAAAAAGACTTGCATATTATTAAACTAGGTATTGAGTTTTCCTATGCACCAGTTTCCACCATTCTGGCTTGGTGTATAGTCAACATACTAAACTTATTATCAGTTTGCCTAGCTTCTAAAATCACTTGAGACTCCTTGTCCTATGTCTGAATAGAATACATGTGTTTGTTTTTTCCACTCTATACTTCTCCCATGATTAAAATGCAATTATCAAATAACACAATAAACTTCTTGTAAAGACTATAAATTCATTATCACTGACAAAATATATGATGCTTTTTATAGATAGAATTCCTTCCTTAAGCCAACTGCTTGGCAATACTGGCAAAATACACATGCAGAACAATGCCCTGCGATGGCTGATTTTATGTAATACCTTGACTGGGCCATGGGGTGCCCACATATTTTGTTAAACATTACTTCTGGGTGTGTCTGTGAAAGTGTTTCTGGATGAGATTAACACTGGAATCAGGAGACTGAGTAAAGCAGACTGCTGTCTCTAATGTGGGTGGACCTCAGCTAATCTGTTGAAGTCTTGAATAGAATTAAAAAGACTGAGTTGAAAGAATCCCTCTCTCTTGCCAGTTTGATCTGGGACATTAGTCTTTCCTGCCCTTCATACTTGAAATGAAACATCTGCTTTCTTTGGGGCTTCAGCCTGCCAGCTTTCAGTCAGGGATTTATACCATTTTCTCTCCTGATTCTTAGGCCTTGTAACTTGGGCTCAAACTACATATTGGCTTTTCTTGGTCTACAGCCTGTCAACTAAAGGCTTGGGGACTTTGCAGTCTCTGTTATCATGTGAACCAACTCATAATAAATTTCACGTATATGTGTATATGTGTGTATACACACACCCACACCCTATTGGTTCTGTTCCTCTGGAGAATGCTGACTTTAAATTAACACAGCTTCCTCACCCAGAAGTCAAGCCAAATCAATGTTTTAGGACAAAGCCTAAGACCTAGAAGCAAAAAAGCCATCTCAGTTCTTTGCAATGATGCACAGCTTTTAAAATGATCAATTATGGAATCTCCAAGCTAGAGTTGATTAATAGGGAAAAAATAGCAAGAAATAGAAGACCTCCTAGATTCAAACTACAGAAAGCTGAGCTAAAAGGAAATAGAGCCACACTCAAAAGGAGATGTATAAGCGGCATGTTCCTAGCCATAACTCTGCCACAGTGAGTAGGGAAAGATTCCATTCCATTCAGTAGAGCAGAATAAAAACCTATGTAGCATGTGTCTGTTCCTACCTTCAAGGAACATTTTTTGAGCACCCATAACACACCAAGCACTGCATTAAAAATGGAGGACACAGCCCCCATTTTCAAGAACCTATCAATTGAGTAGTAAGAAGGGCAGATGGACATGAAGGTCAATATAAACGCTGACATGTGATGAAATAGCTGAATGAGCAAAATGCCAGGACAGGAAGAGAGGGGGAAGAGTCTCTGTATGTTGGCTAGGAAGCTGTTAAAGAAGGTATAGAGGGCAGATGACATTTAAGCTGAGCCTTAATTAGCATGATTTCATAGGATGGCAGATCAGGAAGCCCTTCAAGGCAGAGGGAACAACACAAACAAAGCCTGGGTGGAGGAAATTGCAAATTCACCATTTGTGAAATGCCAACCAACTAGTTTGATGTGTTTAGAGTGCAGGTCCCTGGAGGTTGAGAGGAAAAGAAATAGAAGAACAAAGGCTGGACTGAAAGGTTAGAGACAGGAAATGAAGGACCTTCACTGTCTTGCCCATGGATATGTTTCCCACAGTGTGCACTAGGTTTTATGACTTTATAATATTTGCCTATGCCTGTTAGATCTTCAGTCCTAGCAATGACCCTATGAAGAATTTCACCTTAAATCTTCTGGGTAATAAGATTAGATACAAACAGAAAACACTCTGCACAAGTGGCATCCTGCATGCATAGCTCCCTCATATATAGTTTGGATTCTTGTAAATACACAGCCTGGGTACTGGCATTTTGAGTAACCTGACATATGCAATTGAAGAGTTACTCCCCATGGACTGCCTGTGTGAGTTATGGGGTGTGTGCGAGAGAAAGAGAAAAAGTGATGGTGGGGGAAGGAGGAGAAAGACAGGCAGGTAGGCCTCATTATGCGAAAATCATTCTATCAGAAACTGAAAAAGCTTTTCAAAATACAGCTTGTCTATGTTTAGAAAGCTATTATTTTAATTGAAATATAACTAGGTATGTATTATCAACCTTAAACATTTGGATTGTAAAAAGATACAATTACCAAATAGCTGATTATGATGGGGAGGTCAGCCAGGCACTTTGCCTTGACTGCCTGCCAGGAAGAACACTGGGCTAAATGTGAGTCCTTCTCTCAAAGAGTAGGTTTCACAAAGGGATGGTGATGACCAGACAGCTTTCCTGCAAGTGTGAAGCCCGCGGGGTTGGGGGGGGGGGGGGGAAGCTGGCATCTGGCAGCTTGATGCATGGCTGCTTACTGCAGGGCACACCTCCCTGCCCTCTCAGGTATCCTAGGGGTATCTGGGGGAGCCAGTGATAGGGAGACCCCCCAAGAGTCCTGTCTTCCCCTGCACCGTGCAGCTCTCTCTCTTCGTCAGAGGTCACCACAGAGCGCCCAGTCACTGGCGCTGCCTTATTTCATAGGACCAATTTGAAAACGGCACCCTGCTTTCTCTTTTACTATTTACACTTCCTAACAAGGGTATAACTTTAAAAAGTCAGCCAGCTTCACTCTTGTTGGTTGTTTGAGTGATTTCATTTTCAATTTGTGTCAACTGTTTTATTCTTTCTGTTGTGTTTACTTTCTATTGTCTTTTTATTCCCTATTGTCTCTCTTTCTTTTCAATCCTGGTTTATAAAGTATTTTCCTGCCTCCCCAGTGACTCAGACAGTAAAGATCCTCCTACCATGCAGGAGACTCAGGTTAGATCCCTGGGTCAGGAAGGTACCTGGGAGAAGGGCACGAAACCCCATTCCAGTATTCTTGCCTGGAAAATTCCATGGACAGGGAGCCTGGTAGGCTACAGTCTATGGGGTTGCAAAGAATCAGACCCAACTTAGTGACTGAATAACAGCAACATAAAGTATCTGCATTACTCTTAGCTAAGTTTCCTTTAGGTGACATAATGTTAAATGTGTAACCTCCTTTTCTACTTTCACTAGCTTATTGCTAGCATTCTTTCTAAAGTCCTTTTCCTAGTTTACTTTCCAACCTCAATTTTGTAATATTTTCCTGTGAAATCTCAACCTCTCGTGTTGTATTCTACCTTGTCACTTCTGCACTCCTGCAGATACGAAGGACAGTATAGGGATAGCAACACAGAGAACATTCTCTCCAAGACGGATTTTCTCCCCACTTGCCCAAAGCAGTCTCTTTACCTCCCTTATTGAATCCTTCAAACGCTTCTGTTAATATGGAGTCCAATTAAATACAATATATTCCAAACTAGGGAACTTAAGAAATCTTACTGCTTGTTTTCTCACAGGACAAATCATTCACCTCCGTTATGAGCTGTGCCACAGGCTCAGTCGCTTCAGTCGTGTCTGACTCTGTGCGCGTCTACAGACTTACAGCCTGACAGGCTCCTCTGTCCATGGAGTTCTGTCCAAGAGTACTGGAGTGGGTTGTTGTGTCCTCCTCCAGTGGATCTTCCCAACCCAAGGATCAAACTCATGTCTCTTAAGTCTCCCGCATTGGCAGGCTGGTTCTTTACCACTAGTGCCACCTGGGAAGCCCATTATGAGCAGTTGCTGCTGCTAAGTTGTTTCAGTCATGTCCGACTCTGTGCCACCCCATAGACGGCAGCCTACCAGGCTCCCCTGTCCCTGGGATTCTCCAGGCAAGAACACTGGAGTGGGTTGCTATTTCCTTCTCCAATGCATGAAAATGAAAAGTGAAAGTGAAGTCACTCAGTCATGTCCGACTCTTAGTGACCCCATGGACTGCAGCCCACCAGGCTCCTCCATCCATGGGATTTTCCAGGCAAGAGTACTGGAGTGGGGTGCCATTGCCTTCTCCTTATGAGCAGTGGTAGGATCTAAAAAGCTAGCACATATCACTCCTGGGAAAGGGGCAATATTAAACCAGAGCATCCCCCTGGTGAAAGGATACTAAATCAACTCCCTAGGGTGGCTGTAGTACCACTGGCAGTTCCAAGGCAGAAGGCTCAATCCAGAGCTCAGGGTAGGTAGCATCATGAATTCTCTTGTGTAGCCACCCAACCACCTCTAACCTGTAATTTTCTCATTCCTGGTCACAGGAAGATCTACTCAGCATATGGGGTATCTGAAGCCACTTTCCTTTTCGAAGAGAAGCCATTTGGGTTTGAGAACAGCAGAGAGAAACTGGATCTGTGATCATCTCCAAACAAATGCACTTATTTACCAAAAAAAAAAAAAGTCAAAGATAATTTTTAAATTTAAAAGAGGTACATTTATATAAAATGTAAATTTTCTTAATCTGTTGTTTAACAAAAATATAATAAAATTACATTGCAAAGAAGTCAAACGTTGTGTAAAAAGAAATCTGGATATTTTTTACATATTTTTCTATATATATTTTCCAAATATTTGTGCCAGTCTTAAATCTTATTACCATGGATCATAGGCAATGGGACACAGAAGACTGTTTCTATCCGCAGTCTCTGGTGACCAGCATGATGTTTGTATTACCACTTGTCCTAGGTGTGCTGTTTTTGTAATGTTGGCCTTTAAAAAAGAAAATTAAAGCTTTGTTAAGATGTCCGAGTAGGTGGAAAGAGAAGAGGGCTTTTCTCCCACTCTGCTCCTCTCTTGAGAACAACTTCAATAAAATTCAGAATTCAGAAATGTTTCAAATGTTCTCAAAAAGGCTGTGATCCTTCAGAGTCCTATCAATAAATCAGTTCACAGAATCTGGTAGGGTTTATTTATCTGACTGGACCTAAGGAATTTGTACTAAATCACTACATTTTTTGAAATATTGGTTCTCAAATGAAATATCAAAACAGAGTGAGAAAGACAAAAATATTCTGACCTGACATCTTAATGCAGCGTTACTATAAAAACAGGGAAAGTAAAAGTTATATTTCCAGAGACGGCTAATTTTAACAGCAACTGACAACAAAAAAATCCTTTCATTTTAGTAATTGGTTTGTAACACATATTCTGCTTTGCTTATTACATCCTACAGAAGACTGACTTACATTTGGAAGAATCCAACTTCGTCCAGCTGTACAAAACGGTAAGTACTAAATAATTACAACTCAGATTTTTTTTCACATATTTGAATGTTACCTGAAATGAATGTCCAAAAAAATCTAAACACTGGGACATTCCCTGAATCAAAATTATATAAAACCAATGTAGATAAACATTTAGGAATGGCTGTATTCAAGTTCTGTATTGTACCCGACTTTAGATCAAATATTCCAGTAGTTCCATTTGACATTTAAAAGATACACAGGATATGGATATGTATATATATACACACACACATATATACATATATTAAATATACTCAGAAGGTGATAATAACGAGAGCTCTAAAAAATCAAGTGAAATTCAGTTTTTGAAAATCTCAAATTATTTCTTCACCACTCTGCGCGCTCTACTCATCATGTACAGCATTTAAAAATGCCATCAAAAGGAAAATAAATCTTTCAGGAAAATTTCCTTTAAATGGAACCAAAGGTTAAAAGACCCACAATGGAAGCCCTGAAGCACAAAGGATGCCAATATTACCTTAAGCAATTTACAATGAGCTTTAATTTACCCATTTAGAAAACCTGATTTCCATAGGAAGGTGCAGAAGTCATAAATCTTGTCCTGCTAGGAAGTCTAAGAGGGAAAAACAAAACAAAATATCACCAGCTTTTGTTCATTAACTCTTTCATGTTACTGATAGCTATGTTATGTTGTTAGACAATGTTTTGAGGGCATTATTTAACATCCTAAGAGATTATAGCTTTAGATCTTCCAAGACAGAGATTTAATCAATTTAGCTATGTAAAAAAACTTGAAAAATATTTTGTGCTCTTTGAAATGTATGATATTAAAGTCTTTTTTCATTTACACAACCAGATGAATTTAAAATTAACTCCTATAAAACAGAACACTGAATACAGCTCTCAGTTCAGTTCAGTCACTCAGACATGTCTGACTCTTCACAATCCCATGGACTGCAGCACACCAGGCTTCTCTGTCTACCACCAACTCCTGGAGCATGCACAAACTCATGTCCATTGAGTCAGTGGTGCCATCCAACCATCTCATCCTCTGTCATCCCCTTCTCCTCCCGCCTTCCATCTTTCCCAGCATCAGGGTTTTTTCCATTGAGTCAGTTCTTCGCATCAGGTAGCCAACGTATTGGAGCTTCAGCTTCAGCATCAGCCCTTTCAATGAATATTCAGGACTGATTTCCTTTAGGATGGACTGGTTGTATCTTCTTGCATTCCAAGGGACTCTCAAGAGTCTTCTCCAACACCACAGTTCAAAAGCATCAATTATTTGGCGCTTAGTTTTCTTTACAGTTCAACTCTCACTTCCATACATGACTCCTAGTAAAACCATAGCTTTAACTAGATGGACCTTTGTTGGTAAAGTAATGTCTCTGCTTGTTAATATGCTGTCTATCGGTCATAGCTTTTCTTCCAAGGAGCAAGTGTCTTTTAATTTCATGACTGCACGTCAACATCTGCAGTGATTTTGGAGCCCCAAAAATAAACTGTCACTGTTTTCATTGTTTCCCCATCTACTTGCCATGAAGTGATGGGACTGGATGCCATGATCTTCGTTTTTTGAATGTTGAGTTTTAAGCCATATTTTTCACTCTCTTCTTCACTTTGATCAAAAAGGCTCTTGAGTTCCTTTTCACTTCCTGCCATAAGGGTAGTGTTATCTGCATATCTGAGGTTATTGATATTTCTCCCAACAATCTTGATTCCAGCCTGTGCTTCATCCAGCCTGGCACTGCACATGATGTACTCTGTATATAAGTTAAATAAGCAGGGTGAGAATATACAGGCTTGAAGTACTGCTTTCCCAATCTGTAACCAGTCTGTTGTTCCATGTCTGGTTCTAACTGTTGCTTCTTGACCAACATACAGATTTCTCAGGAGGCAGGTTAGGTGGTCTGGTATTCCCATCTCTTTCAGAATTTTCCAGTTTGTTGTGATCCACACAGTTAAAGGCTTTGGCATAGTCAAACCAACTTCAGTATTCTTGCCTTGAGAACCCCATGAACAGTATGAAAAGGCAAAAAGATATAGCTCTCAAGGTTATGATATAGAACAAAAATGTCACGGCTAAAGCCGACCATATCGAAATAAATACTTAACAAATCCCAAGATTTATCGGTGACAAAGACGTTAGTTTTGAACTCTCCCATGTTAATTGAATAGCACATTACACTGAATATCTCCTACTCAGTCAACTAATTTTGAGAAGATTACTGTTTGCGACACATCCGTCACAGCTCTTCCACTTTTCCTTGCACTATAGTTGTTTTTTCTCTTCATTCCTATAAGCAACTTGAGGCCCGGGTCACTCTCTTATTAATACTCGTGGTCCTGAAAAATTGAGACCCACACTTTGAATGCAGCAGGTACTCCCAGGGTATGTATTTTTGTTACTGGAATAGCAAGTGCTCAATTGTGTCCAACAATTTGTGACCCCATGGACTATAGCCCACCAGGCTCCTCTGTCCTTGGAATTTTCCAGGCAACAATACTGGCGTGGGTAGCCAATCCTTTCTCCAGGGTGCTCAAAACCACTGTGTCAACAGACCCACCTACAGAAATGTCCCAACCATTTATGTCTATAGCCATGGAATTTTACAAGCTCCTAAGTGGCAATTTCTATTAAGTACACTAGTTACTTTCCCTACATATCACAGAATTGCCCCAACATAATTTTATTGGTGTGATTTCATGTATATGAATAATGGAACCAATTCTAGACATAAAACTTGTAGATAGAACAAATGACTGAGGGGGGAAAAAAACTCTTAAGTTGCATAACTAAAAAGAAAAAATTAAACCAACTATACATCTGTAGTCATTTAACTATGACTCTACAAGCTGGAGATAACAGTATATCCCAGAAAACTATCACTACTTATCTCTCTTTTTTTTGAAAAATCTTATATGGGAGTACAGGTGATTAATAATATTGTATTAGTTTCAGGTATATAGCAAAGTGATTCTGTTATATGAATATAAATATCTATTCTTTTTCAAATTCTTGTCCCATTTAGGTCATTGCAGAACATCGCAATGTGCTGTACAGCAGGTCCTTGTTGGTTTTCTATTTCACATATAGCGGTGTGTACATATGTCACTTTTGATTTGACCTCTTAACTCCTATGGTGCAGCTGGGAAAGAATCCGCCTGCAATGCGGGAAACCTCGGTTTGATCCCTGGGTTGGGAAGATACCCTGGAGAAGGGAAAGGCTACCCACTCCAGTATTCTGGCCTGGAGAATTCCATGGACTATATACACGGGGTCACAAAGAGTCAGACATGACTGAGCGACTTTCACTTTCACTTAATTCCTGTATTGCGGCCATACCAATAGGATAGTATCGCATTTGAGGAAATGGGGGGCTATATTTTAGATGAAGATGAAATTTGTTAGAGAGTAGAGCTGGAGTTCTTTGTCTTACAATTGGCCTGATGATTAAGCTGCACAAGTCACTGAACACTTCTGAACAGTTCTCTGAAAGCATAAATCTCCCTACATTACCTTCTGAGGATATTATGATACAAATATCCTCAGAAGGTAATGTAGGGAGATTATGATACAAATACCCAAAGTGTCTGGTAAACTCCCCACAGAGGCTTCTATGCTCTCTTATAAATACTTTTCTAAAAGGATCAATGTAAAAGCAATACTGGTCTTTCCTATTTCAGGAGAAAAGAGTTATAATAATTCAACTTACAGGTTTATTTCTAAGGTAAAATAGCAGGTATGCTATTATCAAGAAATAATACCGGAAAACCACAGGGATAATGATAAATTTATATATATTTGGGGACACTCAATGGCCAGAGAAAAACATGCTGATTGAGGAAGAATGGCATGAAAATAAATAGGAAACAACTTTTATTATAAATTTCTGATAAGTGTTGGAGTTTCCCTGAAGAAATACTTTATCAGTAATTTAAAACAAACTGTATCCTATTTGTAAAACTCACTTAAATTGTAGATACAGAGAATACTGGCATTACAATACCTCTTTTCATTTCCTAAGCATAATGTAAGTACTTCATTACACAGTGTATTTATATGTAAGTGTCTTTAAGTGATACAATATTGAAAAAGGAGTACACACTACTGGAATGCTGGATTCTTTGCCTCAGATTTCAGCTGCTTTTCGAATGACAAAAATAACGATGCCATTGCTGCTGCTAAGTCACTTCAGTCGTGTCCGACTCTGCGACCCCATAGATGGCAGCCCGCCAGGCACCCCCTTCCTTGGGATTCTCCAGGCAAGACTACTGGAGTGGGTTGGCATTTCCTTTTCCAAAATAATGATGAGATCTTATTAAAATAAATTAATTTAATTTCTGAAATGATATACATATCATAAAGGTTAATTTTTAAATATAAAAACAGAACATGATATTTATTTTTACAGCATAATCTCTTGATTACTCTGTTACTTTGTTGGTTTATTTAAGTATAGACATACTGAATAAAAGACTTCTGCAACATATTATCTTAAATTTCATTACTTTCCTTCTAGGGATCTATTCCAGAGTTCAACAATTCTGAAGGACAATGCCATGCCCATTTGGAAACAATATATCATCCATTCTTTCATTTTATTTAGGTTAATGGAGAAAGACTCTGGCATTACTCTTACATGAGATATTTTTAAAAAGAAAACTTTCTAACATTTTTGGTTTAGAGGACAGTGGTAGTTATATGTGGGTTTCCTTGGTGGCTCAAATGGTAAAGATTCCACTTGCAATTCAGGAGACTTGGGTTTGAACCCTGGGTTGAGAAGATCCCCTGGAAAGGGAATAGCTACTCACTCCAGTATTCTTGCCTCGAGAATTCCATCCACGGAGCGGCCTGGTTATTTACTTGACAGTGGCGGTTATACCTACTTTGGCTGGGCCTTATCCATACCTTATGCACCATGTATGAGCTCTCCGTATAGAAGGCACTGTGCTAGGCATGGGTATACCCACTGGTCAGTATCATCTTCGCCTTTCTGTTGCTTCTGATCAGGCCCAGTGGTTCTCAACCCTGGTTGCATATCAGAATCATGTGAATAATGTTTGAAAAATACGGATGATCAAGCTCCAGCCTCTGCTTCAATGTGTCTAGGATGCCAGGTCACTTCACTGCACAGTCATGGTTGAGAAGCACTAATCTACTGAACAAGAGAGGCATAAGATAAAAATAAAATCATAACATTTTATAAGTGCTACAAAGGAAACGTGTAAGGAGCTATGAGATTGATTAACAAGACCGAGGAGCTGGGGGAATTAGTCAAAAAAGGCCTCTTTGAAGCAAGGGTATTCAAACTGAGAGCTAAAAGAGATGGAGGGCTTGGAAAAGCAAGAGTGTACTGGAGGAGAATTCCAGGCAGAGGAAATGGCATGTGCAATAGCCCTTAGGACAACGAGGCCTTGGTTTGCAGGAAAAGCACCGACAAAGACAGTGCAGCTGGAATGCAGTGAGCAAGAGAAAAGTGATGCAGAAAGTGGCTGGAGAGGCCTGGCCTTCCTGGCCCAGGGAAGACTGGGTGAAAGATTGTGGATTTCACTCTAAGTGCAGGGAAAGCTATTTGATGTGTTATTATTTCATCAAAAAGTGACATTCAGATCATAGGCGGGTACAATGATTTATTTAATATTACTAACTTAAGAGTTTATTTAAAAAAATCTAGATCCAGACAGAAAATGGACAAGACTCTAAAAGCTATCAGGTATCATTTTCATCTTCTCCTGGCACATAGCAATGATAATAACATGTAAAATCTGAGGGCAGGCCTGGGACTCACACAGTGAGTTTCTCTCATGTATCTCTATTATAAGAATTTTTCCACTCTTTCTAACTTTGACTATGACATTGAATTTTTTAACCGAGCTATCTTTGCAAAAAGGTAGATTCCCCAAAGAGAAACTTCTTATAATTGAAACTGCTCTACTTTGTAATTACAAAGGAGAACTAGAATTTATATATTTGGGGACCCAGGATTTTAAACTTATGAAATTGCCTATATAGTCTCAATATCATGAAAATAAATAAAAAGAAGATAAAATAAGGACAAAGAATAGATCAAGCCAAGGAGACTGTCACAGTTGGTAACAGCCATAGAGGAGGCACATGTACCTCTGGTAAGGAAGAATCTGCTGGTCCCACAACAGCTCTGAGCCAGACTGACACATACTCATCAGGAAGGCATATTCAGGAAGCAGCAATGGCATATTTCAAGAATCAGGGTCCCGCTTAACTTTTTGGTAGTAATGTCTTGGGTGATGGCACCTAAAAGCTTACACAGTCTTTCATGAAGCTGGTTAATCCTGGGTACCCCAGCAAATGGCAGAATGTCACACAAGCAACCGCTACCATTAAGTTGACAAAGAAAACAATCATTAAGTAAAAAAAGGAACATGCAAATACACACTTGCAATCTTTCCAGAAAAGAGACCCAAGAAACTACGGTGTCAAGTACCAAAGATCCTAAGGCCTGCTGAATGGATGGGGAGGGCAATTGTGATACAAATATATTTATTTATTAAAAACAACAACAACAAAAAGGTGGGAAAGAGTCAGCATATGGAAGCAATCAAAAGGGGGAAAACCACAAATTATAAAAAAAATACAATCAGTGAAGAGTAACATGAGCAAGTCACGGTCTCTCTTTATCCTGAATCTGGCATTATCTATGGCAGTGGCTCCCTTTACAAACCAGAAAGTTATCAGGGGCCCCAGAAAGTTTTAGTTTATATGACTTTGCACAAATTATTCAAGCAGTGAGTATATTCACTTCTTGTTTTGAGGATATTACCTAAACCCTTTGACTAGTCACGATTGAATATATTATTACAATACCTATCATCTTGTAAGAACATAATACATATTAACTACTAGTTTTACTCATAAGTGTTTACCTTTGGTGATGGACAGGGAGGCCCAGAGTGCTATACTCCATGGGGTCGCAAAGAGTCGGATACGACTGAGAGAATGAACTGAACTGAAATTTCTCAGATACTACACTCCTGCCTTCTTTTGTTGTTTTGTTTTTCATCAGTTCCTGTACTTTTTATTCTTTCTTTGATCTATCAAACTATATATATACCCAATATGACAGTTTTAAAAATCATCACTGTAGCTTATTTAATTCCCTGATAAGGTCTCATGTAGCTACTCAAATGAAACTTAAAACATAATAAATGTATTTTTAAAACTCACACTAAAGCAAACAGTAAGCAGTTTATGTCAGTGGTTAGGGGTTTGGGATGTGAAATCAGAAAATCCTCAGTTCAAATCCTGACTTGATATCACATTCAGTTGAGTTCAGTCGCTCAGTTGTGTCTGACTCTTTGTAACCCCATGGACTGCAGCGTGCCAGGCTTCCCTGTCCATCACCAACTCCCAGAGCTTGCTCAAGCTCATGTCCATCTAGTCGGTGATGACATCCAACCATCTTATCCTCTGTCATCCCCTTCTCCTCCTGCCTTCAATCTTTCCCAGCATCAGGGTCTTTTCAAAGGAGTCAGTTCTTCACATCAGGTAGCCAAAGGATTGGAGCTTCAAGAAGGTTGCCATTACCACTACCATAGATTGGCCTTAGGCCAAACAACAGGGAGGGAGCACAGCCCTGCCAATCAACAGAAAATTGCATTAAAGATTTGCTGAGCATGGTCCTGCCCATCAGAATAAGACCCAGATTCTCCCACAGCCAGTCCCTTCCATCAGAGAGCTTCCAAAAGCCTCTTATCCATCAAAGGGCAGATACAACGAAAACCATGATCACAGAAAACTAACCAAACTGATCACATGGATCTCAGCTTTGTCTAACTCAATGAAACCATGAGCCATACCATGTAGGGCCACCCAGGACAGACGGGTCATGGTGGAGAGTTCTGACAAAACGTGGTCTGACAAAACTGGAGAATGGAATGGGAAACCACTTCAGTATTCTTGCATTGAGAATGCAAGTATGAAAGTGTGAAAAGTATGAACAGTATGAAAAGGCAAAAAGATATAACACTGAAAGATGAACTCCCAGGTCGGTAGGTTCCCAATATGCTACTGGAGAAGAGCGGAGAAATAGCTCCAGGAAGAATGAAGAGATGGAGCCAAAGCAAAAACAATGCCTAGTTGTGGATGTGACTGGTGATTGAAGTAAAGTCTGATGCTGTAAAGAACAATATTACATATGAACCTAGAATATTAGGTCCATGAATCAAGGTAAATTGAAGTAGCCAAACAGAAGATGTCAAGGGTGAATATCTATATTTTAGGAATCACTGAACTAAAAATGGACCAGAATGGGAGAATTTATTTAAGATGATCATTACATCTACTCTGTGAGCAAGAAGAAGAAACACAGTAGGCTTTGTAGTCAACAAGAGAGTCCAAAATGCAGTACTTGGGTGCAATCTTGAAAACGACAGAATGATATCACATTAGCTGTCACAATTTGGCACATTTCTAAGATATATAAACCTCTGCTTCTTCATCAGTAAAATTAGAATTATAAAATAAATTTTTAGAAAAATTATTAGAATTAAATAAGACAGGCACAGTATTTGTAATCTTGTGAATTCTAAGTAGTGTAATATTTTAAAAAGCAAGAGGAAAAAAGAAAAATGCCAGAGTAGACAGTCCAAGGGACATGAGAAGGAAGAATGATGGTAATATTTTAATAGATAATCTAAAAACTTTACCTTCATCAGTTTATGTATAAGCAATGCATTGTTTTGAAATCACGGATGAAGAGAAAACTGAAGAATCTACCTTACTCAGACACCACTGCTACTAATAAACAGAGAAGTCACCAGCTGTTTCTAGTGTGACTCCCAGACCATATGGCACACGGCCCAGGAAGAGTATTAGCTGAGTAAGCTCAGAGCATGAAGCAGGGCATGCACGGCTCTCATGGGCCATGGAGTAGATCTCTGTCCTGGGACTTGAGGCTGAATGGTCACAAAGCATGCAGTCCCTTCCTCCTGGAGCACTCTGGAAACAGACCAGTGAGACAGAATATCTATTAATACAATAATCCCCAAAGAATATTCTGAGCAAAATCCTACTTTCTGCTTAGAAAATAAAAGCTACATTTATGGCCTTCCCAGAAACTAGTACACAGTGTATATTCAATACTAAATACCTCAAAATTTGTTTTTAATTGGGTCTTTCTCTGAATTTTGTAAGCCTTGTAATAACCTATAATCAGCTATTACTTTACAACCAGTATTCACGGAATTATGAAAACTATACTAATGCTGTTATTTTAAACCAGAGAAACTAGAAGCTTCCTTCAAATTACAGACACTCAAGGTATTACAGACGTTATAGTTTAAATGCTAAAGGCCCGTGTCTGGAGAAGTAGCTTATTTCTAAAGAATAATATACATAATTATTATACATAATACATTTATATATATGTTATACATAATAACATGTAATATGGTAACATGATAACACATGATAACATCTGTAGCACAGAGGAGCCTGATGGGCTACAGTCCATGGGGTCACAGAGTTGGACAAGACAGAAACTAAACAACAAACACGTGACATCTTCTATCAAAAAAAAAAAAAAAGCCTACTTCCTAAAAGAAGAGAAAGATACAATTGAGTCTGTATTTTTAGAATGCATTTTAACATATTTTCAGAAAGCTAACACCAGAGATATGGTGACCTTGTGAACGGAACAAAGAATGTTAAAAATACATGTATATGAGAAAATATGAAAAATACTGAATGAAGGAAAAAAAGTGAAAATGTGGAATAAAAGTGATTAATAGAAATCTGATTACTGGGTTATAATCAAGCATCGCATAATAAATGAGGCTTTCTAAACAAGGGCAAGAGGGTAAAAATAATAAGATCTACTGGTCACCAAATTATACTTCATTGTCAATAAATCTATGGTCAGAACAATTAAATCAGTTCTTTCTACTATTTAGTCAATGACTCATATATATTAGACCCAAACATCATGGGAAAACTTTGATGGATATAGCCTTCAAGTTTTTTGTCCTGCCACTAAAGACCTCTGAAAAAACAAATGAATAAATATCCACCCCAGGTCCCATTTTACTTTCATTCAGAGGATATATATATATATATACACACACACACACACACACACACATTTAAAAAGGCATGGCTAATGGGTTGCAATTTCATCTACATTTTAATAAAATAAGTTTTAAATATACATTTCCCAAGCTTCAAAACACTGACTATACATGTGGATCATTGAGCATAAAAAGACATATCTGCTAATTCAGCGGGCACTTCACTGAATAAATAGTATAATTCAGTAATCAACTAATGAGTCATGTTTTGCTTCAACTGATGCACACAGGAAAACTAGACCGATAACTTCTCGGCATTTGCATCACTCGGAAAGCACCATTTACGTCAACCTGTATCTCCAGAAGCCCTGAAGCTAGTGATACTCATCAACCAACCAAAATCCCATAAAAATCATTCTCCCTGGCCTCCCCATGAAGTGTCACTCTTTCTGTCATGCTGCATTAAACATATTTTTAAACACTCAGAGCCGTATCTGTTCCCTTTAGCTAATCTTGCAGTAAAATGATATTAAGTAATTAACAGCATGACAATGATGGAAACAGATGTCATGAGTAAAAAACTTGGAGGCAAAGTGATGCAGAAGACAGAAAACTGGTCTAGAATTGGGAGACCTGGATTCCTTCCCATCAATGTCACTGATTATGGCTTTACCCTAGGCAAGTCATTTAACCTTGTTACACTTCGGCCTCCCTTTCTGCAACCATCTGCTTTGCTCATAGGAATGTCATGACAATTAACAAGAGTGCCTATAATAGTGCTTGGAGCTCACAAAAGAAAAGATTGCATAAATACAAGGTAATATTACTCTGATTACAAGGAAGTATCAAGCAGGTTTTTGTCTAAGCTGTAATTATAAGGGAGAATAATTTGCAACAGCAAAGGTAATACTGCAAATTACAATCTATGTCATTTTTCAGACACTTATCATTCTAGGCAATGACATTAGAGACATAATAAAATAGAGATGAAACTCTTAGTGAGATGCTGAACAGATGCAAGAGATCTGACAAGCTACACTGGAAATTTTACAATGCAGAGCCATTTATTAAATGTAGGTTTGGACCAAAAGTCACTAAAAGATGAACTCTGATAGCTTATAATAAAGCATGGGGGTTTAGTACTCCATGCACAACATTAAAAGCAATTTGGAGATTCACAGCCACAACCATTATTTCTAACACAGCACATATTTTCAAATAAATAATCTAAATCCTCCAAATATCAGTGTTTCTTTTAAGTGAAAGATAATTGTTAATCAGTTCCACAAAATGTTTTCTATAAAATGAACAAAACATTTAGTAAAGCTACACTTCATTAGTTACACCTCCTCTAGTTCCAATTACCAATATTCCAATCTGCTTATGTTTTTATTTCTTAATTAAAGAACCTCTGATATATCAGGGTGTCATCAATTAAAATCAACTGTAAATTAATTATGGCTTTAGATCCCTAAACCCACACAATTTTCATCAGCCAATATTCTACTCTTTCTTAAGAGTTTCTGGGTAAGTTTCATTTATCAATACCTTAGAAAGTGATTTTACTCCAGGCAGATATACACAACAGTCCTATAAATGCTATTAATTCTAATGATGAAAACAGCTATTCTTTTAAACTACTTCAAGTACTGTCCCCTACAGACACCTTAGAGCAGTGCATTCTTAACCTAAAATCATGCTAATAGGCTTGAGATGGATCACTTAGCGTATCTCATGGCTTGAGAGCCTTGAACTTCACCATACAGGAATTACAACTTTGACTAATTTAATCATGCATGACCAGTACAATTATTCTTCACAAGGCAAACAAACTAGGAACAAAAATAGCTGCATCACCTTGAAGGTACCACCACCAGTAACAATAGCCTGACAAACAGGAAGTGCAAGCCCCTTAATAAAATATCATGGACTAAATGTAAACATCAAAGCACACATTTAACCACAGATCTTTTAGGATAAGACCAGATGGGTTTTATTTACACGTTTATTTAATCTACCTTCCCTTTGATAAACATGCTTTTTTTTTTTTTTAATGACTTTTTACTTTAATGAAGTTCAAGGTTCACAGCAAAACTGAGGGGAAGATACAAAAATGTTCCCTATAGTTTCTACCCCTACAAGTGTACAGCTTCTCTCCTTATCAACCATCCTCAGCTCCATGCTGGTATGTTTGTTACCACTGATAAACTTACATGATGCACCATAATTACCAAAAGTCCACAGTTTACATTATGGTGCACTCAGTATTCTCCATCCTATTTGGAATGATGTGCATTTATCCATTGTTACAGTATCATACAGAGTATTTTCACTGCCTTCAAAATCCTTTGTCCTCTGCCTTTTTATGCATCCATCCCCTCTCCAATTCCTGATCTTTCTACTATCTCCATAGTTTGGCCTTTTTCAGAGTGTCATCCAGTTGGAATCATACAATACACAGTAAAATAGCCTTTTCAGATTGGTTTCTTTCTCTCAGTAATATGCATCTGAAGTTCTTCCATGTTTTTGCATGGCTTGATAGCTCTTTTTAGTGTTGAATGATTTTTAACTGTCTAGCTGTACCAGTTTATTACTAACCCATTCATCTACTGAGTTCAAGACATCTTGGTAGTTTCCTAGTTTTGGTAGTTATGAGCTGTTGTAAACATCTGTGTGCAGGTTTTTGTCTGGACATAAGTTTTCAATTTCTTTGGATAAACACCAAGGAGTAAAATTGCTGGATCTTTCGTAAAAGTTATGTTTAGTTTTGGAAGAAACATTGTCTTCCAGAGTGGCTATACTATTTTGCATTTCCACCAGTAGATATTGAGAGTTCTTACCTCTCCACATTCTTCTCTGCATTTGCTGTTCTCAGTGTTTCAGAGTTTGGCCATTCTAGTACGTGTGCAGTGGTAGCTCAGTGTCTTTTTAATCTGCCTTTCTCTCATGATACATGAGGTGGAGCATCTTCTTATATGCTTATTTGCTATCTCTGTATCTTCTTTCCTGATGTGTTAAAGTCTTTGGCCTGCTTTTTAATTAGGTTGTTTTATTCCTGTAGATTTTCAAGAGTTCTTTATATATTTTGGTCAAAAGTTCTTTATCAGATGTATCTTTTGCAAACATTTTCTCTCAGTCCGCAGCTTGTTCTCATTCTCTTGGACTTTAGTTGTTGTTGTTGTCAATCACAAAATATATAACACTAAACTGGTATAAACCATGTAACTTTCAGTGAAAGAATATTAACTTAGTTAAAAATGTATTCTTTCATGACAAAATTAAGATTTCTATTCTCCTTTTGTCACTTAAATTTTATTTTTTGTACAATCAGCAAATACACTTCAGTGAGTATCTATCATACACAGAAAGAATAAAATATTTTCAAGAAATTATGTCCCTCTCACTTTATAGAAAAGTGGCACTTGCTCATAAGCAAAATAAAAGTTTAGAATGAACACTGAACAGAGGGAGACATTAAAGACAGATGGTAATTTTTTTTTTCTGGAGAACTTAAGAAAAAACATTTATTTTTTGGTTTAAAGGAAAAAAGAATCAGACATTAGGATCATGAAAGAGATGAAACAAAATACTGAGGATGATACTTTCTAAAATTAAAATTTAGATGATGACAAGAATGTCTCCCACCCAAGCTTGAAAAATGTCTTTGAGCTATGATTTTTAAAGGGATATAAAAACTGCTTTAAAATTTTCTATATCATCCTCCCTCCTGAAACATTATATCATACTACATCGTGATCTATTAAATATACAAATATTAAAAGGTCATTAAGATAACACTTAGATCAATAGCTTACCCCTTGACCTCCAAGGACACAAGACTAGATTTAGCAAATCCAGATAAAGGGGTAAAATATATATTATCAGAATGTCTCCCTCCAACATCAAATGTCATAAGATTTTTGCAGCTCTAGAATTAAATACTGTTTTTATAATCAAACATTAAAAACAAGTGCTGATTCTGGGTATCTGCAACAGATTCATTTGTTCTAAGATGACAGGCAAAGTGAGGTACAAATTGACTCTTTTTGAAAATTTAGCAACCTGATTGAAATTCCTTTTTCTCTTCTTAGTGTTTATTTACCAAAATTTGTATAGCTCAAAAGGGATTTAAATGAATCAACCAAAGTCATTGGTCCAGTAACAGGTTTGGTAGGTAGATCAGGTCTAGATACTACCAACAGTTAGTATCTAAAAGGTCTTGGAAAGGTAACAAAAGTTGGAAAACTTGTCAGTATTATTTTTTTCCTTCAGAGGGAAAAAAAAAAAAAAACTTCCCAAGCCTTTATGTCATTGTATGATTCAAAGTAAATTATGTCCTCTATTATAAGAAAAATAATGACCACTTCATATTGTAAAGTTTTCAAACCCAATCTATAGAAAAATCTCAAGGTGATATACAATTTTAAAATAAACTACCATTAAATGGGCTTTCCCCAAATGCCCAAATGAATACTTCTAAATTGATCAGAAACTGACCTGCTGAACAGCATTTATTAACCGTCCTCTATATGCCAGGCACTGTGCTAAGAGCTTTTCAAGGATAATCTCCTTACACCAATAGCATATGCCATGATTATCTCTATTTTACAGAAAAGAAAGAGAACCTTAAAATAGTGAAGAAATCTGGCATTTCAAGAGTTAATATATTGGAAGTGGGATTTGAAGTAAGGCTGCTTTTGAAGTAAAGGCTGCTTTAAATTTATTTTTAAAATTTTTTAATTGGAAGATAATTGCTTTACAATGTCATGATGGTTTCTGTCATACAACAACGTGAAACAGCCATAACTAAATGTGTGTGTGTGTATGCATATATATATATATATATATCCCTCCCTCATAAGCCTTGCTCCCCCCTTTCTTCGACCCTTCTAGGTCATCACAGAGCTCCAGGCTGGGCTCCCTGTGTTATACAGCAGTTTCCTACAAGCTATCTGTTTTACATGATAGTGTACATATATGTTAATACTATTTTCTCAATTCATCTTACATTCTCCTTCTTGCTCTTAACTTGAAAACATAAATGTAGTTGAAGATCTACCATTTCTGCTATGGTTCTGTGTTAAAGCTAAGCCATTCCTTTCATTAGCATCCAATCAAAAAATGCAAATGCTCCTAATCAAAGACCATGTCCTCAATCTAGAGAACTTTGTTTATTTTGTCAGAACAAGAAAACAAAAACATATGAGATATCATCTTTATTATTAAAGGCCTTCACAATGTATTTGAGGTGATAAAATAGATATGCAAGGATTAAACTTAATTTTCAGAAAAGTTTATAGTAATAAGAAAAGAAGAGGAATTACGATAGGCCATTGAGAATGCAGGTCAGGAAGCAACAGTTATAACTGAACAAGGAACCAACAGACTGGTTCCAAATAAGAAAAGGAGTACGTCAAAGCTGTATACTGCCACCCTGCTTACTTAACTTTATGCAGAGTACATCATGAGAAATGCTGGGCTGGATGAAGCACAAGCTGGAATCAAGATTGCCTGGAGAAATATCAATAACCTCAGATATGCACATGACACCACCCTTATGTCACAAAGTAAAGAAGAACTAAAGAGCCTCTGGATGAAAGTGAAAGAGGAGAGTGAAAAAGTTGGCTTAAAGCTAACATTCAGAAAACTAAGATCATGGCATTTGGTCCCATCACTTCATGGGAAATAGGGAAACAATGAAAACAGTGACAGACTTTATTTTGGGGCGGGGGCGGGGGGGGGCTCCAAAATCACTGCAGATGGTGACTACAGCCATGAAATTAAAAGATGCTTGCTCCTTGGAAGGAAAGTTATGACCAACCTAGATACCATATTAAAAAGCAGAGACAATACTTTGCCAACAAAGGTCTGTCTAGTCAAAGCTATGATTTTTCCAGAAGTCATGTATGGATATGAGAGTTGGACTGTGAAGAAAGTTGAGAGCCAAAGAATTCATGCTTTTGAACTGTGGTGTTGGAAGAAGACTCTTGAGAGTCCCTTGGACTGCAAGGAGAGCCAACCAGTCCATCCTAAAGGAGATCAGTCCTGAGTGTTTATTGAAAGGACAGACGTTGAAGCTGAAACTCCAATACTTTGGCCACCTGATGCGAAGGACTGACTCATTGGAAAAGACCCTGATGCTGGGAAAGATTGAAGGTGGGAGGAAAAGGGGATGACAGAGGATGAGATGATTGGATGGCATCATCGACTCAATGGACATGAGTTTAAGTAAACTCCAGGAGTTGGTGATGGACAGGGAGGCCTGGCATGCTGCGACTCATGGGGTCACAAAGAGTTAGACAAGACTGAGGGACTGAACTGAACTGATTGACCAAGGAGATAAAACAAGGGAACTAGAGCCAGCCAATAAAGAGAACCATCTGAAGAAGCCATTGGGAGCAGTGGATAGTTGAGCCCAGAAGCAATTAGAGACCAGAGCTTCAGAAAGAGAATATGGTAAATGAGATGAGGGTTATAAGAGTATAAAGATATGTCACTGGATTCAACTACTTTATGGTGACTATTTTAAGGAGATAGTTTTCCTAAAGGGTTGAGAGAGCAGCCATGGAAACTGAAGGTTGGTTTATTGGGTTAAGGAGAGAATGGGAGATAAAGAATAGCTGAGCTGGTGAGCACAAAATACTCCAGAACTTCATAAAGGAAGTGAAAAGGATCAAAACAACATGGAATTTAAAAGACTGCACAGGTTTTCTTTTTAAAATATAAAGAAAAACCGAGCATGTTTATAAGTAACAGGGAGAACAAACCACATACAAAGAGGAATTAGAAACAAAAGAGTTTTCAAACTCTTTTTAAGGAAAACATCATTGTTTATATTTCTTTAGTAAACTCTAAGAAAAATATGATTGTTTGAACAAAAGTACCAGAGACTCAAGAAGATGGGGGATTATGATTAAAACCAGAAATTAAAGAGTGAGTTTTGGCAAAAAGGAAGACTATTTCTTAGTCAGACACAGTAAATAGAAGCACATGAAAACAAACCGAGATTTTCATCTCCAGGGACGCAGGAATTAAGAAAGCTAAACTTGGGTAGCCTCAATATTCTCAGCAAATTAAAAGTTAATGTCATTTTGCTAACCATAATAGGAGTAGGGTTAGAGTCGGATTTGGGAAGAATTAAATTGTCTGGGGTAGTCAAATAGAGAATAATAAAAATAATTATGTCTTATGAGCTGAGATGCAACATTTGTTTTCATTTTCTCTTTTGCCAGCATTCTAGAGGTAAGAACTTTCTTCCAAATGCCCATGTCCTGGTGAAGAACCATATTTAAGTTTTTCATTTAGCTGATCTTCTGATAATCTATAAAATCAAAGGGAAATAATTTTTATTCAGTTCAAGTTATTTTAATCTCCAAAGATTGATGCATAGTCTCACCATTACTGGAAAATACAATTCAGTATAAAAATTTAACCCTGAAAGAGTATTTGTTTCATTTTAATACTTAAAAACAGTTTCTCAGTCATTTCTAACTTATTTTTTATCAATTCATAAAATTTAGTTAGTATAAAATAATAAGCTATTTTAATATAAAGGAACAACAAATGAGCTATTTTGATCCACTCTTCAAGTTGTTAATATTGGCAAGTTTGAAGCTTATATTACCAGAAATCTTTAGCATTCAATGTCAATTAAATGTTACTGTATCCATTAGCATGTTATTTGATCCAATAAGAAGATCCTGATGCTTTTATTCAAACAACAGTATAGATTCCTCTCAAATCCGTATCCACCTATGATATGCATGCATGTGTGCCAGGTCGCTTCAGTCGTATCTGTCCTTGGGATTGATTCTCCAGGCAAGAAAACTACAGGGGATAACCCATTTCCTCCTCCAGAGGATCTTCCCGATCTAGGGACTGAACCTGTGTCTCTTATGTCTCCTGTATTGGCTGGTGCATTCTTTACCACTAGCACCACCTGGGGAAGCCCATGGTACACATAGTCATATTTTATTATAATCAAATTCTTCTCAGAAGTATACTGAAAAGAAGTCCATGTAATCTTCTGGAAAATATTTTTGGTTGAGTGCAGGATCACGAAAAAGTTAAGTATTCTGATCAAGCTAACCAGTTGTGTGAGGCAGCCATTGACCATAACGATGGGGATTTAGTGAGCTGGGATCAGTTGCAGATATTAGAACAATAATCAAATGTCTCCATCATAAAAAGGCAGCCAGGACAGAGACCATGTAGGTTAATCCCCAGTTTCAAAGCTGAATATTTTCATCTAAGAAACACTACATGGATGGGAGACTATGCCATGCTTAGCTGCTCCAGTTGGTCACTTGACCAGTTACAATCTCAGGCATTCCTCTCTAATCACTGTTATTGCTGAAGGAGGAGAGAATTAAAATGCTAAAGACAGGTTCCCAAAAGAAACAGAGAAGAAACAGAAGAAAAGAGTAAGTTGATCTGCCCACAGTTCACTGACCTCAAAGTTAGGCAAAGTTCTTTTCTCCCTTTTTGGGTTGGAATCCTTACTCAACTATGGCACTTAGATGACGAGGTTGACCTTTCATGAACCTCCTGTCCAAAAGTGATATTTTGTTTTGTGTTGTTCAGTCATTCAGTCATGTACAACTCTCTGTGACCCCAAGGACTGCAGCATATCCCTGTCCTTAGCTATTTCTCAGAGCTTGCTCAACTTCATGTCCATTGAGTCGGTGATGTCATCCAACCATCTCTTTCTCCATTGTCCCCTTCTCCTCCGGCCTTCAATCTTTCCCAGCATGAGGGTCTTTTCCAATGAGTTGGCTCTTCACATCAGGTGGCCAAAGTATCGGAGCTTCAGATTCAGTCAGTCTTTCTAATGAATATTCAGGGTTTATTTCCTTTAGGACTGACTGGTTTGATCTCCTTGCAGTCCAAGGAACTCTCAAGAGTCTTCTTCAGCACCATAGTTCGAAGGCATCAATTCTTTGAGGCTCAGCCTTTTTTATTGTTCAGCTTTCACACCCATACAAGGAAAAACCATAGCTTTGACTATATGGGCCTTTCTCTGCAAAGTAATATCTCTGCATTTTAATACACTGTCGAGGTTTGTCACCGCTTTTCATCCAAGGAGCAAGCGTCTTTGAATTTCATGGCTGCAGTCACCGTCCACAGTGATTTTGGAGCTCAAGAAAATAAAGTCTGTCACTGTTTCCATTATATCTCCATCTATTTGCCATGAAGTGATGTGACCAGATGACTTGATCTTCATTTTTTGGAATGTTAAGTTTTAAGCCAGCTTCTTCACTCTTCTCTTTCACCTTCATCAAGAGGCTCTTTAATTCCTCTTCACTTTCCACCATTAGGATGGTGTCAGCTGCATATCTCTGTACTCAGCATATAAGTTAGACGTATCTACTCTTAATAATAAATGTATGTACTCTTAATAAGTTAAATGTATGCATATCTCTGTACTCTGCATGTAAGTTAAATAAGCAGGGTGACAATATATAACCTTGATGTACTCCTTTCCCAATTTGGAACCAGTCCCTTGTTCCATTTCTGGTTCTAACTGTTGCTTCTTGACCTACGTACATGTTTCACAGGAAGCAGGTAAGATGGTCTGGTATTCCCAACTCTTAAAGAATATGGCAAAACCAATACAATATTGTAAAGTTAAAAAATAAAATAAAAAAAAAAAAAAAAAAGAATTTTCCATAGTTTGTTGTGATCCACACTGTTAAAGGCTTTGATGTAGTCAACGAAGCTGAAGTAGATGTTTTTCTGGAATTCTCTTGCTTTTTCTATGATCCAATGGATGTTGGTAATTGGTTCCTCTGCCTTTACTAAATCCAGCTTGTACATCTGGAAGTTCTCAGTTCACATACTGTTGAAGCTTAGCTTGAAGGATTTTGAGTATCACCTTGCTTACATTGTGAAATGAGTGTTCTGAAAATGACTTAGACCCCCACTTTTTTAAAACACCAGATATAAAACTCTTTCAGAGTTTCAGTTTTATGGTATATGTGTGTGTGTATATACATAGACTTTGTGGTAAATTGATTTTTTAAAAAAATAGCCGCAGTGATTCCTCTCCTTGGATCATTTCAATTTGCAATGTGACTTTGAAGCTCCTTCATCAAAGTCAATGCCCCTACTCCCTGACTCCAACCTGGCCTTGTGACTTATTTTATTCAGTAGAATTTGGCAGAATCGAGTGCTGTTCCAAGTCTAGGCTGTGAGAAGCATGCATGTTTCTTCTTGTTCCTTTGAACTTTGAACTACTAAGAAAACAAAGGCTAATCTTCTGGGGGGTAAAAGGTCCCATGAAGAAGAGCCCAGTTGCCCTAGTCAGGGGCATCTTAGATCACTCAATAGACAGTTATAATTACCAAACATGTGAATGAACACAATATCAGCAGATCTGCCTATTTGACCCACAACTACCTAAACACACCTGACTAAACCCAGACAGAACCCAAACTTCTCAGCTAACCTGTGGACTTGTTGGCAATGAAAAACTGCTTGTTTTAGATCACTTATTTTGATGATAAAGCATTACACAGTATTATAGTAGCAAGAGATAATGGATACATGATTTTAACCCTAAACTATGTTTTAAAACATATATATAAACACTTTTGTTGTTGTTCAGTCACCAAGTCATGTCTGACTCTTCGCGACCCCATTGACTGCAGCACAGCAGGCTTCCCTGTCCCTCATCATCTCCTGGATTTTTGCCCAAGTTCATGTCCAATATATAAACATACACATGTATAATATGTGTGTATATATTATATTTACACTTATATATGTATCCATATCTATCTATATATTTCTATTCATGCTTTAGCTACATAGCTTCCAAAGGTTTATTAGGTGTTACTAAGAACCAAAAGTAATGAGCTCAAGAAAAATCCTGTGACCGAACTTCCAACTTACAATATCTTGCTGTGCTTATACATCCTAACAGAATGGATTCATATAACAACTCAAACCAATAATATATGGTTCTTAAAGTTATAATTATAATTGAAAGTACTAGAGTAGTAATTCTCCAAATATACATACAATTATATTAACATATAATTATATTATTAGTCAGTGCATATTCTGTAGTTATTCATTTATCAGTATTTCCAAAAACATGCTTTTCTTCTTCTAAAGAGAGCTATGCATTCACTGATAAAACACTGGTGAAAACTCAACCTCTGTTTAATCTAATTTTTTGACTTTCTTTGGATCATTAGTAATTATTCTGACTACACTATAATACTACTGTTTTTCAAAGAAAGAATCCCAAATACACTAGCGAAATTAATTATCTCCCTTCTAGTGACAGAAAACATTTCAATGTTTGCTTGGCTTTCAGGTAACGGATATAAATCTTTTGTCACTTATGTTTAGATGATACAGTTTAGAAACTTTAATGTATATAACAGTAATATTTAACATAGAAAGAATGGCATATGTGCCCATATTTATCACTCGTGGAATGGGAAAACTATGTAAAAATTATGCCATACAATTGACTATTCAGAAATTGTTAAGATCTATCCTTGGGTTCTGGAATGTGTTGGAAGCAAGGGGTTCAGTGGTCAAAATAGACAGATTATTAACTGAAGAAACTTAAAAACTGCTATGGAGACCTGGTTTGTTTCAGACAGAAATAACAAAATGCCTTCAGAGATAGCACTCACATGCTAAGAAATTCTGTAGAAGCATGGCATGGCATGACACTGTATTGGGACTTCTAGCTGTTTGGTCCCTTGGCCATTTCACTAACATAATTGGAATGGGGATTTAATTAGTAATACCCATATTCTATTCTTAGTGGTGAAGGGTGTGCTATTTTCCATGGAGAACTACTTCACCTAGGGACTTCTTTAGAGAAAAAGAAATCACTTGATAAATATAAAAATAGTTTGAATAAACTGATAAATGACTACTTTTAATGCCAAAGAGTGTAGGATAGTTAGTTTAGTCGCTCAGTTGTGTCCAACTCTCTGCAACCCCATGAACTGCAGCACACCAGGCCTCCCTGTCCATCACCAACTCCCAGTCTACCCAAAACCATGTCCACTGAGTCGGTGATGCCCTCCAACCATCTCATCCTCTGTCATTTCCTTCTCCTCCTGCCCTCAATCTTTCCCAGCATCAGGGTCTTTTCAAATGAGCTCTTCGCATCAGGTGGCCAAAGTATTGGTGTTTCAGCTTCAACATCAGTCCTACCAATGAACACCCAGGACTGATCTCCTTTAGGATGGACTGGTTGGATCTCCCTGCAGTCCAAGGGACTCTCAAGAGTCTTCTCCAGCACCACAGTTCAAAAGCATCAATTCTTCAATGCTCAGCTTTCTTTATAGTCCAACTCTCACATCCATACATGACCACTGGAAAAGGTCCATCTTGTCAAGGCTATGAAACCATAGCCTTGACTAGACGGACCTTTGTTGGCAAAGTAATATCTCTGCTTTTTAATATGCTGTCTAGGTTGGTCATAACTTTCCTTCCAAGGAGTAAGCGTCTTTTAATTTCATGGCTGCAATCACCATCTGCAGTGATTTTGGAGCCCAGAAAAATAAAGTCAGCCACTGTTTCCACTCTTTCCCCATCTATTTGCCATGAAGTGATAGGAGTCTAGGATAAACTGCCCCTATTTCACCACTCAAGTTCCAAAGACTTGAGGGAAACTTCTCAGTATTTGGCCAACCAATATCCATTCCTCATACCTAAAAGGCCCCTGATTTTCTCTACAAGATTTGCCCTGTGTGTTGTCCTGCTTGAATGGCACATTCAGGTGCCAGGAGCTCATTACCTAAGACAAACGTTCTAGATATCACCGCTCTCTCTGACCTGGTGCAGCATGTGTGTGTGCTTAGTTGCTCAGTCGTGTCTGACACTTTGCGACACCATGGACTGTAGCCCACCAGGCTCCTTTGTCCATGGGGATTTTCTGGGCAAGAATACTACAGTGGGTTGCCATGCCCTCCTCCAGGGGATCTTTCCAACCCAGGTATAGAACCCAGCTATCCTGCATTACAAGTGGATTCTTTACTATCTGAGCCACCAGGGAAGCCCATACAGCATAGGGATGGTAATAAGACCAAAGCTCAAGTAATAATATTCTCCTGGAACTTCAATCTCACTGAAGTGATACAAGATGAGAAAGCTCAGTGTTTGCTTATTGCAGAATTGCATTCTGACTAGATCATTTCTTTTTTTTAATTTTTAACTTCTTTTTTTGTTTTTGGCTGCACCATGTAGCATGTGTGACCTTAGTCCTTGACCAGGGATCTAACCTGCGCTCCTTGCATTGGAAGTGCTGGGTCTTATCCACCTGGACCACCAGGGAAGTCCCAGATCATTCCTTCTCAAAAGCAGTTTTAAGTGCTGCTTCCTCACTCTACCTTGACTCCTTGCCCATTTATAAATTTTCAGTTCTTAGACTCCCTTTGATTTTAGGAACACTCATGGTTTTCAAATATATTTCCTGCTGTTTGATGTAGCCAGGGTTGGGCTATGTTCCTTGGAATCAAGGAATTCTGTTACAGTAATTATATAAAAATAAATGAATATTACATATCAAAGTGGAGTGAGGTATTTAGGAGTGGGGATTGGTTTCAATGCCAACTACAAAGTTAAGCAGTATACTCAATAAAATAATCAAAATCAATTATTTCCTTTTTCATACTTACCATAAAAAAGGAAATCCAATTTTATCACTACTTCTAACTGCCAGGGTGTAGATGTAGTGGATAATTATGTTGCCGTTCTTATTTCAAGGTTTTCTACCTATCTACTACTCAGGGAAGACATTATTATTCTTATATCTGCATCCATTGGTGGCTTTCTTATATCTTCACCTGTAATTTTTTTATACATGACAGAATTTCTTCCTTCTTCTATTCTAATTTACACTCTCTTCATTGAAAACCCCATTCAGTATACAGTTTCTGGGAAGTTGTCTTTTATTAACCTCATTGACTGATGATTCCATTACTGTATATCTAATTCGACACTTACATATATCATTTGCACTGCATTTTCACCTACTTCAGTTTGTGAACAGTTTTAGGAATGTGTATGTTTTAGCTTTTCCATTAAATTTCAAGCTCCTTAAATGCTGGGATGTGTATGTTTAATCCTCGGTGTTTTTATTACAGAGTTCTACATACAGTAAGGATTGATACTGTTGAATAACTGTTTTCACAAAGATTTTAAGAAGATATTTAAGAGGGAGTTGAATCTTGGAAAAGACTATTCACAGATGACTTTAATAACTTTAATAGTATCTAACTGATATCTTGATAGTTTTTTAATACATGGAATTACTGTGAATGTATATGCTTTTAACTTTTCCCTTTGAATGTTCAAACTAAACAACAACAAAAAAAAGAATACATGAAAATAAAGCCCACTTATTTGAGAATGCCAGTTTAAAATTATACAATGACTGAGACCAAAGCAGGCTACAAGCAGCAACCAGCATTGTGTATCAATGATCCATTATTAATTGCATGGGAATATTTCACTCTCTCAACACTTTTATCAGCTTGAAAATGGAAGCATCTTCCCCCAAGGAAAGCTGAGATGATTTTGTTTCAGGTTGTCTCTGAGTAGTGTTTCTACCCTTTGAGAATTCCCTGCAGACTAATATCCAAAAGGACCACTGTTTTGGTTGTACAGTCAATCCACACATTTTCTACCTTTTAACTGTTTCAAGACAGGACTCATGGAATCTGGTTGCTCAAGACTCTCCTTCACTAACAATGGCTGTAGTCCATCGTGTTATGGCTATGGACTACATTAAGCAGTCCATTGTGTTTCTGAGTTTCGTAAGTTTTCTCCTGCCACATCACTCATCAAGTCCTTTATCACCAAGGCAAGTAATACACTGATAACACATCCTTGGTGCCATCGAAAGTCTGTCTGGCTTATGCTGAAATTCAGTTCAGATCATTAAAACCTGACTTAACAATTTTAGACATTTCAACTTCTGAACTTGTGGTCACCATTTTCTATGAATCAAAATTACCTGTATGTATAAAGTCTATCATTAAGTGCATATCCTCTATAAGCACTGTGCCTCAGAAAGATTAGGTGTTTTTCTGTAAATTTAGTTATCAGTGGTTTCACACATTGAGTAAATCTCACAGAAGTCTTGTTCAATTGCAAGAGAAACAAAAACTCAAAAAATATTAAGAATCCTCTATCCCTGTATTTCTCAACAGTTTATTCACAATTGTCTCGCTAAGGAGGCATTTAAGACATTATAAACTGCCATCCAACAGGAAATTTTAATATACTGTGTATCTGTTTATATACTGTATGTATATCTATGTTTTATACATAAAAAGTATACAGCTTATAATTTTTATTCAATTTAGTTATGAATGACTAAATTTTTTAAGTTATAAGTCTAATTAGAAACTAGAAAGTTTATAATATTTAACTTAGCTTTGAAACTGTATTTGTTGAACAATCTCTAATAAAACAAACATATAAATTGCAATTAAATTTATGAAACTAATTTACATAAATGCAGAAATTAACCAAATTTCTAAAAATCCAAAATTGTTATATTTCCAACAAAAGTATAATGATTGAATTTTTAATTGGTTCTTAAAATATATCTTCAGTGAACTGAACTTTTAAAGTTTCCTTAAGAAAATAATTTTTAACTGGCAGCAAGATAATCATTCTGATACTGTTATCCTTTTTAACATTTGATGCAATTAATGGTGGGTTGAATAATTTTTATAAAATTAAATAATATATAGCTTATATATACAGTTTAATAGTTATAATAGCTTATATTTACAAATTGCCTTAATTTCCAAAGTTCAAGTCACATACAAAAGCACTGAGGAACAAAATATACACCATCCGCAAGTCAGCCGATAGCCGCTAACAAGCAGACATAGGTGACCTCTTAAGTTACAACCTTGAGATCTAACAATGGATCAAAAGTCCTTCAGTTGCAGCTGCATATTTTCCCTAATTTTATAGCCCTGATCTTGTACACAATATGTCAGTTCAGTTCAGTTAGTCGCTCAGTCATGTCCAACTCCTTGTGACCCCATGAATCACAGCACGCCAGGCCTCCCTGTCCATCACCAACTCCCGGAGTTCACCCAGACTCAGGTCCATCGAGTCAGTGATGCCATCCAGCCATCTCATCCTCTGTCATCCCCTTCTCCTCCTGCCCCCAATCCCTCCCAGCATCAGAGTCTTTTCCAGTGAGTCAACTCTTCACATGAGGTGGCCAAAGTACTGGAGTTTCAGCTTTAGCATCATTCCTTCCAAAGAAATCCCAGGGCTGATCTCCTTCAGAATGGACTGGTTGGATCTCCTTGCAGTCCAAGGGACTCTCAAGAGTCTTCTGCAGCACCACAGTTCAAAAGCATCAATTCTTCGGCGTTCAGCCTTCTTCACAGTCCAACTCTCACATCCATACATGACCATAGGCAAAACCATAGCCTTGACTAGACGGACCTAGATTCCATAAACTCAGATGATGTTGCTTTTATGATGCCCAAGAAAACCCAACAAGAGAAATGAAACACTGAGGAATAAGATTTTGTCAGATAGTTTGCACTTTCCTGGGATATAAGGCTTTGTAAAATTTAAGATATTTTTTGCTCTCCAAGAACCAATTTTTACTCACTTGAGGGCAATATCACCCTCACTGAGAATGTTTGCTGTAGTTAAGAGTCATTTTATGTAATTATGTGCTCTCGATGCTATAAACTAATGCTCTTCCCTTTTTTCTTCACCACCATTTTTTTCTGTCGACATGAGCTGTGTGCAGTCCCATACCATTCATTCACTCCTCAACCAAATACAATGTGCTTTCTTGTTCTACCGCTCCACTGATACTGCCTTGGCTTTTGCTAACACTTAGTATATATTTTCTAAATGGAAAAAGACCTTCTATATTTATTCACTCAACAATATCTCCTTGGTATTCTGGCTTAAGCATTCTAGTAAAGTTGAGAGTATTCACCGTCCCCTACCCCATACCAGCTACCACAATACTTCTGTTTTCTGGATAATTGGTTAGTTCAGTCTTTTCTCAGTTCACTGTGGTACAATTTTTTTTTTCCTGTAAATATAGTCTGAACTTCAAGATTTCATCATTTAGTTGCTTCTTTTTGCTTATATGCTCTCCTTCTAAAGCAACCGCAACTCTTTCTATGATTTCAATAATTTATTGAATGACAATAACTACCAAATCTCTCTCTCCTGTTCACTGCTATTTGTCCCACAGGAAACTCAAATTTCACATAATCCAAACTAATTTCATTATCACACCCTACCTATACTTATGGTCTTTTCATATAAAAGGCATCATAACACAGAAACACTCTATTTCATCTGCTGCTGCTGCTAAGTCGCTTCAGTCGTGTCCGACTCTGTGCGACCCCATGGACGGCAGCCCACCAGGCTCCCCCGTCCCTGGGATTCTCCAGGCAAGAACACTGGAGTGGGTTGCCATTTCCTTCTCCAATGCATGAAAGTGAGAAGTGAAAGTGAAGTCGCTCAGTTGTGTCTGACCCCCAGCGACCCCATGGACTGCAGCCCACCAGGCTCCTCCGTCCATGGGATTTTCCAGGCAAGAGTACTGGAGTGGGGTGCCATTGCCTTTTCCACTATTTCATGTAGACACTGGGAAATATATTTTTGTTCCTTCTTCTCTCCTTTTCCATAGCATCCCCCATCCACCATATCCAACCCAAGTGTGAAACTACATATTTTAGTTAGTGATGCCTCTTAACGTGCATCATGTCTTTTCTAATCCCACTGAAAATTATCCTTGGTTTGGACCCTGATCTCTTATCTGTCCTATTTCAAGAATTTCCTATTTGATATCCCTTTGGTTTCTTCTCTAATCCTCCTTTATCGCTATTAACTTTTGTAAATTCAAATTTCAACATGACAGAATTGCTTTTAAAAAAACAGTTTATCCTTTCTTTTTACAAAATCATGACCATTCCATTTGCTCCTGAATTACTTTTCTAGTCTTATTTACCACAATAAATGTCAGCCGCCTCACTGAACAATGCCCCCCACCCCCGCCACGTCTCTGATTTTCATGCTGTTTCTTCTTTCTTGAGTGCTTCCTCTCTCCCTTTCTGAGAGACAAAACATCCTCACACAAACAATCCCCTCTTCTCAAATTTGCCAAAATCCTCCCATCACACTCTGTGATTCTCTAAAAAAATCTACGAAAGCTCTGTTGTTTGGGATCTCCTCTAGGCTAGAAACTAGCACAGTATTCTGTAAATAGGTTTCTCTACATTGTTAGCTACTTTCATATATTTGATAAAGTACATGATCTGAGTCAGGGATATTCTTCAACATTAAAAATAACTACCTATAACTTGCTTTTTAATAGGAAGAATAATCCTCATTGTTTCATACATGGACAATGAATGAATTCTATTAAAAATGCTGAAGGTCTAATGAACCAGCACTGATCACATAGTCTCAGGTTTGTAAAGAGATATTCATTAATGAAATAAAATTCATCAAACCTTAGGAAAGATCACCAGTTTAGCCTCAGTTATCTATTGCACATCTGCCTGACCACATTAGTTTAGTGCTTAAGCATCATTTTTGCATTTCAATGTGGCATTCTATCAGATTAATGCCCAAGATATTCCAGCTGCACTGCAAGCGAGCGAGTGGACATATAGGAATATTATGCATGGCTTGTATCATTGACATTGAGCAAAGGAAATGTGATTAGCACCAAATTGCATCTGACAGGGGAATCAGAAACCTGTCAAACACGATGACATGGATCCAATGTTTAGAAGGCAAAAGGGGGAAGAAAGGAGCAGGGCAGTCTGGCATGGAGACAGCAATAAAACACAACAGCGATGATAAATTAATTCATTTACTTATGAAAAATTAGAGGCTTCCACACACAGCTCTCATTTATAATCTTGTCAATCTGGCTGAGTAAATAAAAGGCTCTACAATATTAGTTGAAAACACAAGCAAGAGGGAAAATGCAAAAATTGGATTCTTGGCCTCACTTTTAATCAAGTACAATAATTCTCTGGTATGAACCACAAGGGTCTTTGAAAGGAATTTTTCATTGCAGAATATATTCTATCACCTTCTATATAGGTCCTTTTTCCCAGGCTCAAATGTAGAGCCCTAGAACTCGAGGGCATAAGACCGTCAAGTTGCACCGAGCTTTCCATTAGTCAGAAAAGGTATGTGGACAAAAGGACATCCCAAAATGGTTTGCTTTTGATGACTCTGAGAAGAGGATGTGCAAAAGTCAAAGTAGAGTCTTGTGATACTTTGTTAAGTGGTTACAGTCATTATATAGTCTTATAGTGCTATAGCCTGACTCCAGGAAAATTGATTGCCAGAGGCAATACAAGGTCACATTCGAAATTCCTTTTTATTTGTCAACTTAATAAGATGGTTCCCAATCTCAGAATGAAGACTTGGATGAACCAGATATATATATATTTGTCTTTTCATGCTCTAAACTGAACAGGGCATTACCCAGGACCCTCTAATTGTTCTTGAAACATACATCTAAAAATTGCATTCTTGCTATTATGAAAAGAGGAAATGCTCTTCTATTGCCCCCAAATTAATTAAATTGGGAACAAATAAAAGCCAAGGAACAGAATCTGAAGGAGAAATTCAATGTGCTTGTCTAAATGGAAGAAAATAAGTGATTGTCTGGAAGATGCTGCTAAGGAAAAAAGATTTCAGGGCACAAAAACATCACTTAAACCTCTCATTAAACATCTCCAAAAAAAAAAAAAATCCTCTTCTCGTATACAAGGTATATTATATAGATTACATTAACTAAGACTCAAAGGGTATTATTTATTAGATAAAAGACGAATTGTATTTAAAAGAGAGAAGGATCATATTGATTTCATTAATAATAACTTAAAAATGGAAATATCTCAGATGGCCATTAACAGGAGATCAGGCAAGTAATTTGTAGAATATTCATTCAATGGAATATTACTCAACATTAAAAAGAAGTTAACTGCTATATATCCATCAAGAAGTAAATTTCAAAAGCATTATGGTGTATTTGGCAAAACTAATACAATTACGTAAAGTTTAAAAATAAAATAAAATTAAAAAAAAAAAAGCATTATGGTGAGTTAAAAAAAAAAAAACCTTATACCAAAGAATACATACTGTATAATCTGGATTAACATGGTGTCCTAAACCAGGCAAAACTAATCTATGGTAGAAAACTAGCAAGTGGCTGCTATAGGGGGGTTGGTAGAGACTGGGAAAAGGTGACTTTCAAGGATAATAAAGGCTACTAGGGCTTCCCTGGTGGCTCAGAGGATAAAGCGTCTGCCTGCAATGCAGGAAACCCGGGTTCGATCCCTGGGTTGGGAAGATCCCCTGGAGAAGGAAATGGCAACCCACTCCAGTATTCTTGCCTGGAGAATCCCATGGACAGAGGAGCCTGGCGGGCTACAGTCCACGGGGTCGCAAATAGTCGGACACAAGTGAGCGACTTCACTCAGTCACTCACTCAAGGATAATAATAATGCTTTCTATTTCCATAGGAGTTTACATCACACAGGTGTATATATTTGCCAAGACCCATCAAATGATGCACTTAGGGTTTGAGCACTGCATTGTATGTAAATTTTACTTTGAAAAGATCCATATACAATAATGAACTCTAGTTAATGATATGAACGCTAAAGTTTTAGGGGTAAGTAACATGCATGCATATCTGTAATTACTGAGAAATGCATCAAAAATAAGATGGACTGAAGAATGGAGAGGAACATAATGATGCATGTGTTCAGAAATAACAAGCAAAGCAAATGGGGTAGAATGTTAACTGTAAACCCTAACTGTTGTGTCCATGGGTCTTCACTGTAAAATTTTTTTCAAATTTTCTTTATATTTGAAAATTTTCATTTTTTTTTAAGTGTAGGGAAAAATGGTGTGTGAAGGATTGGGGAAGTAATGAGCACTAGTTTTACTCGTATGGTGCAAAGATGGGGAGTAGGGTGCAAAGATGGGGGGTATGGTACAAAGACGGGGGAAGTCTCAAGGATTATAGAGCAAGAAAAAGTCAGAAGCATGGAGCTAGTACAGTGAAGTCTTTGGATTTATTTAGGTGGATCTAGCAATGGCTTACTCTTTCCTAGAAAATCCCGTGGATGGAGGAGCCTGGTAGGCTGCAGTCCACAGGGTCGCAAAGAGTCAGACACAACTGAGCAACTTCATTTTCACTTTTCCCTTTCATGCATTGGAGAAGGAAATGGCAACCCACTCCAGTGTTCTTGCCTGGAGAATTCCAGGGACAGGGGTGCCTGGTGGGCTGCCGTCTATGGGGCTGCACAGAGTCGGACATGACTGAAGCGACTTAGCAGCAGCAGCAGCAATGGCTAGACATCCTTCACAGTAGGACAAAGGACGAAACAAGGAAAAACAGAAAAATCAAAGAATCCTTCAGAAAGAACAAACGACATGTCAGATCTTTAAAAACTGTAGTATTTTCCTATAGCTTCTGCAAGTTTTACATCTCAGCAAAAAAGCAACAGAGAGTAATTTCTACATGAAGTTTCAAAGCAAGTCTAGCAAAGAAATTTCTCCCTTAGGAGAAGACAGTATGAAACATTATGATGTTTAAAAAACGAATTATCTGTTTGTAGTGTTTAAAATCCAACAGCTTTCATCTTACATTAAGAATGTTCTCAAAGGAGGAATTTGAAGGTACATATATTACATTTTCTTATACCCATTTAAGTAACAATATATCTCCTTGATTTAACTTGATTCTACAAAACCTTTTGAAGTCAAAGTGAAAGTCACTCAGTTGTACCTGACTCTGCAACCCCATGGACAATACAGTCCACAGGATTCTCTAGGCCAGAATACTGGAGTAGGTAGCCTTTCTCTTCTCCAGGGGATCTTCCCAACCCAGTGATTGAACCCAGGTCTTCCACATTGCAGGTGGATTCTTTACCAGATCAACCACAAGGGAAGCCCAAGAATACGGGAGTGGGTAGCCTATTCCTTCTTCAGTGGATCTTCCCGACTCAGAAATTGAACTGGATTGGGGCTAGTGCACTGGGACAACCCAGAGGGATGGTATGGGGAGGGAGGAGGGAGGAGGGTTCAGGATGGGGAACACATGTATACCTGTGGCAGATTCATTTTGATATTTGGCAAAACTAATACAATTATGTAAAGTTTAAAAATAAAATAAAATTTAAAAAAATGAAAAAAAAAAGAAAGAAAAAAGAAAAGAAAAAAAAAAAAGAAATTGAACTGGAGTCTCCTGCATTGCAGGCAGATTCTTTACCAACTGAGCTATCAGGGGAGCCCCTCGAAGTCAAAATGTCCATCAAATCTTAATAAAATGCATCAGGCTATTCATGTCATGCTATATACACTCTTCTTAACTTTGTAATCTTTATCTTAACTGTTTTAACCAATAATGCAAGATCTTGTAAACAAATTTAAGAGAAAAGCTTTCACTATTCCAAATTGTACATTCTAAGACTTAATAGGACTACAATCATGAAAATGCAATCATTTTTAGTATTACTATTGCCAAGGTTCACTGTTAAAAACAAAAATAATATCTTACACTAGTCAGTATCCATGAATCATAATAATCATCCACAATAACCTTTCAGAACCTAAAACAATTAATTTCTATTTGAACAACAAATGAAATGCCTTGAGTAAAAGGAAAATATATTTAATTGTCTACATTATACCATTTTGATCTAAATGAGAAACAAAATTATAAAATGTTTGTATTTTATCCCTAGACTCTAAAAAAATAGAACTCTCAAAACTACATCACAGCATTCACTTCTATTCCAAATTTCACACTTCTGATAGTTTTCACCAAATCCATAATTCACAGACATACGTGCCCAGTAAATCAACTCATCTTTCCAAATGCCCTGCCCTTAGCTTTTATTTCTCTCACTCTCCAAACAATAAGTCTATTAATACTGACCTACCAGAATAAAAGCCACTGTTGCATCATCCCTGAATTACAGGTTCGCTGACTGCTCTTTCCTCCTATTCAGCCCAGCCTCTACTCCCCAACATACAGTCAGATCATGTCCTTCTTCAGCTCCAAAGATTTTTCTGACTTCAACAACTGCCAAGAACAAAAACCAAGTTCTTAGAGCAACTTACAAGGCCATATTGAGTCCACCCATCCATCAAGCATGGACTACTTCCCAGGCTTCAAACACCACCCTGTTAAGAAAATTTCCCTGATGACCCTATGTTAAGCTGCCCTCCCCTGGCTTTTGTAACATTCTCTCCCAATTCTATTTCTCTAAAACACTTAGAAACCTACGCCATGCTATGCATTTACTTATTTCTTATTTAGGAGAGAACACTCCTCACTAAAACTAGAGGACAGGGATTTTTATCCATTTTCTCATTGCACTGTGTATTCTCTACACATAAAAATACTTGAAACCTTGTTGGCACTCAGTAAGTATTTGCCAGAAAAAGAATGGACTGAAATTGAAATGGTATGGACCTAACAGAAGCAGAAAACATTAAGAAGAGGTGGCAAGAACTGTACAAAAAAGATATTCACGACCCAGATAATCATGAAGGTGTGATCACTCACATTCACCTAGGACCAGACATCCTGGAATGTGAAGTCAGGTGGGCCTTAGGAAGCATCACTACAAACAAAGCTAGTGGAGGTGATGGAATTCCAGTTGAGCTATCTCAAATCCTGAAAGATGATGCTGTGAAAGGGCTGCACTCAATATGTCAGCAAATTTGGAGAACTCAGCAGTGGCCACAGGACTGGAAAAGGTCAGTTTTCATTCCAATCCCAAAGAAAGGCAATGCCAAAGAATGCTCAGACTACCACACAATTGCACTCATCTCACACGCTAGTAAAGTAATGCTCAAAATTCTCCAAGCCAGGCTTCAGCAACATGTGAACCATGAACTTCTAGATATTCAAGCTGGTTTTAGAAAAGGAAGAGGAACCAGAGATCAAATTGCCAACATCTGCTGGATCACGGAAAAAGCAAGAGAGTTCCAGAAAAACATCTATTTCTGATTTATTGACTATGCCAAAGCCTTTGACTGTGTGGATCACAATCAACTGTGGAAAATTCTGAAAGAGATGGGAATATCAGACTACCTGATCTGCCTCTTGAGAAATCTGTATGTGGGTCAGGAAGCAACAGTTAGAACTGGACATGGAACAACAGACTGGTTCCAAATAGGAAAAGGAGTACGTCAAGGCTGTATAGTCATCCTGCTTGCTGCTGCTGCTGCTAAGTCGCTTCAGTCATGTCCGACTCTGTGCGACCCCATAGACAGCGGCCCACCAGGCTCCCCCGTCCCTGGGATTCTCCAGACAAGAACACTGGAGTGGGTTGCCATTTCCTTCTCCAATGCATGAAAGGGAAAAGTGAAAGTGAATTCGCTCAGTCGTGTCCGACTCTTTGTGACCCCATGGACTGCAGCCTACCAGGCTCCTCCGTCAATGGGATTTTCCAGGCAAGAGTACTGGAGTGGGGTGCCATTGCCTTCTCCAATTCATCCTGCTTATTTAACTTAAATTCAGAGTACATCATGAGAAACGCTGGGCTGGAGGAAGCACAAGCTGGAATCAAGATTGCCTGGAGAAATATCAATAACCTCAGATATGCAGATGATACCACCCTTATGGCAGAAAGTGAATAAGAACTAAAGAGCACTTGATGAAAGTGAAAGAGGATAGTTAAAAGAGTTGGCTTAAAGCTCAACATTCAGAAAACTGTGATCATGGCATCTGGTCCTATCAGTTCAATTCAGTTCAGTCACTCAGTCGTATCCGACTCTCTGCAACCCCATGAATCGCAGCACGCCAGGCCTCCGTGTCCATCACCAACTCCCGGAGTTCACTCAGACTCACGTCCATCGAGTCAGTGATGCCATCCAGCCATCTCATACTCTGTCATCCCCTTCTCCTCCTGCCGCCAATCCCTCCCAGCATCAGAATCTTTCCCAATGAGTCAACTCTTCGCATGAGGTGGCCAAAGTACTGGAGTTTCAGCTTCAGCATCAGTCCTTCCAAAGAAATCCCAGGGCTGATCTCCTTCAGAATGGACTGGTTGGATCTCCTTGCAGTCCAAGGGACTCTCAAGAGTCTTCTCCAACACCACAGTTCAAAAGCATCAATTCTTTGGCGCTCAGCTTTCTTCACAGTCCAACTCTCACATTCCTACATGACCACTGGAAAAACCATAGCCTTGACTAGACGGACCTTTGTTGGCAAAGTAATGTCTCTGCTTTTGAATATGCTATCTAGGTTGGTCATAACTTTCCTTCCAAGGAGTAAGCGTCTTTTAATTTCATGGCTGCAGTCACAATCTGCAGTGATTTTGGAGCCCAGAAAAATAAAGTCTGACACTGTTTCCACTGTTTCCCCATCTATTTCCCATGAAGTGATGGGACCAGATGCCATGATCTTCGTTTTCTGAATGTTGAGCTTTAAGCCAACTTTTTCACTCTCCACTTTCACTTTCGTCAAGAGGCTTTTTAGTTCCTCTTCACTTTCTGCCGTAAGGGTGGTGTCATCTGCATATCTGAGGTTATTGATATTTCTCCCGGCAATCTTGATTCCAGCCTGTGCTTCTTCCAGCCCAGCATTTCTCATGATGGTCCCATCACTTCATGGCAAATAGATGGGGAAACAGTGGCTGACTTTATTTTGGGGGGCTCCAAAATCACTGCAGATGGTGATTGCAGCCATGAAATTAAAAGATGCTTGCTCCTTGGAAGGAAAGTTATGACCAACCTAGACAGCACATTAAAAAGCAGAGATATTACTTTGCCAACAAAGGTCCATCTAGTCAAGGCTATGGTTTTTCCAGTAGTCATGTATGGATGTGAGAGTTGGACTATAAAGAAAACTGAGCACCAAAGAATTGATGCTTTTGAGCTGTGGTGTTGGAGAATACTCTCGAGAGTCCGTTGGACTGCAGGGGGATCCAACCAGTCCATCCTAAAGGAGATCAGTCCTGGGTGTTCATTGGAAAGACTGATGTTGAAGCTGAAACAGCAATACTTAGGCCACCTGATGCAGAGAGCTGACTCATTTGAAAAGACCCTGATGCTGGGAACGATTGAGGGCAGGAGGAGAAGGGGACAACAGAGAATGAGATGGTTGGATGGCATCACCGACACAATGGACATGGGTTTGGATGGACTCTGGGAGTTGGTGATGGACAGTGAGGCCTGGCATGCTGCGGTTCACCGGGTTGCAAAGAGTCGGACACGACTGAATGACTGAACTGAACTGAAATTTATTTCACATGCTAACAGTCAGAAGAGTATCATGATTCCTGCCCGCATTTGAAAAGGACTGTTTATGTAAATGATCAAAAATTACTATTAATTAAGAATATGTGATATACCTGCTCTTTAAGAGAACTCTATGAACACTGGAGAGATAAATCAGTTCTCATCAGTTCCCTCACATGGAATATTTATTACCAAAAATATCTACATTGTTAGATACAAAATGCTTTCTAATTTAGCTTTTCTTACCAATCAACTTTTATACATCAGTTATCACTTAAAATGCAATTGCACTGATGGAAAAATGTGAATTTTAATAAATCCTCAAAGCACTTTAAATCCAATATGCTGTGCAATATAAACTGAACCATTGTTACATCACTTTAACAATGCTTTGGGTTAATCAAGGAAATTTTAAAATATTACATGTCTTCAGAGAATATCTTTAATAATTCTGTGAATACAACATAAGAAATGCCACATACAGTTAAGAATTGGTGCGAAGTTTAATCTAAAATGGCCTATAAATTTTGAAATAACCATATGTATATTTTTAATAAAAGTGACATAGTAAGTGAAATAATAGTTTGTTTCACAAGTCCATAAAACAGTCTTACATCTGAAAGAAAGCATTTTTGCAGAATAATGTAAAGTGAGTAGTTTATACCACCTGACCCTAATTTTTCTATCCTGAAAAATAAAATAACTGTTAAAGGGTTTTACAGTCATTTTTCAACAGCGATTTGTGCCAATAAGCACAGTGATCACAGAGTACTTTAAAGCACCCTACTCTCCCTTCACTGAAGCCAACTATAAATTATGACCAGGGCAGTTACAGAACTTGGAATCAACCATGCAAACCTATCAAGAACCTATTAGTCCACCACTCAACCTTCAGGCAGTAAATTCACAGCCACAAACCACAAATGAATTTTTAATTATCCCATATTTGATTTTTACAATGCTTTGGGACAAGCAATTATGAAAGGTACTTTATTTGTCTGATGTCATTAATATGCATCAGTGACAATGAAGCCACAGAAAAACTGAGTGAACAGGATATCTTGAGTATTCATTAATTATGACTTGCCAATCTTGGAAGATGAAGTTTTATCAAAGTCCCCAAATATTGTTATCAATATTTGAACATTCAGCTAGGTTGGTCACAGCTTTTCTTTCAAGGAGCAAGCCTCTTTCAATTTCATGGCTGCAGTCACCACCTGCAGTGATTCTGGAACCCCCCCCCCAAAAAAAGAAAATAGTCTCTCACTGTTTTCATTGTTTCCCCATCTATTTGCCATGAAGTGATGGGACCAGATACCATGATCTTAGGTTTTTGAATGTTGAGTTTTAAGCCAGCTTTTTCAGTCTCCTCTTTCATTTTCATCAAGTGGCTCTTTGGTTCTTCTTCGCTGTCTGTCATAAGGGTGGTGCCATCTGCATTTCTGAGGTTTACTTGAAGGTTTTTTCAGACTCAAAGTTGAATTTTAGTTTATTTAACTGAACTTCAGTGGCATTTTTCTACATGTAATCCTGAAAATGTTATATATATTACTATATATTTTACATAATTATAACTAAAATTCTATGGCAAAATGACTATTAAAATATTCTTAATTCAAAGTTTTCTTTAAATGATGCGTAACAACTTGCAGCATTATAATTACTACCAAAGGAACAATAGAAATTACTCAAAAACTTAGAATGAAATACAACTTCATTTTGGGGGAAGACTTCTCCAGAGAGAGGCCTTTTCTAAAATTAAATTTTATTAATTAGATAGTTTATTCAGTGTAGAATGGGCCCTTAAATGAAATGAGAAGAAAGTACCCTAATTTAACTTGGACAAAAAAGTGGCTGAGAGAAAGGATCTAAAAAAATATATGCTCATATAGGGATATTTAAAAGGAATTATCTAACAATATTCACTATTTTCATTAAAGAAACGTTTTCCAGATGTGACAAGTGTTTCCCCAGGCCATCTGCTGAGAGGTACAGTAAGGGTACAGATTAATAGCTGGACAATTTTCTCAGTACCTCAGCCCTCCAATCCATCCAAACAGGTGAGAGAAGTGTGGTGGGGGCATTCAGTGCTGCCTCTCTATGATCTGTTTTCATGGGTTTGGTATCTCTCCCTGGCTGGCTGCCTGGTACAACTTCTGAGACTTCCAACCCAGACCAATGACTCCCCCTCAAAGGCCTCCTAGGCAGTGGGTGAGAGCCCAGAGCTAGCCTGAAGCCGTGGGTCAGGAGCGCAGGAGCCTCTCCCTGGGAACACACATGCTCTCTCTGCCCCTGGGCACCGCACACCATTGCTGGAGGTTCTTTCCCCGCCCAACTGTCTGCCCTCAAAGCTCCCTCAGCTTCTCCCTCTCTCTCTGCATCACTGCTCCTAACCTTGGCACCACCATGTCATGCTTCCTGCTTTTTAGGCTGGATTGGAGGATCCGTCGGTGGTTCCTTTCTGACTCTAGAGCAAGTCCTACATGGTAAGCCACTCCCCCTTTTGCAGGAAGCAGCTCACATCTACTACTTGCCCTTGGTGGTCACTTTCATTTCCAAGCTCTCCAATTTTAATCAGCAGGTTAACTTATTTCATTTCCTTCCTTCCTTCTGTTCTCTTTTCTTCTTCTTCTCCTTCCTGCTCTAGCTGTCATTACACAGGTAGAAAGGAGTTGAACTGATTACTGGAGGAACTTCAGGTACATTTAAGTATACGGCTTCTGACTTTTTACTTCTCACCACCAAACCTTAACTGAGGGCTTGTTGCATGCCCAAGATAAATGTTAAGCCAAAGGTTTTTGAACTTTCCTGGTTCATGGAGCCTTTAGTGTCTCACTAATTTTTTTCATGGTGACTTCATGCTAAGTCAAATGTCTGACAATTCAATTCACCAAGTAGTAAAGTCCAAAGAATTTAATTATCCATATCCGAAAAACAAAAACAAAACCCGGTAGCCATTTGAGAAAAGGCATGTAAAATGAAGAAAATATTTAATTCTTAAACACAAGTACTAACATGGGATGCATGTCTACTGCACACTTCACAGGTTCTTAAATTCTTAAACCAGACACCAACTCCCTCAATTTCCTATTCCACAATGACAGTCACATGGTACTTTTGAATCACAGAAACTAAACTACCTTGGATTAGTAGTTCATGTGGTATTTCACAGAAGTTTAAAATATGCAGTGCCTCTGTGAGTTTTCTATAGCACCCTCAGGGTACTCATGGTTTGAGTACTATGAGAACTGTGTCTAAGCACTTTCGCATTATCTCACAATCCTTTCTTGGTCATATAAAGTCAGCACTAGCATCATCAGAAGAAATTAAAGCGATGTTACACAGCTCAAAAATGGTGTGGCTAGATTCAGTTCCAGAGAGTTTGATTCTGGAGCCCAGGAGTGTCACAGATCTAGGCAGAGAACAGACTCAACTGAGGAATACAATGGAGTGTTTCCATAAAAGGTTAGGAAATATTGCCCATTGAATATTTTTAGGAATTTTTCAACTGCCATATTTCTATGATGGGTAAGCATAGAATTGGGGGATTTATGAACTAAAGTATTTCTTGTGAACACAGTATTAAATGCAATAATATACCCTGAGAAAACACTTGTGAAAAAATTTAAATATTTGGAAACTTTATCTTATAAACATATGATGCTCATTTTATCTGTAGGCTAAATTACCATCAGTCGGCTGAATTCATTCCCATGATTAATGATAATAGCTTCTTTGAAAGTCATCATTCTAATGCTTCCAAACATCTATTTGTCATGGTTAGTATTCAGATTAGCCAAGAGAACATAGGAAAATTCTGATAGATGTGAGGTGAAGGGAGCAAACAAGAGCTCAAGGGAAACAGGACCTGTAACAGAGCTGGGGACAAATAAAGAACTCAACAACCATTCCTTACTCACCCTCTTAGTTTTTCATATAGTTTTATATAGCTACACTGTGGTTAAACTTTCAATATTTTTCCCCCTTGCTGCTTAATAAATTTGACAGACTTTCCTATATATCAAGAATCTTCCTGGTGGCTAAGCAGCAAAGAATCCACCTGCAATGTAGGAGACACATGTAGATGCGGGTTCGATCCCTGAATTAGGAAGATGCCCCAGATGAGGAAATGGCATGTGAGAGAGTTAGACCATAAAGAAGACTGAGTATTGAAGACTTCATGATTTTGAACACTCATGGTGGAAAAGACTCTTAAGAATCCCTTGGACAGCAAGGAGATAAAACCAGTCAGTCCTAAAAGAAATCAACCCTGAATATTCATTGTAAGGTCTGATGCTGAAGCTCCAATATTTTGGCCACTGGAGGTGAAGAGACAACTCATTGGAAAAGACCCTGACTGGGAAAGATTGAGATCAGGAGGAGAAGAAGGTGACAGAGGATGAGATGATTGGAGCGCATCAACAACTCAATGGACAAGAGTTTAAGCAAACTCTGGGTGGTGGTAAAAGACAGGGAAGTCTGGTATGCTGTGGTCTATGGGGTCAAAAGAGTAAGACAGGATTTAGCAACCAAAAGTGAAAGGGTTAGTCACTCAGTCCTGTCCCCATGGACTGTAGCCTGCCAGGCTCCTCTGTTCATGGAATTCTCCAAGCAAGAATACTGGAGTGGGTAAAAATTCCCTTCTCCAGGGGATCTTCCTGATCCAGGGATCAAAGAACAACAAACTATATATAAATAGACAAACACACTTTTAACATGCCACAAGATCAATTCTTGACTGCTCCTTATGATTCAGTTCAGTTCAGTCGCTCAGTCATGTCTGACTCTTTATGACCACATGAATTGTGGCACGCCAGGCCTCCCTGTACATCACCAACTCCCAGACTCCACCCAAACCCATGTCCATTGTGTTGGTGATGCCATCCAACCATCTCATTCTCTGTCGTCCCCTTCTCCTCCTGCTCTCAATCTTTTCTAGCATCAGAGTCTTTTTAAATGAGTTAGCTTTTCGCATCAGATGGCCAAAGTATTGGAGTTTCAGCTTCAACATCAGTCCTTCCAATGAACACCCATGACTGATCTCCTTTAGAATGGACTGGTTGGATCTCCTTGCAGTCCAGGGGACTCTCAAGAGTCTTCTCCAACACCACAGTTCAAAAGCATCAATTTTTCAGCTCTCAGCTTAATTTATAGTCCAACTCTCACATCCATATATGACTACTGGAAAAACCATAGCCTTGACTAGACGGACCTTTGTTGACAAAGTAATGTCTCTGCTTTTTAATGTGCTGTCTAGGTTGGTCATAACTTTCTTTCCAAGGAGTAAACATCTTTTAATTTCATGGTTGCAATCACCATCTGCAGTGATTTCGGAGCCCCAAAAATAAAGTCAGCCACTGTTTCCACTGTTTCCCCATCTATTTGCCATGAAGTGATGGGACCAGATGCCATGATCTTAGTTTTCTGAATGCTGAGCTTTAAGCAAACATTTTCATTCTCCTCTTTCACTTTCATCAAGAGGCTCTTTAGTTCTTCTTCACTTTTTGCCATAAGGGTTGTGTCAACTGCATATCTGAGATTATTGATATTTCTCCCGGCAATCTTGATTCCAGCTTGTGCTTCCTCCAGCCCAGTGTTTCTCGTGATGTACTCTGCAATAAGCTAAATAAGAGGGGTGACAATATACAGCTTGACATAGTCCTTTTCCTATTTGGAACCAGTCTGTTGTTCCACGTCCAGTTCTTACTGTTGCTTCCTAACCTGCATACACATTTCTCAAGAGGCAAGTCAGGTGGTCTGGTGTTCCCATCTCTTTCAGAATTTTCCACAGTTGATTGTGATCCACACAGTCAAAGGCTTTGGCATAGTCAATAAAGCAGAAGTAGATGTTTTTCTGGAACTCTCTTGCTTTTTCCATGATCCAGTGGATGTTGGCAATTTGATCTCTGGTTGCTCTGCCTTTTCTAAATCCAGCTTGAACATCTGGAAGTTCATGGTTCACGTGTTGCTGAAGCCTGGCTTGGAGAATTTTGAGCATTACTTTACTAGCGTGTGAGATGAGTGCAATTGTGCAGTAGTTTGAGCATTCTTGGCCATTGCGTTTCTTTGGGATTGGAATGAAAACTGACCTTTTCCAGTCCTGTGGCCACTGCTGAGTTTTCCAAATTTGCTGGCATATTGAGTGCAGCACTTTGACAGCATCATCTTTTAGGACTTGAAATAGCTCAACTGGAATTCCATCACCTCCACTAGCTTTGTTCGTAGTGATGCTTCCTAAGGCCCACCTGACTTCACCTTCCAGGATGTCCAGATTATCTCTCTTTAAAACAAACCTACTGCTTGAAATGCCTTTAGTGTGTATAGTTTTAAAATTTGATAAAAGTGTTATTGATGTATATATTTACACTAAAAACAATACCTTCTTTAAACACATAAAATCACTGTGAAAAGACAAGCACAAATCACAAAACAAGCACAAATGATTCATAAAATAATAAGCAGGATATAACAGATGCAAGTTTCAGGTCAACAGTATACTTTGACTCAAGTTACTCCTTTAAAGCAACGTAAAAACGATATAACGGTAAAAAATATGTGATTAATAAAAGGCTAGAATCATTTTACACTGAAGCGTATAAACCAAGAATTAGCATCACTTTCAAGTTCTCATGCATTTTTTATGTTTCACGTTAATTTATTGAATTTGTTTTGATAAGATCATATAATGTTTCTAAAACATTTAAACCAGAATACTTCATGTGTCTCTTCAAGAGAGAAAGCCAAACGAACAACCCAAATAAATCTAGTCTACAAAACTGGAAGCATTTCTAAAATGGCCTTTCATGATCCCAAGCTATCTGTAAACTTAAATATTTTAACCAACAAATTCAAGCCAAGTTTTCATATTTATTTAAATATATGTATTGTTTCCCTAAACCTTCAAGTAAATTGCTGTTATAGGCAGAGATCCTGTGCTTAACTGTCTTTCTGTTGATGTTTTCAAACAGCTACATATACCCTAAGGTAGACATATCAGAGGTTGAAAACTGCATTACTGCATCAGAGAAAAGCAATGTTGCAGATTGACACGAAAGTTTCTGAACCCAGGACCAAAGTTCTGATCACAATCTGCCTTTATAAAATGGAGAAATCTTTGAACATGTAAAAAAGAAAATTTTCTGAAGTACTGAAGATGTATTGATGTGTGCTTGACTCATAAAATATTATAAAAATTAAAAAATACAACAGAATCATGACTTCTGGCCATTGGTGTTCTCTGGACTTCCCGAGAATCAGGTGCACACCCCTGATAATGGGGAGGCCAAGGCTGTTGCTGATGCTAATAGCAGCTCCCACACAGCATGTCACTGGCATCAGTCTGGGTACCTCACACACAGGAGTACACTGAACTATTTAGGCTTCCTTCCTCACCTGGAATCACCTGAGCATCCACTCCATCAGCATGCTCCAGCACAACTAGAAATGATTACCTATCACACACTGTCTTATCAGTCTGTACACTCATCTGTTCGCTCATTTTTTCAAGCATTGTTGAGCATGTCCATATCCTTGGGTTTCCCTGGTGGCTCAGCTGGTAAAGAATCCACCTCCAATGCAGGAGACCTGGATTTGATCCCTAGGTTGGGAAGATCCCCTGGAGAAGGGAACAGTTACCCACTCTAGTATTCTGGCCTGGAGAATTCCACAGATGGTATAGTCCATGGGGTCCCAAGCGGTTGGATATGACTGAGTGACTTTCACTTTCACTCTCACACTCCATGTTCTTGGTGCTTGAAATGCTCACAGACACATCAAGGAAACAAGTATGTTAACACAATGCCATAAAATGAAATAATTTATGAGCAATGCAATAATATTATTAAAACTGGCACCTTTGCTTAATCTCAAATGATTAGTTTTGTACCTGTTTACGGACCACTAGGCCCAGCTGAATAAAGATCCTATTGTTACACTGATCTTACTCATAAATGTAGGCAAGACATTAATTTCTCCCTCAAAAGCCACACATCTTAGAGTTGTTTGACTCAAAGTGTTTTGTTATCTTTTTCAAATTTTTGTTCAATCTTGGTAATATTTTATTGCTTATCATCTAGACCTCCACTTCTCTTACCTAGAAAGTACAGAATCAGTATTATTTTACCATGGCTATTCCAAATTTATTCCCTGTCAATTTTCTGCCTCCCTGGATTCTCTTCCTTAGATCATTTTCTTCTTTTGCAAAAAATTTCTCTTCTTGAAAAAAGAAAAGAGTTCACCCAGGTCCAGTTTTTTGTTTGTTTGTTTTGTCTATTATTTTATAATATATTAGCCCAGATAACCATTACACTAAGGAACATAATCAAATTTCTCAATCTATTTCATAAAACCTTCAGACTCTAGGAAACCTTGCCTCTCTCTGTAATCTCTTACCTAGTCCCTGGCTGTTTTCTCTTCATTTCAGGTCACTGTTACACTGTTTCTTCATTTGACCATATCTTGCAATTCTCCCTGTTTTCTTCCGAAGAACATTTCCCATGAAAAGTCTTCTTGACACAGGATTACCTATCTATAGTCCTCCCCATTAACCATCTAATCAGTTCATAACACTCCATCCCCTTATTTCCAATAATGAGCTAGATCATGATCATTCCCCCCTACACACTTCTGTTTACAGTTTCATTTGGAATGCCTTCCTATCTCTTGTATGAGAAAAATAATTTTAAAAATCTAAATGTCTAGCAACAACAACCAAAAAAATCCATTAATTATGACAGTTCCACACATAGGAATATTGTACAAGAAATTAAATTTTTGATTCCAGAAGTAAAATCACCCAAGTTTCTGCCATTTTCTAAAATTATATGAAGTACCTGAAAATCTCTTCGAAAAAGTTGAACTTCATTCACCAACAAGAACACGCCAAACTTCAAGGTGGCTGCTATCAATTATGTCAATTATCATGTTGGCACTCTCACCATCTTCACTTTAGGGATTATGTTTAAGTGTCATCTTTGTAGAATCACAGGATGATCACATATTTGGTTAAATATTATTCTGAGCGTTTCTGTGATGGTAATTCTGGGTGAGGTTAACATTTATATCAATAGACTAAGTAAAGCAGAATCAGAATCAACTTAATATAGTTGAGTCTCATCCAATCAGTTGAAGACCTGAATAGCAACAGAAAGGTTGACCTTCTCCTGAGTATGAGGACTCTTCTGCCTGACTGCCTGGGAACTGGGACATCAGCTTTTTTTCCTGCTTTCTGATTCAAACGGAAACACTGGCTCCTCCTGGATCTCATGATTTTGGATTAAAATTGGAAGTAAACCATCAGTTCCTCCTGGGAATCCAGCTTATCCATTCACCCTGCAAATCTTGGGATGTGCCCAACTCCATAGCTGTATGGATGTGAGAGTTGGACTGTGAAGAAAGCTGAGTGCCGAAGAATTGATGCTTTTGAACTGTGGTGTTGGAGAAGACTCTTGAGAGTCCCTTGGTCTGCAAGGTGATCCAACCAGTCCATTTTAAAGGAGATCAGCCCTGGGTGTTCATTGGAAGGACTGATGCTACAGCTGAAACTCCAGTACTTTGGCCACCTCAGCGAAGAGTTGACTCATTGGAAAAGACTCTGATACTGGGAGGGATTGGGGACAGGAGGAGACAGAGGATGAGATGGCTGGATGGCATCACCGACTTGATGGACATGAGTTTGAGTGAACTCCAGGAGTTGGTGATAGGCCTGGCGTATCACCTCCCAGGGAGGCCTGGCGTGCTGCAATTCATGGGGTTGCAAAGAGTCAGACACGACTGAGTGACTGAACTGAACTGAACTGATAGCTACATAAGGGCTTCCCAGGTGGTGCAGTGGTAATGAACCTGCCTGCCAATGCAGGAGACATGGGGGTTCAATGCCTGGGTCAGGAAGATCCCCTGGAGGAGGGCATGGCAACCCACTCCAATATTCTTGTCTGGAGAATCCCTGGTGGACTACAGTCCATAGGGTCTCAAAGAGTCAGACACGATTGAAGCGACTTAGCATGCATGCACATAACTGCATAAGCTAATTCTTTATAATAAATCTATTTATACACACACACACACACACACACACACACACACACACACACACACACACCCTGTGGGTTCTGTCCTTGGATATCTTGACTAACAGAACAGGTGAAGACACTGAGGCACACACAAGTTCAGTAACCTATCCTTAGTTTCACAGAGCTGAGAAGTGGAAAACTCATCCAATCCAAGAAATCTGGCTCCACAATCTGTGCCTGTCAGCATTTCACTCTAAATTTATGATAGACACGTTCCACGAGTAGTGCTCATAGATTTGTCTTGTTTTGAGACAGAATGAATAGCATGTATAGGGCATATATTTCCAAGCATTCTAACATGAGTGATGTGAATGGGCATTTATGTTGTTTTTAAAGCATTGCAAACATCCTTATATGCCTATCTTTATATTTTTCTTTTATTTATGTAGCACAAATTCCTAGCCATGTAATTTCTATGTGAAAGAATACATGCATTTTCAATTTTAACAGATGTAGAGAGATTACTTTCCTAAATAACTGTACCAATTTACATCCTTGACAAAAGTATATGGCAGTGCCCTTTCTTGTTTTAAGGTGTGATTCTGTGTATGGTTCCTAACTATATAACCTTTTAATTTATTTTTTTTAATTGAAGGATAACTGCTTTATAGAATTTTGTGACTTTCTGTCATAAATCAACAAGAATCAGCCATAGGTACACCCATGTCTCCTCCCTCCCAAACCTCCCTCCCATGTCTCTCCCCATCTCACCCTTCTAGATTTGAACATTCCAACAGACTATTGAACTATGGTAACTCCTGATAATAAATTCCCTTTTGGCTTAAATTAGTTACAAACATCACAAACCAGTTCTGAAGAACAAAACTGATAATATGTATCCAAAAACTCAATTATTTTGTCACCCAGATTGATGCCCTCAATCTTACCTAAGCTATAAGTTCTTGTGAGGTTTTTTGGTTGTTGTAATCTTTCAGTACTTTATACCTAAGTCAAACATACTATCTATGTGGAAACTTGTTGGTTGGATCATCTTACAGATCTACAGAAAAAGAAAAGAACTATTCTAGCTGGACAAACTTTTTGGATCTTTTGTAGTAGCACAAGCATTCTTCCAGGTGCTGCTAATTCATCTGGATCATGAATTAGAAAAGGACAACATCAAGTCCAATAGAATCTACACTCTATTACATTTTTCTGTCTTGATTCATTGGTACTTAGGCCAGTCTCTTGGATTCTTTTGTATCTCTTAGATTTTAATATTCTGTAGAATATTGTGCAAATGCTAAAGTAACTTATTTTTCTATGAAAAAAGAATAATAGCAATTTCCCTCAATGTGCAAGTCTGAATATTGTTTCTTTAAAAAAAGATTTCCCCACTTGACAGACTAGTTTAAAGATACTGCTAACATTTTATTATCCTTGAAGTATGATTCACAAGAACAATGGTCAAGGAAAGAGATCTAGTATTTTAGTTCAATTTCTTCCCCTTGCTTTTTGTATGAACTTGGGCAACTCATTTACATAGGACTCAATTTCATTTTCAATATGTGATAATTATATTTAAGTATATTTAAATTTCCATTTAGCTCAAAATTTTTATGATGCATTAAGAAGTCTTAACACGTGTTCGTGTTTCTGAATGTCCTTACTATTTCCTTTGCTATCATTGTTCTGTTGTATTGAAAGCTCAAAGGAAGAAGAAATTGTATCTGTTTAACTCATTTGGTATAGGATAGCACCAAGGGGCTTAGAAAATGCTTTAAATTATTATGACAGGCTAGTAACAATATAATTTGCAGTGAATCCAATGTGTGACAGAAACAGAGAGAAGAAAACTTTTAAAAACTTTATAGAAGCAAGTCTGAGAAATCACGTAAATCAAAACAGTCTTTCAATATCAATAAAAAGACACAGTTTTATGACAAGCACTAATTGACCTCTGAATCCCATGAAAATAAAACTTTGGCTGAGCCCAAAATGTCCTTTGCATTCATATCAAGACCTACAGAGGAAAATTGTCTGCAAAGAATGAATTCCATTGTATTATCAGCAGTATGCTCTAGGGAAATTAGCTGCATTGGGAATTTTCCTACAGAGGGATTTTACTACATAGAATAATTTACCTTCAAGGGAAAAAGTAGAAGATGTACTAAACTTAAGCTTTTAAAAGACAAGGACCATAAAGACAGCCCCATGGATTCAGATCATCTATCACAAATGTAAGCAAAGTCTTCCACAGACATTTTCTCAGTGGTTAAAAAAGCTTAAATGCCTTTTCACTTTTCAAAACAAAATATCATAATTGCTTCAATTTGTCCCAATATACCTAGTTCTCTAAAGAAAAGCTAAAATTTCCAAAGAATGTTCCTTATCTATAAATATTATACATTTTCCTAGATATCACCCTAAGGACCCCAATTCAAATGATTTAGGAATCCATGTAGATTAAATGTGTGCATGCTAAGTCGCTCCAGTTGTGTGCGACTCTGTGCAACCCTTGGACTGCAGTGCCCCCCGCCCCAGGCTCCTCTATCCTTGAGGATTCTAGGCAAGAATACTAGAGTGGGTTGCCATGCTCTCCTTCAGGGGATCTTCCTGACCCAGAGATCAAACCCATGTCTCTTATGTCTCCTGCATTGGCAGGTGGGTTCTTTACTACTAAAGATTAAATAATCCCATGTAAAATGTCTAATATAAATGTAATATAAAAGCAAGCCTGGGAAAAATACAACTTGGTGACCACATTACAGAGAAAGTCTCCTCCTGCATAGTTGAAAGTCATGCTGAATATGACAACAAATTTTGAACTCACTATCAGTTAGGCAGCTAATACATCTTTCAAGCTATGGTTGTTAGGCATAACAATAGTTGCTAAATTATAAGGGAAACATAAAAAAAGTTGCTAAACATAAGGGAAGGCAATGAAATTACAGCCTAGATGCCACAATAAGCAAAAGAAGTAATTATCAGTAACAGTCCAAACACCACGTGTTCTCTAGTTAATAATGATGTCTTCTTGCCATGTACACAAATGGCGTGCGAGAATTCTCTCCCCATGATATTCATTCATTCATTCACACACACACATACACACCCTGCATGCTCACCAAGGAGAGGAGAAAACAAAGGATGAAAATGGGCTTTGGCATTCTAGCTGTAATTTTCACTTTTCTGTGAGATGAGAGTTGTTGTGGCCATCAAAGCCAGAAAAATCTGAGCTTAAATGAGCTGCTTTCTCACAGAGATACCTATTCTAGAACCCTTTACAGAGAAGAGAGGAATGGCCCTTTTCACCTCTTTGACTAAACAGTTACAGTCAAAATAATGCATTGCACCCTCTAAGTTTAGCCACAGAAAAAGTATTTAATCAATTACCCAGTTCAGGCAAGGAATAAAAGGTACTGCTACGTGACTTACAAATTGCAATCAGAAATTCTTTAAACCAAAATCAGAGTGATGGCCACAACTGCTCTTACAGACTAGTCCCCTTTGCCTGCCATCTGATTTGGAAAGCTACCTGAATTTTCATTTTCTTACATTAACCCTTAAAATGTCTTAGTCTTTTACCTGTTGTCCTTGTTCCTCTCTATTCCCATTGACTTAGTAAGGTTTTCATTTCCAGGAATGTTTTCAGGTACCAAATACTGTGGAAGGTAGCCACTGGCCCTCAAGAGTAATTTTTTATTTTTTTTTAACTTATTAACCTATTTACATTGTGTGCTGAGCTCATTCACCTTGAACCCTTTAAGTGGGTGACAGCTGCCCAGTGGAATCTAATTTTAACATTCGCACTCCATTGCTGGTCACTATGCCTACTCTCTTCTCACTATGCACAGCACAAGCTCAGCCCTTTACCTACATCACAGATTTGAGACCCATGCCTTGTTGAGGCTGAGGGTGCACTCTTCTGAAAGTTATTCCAGAAGGAAAAAAAGTAAATCCTACCTTTTTTTTTTTAAAGTATTAATTCATTCTGAACAACTCGTTGAAAATAGTTATGTTTACTGATTCTGAATGCAATACTTATTTTGGCCACTCAATTATCTTACTTATAAATGATGAAGCCATTTTTTCCATTCAATAGATGTCTTAGAATGAATCACAATTTATTAAGCAGATTTCAAGAAAAATGAGAGACAATTATAATAGTGGAGACTAGACAGAAGGGTTAGAAATCTTCTCCCCATCTTCCCTCTTCACTTTCTCCCCCAGGCCAGGTCCCAAATGCCACCAAACGCATCCTCCTCCGACCCAGTCTGATAACTACTGCTGAGAACATCACTACTCATCCAGTTGCTTCTTTTTAATATTTACCTTCTCTCTCCTTAGTTAAACTCAAGGGCAGAAGGAGGAACAGTTCAGTATTGCTGCAAACTGGGGACTTCTCTATGCTCTCTCTGTTAATTCTCACAACAACCTAGCAATTTAGTGTTTAAGTGATTTTGTTTTCCCTAGGAATGTAGAAAAGTCAGGATTAAATCCCAACTTATATCTTACTCCAAAGCCTCTGTTCTTTTCATTTCACTACACCACCTCTATAATTCTTTAACTTTAATAAAAATCATACCACTCAGCTCTTGTGCAACAGTGATTCAGTAACACAGCCAAACTCTACATAATAAACATCTAAATCTTAAAAGAAAATGATTAACACTAACAAATGTGTAGAACTAACATTCATCCTGAATAAGATGAAGCTGAAGAACAAAAATGTAGTGAAACATAAAAGGTCATCAAATGGATTGAAGTACTTTTTAAAAGTGAAATAGATTTTAAAAAAACTAGATAATAAAAGATAAAAAAGATAATACTGCAATCAACATTCTGATTTTAATTTTTTAAGAAAATATATTAAGGACCTAGTATAAATTCTAAAAATAAGTAGAAATCAAAGAAATTGCTATAAATAATCTATATATAAGTATAGCTGAATGATAGAAAATTTGCCTCTCAACTAAGATGATTAAAATTATGGTAAATAAAATAGAACTAAAGATCACCCACAGGATGTGAATTTTGCAAAATTTCCAAAGGTACTTGGTTAAGATCCTTGGAAGAGGCTATAAACAGAATTAAGCTCTAGATTAGTAACAGATACCCGATGTACATCATTAACAGGTTATTTTTTTTTTTAAAGCAAAATTAAGGTTCATTTCTAGGCTTCCATCATAATAGTTAATGATAAAGGTCAATATTTGAATTAACATGCTTAATATGATTATAAGGAATTTTAATCACAATTGGTTCAATAGTGAATTAGTAAAAAACCATCCTAGATGATGAATACCGAAAGAGTTTCTTTTCTAAAATAATAGAAAAAGAATTTCTTTTTAAGTTTAAAAAAGGGTAGTACTGAACTGAACTTAGAGAACTATAAAGCAGTTGTTTGCAAAAAAAAAAAAAAAAAAGGAAAAAAATCAGAACCTCTTTTATTTGTAAGGGTGTAATATCCTCTGATGAGAAGACTTTTAAACTCATAACGTGTGGCGTAGATCAATGATGTTCTTTTAAGTAGTATTCAATAGCAAATAGGATACTTTGGCCCAGAGAAATTACAAATAGTAGACTGATAATTATACACTGACAGCATAATGAGTAATCTCAGCACTGAGTAGAGCTGGTCACCTAATTTCAAAGTTTCTACAGAGACTGAAAATACAGCTCTGTATTTGCCTCTATCTGACTCGAGTTTTTAAATTTTTAGCTTCTATAAAGCTTTACAATAGTTAGTGGCAAAATAAGATTTACATATAAAAGGACCTTGCCATGATTGCCTGCCCTTTAATAAAAAGGTAGAGAGAGAGATGAAGATTGTCAGAATTATACTTATTCATTTCATTTCAGATCAATAACAAGAGAATGAGGAACTTTTTCAGGAAATTAAAGAGCCAAAAATTTGTGAACCAATTAGGAAAGCTTCTGTGAAAGTTACAGTATCCATGGTTTGTGGGATTCACAGCATCAAGAAGTTATAGATATAAACACTGTTAGGTTTCAAAGAGATGGATAAGTTTAGCACAGTGTAATGGTTTTATGCAACTTGTGGTTATGTAAGACAAGACAGAAGTACCCACAAGGGTGTAGAAATTCATATACACAACACAATGTATCTAGAAGCTTGTTATTCAAATACCAAATGTTGGTCATTGATCTTATTATAATCAGCAAAGTAATATTTATACCTATATCACACTTGGGTAATAAGAATGGCATATTTTATTCAAGTTGTTGCTAACTGGTTTCAAACTCAAACTTCTCTTTCATTTCTTATTACCCAAATGCCTTTATAGCTATATAAAGTAAATTTAAAAGAACCACAACTTTTCTAATTTTTAAATCTAGATACTCACAAATGTCTACAGAAAATGACTTTTCTTGTTTGCATGATTGCCATGAGTTGAGTTCAGTCACTCAGCCATGTCTGACTCTTTGCGACCCCATGGACTGCAGAACACCAGGCCTTCCTGTCCATCACCAACTCCCGGAGTTTACTCAAACTCATGTCCATTGAGTTGGTGATGCCATCCAACCATCTCATCCTCTGTTGTCCCCTTCTCCTCCTGCCTTCGATCTTGCCCAGCATCAGGGTCTTTTTCAAGCATCAGGGTCAGTTTTTTCCATCAGGTGGCCAAAGTATTGGAGTTTCAGCTTCAGTTTCAGTCCCTCCAATGATGCCTCCAAGACGATTTCCTTTAGGACTGGTTGGATCTCCTTGCAGTCCAAGGGACTCTCAAGAGTCTTTCTCCAAAACCACAGTTCAAAAGCATCAATTCTTCAGCACTCAGCTTTCTTTATAATTCAACTCTCATCCATACACGACTACTGGAAAAATTATACCCTTGACTAAATGGACTTTTGTTGGCAAAGTAATGTCTCTGCTTTTTAATATGATGTCTAGGTTGGTCATAACTTTTCTTCCAAGGAGCAAGTGTCTTTTAACTTCATGGCCGCAGTCACCACCTGCAGTGATTTTGGAGCCCCCAAAACTAAAGTCTGTCACTGTTTCCACTGGTTCCGCATCTATTTGCCATGAAGTGATGGGACCAGATGCCATAATCTTAGTTTTCTGAATGTTGAGTTTTAAGCCAACTTTTTTACTCTCCTCTTTCACTTTCATCAAGAGGCTCTTTAGTCATGATTGCCATAGACGGAATGTTTGTGTCCAAAGTTCATGTTAATCATAATGGCCCAATATGATGGTATTTAAAAGTGTGCTTATATCATGAGGGTGGAGCCCTGGTAAATAGGACTAGTGCCCTTATTAAAAGAGGCCCAGAGAGTTTCCTTACTTCTTTCACCTGAAGTTACAAAGAGAAGACTGGTATCTATGTACCAGGAAGTAAGCCCTCACCAGACATCAAACCTGTCAGCACCATAATGTTAGACTCATCAGCCTCCAGAATAGTGACAAATCAATTCCCTTTGTTTATAAACCACCAGTCTATAGTGTTTTCATTAGAACCAGACTAAGACAATGACAGATATGTGCATATTGCCCTCTCATTCAACAACTTCAACTAGCTCTATCCCCCATGAGTTCTCTGCCTCAGACCCTCATTCCAGCCAGAGGATCTCTCTCACTGTTCTTTGTGTCACCACCAGTGACCATTTCCAGGAGTTATACACAGTGACCATCATTCCAGTGACCAGTGGCCCACCATGGAACTAGAGTACTGGGAAAGTGCACACTAAATTCCCGAGCTGCTGTGAGGAAGATAACTTCATTTTGTCCAAACACAGTAGAAGGAGACAAATTAAACTCAAGTTCTGAAAAAAGCAAGGCATTTCAGCTAAAGAAATACTCAGGAACAAATAGCAAACAATGATTTATAAAGCTTAAAAAAATCTAACTCCTCAAAAGTACCTCTGAATCCTTAAATTAAATCCTCAGCCTAGAATTTAAACGAGTGAAGAATAATGATCAATTAATTTATATAAATACTTGAAGCATGCTTTCAATGTTCAATAGCTCTTTAAAGAAAATTACCTTTTCTACCTTAAAAATAAGCTGATGTTTTTAAAAAAAAACATTATTATATAAAACAAAGCTCCTGAATTGGTAGTTGAAAGACAAGAAGGAGCCAATGTCTTTGCTGCTGTTGTTTCCCTGCTTAGTGGTTTTTATCTGACTAGGGATAGAACCCATGCCCTCTGCATTGGGAGCACAAAGTCTTAAAAAGTGGACCGCCAGGGAAGTCCCAAGACTTAACCTTTTTTAAGTGCAAAATTATGTGGTATTAAATACATTCACAATGTACAACCATCACTGTTGTGCAACCATCACTACTTATTTCCAGAACCCTTCATCGTTTCATATTGGTCAATGGATATTAGTTAAGTTTTTCATTTAGTCCATTTATTATCTATAAAAACCCTTTAATCATTTGCTCAACCAAGGTCTATCAGATATATTAGTGTTTTTTTTTTTTTCTCTTACTACTTTAAAGGGATATTGGAAATGTCTTTTGTTCTCTACTGGTGTTGCTGCTTGACTGACAACCAAAACATTCCAATTAACAGCCAGAAACTAATGATCAATCTTCTCTTGACGAATTTCTGGCTTGCTTCTTTGAACTTCATTCAGTGTTAAGTTGATTCCTTTGAGGTGCCATAAAATTAAAAGATGCTTGCTCCTTGGAAGGAAGGTTATGACCAACCTAGACAGCATATTAAAAAGCAGAGACATTACTTTGCCAACAAAAGTCCATCTAGTCAAGGTTATGGTTTTTCCACTAGCTGAGTATGGATGTGAGAACTGGACTATAAAGAAAGCTGAGTGCTGAAGAATTGATGCTTTTGAACTGTAGTGTTGGAGAAGACTCTTGAGAGTCCCTTGGACTGCAAGGAGATCCAACCAGTCCATCCTAAAGGAAATCGTCCTGGAGGCATCATTGCAAGGACTGATGTTGAAGCTGAAACTCCAATGCTTTGGCCACCTGATGCAAAGAGCTGACTCATTTGAAAAGACCCTGATGTTGGGAAAGATTGAAGGCAGGAGAAGAAGGGGACGACAGAGGATGAGATGGTTGGATGGCATCACCGACTCAATGGACATAAGTTTGAGTAAACTCTGGGAGTTGGTGATGGACAGGGAGGCCTGGCGTGCTGTGGTTCATGGGGTCGCAAAGAGTCGGATATGACTGAGCAACTGAACTGAACTTGAGGTGACTTAGCCATCAAAAATTGGAGTTTTAAAAATGAATACTGGTGGTGATGAAACGGTTTTATATCTTGAGTGTATCAATGTCAACATCTTGGTTGTATGTCACTATAGTTTTTGCAAGATGTCAACATTGGAGGAAACCATTGGAGGGTACAGAGTCTCTGTATTATTTCTTATAACTATATGTGAATTTGTTATTTGCTCAGAAAAATGTGTAATTAAAAAAATAAATCAGGATTTGAGGATACAGACCACTAACCCTTTCTCTTGACTTTTACTTTTCTGTCCATTTCTCCAATATGATCTAAATTTATCTGATTATCATAGCCTACAGACTGAAATGCATGAAGGTATTAATATTTATATAATGATTTAACTCTTTGTTCTCCAAAGCTGATTGAAGGCAATTTTACTGAAATCTAAACAAGAAATATTTTAATAAAGACACGTGTACAGCTGTCCTTCTTAAATCTACAAATTCTTGTATACCTAAGCCTTTATATATATAAATAAAAAAAAAAAAAAACAAGCCTTGGAGAACTGAAGTACTAAAAAACTTGTGGGAAAAAAACCTCATAAATTTACTTGTTAAAAATATATTTATGAAAATAATAAAGAAAAACACTAAAAAAGGATTGTCTATGACACTGCAACACTGAACATGTTAATACTGAATAATGTACATTAATTTCCTTTTATCATTCTTCACTTGTTAAAATCTTTTCAACTCTGTCCTTCTCCGCAGAGGCAATTAACTACTAATACACTTATTTTGATGTGTTGGAGATCATATGCATACCAAGCAGCAATTTCAGAGAAATTTCAAAGCCTTTCTAATTTTATCACATTCAAACAATTAGTCTCAGCCTTGGTCTCAGACTCAGAATAACAAGGATGTTGACAATGGTTAAAGCTTTAGATAACCTTTATTTAATGTCTTAGACACAGCCAAATAGATATTTCTCAACTCCCTTCCTAATTAATAGGAATTTTATTCATGCCTGAATAACTCCCTCTCAAGTCACATTGTCATTAGTCTCTCTTGCAAACACTATAGGTAATAATAAAATCATCATTAATATTGTTTTTGCTAATTGCTAACATTTATTAAGCTCTTACATTGTGCCAAACACTTTATTAAGTGATTTATATACATGATTTCAATTAGTCCTTTCAAATATCTATGGCTTGGTAAGTTTTAAAGGTCATTATTACTTCCATTTCATATATATGATTAACTAAAATAAGATGAACTAGATGACAGTGTACAAGTTGCCACCTTTGAGAGAGATGTTATTTTAGCTCAAGGAGCTTAACTCCAGAGTCCCTGAGCTGAACCTCATCAATACAAAGCATATCCATCACTCTTTGTTAATAGCCAGGGACAAAGATGGGCGCAAAGTGGAGGCCAAGGGCAACTCAGGCTTACCTTTACTTACCTTTAGTATTGCATTAATGCAAAAATCCCAAATTTAGCTGACATCCAATTCACCCTCATTTTCAAAACCTAAACTCCGGTATACTCATACAGTAATTACTCCAAAGTAGAGACAAATACTAGCAGTGGCTTTCCTCTGCAGAATCCCATTTCACAAAATAAACAAGCACGGTGTCAAAGGTCACACAGTAGAAAAGTCTGGTTTCAGCGCAGTCTCAGTAGCAAGCCTATATATTCCAAAACCAAAATGCTAGCTGAAAATTCCTAAGGAAATAAATTACTTCTGTTCAGATTATATTTGAGGACTATTTACTAGATAGCTACACTGACAGTACTGTCTTTTGTTTGTGTCCTATCGACCTTCTCAGATACTGTTTACAGAACAAGGAAAGATGGTTCTCCTTTTAGGGGGATCCCTATATAGCTTAAGAAGAATCCTTCTCTTAAAGTGCTTCTAACTGCTTGCTCTCATGTATATATTCTTTCAGTTCTTACAGTTAAAGTGCTTTCAGAAGAAGTGAGTTTAAACAGATAAAAGATTGTATCTACGTAGAATCTGACTAAGGAGAATAAAATATCCTGGAGATAAAGCACAATGAAGCAAAGCTAATATTAGTTCTTTTCTTTTGGAATTCATTAAGTCTGAATACACTTACTTACGTAAAACAGTAAATTTTTACTAAAGAATTTAATGCAAGAATAATAGAGCTTCTTAGCTCTTACTGCAAAACTACCACAATGTAGTATGAATGTTTATAGAATAAACAAATGTAAATTCAAATAATCATATTCATATATAATATTTAAATGCATGATACAGTGAAAAAGATGGACTATTTTTGGCTGGACTATAACATCTTTGTGAATTATCTAAATTATATTCTGAGTTTCAAAGTGCTGCATAATGCAAAGCAATGAAGATATATATGGTTATAAAAATACGATAAACATTAACTTTTGAAATTTCCAGAAAAGGCTTTCAATTTAAAATTGCAAAAGACATTCCAAACTAGCCTCTTAAAACTGATTCTAGAAACATACATGTTTAGGAAAGGAAAATAAACTACTTTCATAACACATCGTAGCACCTCCTAATCTTCTAGATTTTTATTACCATAAGTTAGTTCGGTTTCTAAAGGCACTTCTTGACTTTCCCCCAAAGAAATGCACACTTTACGTCTTTCCCATCATACTGCCCTTTGTACACCTGAATTACACATTTAAAAGTATTTCTCATTAATCCTCTACTTTTCAAAAGAATATTTAGCCTAAACATTTTAATGTCAGTCTCTATCTTAAGCAGATAGAATCTATGTTCCTTTTTAGAATAAATTTTATTTCTCCTAATAAAGTTCATTCTTTTTGATAATCTCTCCTTTTATGAACCAAAAGCATTCTTTTATTGTTGTTTGAAAAGCACAATTGTCAACATCTTATCTATGTAGTCTATAAGTATATTTAATAATGAAAAATCTGAAAAAATAAATTGAGGAATTTACTTTCATGAAGTCTACTTTAAATGGCCATTTCTGAAACACCAATAACTCAATCCAGGAGTGGCCTCCAAGTGGTATTTTACATTTTTATCAATATGATGCTTTCATTACTGGATGCAAGCCATTTGAAGAACTGTACAATTGTGTAAGTTATAATTTATTATAGACTTGCAACTCACTGAAAAACCTTCCTTTCAGAGATGCACAGAGTTGTATCATGAGGAGCATTTAGTCTATTTCCTCTATTTAGTGAGAAACTGAGGCGGTAAGTTTGACTTATCCAGTGGACAGAAAGTGAAAAAATAAAAATGTCTATAATGTAACATGGCTCTAGCTGTATTTTTCTAGGATTTAAAAAACTTGAGTTTGAACTTATTCCAACCTTGGTTTGTATTCTTTTCTGTTTTTCCTCACCTCAAACTACTTGTTTAAAGAAAATGTCTGTATAACATACAACCTTGCAAAAATGTAATTCCATTACTATAATTTCAACAAATTCAAGTAGAATATACACATCCTTTGCAAAGGACACCATTAATCTCTGAGCACAAACATGTATAATTCATTAAAAAGAAAAAACCTTAATGCCCTTTAAATCACCCAAAACTTTAAAAAATGTTATAAATATTGTTAAACCCATTTCAAATTTTACTGTAACCACATGGCTGAAATGGCAATTAACTTTTTAAACTTTAATAGGAAATCTTATTGTCTTTGAAAGGAACATAGTCATATTCCCTATTGAAAAAAGAAACATGTAACACAAATACAAGACATCAATCATTGTATGAATTTATTTTATACTCATTTTCCATCAGTTGGTACAAATTATATATTTTGAAAAATATGATTTAATAAAAGTATTTCACTTACTTATAACAATAGCTCTTTCTTATTTGTAAGGAAGTCTTGAGAATATATGTATCCAATATGGTAGCCACTAGCCACATGTGGCTACTGAACACTTATAATGTGCTCACCTTAAATTGAGAAGTGCTATATATACATATATAACACACATGGCTTTTGAACACTTAATATCAAAACAGAGCAAAAATGATCCCAATATATTTTTACCTTGACTTAAATAAAGATTATTATTAAAATTAACTTGGTTTCTCTTTCCATTTCAGTGTGGCTACTAGAAAACTTAAAATACTATACACAGCTCACATGCTAAGTTATCTGGACAGCACAGCTTTAGAATCTTTAAGGATGTTCACTTGATCATGTATTGATCCACCATATAAATACCATTTGTTGAGTTACTTAATTCTATCCTACATGAATCTCTTCTTGGACCCTATACTCTCCTCCCAGTACATTCCCATTCCTCTACTCAACTTCAGAGCATGACATCTTAAAAAAAAAAAAAAGAAAAAGAAAGAAAACAGGCTCTCCTATCTGCCTCCACTTTTGTCCTCATCATTTCACTAAAACAGCTCTCCTAGAGAGGACTTATTACCCCCAAGCTGCCAGTTCCAGCTGCCACTTCTCAGACCTCCTCTTATTCATCTCACACTGTTGATCATTCCCTTCTTCCTGAAATGCATTCTTCTCTTGGCTGACAGGACACCATGCTATCCTCCAATTTTCCTTCTGTGCCAACCCCTCCATTTTCCCAATTTCACTCTGATATTTAGATACTGGAATGTTCCTGGGCTAAGTCACAGACCTACACTCACTTCCCAAGTTGATTCATCCAGTCTCATGATTTAAAAACCATTTCTTTTCTAAGAATCTGGGGGATGATTTGGGAGAATGGCATTGAAACATGTATAATGTCATATAAGAAACGAATTACCAGTGCAGGTTTGATGCAGGATACAGGATGCTTGGGGCTGGTGCACTGGGATGACCCAGAGGGATGGTATGGGGAGGGAGGTGAGAGGGGGGTTCAGAATTGGGAACACATGTACACCCGAGGTGGATTCATGTTGATGTATGGCAAAACCAATACAATATTGTAAAGTAATTAGCCTCTAATTAAAATAAATATATTTAAAAAAATAAAAATAAAAACCATTTCTGTGCTGAAACACCTAAATGCATTTTTCTATACAGATTTTACTATCAAGTCTAGATATTTGTAACTATCTGTCCAATGATCTTTTGGCATGGATGTCTGATAATTATCTTAAACTAAACTCATAATAAGAACTTGAGGGCTTTCCTAGTGACTCAGTGGCAAAAATCTGCCTGCCAGTGCAAGAGACACAGGTTTGATCCCTGATCTGAAGGATCCCACATGCTTCAGGGCAACTAAGCCCTTGTGCCACAACTACTGAGCCTGTGCTCTAGAGAATGGGAGCCATAGCTACTGAGCCCATGTGTACCAACTGCTGAAGCCCAAGTGCCCTAGAGCCCACGCTCCACAATACGAGAAGCCACTGCAGTGAGAAGCTTATGCACCACGACTACAGAGTAGCCCCAGCTCGACTCAACTAGAGAAAATCCCAGGCAGCAGTGAAGACCCAGTGCATCCAAAATTTAATTAAAATAAACTTTAAAAGGAAAACGTTGATTTTCCCTGCCCCGAATCCAGAGCCCCTCAACCACTCTTCCTCGTCTCAATAAATGGAGACTCTCTTTCTTAGAATTGCAGACAAACTCTTCAAATTGCTTTTGTTTCTTCTCTTTCTCATTTCCCCACATCTAATCCGTCATTAAATCCTACTGAGGCTGTCTTCAAACAATACCCAGAATCTATCCACATCTCTTTGCTTCCACTCATATCATACTGGCCCAAGCCACTGACATCACCTCGATTCTTGGCTCATTACTATTCTTCCTCCATCATTAGCTCTTAGTGCAACAGCCAGAACAATACTATATCTGCTGTAATATATCAGATGATTTCACATCCCTGCTCAAAATCTTCTCATCTAATGAGTCCCTGATTTACTCCAAGTAAAAGTCATAGCCCTGACTGTGACCCACAATGCTCTGAAGGATCCTCCCCCACCCACCGCACTGAAATGACAGCTACTACCACCCTCCCTCTTCACAGTCGCCTCTTGCCACAGATATTCCCTCACTACTGCTGCAAGAATCTGCAGGTTCTTTAGTCTCAGGGACATTGCACTCATTTCTGTCTCCACTGTGACTGCACCTTCTCAGGAAGGCCTTCCTCTTTACCAATATCAGATGGCCTTTTCTTCCTTACCCTGCCCCGACTCAGCACCTCATCAATTTCTCACCGTCTGTTATATAATTGTGTTTGGATTGTTTCTCTCTCACCAGAATGTAAACTCCAAGAGACATTCAATACATGTGATAATAAAGAATAAATGCTAATTATTTCATTAGTTGTCATATACACAGTTATGGTTAATTACTAATTACTGCCTTAAAGATGTCCTCATTCCAAGGCAGAAAAGTATGGATATATACAGGGTCAGGAGTATGGTAACAGAAGTTCTAGGAGCACTCAGAGGAAGGCATTGCTAACTACTGAAGGCTGGAGGATGGGCAAATACAGAAAAACTGTTCAAAGGGAGAGATTTGAAGCTGAGTTGCTGCTGCTGCTGCTGCTAAGTCGCTTCAGTCGTGTCTGACTCTGTGCAACCCCATAGACGGCTCCCCCATCCCTGGGACTCTCCAGGCAAGAACAATGGAGTGGGTTGCCATTTCCTTCTCCGATGCATGAAAGTGAAAAGTGAAACTGAAGTCGCTCAGTCGTGTCCGACTCTTAGCGACCCCATGGACTGTAGCCTACCAGGCTCCTCCGTCCATGGAATTTTCCAGGCAAGAGTACTGGAGTGGGGTGCCATTGAAGCTGAGTACTGACTGGCAAATGGCAGCTCTCAGGCACAGTGATGACAAGAGTGGAGGTAACATTCCAAGGAAAATAGAACATACTGGGGGCCCAAAGGATGAACAATAGTGAAATTTAGAAATAAGTAATTGCGTTTGGCTCTGGTACTAGGTTCTGTGTAGAAAGAAGTAGGAGCAAAGAAAACGAGAAAGGGAAGGAGGAGAGACAAAAAGACACATTCATGCCAGGCTAGATATAAACAAATACAGTGCACACAAATGCATATGTGTGTACATGTGGTTCTGTATGTAGGGGTATGCATGAATTGTATATGTATGTGTCTATAGATAATACTTGTATATACATATATACCTACACACACGGATGATGACAAGTCTCAGGAATATGTTTACAACCACATACTTACACTATTTTTCTACTGCTGCTGCTGCTAAGTCAGTTCAGTTGTGTCCGACTCTGTGCGACCCCATAGATGGCAGCCTACCAGGCTCCCCCGTCCCTAGGATTCTCCAGACAAGAACACTGGAGTGGGCTGCCATTTCCTTCTCCAATGCATGAAAGTGAAAAGTGAAAGTGAAGTCGCTCAGTCATGTCCGACTCTTTGCAACCCCACGGACTGCAGCCTACCAGGCTCCTCCGTCCATGGGACTTTTCAGGCAAGATTACTGGAGTGGGGTGCCATTGCCTTCTCCTTTCTATTGCTAGATTATATTAATAGAAAATTTAGACATACACAAGATTATATAAATATGAAATGAGAAAATCTCTTAACTCCAAAGTGCTTCTCAAAAAAATAAAAGCAACCTGCTGCCTTTTACTTATATGGGTTTATAGACTGAGTTTGTAGAAATACATAGATACCAGGATTAAAAGCCATGCCAAAGCAAGATCTTTTTTTTTTTTTTAAGCAAGATCGTTTTCTAGGAATGTCCTCTTGCCTCTGCATCCCAGCAAAAAGTTCATCAATTTCCACAAAATGTTCCTTGTCAGAGACTCCCTGCTATTCTTACAGACTGCCATGAGCCAGCTCCCAAATGGTGGCCAGCTGATTCTTCCCTCACCTGCAGAATCCAGATCAACAAGTGATCCTTAGCAAAAAAAAGAAAAAGATTAATCAAAGTGAAAACAGGCATGATAGCTAAATTTTAAGCCTGATTATGTTGTGTGAATGAAAACAGGTTGTGCTGCACAAAACTCCAACAGGTCTTTCTAAAAAATGGGATGCATTATAATAATAAAGTAACCCGAGGATATGGTTCAGAGAAGAATGTGGCTCGTTTTCGATGAGACTGCAGTATGCTTTTTACTGCATGTGGCAAGCATCTCTTAATAAAGATTAGAAACTGTCCAGTGAAAATATTTGCGTTATTTTCAACACTGATTAAAACATTTTGTGTGGATCCAGCACTGGGGTGCCATACACTATGCAAGACCCACCGTATTACTTGGCAGAAAATAAATCATTGAGCTTTAAAATGTGCTATGGTAGCTGTCTTTATTATAGAGACCTCGCACACAGCATACAAAAACATCTATAATGTTACAGCACCTGGATGCCTGCACTATTAAACATCAATACAATCTGTGTTCATATCATCTCCATGCTAATCAGATCGATTTACTACTGATATAGTGTCTTGTCACAGTATCGTAATGCTAATCAAACAAATGGAGCAAAAGGGAGATAATTCAGATATATAGGTATTTAATAGCACAGTTAAAAAAAAAAAAAAGGAATCAACAGCACACACACGCAAGCTGCAGCTGTGTCGTGGACAGGCAGATTCCTCATCAAGTCCTGGGTGGTGGTGCTATAATTTTGTCAGCAGTCATTAAAAAGGGAATATAATACAGTTTGATGCCATAAAATGGACTTGAAAGGGAAATGAGATTACTGCTGCTGCTTAGCATGGCAGTGGTAATTAGCTGCACAGGTAATTAGATACAGATTCCTAGCATATCCTAGTGGGGGCAGTGGATGATGGCAAGAGATAATATCTTTTTGCCCGCTGAAAAAGATCAATGTCACAGTTGTTTTAGATCCAAAACAAGATCCTCATCAAACATTCTAATCCTCTAGACAGCAAAGACGCTGTCGTAGCTGCAGTAAAACGTGATACAACTTAATACAATGAACTAGGGAGGCTGGATTGGCAGCGGGGCAAGCGGGGACACCACCGCCGCACTGGAGGTATCAGTCCTTAGGCCACATATCTACCTATCTCAGTTATCACTTTGTGACACTCTCAGTTGAGAATGTCTCCTGGATTCTCTTACTAATTTCATTTATAACAATACAGACAATGAGAGGGAGGGAAAAATCAATGATAATACCCCCAAAATAGAAAATCTATCAACATAGTCATCTTTTAAATAGTTACCCAATGAATTTAATGTATGTCTAATTGTGAACATTTTGGCCAAAGCTTACACTTCATCAACTGAGCTATACCTAATGTTGGATATAGAGGCAAATGAAACTTCATGACTAGTGAGTGAATCTTTTCTACTGTCAACACGGAAGAGTTCCCTAAACCACCGTGCTGTTCAATGCTCTATCATCATCTGCTGAAAGACTCGGATAAAAAATGAAATAAAGCTTCTACATTATTTATTCAACAAATATTTGAGAAATGACTATGACGTATGCAATCCAGAACCAAAGCAAACCTTCCTACACGTACCTGGGCCACTGAGCCATTAATGTGGCACCTGCGCTGCCAGCTGGGAGCCATATGGATTGGAACTGTGGTGAATGCTACCCACCAGCACACGGACAAGGCAAAGCAAACCTAGTAAATCCTGCATCCAGCTGCAAGAAAACAGACAGCCCTAGAGAATACATTTCAAAACTAAAATGAAACTTCTTGAAAACGAGCAAATGACAACAACAAGGAAACCCTAACTCTTCATGTCTTCCTATAGAAAGAGAAAAGTCATCACATAAAAACCATTCAGATGGTTTTAGAATCAGCAATTCTGGGTAACTGATTAGAACACTTTCCCTTTATGAACATGGCTGTTAGAAAATCAATTTGTTAGTTTAGTGCAAAGAGACTTGCCAACAGGTTACTCTGAAAGAGTCTGCTGCTGCTGCTGCTAAGTCGCTTCAGTCGTGTCCGACTCTGTGCGACCCCATAGACGGCAGCCCACCAGGCTCCCCCGTCCCTGGGATTCTCCAGGCAAGAACACTGGAGTGGGTTGCCATTTCCTTTCCAATGCATGAAAGTGAAAAGTGAAAATGAAGTTGCTCAGTCGTGTCCGACTCTTAGCGACCCCATGGACTGCAGCCCACCAGGCTCCTCCGTCCATTGGATTTTCCAGGCAAGAGCACTGGAGTGGGGTGCCATTGCCTTCTCCGCTGAGAGTCTGAACACTGTCAAGTTTCTCTTCACCATTCCTCTTTTGTAGGATCAATCGAGGAGGAGATGGACAAAACAAGAGTAACTATTTTGACACCTTGAATGGCGATCAGAGGTAAATTCAGCCAAAAATGACAGCATGAAGAAACTCCAGTCAGAAAATTCACTTTTTTGTTCAAATGTTCTTAATACTACTTGGTACCATATTTTTTCCTAACATGATGACTGGTTGCTGCCATCTTGCTGACATTGAAAAGTCATCATAAACAGGGCTGGCTTCATGCCTACTCAAACCTCTGCAGTCAATGAGCTGTGAGCTTTCTTGCTTTAATACTTGATTTGTTACTGTCTTGAATTTCTTCTAAGTTTTAAACAAGGTGCTTGCCATTTTCACCTTGCACTGGACCAGCAAATTATGTAGTTGGCAAATATCAGCATCCCTTTTATATATGGTAGAAAGACCATATATGGTAGGGAGGCCATTCATCACAGGGCATCATGAAAGAATTGAAATGATAAACGAACAGAGATGATCTTTAGAAGGAGCCAAACGTTATGGGTGAAGGGGATGGGACACAATCCATTTGGTGTGCTCACCTATGGCCTGAAATCTCCCTGAAGAGGCTAACGGTCTGGAAAGCAAATCTCAAGTGGCTGGGAGGCAAAATGAAACAGAAGCAGAGCTAACTCAAGACATCCCTAAAATGTGGGAATGTCATCAGATTCATGAAGCATTGAATTCAGTGATTTCATTTCTATTTATCTTACTGTTTCATTTGCAAAACATGCCTCCTCTGTTTTTGCTTATCTAGGAGATAAACAATCTATTAAAAGCACCATTTATAATTCTTTAGCTTATAAAATCTACCAGTCTTACTGTCTCATAAAACATCTAGCTAGTCCCTCCTAAGCCTACTAAATATTTTGCTTGATTCTTACTATACCACTGGATTCTCAAAAGGTTTCTGTAGTCATAACCAAAGGACTTTTCTCAGACCTCATTATCTTGGCCCTTCCATACCTTCTAACACAACCATATCCCCTCTGAAACTGACTTCAAGGTCTTATCTTTTCTTCTGGCTGTGAGACACAGTACCCTTCCTTGTGCTTTGTCTACCCTCTGACTGTTAACTTCTCTTCTCCAAGGAGATCCCAGTCTACTGAACTTTTAACTCATCACCACTCCCTGCCCCAGCCACCCAATCTCCTCTGTGATGAAGACCTCAGGCCTGACATCCTCAACCCTTTGCTTTATCATTGATGAATACACCAATGAACACTCCATACTGTTCAGAGGGTATTTCCACACATGTCTAGAAAAGCATGGAATTCTTTCAAGTCTTCTGTCTATCCCCTCTGCAAAATCAGTGCTCACTCCTATCTCACATCCTGCTTCTGCCCTTTTGATCTCAGCCTCCTCATTGTTAGTTGCTCAGTCATGTCTGACTTTTTCCAACTCCATGAACTGGAGTCTACCAGGCGCCACTGTCCATGGAATTCTCCAGGCAATAATATTGGAGTGGTTTGCCATTTATTCATTTACTCTTTTGCTTCTCAACTCTCTGGTGCCCATGCCTTGCACCTCCCTGCCCTTCTCATACAGTCCCTTACAGCTGGAACACTGGGGCCTGAAGCCCCCATGTACTCCTCAAACTCACCTCAAATTTCCCCACTTCTCTGAAGACTTTTCTGGCTATTCAACTGCAGTGAGCTCTTGGTCAAAACTCAGGACACTCAAAGCCTTTGCCTCTCTTGGTTCTAAAATATATGCCGTCTTGTCTCTCGTCTTTTATAGAGCTATCTGGCATTGCTATTTAGCTTTTCATGTGTATTCACATTGTATCTACAGGCTTCCCTGCTGGCTCAGATGGTAAAGAATCTGCCTGAAGGAGACCTGGGTTTGATCCTTGGGTCAGGAAGATAGCCCAGAGAAGAGAACGGCTATGTCTACAGTCGCCCCCCTACTGGAGGGCAAGGATGTGATCTTAAATTTGCTAACACCCACAAAGGAATGAAATGAGCCAGGTATAGAATAGTGCTCAATCAATACTGCCAAACCACAGAAAATAGTTTTCTCATTTATAGCAGTTTGGCTTTTTTATCTTTAATAGAGTAGTTTACCACATTCTCAAATAAATGTAATTTATTCTTAAAGTGGTATAATTTCTTGAGAGTTTTGCCTTTAAAATGTGTTGTAACTAGCTGACATACAGAAGGGATATCCCAAATGTAGCCAGGCTTTGTCTGGATGAACAGCTACCCTTGTAAATGACAAATGAGCAAGGAATGGCCCCAGCTTCAGGAATATTCCACTAATGCTTTTTAAACAAAGATATATGTAGGCGACGAGTGACTCAGCTTCCAAAACAGGCTTAAATAAAAATAATCACATTGTTTTAGAACAGAAGATTGTGTTTAATTGGTAATTTGTGGATTCTAAGATGGAAACACACTACTGTGGATTCTAATGCTCTCTTAATAAATGAATTACAGTAATGTAATCCAATTACTATTCCTCTCTATTGAACAGATAACATTCCCTAAACAAAAAACAAAGGAACTAGAGAGATCCAGTTTACCTACCTTTGAACAGATGGCACCAAAAACTAATTTTTAAAAAATAATGCCTTCATGGGCATGCTCCATAAAATGCTCAGGGTAATGATACATACCCTGCAGGCCTTTGAAAATGTTGAAACTGCCTGTCAGACACCAGGAGTGACTGTTAGGCAGTCACAGTCATTAGGCTAAAGCCCCATCTCAAAAAAAAAAAAAAAAAAAAAGAACTGCCTTCGTGTGACACCCTGATGTTAAACAGACCAACTGTCTGACAATCCCTCAAAGGAAAAGAATTCCCAAGTGCCCTCATCTCTAGATCACTCTCAGTCCACAGAAAACATTTTTATTCTTCAATAGTTACATCCAACCCAATTTTTACAGGGTTTGCCTGGCACTGAAGAGATGTTATTGATTATATTTGTTTGTATGATTTTGTATGTTGCCTAGACACCAATCTCAAATATGTTTAATTTCTGCATCTCAAAGCAAATCTCAGCAGGTCCTGCTTAATAATATCAAGTATTTTCCTTTGTTAAAAACTAGTATTCAGCCTAAAGACTACTGTCAAGTCTGATAGAAATAAACAGACTGAAGAATAATTCCCAAAACATCAAGACCCAAAACACTGGCAGGGAACACCCAGGAATTCACTGAGAGATTTCAGAGTATTTCTAATTTTTTACTGGAGACACTGGTGCTAGATCAATGGTGACAGGTCTCTTGATATCTCATAATGAGGGCCAAATGCTTTCGTTATAATGGCATATCTATGCAGGGAACTCAAAAAACAAGTTGAAAACACACAACTTTATTTCTGACTCTGGATAATCGAAAAGCACAAGGATAAGCCTTGTCTCCTTATATCCCTACATGAAGATGTCACCCACCGACCCAGACAACACTCATTAGATGACTACTATCTCTGATAATTGGCTCAGTTTGGTGAATGCTTTATCTTGTAAACAAAATTGAAGTCTTGCAAATATTGGTTGACCAAAAAGTTCCTTCAGTTTTTAAGTTGAAAAGAGAGACGTATTTCTCACTTTAACCAAGAACTTTACTAAATAACATATTCGTTGTTTTGTCCCACTACTTTCTGCCCTTTTTCAGGCAACTTCATAATTACATCTTCCTATTTTTTATTTTTTTATCTGTTTGAGCAAAGAATTATTCCATGTCTTTTACAATCTTTCAAGTATTTGAATTTTTTCCATTAGGATAATTTTTTAAAGTCCAAAATAAATGGAAATCTGAAAATGCAACGTCTGGTAAATATGGCGAGTGAATCAGAATTTCCCAGGCAAGGTTTTAACAGTTTTTGCCAGGTCAAAGAAACATGTGGTTTTGTGTTTTCCTGAGGGAAGGTTAGATGTTTTCTGTAAATTCTGGGTGCTTTTTGTCAAGTGCTAGTTTCAGTTGGTCTCACTGGGAGCAGTACTTGTTGGAATTAATCATTTGATTTTGGAAGGAGCTCCCTTCCAATCCCATTATATACAGAACATCACCTTCTTTGGATGAAGACTGGCCTTTGGTGTAGTTGGTGACATTTCATTTCACTTGCTCTGTGATCTCTTCCATTCCACATGATTGCATAGTGTCCATTTTTCTTAGCATATCAAAGTTGTTTTAAAATAAAAGAATATTTTTGTTACAGTGAAGTAGAGAATTGCCATCAGGAATACGGTCAAGAAATTTTTTTTCTTTGCTTAACTTGTGTGGAATCCACACAAAGCAAAAAGCAACCAAGCTGGTGCAACTGATTTTTATTGATTGATTTGGATATTTTGAGTATGTCAGCTGTCTCCCACATGGTATAACATTGATTGCTCTCAATTAATGTCTTGATAATTTCTATCCAGGCTTCCCTGATACCTCAGTTGGTAAAGAATCTGCCTGCAATGCAGGAGACTCCGGTTCAATTCCTGGGTCAGGAAGATTCCCTGGAGAAGGGATAGGCTATCCACTCCAGTATTCTTGGGCTTCCCTTGTGACTCAGTTGGTAAAGAATCCACCTGCAATGCGGGAGACCTGGGTTCGATCCCTGGGTTAGGAAGATCCCCTGGAGAAGGGAACAGCTACCCACTCCAATATTCTGGCCTGGAGAATTCCATGGACTATATATAGTCCATGGGGTCACAAAGAGTCTGGACATGACTGAGAAACTCTCATACTTTAATTGCTATCAATTTTAACTGCCTACCCAACCATGGAGGATCATCCAGTGAGAAATCTCCAGCACAAAACTTCACACACCACATTCAATCAGTCACAGAACCTTCTCCACACATTGCATAAATCTTGTGTTTTAGTTGTGTTTTTACCTTTCTTGAAAAAATAAAATATAATACACCAAATATTTTTCTGCCACCTTCAATATTAAAATGGTTACACAAAAATTCACCGATTTTGACAAATTTTTTTTGTAAACACACTGATGACAGCTGTCACAATACACTCTAACAAAATTGTTTTGAATGAAGTTAAAGACAATGAAGTGCTACTAGAGCCATCTTACAGAAAATAACAAATGAAATTTCTGGCCAATCCAATAGTTTGAAAGATTATTTTAAGCCACAAAATTGTGGACAGAAGGAAACTGGAAAACTGACTCTACGATTCATCTCTTCTTTGCAGGTGTTCGAGTGCCCTGCAACATCACTTAGAAAACACAAGGTGGGAGAAAGGAATCTGTTCTGAGGATGACCATGTCACTGAGAAGCTGTTTCCACACAAAGCAAGTAATTCAGAGGAGCAGTGTGTAGCTCATTCAGCATTTGGTTCACAGACATTTCTTGAGCAATCAAAGGTAATGGTAAGTCTCTACTTGAGATATAATACCGGAGCCCCCAAATCTCCAAGGATTTCATAGTCCAATTTTGAAATCAGACACACACATGCAACTAACTAAACACCTGAAACACGTTATATTATCCACAAGAATCAAATTCAACAAACTTAGTCTTCAATTTCTATATCCATTTTACAGTCAACCTCTAAGTGGGAGAAGCACAGATCTTGAATAAAGTTCCAGTTCACTAATCTCTGAAAGATATTTTAAAGATAATACCTTTTCTTTAAAATATGATTAACACAGTTTCTCTCACAGGACTTTCACAGGATGAAACAAAACATGAAACATGTACGATGGCCAGGAAATGGTGTTCAATAAATATTAGTTCTCTGAAAAAAAAAATGTAGGAACATACTCAGTTGCTTTATGTTTATAAAGAAAAATGTGCTTATATCAGAAGGAAAATTTCTATTCTGCTTACTGCTGCTGCTGCTGCTAAGTTGCTTCAGTCGTGTCCGACTCTGTGCGACCCCATAGATGGCAGCCCACCAGGCTCCCTCATTCCTGGGATTCTCCAGGCAAGAGTACTGAGGGGGGTGCCATTGGATTATATCTTTGGAGAAAAAATACAGAAAAGTTAAGGCAAAAAATCCCACCCTATTGGTTACAAAGCCACAATTCTGTTTACAAAGTATTCAAATGATGTAGCTTTCTTTTTATTTATCCTTACTCAAGTGGGTCTGCTCCATCTATTTCAACAGCTGCATTTCAAACTTGCAGACATCATCTATTTATATTTTTCACCTCAACAGCCCTTGTCTATTAGCAGTAACCTCACTTGCAGTGGTCCTCTATGATTATCTCCTATCTGGTAATACTCAAGGTTGAGAAGTTTCCCTTTAAGCCTAAAAGAAGTGAAGACTTAGCTACTACTTTGTATTTATTCCCACAAAGAAAATGTGTGCATGTATCTTCATGCAGAAAACATATCAATGATGGAAAATTAAACAGAGAACAACAATTTAGGTCTCAACAGCATTCTGGAACACAGAACATTAACACAGTTACCACTGGAGACACTTAAGTGTTGGTGAGGATGAGGAGGAGGAGGAGGAGGAGACAGTGATGAGGGTGTTAATTTCTACCATTTCCTGGATTATTATTATGTGTGAGTTATATGGATCTTCTCAGATACTTGCTTTGTAAAGTATTTAACCAAAGTGAAGCAAAGAGATTATAGAAAGTTGAGGTATAGAAGGATTCAGTAACTTGTTCAAGCCTACATAGTTCTAATATTTGGCAAATCCAGGATTTAAAACCAGTTTCCAATGGTTTCAAAATCCATATTTTCCCCACTTCTTCACAATGTCAACACAATAAACAGTCAATGAGAACCACACCGGTAATGAAACAACCATGGGGAAACTTATTTTTATTAGCATTTCCAGAGACACTGAGGAAAAAAATGTAAATTCTCATTTATATGATAGTCCAAACAGGAGAAAATTAAGACTTGGACTACAAGGTGTCTTTGCAAAAGCAATGGAAACTCATTTCCCTTCATAGAAAAGTCTCATCTCTTATTCCCTGCAAAGGTGTGCAAAGAATGAGGTTGGAATAATTCCCCCAAATTCCACCAGGACTTCCTAACTCATCCTGAATGGTATTTACAGTACTGAAGGTTAACTCTCTGAGGTTCTATCATAGCAGTTTTGAATTTTTGGAGATTCACAATCATCTGATTTCCCTCAAAAGTATTCTAAGTCAGTGATTGGGAGGAAGAGCACAATTCTGCAGTTCTAATAAACTTGCAGATGATGTCATGCTGTCCACAAGCCACATTTTGAACAGAAAAATTCTAAACCTAAGTCATAACACTGAAAGACCTACAGCAGGACCCCTACTTTGAAGTCCACAGAATCAACTAGTAGTCTTCAAAATGGATGTTTTGTCAGACTCTGACCACGAACACACTAAGCAATCCTTTGTGAGGCATGAAGAAAGAGAGGGAAATAAAAGACATAATCTACAAATAAAGATTTTTGTAAAATCAGCCATCTGCAAAAAAATAAATCCATCCAGTGGTAAAGTGTTGCTACTTCTAGACTACGCAACATTATGCTAAATCTTAGAAGGATTATCAAATAATGATCAGGCTGTTGTCCTCATGGAAAATACAATCTAGAAGAAAGGTTTAGAGCGATTTAACACTAAATTCAACGATAATAACTCTGGGTACAATGGGATGACAGTACCGACTGTAACAAAGATTTCTCAGTGGATTCTCACTTCTGGAAAACAGAGGAACGGGACAGGTTTTTAAACACGGGAAAATTAACAAAACTGCTTTTGTTGAATATGCAAAGTTTGGAAATTAACACCAACCCCAGCCATTGTGTTCCAAAGGTAGTGAAAGTTAGTTCACAGCTTTGTGCTTCAGTGCAAGTGAGACCTTGTTCCACCCCTTGCTGAAATAAAAAGCATGCATGTATATCCAAGTATATCTAAGAAGGTGTTTTTACTGCCTGATAGTAGAATGTGTCCCAGACATGCTCTATCAGCTATCTACTAGGCCCTTCAAAAAATGACAACCACAGTACAATACCAATCTTGGTGCCTGGGTCTAACTTTGCCCCTCCTACAATACTCAAGATTTAAGACAGTGCAAAAGCACACCTTTATCACCTTAGGAGAAGAAGACTGATGCCTAGCTAACAACTGATGACTACCCACAGGATTGGTAATCTGGGCTCTTTATTACAAACTCATTCTTTTTCTGAACAACCCACTCCACCACCACTACCCCAGACTAAGATCCCATGTCGACTACTCATGCAGCCTCAGATCTTATTCCATCACCCTGGCCTGGTATCCACCAGAAATTTGCCTTTGAAAGATCCCCAGTTAGCATGAGCATGTCACTGTTGGGGACTGTCTACCAAATTCAAGAGATGTTATTTTTCAGATTGAGATATACAAGTTAAAATTAATCATTTCCCCAGCCACTGAAAATGACAATGTTGAGTCATCTATCACTAAAAGAAAAAAAAAAAAAGCTTAAATCCTCCTATGCTATGCTATGCTAAGTCGCTTCAGTCGTGTCCGACTCTGTGCGACCCCATAGACGGCAGCCCACCAGGCTCCGCCGTCCCTGGGATTCTCCAAGCAAGAATACTGGAGTGGGGTGCCATTGCCTTCTCCATAAATCCTCCTAGTTGTTTTTAAATTTTATTAAGCAAAATTCCATGTTAGGTTGCATTATTAATATAAGCTGAAGCTATACATAAAATAAACAACATCGTTCTGAAGAAATAACTGCCAGTTAAAGATTTACCAACTTATAAATGTTGAACTCTGTTAATCTACTTTGCATTCAACCAAAAAAAAAAACACCCTACTATATGCATTCAATTAATATAGACACAGATTACAAAACAATAGAAAGAAAAATTAAGTAACTAAAGATAATGTCTAATAGGGTCAAGTTTTTCTAAAGCAGACCTCAAGAAAAATACTTGCCTCTACTAACTATGAGGGAAACATGAATTGTTTTCAGTGGTGTGAAATTATTTTGTCAAGATGGAAGAAATTTCATAGAAATTTCCTAACCTCACACAACAGGTAATTTCAAATGATTTTGCTTCCAAGGCTTCTCTGGCTTACTTTTTTTTTCTTAATGAAATACGATAAAATATTAATTCAAGATGCCAAGAGACATACACAAACAGAAACACTGCAGCACGTTTGTTCTAATATAATTGCAGGATGTTGGCTCCTCTCCTAGATAATTATTGCATTAGTTAGCGAGGCTTCCCTATAGGACCATGCAATTTTTTAAAGTAGTTAGACCAGATATCCTGTCCATGGGAAAGTCATTTATGTGCAGCCCCACATCAGCTGTACGTTTCTGGGAGATAACAAGGCTTTTGCCTACTCTGCTGTATTCCAAACCCCTATGTATATGGAACTTGCAGGCAACCAGCCAAAGATAGAGATGGAGAACAGCTGATAATTTCAAGCTAAATGATGTTAAAGCCCAGACAACTCCTCCAACCTTTCTCAAAGAACATTGACAGTAAACCTTTTCTTTTTTCTTGGGCTCTGACAGCCCCCTTTGAAAACAGTGAGAAATATCCTTCAGAAATGGGGTCATTTTACAGAGCCATCTCCCACATATTGGAAGTTGGCAGTCTGGAAAAGAAAAATCTGGGATCCAATCTATTCCTTTTGAGAAGCACAATCCAGGTACATCAAAGAAATGAATCCTTCAGAACAGCCACATCATGTCTGATCGATATAAAAGGATGCTTTGCAATTTCACACTTAATAAAACAAAGCGAAAATAACCTCAACTTTATTTCCCACTAAAATTCTACTAATCATCAGAGTCCATTTCCATTTAACTATAGGCGGGCACCTGGCTTCTGTCAGCCAGTCAGTCAGGCAGTGGCAAAAAGAATATGCTCAGTGATACCTAGACTCTGCTAACCTATTTCAGAATCAAGCTATGAGCTGTAAGCACAAAAGTTGATTAGGCATAAGTAGGTATAAAAACCAAACCAGCTCCAACCAAATATTCAATTCCAAGATGTTTAATGCTGATAAGAGACAACCTCTAACAGCTTTACAAAAAACATGCCATGGTAGCTATCAAGAGTTATTTTAAAGAATCTTACTCTACCTACAACCCAGTAAAGCCTCTGGTTCCCAAGATAATGCTCTGGCCTAGATTCTTATAATTTGTATATTTTTACATTTGGTTTCCTCCATGCGTGTCACACTGCTGCAAAATCTAAGCAACCTTAGAGCTGACCATGGCATCACAGGACACCCAGAGAGAAAGGTGATTTAACTAGTGTCACAGAACATGAGTTGGGAGGAGGATAAACCCCACACCCTGGTTACCTGTACTCATATCTATGAGTTTTCTGATATGGGGTAGTTCATTCCTTCAAATCTCATTTTACTATTTCAGAATCACAAATCCAAATAGCTGGAATACACCCTAAGAAGTTCTCCCACCTTAAACACTGAAGCAGTTGCTCTTTACTGGTTGCCCTGTCACAGTCCTTGCTTGGACTACTGCTCGAGACATAGAAACAGAATGTTTCAGAAACCATGCTCATCTACTAACAAAAATGACTTAATTTCTTTCACATTTGCAATTAAAAAAAAAAAAAGAAAAACCAATGGTCACCATTACGGAAAGCTGCCAGAGATCATTTTTTCATGCTCTTTTTCTACAGAACAACTGAATCAAACCATTCTGAAGTGATGACAATTACAGGAGTAAAACATTTATAGCATACATCTTTCCACATCCCAAATAGCTAAGGGCATCTAAAGCAGCCAACAATTACAGCTTTCTGCTTTAAGTACTGAACTTTTCCTAAAAAAAAAAAAAAAAAAAGTCATTGTCAATCTTGTAAAACTAAATAACTGCTGTATGCTTCATTTCTTTCTTCCTGCACAGCATTCCTATAATTTACAATTTTCTAAAAAAAGACATCACTAATAATCACATACATTCTGTCAAAGCTAGCAATAAAAAGTTCTGCTCTTAATCCTGATGTACAATAGAGCAGGACTTACTTCACAATCACCCTTGATGAGGTTCTTGAAAGGAAATAAATGTTGAATTCATATATAAACATATATGTGTGTGTGTATCAGTAAATGAAAACATACACACACATGTGTTATATACATTACAGAAGCGAAAGATACTTGGGTAATTTATTACCCTTAGCTAGGAAATGTGTGTCTTTAAGGAACATATATATGATATTAATTGATTATGCTTCTATTCCAACTTATGGAGATATAATTGACAAAATATTGTACGTATTTACGGCATACATGGGATGATTTGCTATCCCTATACATTATGAAACAATGATCACAATTGAGGTAATTAACCCACCCATCATCTCGCCTCACATAGCTACCTTTTGGGGAGGCAGGGGAGATGAGAACACATAAGCTCTACTCTCTTAGATTTCCAGGATACAGTACACTAACTACAATCCCATGTGTGTACTGGATCCCCAGAACTTATTCATTTTATAACAGAAACTTTATACCCTTGAACCAATATCTCCCCATTTCCCAACCGCTCAGATCCTAATAACCATCATTCTACCATCCGCTTCTGCAAGTTCGACTCTCTCATATTCTGTATATGATATCAAGCAATATTTGTCTGTGCCTGGCTTCCTTCACTTAGCATAATGTTTCAGCTTCACCCACCTTGTCACTAGTGGCAGGATTTCCATCTTTTTTTATGGATGAGTAATATTTCACTATGGCTATAATACATGTGTGTGCATGCATGTGTGTGTGGCCAGTAGTTCATGTCCAAAACTTTGCAACCCCATGGACTGTAGCCTGCCAGATCCCTTTGTTCATGGGATTTTCCCAGCAAGAATACTGGAGTGGGCTGCCATTTCCTTCCCCAGGAAAGTACACACCCACATGCACACACACAGCACACACATATATATGCATATATGTACACACACACACACGTTTTCCTTATTCATCCATCAAGGGACACTTATGTTGTTTTCATATCTTGACCACCATGAACAGTGCTGCAAAGAACAATGGAGTACAGATGTCTCCGAGATCCCGATTTCTTTTGGATAAATACTCAGAAGTGGGACCACTGGACCCTATAGAAGCTCTATTTTTATTCTTTGAGGAACCTCCATTCTGTCTTCAATAATGACTGTACCAAATTACAGGTCCACCAACAGGGCACGAGCCTTTCCCTTTCTCCATGCACTCGGCAACACCTCTTCTTAGTAACAGCCATTCTAACAGGTATGATGTCATACCTTGTTCTAGTTTAGATCTATATTTTCCTAATGCTCAGTGATATTGAGCATCTTTTTCAGGTACATATTGGCCATTTGTATGTCTTCTTTGATTCAATCCATTCAGGCTCTTTGCCAATTATTTATTTATTTGCTATTGAGTTGTATGATTTATATACTTTAATATGTATTTTATATATATTTTAGATATCAAATCCTTATCAGATAAATGCTTTGCAAATATCTTCCCCTATTCTGTAGGTTGCTTTTCATTTTGTTGACTAAAATGTGTATTCCTATAAAAATCTGCTATTCTCTTAGTTCTACCTAAAATAAAAACATGCATAACTATAAATAAGTGACAGAGGAAAATTGAGACTGTACTCAGAAAAAACGGAGACTCAATTTTAGATCAGATTGTATCTCTATGGTCTAAATTCTGATTTTTATGTTTAACCAATTTTTTTCTACAATATGGGATAGTAACATGTCAATTAGTGAAGTTTAATAAGAATTTAAAGAATTTATATAATTACACACCTAGTTTTACTGCTTTGCCTAAGATCATTGCCACCTCCAATAAAATACTTTTCATTAAAAAAGGCAATTTCTTCAGTCCTTTGATGGGACATAATTAGCTTTTCTGACATATCAAAGTCACCTTGTAACACTAACTCTTTGGTGTAACACTGAAGCCAGGTGTGCAGTTACATGCCTTTTTTCTTTACAGCACCAACAGAACTGTTGATGGATGCCTCTGTAGTTTAATATCTGACAGTAGGTGCAAGTAAGTAACATTTTTATTTAAAAAACTATAATATATGGTGATAATGAAGAGCAGAGGCAGCTTTTTCATTTACAACCTGTCTATAAATTTTGGCAGGAAATAGAAACTAATTTAATATGTTCAGTCTGAGGAAGTTACTCAGTTCTGAGAACATAGAGTCATACTTCAATTTCTCTAAACAGAATTATTCTCTCTGAAACGAACAAAACAATGATGTGGGACACCTAACTGATGTTTCCAAACTGACACAAAGTATTTGGCTAGTAGAAACACAGAGTTCTCACATATGCAAATGTACCACAATTATTATCATTACTAAATAAATCTTAATTTGCTGACCCTCACTACTTGCAAGCATTATTGGTATTTTTCAGAAAGTCATATAATGATCCCTCATAAAATATTGACACCTTTGGTGATATTCTTTGGTAAACTGACAATTACAGATTTCATTATATTTTTTAATTTATTTTCATTAAAAAATTTTTTTATACTTCATTTTAAATAGATACACCTTACAAAATTTCTACAGTGGACTCTTTTCATTTATATAACCTCTATCTTTAAATGAAGGGCTTTTCAATCAAGACTTCAGACCATGTTAAGGCAGTGTCCCCACCAGGTAAAATTTAATACCTTAACAGAATTTAAAATTTAATAAGTGGACTTGAGTGTTTGGAAGCAACCAGGCCTGGAGAGAGGGATCCTTATAAACATAATGAAACATCTCCTGGAATAGAGACAGGGGTACATCTTGTTAAAAGAAGTCAAATTAAAAAGTCAAAATGTGTACCTTTCCTTGCGTATTATCTGTTAGGTCTACATGTCTGCCAGGACCAAGGTAGCATGAGGTAACTGCCACTTACTTATGCTTTGCAGAAAACCAAAGTCCTTTAACTCAATGCAACAACCGCTTTGTCTATAAAATGTATCTTCAGTTATCTGTTGGCTAATAGTAGAAAAAAATTGGTTTGCTCAGTAAAAGTGTACTGAGCTTTTAAGGAAATAAAAAAAAAAGTTGCATTTAAACTAGATGCACCAAAACGTAGCTCTTATCAAGCACTGAGTTCAGGCAAATAGAGCTCTGTAAATAAGTCTCCATATTACTGCACTTTGAAAACAAATATTTAAGCCAAACTTAATACTTTTGAGCAATTATAATCAATAACTATATACAGTCAATATTGTCCTTTTGTTCACCACTCAACTAATAATCTACTGACTCAGGCAAGGATGGATACTGCTGTTTTCACAGATCCAGGTCAACATCTCTCAACTGGCATCGACTTTCAGTACAGTTCCCTCTTCACCCTGGGTCCTCTATAAGCTTTGGGAAAGGCCAACAAAGGAGTGGTTTCAGAAACTGAGGAAGGGCCCTGAAAGGGCTTTTAAGAAATTCCTGGTGGCTCAGAGGCTAAAAGGTCTGCCTGGAATGCAGGAGACCCGGGTTCGATCCCTGGGTTGGGAAGATCCCCTGGAGAAGGCAATGGCACCCCACTCCACTCTTGCCTGGAGAATCCCACGGATAGAGGAACCTGGTGGTTACAGTCTCTGGAGTTGCAAAGAGTCAGACACGACCTAGCAACAAAACCACCACTATATATAAAAACATATATATATAAATTCCCAATATATATATTGGGGCTTCCCTGGTGGCTCAGAGGTTAACGCGCCTGCCTGGAATGTGGGAGACCGGGTTCGATCCCTGGGTCGGGAAGATCCCCTGGAGAAGGCAATGGCACCCCACTCCAGTACTCTTGCCTGGAGAATCCCATGGAGGGAGGAGCCTGGTGAGCTACAGTCCATGGGGTTGCAGAGTCAGACACAACTGAGCGACTTCACTTTCACTCTTAGTAAACTAGTCCTCACAGGGACCCCAAAGGATTCTCCCTCTATAGTTGTTTCTCCTTCCTTGTTCAGCAGGATCCTTAGTGAGCTATCAACAAACTAGTACGTGCTGTAAGGTTTTCAAGGCCTTCTTCTGAATCCTACCTTTAAAATTCTTAAAGCCCATTCCCTTTTTACATACCTACAAAGAGATGTGATGAACTTTTAAAACACCCAAAATGGAATAAGAACTACTCTGAGAATAAAAATGTCATCTGTGTATAAATCACCAGATAGAAAATGTTACAGCAGAAACACAGCCTTCCTTTCACTGTCCTCTTTCAAGACATCCAACCAAAATCTCTTACCTTGTAGTTCAACGAGGCCCCATGGACCTGCAGCACAGGCATCAGGGGAGAACTTGTCAGAAATGCACAATCTCAGATCTACTTGAAACCTACCTAATCAGAACCTGCAACCTTAGGTGATGTGAATGACGTTCAAGGGCACTTCACCTAAAGATTTTCACAGGATGCTCTGCAAAGCGATTTATTTGAAAGACAGACTAAAAAGAAATGTGCCATCTTCATGCTCAGTGTGGACAAAGCCAAGAGAGCCATTTACTAGTCCTTGGATAAAGAACACACAAAAATATAAAACATTTTACAATGCATAGACTGGAAGAGGGGAGTGACCTTGCACTTATACACGTGCAAAGTTTCTTTTTGAGAAATGAATAATTCTAAGATTAACTTTTGGTGATGGTTGGATAACTCTCTCTCTATATATATACTAAAAATGACTGAATAATGCAGTTTAACTTGGTGAAATTTATGTGGGATATGTAATGTCTCAGTAGAACTGTTAAAAACATACACTAAACTTTTAAAATCATAAAAAGATCAAATAGCATTCATCATAAGGGAAATATAAATTAAAAACACCACAATATATCACTTCATTAGAATAGCTAAGAAAAATGAAAAAACTATTGCATATCCATACTGCTGCTGCTAAGTCGCATCAGTCTTGTCTAACTCTGTGCGACCCCATAGACGGCAGCCCACCAGGCTCCGCCGTCCCTGGGATTCTCCAGGCAAGAACACTGGAGTGGGTTGCCATTTCCTTCTCCAATGCGTGAAAGTGAAAAGTGAAAGTGAAGTCGCTCAGTTGTATCTGACTCTTAGCGACCCCATGGACTGCAGCCTACCAGGCTCCTCCGTCCATGGGATTTTCCAGGCAAGAGTACTGGAGTGGGGTGCCATTGCCTTCTCCACATATCCATACAATGGAATATTATTCTGCAATAGAAAAGAATAAACCACTGATTCACACAACTATGGGCCTCCCTGTGGCTCAGATGGTAAAGAATCACCTTTACTACAGGACATCTGGGTTTGATCCCTTGTTAGGAAGATGCCCTGGAGAAGGGAAAGGCTACCCACTCCAGTATTCTGGGCTGGAGAATTCCATGGACTGTATATTCCATGGGATCGCAAAGAGATGGACACGACTGAGCAACTTTCACTTTTACACAACTATGAGACTAAGTTTCACAAACATTATGGAATGACAGAAGCCAAGCCCCAGAGGATAATTTTTTATTGATATGAAGTTCTAGAACTAAGCTAGGGTGATAGAAATCAGTGCTATGGTTGCCTCTGGGGATGGAGGGTTTTCACCAGAAAGAGGTACATGGCAATGTATTCAAGTGATGGAAAAGTTCTACATTTTTTATTTAAGTGATGGTTACCCAGTGATTACATCTGGTAAAACACATTGTTTGTTTTTTAAAGTGGACCAAACGTTACAGACACCCCAACAAGGAAAAGAGACTCTTGCTTATAAGTATATAGATGAAATATCCAGATTACATGTCATTAAAATGCAAATTAAAAATACAATGATATACCACTACATAATCCTTGCTGCTGCTGCTGCTAAGTCAGCTCAGTCGTGTCCAACTCTGTGCAACCCCATAGACGGCAGCCCACCAGGCTCCCCCGTCCCTGGGACTCTCTAGGCAAGAACATTGGAGTGGGTTGCCATTTCCTTCTCCAATGCACAAAAGTGAAAAGTGAAAGCGAAGTCACTCAGTCGTGTCCGACTCTTCACGACCCCATGGAGGAGCCTACCAGGCTCCTCCACCCATGGGATTCTCCAGGCAAGAGTACAGGAGTGGGTTGCCATCGCCCTCTCCTTAGAATGGCCAAAATGTGGAACAATGACAAGAACAAATGCTACAGAGGATGTTTTTAAATCTCTGTCTTCTATTGTATGATAATTATACTACATCCATATATTCTGGAGGCCCTTTACAACCTGGGAAATAAAAATATTGTAGCTGGGTCTCCCTTCTCCTTACCTCCAATTTTGTAATGTTTTTTCCAGGTGAAATTTCTAATGGCTCTTTACTCTTTTTAAGCACCAAAACTTTTTTACTCTATATTTACTGTTTTTTTCCCCTAAAATTCTTCACAAGTGCTTACTTTCTGAAATAGAATGTACTTATTTCATCTCTTTCTGTACAAAATTTCAATCATTAAGGGCTTAGAGTACCCTGATAGAATGCAGGGCTATCTTGAGAGGTATTTGTGTTAAAGGAGGCTATTTATTGTCTGCTCTATATGAGAGCTCCTACGCTAGTAGCTTTGTTTTTATTCCTCTCTGCCTTACGTATTTCCTATTAGCCTATTTCCTCTTTCCTTGCTAGCTGCCTACTATCTTTTCTTTCTATTTGCCTTTAGAATCATAACATGGACTCAGGTGTATTTTCTGCAAAGACATTCCACAATCCCTCCACCTGATGTCATTTCTAGTCACTCTCTCACAGAGCATCCTGGTTTTTATCCTTTCTTACCACATTATAATTATATACTCTTTTGGCTTTGTTTGATTTTTCTGGTTTGTTACTGTCTCCTGACTCAAGCAGGCTTCATCAGTGTCATTTAGCATTAAATACTAAGCAGCTTAAAGGGTGTCTGGCACAAAACATATACTTAAGAAAGTGCTGGGGGCGGGGGTAGGGTATTTGGTTGGACAAATGAATAATGAATAGCTGGGGGAAGCAGGGATTTGACAGTTAGATAACTGAGGCTAAATATCCCACTTCAGTAAGCTGGATGGTTGCAGACCACGGGTGTAGGCCCTCTGAGCTAGAGCTCCCCCACTTGTTAAAAGGACGCTATGTCTTAATGCATCATGTATCACTGCTGTGAGGACTGAATAGGCTCCAAACCTTCTTTATGGAAAGAGGCTACTAATGAAGCCCAGTCATTGTGTGAACTAACCAGTAGGCCTTGAGTAAGATTCTCAGTGTAACCCTTTTAATGCATATTTTAGATGCCCAGGTTTTTGAGATGTGAGATCTCTATCTATTAATTGATTTTATTATTCAGTTATGATCTTATAGTAATGGTTATAATATGCCTATTTATTGGTTATTTATCTAATAGGTAGCTACCTAGATTGACAAAATACTCTTAGTGCTTATTAAAGTCAAACCAAGAAAAACCTCTGTACCCCTCCCAACCTTTTAGAAACTGTTTGAACACTGTTTACTCTCTAGATCTAAAAAGCAAATAAAGACAATATATACAGGGAGAATGGAGTTTAGGAGATGCAGTTCTCAGTAAGAGACTTAGTCTACAAATGACTTAAAAAACAAGACAAAGAAAGTGCAGAGTTCAAGTAAGTACTTGCCAAATTAGGTAAATGAAAATCACACACACAATTATCCAAATATCTGAGTAGCACAGAGCTAGAGCCAACCCAATTAGAGAATAGCACAAAGAATTTATTACGATTAGCTTCTTTGAGTAAGCACATGGCCTTTAACAACTTCTGCCCTAACAGATATTAAGCGGCGAGACAGCAGCTGAGGCATATTCTTCGGGACTTAAACACACGGAATAACAAGTGGAGACAACAGCACAGCTGGCCGCACAGAGAACTGAGAGCAAAACGAAACAACTACACACAAATCAGTAGCTTATTTTTTTGTCCAAAGCATTTTGTAGCCATGGGCAAGAGTCACTGATGAGACTTTCTAAACCAGCCTGCACACACAGAAACCCCCAAAGTCACTGATCACTAAATTCTAACTAAAACCTTTCAGGCAAAACTTCTCCTCTTTCTTGGTGAGATATTTTCTATACACTTATATGGTTATATATACCTGTATCACATGTCACATATATAATTACATCTATCAAACACATGTGCATATAAATTTGGCAGGTGAGTTCTAAATCAATGGTTATAGGTTCCTTTATTCTTTAAATGATTTTCTGTATTTTGTGGATTTCTCAGAGTGTTATACTCTTTTGGAAAAGAAAATCAAGGAGTGTATTTTTATGACAAAACTTTTAATCTGATTTTGAGCGTTAAAGGGTAGGTATATCTGAAACACATACATGTTTCTCTTTTTGTTTTGGGGGTTTTAATGTTAGACTTTTTTTTTTTTAACTGTTTAGTAATACTGGATTATTGGAGAACTGTGGGAATATCTATCCATTTTAATGACAGTGCTTTAAAAGTCTAGACTTTTTCTTCCACATTCTCTTCAAGAGTAAAGGGGCAAGAAGCTTTAAAAACAGGCTTTGGTACTGATTATTGCAAGTAGACCTGAAGAGCCACTGGCCTGGCATATACTAGAAAAGATCTCATAGCTCCATCTAGCTCCAGACTAGGGAATTCAGAGAATAATATAGAATTACATCCAACAGGACTACCTAAACATAAAAGGGAAATCAGGAACAGTCAAAATGAACCTATTATGCAAGCACTGAGTTTATAAGTGCAGGAAGTTTGTCAATTAACACTGATTAAAAAGAATATTCATTAGGTAATTGACAGTTGATTTTCTAAATAAAGAAATCATTCATATCATTATTTACTTTTTAGCACTTCAGGTTTTAAAAATAGAACAGACAAATGAAAATGGATTAGAACTAAACTTTTGTTTCCTGTTGAAAATTCTCTCCTGTCTCATACATTGTTCAGAGTGTTCTGAATTCTGCCTTGAGATCAGGAAAACAAAGAGGAAGCCACTTCCAAAGTTAAACTGTAGGATAAATCAGGATATGATGCAGAAATATGACATGATTAGTGTCTTTAAAAAAAAAATCTAAACAATAGAATCTGTTTTGAGTTGTTTATAGTCTACAATAAATCAAAAGGAAATTTACACAAAGTCTCCAAAAGAAGTTTATGTAAGAACGTAATTACAATTTGTGAACAATCTCCAAGTGACTCTTTCATACAAGAACACAAAAATAAGCAGTCAGTAAAATTAAAAAACAATTAATGAAAATCCAGATAGGAAAATGGCTTTGGTCCTAACTAAAGAAATACTGGGAATAACAATGGACTTGAAACAGAGAACTATCAAAGTAAATTCAAATCGAATCATACCACATCAAAACATATGGAATTGGAGTCTGCATTTGATATTACACAATTAAACAGCAGCATAATTCCTTAATTGTGATGTTTCTATAAAATATTTTCAAATAGTTTAAACATTTTAATAATGGACAGGCAGTTTCACATTTCTCTAAATATCATTCCTGAGAAGTTCAAACATAAAAATCCCTGAAACCAAAACAAATTGGCATTTAACCCAATTTGACTAGTCAGATGCCAAATAAAATATTCAAAAGACACAGAGGAAACATTCTGTATAATTCTGTACATTTCTTTCTTAACTTTAAAAACAAACTCAGTGTTTATTATTTTGGTCCCCTTGAAGTGCAACAACAAAATTTCTACCTTAGTTTTATACAGCAATATATATTAATAAAATAGTATATGCTGCTGCTGCTGTCGCCTCAGTCGTGTCCGACTCTGTGTGACCCCATAGACGGCAGCCCACCAGGCTCCTCCGTCCCTGGGATTCTCCAGGAAAGAACACTGGAGTGGGTTGCCATTTCCTTCTCCAATGCATGAAAGTGAAAAGTGAAAGTGAAGTCACTCAGTCATGCCTGACTCCTAGCGACCCCATGGACTGCAGCCTACCAGGCTCCTCCGTCCACAGGATTTTCCAGGCAAGAGTACTGGAGTGGGGTGCCATTGCCTTCTCCAAAAATAGTATATAATTGTTCATTATTCTTGCAAACTCAACATGAATGTACGTCTTCCAAATTTTAGGAATGTGATCAGGGGACCCTAACCAGCTAGGACAGCTCTGATCATAAAGCACATATTAAATGGGTCAGAGCTTCCAGCTAAGTTCCTATTGGAACTACTAACACAGCCATGTAAACATCTAGACATATAATATGATGGGGATAATTATGATTTCCAGGCAAATCTTTTCCACTCTCCCCTAAGCTTTAATTCCATTGATGAACTTCTTAATGCTTAGCACATAAGCAAAATGAGCATTTGGTTAAAAAGAAAAAACATGGATTGATTAATTTCACTTCTGAGTGGTAGCATATCTGCTGTAGTTGACTAGTTTTTCTGGTTCTAGTCACTAGACTCACTCATTCATTTTAAATCTACTTTTTTCAACCTATATTCTATGCTACTATCCAGGGTCACACTTTTATCTCAGGGCGAGGTTATCTTAGAAGTCTCCAAATTGGCTTTAGCAAATTGCCAGTATCCTCAGGCTCAGTTCCAACTGGCCCATATCTTCCTGGTTAATCCTGGTGTTCCTCATAACTGATGTTTGTTCAACAATGTAAAAATTCTCCCACTGCAACCTTGCAACACCCTATCTTGTAAGCCTGGCATTCACGTTTCTCCCAGAGTATCTTATGATCTCCCCATTGCTGCTCCTGTCCTTCAGCTTTGATTATCAACTCTGTCCCTGCTATGGCTGAAGTGTATTCCTTATCTAGAATGGCTTTTTCACGTCTACTGGCCAATGAAGACCCTCCCTGTCCATCAGACTCAATTCTTATTTTCATAATGACATTTTTCCATGATAGCCCTACCCCAGCATATTGTCTCATTCTTCAAAACCCCGACAGCATCTCTCTGTATTACTCACCTGCCCGTAAATAAAAATACATAAGCCCTGTGATTTGTGGGTGTGGCTTCTCTCTCTCGCTGGAATACAGGCCTTTCAAGATAGACATCATAAAACTCAAGGATAGTGTTTAGTAATGAAAAGCCCATAGTTTTGGGATATAAACAAACTGGTTGTGTGAATTTCATTTTCCTCATCTATGATGTGGAGACAAGGCTACCTGAATCTGTATGGGGAGGATTAAATCCAGCACACGCTAGAGATTTATTTACAACGTACCAGTCCCTCCCAGTACCTGCAGTGCCAAAACTTAGCAGGCCAACAGTGCTGACATTTGGTGGGTACCCTTAGAAATATTCAAATTAATTATTTTCTTTTTAACTTCAGCAAGGGATACTCTGAGTTACAGTTACAGTAAGAGGTATTTTGGTAGTTATCCAATTAACTGTCATGCTTAGCACTGTGGTTGGCTTGCAGCCTGACAGCATACTTAGTTGACTAGCTTCTCAAAGTAAGGGAACTTCTTCTGCCACCTCAGTGAAAGTGCTCATTTGAAGCCCTCAGAAAAGAGAACCAGAACAGGAGAGAGAGAGTAGACCTATGCATGTAAAACAAAAGCCTCACTTTACCAGTGTGCCCAGGTAGCTGTGGAAACTGCTAGGGAGGGTACAGCACTGACTTTTGCAATCAACTCTCATATCAGCTGTAGCCCCGAGAGAAAATACCATGCTAACAACTGATTAAAAGAACAGAAAACAGAGAGCCAACTGGATGTTATCCATCTACAGCTATTATGGAGAAAGGAACATTTTGATATTTAAGGATGAACTAAACATGAAAAATACCACACATGCCTCTTAAAAACTTAATTCCAAAACACTTGAGGAGTAAGGGAAGGGAGCACAAAGATGTTTAAGGCAGAGAAAGACTGAATACCTACATAGTTTTGTTTTCTCTTATCATTTTCAGTATCTTTGATTCCTGTAAAGAAAGATGTTAATCAGTTCCATGTCTGAGTCCAGTGTTATAAGACTGAAGAAAAAGAATCCTAGCCAACAAAAGCTGTCTACATTAAATGAACCTCATACTACATCAAAGAAGGCAAGAAAATATTTTGTTTTCTTAGGTTCTATGTATTCCAAAATACAGTTCTCTCTAAAGACAAATTCAACCAAGGCTCAATTTTATATTTGGCAAAAAATAGAAATTACCCCGACCTAACAATTTTTTTTTTGTTGATCCAGCTTTGTTTTTTTATATGAAGGATATTTAGGGGAATCTTTATCTTAGAAAGATCAGAAATAGAATTATACCTTTAATTCAACATTTTTTCTAATTTTAGTTATGAATCGCATCAAAATCTCTTGGGGTCAGGCAGGGGAGCCAGTGAAGACTACTGGACCCCTCACAGAATTATTAAATGAAAATCTTTTAACATGTTCCGCAAGTGGAACGTGGGGAACTACCATGAGGTATCATCTCACACTGGGCAGAATGGCCATCATCAATCTTTTAACATGTTCCCAGAAGTCTGAAAAACAATGAAATGAACAGAAAGATAGAAAAAGACTCATTTCTAATGGTGGTATAGAGTACAAACAATCATATCATACAATGCCTCCTTGTTTACACAAACCAAACTTGATCAATGTAAAAAGCAGATACCTGGTTGAAATAAAAGTGTTTAAGAGGAAAAATATATCTACACAGCAGCAGCCTAAAAAGTATGCATCACAGTGGTCAGATACAGATAATATTTCATTATACCTTTCTAGTAACGATTTTCACATTTTGTACTCCGATTCTCTGCTGTTAGCTGTTAAACACGAACTGACAACCAGCAGTCACATCCTCTTTCCACCTAGTCACCATAGAATGGAATTTTAACCATAAATGCAGGGTCTCAACCTGACCCAACTCAACAATGGCCCCATGTGACCCATTCTAACACAACAAATTAAGAAATTCTAAATTACCAATTCAGAATACTCCATCTACATCCTGTCTAAATCCACAGTAATAATAATCCATTAAAAAATAGTAATAACACTATTAAAATACTATTATAAATCCATAGTAATAATAAATCCATAAAAATAAATAATCCAAAAAAATCCAAAAAATAAATCCATAGTAATAACAAAGTAGTATTAATATTAAATTCAATAAAACTACAAGCCCTCCTAGGAAGTTGTAAAAGTAACAACTTTGTTAGGGTATTTTAAAAGGAAAACTCAAATTCTTAGGACTTCAGGGTCTTCCTCATATGAAATGTAGTGGTGGGGGGAATATTGGATGATTTGATTTCTAAGGGTTTTCTAGATTTAAGTTCTATTTTTGAAGCATGATCATAGATAATTTTTAAACCTTATATATTACATTCTTCTACCACATTATCATCCTTTATAGGTACAAAGGGTTAATTTCAAAAATATACAAGTGTACAAATACCAGAAAAACAACCCAATTAAAAAGTGGGCAAAAGACCTAAACAGACATTTCTCCAAAGAAGACATTCAGATGGCTAATAACACACGAAAAGATACTCAACATGGCTCATTATTACAGAAATGCAAATCAAAACTACAATGAGATATCATCTCACACTGGGCAGAATGGCCATCATCAAAAAATCTACGAACAATAATGCTGGACAGGGTGTGGAGAAAAGGGAACCCTCTGGCACTGTTGGTGGGAATGCAAATTGATACAGCCACTATGGAAAACAGTATGGAGATTCCTTAAAAAACAAGGAAAAAACCCACCATATACCCAGTAATCCCACTACTAGGCATCAGTTCAGTTCAGTTCAGTCGCTCAGTCATGTCCGACTCTTAAAACCCCATGAATTGCAGCACGCCAGGCCTCCCTGGCTATCACCAACCCCCGGAGTTCACTCAGACTCACATCCATTGAGTCAGTGATGCCATCCAGCCATCTCATCCTTTGTCGTCCCCTTCTGCTCCTGCCCCCAATCCCTCCCAGCATCAGAGTCTTTTCCAATGAGTCAACTCTTCGCATGAGGTGGCCAAAGTACTGGAGTTTCAGCTTTAGCATCATTCCTTCCAAAGAACACCTAGGACTGATCTCCTTCAGAATGGACTGGTTGGATCTCCTTGCAGTCCAAGGGACTCTCAAGAGTCTTCTCCAACACCACAGTTCAAAAGCATCAATTCTGCACTCAGCTTTCTTCACAGTCCAAATCTCACATCCATACATGACCACTGGAAAAACCATAGCCTTGACTAGACGGACCTTTGTTGGCAAAGTGATGTCTCTACTTTTGAATATGCTATCTTAAGCATCTTTTAATTTCATGGCTGCAATCACCATCTGCAGTGATTTTGGAGCCCAAAAAAATAAAGTCTGACACTGTTTCCACTGTTTCCCCATCTATTTCCCATGAAGAGATGGGACCGGATGCCGTGATCTTCATTTTCTGAATGTTGAGCTTTAAGCCAATTTTTTCACTCTCCACTTTCACTTTCATCAAGAGGCTTTTTAGTTCCTCTTCACTTTCTGCCACAAGGGTGGTGTCATCTGCATATCTGAGGTTATTGATATTTCTCCCGGCAATCTTGATTCCAGCTTGGGTTTCTTCCAGTCCAGAGTTTCTCATGATGTACTCTGCATAGAAGTTAAATAAACAGGGTGACAATATACAGCCCTGACGTACTCCTTTTCCTATTTGGAACCAGTCTGTTCCAACAAGAACCTATTTGTCCCATGTCCAGTTCTAACTGTTGCTTCCTGACCTGCATACAGATTTCTCAAGAGGCAGGTCAGGTGGTCTGGTATTCTCATCTCTTTCAGAATTTTCCACAGTTTATTGTGATCCACACAGTCAAAGGCTTTGGCATAGTCAATAAAGCAGAAATAGATGTTTTTCTGGAACTCTCTTGCTTTTTCGATGATCCAGCAGATGTTGGCAATTTGATCTCTGGTTCCTCTGCCTTTTTTAAAACCAGCTTGAACATCAGGAAGTTCATGGTTCATGTATTGCTGAAGCCTGGCTTGGAGAATTTTAAGCATTACTTTACTAGTGTGTGAGATGAGTGCAATTATGCAGTAGTTTGAGCATTCTTTGGCATTGCCTTTCTTTGGGATTGGAATGAAAACTGACCTTTTCCAGTCCTCTGGACACTGCTGAGTTTTCCAAATTTGCTGGCATATTGAGTGCAGCACTTTCACAGCATCATCTTCCAGGATTTGAAATAGCTCAACTGGAATTCCATCACCTCCACTAGCTTTGTTCGTAGTGATGCTTTCTAAGGCCCACTTGACTTCACATTCCAGGATGTCTGGCTCTAGGTCAGTGATCACACCATCGTGATTATCTGGGTCGTGAAAATCTTTTTTGCACAGTTCTTCTGTGTATTCTTGCCATCTCTTCTTAATATCTTCTGCTTCTGTTAGGCCCATACCATTTCTGTCCTTTATTGAGCCCATCTTTGCATGAAATGTTCCTTTGGTATCTCTGTTTTCTTGAAGACATCTCTAGTCTTTCCCATTCTGTTGTTTTCCTGTATTTCTTTGCATTGATCGCTGAAGAAGGCTTTCTTATCTCTTCTTGCTATTCTTTGGAACTCTGAATTCAGATGTTTATATCTTTCCTTTTCTCCTTTGCTTTTCGCGTCTATTCTTTTCACAGCTATTTGTAAGGCCTTCCCAGACAGCCATTTTGCTTTTTTGCATTTCTTTTCCATGGGAATGGTCTTGATCCCTGGTCTCCTGTACAATGTCACGAACTTCATTCCATAGTTCATCAGGCACTCTATCTATCAGATCTAGGCCCTTAAATCTATTTCTCACTTCCACTGTATAATCATAACGGATTTGATTTAGGTCATACCTGAATGGTCTAGTGGTTTTCCCTACTTTCTTCAATTTCAGTCTGAATTTGGTAATAAGGAGTTCATGATCTGAGCCACAGTCAGCTCCTGGTCTTGTTTTTGCTGACTGTATAGAGCTTCTCCATCTTTGGCTACAAAGAATATAATCAATCTGATTTCAGTGTTGACCATCTGGTCGTGTCCATGTGTAGAGTCTTCTCTTGTGTTGTTGCAAGAGGGTGTTTGCTATGACCAGTGCATTTTCTTGGCAAAACTCTGTTAGTCTTTGCCCTGCTTCATTCCATATTCCAAGGCCAAATTTGCCTGTTACTCCAGGTGTTTCTTGACTTCCCACTTTTGCATTGCAGTCCCCTATAATGAAAAAGACATCTTTTTTGGATGTTAGTTCTAAAAGGTCTTGTAGGTCTTCATAGAACTGTTCAACTTCAGCTTCTTCAGCGTTACTGCTTGGGGCATAGACTTGGATTACTGTGATATTGAATGGATTGCCTTGGAAAGGAACAGAGATCATTCTGTCATTTTTGAGATTGCATCCAAGTACTGCATTTCGGACTCTCTTGTTGACCATGATGGCTACTCCATTTCTTCTGAGGGATTCCTGCCCGCAGTAGTAGATATAATGGTCATCTGAGTTAAATTCACCCATTCCAGTCCATTTCAGTTTGCTGATTCCTAGAATGTTGACATTCACTCTTGCCATCTCTTGTTTGACCACTTCCAATTGCCTTGATACATGGACCTGACATTCCAGGTTCCTATGCAATATTGCTCTTTACAGCATCGGACCTTGCTTCTATCACCAGTCACATCCACAGCTGGGTATTGTTTTTGCTTTGGCTCCATCCCTTCATTCTTTCTGGAGTTATTTCTCTACTGATCTCCAGTAACATATTGGGCACCTACTGACCTGGGGAGTTCCTCTTTCAGTATCCTATCATTTTGCCTTTTCATACTGTTTATGGGGTTCTCAAGGCAAGAATACTGAAGTGGTTTGCCATACTAGGCATATACCCTGACAAAACCAAAATTTAAAAAGACACATGTAAACCAATGTTCATTGCAGGTTTATTTATAATAGCTAGAACATGGAAGCAACCTAGACGGCCGTTGAAAGGTGAATGGATATATATATATATGTATATATATATATATATATATATGTATATGTGTATATATATGTGTGTGTGTGTGTGTGTGTGTGTATAAATACACACACAAATACATACAGAATGGAATATTACTCAGCCATAAAAAGGAACACATTTGAGTCAGTGACAATGAGGGGGATGAACCTAGAGCCTATTATACAGAGTGAAGTAAGTCAGAAAGAGAAAAGCAAATATTGCATACCAATGCACATATATGGAATCTAGAAAGATGGCACTGATGAACCTATGTGCAGAGCAGCAATGGAGACGGACATGGAAAACAGACTTATGGACACAGCTGGGGTGGAAGAAGGAGAGAGGGGGAGGTATGGAGACAGTAACATGGAAACATACATTACCATATGTAAGATAGATAGCCAACAGGAATTTGTTGTATGACTCAGGGAACTCAAACTGGGGCTCAGTAACAACTTAGAGGGCTGGGATGGGAGGGAGGTGGGAGGGATGTTCAAGTGGGAGGGGACATTGGTAAACCGATGGCTAATTCATGTTGATATTTGGTGGAAACCAGTGCAATACTGGGAGAAGGCAATGGCATCCCACTCCAGTACTGTTGCCTGGAAAATCCCATGGATGGAGGAGCCTGTTAGGCTGCAGTCCATGGGGTTGGTAAGAGTCAGACATGATTGAGTGACTTCACTTTCACTTTCCACTTTCATGCATTGGAGAAGGAAATGGCAACCCACCCCAGTGTTCTTGCCTGGAGAATCCCATGGACGGAGAAGCCTGGTAGGCTGCAGTCCATGGGGTCCCACAGAGTCGGACACAACTGAAGCGACTTAGCAGCAGTCCAATACTGTAAAGCAATTATCATTCAATTAAAAATAGTAGTATAGTGAAGCCTCTCAGTTGTGTCCGAATTTTTGAGACCCCATGGACTGTAGCCTACCAGGCTCCTCCATCCATGGGATTTTCCAGGCAAGAGTACTGGAGTGGGTTGCCATTTCCTTCTCCAGGGGATCTTCCAAACCCAGGGATCAAACCCAGGTCTCCTGCATTGTAGGCAGATGCTTTTACCATATGAGCCACCAAGGAAGTCACTCAATTAAAAATAAATAAACTTAAAAAAAGATGGTATATAAATTACTTAATCCCTAAAATCTCAGTTCTCCCATTTATAAAACAAAGATCCTAACAGTCCTAATACTAACCTAGTGGAATTATTGTGAAGGTTAAATAAAATGAAGGTCTTAAAGCATTGATCATTATCTTTGGCTCACTGTATATACTCAATAAATAATTTCATATATTATTTCATATAAATTTCATATATATAATTTCATATATAGTTTTAAATGTTTGCCAACAAAGTATGTCAAATTCACTGGCAACTAAGCACAGTCCCTTTACTTTCATGAAGTCCAGTTGGGCCAAGACAAAAGAGAGGGTTAATAAATACCTCACCTGAGTAGAGAGAGACCCAGCTGAAGTCTTCATGTAACCCCATCACCACCCCCGGAGTGAGTGACATTTGGAGATGTGTTTTCTAAAATACTCTTGCTTTAACTAGGATGAAACACACCTAGAATGTTTCCTCTGTGGGAGCACTCATCCCATCAAGGCCCAAAACGATCTCTCTAAGACCTATTCCACAAGAACGTCTTGCCAGTACGAGATAGTCCTTTCTTTCATATGCTTCTGATCATGGAGTGTCTACGTCAGTCAGTTTCAACATCTCAAACACATCCAGTTTGCCTTATAGCATCAGTTAAAGATCAGCAGAGCAGTGGTGGGATTTTCTTCTCCTCTCTCTTCTTTTTTTCTAAACAACCAAATAAAACCCATTCAAAACAGACACACGTCTGCTAAACACATGCCTGGAGACTGAAAGAAGCTAAGTGAAATGAAGTGGCAAAATGTATACAATGGTCAGGGATTACTCTTTCATTACTATTATCAAATTTCACAATTAAAAAGTCAATAGGGGTATAATATTTATTCAGGGGACACAAAGCACATGGAACAATGCTCAAAGGTGCATTTTAAACACCTTCAAACACATTAAGGGAGCCAAAGTTATAAGACAATAAAAATACTATTACAGCCCATTAAGCATGTTGTAATGGTGCTTAGGGATGATGCAGTCATGCTTTGCAAAAAGTTATTTTCACCCTTCTCCCTGAGAGGAAATTCAGTGCAATCCAGATATTCTCAGACAGGAAGATATACAAACATTCCCAGATTATACAGAAAGGTATTTCACCACCAGTGCAGACCTCAAGCACTAATTTGAGTGCTGAGAATGTGTAGAAGTATAATAAACTAGAATGGAGGACAAACTGAAAAATGGCTTGTTTTTTGCTTTTTTCTTTAAATGCTTAAGCCACTCCAATTTGTCAGGGTCAAAAATTGAAAATTAATTAGGTCAAAGGTTCAGCTTTTCAATATTTTGCATTAATTTCTGAAAAATAAATATGTCCTTTACCACAACACTGCTTAACAAGGACAAACTTTTTAATAATAGATATAATAGTTCAAATTATGAACTGACTATTCATAGAGTGGTTTTCAATTTTTCTGTTTTCACCCTATACCAACTCAGTGGAGAACATAATCTAATATCTTCACTATTAATGATTGCTACGGATTGGACTATTTTCATTGCTCCATTTCCAGCACCAAGAATAGTGCTGGCACCTGATAAATAGGTGATTAATAAATGTTTCTTTTAACATATTATTGAATAATTATCTACATGTATATTTATGGATAGATAGAGGTATGAATATATGGATGTGTTTATGAGTGCTAAGTCACTTCAGTCATGTCCAGCTCTTTGCAACCCTATGGACTGTAGCCCACCAGGTTCCTTTGTCCATGGAATTCTCCAAGCAAGAATACTGGAGTGGGCTGCCATGCCCTCCTCCAGGGGATTTTACACACAAACACAAATTTGTATATAAATTTGTGGGGAAATTTAAGGGGAAGGAAGAGAGCTCATATGTTTTAAGCAACAACTATGTGCCCAGCTCTTGGTGTTCTCCTTACATAATTTCACTTAACCTTCATAGTAATTCACAGAGTAACCAAAAGTTCACAGAGAATAAGCAGTCAGAATACATAGCAATCAGAGCCATAGTTTAAAAATGATGCAAAAACCTTTGAACTCCCTAGATCCATTTGACTCTTAAGGCTCCAATGCATTTGGTGATTCAGCCTTCCTCCTATGGCTATAAAGTGAAAGCGAAAGTGAAGTCGCTCAGTAGTGTCTGATTTTTTGCAACCCTATGGACTGTAGCTCTGTAGCACACCAGGCTCCTCTGTCCATGGGATTTTCCAGGCAAGAATACTGGAGTGGGTTGCCATTTTCTTCTCCAGGGGATCTTCCCGACCCAGGGATTGAACTCAGGTCTTCTACATTGCAGGCAGACTCTTTACCCTCTGCACCAGGAGGGAATCCCAGGGCTATAAGAAATAGTCAAGCAATTCAGAGCAAAATACAATAACACAGCAAAATATTAGAAATACTGGGCATCTGAAGGAACCTATGTGCTATACATTAATATTTCATCATGATGATCTGGTACAAGTTCTCACTCAATAACCATGATGAGAATGAGTGGGGAGACCTGGTAGATTGGGGAGCGATCTCTGACCATAGGCAGGATTTGTCTAGAAAGCAAGGATTTCATGCTGGTCAGGACATCTGGAGTCATTTAGTTTTCATGATAGCCAAGGTTCAAAGATAAAGGAACAAGAGTGTGGGGTCACAGAGCTCTTAACAGTGGAACTGCATTCCCTGTATCCCTGACTCTCACCAGTCCAACATACTCACAGGGGGATTCATTCTCCTTCCACCTCTATCAATGATTCTCAATCAATGGCAATATCTGGTCACATATTTTTATTGTCACAAAAGGAGAGTGCTCCTGGCATTTAGTGGGCAGAGGCCAGGAATCTGCCAAACATAACATAATATACAGGACAGCCTCCCTCATTGAGAAGATTAATCTGGTTCCAATCATCAATAGTGCCAAGACAGGGAAATCCTGACCTATATGGTCAATATCCAAAGCACTCACAAATACAGAGAAGAGCTAACACCTATCCTACTCAAACTCTTCCAGAAAATTGCAGAGGAAGGTAAACTTCCAAACTCATTCTATGAGGCCACCATCACACTAATACCAATACCAGACAAAGATGCCACAAAAAAAGAAAACTACAGGCCAATATCACTGATCAACATAGACGAAAAAACCTTTAAAAAAAATCTTAGCAAACAGAATCCAACAACATATTAAAAAGATATGACCAAGTGGGCCTTATCCCAGGGATGCAAGGATTCTTTAATATCTGCAAATCAATCAATGTAATATACCACATTAACAAATTGAAAGATAAAAACCATATGATTATCTCAATACATGCAGAAAAAGCCTTTGACAAAATTCAACATCCATTTATGATAAAAACACTCCAGAAAGCAAGAATAGAAGGAACATACCTCAACATGATAAAAGCTATATATGACAAACCCACAGCAAACATTATCCTCAATGGTGAAAAATTGAAAGCATTTCCCATAAAGTCAGGAATAAGACAAGGTTGCCCACTCTCACCGCCACTATTCAACTTAGTTTTGGAAGGTTTGGGCACAGCAATCAGAGAAGAAACAGAAATAAAAGGAATCCAGACTGGAAAAGAAGAAGTAAAATTCTCACTGTCTGTAGATGACATGATCCTCTACATAGAAAACCCTAAAGACTCCACCAGAAAATTACTAGAGCTAATCAATGAATACAGTAAAGTTGCAGGATATAAAATTAACACACAGAAATCCCTTGCATTCCTATACACTAAAAATGAAAAAACAGAAAGAGAAATTAAGGAAACAATCCCATTCACCATTGCAACGAAAAGAATAAAACACTTAGGGATAAATCTACCTAAAGAAACAAAAGACCTATATATAGAAAATATAAAACACAAATGAAAGAAATCAAAGATGACAAAAATAGATGGAGAAATATACCATGTTCATGGATTGGAAGAATCAATATAGTGAAAATGAGTATACTACTCAAAGCAATCTATAGATTCAAGGCAATCCATATCAAGCTACCAATGCTATTTTTCACAGAACTAGAACAAAAAATTTCACAGTCTGTATGGAAATACAAAAAAACTCAAATAGCCAAAGCAATCTTGAGAAAAAAGAAAGGAACTTGCCTTACTTCAGGCTATACTACAAAGCTACAGTCATCAAGACAGTATGGTACTGGCACAAGACAGAAATATAGATCAATGGAACAAAATAAAAAGCCCAGAGATAAATCCATGCACCTATGGACACCTTATATTTGACAAAGGAGGCAAGAATATACAATGGAGAAAAGACAATCTCTTTAACAAGTGGTGCTGGGAAAACTGGTCAACCACTTGTAAAAGAATGAAACTAGAACACTTTCTAACACCATACACAAAAATAAACTCAAAATGGATTAAAGATCTAAATGTAAGACCAGAAACTATAAAACTCCTAGAGGAGAACATAGGCAAAACATTCTCTGACATAAATCACAGCAGTATCTTCTATGACCCAACTCCCAGAGTAATGGAAATAAAAGCAAAAATAAACAAATGGGACCTAATTAAGCTTAAAAGCTTTTGAACAACAAAGGAAACTATAAGTAAGGTGAAAAGACAGCCTTCAGAATGCGAGAAAATAATAGCAAATGAAGCAACCGACAAAGAATTAATCTCAAAAATATATAAGCAACTCCTGCAGCTCAATTCCAAAAAAATAAAAGACCCAATCAAAAAATGGGCCAAAGAACTAAACAGACATTCCTCCAAAGAAGAAATACAGATGGCTAACAAACACATGAAAAGATGCTCAAGATCATTCACTATTAGAGAAATGCAAATCAAAACCACAATGAGGTACCATCTCACGCCCGGTCAGAATGGTTGCTATCCAAAAGTCTACAAACAATAAATGCTGGAGAGGGTGTGGAGAAAAGGGAACCCTCTTACACTGTTGGTGGGAATGCAAACTAGTACAGCCACTATGGAGAACAATGTGGAGATTTCTTAAAAAAAAAAACAAACTGGAAATAGAACTACCATATAACCCAGCAATCCCACTGCTGGGCATACACACCGAGGAAATCAGAATTTAAAGAGACACATGTACCCCAATGTTCATTGCAGCACTGTTTATAATAGCCAGGACATGGAAGCAACCTAGATGTCCATCGGCAGATGAATGGATAAGAAAGCTGTGCATATACACAATGGAATATTACTTAGCTGTTAAAAATAATACATTTGAATCAGTTCTAATGAAGTGGATGAAACTGGAGCCTATTATACAGAGTGAATTCAGAAAGAAAAACACCAATACAGTATACTAACGCATATATATGGAATTTAGAAAGATGGTAACAATGACCCTATATGCAAGACAGCAAGGGAGACACAGATGTATAGAACAGTCTTTTGGACTCAGTGGGAGAAGGCGAGGGTGGGATGATTTGAGAGAGTAGCATTGAAACATGTATAGTATCATATGTGAAAAGGATCACCACCAGTCCAGGTTCGATGCATGAGGCAGGGTGTTCAGGGCTGGTGCACTGGGATGACCCTGAGGGATGGGATGGGGAGGGAGGTGGGAGGAGAGTTCAGGATGGGTAACACATATACACCCATGGCTAATTCATGTCAATGTGTGGCAAAAACCACTACAATATTGTAAAGTAATTAGCCTCCAATAAAAATAAATAAAATAAAATTGAAAGCATTAAAAAAAAAAGCACTCACTTACATATGTGTCTATTTTGTGCCAGCCACTATTCTAAGGACCAGGGAAACAAATGAGACATGTCCCCTGACTGAGAGTTTATATTAAAAAATGGGGGATATACCTTAGGAATGGACAAAAAGGGAAACACAAGCCTGACTTTGGTGTATATGATAGTCATCTAGAAAAAGATAGTGACTCTGAGACACTGAAAAGCAGAGGTATAAAAATAGAATAGAAAGCAGTCTATTTGCTATCAAAAAAAGATTTCCCCAGTGAAGCATTATCAAAATGAATGGAGCACCCGGTAGAAAAATCAAATCATAGATGACAGCTTAAATGAAAATAATCCACTTAAAAATTTCTTTTGAACTGTAAACAGTGCAGATTGGCAAAGTTTATAATAATGAAGCCCTTGTTCAAATTCAGTTTTTACAAAATTTAACTTTACTTTGCTCTTGTGGTAGATATGCTCTGAAAAGGTTTTGCATAATGTGAAAATCTGTACATGTGGGAAAAGTCAATGATTGACTGGGGAATACTCTCTTCTTTTGTCACAAGCTACAGTGTTTTCTTTGAGGTACTACAAATTTCACATATATCACAACCATACTTATCCCAATGTACCTTTCTAGATCTACTGCCAATGGGCCATCTCGTGCGTTACTTTACAACAGTTCATTTGCAAATCATTTGGAACCTGGAATATATATTTCTAGAGAAATAATATTGTGCTATAAATAATGATTAAATTTCTTAACCAGGAAATAAAGATTTGTCTAGTTGAAACTTTGTTGTTGTTTAGTCACTAAGTCATGTCCATGGCACCCCACTCCAGTACTCTTGCCTGGAAAATCCCATGGATGGAGGAGCCTGGTGGGTTGCAGTCCATGGGGTCGCTAAGAGTTGGACACGACTGAGCGACATCACTTTCACTTTTCACTTTTCACTTTCATGCATTGGAGAAGGAAATGGCAACCCACTCTAGTGTTCTTGCCTGGAGAATCCCAGGGACTAGGGAGCCTGGTGGGCTGATGTCTGTGGGGTCGCACAGAGTAGGACACGACTGAAGCAACTTAGCAGTAGCCGTAGCAGCATGTCTGACTCTTTTGTGACCCTACAGACTGCAGCCTGCCAGGGTCTTCTGTTCAAGGGATTTCCCAAGCAAGAATACTGGAGTGGTTTGCCATTTCTTTCTCCAGGGTATATTCCCAATCCAGGGATTGAATCCATGTCTCCTGTATTGGCAAGCAGATTCTTTCCTGCTGAACCACTAACTCAGACTACATCTATATCAAAATGCCAAAGCTAACGATATTTTTAAACATTTCTTCTAGGGGAAAACAATTCCTAATGCCTAATGACTTACCATGAGAATGAGAGGAATAAGCATGCTTTGCTATATAGTAAGCAGGGGTTGTGGCAGGCTTAATCTGAGGAGGAAGGGGATTGGGATGTAAGAATCTTTACCAATGGAAGGAAGTGAAGGAAGGACAAGAAATCCAATGTAAATGAAACACTGGGATTCAAGTTATGGTTAGAAATGTGTGTTAATTAATTCAACAAGTATCTGGCTGGAAGTTGGAGATGTAGTGATGATTAAGGCAGACTCCACTTCTCTCATTCCAGAATGGAAAGAATTATCAAAGTGGTAGAGGAAGTAAGTGGTAAAGGGGAAATAAAGCGATGTTGCAGAGATGAGTGTCTGGTATTGGAACAGATGACAGCATCCTACTCAGAAGTTCTTGAATGAACTAATGACAGGTTCCTTTTCTAAAAGGAAAAGATAAGGAATCATGCATTTAACTAAAAATCATACAGTCTTTGATACGGTAAAACCTCAAAGATTTTATCCTACTGAATCAATACATTTCACAGAGATGGAAAACAGCATTGAAATGCAGAGGAGTCTAGCTATAAATCTAGAGTAAGATCTGAAATGTTCAATAATGAAACATCTATTAGTCTGTGCTTTCTGGATCTTACTTTCCTTTTCATAGCCTCAAAATAGTCAACATCAATTCTTCCTCCTTTTTATAATTTGTACCCTCAAGTGCCAGGGAAAGGCTTCAGTGATTCATTAAAGGAGAAAGGACATTAAAAGCCAACTCACTCCTGTATTTGATAGGTGAAAAGACAGAGGTCTAGGGAGATAAAGTAATGTGTCCAGCCTAAGGCTGAGTGAGGGCTGCCTGTCTTGTGTGACCTCAGTTTCCATTACAGCATTAGTGCCACTGTCATTACAAAACCTGAAAATGACGAGGAAGAGACAAGCACCCGTGAGAAGGAGGTGCTATTTGTGAAGGTGTACCCCTCTAAGCAAAGGTTTTAAATACAACTTCCAATTTATGAAAGTAAGTATAGGTTAGGAAGGAAAGTTATTACCAACCTAGATAGCACATTGAAAAGCAGAGACATTACTTTGTCAACAAACGTCCGTCTAGTCAAGGCTATGGTTTTTCCAGTGGTCATGTATGGATGTGAGAGTTGGACTGTGAAGAAGGCTGAGCGCCAAAGAATTGACGCTTTTGAACTGTGGTGTTGCAGAAGACTCTTGAGAGTTCCTTGGACTGCAAGGAGAGCCAACCAGTCCATTCTGAAGGAGATCAGTCCTGGGTGTTCTTTGGAAGGAATGATGCTAAAGCTGAAACTCCAGTACTTTGGCCACCTCATGCGAAGAGTTGACTCATTAGAAAAGACTCTGATGCTGGGAGGGATTGGGGGCAGGAGGAGAAGGGGACGACAGAGGATGAGATGGCTGAATGGCATCACTGACTCGATGGACGTGAATCTCAGTGAACTCCGGGAGTTGGTGATGGACAGGGAGGCCTGGCGTGCTGCGATTCACGGGGTCGCAGAGAGTCAGACACGACTGAGTGACTGAACTGAACTGAACCCCTTTAAGCAAAGGTTTTAAATACAACTTCCAATTTATGAAAGTAAGTATAGGTTAAAAAGTATATATAATTTAAACCGTCTTTAAGTATGGAATGAAAGTTTCTAAATTAGCAAGTATTGTACAAAATCAATGTCTGTCACTAAGTGGTAAAAATTGACCATATTTTGGAGAATGTTTTTTAAATGTCTTAATTACAGCCTGTTGAAATAAGTTTTGTTCCCATAAAATCTTGAAGGTACTCTTTCAATATTTAGTAAATTGTGAAATTTGTAATAGGTTCTTCCTTATGTTAAGCTAAGGCTGTGGCTTCATATACCCATGCTTCCCTCTTATAGGCCTCTAAATCCAATCAGACACTTCCAGTCTTCCACAGACTGAGAAATCAGATCACAAAGATGGATAGAATACTGTGTAAGGTAAATACCAAAAGCTCTAAAGCAGGACTTCTCAAAAGGTAAATAACCATTATGACAGCAATTTTGTTGGCTTAGAGGCATCTTGGGTGACATCATTCAAAATCTATCTTATTTCTTTTGATCTCAGTTCAATAGCACTTTCAATTATCTCCAAAATCTCAGCATTTTTCTGAACAATTGAGATATTAAATGTTTAAACTTCAGTGAGCTGGGGAGAAATAATTATTAGAAATCAGTGGAAATGGTTTTGCTATTCTTAGCAGCATGCTTCAATTTAAAATTTGATTTTAAAACATTCTTAAATATTTTTTCTTGATACTGGTGTTGATATATGAAAACAGTATCCTTTTAGAACAACCAGGTTATATATTTCAGTTTCAAATACTGCTTGTGGATTCAAGTTTTATTAGGTAAAGTCTTCTGAATTAATTAATTCTGGAAACACAATATCTAACAAGTGGCATAAGAGGGAGACTTATTAGGGAGCAATAGGTGGAAAAGCTACAAATGAAAAATTGTAGCAGTCCCAATGAAATCAAGGAACTAAATGCCAATTTGTTACAGGTAGCTTTGGAGGCCTCAGAAAACAAATGCAATAGATGTGGCAATACCTATAACCCCCTAAGTAATTCAGTGACAAAATTACATACACTTTTTGCTGATAAAACTCTGAGTCTATACATCTATAGCCCAACCTGAATTCACAACACATTACCTAAGCATGGGAAACATGGCTGAAGGGTACTTGACGGTGACAAACAAGATCCTTCCTGATCCCTACAATGTACAACCAAAATTTTACACTATGCGAAGCCAGGGAAATGGAGATAGCAATAAAAACCTTATGAAAAGACATCATACATTACACTGTTTATGAATAACGTCCTGAAGAGATATTTTTTCAGTAATATAAACAGAATGAGTATGTCTTAATAGTCATTCAGCATAGTTGGTCTAGCTGATCTTTTAAGGGCTCTTCCATATGAAACTGCATTCAAACCACACCAGAGGGAACACACTTTATGAAACTTAATAACAACAACTCTTTGCTTTCCTTGCAGTTAACAATTGAATATCTTTTGTCAGTCTCCATTCTGCCAAAACGTTTTCTGTATACATGCTGGCAACATCGGGCAAGTTGTCTTCTTCTTTCTTTCCAACTCTTCGCATCGGTAGCCAAAAGTGTCTTTGTTGCTCAAATAGTCCACGCCATCTGCCAACAGTTTCTCCATCCTGCTGTACCATCTGCCAGCCTCTCTGCTTCTGAGTCCAGGCTGTGTTGCCTGTATGCTTATCAAATGGCTCTTTCACCAGAAGAGAAAGAAAGAGCAAACCAGCACCTTTTACGTTTAACCACTCTTGGTAATCATCCCAACCCTGTTCTCTAACCCATTGCTTCTTAACAGGACAAAAAGCTCAACAATTTGAATGGAAGCATTTTCCTTTGACTTTTTTTCCCTCCACTGTCGCAATAAAGAATTAGACAGTTATAGTACATTAATAGAATCAGTCATTAGTATAACAAATTTTTCATGGCCATGTTCCCTTTTTGTTTGTCTAAGGTATTCTTAATTATGAAGAATTATCCTTCAGAAATGAGAAGCAAAGAGAGGAAAACAATCCTTATTCTTACAGTTAATCCTGATTATTTTAAAAGCAACTTCTGGTAGGAATTAATAATTCAGTTGAATTTTATTAACAGTATAATGTTAACTTTATGCTGCACTGCACTGTTCTTCCTTCTAATCTACTTAAAATTCTTGACTTTAAAGTAGAAACAACAAGGGCCGAATAACAGTCTCCTAACGAGGTTAAGCCTAGAGAGTTCCATTAATATCCTCCCTAAGGCCACCAGGAAATTCCTTAAAGCAAGAGGGTTTCAGGCTTTGCTGTGGATTACACTCAAGAGACTTTCTTTCTAGATTTGCTATTGCTGGGAATTTAATGTCTCCATCACTGTCCAGGCTTCAGAGGGAGGTCATGTTCATTTCCAATCTCTTACTGGAATCCCAGGATAACTCAACTACCATGAAATTTGGAAGCCTTTGGCTATTCTAGTAACAATTAAATTAGCATTTGAGTGAATGTCAGGAATCAAGTTCACTCATAAGAAATGACACCATTCTACCCGAATGTCAGAAAATGTACAATATTTTAAGCGACAACATTTGAAATTTCTCAATCTTTACAAACAGATGGTAATATTCTCTGTAGGCATGGCTGATCCTGATCTGCATAAATAGTGCAGGGTGCTCTAACTGTATTAACCTTCACACCATAAGCTAAATATATATATATATACACACACACATATATATACACACACACTCACACACATATATATATAAATCGCAGACCTTGATGTTAAGACATATGGCTACTCATCAATCTCTTAAATTATATCATGTTTTCTATACCTGTGTGTGTAATAAAAAGTTTATTGTTTTGATTTCCATAATTTGGAATCATAGTGGATGAGTACATATTATAGTTTAATATTTGTGAATATAAGTAAATCTTCACAATAGCTATCATTATTCATATCATAACTACTTGAAAATGATAAGGAATTAGCTATTAAATTCTGCTTTTAAATTTAAATTAAATTTCACAAGTAGTTTTTGCTTTGAAGTATACCTTTTTAAACAAAAATTCTACGAAAACAATACTTCCTTCACATTTAAGATTCTACATTCCAATTTTACTGAAATTTTGGAATGAAAAAGTTCCTAAATATTTTGTTTTCCTGAAAAACTTAGACAAAACCATGTAGAATATCGGAAACAGGGAACAGATTATTTTGTGAAGGCTGCTGCTGCTAAGTCACTTCAGTCGTGTCCGACTCTGTGCGACCCCATAGACGTCAGCCCACCAGGCTCCCGCGTCCCTGGGATTCTCCAGGCAAGAACCTGGAGTGGGTTGCCATTTCCTTCTCCAATGCATGAAAGTGAAAAGTGAAAGTGAATTCGCTCAGTCGTATCCAACTCTTAGTGACGCCATGAACTGCAGCCCACCAGGCTTCTCTGTCCATGGGATTTTCCAGGCAAGAGTACTGGAGTGGGGTGCCAAAGGCTATAAGTCATCAAAAAGGAGAGTTCCAGAAAAACATCTATTTCTGCTTTATTGACTATGCCAAAGCCTTTGACAGTATGGATCACAACAAACTGTGGAAAATTCTGAAAAGGATGGGATTACCAGACCACCTGACCTGCCTCTTGAGAAATCTTTATTCAGGTCAGGAAGCAACAGTTAGTTAGAACTGGACATGGAACAACAGACTGGTTCCAAATAGAAAAGGAATACATCAAGGCTGTATTTAACTTATATGCAGAGAACATAATGAGAAACGCTGAGCTGGATGAAGCACAAGCTGGAATCAAGACTGTCGGGAGAAATATCAATAACCTCAGATATGCAGATGACACTACCCTTAGGGGAGAAAGTGAAGAAGAACTAAAGAGTCTCTTGATGAAAGTGAAAGAGGAGAGTGAAAAAGCTGGCTTAAAGCTCAACTTTCAAAAAACTAAGATCATGGCATTCAGTCCCATCACTTCATGGCAAATAGATGGGGAAACAGTGGAAACAGTGGCTGACTTTATTTTGGGGGGCTGCAAAATCACTGCAGATCATGGTAGCAGCCATGAAATTAAAAGACACTTACTCCTTGGAAGGAAAGTTATGACCAACCTAGACAGCATATTAAAAAGAAGAGACATTACTTTTCCAACAAAGGTCCGTCTAGTCAAGGCTATGTTTTTCTAGTAGTCACATATGGATGTGAGAATTGGACTATAAGGAAAGCTGAGCACCAAAGAATTGATGCCTTTGAACTGTGGTGTTGGAGAACACTCTTGCGAGTCCCTTGGACCGCGAGGAGATCCAACCAGTCCGTCCTAAAGGAGAGCAGTCCTAAGTATTCATTGGAATGACTGATGTTGAAGCTGAAACTCCAATGCTTTGGCCACCTGATGTGAAGAGTTGACTCATTTGAAAAGACCCTGATGCTGGGAAAGATTGAGGGCAGGAGGAGAAGGGGACAACAGAGGATGAGATGGTTGGATGGCATCACCGACTCAATGGAGATGCACTTGAGTAGACTCTGGGAGTTGGTGATAGACAGGGAGGCATGGCGTGCTGTGGTCCATGGGGTCACAAAGTGTTGGACATGACTGAGTGACCGAACTGAACTGATAACTCATAAATGTTATGAAACATAAGGTTGTTTCTAAAAATTATAATTCAGTTCAAAATAAATATATTTTTAGTCGAAGTGTTTCTCTCTCTCTGGTACTTTAAATTGAACAATATTTACTCTATGATGAAAACTATGAGGTTAACAGGATGGTCTTAATAAATTGTTTGATAAAATGATTGATTAAATAGTGTCCTTAAGTTTAAAGTTACTTATATAGTATTAGGTCCAGCCTATTATAAAGTAAAAGGAGTAAAAAAGTATTTGCTTATGAAGAAGCTCTCCCCTAAAATGCTTGGTGCAAAGTCATGAACTCGTGAAGAAAGTGGTGCTTTCATAAAGCTTGTCAAGGAAAGCTGCGGAAAAAAATGGCAAAAGTTCACCCAGAGATCAATATGCTACACTGGAATAATGATGCAAAACAGATAGCACTTTGAGTTTTGCTGACTCTTTAGCGATAACTTATGAGTGAGTTATTCTTTTAACATTTTAAAGATGGGTGGGGAGAAAGAAAACTATTCAAAGAAAGGCATCTTAATTATACCACCATGGACATCACGTAACAGCATATCCATTTGTTTGAATGAAATGTTAGAAGTCTACCTGTCATTATGATAAAGAGACTAACATCCCTCTTTACTAATTATCATTTTTTAATAGAATGATAGATTTATCCCTCTTTGGGAGAAATTCAGCACTACGTCCCAAGGACAGCAACCATTCTGAAAATTACTAAACATTTGCCATGTGTCCAGCATTCTGCTTTCACTACTCAATATTGACTAAAGTAGGCTTTCCACCCATTCTTGGTAGAAGACAATCATTAAGAGTCCTCCAGATACATCTACTGCAAATCAGTATTTTCTACTTCATTCTCACTGTCTTGATTCTTTATACAGCCTTACTGATCTTACTTCTCCTTATTCCAACCTAAAATCCTTCCATTTTTTTTCTCAGAAAAATCACTGATACATGTTTCATCTAACCAGCACTCTTAGCATAGATTACTCTCATCACTTTTGCTTCACCCATCCACCTTCCTTACTGTATTAAAGAAACTCCTTTGTAAAATGATATAAAAGAATAATTCCCCCTGAACACTGATGGAAGTGCATCACCTCCCTACAGACTCTCAAAGTGGGCTCCTCACATCTTTGTTCTAATTTATACTTCATCTTCATTTTTTAACCTGAGTTCTTTTCTACCTACCCCTTCCCCCAGCCTCATCCTACACCACTGGTTTCTTGGTTAGCCCTACTTCAGTCTCAGAGTTTCTTTTGGTTCCTTCCAAGCTCTGTTCCATCTCAGGTCTTCACACATGCCCCTCCCTCTCTACCCAGAATGTTCTATGTCTTGCTCTTTCATTGATATACCCCATGTTTTCCTAGGGCTTAGTATAATATCCCTTCCTCAAAAACACATGTTTGACCATAGTTACATTTACAGAAGACTCCATTCTCTCTCTCATATCCTTCACCATTTCTAACTAGAAGTTATCACAACTTGGAATTACACATTTATCTGTGCAATGATCATTAAAATGTTTCTCCTGCTAGACTGAGGCCCATGTGGGCAAAGATACATTTATTGCATTCATTACTGTTTACTCAACTTCTAACATCATGCTTAGTCATAAAGCACTCAGTTAATACTTGTTAAAAATAAAATAAAAAAAAAAAAAAACAGTGAACGTCTTCTCAAGCTGTTTTTCTTTGTTTCTCTCCAAAGTTCATTCATCATTCATTTAGTTATTTGTTATGGCTGTCACTCTGTCTGATAGCTTGCCAAGCTTGAGTATATGAGAAGTTCTGATACTGCCTCTCATCTCCAGGTTCCAGAATAAGTCTGATTTATTCTGTTTAACACAAGCACAGCACTGAATGAACATTGCAGTTTACTAAACTCTTGGCCCCAGATGCCTTGGGGATAGAACACTGTCCTTGCTCTTTCACATATCCAGGCTTCATCAAGCCAACACTGAACTGTTGCACTTAACTCAACCCACAGGTGACACTTATCCAGAAGACTTCCCAAGCTGATTGGGATGTCCTTTTGTGTGATGCCAAAATCCCCTTTCTATTTAGTTATTGTGGAGGTTTTACATAGTACCATAACCAACAACTTAACCAACCATGCCTCTCATACATGCTTAAAATTATTCCAACTTTCTGGAAAGTACTTGCATATTTTGATAATAAAATAATCCAAAGAACTCTAAGACATTAATATTTCTAAGAATGAAGATGAACAATCGATATATACAATATAATGACTAAGGGCCTAAAAGAACTTCAACATGTTAACTTTTATTATTAATATATCAAATCATATTGTGGGTTCCTCTTTATTATTATTAGTGACAGAACTAGATTCAATGATCCCCATTCCATCTCAATTAAAGAACTTTCAGCTGAGTTACTGAGCCTTTAAAACTTAAATAAGTTAGCACTTAAAATGGAATAATTACAATGGCTTTTATAATTAAGAAACAATATACTCTGGAGCATTGCATTTCTGCAGAATTATTGCATGTCTCAAGCACATTAAGACCACAACCAGAGAGACAGTTGCATTAGCCTCTTGGGAAATATATTAATCCCTAGAAATTCCCTGCTTAGAGAAGCTTGTTGTGTATATAGATTTTTTTCAGTATTTAAATTTCAACTCTGATAAAATTTGTGCTTAATGTCCATCACACAACTCCAATTTGTTTATGGAAAAAACATTATTCTTTTTTTTCACTATGGACATGTAAATACTGAACCAAAGGCAACACACAATCATCACATGCTTTAAATTTTGTCTTTATGTATTATCACAAGAAGTTTAACAAGCCTTAACTAGAACCATACCTATATACATACATAAATGTAATATTCTGCATAATTGCAATTATGAAAATTAAAGAGTACTGCACTCCTCTGGAATTTAAAAGCAGAGCAATCACCTAACAAACTACTGAAGAAAACAGCCCCCAAAACGGCAAGCAGTTTTTGCCAAGCAAAACTTGTTACAAGAAGCTAAAAAATAAAATGTCTCCTGAATGGGTTAAAGGGCAGCCACTTGTAAAATGCTATTCTCATTTTATTTTTTAATTCCTTTCCTTATATCTCAATGTGGGAGTCGTAATGATTTCATACTCAAACGGTTTCATAGTCAAAACTATCTGTAAAAAATGAGTTCAAATACTTGTTCCATGTGATTTTGTTGAGATTTTTATGCTGACCAGTAGGCAATTGGCGTTTTTAATTTTTTTTTGCAATGTGTCCATTTATGAATAATTATATAGAGCTGCTGCTAAGTCACATCAGTCGTGTCGGACTCTGTGACCCCATAGACTGCAGCCCACCAGGCTCCCTTGTCCCTGGGATTCTCCAAGCAAGAACATTGGAGTGGGTTTCCATTTCCTTCTCCAATGCATGAAAGTGAAAAGTGAAAGTGAAGTTGCTCAGTCGTGTCAGACTCTTAGCGCTAAACATATCTAATTAAGCTGTATAAAATATGAATGCTAAATTCAAATACAGTTTGATAGAGAAATAACTATCAAGGAATCTTATCTTAATTTTAGAACAAAAAATCTGCAAAACAAGTTTTTAAATTCAGAATCCAGGTTGATACAATGCTTACTTACCACTCATGATGACAAGAAGTTAAATTCTATTCAAGTTATATTCTTACATTGTTCTATTCTCCACATATTCTATTATTTCCAAAGCCTTGAGAAAAACCATCTGGATTAGCATGGGGCACTGGGGAGAACAGTTACTTTTTAACATACTCTTTCAGAACGTACAAATAGCAAAATTGCACAGATAAGCAGACTTGAAACATTTCTTCTTGTTGTTCACTAACCTTTATAGGTGACTGAAGAGGATAAGCCGGAAGGGAAGTGTATGTCTCACCAAGATGAATAGATGGGAAATAAGGGCGTCCACTGGTATAAATTAGCATAAGTCACTATGCTTTATTTTCTAATGGTTTAGACGACTGACGTCTCATTTGGGGACTTCACACTACTCAAGCTATTCTGACCTTTAGGAGCATTTTCCCAGCTCTAAGGAGAATTATCCAAAAAATAGGCACAATTTAGTAACCAAGTGCAAGCTGAATTAAACTCTTTAGCATAGAGGTATGGAGACCCAGAGAATTTCTGCACTCCTTTCTTCTACTTCACCAGATGGTAACAATATGATTCTTTGAAGAGCACTCAGTGCAATTTGCCAGTCATAATGACCAAGCTACCAGTACAAAGACAGCACAGACCATGTGTGGAGCACTGTAAGACATCATGCAAAACCTAATAGCTACATTAAGCTCAGCCCCTGCCCTAGTTCCAAGGTAATGCAAACTCATAAGTGGAGTCACATATTTCAGCATTTGGTCAGCGGTTACTTAGATGATGAAAACAGATAGTCAAGCACCAAAAAAGGAGTCAGGGGCTCTGGAAAGATCTCCCAACACTGCCTAATTAAGTAAATAAATGCAATGAACTCATGACACATATCAGTAACTTCCTGCTAAGCCAGAATCACCAAATGCAGCAACTTCCTCAGCTCACGTTTTCATCACATTCACCCCATTAATCATATACACATGTGCAAAGTTTGATTAAGGTGCTTTATCGGGGTTCACTTCTAAGAGAGCTTATAAGCTCCAGTCCCAATAAATAATAAATCTCACCAGTACCATAAAGGTTAACTTTCTGCACATATCAAGGAGACCAGAAACTGCAATTACTTCTTTGCTACTGGAAGAATGACTTCAATAATTAGATAGTCTTCCTTCGGAAGAAAGAAAAATATCAAAACAGGAATATCACATCTCAAAATCTCATAAAAAATACTGTTTTCAATAAAATGCAACAAGGAGACAAAATGCAAACTAAACACCAAAACAGCAAATCTACATGCACTAAATACCGGAGTTGTGACGAAGTCAACCATGTAGTTGTTCAAAATGACCATGTAGTTGTTCAACATTTGAGACCTGGGCTAACGTGTGCCAGTTCAAAAAGAGTATGAATGTAGATGTTTGTGCATATGTAGTATTATATATCAACCATTCAGCTATTAGAAAGATAAACAATGATTTATTCCATTCCCTATGCACTAATACTCAATCTCTCCACTAGCAGAAATCACCACTACTTCCAGAAATATGAAATGACCATTTATCTGTATATAAAATACTTTACTTATTCAACTTTCATTTTTGAGGATTATATATGTTGATAAAAAAAATAAAAGTGAATTTAAATGTAAGTCCTGCTGCTGTTTAGTCGCTAAGCCATGTCCAATTCTTTATGATCCCATGGACTGTAGCCCTCTTGGCTTCTCTGTCCACAGGATTTCCCAGGCACGAATAGTGGAGTGAGTTGCCATTTTCTTCTCCAGGGTATCTTCACGACCCAGGGATTAAAACCATGTCTCCTGCTTGGCAGATAGGTGCTTTACCACTGAGCCATTAGGGAAGCCCAAATATAGGTCCTGCTAAGTTGTTTCAGTCGTGTCCGACTCTGTGGGACCCCATAGATAGCAGCCCACCAGGCTCCCCAGTCCCTAGGATTCTCCAAGCAAGAACACTGGAGTGGGTTGCCATTTCCTTCTCCAATGCATGAAAGAGAAAAGTGAAAGTGAAGTCTCTCAGTCGTGTCCGACTCTTAGCGACCTCATGGACTACAGCACACCAGGCTCCTCTGTCCATGGGATTTTCCAGGCAAGAGTACTGGAGTGAGGTGCCATTGCCTTCTGAACATAGGTCCTACCCACAGGTAAATATATACTATTGCGTGTGTGCTAAGTCATTTCAGTCTGACTGCGTGCAACCCTATGGACTGTAGCCTGCCAGGCTCCTCTGTCCATGGGATTCTCCAGGCAAGAATATCAGGGATAGGAAAAACAGTGTTTTGAAAACTTTTTTCTGAGGTTTGTTCCATTCTCGTAAATGCCAAGTAAGGTGCCACTAATCAACTGGATGCTCATGCAGTTCTAATGTATAGAAATAGTCTTTAAATGATTCTTTAGTGTTTGCAATGATACCATTGTACTAACATTTAAATTTCATGAAAAGGTTCAAAAGTTAGATTACAAAGATGTTAGCTCTTCACTATTCCCTAAATGCCAACATGCCTCTTAGAATTCAGCACCTCAAACTACACTCATTTAAAAGGTTGCAAGAAGGTCAATATTCAGCCAAGTCATATGCTGAAACACAAAGCAGACAGTCTGAGTTTAGAAGTTTTAGTTGCAAATGCATTTATTAAAAGAGTTTCTATTTTAAAATAATATACATTCAGCACTTTATGAATTAGAAATAATCAAAATCCTCAGGAGATTCTAAGTGTCCTTTAAGTCCTACAGAAGATTCACTTTTCCATCTGCTTGAAAAATGACAGCATTCTAATTATGCTGTCAAGGTTAATAGATCCCAAATTTCACTCTTGAATCTCAGTGGATATTTTTTTCCAATAGCCACTACATCTCATTTGTGACATTTTTCCTTCCTACAATGGTCTGTTGCAAGAATTTTCACAGTCAATTTAAATAGTCAAGCAACCTCTACATCAAAGAACTAGAGTGATACAATCTTGAGATAAATGAGAAAACAACCTTAAAGAATCTTAACAAGTCTTTAAAAAGAATCATAACAGTGAACTTTTAAACACTGTTAATAATGAGCTTGAAATTTCAACCTCTAGTAAGATGAATGAAACACTAAATGAGCGATATTACAAAGCCAGATAATATTTCTCAATTAAAAAAATGTAAGTTGTAAATCAAGGACAATAAAGAATCCACAGAGGCTAAAATAAAATGAAAGAGGGACCCAGGAAATCAGTAAGCACTAAAGCTTGATTTGGAGAGTATATGACAAAACTTAGTAACATTGATTATTAATTCGCACAGGGTACAGGAGAAGGAAACAACCTACAGGAAATATTGAAGGTAGAGACTTTATAGCAGATACTCATAGCTGATATTCACAAAAAACTAGGACACTAAAAATCCATACTGTCATTGCAACAGTGTTGAAAAATACATTCACTACATGGAAGATCTCAGCAAGCAAATGTGACTATCTTGACACCAGCAGTAGGTGAGAGAGGGGATGGGGAAGTCACATCTGAATATATCCATCCTGAATTCCAATAACCAGACGCTGAGAATTTCATTTAAAGTGATTCTGGGTGGTGGTGTTTCCAAATGGCTGGCAAAAAAAGACAGACACACAAATATTTTCAAGTAAATTACAAATAATTCTAAAGAACATAAATTAAAAAAGAAAAAGAAAAAACACATCGGGCAGTATGCATGAGACTCAGACTACAAAAACAGTAAAATCATCTCCAAAGATACTTCATATTAGAATGTTAAAAGTGAGAATGTAAAATACCCGTGTTTCATGTGTTAAAGACATAAAAAGAAAGCTTTAAAAACAAAGAATAAGAAACCAAAAATGATAAAGGTGGTAGAACAAAGGAAAAGTATAATAACTGAAATTTAAAGCAGGATGAATTATGTAAAACAGCTTATTAGATATTGCTGAAAGCATCATGAAATGGAAATAAGATTTAAATAACAAGAATTAAAGACAACAATTCAGATGCAGCCCATAGACACGAAAAGGTGCAAAATGTAAGAGTACATGATTAAAGCATCATGGAAGAAAGGCGGTAGATGGTCTAACAGGTATCTAATCAAAGTTTCAGAAAGGTAGTAGTGAAGACAAAATGATTTGAGATAATCACTGTGAAGTTTTCCATAATTCCAAAAGTAATCAAACTTCCTATCCAAAAAAACCTGAAACAGGATACAGTTTTTTTTTAAAAAAACTCATAATTTATACGCATCACAGTGAAACTTAAGAAAAGAGAACAATTTCAAAACAGTGAGGGGAAAATACATCAACTACAGAGAAATTGTAAGTAAACTAACAGCTGATATCTTGGCAGCAACCCGCAAAAGCAAAGCCAACAGTAGAATGATTTTATTCAATGTGCTACAGTAATTGTCAATTTACAACGCTATACCTACTGAAACTATTTACTCAAAGTTAAATGAAAGAGACAAAAAGTATATTTACTATGTTGAAGTGAAGTGATAGTCACTCAGTCATGTCCAGCTCTGTGCAATCCCATGGACTGAAGACCATCAGGCTTCTCTGTCCATGGAATTCTCCAGGGAAGAATACGGGAGTAGGTCGCTATTCCCTTCTCCAGGGGACCTTCTGGACTGAGGAATCAAAACTGGGTCTCCTGCATTGCAGGCAGATTTTTTACCATCTGAGTCATCAGGGAAGCCACATTTACTATGTTAATATGTTACTAATTCTGCAAGTTAAATAATCCAGTATTTTCATGATTCTAGACAAGCAAACTGAAATGTTTATTGAGAATCATGTAGTAAACATGTAACAAACAATACACCCCTGAAGATAAACGAGAGGAGGGAACCTGCTTTGCTCTACCAATGTAGCCTGCCTTATAAAATGCTGCAACTCTTCTCCTAACCTTGTCCATCTTGATCCTTGATTTTAATCTTTCCATTGATATACAGGTGAATAGGATTTATCATCATTTAACATTCTGTATCGTATTTCAGTTCAGTTTGGTCGCTTAGTCGTGTCCACCTCTCTATGATCCAATGAACTGCAGCATGCCCAGCCTCCCTGTCCATCACTAACTCCCAGAGTCTACTCAAGCGCATCTCCATTGAGTCGGTGATGCCCTCCAACCATCTCATCCTCTGTTGTCCCCTTCTCCTCCTGCCCTCAATCTTTCCCAGCATCAGGGTCTTTTGTAACGAGTCAGTCCTTCACATCAGGTGGCCAAAGTACTGGAGTCTCAGCTTCAACATCAGTCCTTCCAATGAACACTCAGGACTGATCTCCTTTAGCATGGACTGGTTGGATCTCCTTGCAGTCTAAGGGACTCTCAAGAGTCTTCTCCCACACCACAGTTCAAAAGCATCAATTCTTTGGTGCTCAGCTTTCTTTATAGTCCAATTCTTATATTCATACATGACTACTGGAAAAACCATAGCCTTGACTAGATGGATCTTTGTTGGCAAAGTAATGTCTCTGCTTTTTAATATGCTGTCTGTTAAATATAACATATTTAATATGCTATATTAACATATTTAATTATATTAAATATAACATTTAATATTATTTATGTGTCTGTCTCTGTGTTTGAATATGTGCTCTACTGGACAAGAATCTTTGTTTTGCTCACTGATTAATTTCAAATTTGTAGAAATGTACCTGTCATATAAATGACACTCAATAAATCAGTGTTGAATGAATGGATAAAACAAAAATTTTCAAACAATAGACAATCTGGCCAATGACCCAAAGAGTCCAGAAACAGATCCATGCCATTTATGGCATATTTGATTACAGGGGAAAGAGTGGATTTTCATTAAATGGCTCTGGGTTACTGAGTTATCCAAATGGAAAAAGTGAAATTAAATTTCTACTTCCATAATATTCAATAGATTATAGATTGGTTAAAGATTTTCTTAAATATCTTTAAGACACTGAGATAAGGATTTATTGTATAGGCTTTTAAAAAACATTATTCATGAAGAAAAAAATGACAAATTGAACTATATTACAATTGAGAACACTTCTTTATCGAAAGGGAAATGTGAAATAAAATCCCTCAAGCAGGAAGATTGGACACTGGAAACACAGACAAAGGATTAATATCCAGGACATAAGGAAAAAGGTTTACGAAATAAGTAAATCCTTCAATACAAAGGAAAAGTGCGCACATGTCAAAAATGCATCTCATTGAAGAAACAGAAATGATTCAATACATAAAAAATATCTAACATCACTGAAAAGCAGAAGACTATAAAAATGAAACTATTAGGAAATATGATTTCATATCCACTAGACTGGCAACAATTAAAAAGCTAGACCAATGTTATTACACGGGAATGGAGCCAGTTCAGTCGCTCAGTCGTGTCCAACTCTTTGAGACCCCATGAACTGCAGGACGCCAGGCCTCCCTGTCCATCACCAACTCCCAGAGTCCACCCAAACCCATGTCCATTGAATCGGTGATGCCATCCAACCATCTCATCTTCTGTTGTCCCCTTCTCCTCCTGCCCTCAATCTTTCCCAGCATCAGGGTCTTTTCAAATGAGTCAGCTCTTCACATCAGGTGGCCAAAGCATTGGAGTTTCAGCTTCAGCATCAGTCCTTCCAATGCACCCAGAACTGAACTCCTTTAGGATGGATTGGTTGGATCTCCTTGCTGTCTAAGGGACTCTCAAGAGTCATCTCTAACACCACAATTCAAAAGCATCAATTCTTCAGCGCTCAGCTTTCTTTATAGTCCAACTCTCACATCCATATATGACCACTGGAAAAACCATAGCCTTAACTAGACGGACCTTTGTTGGAAAAGTAATGTCTCTGCTTTTTAATATGCTGTCTAGGTTGGTCATAACTTTCCTTCCAAGGAGTAAGCGTCTTTTAATTTCTTGGCTGCAAACACCATCTGCAGTGATTTTGGAGCCCAGAAAAATAAAGTCAGCCACTCTTTCCACTGTTTCCCCATCTATTTGCCATGAAGTGATGGGACTGGATGCCATGATCTTAGTTTTATGAATGTTGAGCATTAAGCCAACTTTTTAACTCTATTTCACTTTCATCAAGAGGCTCTTTAGTTCTTCTTCACTTTCTGCCATAAGGGTGGTGTCATCTGCATATCTGAGGTTATTGATATTTCTCCCAGCAATCTTGATTCCAGCTTGTGCTTCTTCCAGCCCAGTGTTTCTCATGATGTACTCTGCATAGAAGTTAAATAAACAGGGTGACAATATACAGCCTTGACATACTCCTTTTCCTATTTGGAACCAGTCTGTTGTTCCATGTACAGTTCTAACTGTTGCTTCCTGACCTGCATACAGATTTCTCAAGAGACAAGTCAAGTGGTCCGGTATTCCCATCTCTTTCAGAATTTTCCACAGTTTATTGTGATCCACACAGTCAAAGGCTTTGGCATAGCCAGTAAAGCAGAAATAGATGTTTTTCTGGAACCCTCTTGCTTTTTCGATGGTCCAGAGGATGTTGGCAATTTGATCTCTGGTTCCTCTGCCTTTTTTAAAACCAGCTTGAACATCTCGAAGTTCATGGTTCACGTATTGCTGAAGCCTGGCTTGGAGAATTTTGAGCATTACTTTACTAGTGTGTGCCAGAACAGCTCTTTTTACACTGGGGGAATATATATGAGTACCAAACACTTAGGAGAAGAGTTTGATGGTATCAAATAAAGCTTACAAGCACACACCCAAAGACTACACAATCGCATTGCCAGGAAGAACCTAGCTTGTGCAAACCTGGAGATGTGTACAACAACCTTCATGGTCACACTGTTCAGGAAATGACAGTAGAAAACAACCAAAGTGTAAGCAATAAAATAGATGAAACATTGGGATGTATTCCTACATTAAATGAAGATTATGAAGCATGTGAAATGAAATCAATGTACTAGATTACATTTTTTTCTGAAATAAAGTCAATGGGCAAAAAATACAAGACTGGTTGATTTATAGTAAATATAAGTATACCATAGTATAGTAAATTTAGCTTGCAAAATTTTGGTTGCAGTTGTGTGCCCATACTTATTTGCAATTAAAATGTATTTCCTATGATGTGTAAAAGTTAATAGTGGATATTATCAATCCTTATCAGTTTTGCCAATCTTCAGAAAGGACTTTAATTTTCAATTTCCACATAAATAGTATTGAAAATGAGCATTTTTCATGTTTGTTATTCCTTTCTTATATAAACTTACTTCTATTAATTTGTTCAAAAGTGTCATATTTCTTTCCTATTTTTTTGACTCTCTTCCATTTTGATTCACAGAGACTTCTTTTATATTTTAGATATTAATCCTTTATCAAATACACAGCAGATACTCTTTACCATCTGTCTCTTGTCTTTTAATTATGTATGGTGCTTTATCACATACTTGTTTTCCACTTTTATACAGGCTTATATGTCAAACCTTTCTACAGATGAAAAGAATGATAATATCTTAGTTTTCAAATCAGTTACTATCTATTCAAATAATTTGGAGGAAAAAAGTGTTAAAATAATAAACCTCTCTAATGAGTTTGAGGTTGATGTGTACTTGTGAAGGTTACAGTTTTATATGAAATAAAATCAGCTGAAATCAGAATCTATTCACTACTAATCTATATAAAGGCAAAGGCGGGTATGACAGGGTCTCAGAATTGAAAGAAATCAGCCATACTCTTATATTCAACAAGACTAAATCAGATTTGATGGATGTGTGCAATCTTCAGAACCAGTTTTTTACATTTTATAAAAAAACAAGTACCACCAAATTGTAAAAATATATTTCATTGATCTCTCTTAAATACCTAACAGTGTAATTTTGAGTCTATGAGCAAAATTTGGACAATATTAAAATATAGTTAAAGTTTATATTTTATGATTTATACAATAATGTTTATTATAAAAAAATCTTGTAAGCATTGTGCAAAAGAACAAACTATACCCAAATAATGGAGAAGGAAATGGCAACCCACTCCATTATTCTTGCCTGAAGAATTACATGGACATAGGAGCCTGGCAGGCTACAATCCACAGGGCCACAAAGAGTTGGACACGACTGAGCAACCATTATTCACTCACTCACATAGCCAAATAAAGTTAAGATTTTCCACATGTTTTTCTTTCTGGCTTACTTCACTCTGTATAATAGGTTCCAGTTTCATCCATCTCATTAGAACTGATTCAAATGTATTCTTTTTAATGGCTGAGTAATACTCCATTGTGTATATGTACCACTGCTTTCTTATCCATTCATCTGCTGATGGGCATCTAGGTTGCTTCCATGTCCTGGCTATTATAAACAGTGCTGCGATGAACATTGGGGTACACGTGTCTCTTTCCCTTCTGGTTTCCTCAGTGTGTATGCCCAGCAGTGGGATTGCTGGATCATAAGGCAGTTCTATTTCCAGTTTTTTAAGGAATCTCCACACTGTTCTCCATAGTGGCTGTACTAGTTTGCATTCCCACCAGCAGTGTAAGAGAGTTCCCTTTTCTCCACACCCTCTCCAGCATTTATTGCTTATAGACTTTTGGATCGCAGCCATTCTGACTGGCGTGAAATGGTACCTCGTAGTGGTTTTTATTTGCATTTCTCTGATAATGAGTGATGTTGAGCATCTTTTCATGTGTTTGTTAGCCATCTGTATGTCTTCTTTGGAGAAATGTCTATTTAGTATACTAACGCATATATATGGAATTTAGAAAGATGGTAACAATAACCCTGTGTACGAGACAGCAAGAGACACTGATGTATAGATCAGTCTTATGGACTCTGTGGGAGAGGGAGAGGGTGGGGAGATTTGGGAGAATGGCATTGAAACATGTATAATATCATGTATGAAACAAGTCGTCAGTCCAGGTTCGATGCACGATACTGGATGCTTGGGGCTGGTGCACTGGGATGACCCAGAGGGAGGGTATGGGGAGGGAGGAGGGAGGAGGGTTCAGGATGGGGAACACAGGTATTCCTGTGGCGGATTCATTTCGATGTTGGGCAAAACTAATACAATATTGTAAAGTTTAAAAATAAAATAAAAATTAAAAAAAAAAGAATAATTTCAAAAAGAAAAAAACTCAGAAGTAAAAGCAAAAAAAAAAAAAAAAAGATTTTCCACATGAAAATCTTTTTGAGGCAGAAAGTTGAATCTTGGATTATCAGAATATACAGCTTTACATAAGCTAATTATTTTCATCTCCATGCTTCCCTTTAACACTGCAGGAACATCATAGAACATAATGAGGGGAGATGTATGCTTTTTATGGCTTCTAGTTTATTCCCTTTGAGGGTAACATTAACACCTGTCAGATTATTATATCCTTCCAAACTCACTTTCAATTCAACACATGCTTCTATTTTAAACTTTAATTTAGCTATAGGTAATCCTTAGCATACATGATATATTTTCCTATCTTAAGATGTGTACTCTGGGAGAGTTTCTCTCTAGAAAATGTTACATCTTTCTCCCCTCTTCAATAATTTGACCTAGAAATGTGGCCCAGTGGGAAAAAGGCTGGCTAAGAGATGTTGGGGTCAGAAGTCAAACAGTAATAAAATCACTTATGAAAATCATAACCTTGTCATATTCAAAAATATACCTAGAAGGGTAAATCAATAATGCAGGTTATTAGTAAAGTCTGATAGAAAATGGAATGTGTAACATACTTGCTCGAGTTCTTATCTGAAGCCATTATCTTATTTTTTCCTCATAAAAAAATTCACAGGTGGATTTGAATTAAAAATTTGTAACTCAACAGAAGTAATACTTTACCATTTCTTAAAAAAATACTGACTCCGATCATACACATGACACCTTGCTGAGCTACAAGCATGATGTAAAAAAAATACATAACATGTATTCCCCATGATCAAGGTGCTTGAAAGATATGGCCAGAAATTTTATGCAAATTTAGTATTCTTAATAAAACACGACTAAAATGACATCTCAGTGAGTATATTTCATAAAGCTAAATTTCCACATCAATGATTAGCACAAATTAAAATATTAAATTGAAAAATACAATTTTTAAACTAATATTTTCACGTAAACAAATTTAAGTGATCACAGCTCAGAATGAGACTCATATTGTATTTTTTTCTACCTGTGACTTTTTAACTTGTGATGGTACTAAAATGATTTAACCTTAAACACAGATAAATAGTAACCTAAGAACACTTAAATGACTTTTGTATAGAAATATGACATCAGTTCCCTGACATCAGTTTGGATAAAAACAAACACAATGAGTGCACTCGTTCCAAAGGCAACACTCTTCTTTGGGACAGGCTCATTGTGATTAGATGAGATACCTTCTGTATTGTTCTTAGCATAGTTCACGGCCAGCTAGCTGTTTCTCACTGAAGAGTTATTTCTATATCTGCTCCACTAATTTGCTAAAACCATTTGTAGCTCTTCTCTCACATTTGTACTTTTCCATGACTCATACACACAGGTGCTATTAAATAATTAGTGTTACTTGCCAGTGAGGGCTATCAGGTCAGAATTTAATTTTAGAAAATGGTATAAAAATACAAGCATGCTTGAGAGCTTCTGAACAATATGTGAAAAAAAAAAATGAAAAGGAAGTAGAGATTCTTTGGAAAGAAGCACAAAAGTATATTTTGATGCAAAGAGGTGAGACTTCAGACCCAAACAGCCAAGACTGACATTTAGGTCTAACTGCATCTCTGGCTTCAAACTTTAGGTAAGTTAATTAAAGAAACCGAGTTCTATACAGGTGATTTTGCAACATAGCTAAATGCCAGAGCCATTTACTTCATCAAGAGTCAGGTTCAAACAAAGACTAAAAGAGTTTTAAAGTGTTTTATATATATATATATATATAGAACACATACATACATACACATACATATGTTGTTTCACTATCACTTTTTCCAGCACATTTACTCAAAAGTCCTAAATAGCTACTCAAAGAGAAATCATTTGCCCAAACCTAGAGAGGTTTTATACCCACTCCAGTGTTCTTGCGTGGAGAATCCCAGGGATGGGGTCGCACAGAGTCAGACATGACTGAAGTGACTTAGCAGCAGCAGCAGAGAGGTTTTATAAGATAAATCTAAATAGGAAAATCCCTCACAAGGTTGGATGGAAGATTGCATGTCAAGACCTAGTAAAGGATCTACTAATAAAAGGCAGTTCTGTGAGTTTTGCATCCAGTGAGAAGCTGACTGCTGTGCTTTGGGCCAAGGTTTGCCCCCCTCGCTGTTTTTTCTCCTCTAAGCTTCCATTTGGATAGAGATTCTCAAAGTGTGGGCCCAGAACTAGAAGCAACAGCATCACCAGGGAACTTGTTAGAAATGTGAACTCCCCAGTTCCAGTTCAAACATTCTGAATCAGAAATTCTGCAGGGATCCCAGAATCCTGAATTATTAACCAAGGCTTCCAGAGGTTTCTGATGTACCCTTCAGTTTAAGAGCCTCACCATCATGGAGTGGAACCTCAGGAATATGCAGCCAAGTCTAGCTAAATGGTCTATTTCCCCTTATCCTAGTAAAACATTTCCTAATATTTCAGCTTTTCTTAAAGGAATTTAACAATTTTGAGGAATGAAGGTAGCAGTCAACCATTGCCAACAAAGGTCCATCTAGTCAAAGCTATAGTTTTTCCAGTGGCCATATACGGATGAGAGTTGGATGTAAAGAAAGCTGAGCACTAAAGAATTGATGCTTTTGAACTGTGGTGTTGGAGAAGACTTTTGAGAGTCCCTTAGACTGCAAGGAGATCCAACCAGTCCATCCTAAAGGAAATCAGTCCTGAATAGTCATTGGAAGGACTGATGCTGAAGCTGAAACTCCAATACTTTGGCCACCTGATGAGAAGAACTGACTCATTGGAAAAGACCTGATGCTGGGAAAGATTGAAGGGCAGAGGGAGAAGGGGAAGACAGAGGGTGCAATGATGGGATAGCATCACTGACTCCACAGACATGAGTTTGAGTAAGCTCCGGGAGTTGGTGATTGACAGAGAATCATGAGGTGCTGCAGTCCATGGGATCTCAAAGAGTCGGACACAACTCAGTGACTGAACTGACCTGAACTGAAGGTAGCAGTCATTAATAAATCAGCTGTGGAGGAGTTAGGAAAGCAGTGCATGGTGCAGGCCAGTCCTACACAGCCATTCCCTTCATCAGGAGTCAGGATGAAGCAAAGATTTAAAAACTACATTGTTTCAGAATCATTTTTTCTGGCACATTTGCTCAGAAACCAGTCATTCTAACAGAAACTATTCTCTCTACTCTAGGGAGTTTTAAATCCCTCTAATTTTTCAGGTGCGTTTAAAAAGTGAAATTATTAAATTTTCCCCCTTCATTCTTTAAGAACATATTTTATTCTTTTCTGTCACTGATCCCTCATTGTTTATAGTAACTCTTCATAGCAGATGTCACTATCTCACTTCTCTCTTTAAGGCTCTTATTTAACCCTCCTCATTTGAGAAAATAGCATTCTTTAAAGGAAATGAAAGGCCACTTTAATTCTGTAGCATATAAATCATGCATAATCATTATTTTCCCTCCCACTACCACCAATACACCCAATGCTAGCATCAATGTATCTAATATTTTGTAGCCACCTGGAAATTTTATATTACCTTATTTTAGATGCTAGAGTGATTAGAGAAAGGCTTGAAAGACTATCCCTTCAAAAAAAATTACTGTTGAATGTACACACACATACACACATTGCTATAGGTTCAATCCTGCTGCTGCTGCTGCTTTGCTTCAGTCGTGTCCGACTCTATGCGACCCCATGGACTGCAGCCTACCAGGCTCCCCTGTCCATGGGATTCTTCAGGCAAGAACACTGGAGTGGGTTGCCATTTCCTTCTCCAGTGCATGAAAGTGGAAAGTGAAAGTGAAGTTGCTCAGTCTTGTCTGACTCTTAGCGACCCCATGGACTGCAGCCTGCCAGGCTCCTCCGTCCATGGGATTTTCCGGGCCACAGTACTGGAGTGGGGTGCCATTGCCTTCTCCCAGGTTCCAGTTAGACTAGAAATTATCTGAAAATTTTTAAGTTTTCTTAAGTTTTCTTAAGAAATCTAAATAAATGGGAAATTTTTAAGTTTTCAGATAATTTCTAGTCTAACTGGAAATTACTCAGATATTCAATTTTCCATGAGGCAGCTGAATCCTCTGGAATATTAGCAACCAAATAGTGTTACTCATTTAAAGTAAATTCAAAAATGTTCTAATTTCCTACAATGTTAAAACTTGTCCCTCATTATTTTATATTTAATTTTTTAATTGTCTTAACACCAAAAAAACTCTTTTGCAAAAAAAAAAAGGATTATTGCTGTGACACAATGTTGACAATCTGAATTTGCTACCATGACCTAAAACTGCCATATTCCCAATATGAAAAGGAGAGAGAACATTGTTTTCACTGGAAACAGAGAAAAATAAACCATAGGAAATTTGCCCTCATTATAAAACAAAGCATCACCAACATTGCAGTTCCCATATAAAAATCTATATACTATATTTAAAGATCTGCACCTCTAGAAACAAAATCATTTAAACAGCAACATAACACTAATCATGGTACAACTTGAGAGGCTCTGACACTGATAAGACATTATTCTAGAATTATATTGTACTTGTTCTGTTTGGAGCTCAACACACTCGTGACATTTTTCAGCTTTACAAAGAAGTGAAGTGAGGTATTCTTTCTGAATAGGTGGAGTTTTTTTTTTTTGCCTTGCCCTCATTCATACACTCTGTTTTCTAATCTCCAGTATTTCTGCATTAGCATCATTACTCTCAATGTGGGCAGACATCATCTACTGGAACCCATCCTCAAGGATACTTCTGAGGCTCTAATTTTCCATTCTGCTCTGTTTGGAAGCTTTTGCGCACTATTATCCTCCCAACCAGATTCATCTCATCACATAACATCAAAGGTATCAACAGAAGTGACAAATGCATGGCAGAAATGAAACATCAGCAGCAGTAGAAAACTGTGACAATACTGTTAGAAAACAGCTGAGAGCAAACTAGTTTGAGTTATCCTCATCAATGTACCGGTTGTGCGCAAGGTGTGACTGATTCAGAAACATCCACAATTTGGAAGAAAAATACTACAGGATTAAGTTCTAAGAGTTATTATTGCAGTTAGATGGGGCAATTTTTTTTTTCATTGTTTTGCTGTTGTACTCAACATGACCAAGGTTATTCCAACTCTATTTTAAGTAGAAAGCTATTTTCTAAGAACTACAGCAAAAAATGAAAGGCAAATTCAACAATTTTTCTTCACTTTTCCAAACCCTATTTTAATAAACTCACATTAAAATGGGTAATGTTAGAGGGCAACTATACAAGGCTCTGGATGGCTTATGCTAGAGTTAGCTCAATCTCAACCTGAGCAATGAGACTCAGTGGTCTAGTTACTCCAGGTATCTTAGCAACCGTAAAATACATGACAACCTTTATAGATCATACACTTATAAGTTTCCAGAAATAAAAAAAGTTTTCTCTGAATATAAATAAGCAAGATTTTCAGTATCATTTCATTTCTAGAATTTACATTAGCTAAAAAGAAAATGAAAGCTATCTTTGAGTTCCATGGTGATCAAGAATAAACTGCTGTTCTTCAAAGCACAACAGTGATGAAATGGCATTCAAAGTTTACATTTTATAAAAATGATCAGGCATAATTTCATGGTCAGTAACTATCACACAACTAAGTTTTCATTGTGGCCAACAAAGGTCCGTCTAGTCAAGGCTATGGTTTTTCCTGTGGTCGTGTATGGATGTGAGAGTTGGATTGTGAAGAAGGCTGAGCGCTGAAGAATTGATGCTTTTAAACTGTGGTGTTGGAGAAGACTCTTGAGAGTCCCTTGGACGGCAAGGAGATCCAACCAGTCCATTCTGAAGGAGATCAGCCCTGGGACTTCTTTGGAAGGAATGATGCTAAAGTTGAAACTCCAGTACTTTGGCCACCTCGTGTGAAGAGCTTACTCATTGGAAAAGACTCTAATGCTGGGAGGGATTGGGGGCAGGAGGAGAAGGGGACGACAGAGGATGAGATGGCTGGATGGCATCACTGACTCGATGGACGTGAGTCTCAGTGAACTCTGGGAGTTGGTGATGGACAGGGAGGCCTGGCGTGCTGCGATTCATGGGGTCGCAAAGAGTTGGACATGACTGAGCGACTGAACTGAACTGATGCTTTACAAAGAATATGAACTGTTTATTTCCAGCTATATGTGGACTCCATTTTTAAAAAATTAGATGCTGAAAAAGCACACTTTTGTGAATGGTGTTTAGATTTTGAAACTTTTGTGAATGGTGTTTAGTGTTTAGCCACTGATTTTGGCTATTGCATGTGGTATAAATCTGAAGGAATAAAATCTCTGAAAATAAAAAAGAAGTTTGATGCATATAACACTAGTGGACTTAACCACACCCTCTCATTCAATTGATTCATTCATCTCTAGTGAAATTATACCACTTTCAAAACCAATTTTGTCCTGGATTTATCTTTAGAACATTTGTGCATTAATTCATTTTATATGCTAACTTTCATTCAAATAAAACCATAATCAAAAGCAATACTCAAGGGAGAAGACAAGATGATGATGGAGTAGGTGGACATGGAGTACATATCTCTCCATGGATATATCAGGAACATCTCTAGATGCAGAAGATCTGGCAGAATACCAGCTGAATACTGGCAGGAGTCCCCCCTATGCAAAACTAGGGAGGATGAAGGAAGAAAGGAAGGGAAAAGAGTAGAGAGAGTGGGACCAGACCTGTACCCAGTGGGCGAAGCAGAAGTGAGATTCCTGCCTCTGGGGCAACCAGTTGGGACAAAAGGGAAGCATCTGAGGCTGTCAGAGAGTGAAACAGCTAATCCTGGACAGTTTGAATGGAGTCAGTAGTACAAAACAATCTGTACTCTGGCCCTACATATCTCAAATAGGGCTGCTGCTGAGATCTGGAACGTGGGGATTGGAGAGAAATCCCAGGGCCAGAACTGCTGTTGACAGCCGTCTCCCAAGGAGACAGTAGGGAGGAAATCCCTGGGGAGAATGCCTGCAGAGGAAAGCTGGGTAGCAATGGAGACTGGGTACAACTGCTGAATCACAGAGGGTGGAGTCATCACTTAGCCTCTGCCTCCCCACATCCTATACTGGCAACCGATGAATAGAGAGACTCCAGTGAAGGTGGCCTTTTGAGCGCCTGATACACCAAGTAACAGAGAAGGACCCCAACCACAACTGCCTTTGACCACCTCATGTGCTGAGCAACAGAGGACCAGCCAGGGTGGCTTTCTGAGCACCAGCTGCTGAGGCTAGAACTCAAATACACCATATCTTCTGTGCCCATGGCTGCTGGCTTCCCAGTGGACCTGGCATCTCCAAGGTCCCCATGATCCAAACAGCCATGCCACCTCCACACTCAGTCCTCACTGAGGCAGAGCTGCCAGAGGCTAAAAACAAATCCTAACCGTGCCCTATCTCCTGGGCCCATAGATGCCAGCTTTCCTGCACACCTGGTGCTGCCAGAATCTTGGCAATCCAAGCAGCCATCCTAGCTACACTCAGTCATCACTGGGGAAGAGCTGCCAGAGGCTAGAAAAACTTCTAGTAATGCCATATCACCTGCACCCATGGCCACTGGCTGCGCTGCACACCTGGTACCCACCAAGATTCACAAGATCCGAGCAGCACTGCCACCTCCACATCCATTCCTCACTGGGGCGGACCCAAGTCCACCAGGGCAGCCTCAGGAGCAAACTCCTGTGGATGACCCACATGCAAAAGTGGGTATAAAACCACAATTGAGTTCCCGAAATGGAGTGACTAAGGAAGAGGACCAAAACCTTCCCCACCAGATGTAAAAGATACAGATTAAATCCACACGATCAACTAGGTAGACGCTGTATGTATGGAATATATAAAACAATGATGAGTGCTCCCACAAAAGAAAATGCTCTAGCTCTGGCAGCTGTGGACACTGGAGGCAAGAGCGTACAGGAGCAGGGTCAGATCAGAGTCTGAGCTGTACCCACAGCAGGTTCAGAAGTCAGCTCCTTCCAGTATTGTAGGGCTTCCTACAGAGGTGTAGGTGGGCTGTGGCTCACAGTGGGGGAAGGGACACCGACAGTTCAGACTCAAAAGTATTCTTATTATTGCATACCATGGACAGAGGAGACTGGTGGGCTCCAGTCCATTGGGTCACAAACAGTTGGACACGACTGAATGTGCATTGGTGCATGCACACACACACATATTCCTCTTATATTTTGATTCACCCTGTAATTGGTTCTGGATTTTTTTTTTCTTTTTCTCTGTTGCTGTTATTATTGACTTTTTATTATTATCTCCATTTAGACTCTTGGGAACTTTTTTTTTAATCGTTAATCACACTTTTTCTCTCGTTGATCTATTTCTACTTCTAATTTGGCTTTCTGCAGTTCTGCGGATATTTTTTCTTCTTTTTTTTTGTTTTGTTCTGTTTTGTAGTTCTCTTGTGTTTTTTCTTTAATATATCTAAATATTTTTAAAAATACCCCTATTTTACTTTGTTTTTGGGGTTTTTCTTCCTTTCTTTTTTTCACCATGTTTATTTATTTTCTTTAGTCCTCATTTGGAACTCTGCTTTGGTCTTGCTTTCTGTTATGTGTTTTTGTTAGTTTTGTCCTTAATTGGTTGATATCATTTTTGCTTTCTTTTTCTTGCCAGGTCACTCTGGTACTTTGTTTTCTTTGGTATGTTTTGGCTTCGTGTGTGTGTGTGTGTGTGTTCCTTGTTCTTGTTCATGTTTCTCTGATTTTATTTTTGCCATTTGTCTGGGGTTCATTTTTGTGTCTTGGCTTTTTTTGTTTGTTTTAATTCTCTTTACTGTCATAACAAATGGCTTGGGGATCATAGTTTCCAGACCAGAGGGGTAAAGCCTGAGCTTCTGGAGTGATTGCACTGAGCCCAGAACTCCAGACTGCCAGAAAACTCATGATCCCAAGGAGTATTAATCAGTGAGAACTCCCATGAAAACTTTCAGCTGTATCCAAGACTCAGCACCACCCAACTTCCAGCAGCACCCAGTTCAGGATACCCCAAACAACAAGCATGAAGGAACACAAACCCAATCATTAGCAGACAGGCTTCCCACAAACACCTCGAAACACCACCTCACACAGTGTTGCCCATCAAATGTTAAAAAAAAAAAAAAAAAAAACTCAGCAGCTCCAACCAGAATGAATGCACAAGTCCTACACATCACAAATCCTAGACAAGCCACTAGACCAACCTTACCCCTGGGGGCAGAGACCAAAAGCAAGAGGAACTACAACACTACAGCCTGGAGAAAGGAGACTTCAAACACAGCAAGCTAGATAAAAAGAAGACAGACATATTGTGCAGATGAAGGGAGAAGGAAAAAATCCATAAGACCAAATAAATGAAGAGTAAATAAACTACCTGAAGAGTTCAGAGTAGTGATAGTATGTATGATCCAAAATCTTGAAATCAGAGTGGAGAAAATGCAAGAATTATTTAACTCTAACCATTTAAACACATTTAAAAAGGACCTAAAGGAAATAAAGTATAAACAATGATGAAGAACACAATTACTGAAATTAAAAATACTCTAGAAGAAATCAATAGCAGAGTAACTGAGGCAGAAGAATTGAAGAAAAAACCATTAAAAGCAGAAAGGAAAAAGCAACAAGTAACATACAAGGGAAACCCCGTAAGGTTAATAGCTGAGGTTTCATCAGAAATTCTGAAGGCCAGAAGGGAATGGCAGGATATATTTAAAGTTCAGTTGAGTTCACTCACTCAGTCATGTCTGACTCTTTGTGACCCCATGGACTACAGCATGCCAGGCCTCCCTGTCCATCACCAGCTCCCGGAGTTTATTCACACTCATGTCCATTGAGTCAGTGAAGCCCTACCGAGACTTCCCCTGAGCCCCAACCCCACACCCCCCAGGGCACACAGACCACCCTCCTTCCTGCTCTGAGCCAGGCCAAGCCCTGGGTGGGCTTGGGAGACGCCTCCCCATCCCCAGACCCACTGGTCCTAGTGGGAGGCTGAGGCCACACCAGAGAGCAGCCAAGCAAGCGTCAATACTGGGAAGAGGGCAGCTCACCAGAGACCCACGTCTCTCTTTCATGTAAGATACATTTTATTTTGTAATCAAAGAGGGGAAGCACAGCAGCTGATGGCCGTTTTGTGAATAATTCCATTCAGCGCCTCCCCTGGTGCTGGGTGTCCCTGGGTACCTCGCTGCCTCAAGACCCCATTTGTAGAAATGACCCAGGATCAACTTTGCCAGGGTGAGTCAGCCTCGGGGAATGCATAGCAGAGAAGCAGCCATCTCTGAGAACTCACTGGTGCTGCCTCCCAATCCCAGGCACTCTGACCAACTGCTCCTATCCCTGATGGGGCTTGTGGTCCTGTTTATTACCATCCTTCCATCCAGCTGTGGGCCTGGTTCTCCAAATGGGTATAACGTGGAAACTGGGGCTTGCATCACAGGGATTTTCCCTAAACACAGAGTCAGGATCAATGTGGTCAGTAAATGTGCAAATAAACATTTTTTAAAAATACCAAGCCAGGAAAAAAAAAAAAAACGCAGACACAATGACTCAAAACCTATGGGATGCAGCAAAAGCAGTTCTAAAAGCGGGGTTTATAGCAATACAACCCTGCTGCTGCTACTGCTAAGTCGCTTCAGTCGTATCCGACTCTGTGTGACCCCATAGAGGGCAGCCCACCAGGCTCCCCCGTCCCTGGGATTCTCCAGGCAAGAACACTGGAGTGGGTTGCCATTTCCTTCTCCAATGCATGAAAGTGAAAAGTCAAAGTGAAGTCGCTCAGTCATGTCTGACTCCTAGCAACCCCATGGACTGCAGCCTACCAGGGTCCTCCGTCCATGGGATTTTCCAGGCAAGAGTACTGGAGTGGGGTGCCATTGCCTTCTCCAATACAATCCTATCTCCAGAAATAAGAAAAAAATTGAATACACAACCTAATCTTACACTAAAACAACTGGTAAAAGAAGAAAAATAAAAGGTCCCAAAGTTAGTAGAAGGAAAGAAATTATAAAGATCAGAGCAGAAATAAATAAAAAGAAATGAATAGCAAAGATCAATAAAGCTAAAAGGCGGTTCTTTGAGAAGATAAACAAAACTGACAGACCATTAGCCACACTCATCAAGAAAAAAAGGGAGAAGACTCAAATCAGCAAAATTAGAAATGAAAAAGGAGAGGTCAAAATAGACAATGTAGAAATATAATACAAAGGATCATGAGACTACTACGAGCAACTATATGCCAATAAAATGGACAACCTGGAAAAAATGGACAAATTCTTAGAAAAGTACAACCTTCCAATAGTGAGCCAGGAAGAAACAGAAAATATGAACAGACCAATCATAAGCATGGAAATCAAACCTGTGATTAAAAATCTTCCAAAAAATAAACACCTAGGCCCAGATGGCTTCACAGGTGACTTCTATCATATTTTACAAAAAAGCTAATACCTATCCCTCTCAAAATCTTCCAAAAAACTTGTAGAGGAAGGAACACTTTCAAACTCATTCTACGAGGCCACCATCACCCCGATACTAAAATCAAAGTGAAGTGAAAGTGGTTGAGTCGTGTCCGACTCTTCGTGACCCTGTGGACTGTAGTCCATGGAATTCTCCAGGCCAGAATACTAGAGTGGGTAGCTGTTCCCTTCTCCAGGGGATCTTCCCAATCCAAGGATCAAACCCAGGTCTTCCGCATTGCAGCTGGATTCTTTACCATCTGAGCCATCAGGGAAGTCCAAGTCAAAGACATTACAAAAAAGGAAAATTACAGGCCAATATTACTGATGAACATAGATGCAAAACTACTCAGCAAAATTCTAGCAAACATAATTCAACCATACATTAAAAGGATCATATACCATGATTAAGTGGGACATATTTAAAGGATTCTTCAATACATGCAAATCAATGTGATATACCATATTAAGAAATTAAAAGAGAAAACTTATATGATAATCTCAATAGATGCATAAAAAGCTTTCAACAAATTCAGCACCCATTTATCATAAAAAGTCTTCAGAAAACGGGCACAAAAAGAACCTACTTCAATGTAATAAAGGCCACATATGACAAACCCACAGCAAACATTCTGAACGGTGAAATGCTGAAGGCATTTCTTCCAAGATGAGGAACAAGACAAGGGTGCCCACTCTCACCACTATTATCTCAGATGTTTTTGGAATTCCTAGCCATAGCAATCAGAGAAAGAAAAAGAAATGAAAAGGAATGAAGACTGGAAGAAAAAGAAACTTTCACTCTTTGCAGATGACATACTATGCTGCTGCTGCTGCTAAGTCGCTTCAGTCGTGTCCGACTCTGTGCAACCCCATAGATGGCAGCCCACCAGGCTTCCACGTCCCTGGGATTCTCCAGGCAAGGACACTGGAGTGGGTTGCCATTTCCTTATCCAGTGCATGAAAGTGAAAAGTGAAAGTGAAGTCGCTCAGTCGTGTCTGACTCTAGCGACCCCATGTTCTGCAGCCTACCAGGCTCCTCTGTCCATGGGATTTTCCAGGCAAGAGTACTGGAGTGGGGTGCCATTGCCTTCTCCGATGACATACTATACATCAGTTCAATTCAGTTCAGTCTCTCAGTCATGTCCGACTCTTTGCAACCCCAAGAACTGCAGCATGCCAGGCCTCCCTGGCTATCACCAACTCCCGGAGTTTACTCAAACTCATGTCCATCGAGTCAGTGATGCCATCCAGCCATCTCATCCTCTGCCGTCCCCTCCTCCTCCTGCCCCCAATCACTCCCAGCATCAGAGTCTTTTCCAATGAGTAAGCTCTTCACACGAGGTGGCCAAAGTACTGGAGTTTCAGCTTCAGCATAGGTCCTTCCAATGAACACCCACGACTGATATCCTTTAGAATGGACTGGTTGGATCTCCTTGCAGTCCAAGGGACTCTCAAGAGTCTTCTCCAACACCACATCTCAAAAGCATCAATTCTTCAGTGCTCAGCTTTCTTCACAGTCCAACTCTCACATCCATACATGACCACTGGGAAAACCATAGCCTTGACTAGATGGACCTTTGTTGGCAAAGTAATGTCTCTGCTTTTGAATATGCTAGCTAGGTTGGTCATAACTTTCCTTCCAAGGAGTAAGCGTCTTTTAATCTCATGGCTGCAATCACCATCTGCAGTGATTTTGGAGCAAAAACCCTTAATAGACTATCAGAAAATTACTAGAGCTAATCAACGAATTTAGTAAAGCCACAGGATACAAAATCAATACACAGAAATCCCCTGCATTCCTATACACTAACAATGAAAATCAGAAAGAGAAATAAAGGAATCAATCCTATTCACTGTTGCAACAAAAAGGATAAAATGCCTAGGAATAAATCTACCTAAGGATACAAAAGATCTATATAGAGAAAACTGTAAGACACTCATGAATGAAAACAAAGATGACAGAAACAGATGGAGAAATACATCATGTTCTTGGGTTGGAAGGATCAATATTGTGAAAATGACTATACTACCCAAAGCAATCTATAGATTCAGTGAGAACATTGCCTAACACCGTACACAAAACTAAACTCAAAATGGAATAAAGACCTAAATGTAAGTCCAGAAAGTATAAAAGACTAAGACTAATTCATAGAACATTCTGACATAAATCACAGCAAGATTTTCTTTGACCCACTTCCTAGAGTAATGGAAATAAAACCAAATATAAACAAGTGGGCCCTAATTACACTTAAAAGCTTCTGCACAGCAAAGGAAACTATAAACAAGATGAAAAGACAACTCTCAGAATGAGAGAAAATAATTGTAAATGAAACAACTTGCAAAGGATTAATCTCCAAAATAAACAAGCGGCTCATGCAGCTCAACACCAGAAAAACTAGCTACCTGATCAAAAGAAAAAAGAAAAAAAAAATGGAAGATCTAAATAGACATTTCTCCATAGAGATGGTCAACAAACACATGAAAAGATGCTCAACATCGCCTCATTATTAAAGAAATGCCATCCAAAACTACAATGAGGTTTCACCTCACATGGGTCAGAATGACCATTACAAAAAATATACAGAAAAGCATGCTGAAGATGGTGTGGCGAAAAGGGAAACCTGTTGCACTGTTGGTGGGAATGCAAATTTCAGTTCAGTTGCTCAGTTGTGTCCAACTCTCTGCGACCCTATGGACTGCAGCACACCAGGCCTCCCTGTCCATCACCAACTCTCGAAGTTTATTCAAACTCATATCCACTGAGTCGGTGATGCCATCCAATCATCTCATCCTCTGTCATCCCCTTCTCCTCCCACCTTCAAACTTTCCCAGCAACAGAGTCTTTTTAAATGAGTTCTTCTCATCAAGTGGCCAAAGTATTGGAGTTTCAGCTTCAACATCAGTCCTTCCAATGAACATTCAGGAGTGATTTCCTTTAGGATGGACTGGTTGGATCACCTTGCTGTCAAGGACTCTAAAGAGTCTTCAACACCACAGTTCAAAAGCATCAATTCTTTGGCACTCAGCTTTTTTTATAGTCCAACTCTCACAGCCGTACATGACCACTGGAAAAACCATAGCTTTAACTAGACGGACCTTTGTTGGCAAAGTAATATCTCTGCTTTTTAATATGTTGTCTAGGTTGGTCATAACTTTTCTTCCAAGGAGTAAGTGTTTTTTAATTTCACAGTTGCAATAACCATCTGCAGTGATTTTGTACCCACTATGGAGAACAGTATGGAGATTCCTTAAAAAACTAGAAATAAAACTACCTTGCTGCTACTGCTGCTGCTAAGTCGCTTCAGTTGTGTCCGACTCTGTGAGACCCTATAGACGGAAGCCCCACCAGGCTCCTCTGTCCCTGGGATTCTCCAGACAAGAACACTGGAGTGGGTTGCCATTTCCTTCTCCAAAACTACCTTATGATCCAGCAATTCCACTTCTGGGCACATACCCAGAGAGAATCATAACTGAAAAAGACACATGTACCCTGATGTTCACTGCAGCACTAATTACAATAGCAAAGACATGAAAGCAATCTAGATATATCCATCAATAGATGAATGGATAAAGAATTTGTGGTACATATACACAATGGAATATTACTCAAGCATAAATAGGAATAGATTTGAGTCAGTTCTATTGAGGTGGATGAACCTGGAGCCTGTCATACAGAATGAAGAGAAAAACAAATATCGTATATTAATACATACATATTGAACCTATAAAAATGGTACTGATGAATCTATCTGCAGGATAGGGACAGAGACACATAGAGAACAGACTTGTAAATACAGAAAGAGAGGGTGAGACGAACTGAGAGAGTAGCACAAAACCTATACATTACCATATGTAAAACAGATAGCTAATAGGAACTTCCTGTATAGTAAAGGGAGCTCAATCACATACTCCATACATCCTAGAGGGGTGGGGTGGGATGTGGGAGGGAGATTCAAGAGGCAAGGGACATATGTATACTTCAAGGCTGACTGGAATTGTATGGCAAATCTAACACACTTATTAAAACAATTATCCTCCAATTAAAAATAAATTTTAAGAAAAACCAGTAGTCAAGGTGAAAACTATTACACTAAAGATACTCATACTTTGGTGGCTCAATCCGTAAAGAGTCCACCTAGAATGTGGGAGAGACCTGGCTTCAATCCCTTGGTTGGGAAGATCCCCTGGAGGAGAGCATGGTAACCCACTTCAGTATTCTTGCCTGGAGAATCCCCATGGACAGAGGAACGTGGCAGGCTGCAGTCCATGAGGTCGTCACAATTGAGCAACTAAACACAAAAATAAACTTTAAGAAACAGCCGTAGTCAAGGTGAAAACTATTAAAGACACTCATACTTTAAAAAAACATTAAACAATAGGAAAAAAATTCTGTACAACTTCTAAAATATCACATGAAAGGGATTAGTTTGTACTAGTACCACAAAGACTAATGTGCCAATGGTAATTATGGGAAGCATGCCATTATGTATTAATTTTACAGAAAAAGAATGAAAGCTGAACACAGGGACGTTTTACATTTTCTGCTACATTTTATGAATAAAAATGACTTTAGAGTGGGATTTTTTCCTATAGAATTGTGAAGGTCTTAAATTTATTTCTCCAGAGCTATCATAGATAACCTGAATTTAGAAATGCCTCTACATCTGTAAAAGTTTCTGGATCCTTAAATTTATGAGTCTTAAATTTTTATTTAACTATATTCTTATCTGTGATTTAAATACTACTACTAAGTTAATATAAGCTGCTATTTTAATTATGTTAATAATATTAAATTGTATTAATTATGTAAGTGTATACGTCCTGATGTTCTGTTGGAAAAAAGGAGGTTAAGCTCTTACTCTTTAACTTTCTGAATGTATATGTAGCGGGTAGGGGAAAGAGAACATTTACTCACACTGGGAAGGAACGTCTCCTTTAAAAAAAATATATTGATACATTTTGCTAGCGGCTCTAAAATATTTATTGTTATGAGACAGGTCTCTTTACAACTTATCCTGAACAAAACAAGTTGTTTCTTATGAAGGATGTGCTTGCCAGTTCTTAAAATGATTTTTTTCCCTTTGATTATACTAAATTTACTTTCCTTCCATCTTAACCTTGAATGCAAGAATGATGAGTTGCCTTAAAAATGTAAATAAAAGTAAAGAGGTGCCAGAAAAATGAAGAGAGTGGAAGATAGAGGGTTGCCAGGGTGTGGAGGAGAGAAAGATTAAAACAAATCTCTCTCTGAAGTGAAAGTGAAAGTTGCTCAGTCATGTGCTACTCTTTGTGACCCCATGGACTATACAGTCCCTGGAATTCTCCAGGTCAGAGTGGGTAGCCTTTCCCTTCTCCAGGAGATCTTCCCAACCCAGGGATCAAAACCAGGTCTCCCACATTGCAGCCGGAGTCTTTACCAGCTGAGCCACAAGGGAAGCCCCAAATCTATCTAAAAGAACACAAAGAGAATTAAAGATGTAATTCTGCAGCACAGTCACATCAGATTAAAGCATGGAATGCATGCAAGAAGTCACCACCAAGGCTTGAGATAAAACATTTTTAAAAGCAAAATGGACAAAAAGAGAGTTAATCAACAGGAAGTTTGAGTTTATTGAGTTACACAACTAAGCTAAGAGTTTTCTTAAAACTAGCTTACTAGAAATAAGATAATACTTTTAACCATTTCAATAAAATATCTGTTGCCACAGAAGTTAATTGATATGAAGATATGTTATGTGCCTTATTATCACAGCCAACCTTCCTATGGGAAGTCATGCAGCTGTAAGAGCATAGACTTGGTGCTTTATACAGTCATGAGATACTATGCAAGAAGTCACCATTACTGTAAAACCCCAAAGCACCGAATTCACCAATATACAAAATACATATGTAAATGTACTTGTAAAAGTACATTTCAAAATATTTGTTTACTATCTTACAAACATTTAAAAGAAATCACATATTCTTATAGAGTGTTACTACCTATGAATGTTTACTGGATAACTTCATTGTTATTACTAAGATGTATGATATATTATAATAATTCATGTGAAAGCATAACACCTCAGGAGGTCCAATCATACACCACTGGACGCTAATGAAACGCCTTATGTTACTGAGGATGAAACATCTAAATGGGCACCGGAAGTGTGATTTAAAAGCAGTGAGGGAGGCTGTCGCTGTAACAGCCTTTAATTTCAGAGAGAAAATTTACTTTTTTATGTATTTTACTTTTATATAGTGTGTAAAACTGAACTTCTTTAACATTCTTGTCATCAACAAAGTATATGGTCATCATAGAAAATCTCTAAAATAAAAACTATAGAAAAAAATCATCTATAATCACATATCCCAGAAATAACTGGTGTTAACATTGTATTTTCTTCACATATGTCTGTATACAAATACACACACACTCTCTTCACACATACATCCTTACTCACATAACATATTCTTGCTCTCTGGTGCAATGTAAAGGTTACCATCATCATTGTTTCTGTTATATATGGTTATTATGTTACATGTAAAATAGAATTTATATATTTGATTTTTCTGATTAACGTGCTTCATAATTTCAGAGATACAAAATAATCTGTTTTTAAAAAATAATACCATCCACTCTATCTCCCTTAATAAATGCCACAGCACCTATATACTTTACTTATCCTTCAAAAATCCAAGACTATCTTTAATTGGTCAATAGAATAAAACCATAAAAATAACTGTACATGAAGCTAAAAGCTTCATTCATATAAAAAGGCAATATCCAAATAGATTAAAAAACACCTGTATTTATTCTACCTCATTCTCAGATATGTTTTGATAATTATTAAAATACATTTTTTAAATTAATGCATGGGTAAATGGAATATTTTATTCCAAAACTGAATTTGCTTACTTCTTAGATCAATAAATCTCCCTTGTCCAACCGTCATGCTTTCTTGCCCACAGAATTGTGTGGAAAGAAAGGTAGGCAGAAGCAAAAATAAGCTCCTTCATCTGTGCATTATGGCACTTTCTGCATCAAAGTGCATTTCTTGGTTTGTATATCACCCACCAAGAGATATGTAAGTTTGTCTGGAGTAAAGGACAGGACATCTGCACAAAGTATGTTACTTAAAGACAAATATATACTCAAATCCCAAAAGCTTATTTTAGTATTTCATGCCTTCTCCAAGAGATTCTCTGTAATTGTCTTATTTGATACACGCAAGGATCCTACAGGACACCATTTCACAAGGAAAATCAGCCTTGGTGAAGTGAAGTGACTCATTCCAGGTCTAATGTAAAGCTAAGTGATGCCAGGACTTAAATCCAGGTGTTCCAGATCTAAACCTAGTGCTTTTTCAACCATATCACACTTCTGCAATCAACAGGGTACTCAGAATCAGGACTAAAAACAATTACTCATCAATTCATGAAATGCAGGTGTCTTTTTCAGCCCACGCTGACACAGTAAAAGTGATTTTGATCACTTCTGGTTTAATAAACACTCTTGCTGCTGAACTGTGGGAGGAGGGTGGAGGTGGGAGAAATTTCCTCTCTCCCTGCCATTTTAAGCTTTTGCTCTTATTTTGTCTTTTTACAGTTCCAGTCTATTAATTCACAAAATGCCTCTCCATTGTGGAAACGTATTTCTCTTACTGAACTGTTTTGATCACATGAGGATAATAACTAATAAAAAATATATATGCTACTCAAAATTTTTGAAGATTTCTTCATATTTCTACTCATGCTTTAGTAACGGTCAGATATATGTAATACTCCCTTCACTTAAATATATCTTGTCTAGGACTGCTGTGACATAGTTTCTTTATACGATTCAAACCTGTCTCAGCAGATATTTGCTTGATTTTTTAAAGTTTAGAAATTATTTCTATTTACAATTATTATTTTAACCTTATACGTATATTCCCTCTCTTTGTCCATACACCAGTAAAAAATATACTCATTAAGCTCCTACTTTGTGCTGGGCACTGAGTATATAGCACAAAATTGGTGTATTTGCTCATAAAGACAATGGACAAAAGACATTGAGGACACAGGTAAAGCAAATGCAAATAATATATAAACAGTAAAAGTTATTATGAAAGAAAAAACTGAAAAGTTAGGAGTCCAGATATCCCTGATTAAGTTTGAAAGATTAAGAAAGGAAAAAATATCTCCTAAGGAGATTAATTCTTCACATGAGAACAGAAGAGAGGTCATGACCAGGCAAAGACTGGGGATTGGGCTGAAGCAGGTAGAACATTCCTGTGGAAATTTGTTAGGCTGGAAGTGGTAGTGATTTGGAGAAGTAGCAGCGCCAGGGCTCTCAGAGCTGTGGGCCACATTAAAAATTCTAGATTTTATTCCAGGTAAATAGAAGACATTGAAAGGGTTTAAGCACAGAGGAGTATGAAGTAAATGTATTAGTAACTCAGTCATGGGTTCAAATGTCTAGCCATTCCCTTCTCCAAGGGATCTTCTTGACCCAGGGATCAAACCCAGGTCTCCTGCATTGCAGGCAGATTCTTTACTGTCTAAGCCACCAGGGAAGCCCCAAGCACAGAGAGGACACGAGAAATGTATAGCTTTGGTTTAATTAACCCAATGCCAATATTGGTCCAGAAAACCGGGCCCTTATTAAGAGCTCTAGCTTTGATGTTAAAGCAGCCAAGTTAACAAGGGGCTACTCTGAAATGTCTTCTGGCATTCCTCCAATTTGGGGAGAAAAATGGAGGGATAACTCTAATCCTCCCAAGCCACAACATTCAAGATGCCAGTGAATATCAAATTTTTTTTTTAATCAACATAAAAACATTGCATTAGCTTCAGGTGTACTACATAATGATTTGATATTTGTATACACTGTAAAATGATGGCTACAATAAATACAATTAGCATCTGTCGCCATACAAAGGTACAGTCTTTTCTCTTGTGATGAGAACCTTTAAGATTAACTCTCTTAGCAACTTTCAAATATGCAGTACAACATCATTGACTCTAATTACAATGCTGTATATTACATCCTCATGAATTATTTTATAACTAGAAGTTCATAATTATTGACCTTCTCCACTCAATTTGCCGACCTCCCTCCAAACCCCCTCTATACTACGGCAACCACCAATCTCTTTTCTGTATCTATTAGTTTTGTGTTGTTTTGTTATTTATTTTAGATTCCACATTTAAGTGAGATCATACTTACTGACTTAATCTGACTTATTTCACTTAGCATAATGCCTTCAAAATCCATCTATGTTGTCACAAATGGCAAGATGTTCACTCTAGTTTACAGATGAGTGTACAGATGTACACTCTTATTTACATATATATACACACACACACACACACGTCCACCTCTTCTTTATCCACTCATTCACTGATGAATACTTAGATTGTTTCCATCTCTTGGTGTGGGCTTCCCTGGTGGCACAGTGGTAAAGAATCTGCCTGCAGTGCAGGAGACATGGAGACACAGGTTTGATCCCTGAGTCAGGAAGATCCTCTGAAGGAGGAAATGGCAACCCACTGCAGTAATTGTGCCCAGAAAACCCCATGGACAGAGATGCCTGATATGCTCCAGTCCACGGGGTCGCAAAAGAATCGGACATGACTAAGCAATAACATATCTTGTCAATTGTAAATAATGCTGCAAAGAACATAAAGGTGCATATAGCTTTTCAAATTAGTGTTTTCACTTTCTTCAGATAAATACCTATATGCAGAATTTCTGCCTCATATTCCATTTTTCTTTTTTGAAGAATCTCCATACTGTTCTTCACAGTGGCTACGTGAATTTACACTACAGTGCACAAAGGTTCCCTTTTCCCCTCCACATCCTTGCCAATACTTGTTACTTCCTGTCTTTTCAATAATAATCACTATAATAGATATGAGATGATATCTCACAGTAGTTTTGATTTGTGCGTCCTTGAAGATTTGTGATGTTGACCATCTTTCCTTGTATCTGTTGGCTATGCATATGTCTTCCTTGGAAAAATGTCTACTCAGATCCTCTGCCCATTTTTCAATCAAATTGTCTTTGGTACTGAGTTGTACAAGTTCTGTATATACTTGGGATATTAACTCCTTACGTGATACATGATTTGCAAATATCTTCTCCCACTCTTTCAAACCACTGATGGTTTCCTTTACAGTTCAGAGGCTTTTTGGTTTGATACAGTCCCACTTTTTTATTTGCGCTTTTGTTGACCTCACCTGAAGGGTTTTTAATGCGGATGTCTTCAACATTTACCTAAAATATGGGGTCCACTTATGTAACTATAAAATTCCTGATAATCAACCTATAATAGGGAGATCCTCTGGAGGAAGGCATGGCAACCAACTCCAATATCCTTGCTGGGAAAATCCCATTGACAGAGGAGCCTGCTGGGCTACACAGTCCATGGGGTCGCAATGGACACAACTAAGCAACTGAGCATGCAGGCGTGAACATTTTGACTCTTCAAGATTTATCTATAACATAGTGCCCATGTACGTAACTATAAAGTTCCTGATAATCAAACTGTAATAGGGTACGTAATTTGCATTCACCATTTTTCACAGTAAATGAAAACATTGTTAGTTAACAAGGGAGACTTGGAGGATATCTTCAGGGCTATAAATCTTCTGTAAGTTTAATTGCCTGCTTAGAACAATGCTTTTTCTTTTACTACAGTAATAATGCTAACTTACATCTGTACAGCTACTTAGCTCCTGTATAGCATTTAGTTCTTTAATGATAGGGACCAGGTATTCATTTGCCACTTTTTCTTGAGAGTTCCCAGGATACTTTAATATATAAGGAAGAGATATTTATTGAAAAACAACTACTAAATTGGGAGATTAGGGTTGACATAGACACACTGCTATATATAAAATAGGTAACTAATAAGGACCTACTGGCTCAAAAGGTAAAGAATCTGCCTCCAATATGGGACACCTGGATTCGATCCCTGGGTTAGGAAGACCCCCTGGAGAAGGGAATGGCTATGTACTCCAGTATTCTTGCCTGAAGAATTCTATAGACAGAGAAGCCTGGTGGGCTATGATCCATGGGGTCACAAAGAGTCAGACACAAGTGAGCGACACACACACACAAAGATGTACTGTATAGCACAGGGAACTCTACTCCATACTCTGTAATGATTTATATGGGAAAAGAATCTAAAAAAGTAAAGATAGAAGTATATGTGGGCTTCCCAGGTGGCTCAGTGGTAAAGAATCTGCTTGCCCAGCAGGAGACATGGGTTCAATCCCTGGGTTGGGAAGATCTCCTGAAGAAGGAAATGGCTACCCACTCCAGCATTCTTGCCTGGCAGATCCCATGGACAGAGGAGCCTGGCAGGCTACAGTCCATGAGAGTGCAAAGAGTTGGACACGACTTAGCAACTAAACAACAACAATATAAGTATATAACTGTTTCACATTATTGTATATCAGAAACTAACACAACACTGTAAATAAACTATACTTCAATAAAAATTAGTTTTAAAAAAACAAAGGAAATTCTGACACATGCTACAATGTAGGCAAAACCTTAAGACTTTACAGTAAAAGAAGCCAGTCACAAATGAGCGAATGCTTTATATTTCCACTTATATGAGGTACTTAAAATAGGCAAATTCACGGAGACAGAATGTGGAGTGGTGGTTGCCAGGGCCAGGAGAGGGGAATGGGTAATTATGGTTGAATGGGTTTGATGTTTCAGTTAAGAAAAATGAAAACTGTTCTTGAGATACATGGTCCTGGCAGCTGCACATCACTGTGACTGTACTTAATTAATGCCACTGACATATTTACTTAATAAATAGTTAAAATAGTATAATATTCATTGTGTACATTTTACTACAATGAAAAAGTTAATTGTTCTCATTAAAAAAAGACAACTAATAACTATTAGTTGGAGATGTCATTAAAAAGGAAATGCTTCACACTAAAAGAAAAAAAAAAAAAAACTTCTAGATCATAGTTCTGCCTATGTCACAGCCATGTCTTACAGCTTAAGTGGTTTCTCACTGCCCAAACCAGGGCACCCTTCAAAACTTAGAATTCACTGACTTCTCACGGATCAGTCTCACTCCACCTTCCTCATCAGTCTTCTCTGGACCTCCCCACATAGAGCTACTCCCAAGCACGGCATGAAAGCTTCTGTTCCACCTGTTCTCTTAGTATGGCATGTCCACTCTTCCCTGTGAAATTAAGCTACTTTCAACATGAATACAGTACACACTGGCAAGGTGAGTGCCATGAGGTGATTTAATACTCCCTCACTTTCCATATTTGAACGGCTATTTAATTCTTGCCCATATAGAAAAATCAGCTCTCAGTGAATTGATTCTAAATATGAAGGCAAGCATGGACACTGAAATTCTCCATAAGAATCCTTTAAAAAATCATCCAGATAGTTCAGAATAGTTCACTCTTAGTTCACCAGATAGTTCACTATTTTTATAATCATTAAAATGATGAGACATTCCACTTGCGGCTCTGCAAGTTAGCATCTACATATACCCATGGGTCCATGGAGCCAGTCATAAATCCTATTCAACACAATGTATTTATATTGAAAAACAAGATTCTGGGAGCTTCTTTCACAAAATTCATACATGTTTGTTGATTAGAATAGTTTCATCTCAAATAGGAAGGTCCTTACAAGTACAAAATAGAGACTACCAAATGAGCCACTACAAGAAGGTTTTTTTGTCTGGAAGGCAATTCATCCTTTAGCTGTCACATATGTACAAAAAATAAGCCAAGTTAAATCATTAGATTTGGTTTAGGACCAGAGAAAATTCTGTTTGCCTGTAACTGTACTGAAACTCTGTTCTTACATTAAGCACATCACAATTTTATACTTTTTCTCTGTTCTAGATTGGATTTTAGTGTCTCTGCTATGTAATACTTAAATAAGAGCAGGTTCATTTCTGAACACAAGTTATAAAAACAATGAAATGTCTTTTTATAGTAGGTTCTAATTAAGACATGTACAGTGAGTTTGTGCAAGTTTTTATATAAAAGTGATATTGAAAGAATGCTGTCCTCATTTGAAGATGCAGTAATAAAAATTGCACTTATTTTCCAATTACTTATAATGGCCACCCAGGTCACCCTTCAAATGCTTTTGATCTCAGCAACAATGTAGCTCAAAGAATAAAATTACATTTCCCTTTGAAGTGCAACTTCCTACTCCTAATTTCACTATTAAATATGGCAGAGTTCAAGTAAAAGTTTTAAATCACATAACATCTAAGGAAATAAACCTATTGGTCTAAACTTAAGAAATGGAGAGTCCAGACATCATTTGGTAACCTTGATGGCTAAAGCCTGTTATTTATTCCATTAATCACAAAACAGTAAATATAAGCATCAGTGTACTCATTTAGATAAAAGTAGTTACCATTTTTAAAATATAATAGGTAAATTCCAGCAAAGAGAGCTACAATTCTTTTCTTAAATACACAGCATTGCTTATTATTGATTTATGTATTTATTTTTGGCCCCACCAGTGTGGTATGTGGGATCTTAGTTCCCTGACCAGGGATCAAACCTTTGCCCCCAGCAGTAGAGGCGCTGGAAGTGCAGTCTTAACCACTGGAGCTCCAGAGAAGTCCCAATAGCTAGAATTCTGTATTCTAACCTCCATTTAGTCATCAGATCCAAATTAGGAAATATATTTCACAAATAAAACAGAGACCTAATGACACAGCAGCTATTCCAAGGAAGTGCCTGCTCTTCCCTTCACTCTGTATAAAGAACAGAGGGCATCCACGGTCTCCTGTCTCCTGGAGACTGATACATGAAGTCATTCTCAGCTGAACAATAGCCATCATGGGAACACTAGCTTCATCTATCATTTCAAAGACACAGTGGTGGGAAAATTAACCCCTTCTCCTGCAAGAAACACACCTGGTCTACAAGGTCTTGAAATGTTCATTAGTCTAAATTCTCAGATAACAATTGTTTTTTGTTTAGTCACTAAATCCTGTCTAACTTTTGGGACTCCATGGACTGTAGCCTCTAGGCTCCTCTGTCCATGGGATTTTCTAGGCAAGAATACTGGAGTAGGTTGCCAGGGCCACCTGGGAAGCCCTCAGATAACAACAGTAGAGTTCAAATCCTATTTATTAAAATCGTTTCTCAGAAAATTCATATGCTAGATAATCTTAGAGCATTTTCAGCATCAACCCTTTAAACAAGGCATTATTCAAACAACTCTTAACAACCCAATGCTGAAAGTTGCTGCTCTGCTTCAGTTTGAATCTAAAAGAGCTTTTGGAGGGAGACCCAGGAAATCCAGGTTATCCTCTGATCCTTCCCACATTTTATTTCATTCACTAGCACCTTTATAACTACCTATCATGGTCAGTGAGTTCAGGAAAGGAAAATGTTAATGGAATAAAAGTACAACCTCCTATCCCCTCGAAACTACCCCCCGCCCCGACCCCTTCTAAAATAAAAAATTTACTAGAGAGACAAAGCACCAGATTTCAGTTCCAAAGAGCCAAACTGGACTCTCAGTCAAGGCCATAATTTGAACAAAGCTGATTCATATGGCTGGATCTCAGTTTCCTCATGATAAAACTGAGATCATACTACTTAATTTTTCAAAAGGATGAAATAATAGGAACATAAAGTCCTTAGCATGCAATAGCCATCCATTTAATTGTGATAGACTATGAACTTATAGAAAATACAGTTGACCCCTGAACAACATGGGTTTGAATTGTGAGGGTCTACTTAGATGTGGATATTTTTCAACAGTAAGTAATACAGTACTATCTAGTCTGTGGTTAGTTGAAGCTGCAGATGCTAAGGAACTGTGGATACAGAGTGCTGACTCTAACTTATAGGAAGATTAACCCCCACATTGTATTTTATAGGTATTTTGTTTTTAACATTCTTTACGTTGCTGCCATAATATATAACCCATGTCTCATCACCTCCCCTGATGTATTAATAAATGTCTCTGATAAACAAAAGGAAGTATATGTTGACACTTATGGCACAAAATCAGTTAGAATTTTGTCTTCTAGGTGATAGCCAAACTTCAACATAAGAGTTATGTGATTCAGTGCATTATACTATCAGTAAGACTTGAAAAGGAAAGACAGCCATGTCATGGAGCAGTCAAGGAAGAATTCAGGCAAAAAGGGGAAAGGTACAGGCCCTTCTAACAAAAGGCTGAAACAGACGTCCTATGTGGAAGTCAATGTGTGGGTCTAGATTATGAAGCTTTATATTCTTTGATAAAAATGTTTAGTGTGACCCTATAAGCAACAAAGAATCAATCGCATTTGGGCAAAGGATTAGCTAAGACTAGCCTCAGAGTTAAGTGGATATACAATGCTAAAGATATTGAATAGATGAAGGCAATGAGGAATGTCAAACACTAATATTTATGGACTGGCATTAAAGAATAGTAAGAAGAAATCAGGAAGTAAAGATATTTTGGAGATGAAGCAGAGAAGTGATATTTCTAAATGGAAACATCCTCTTGGCTAGCTGGAGGCACAGAACAGGCATTTAAGAGAAAGAAGATGCTGGCGTGACACTAATCAGGAGAGACAAAAGTGACGTTTTGAGACACAACAATTCCCTGGATTACAGTATGAAAAATGGCTCTCAGTCCTAGCTGTGCACCAGAATCATTTATGGAGCTTTTAAAATGTGCCCATGCTTGGGGCCTCACCTCAGAGGCTATGATCAAAGCCAGGGTTGAGAATCACCAGAGCAGAGAAAGAACAGAAGGCAAAAACTGAGCCACAGGGAACTCCCAAAGCAAGTTCAGAAATGGAGATGGAATCACATTTTATAGAAGTAGAAGGAAAGCCAGGAAAATAAAATATGGCAGGATCTAAGGGAAGAAGAAATCTCCAGAAAGCATAGGTGGCAAAAATAGTACTAACTGCTGTACAAGAGGTCAGCAGTGATGCATGTAAAGCAATGCCTGGCTCTTGGGAAGTGCTAAGTGGACACTCAGGGAATGAATGAGTGCTGAGAAGATGGCCCCCTCCCTTTGAGGTTCAAACACACTATAGCTTAGCAATTCTAAGCTGGGCCAGCGACATTCTGAAGCAAAAGGTCTTCACTGGGTTGAGCTGGATTGATTACACTAAAACTTGGGGTTTCACCTTCCCACTTTCTAGACTATTTTGAACATGATCAAAACCTGGTTTTGCGGCAAAGAAAAATATGACAGCTTTCAAAGCAGAGAAAAGGATTCAATCATTCGTTCATTCAGTCTGTCTACCAGTCAGCCAGCCAGCCAGATATTTATATACATCCATTCTTCAAAAGCCATTTACTCCAGGGAATGAAGATAGCACTTCAAAACTTAATCTTCAAGCCACATGATTTACATTAATTTGCATATAATTTTAATCTATTTCAAAACTGTAGCAAAGCCCATTTAACATGCATTTTTTAAAATACTTGGAATTCCTTTTGACAGATTTTCAAGCAAAAGTATATTTTTATTGTGATCAGATTATTTCTTGCCTAAATCTACCACTGTTCTTCCACATGTTCAACTTCACTAGAATTGAGTTTGTTATCCTAAAAATGTCAGACTAATGAGTACTTTTAAATTATTACATTAATGTTCTTAATGCAAATTTTAGCTTTGAAGTCATTCATTAACAAAAGAGAAGGCCAGATCTGTTTAACTAAGCATTAACTATCTTCCTACTTCTGTAACTATCACTGTCATTTCTACAAAAGTTTTAAAGGAAACCAATTAAATTAATATTTCCATGAAATACATGAGTAGATCCCTACCTCTGTCATAGCTTTTTTCTCCATTATAAAAAGTTCCGTAAGTATTGCAATTTCATGCATTTCTGTCACTATACCGATTTGCAAACATCTGTAAATAAACAGGGCATAATGTTGCCAATGCTGGATTGCTAACATTAGTTCCGAATACAATATTTCAACAACTGTGAATACGGATCATTGCTTAGTTCAAATTGTACACAAGTAATTCCTTTTTCAATTTTTTAAATTTATTTACATGAGATCAATCACTAGAAAACTCAGCGAGACATTACAAGACAACAACTAAAAGCTATAGGAATAGAAGTTGCAAGAAAACAAAGGCAAAATAAAAGATACTATCTTCATTTTTATATCAAGATATATTTTCTTGAGACTTTCCTGGTGACTCAGTGGTAAAGAATCCTCCTGCCAATGCAGGACAAGCAGGTTCACTCTCTGGGTTGGGAGGATCTCCTGGAGAAGGAAATGGCAACCCACTTCAGTATTCTTGCCTGGGAAACCCCATGGACAGAGGAGCGTGGTGGGCTATAGTCCATGGGATCGAAAAAGAGTCAAATATGACTTAGTAACTAACCAACAACAAACAACTACAATATTTTTTCACATTATATGTGGAAATGAGTTGAGGAAAAAAGAAAAGTCTTTATTTCCAAGGGAAAGACAATACTATGCATCAACATTTTAACATTAAAAAAAAAAAAGCACAGCCGTAACAGGTAACCCTTTACGTGTTGATGAATTAGGCAGTCCCTCTGCTGTTGTGTTGTGCTTGGTCACGTCCAACTCTTTGCAACCCTGTGGACTGTAGCCCTTCAGGCTCCTCCATCCATGGAATTTTTCAGGCAAGAATACTGGAGCAGATTGTCATTTCCCACTCCAGGAGATCTTTCTGATCCAGGCATCAAACCTCGTCTCTTGTGTCTCCTGCAATGGCAGGTGGATTCTTTCCCTGGGCCACCCGGGAAACCCCAGGTAGTCCCTAGGTATGTAAAAATAAGACTCGGTTTTTGCCCTTAGTAGCCCACAGACCATTGAATGGAATGAAATCACTCCAGTTTGACAGCTTAGAATCTCTACTTCTGCCAACTGCTGGACAAGGGTGGCTACAGTCAGCCCTGTGCTAAATCAAAAATTCACATGGAATATTAAGTCCCAAGGAAGATTTCTACCTCTGGCATTCTAAAAGCTGGTAACTCTAATTAGAGAGGTATGACTAGTCCCTGCAATCTCAGCCAGAAGGCCAAATAGGTATCAGGAGAGAGACGTGTCAGCTCCTTTTGCTCCCAATCTCTGTAATATCCTTCAGAAGTTCCTCTTCCCTCCACCTTATCTCCCAAATGAAACTTCTTGTTTGACTTATCCTGTCTGAAATTTCTCTTAAAATGTCTATGAAACAAAGTGGAGTTCCTGTGGGGACTTCAGTGCAACAGGAGTGAACCTAAGGGGGAAGCTGACTCTATAGCTTCACTGTGCAGCCAATCTCATGCAAATATATAAGATTTTGTGAAAGAAGCGATTCAACAACACAAGTGAAAACCTGTAGAGCAAGAGTCATGAAGGCATGAGAATGGTAGCCACCAGCTACCACATCTTTGAGAGCTGCATTTCTGTATGCTAATCTGGGTGAGGATGAGGTGGGCTCAGGGCCTTTTTCAAGTGTGTGGTTGAAGTCCATATCAGCTGTAGTGAGTAAGTGTCAGGAAACTATACTAGAATAAGGAATTTAGGATTTCATCTACACTCAACACTTGACTCACATGCGGCTGCCATGCCAACTCCAGATTCTCAGAGGAGAATAAAGCTCTCTCTGCTGGCTCTCACCAGAAATGTTGCTGCCACCCATATAATAAAAGAATGGGCAAAGATGCAACCTAATTACATTAATAATTGACAAAGCTTCTACATAAAGTCAGCTGTGCCAAAAATGTACCTTTAAGGCATAAATGTGTGTGACCCCAAATACTGCAAGCATAGTTCCTATTTGTTCCAGTCTAGCAGACTGTCAACAGAATTGTTCCAAAGTATGCCAAATCTGCCTCTTTCTTCCACCATTTGGCCACACTTTCTCCTCCTATATACCCTGAGAACTCTATAGTTAATCTACTCAGAGGCCAAAATTCATTCAGATGATGAGCAAAAACTGCTGCAGAGCAAATGAAGTGCTTTCAAGCTTAAGAGCCTGACCATACAACTGATAATGGCTGGTCACATGTGTCTGCTGCTACTGCTGCTCCTAAGTCTCTTCAATCGTGTCTGACTCTGTGCGACCCCATAGATGGCAGCCCACTAGGCTCCTCTGTCCCTGGGATTCTCCAGGCAAGAATACTGGAGTGGGTTGCCATTTCCTTCTCCAATGCATGCATGCCTGCTAAGTCACTTCAGTCATGTCAGACTCTGTGAGACCCTATGGACAGCAGCCCACCAGGCTCCTCTGTCCACGGTATTCTCTAGGCAAGAATACTGGAGTGGCTTGCCATTTCCTTCTCCTCACATGTGGCAACACAACTCTGATCTACAAACTCTGTAGTTATCACCCCAAATAGTCAGGACTTAGTGACTACCAGCTTCCCTATATTTTTTTTGCCTCTGCTTCCAACTCAGAACCAAGAAGAGGAAGCCAGATATGCTTTCAAATCAATCTTGGATGTCTTATGTCTATTTAGCTCCTGTCTCCAGCTCCACTTTGCCAACAAGCCCCAATCAGAACACACCTAAAACTTCTTTCCATTATAAAGCTTTCCCACACCCCTGCCTGCACTGAATCTCTGCCAAACAGAAGTCATGGTGGCTGACTCCCTTGCTACAGCAATCTCTGAATAAACAGCCTTTGTTCTCATTTGAGTGGTCTTCATTTATTTCCACAAGTTTAAAAGCAGAATGCTGGAATGTTCATTGCCTCAGTTTTAAAAGGCTTACATTTGGATACTACACTTGATCTTAGCCAAAAGGCAGAGAAGCAACAGGTCTTACATTTGAAAACTGGAAAAAAAAAAATAGTATTTATATTATTTCAAAGCAAATGGGAAGTGAGAACTAGAAAGAGTAGCAATCCGCATGTCTAGATTTTAGACCAGTCATTACCATTAGATTACATTCTTAGGAAAAGCTGACTTCTCTCTGGCCTCATTTCCATCATTCATAAAATGAAGTGGAAAGAAAGCTGCATGATGATTGCCTTCTTGGGGCTCTGATTTTCTGGGTGTGCTGGTCAGGAAGCCTGTGATGCACTCAAATAAGGCTGATTCAAGAAGAGCCAAATTTAGGGAATACTTACAGAGCTGTGGGCAGGTATAGGAGAACCATGAGACAGTAGGCAGTACTCCCGGGTGTGCAATGGCTATTAGCAGGCCTAAGCCTGACGCAGCAAGAGGAAAGTGTTTCCAGAACCAAGATGGAGAGAGGAGAGCCAGCTTAGCCTGAGTCTGATCTTTGGTAGAGGGACACAGCCAGACTGAGGGAACCTCTGCAGAAGGCAACAAGGGGAAAATAACCTAATTTCCCTCCCCTTCCCTTTTTCATCTCTTTTTGGGGTTCCCTATTAGTGAAATGCAAGTGGAAACTGTACAGCATGGGATCTAGACTGCCCTGTGCAAACAGGAGAGTGGAAAAGGGTGGATAGTGGGTCCAGAGAAGAAAAGGACAGACATTTGATGGGCAAACTGTGATTCCCTGACATGGTTCACGGCTTTGGCTCAGATTTGTACAGACACGTTCTTATCAGAATCCCCATCTCTAACTCCTTTTCATCTTTTTCACTTTCTACATTTTTTTTTCTGACATCAGTAAGGAAATAAGTATCAGTGGCAATAAGAACACAAGTTCTCAATAAGTATGCACAAGCAACTCAATAAGCAGCATCTCCTGGCCTGTACTATTTTTGTTAACATGTATTAATTATATTGATGTATCTAGTTACTAGACTGCAAAGTCAATGAAGGCAGAAGTGTTATCTGTTATCTCTGTATCTACTGTGGTACATATTTTATATAAATGATAAACCTTTAAAAAATAAAACAGTAAGTGATATTCCACAACAGTTCCTAAACATTACACATCCTTTGTTTTACTTCCAACAAACTCCAGATCAGCTGGCTAACGTAAGTGCACAAGATATCCAACTGGCCTACAAAAACTGCAGAGGATACCATTCTGCTTCACCAGAAAAGAGATGAACATAAAACTAAAGGAACAACTGGCTATGATGACATAGGGGCAAAAATTTTGAAATCTGGTAATTCTGTTGCTTCAGAAGAAGACGAGGATTTCAAAGTGATGCAGAAAGAGAGGGAATGAAGCTGATGAGAAGAGTTTATATGCAGTTAATTAATATTTTTGCCTTAAAAATTAAGAAAGTTGGTATTTGCAAAGGACAGATCAGTGGGCAGCTCCATTGTTGCACAATGATTCTCAAAAAGGCAACACAAGTGCTTAAATATTTTGTTCTCAATCGAGCAAGTTAGTATAAAAATTATGTTTTGCATTACACAGCATGAGACAACTTTTAATGAGCTAAATCCGTTTCCTCATTTGTTCTCTCTCATTATTTACTCAGTACCATCAATAAAGAAAGGTGGGGGGTGTTGTACACAACCCAAAACAAATGGGAACAAGTCATACAATTTAAGAGAGATATTTATGACACAGATAGATAAAAATGCACTGAAATAAATATGTTATCTGATTTGAACATTAAAGTCCATTTGTATACTGCTCATATTGTTTCACCACAGAAACTGATAACTTCTGAAATAAGGCTAGAAATTTATAGAATATAGTAAAACAACCTAATGTATATGTAGTTTGAATATCAGAAGTAGAGAAGAAAAAGAACAAGGTAGAAGCATTATTTGAAGATATAATAGTCATAACCAACCTATGCATTTATCCAGGCAAATAAATGCAAAGAAAACCACATAGGCACATGAAAAACTGCTGAAAACAAAATCTCAAAAGTACCTCTCTAACAGAGATACCTTACTCATTAAAGTAAGAATTAAAAATGACTTTTTAGCCAAACTTATGCATGTAGAGAACAATGGAATGATGTATTTAAAGAGCTGAAGGTCATCAACTACTAATATATAATTCAATCTCCAGAGAAAATTTTATCTTTCAAAAATGAAAGCAAATTGAAAGCAAAAGCTAGAATTTTTTTACTTCCAATATATCTGCACTACAATATATGAAGTTTTTCAGCTTAAAGGATATACGTATAAATGTATTGTCACTTGAGATTTGTTAACTTCAGTGTATTTAATTTTTTTAATATACAGTGGATGGTTGGATGGCATCACCGACTCAATGGACATGGGTTTGGGTAGACTCCGGGAGTTGGTGATGGACAGGGAGGTCTAGCATGCTGTGGTTCATGGGGTCACAAAGAGACAGACATGACTGAGAGACTGAACTGAACTGAACTGAATATACAGTGAATGAAGTTGACCCTCAAAATTAGAAAATTCTCAGCCTCTCTTCCCATTTAGGATTTCAACCATCTATACTGCTACTTATTTCCTATGTAACTGGATAAGCAAGTGTCTTCAGTAAATACTTTGAACAGGAATTCTGAACATCAATTAAAACAGTAAAAAAACAAGCAAGGAAATGATGACAAATATACGAAGTGAACTATGGCCTCACTGATTTACTGACTTTTAACCTTCCTTTGCTCAGAATCCTGAAATTGACTCATTCTGATTATTTTCAGAGGTTGCTATCCTTCCTGCCTTCCAATATAATCTTTGAAAAAGTACCTGCTTTTTGGGTCCTCATCTTCTATACCATAAAATAATATCCAATGGGTTCTAAAACATGTATTGAATTATGTGTGATCCCCTACAATATAGTTATGAATTATATCCTAAAAAAAAGGCTAGAAATAAACCAAACATGTTTAAGTACTTAAAAAAAAAAACTTCAAGTAGATTCAGATTTATAAAATCATTGTGAATGTAGGACAGCATTCCCATATACCTAGTATCCAGTAATTAGCATCTTGCATTAGTATGATGTTTTAGTGTACTCAATCATGTTCAACTCTTTGCAACCCCATAGACTGTAACCCACCAGGCTCCTCTGTACACGGAATCTTCCAGGCAAGAATACTGGAGTGGGTTGCCATTTCCTCCTCCAGAGGATCTTCCTGACCCAGGGATCAAATTCAGGTCTCCTGCATTGGCAGGCAGAGTCCTTACCACTGAGCCACTTGGGAATCCCATTAGTGTGGCACATTTGTCAAAATTAATTAACATGTATTGACATATTATTATCTACAGTCCACACTGTATATGTATTTCCTCATTTTTCACCTAATGTATTATTTCTGTTCCAAGATTGCACTCAGGATTACATTCAGTTTTCATGTTTTCCTAGACTCCTCTTGGCTATTTTAGGTTCTCAGACTTTTCTTGGTTTTGGCTTGAGGAATATCAATCAAATATTTTAGACCAATGTCCCTTATTTTGGATTCATCTGCAGTACTGCTTATGATTAGGCTGTGTTTATCGGCTTTGGGAGAGAAGACAACAGAAGTAAAGTGCTGGCCTCATCACATCGTATGGAAGATAGAAACCAGCAACATGACTTATCACTGTATGTAAATCATGACCATCTGGCTGAAGTGGTGTCTGTCAGTTTTCTCCACTCCAAAAGGAAATCTCTACATGAACTCAAACTCAAGGAGTAAGGACCTATATTTCACCCCCTTGATGGCAGAGTACCTACATTAATTAATTGCAGTTCTTCTGCATAGATTATATTTCTCTCATTTAATCACTAATTCATTTACATCAGTATAGACTCATGGATTTTTTTCTTTTTAACTGTGGGATCTATTCCCAAAGCATATTTTTATTTTGCTGCTCAAACTATTCCAGCTTTAGCCACTGGGTATCTTTCATTTGACATACTTCTATTAATATCATTGTGCAATTTTTTTGAATACTAAAACCAAACTTACTTTCTGGCACCTCAAGATGCTCCAGGCTCATCTTGTGCATTTTCACTTCTGGGCTTAGCATTAGTCATTTCTCTAAAACATCCACTTCCTCTTACTTTCATGTGGAATTATTAATAGAAAATTTGGGTGTTAGGCATGTTTGTTGCTACTAGTCTGTTAATATTGCATCTGGGCACTGTCAGATTTCAGAGCAAGGAAATGTATGAAATGTGTATACTAACCAATGTATATACAATGTACATCTACATGCCTATGGGTATGAATATACATGTGTGTGTACACATCTATCTCCATTTATATCTACAGTAAGCTAAACATGACTCCAATACTGATTAGAGTCTCCAACTCTAATCCATTACCACATGGATTATTCTAGCCTACTCCCATGCTTGTCTATAACCTCCCACACTCTGGGTTATATAATTTCAAAACATCCTAAAACACACTGTAGCATATTCTCCCCAGAAAATAGCAAGATTTTAAAATAAAGAATGTTCTTCCAACTGATAGTTTAGTCAACATATATAATACATCGACTCTATTGAATAAATTATATCAAGTATTAATAGTATAGGATACTAACGAAGACTTCCTTTCTCATTATGAATCCTACCTCACCTAAGTTAGCCTAAGCAGGGATCTTAGCTAAGGCTGAAATATTCAACCTTCACTAGATATTTCTCTTGCGGCAAGTTATAATTGGATGTCACACCTATTAACTCAACTTCATTCTGATAATTATTTAATACTTTTCCTCATATTTCTTTTTACAACTGCATTTTGAATAGCATTAATATATGCAATGATAACGTTTTGAGACACATGAACTACTTAAATTGGTAATTACTGTATGATCATCCCACAGGAATAATTGAAACTACACTAGCACATTCAGATCAACATAAAAACATACTGTATTCTAGATATCTGGAAAACTCTGATTCTATAAACCTTATTTTGAAGGTAGTGTACATTAACATCTTATATCTCCAAAATAAAAAATCAGGGTGAAAAATTAATATCTACTCTAATTTGTGCTCGTTAGCAGATTAAACCAAAATTTCCACCTATTTCCTGAGATAACTGAGGGCTATAGGTAAAATAAACAGTACTCTTAAGGTCATTTCACTTCTTAAATGAAAATTAGGCCATAAATTCAATTTCTTTTACTCTAAATTTTCTTACTGAGTCAAGAACTACTAATTTATACTTTTATATTTTTTGGATTCATAATCATTTGAAAGCCTCTACTAAATAACTCTTCCCACAATCTGTCTATGTTGATAAATGTCAGTGAAGGTGCTATGTATGTCTGCTGAGATCATTCTCAGCAGTAGGAAGATTATGCCATTAGGACATACCTACACTGATCAACAAAATAAGATAGCTTGGGGGTATACCTTTAAAGTTAATTTCACCTTTTAAAAAAATACCCCTAGTAGACTTTAGCTCCAAAATTTAAAGTGACAGGGACTGGGGTCTTCCCTGGTGGCTCAGTTGGTAAAGAATCTGCCTGCAATGTGGAAGACCTGGGTTTGATTCTTGGGTTGGGATGATCCCCTGGAGAAGGAAACAGCCGCACACTGCAGTATACTGGCCTGGGGAATTCCACGGAGAGAGGAGCCTGGCAGGCTACAGTTAATGGGGTCTCAAAGAGTCAGACACAACTGAGCAACTTTCACAAAAGGGACTAGACGTTAAACTCCTCGCCTAAAAGTTGGGGAAAAAAATTAGACAAAATAAACAAAACAACAATTTGCAGGATCCTCGTCAGGCAATACAGGATGCCTGAGACACAAAAAACAAACACGCTGAACCCTACAACTGCTTCAGCTCACGGCCCCAGTAAATAGATTTTCCAGGCTATCGATCAGAAAGATGCATCCAAATTGAACTCCAGCAGAAGTCCTGCATTTAGAAGATGGAACTGAGAGTCTAATTGTTCACAGGAAAGAGGAGAGAGCTGAACAAAAAGAAGTAAATCCAGAGATTTGCAGAAGGTCTCCCTCACATATTCAGCCGAGTATTGATCAGCACATGTCTATTAGAAAACAACCTGGAAGGATTAGAAATAACAGCCAGACCACACGCAAGGCCAAGCCGGTGCTTCCTCCTGGGCAAGGCATGCTGAAATGCCTCGACATTGGGCCGACGACACAGAAGGCTCATGGCTCATTATTAGGGAGTAGTTAGACCTAGACTGAGCACGGTGCTGGTCTACCTAACAAATTTTAGAATTAATACCTAAAAGGATTAAACTGTTTCCAAGAAAAGTGTGTGCCACAACCATGATCAAGAATATATACAGGATAAAAAAAATAACAACCAGTATTCAACAAGATAGAACTTACAATGTCTGACATTCTATAAAAATTACTTGTAATAAAATATCACTGATAAGCTAGGTTCTGATAAGTTAAAATGGAGAGGAAAAGTATAAATTTTAAAGATACCACTAACATTATAAAGAGTTATACCTAATGAACCAGTCACAGAGATAAAACAATTATAACGTCAATTAATGCAAAAGAAAGCAGAAAATAGGAAAATGGAAGCCAAGTAATAAGATGATAAATATATGTCTCAACATATGAATAATCACATTAAATACAGAAGATCTAATTACTCCAGTTAAAAGCAGATATTGTCAGATTAAATTTTAAAGTTAAAACTCATGTACATGCATGGTGCAGAGGGTTCCCTGGTGGCTCAGTAGTACAGAGTCCACCTGCTAATGCAGGATATGCAGGTTCAACCCCTCAATCAGGAAGATCCCCTGGAGAAGAAAATGTCAACCTGCTCAGCTATCCTTTCCTGGAAAAACCCCATGGACAGAGGAGCCTGGTGGCCTACAGTTCATTGGATCACAAAGAGAGTCAGACATGACTGAGTGACTAAACAACAAAACATGCTGCCTACATGAAATCTGCATTCACTATAAATACACAGATGGGTTAAAAGTAAAAAGATGGGGGGGAAATCACCATGCCAACAGTAATCAAAAGGCAGCTAGAGTGGCAACATTAAATCAGATGAAGTAGGTTTCAGAACAAAGAAATACTGTCAAAGATAATGTCATAAAGATACAGAGATCATTTCATAATGATGTACCTAACAGCATATCCTCAAAAGTAATAAAGTAAAAACTGATAAACTAGAAGAAATAGACAAACCCACAATTAGAGCCACAAATTTCAATACCCCTCTGTCAATATTTTATATAATAAATATAAAATCAAACAATGTAACGTGCTTTCCTGTAGGATCCTTCACACAGGAAAAGGTATTTTGAAGCTAGAGGAAAACTCCCTTAACCTGTTCAGGCTTAGGGCTGGTAGCACTGATAGAGACTCACCGTGTGAGAACACCTGAGGCTTGCAATGATACGGCCTCTGGACTGGACTCTACTATATTTTCATCTTCAGGTTTATTATGTGCTATACTGGGAGCTATCCATCTTCAAAGTACTTTTAGTGTTCTATCAGACAGTTAATATATTTTTGTATTATAGTAAAATATACATGTCATACAATTTGCCATTTTAACCAAGTTTTGATCTAAACCTCACTAGCATTAATTTCACACACAGAATTTGAGTATCAAAGAAATAAGAAAATACCAAGAAAAAATGAAAGAAAAGGAGAGGAAAGAAAAAGCAACAGCATGAAGCAGAATTAGAGGCTTTCAATTTAATGCCTGAGAGAAAGAAAAGGTAAACAAAAACAGGTAAAGACAAAAAAAGAAAAGATGTAAGTTTAGAACCCTATTAATTTAAGTAGGAGAAAGCATAAAAGAGGAACTATAACTAAGACATATTAATATTAATAGAACAATAGTTCTAATTTATTTAAATATTCAATTTTACAAATTATTTTCACCATCTGTTTAAAAGGGGAAATGATAATAGAAAGAAACACAGTGGTCATTAACAAGAGTTTGAAGTCTATGGACAAACAAACCTTTAGTTGTTCAGATTCTATACAAACCATTATCCAGTGACCAGACTCTGACCCCACCCTTCCCCATACCCCCAGTTCAGAAGTTACCTCCAACACTTCAATCCAGCCCCTAAAAAAATCTCAGCACCAAATTCCACAGTACTGACGGTCCAATTGTGCTTAGAAATCTACAAGTCATGTTCTATTTCTGTCAGCTGCTCCCAACACTCTGTTAGGCACATTGAGAGATAAAATAAGGACTTGAAACATTGTGAAAGTACAATGCAATATGCAAACAGAATAAAATGAGCAATTTTTGTTAAGTACTTCAAAATATTTTGTTACAGCAACAGAAAAAAATCCCATTACCCTCCTCCTTATCCAGGAAGACCTAGATAGAACTCCTCAAATACAATTGCAAAGAACAAATAGATTCATGCAAGGGATACATAATTCTGCAAAAATGAGTATACAAACAGGTGATTTCTTCTCAAGTACTACAATAAAGATAAACCTGAAAACCTTTCCCAGTGTAAATAAAACTGGTTAATAAAGACAAATACAAATAGAAATGCAACCTCACATGCAGGAGGTTTTATGAGTCAAAACTTAATAAATTTCTCATACAACATTTTGAGATAATTTCAGTATCTTTGAATGTAATGGTTTCTCTCAAGAGAATTATATTAATTTTTAAAATGGCTTCCCTAGCCTTTCAATTCACCTGAAGGAATATGTTTTCAAATTACACAGAGCATTTTCCCTATCTCATTGGGCCAATGGCATTCTTCCAAAAAAACTCTTCTGTTTTCAGAAACCCTGATACGGCAATAAATTTCATTTTAAAAAGCTCAGAAATTTAAGATGGCTCATATGGTAATATAAAATATATTTATTTCACAAATAAAGGAAGTCAAATAAAATAGCAAGAGTAGTGAAATAGTGATGTCAGTTTATATATTACCATTTTAAAATATATTTGTCCAAGCTCTCATATTTACATCCACTTTTTATATAATTTTCCCATAAGTCTATGTTATTTACAGGTATACTTCCCTGGTACAATATTTCTTTTAATAACTTTCCTTTATGAGAATAATATAACAACAAAACAACCATGCAAAATGAGGCATATTTAGGTTCTCTTGGTGCAATTAAAAAAAACTCATTAAACTTTCTTTTAGGTAATAAACTTGTTCACCAATGAAATGTGAGAATTAATTTCAGTAGTCTAACATAAAACAGAATAGAATGTTATACTTGGACTCTTATAAAATAACTATATTTTAATTGAAAAAAGTTCCTTCATATGCTATAACTCTTTGTGAGTTGTTAAATAGTTAATGATATACAAACCAGCTTATTTTCCTGTGAAAGTTTCAACCATTCTACAGTATAATTTTTAAAATCTAATGAATAGTTTAAAAGGAGTATGATCAATGAACAATACAAATATAATAGTATATCTAAATACAGCCTAGCCAAATGCATATGGCTACTCAAAACATAGGACCAGGATTTGAATATGTGAGACTAGATATTGGAAGTTATTCTATCAACTGTATTGCCATGCTGACCGCAAATGTAATCCAGGAATGGGACCATCTGGAAGATAATACACCTGCTAGGCTTCACAAGAGCTGCTCTGGTAGCTCAGCTGGTAAAGAATCTGCCTGCAATGCAGGAGACCCTGGTTTGATTCCTGGGTCAGGAAAATCCCCTGGAGGAGGAATAGACTGCTCACTCCAGTAGTCATAGGCTTCTCTGTTGACTCAGACAGTAAAGAATCCACCTGCAATCTGGGAGACCTGGGTTCGATCCCTGGGTTGGGAAGATCCCCTGGAGGAGGGCATGGCAACCCCATTCCAGTATTCTTGCCTGGAGAATCCCTATGGACAAAGGAGCCTGGCGGGCTACAGTACATGGGGTTGCAAAGAGTCAGACATGACTGAGTGATTCAACACACAGGCTTCACAAAGTGGTCTTGTTTGACATGTGATTCAATTAATCTTAGTAATTGTAGGATGTTGCTTCCCTGGCTATGCACACTCTGCATTTCTGAATTCTGTTAATGAGAATAAAGGATCCTAATGGTTTACTATGTGCAAGGTCCCCAGCATTACAGGAATGATCTGTGTTGAACTTTTCAGAGGACAAGTTGCTATTTAGTTTGTTAATCTTTGAAATAGCTTCTTAGTGTTCAGTTCAGTTGCTCAGTCGTGTCCTACTCTTTGCAACACCATGGACTGCAGCACACCAGGCCTCCCTGTCCACCTGTTACCCTCTTAGTGTTAGGGGTGATGTAATTCCTTTCTCTGACTTGTGTGTTGGATCCACATTGGGTCAGTGTTGTTCTTCCCGCTGTGATAAAGAGAGGCATGATTGCCCTTTGGCCATGTAATCTCTTCCTGTCTACGATACTTGCCCTGCTTGTGCAGTGCCATGCTACTCCATGTGAAACACCAGGCAATAGTATTTCTGGACATAACTACTCAATCAGATCATGTATTCAATTGGCCAAAAACTTAATTTGGTTTTTTTCATAACATCTTATAGAGAAACTCAAACTTTTTGGCCAACCCAATATTTCTGAACATAACAGGTCAATCACAACATGCCCCAAATCAAGATAATACTGATGGAAGTAGGTATGGAGAAGAGAATGGTGACTGGGAACAGCAAATAGAATCACAGTCAACCAACAGCACCTATCATCATGGCATATATTCCATTACAAATAGGGCCATTACTTTTTTCCATGAACAACTCTTTAAAGTGTTTATTATTTACACCCTACCTTCTGTCAGAAGATCTACAGTTGCTTATATATAATGATATAGATTGGAGAAGGAAATGGCAACCCACTCCAGTATTCTTGCCTGGGAAATCCCATGGACAGAGGAGCCTGGCAGGCTATAGTCCATGGGGCTGAAAAGAGTAGGACATGGCTGAGCAACTGAGCACACAGTGACACAGACACAAAAGAGAGAAAAGTCAAACATGTAGAGTGATTAGGAAACAAGTTTCAATCACACTAGTACACATCTGTTAAATTTAACTTTCGATTCCTGATCACCAAGATAAAAATAATAGGATGAATATGCTATATAGAATCCTTGTCTGTTTTTGCTTTTTTTTATTCAAGTGTAGTTGACATACAGTAGTATATGTTACAGGTGTACAGTGTAGTGATTCACCACTTTCTATTGGAGTATAGTTGCTTTACAATATTGTGCTAGATTCTGCTGTACAACAAAGTGAATCAGCTATATGCACACACATATTCCTTCCCTCTTGAGCCTCCTGCCCATCCCATGTTCAGTGATTCACCATTTCAAAGGTTAAGAATCCTTATCTTAAGAAAAACAAAAGTGTGCTATAAGGAAAAGAAATGAACTCCTGTTGTTGTTCAGTCATGCAGTCGTATCCGACTCTTGGCGACCCCATGGACTACAGCATGCCAGGCTTTCTTTCCTGTTTGTAAACTCTAAAACTAACTTATCACATTGGCTGACATAGAAGAAATATGAAATATAAAGTAGGAAAGTATTCTTAACTGCTGCTCGTAAATGTTCTCAGTAAGAGCAAAAATATGAAAACAGTTCAGGAAATGCATTTCGGGACAGGCTCAGCTAATAAGTCTTCTAATGATCGAAGAAGGTTAGACATTTCTATTGTATGCCTCTCTTTGGGGACAGCTTGGGATGCTACCAAGTATTTTCTGTTGGTAACAGAAGAGAAGTTCACAACACTGGCATGTCACTGTCAACCTTGACCAGCCTGCTGAGCAGTTTTCATTAATAATAGGAAAACTCTCCCTCTGTCCTTTGCCAACAAGCCCTAAGCATTCTTCATGTGTGCCCTGTAGTCTCAGAAGTCTACCCTGAGTAGACTATTGGAGAGTCTTTTGCCCTTTGAAGCTAACCTAACATATAGCAGTATAATGACTAACATTGTTTTCCTGTCTGGAATGCAAAAGAATGTCTCCAAAATCAGTATCTATTCATACAAAAATTGAAAGAGACAGGGCCAATGCTCAACAAAATAGACTTTAATCCACCAAAGGCATTCCTAGACTAATCAGAATGGAATTACCTAAGTCTGAGCAAATATGAAAATTTAATTCAGTTGTTCAATGTTTACATTTTATATATTTTTATTCTCTCCATGCATAGTACTATCTTTCTTGGGTTTTAAGTTTCTAAGGAACAATGACTAACTATATGTAACTTACTTCATGTAGAAACAAATATATATCAAACCAATTTATTAAAATATTTATATTAATGATGATGATACAAATATGTTATCACAAAGAGTAAGCAGCAGTATTTTCAAAGGTAAGAGCAATAATCAAAGAGATACATCAGTTTTTTAAGGAATCTCCACACTGTTCTCCATAGTGGCTGTACTAGTTTGCATTCCCACCAACAGTGTAAGAGGGTTCCCTTTTCTCCACACCCTCTCCAGCATTTATTATTTGTAGACTTTTGGATCGCAGCCATTCTGACTGGTGTGAAATGGTATCTCATAGTGGTTTTGATTTGCATTTCTCTGATAATGAGTGATGTTGAGCATCTTTTCATGTGTTTGTTAGCCATCTGTATGTCTTCAGAACTGCCTTATGATCCAGCAATCCCACTGCTGGGCATACACACTGAGGAAACCAGAAGGGAAAGAGACACGTGTACCCCAGTGTTCATCGTAGCACTGTTTATAATAGCCAGGACATGGAAGCAACCTAGATGTCCATCAGCAGATGAATGAATAAGAAAGCTGTGGTACATATACATGATGGAGTATTACTCAGCCATTAAAAAGAATACATTTGAATCAGTTCTAATGAGGTGGATGAAACTGGAGCCTATTATACAGAGTGAAGTAAGCCAGAAGGACAAACACCAATACAGTATACTAACGCATATATATGGAATTTAGAAAGATGGTAACGATAACCCTGTATACGAGACAGCAAAAGAGACACTGATGTATAGAACAGGCTTATGGACTCTGTGGGAGAGGGAGAGGGTGGCAAGATTTGGGAGAATGGCATTGAAACATGTGAAATGTCATGTATGAAACGAGATGCCAGTCCAGGTTCAATGCACGATGCTGGATGCTTGGGAATGGTGCACTGGGACGACCCAGAGGGATGGTATGGGGAGGGAGGAGGGAGGAGGGTTCAGGATGGATTTTCTTTTAAAAATTTAGAAAAAAAAAAAAAAGAATTACAAAATATTGGTCTTTTGAGACTGTTTTCTTATACCTAGCATAATGTTTGTAACACGTATTAGTATTGTGTTCCTTTTATTGTCAAATAACATTCCATTGTATGGATATAATCACTTTATTAATTCATTTATCAGTTTATGGGCATTTGGGTTGTTTCCACTTTTTGGCCACTATGAATAATGCTACTATAAACATACTTGTACAAAAAAAAAAAAAAACATCCTGTGATAAACCTTAATGGAAAATAATATAAAAAAGAATGCATAAATATGTATAACTGAATCACTCTGCTGTATACCAGAAATGAACACAACATTGTAAATCAGCTTACTTCAATGAAGAAAAAATAAAGAATAAAAAAATGTCAAAAAACTTGAGAAAAAAAAAAAACAAAGAGATACATCATACATGTAAGACGACTCAGGGCCACAGTGCATTGTAAAGGGTCTTCTAGGGATGGCTTATACCAACTAAGGGAGCAGACTGTTAAATTTCAGGTATTTTGTGAGCCACATGTTAAACCATAGCCATTATCAAATATCTAATTATATAAAACTAGAACTCAATACATTATGTTAAAAACAAATGTGCTGTAATAAAAACTCAAAACACATCACTTTCTAAATGTTTTATGACATTTTACAGTGAACTATATTCTTGAGCCTATTTTCAACTGTTTTTGTAAATGAAGATCATGGAATATGGTCCCATCACTTCATAGCAAATCGATGGGGAAGCAATGGAAACAGTGACACACTTTATTTTCTTGGGCTCCAAAATCACTGCAGATGGTAACTACAGCCAAGAAATTAAAAGATGCTTGCTCCTTGGAAGAAAGCTATGACAAACCTAGACAGCATATTAAAAATCAGAGACATTACTTTACTGACAAAGGTCTGTCTAGTCAAAACTATGGTTTTTCCAGTACTTACGTATGGATGTGCGAGTTGGACCATAAAGAAAGCTGAGCACTAAAGAATTGATGCTTTTGAACTGTGGTGTTGGAGAAGACTCTTGAGAGTCCCTTGGACTGCAAGGAAATCAAACCAGTCAATCCTAAAGGAAATCAGTCCTGAGTATTCACTGGAAGGACTGATGCTGAAGCTGAAGCTCTAAAACTTTGGCCACCTGATGTGAAGAGCTGACTCATTGAAAAGACCCTGATGCTGGGTAAGATTGAAGGCAGGGTGAGAAGGGGATGACAGAGGATGAGATGGTTTAAATGGCCTCACTGACTCGATGGACATGAGTTTGACCAAGCTCTGGGAGTTGGTGATGGACAGGGAAGCCTGGTGTGCTGCAGTCCATGGGGTCACAAAGAGTCGGACACAACTGTGAGACTGAACTAAACTGACAACCGTTGTTACCTGCAAGGTGGGAAGATTAGATAGTGGTGTGCTACTGCACAGCCTTGACTGACCCTCTGCTTAGTAACCTTTTATTGGTAGGCTGGAATTGTCCGAGGGAGTATTTTCACCATGGTATGTGGTACAACCCTGGCCCTGAGTGCTGGCTGATAAACAGTTACCAACAGACCACTGCAGACACTTAACCAAGGTGAATTGAGCACCATGGTATTGTGAATCATGGTATAAAGAATGTAAGTTACCCTTGTTAAAATACTAAAACCAAATTTAAGGAAACAATTTTATACTGCTGTGATTTTTTTTTTGAAGTAACAATACATCTCCTTGCTTACATGGAATTTACAAAAATTTGAAACTTAATATTGAAGACTGATTAAAAGTCTTATATAAGTTCTGACCTTCAGAATAGGACAAACATGCTGCTTTGAACAATATAAACAACATTTATAAAATCCCAAAGTATCCTCATTACTTTTAACCAAGTCTACTCATCACCTGCAGCACAGCATTCTTAGCTTCTTTCAATTTCCCCATCTCCAAATAAATTCCATCACCTTTGCACACATCCATACTGAGATCATACAAAACCAAGGTGATCTCCAGAGTTATAAAGTACCAGAAAAAAGTTATATATCATAACAACTACATGCAAACATGCTCCCCATATGACTATATTCAGTCAAAGTAAAAAATATATCAGTCTCAGAAAGGTATTTTGACATGTGTAATGATGAAAAAGGCAGGAGGGCTTTATGGTAAAAAAGAAAAAAAAGAAAAAATTGATATGAGAAAATATAAAATGATCTTTTTGAGGAATATTTGAAGTGTACCCTCACTTAAAGGAAGACCTTTTAGATTTATAATCCTAAAACTATGTATGTATATTTTATTAGCACTGAAACAAAAACAAATTATATGCACAGCTAATTAAAGAGTCTGCTCACTTTCAAGAGAATTTAGGAATTTTTTTTACAAGTCAAATAAGGCAGAGGAGAATTCACAGCCCACTCCCATGATGATGAAGGTAAAAGAGCTAAGGAACAGTCCTCCCAAATATGAACAAAATATTCTGGCTAAAACTAAAACTTCATCCCCAACAAAGAGAAGAGATTTTTTTAAAAAAGGAAAAAGAAAAAGATTGGAGTGAGCCTCATAGTTTACAAGTTACTGTCAAAAATCAGTCCATACAATTACTGGGAACTTCTTTTGATTACCATGGATTAAACAAAAACTGGTCTTCCTTTTTCCTTCCTTATTCAAGCTCATGACAATCAAGCAGAAGAAAGAAAAAAAAAGCCAAAAATCTCTAAAAGAATGTCACTGATACTGCTTGCCACCAGCTGCTTGTGAAGTGCTAAAAGATTCCAGTGATGAATGGGTCTATTTAAAAAAAAAAAAAAAAAAAGAAAGAAAGAAAGCAAAATCTTATTATTATGTTCAGTAACCCAGATTAAGAGAGATGTAGGAGGTAATCAAGTAATTTGTGTTCAAGACATCTAAAAGAATTAAAATTAGCTGAAACACACCAGGTTGTAAACCCTCTGCATTGGAAACCATAGGCCTTTCTAATTAAGTACTTAACAATATCTAGGACTTAACCATAGGACTACTTTTGTATTTTAGGTAATATGTGAAATGCATAGATTATTGCTGGGGTTGGGGGGGGGCGGTGTCAGGTAAACGTGGTAGCACTGGGAGTAGAAGGATGGACAGTGCCAGACATAGAATGTGCAATTGTAGGCTGAAAATTTTTCAATTCCAAGTTTTGTGGTTATTTTTTTCTTCATCTTCAGTTCAGTCACTCAGTAGTGTCCGACTCTTTGCCACCCCATGAACCACAGCACGCCAGGCCTCCCTGTCCATCGCCAACCCCCGGAGTCCATCCAAACCCAAACCCATGTCCATTGAGTCGGTGATGCCAACCAACCATCTCATCCTCTTCTCCTGCCATCAATCTTTCTTCATCTTCTCTAGCTATTAAAAACATCAGTCTCATTTTAAGAAGAAACTCAGGACTTTGGTTTTCTCTACAATATAGCAAGCACTATGAAGATAAAGCATATATATTATTGTTCTTTGGTCAACATAAAACTTGATAAAAAATATGAAAGCTCTGTTCCAAATAATGTGCTTTACGATTTCAAGTTTAAAGCCATTATTGCTGTATTCTTTAACAAGCAAAAACTGTGAAGCAGGTTCATAGGGATAATATTTTAAGTACTTTAAGGAAAAACATGAGAGAAGAATATAATATGTTCTGATATTTGTGCTTTCACCCATAAAGTTCAGCACATATCCATGTCCAATCAAAAGTCTAATAAATGTATATTTGCTATCAGACTCACTAGTCAGAATTTTTCTATTTACCAAATTGGTGAAGGCTTTCTAAATTAGATTTTTAACACCCTTCTGACTTTCATTATCATTTATCCCAAGGGCATCAGCACCAAAGAACTTTTCACTAGATGTAAGAGAGTCCAGCATTCTTTCTGAAACCATATCCCTGAATACATTTTAGTAAGTGGGATTTAAAAAAAAAGAAGTTTCAGGTACTGTAAGGTAAAAGATTATGAACAGTAAAGCAACCAAACACAGAGTTTCTAGTTTTCAGATCTGAAGGGCAGAAGTACAATGAGATAATACATACATAAGCATAGGCACAGAAATACAGAAAACCAAGGCAAGGATCATAATGAAGCACTTCCATCTTCTACGCTGGGTTTCCCAGGTGGCGCTAGTGGTAAAGAACCCACCTGCCAATTCAGGAGATGTAAGAGATGGGGCTTCCATCCCTGGGTCAGGAAATTCCCTGGAGAAGGAAATGGCAACCCACTCCAGTATTCTTGTCTGGAGAACCCCATGGACAGAGGCGCCTAGCGGGCTATAGTCCATGGGGTCGCAGAGTCTGCCACGACTGAGCATGCACATCTATCCATTGGTCCTCTACACTGGAATAAGATGGGTGTAATTCCCTGGTGGCTCAGATGGTAAAGATTCTGCCTGCACTGCAGAAGACCCAGGTTCAACCCCTGGGTCGGGAATAACCCTGGAGAAGGGAATGGCAACCCACTCCAGTATTCTTCCCTGGAAAATTCCATGGACAGAGGAGCCAGGCAGACTACAGTCCATGGGGTCACAAAGAGTTGGACAGATTTAATGAATGAAAAACAACAACAGACAATCTCAATGATATAATGGCCCTGACACAAGTAAAACCTGGCTACTGGCACAAAACTTGGTTTAAAAGAGTGAAGCCATTTGATACAATCAAAAAAAGAACCAACGCAGTGAAAAGTAATCAGGAAGCTGAGATTTGTAGTTACCACTGCACTATCTCATGAAATCACATTCTCAGGTGAGCCACTGAAACTTGAGTCTCACTTTCCTCAACTACAAAGTGAGCCTCCTTATCCAAAATGGTTTCCAAGAATCATTCTACTCTTAAAATCCTCTAATTCTCCAAAACTATTCTTTCAGGAAGCAGAGTGGAAAGTGGGAAATATTTTAGAAATTCATTTAAAAACCAGATAATGTTTTCTTACTGTTGTGATAAGATTATTATACATAAATTACTATGAGCTATTACAAATAAGTTTCAAGATGATGAAAGGCATTTATCTTATATGTCCAAATAAGAGAGGAATGATATAATATGGGTAAGAGATGAGAAACAGCGCTTTAGAAAATTATGAATTATGAATACTTTAGAAAACAAATTGCCTCTGTGACTCATCAGGTAACAAATCTGCCCACAATGTAGGAGATGCAGGTTTGATCCCTCTGTTGGGAAGATCCCCTGGAGGAGGAAATCCAACCCACACCAGTATTCTTGCCTGAAAAAGCCCATGGACAGAGAAGCCTGGCAGGCTATAGTCCAGAGGGTCGCAAAGAGTCAGACATGACTAAACAGCTAAGCACAGGCACATACATAGAAAACAAGGCCTAAATGTAGAGTGAATTGCTATCATTTTCACTCTGATCACAGGCTAAGTTAGAGTTTGACTGCTATGGTACCCAAGTGTTCACAATTCCATTATGTTGTTATTGTTCAGTTGCTAAGTCCTACTGACTCTTTGCGACCCATGGGCTGTAGCAGGCCAGGCTCCCCTGTCCTCCACTATCCCCCAGGGTTTGCTCACATTCATGTCCCTTGAGTCAGTGATGCTACTTAACTATCTCATCCTCTGCCACCCCCTTCTTTTTCCCTCTATCTTTTCAGCATCAGAGTCTTTCCCAATGAGTTGGTTCTTCACATCAGATAGTCAAAGTATTGGAGCTTCAGCTGTGGCATCAGTACTTCCAATGAATATTCAGGGTTGATTTCCTTTAGAAAATTTTGTTCTCTTTGCAGTTCAAGAGACTCTCAAGAGTCTTCAGCACCACAATTTGAAAGCATCAATTCTTTGGTGCACAATCCTATAGCAGTCATAAAATGACTAAAGAAAGGCCTTTAAGCTTACATCCTATTCTAAGATAAAGAGTGTTCTATTTTCTATTCTCTTTTGGGTAAGCATTTTCTCTAACACTATAAACTTAAGTCATAAAAGTTGAGAACAAGGCTTTCCATTTCCTGGTCCCTTCAGGACACTGAAAAAAACTAAATAAAAAAATAAAAACAACCACCTAGAGGCCATGGCTTTAGGAAAACCTGACCCTTTCCTATACTGACCAGTTATTGTGGAAGTTGCTTCATTAATATTGGTAGGTTCTTAGATGTTGCTTTGGGAGTAGCTGCTGTCAACTCCATGTCAGGAAATTTATCCAGGTACTCATTGCGACCAGACTGTAAACATCAAAACTCAGAGGACCTCCTATAACATACCAAGTCCTCATCTTTTCTCTGAATTTTGACTGCAAATTAATAAATTCCCAATGTTTAGATTTATTTAATGACTCGAAGCCTTGGTTAGTTTGTCAAAAAAATAAAAGAATGTGACGGAAATAACTTCAGTTGAAGAGATAGTAAAACCTTCATGATAAAATACTTCAGGTAGAACTTTACTCCCGCCCCACACCCCAAGACAAAAAGGAAAGTTTTGGGAGTGGCACCACCCCCAACTTGACTGCAAAATAACTAACATGAGATACAGAGCGAGTAGAAAGACACAACTCAAGAGGTCTAAATTGTTCTGTGACCTTTCTATTTTTCAAAAATATGATTGAGCTGAAATTAACCTCCACCAAGTTAGAGAACTCACATAAAGACCTGGGGAAGGCCACAAGGCTCTTGGAGCACTAAAACCACCGCCAATAATTTTAAGTTATTAAAACGTCTGAGAGTAAATATTAATAGACTAGCTTTAGGAAGCTGTTGTAGCTAAAGCTTAAACATTTAATTATCATGTAAAAAAAAAATAACTAGGGAATTGTGTCTGATGGCTATCCTGGTAGTTTTAGATTCATTACAGAATTAAAGCAAACCGTCATGGTAATACTCTCGTAAGTTGTCATTATTTTAGTACATTCTGGGCTCTACTCCTCTGTATATAGCAGGGAATTTAACAGTCCCTATGAAGAACTGAAGCAGAGCTGTAACAAAAGAATGTGTCCTAGGGTTTCTGCTCAAGTATAATGTCAGGCTAGAGGAGGGTGGCTAATTTCTTTGGCCAATATCAGCATATCAGCTTAATCTCTGATGAGGGTGTATGCCTTTCCCAAGTTAAGAGGCTCAATTTATATGCATGCTCCTGTCCCCTGACTTGTCACGAAACATTATAAAAGCAAATTTGTTCATAAATCATGTGTTAAAGATCTTTGTTGTTACTGTTGTTTAGGACTTAAATCGTATCCAACTCTTTGTGACCCCGTGGACTGTACCCACCAGATTCCTGTCCATTAAACATCTACTACACTCCAAGTACTCTATGGAAGTACAGCGATGACAGTCATGATGCCAAAGGAACTCGGTTTCCCAAGATCAGTGGCTGAATCCAATATGATAGCCATGCTCTGCTAAAACACATAACTTCAGGAGAGGCACCCACCCAAGGTCAGCAAGAGGGAAAAGGAACACAGAGAATATCACTGCCCATTTATTCAACTCTGTCTGTAAAGCTGGCGTTCAGAGTCCACCCCAAGACTTTCAAGACAACTGACAAATTAAAAACATGTTTTCCCCTTGGGAAGTAGTAGAAAAAATTAATTTAGACCCATTAATATAATGAGGAATATAAGAGGAACTAAAGAGTCCTCTTTATGCGGGTGAAAAAGGAGAGTAAAAAAGCTGGCTTAAAACACAACATTCAAAAAACTAAGATCTGGTCCCATAACTTCATCACAAATAGATGTGGAAAAAATAGAAACAATGATAGACTTTATTTTCTTGGGCTCCAAAATCACTGTGGATGGTGACTGCAGCCATGAATTTAAAAGATGTGTGTTCCTTGGAAAACAAGCTATAACAAACCTAGACAGCATATTCAAAAGCAGAGACATCACTTTGCTGACAAAAGTCCGTATAGTCAAAGCTATGGTTTTTTCAGTAGTCATGCACGGATATGAGAGTTAGACCATAAAGAAGGCTGAGCACGGAAGAACTATTTGAATTGTGCTTTTGAATTGTGGTGGTGGTGAAGGCTCTTTAGAGTCCTGTGGGCAGCAAGGAGATCAAACTAATCAATCTTAAAGGAAATCAACCCTGAATATTCACTGGAAGGAGTGATGCTGAAGCTCCAATACTAAGGCCACTTGATGGGAAGAGCTGATCCACTGGAAAAGACCCTGATGCTGGGAAAGATTGAGGGCAGGAAGAAAAGAGGGTGATACGGGATGAGATGGTTTAATAGCATCACCAACTCACTGAACATGAATTTGAACAAATTCCAGGAGATAGTGAAAGACAGGGAAACATGGCGTTCTGTAGTCCACGAGGTTGCAGAGTCAGACACAACTTAGCGACGGAACAACAATATAATGAGGATTAAAAATACTAATATCTGAACTTGAAAGGGCTACACTAAAATGGGAAAACAGCAAAACTCTCTCACTCATGTCATCAAGGGAAAACAAGGTGTACTCTTCTTAGTATCATACTTGCTCTCCAGAAATCCTATTTACTACGAGGGCATCAAGTTTGACTAGACTGGATAAACTCAGCACTGAGCTGGGGTGGCCTTTCAGAATTGCTATTATACCTCAGTGGCCACAATGCTGAGACTACGTCACTTGTAATACAGCTGAAGTTACACTGCTTTTAACAGTGTCTCAAGACGTGACAATACTTAGGGAACAGATTCTCTAACATAGGAGAGATGGAGAAAGGCTGGGAAGTCTGTAAGAAAGGAGAGATTAGGGCAAAACCTGAGATATAATATCAGGTACTTTTACAGGTGAAGAACAGGGCCTAGGCAGAAATGAAACATCTCCTGGGTGAATGGGTCCCTCAGCCCTAGATGATGGGCAGCAGCACTCGGGAGATGAGCAGTGCTCGGAAGTGGTACGTAGTAGGAATTCAAAATGCCTCCGCTGTTATAAAAACAAAATTCTCCTTTTAACTTTACTGAAATGATGCAACAGCTATAAAGTTACCTGAACAAACAAGAAACATGTGTGTGTTTAGGTGCTCTAGACTCCGCAGAAACAGAACACTAGCAGCCTACGTGCCCAGAGATCTGAGCAGTTCTGAGTCACAATCATTTCACAGTGCCTGGCTGGAAAATGTTTTTGAGTCTTATTGCTATTTTTTGTCTTTATTATATTGAGAATGGGAGCAAAATGCTTGCAATTTTCACAGTATTTAATACTCAGAGTATCTATATTATGATGAATATAACCTTTCATTGTATTGGTGGGACTGTCATGTACCATCTCTGAGACAACTTATTTTTAGAAATGATATTTTGTTATTTGCTCCTTAAAGAAAATCAATACAGATGGTTTTTAAGTTAAAAAAAAAATACCATACTCTTCATAAATTCCTAAGGAGCCCAGAGCAACATTGATAAGGGAAAATAAATAGGACAGAAAAACCTTATTAGCTGGACTAAATTCCAGTGACCTCCTTTGGTATTCTGAGATGCAGTAATTTTTCAAATGTTTAGCTTATTGCCATCCAAGGAGATGGCAGTAATTCAGGCCACTGCATAGAGTCTGAAGTGCATGTAGGTCACTGGAGCGCTGGGCTCCAGTAATTCAGAGAAAGGACTAAAAGCAAACAAGCAAACAAAAGGCAAACACAAAGCACCTTAGCACAAGAAGGACATTCTTCAATTTGTAAAATGAGTCCCAATCAAACAGAATCCAAAATACAAGGCTTCAAGGAGTAGTAAATTTATGTTAAAAACACACTTTGAGTTTCCTGAATGTAAGATGTCATAGCATCAAGCTATGCCTGTCACAATATGCCATGTTTCTATTGCCACTTGAATAACTTGCTCCTCATATGATTATGTGAGGACCCAAATTAAAAAAGTATTCATTTGTTGGTTCCACACATCTATACATTTTGATGCATTAATGATAGCCATTGAAGACTCTATCAGTTAATTAAAACAGTTTGGAGAGAGATGAGGCAAAAATTATTAAAACTTACTAGTTTATTCAACATGTATATATATATGTATAATTTATATTTATCGAATACCTCCTAAATGTCAGTCACTGGGCTAAAATGCTTGGGATGAAATAATGTATAAAAATCAGTCTCAAGGTCTAGATAAGGGGACTAATAGGTATAACTCTTTGTGACAAGGACACACCCAAGTATTTCTGTAGGTTTGGTGGAGCATGCAGAAACATCTATCTAGTCTTGATGTGTCACGTCAAGGAAGTATGGCCAAGGGTACCTGACTTTTTTTTTTTTTGATACCTGACTTTTAAGCTGAGTCCCAAAAGGGGAAGAGTTGCCAAGTTGGGCATGGGGAAGGAGAGATACCAAAGACCAGACAGGAGTGAGCTTGGCTCATCTAAGGAATTACTGGCACTTCATTCAGTACAACGAAATCTAGAACTCATGGGAGAGGCTAGAAAAAAGAAACATCGATAAAGAGCAGCCAGATCACATGGGGAACAGAAGTAGTTACATGACTCCTACGGAAATGGGTAAATTAGAAAGAAGTTCTAATGTTGAGAAAAGTATTACAAGATATAAAGGAATCATCATAGAGTAATACAAATTTATAGTAAAAAATCGATAAGCTTTTAGAAATATCATTTCCCATAGTATGAATAGTATTTTCAGAGTTTGGGTGATATTCTTTCACTATATTGTGGTGTGATTTATTTTCATATACTACCTGTCACTATTGATTTTTATAGCTTTACAGTTATTGTACTTAACTAATTATTTAGTTTGTCACAGCAATGTAGGTTTGATGTACATGTGGGTTCCACAGCTTGAATCTTTCACATGGCCAGACTGAGTTCTTAACCCAAGTCCTACAAATGCATGCTAATGGTCAAAGTAGGCACTGAGCAAGAATTCTAATGGACCATTAGTATAACTCCATTATCACTGCTGAAAACGTCTCACTGTGAACTTGACCAGAAATCTTATCAAGGAAGCATGGATATATGAGCTGTTACAAAAATAAACAATCAAAGCAATTTATAAATGGGTTGTGTACTAAAGTTACATGTGGAGGTTAAGTTCAGTTGCTCAGTCGTGTCCGACTCTTTGCAACCCCATGAACTGCAGCACGCCAGGCCTCCCTGTCCATCACCAACTCCCAGAGTTCACTCAAACTCACATCCATCGAGTTAGTGATGCCATCCAGCCATCTCATCCTCTGTCAATCAGTTGCTTAAAACAAAAATAATTCCCCCTAGAAATATCTTTGGCAGTTTGGTTCCCTGACTAGCCCACACAGGGCTACTTGCCACATAAGACAACTGCAAATGAGATGAATTATACCCAGCAACCAGCAACCCAGGCAATCAACCCAAAGGACCCAGCACAAATGACTCTCCATGTGTCAGTGACTGCCAACACAACTGAAGCAGTATTAGTTCCTCCACTCCGGCACTGAACACACTGGGCATGAATGTTTACATGCCATTTCCCTTCACTGTCTCTGAACCCAGGGCTAAGCCTGAATCCTGGCACAGAAACTAGTAAAGGCTTCTAGAATTACATTTTTACTGAGGGCACTAAGGAACGTCCAGGAAGTATTTCCTGCTTTCATGCTGCCGACCAACCTGTTAAAACAGAGGAAGAGAGAAGGAAGCATCTTCAGGGCTTGCCTTCTCCTTACAAGCTTCTCTCCCCTTCCAAAGCTCCATTCCATTAGAAAGTGAATGGTAGCAGGCTCACATAGAACCAGAACTGGGGGTAAGCTGGAAGAGGAAAGAGCTGCCAAGGTCCAAGAGTTCTGTTGCTGCAGCCAAAGAAGTTGGGGTGGTAAAAGGAAACCTAAAAGGTGTCCAGGCACAGAGAGAGCACGTCAGCTGCACAACTATGTCAGGAGTCAATGAAAGCTGAGGATGTGTATATTTTAGATATTCTGGGTGTTATTCTTATACTAGAAAGCCACGGGTTGTCCTTTAAGCATGGAACTTAAAAAGATCTTTTGGCTTAAAGGGATTTAATAACCTACAGTTCAAAAATAATAATATTCTAATGCTATCTTCAAAGCATTTAGAGAAAAAACTGAAAATAATATTCACTTTGTAAAACTTGCCTATCTGGCAAGTTTACCAAGGCATATAAATTTTGTGAAGAACCCTGTGCTGCCACTGGTTAGCAGGTGTGTAAGATTTATAACAAAACACTTTCCATAAGGCAAGCCTTCCCTAAGACAGGGGGGAAAATAACTCTGAGATCATTTTTTATTTACTGCCCTATCTTTAATACACACTCATATTTACTATGCACTGTGTACCAGGCTCACTTCTAAGTTCTTAATAAGTGTTCTCTAATTTAATTATCACAACATTCCAAATATGTAGTTGATCTCAATTCTCTATTTACCCAGGAAAAAAAAAAAAAGCCTTTGAAGCCATAAACTCTGGCTCTGGAGTCTGCCCTTTTAATTCTTACAACAGGTAAAAAGTCAGTTACAAAAATAAAAAAAGGTAAACACCAACTATACATTCTACATAAAAAAGCCAAAAGAAATCAGCCAGGAAAAACGGTAAACACATCACTATTAAAGACAGAAGGGCTAACAGGTCAGAATGACCAGGGTTCTGAAGCCAGACTACATGAGTTTGAATCCCAACTCTGGCCCTTATTATCTATGATATTGAGTAAGACACTTAATCTCTCAGGATCTCAGTTTCCTCATGTGTAAAATGAGTTGTCCACAAATGAGTGTCTGGCACAGAGTGTTTCATAGGCAATAGTACTGTGTGACACTGACTATATGCCTTCAAAATCCATATGTTGAAACCCTAGCACCCACCACATGACTGTATTTGGAGATAAGGTCTTAAGGCAGCTAATCTCATTAGTTAAATGAAATTACAAGGGTGGGCTTGTCCCAAGGACAAGTGTCCCTATAACAGGGAGAGAGCTGGGAGATTTCACAGGGAAAAGGCCTTGTGAGGACACAGCAAGAAGGTGGCTATCTCCAAGACAGCAAGAGAGGAGGAGGCCTCACCAAAACCAACCCCAACTTACACACAATGATTATGATTATACCAGCTTTTCTCCATTCAGGTCAGTATTGATGGCTCCAAATTGTCAGAAGCACACTCTAGACTTAAATATCTCCTTTGATGAGCAGATGGCAAGACTGAAACTTAACATTTTAGAGATCAGCAAACTAAAATAGACAGGAATGAGAGCATTTAATTCAGATGATCACTATATCTACTATAGTGGGCAAGAATCCCTTAGAAGAAATGGAGTAGCCCTCATGGTCAACATAAGAGTCCAAAATACAGTACTTGGGTGCAGTCTCAAAAATGACAGAACGATCTTGGTTCATTTCCAAGGAAAGCCATTCAATACCACAGTAATCCAAGTCTATGCCCCTGCCACTGATGCCAAAGAAGCTGAAGCTGAGCAGTTCTAAGAATACCTACAAGACCTGATAGAACTAACACCAAAAAAAAAAAAAAAAGACATCCTTTTAATCATAGGGGACTGGAATGCAAAAGTAGGAAGTCAAGAGATACCTGGAGTAATAGGCAAGTTTGGCCCTAGACCACAATGAAGCAGAGCAAAGGCTAACACAGTTTTGCCAAGAGAACAAACTGGCCATAGCAAACATATTCTTCCAACAACACAAGAGACAACTCTACACATGGACATCACCAGATGGGCAATACTGAAATCAGATTGATTATATTCTTTGTAGCAAAAGTTAGAGAAGTTCTATACAGTCAGCAAAAATAAGACCAGGAGCTGACTGTGGCTCAGATCATTAACTCCTTATTGCAAAATTCAGACTTAAATTGAAGAAAGAAGTGAAAATCATTAAGCCATTCAGTTATGACCTAAAGCAAACCCTTAACAATTATACTATGGAAGTGACAAACAGATTGAAGGGATTAGATGTAACGGACAGAGTGTCTGAAAAACTATGGATGGAGGTTCATAACACTGTACAGGAGGTGTTGATCAAAACTGTTCCAAAGAAAAAGAAATGCAAAAAGGCAAAATGGTTATTTGAGGAGGGCTTACAAAATAGCTGAGAAAAGAAGCAAAAAGCAAAGGGGAAAAGAAAGTTATATCCATCTGAATGCAGAGTTGCAAGGAAGAGCAAGGAGAGATAAGAAAGCCTTCCTAAGTGAATAATGCAAAGAAACAGAGGGAAAAAAATACAATGGGAAAGACTAGAGAGCTCTTCAAGAAAATGAGAGATAAAGGAAACATTGCATGCCAAGATGGGCACAATAAAGGACAGAAATGGTATGAACCCAAAAGAAGCAGAAGACATTAAGAAGAGGTGGCAAAAATATGCAGAAGAACTTTACAAAAATTATCTTAGTGATCCAGATAACCATGATAGTGTGATCACTCACCTAGAGCAAGACATCATGGAGGATGAAGTCAAGTGGGCCATAAGAAACATCACAACAAACAAAGCTAGTGGAGGTGACAGAATTCCAGCTGAGTATTTCAAGTCTGAAAATATGAGGCTGTTAAAGTGCTGCACTCAATATGCCAGCAAATTTGGAAAACTCTGCAGTAGCCACAGGATTGGAAAAGGCCAGTTTTCATTCCAATCTCCAAGAAGAGCAATGCCAAATACTCAAACTACCATACAACTGTACTCATTTCACATGCTAGCAGTGTCATGCTCAAAATCCTTCAAGCTAGGCTTCAACAGTATGTGAACTGACAACTTCCAGAAGTACAAGTTGGATTTAGAAAAGACAGAGGAACCAGAGATCAAATTTCCAACATTGTGAGGTCATAGAAAAAGAAAGGATTACAGAAAAACGTATACTTCTGCTTTGTTGAATATGCTACAGTATTTGATTGTGTGGATCAAAACAAACTATGAAAAATTCTTAGAAAGATGGGAATACCAGATCACCTCACCTGCCTCCTGAGAAGACCTTTATGCAGGTCAAGAGGCAACAGTTAGAAAAGGACATGGAAAAATAGATTGGTTCAAAACTGGAAAAGAGTACATCAATGCTGTATATTCACACTTATTTAACTTATATGCAGAGTACATGATGCAAAATACCAGACTGGATGAATCAAAGCTGGAGCCAAGATTGCCAGGAGAAATATTAATAACCTCAGATATGGAGATGACACCACCCTTATGGCAGAAATTGAAGAGGAACTACAGAGCCTCTTGATGATGGTAAAAGAGGAGAGTGAAAAAGCTGACTTAAAGCTTGCCATCAAGAAACAAAGATCATGGCATACCGTCCCATCACTTCATGACAAATCAATGGGAAACAACAGAAACAGTGACAGACTATTTTTGTGGGCTCCAAAAACAATGGACAGTGACTCAGCCATGAAAATAATTCTTGCTTGCTCCTTGGAAGAAAAGCTATGACAAACCTAGGCAGCGTATTAAAAAGCAGAGACGTTGCTTTGCCGACAAAAGTCCATACGTTCAAAGCTATGGTTTTTCCCAGTAGTCACGTAAAATGTGAGAGCTGAACCATAAGGAAGGCTCAAGACCAAAAAATGGATACTTTCAAACTAAGGTGTTGGAGAAGACTCTTGAAAGTCCCTTGGATAGCAAGGAGACCGAGCCAGTCAATCCTAGAGGAAATTAATCCTGAATATTCACTGGAAGGACTGATGCTGAAGCTGAAGCTCAAATGCTTTGGCCACCTGATGTGAAGAACCAATTCACTGGAAAAGACCCTGATGCTAGGAAAGATTAAAGGTGGGAGGAGAAGGGGATGATAGCATGAGACAGTTGGATGACATCAAAGATTCAATGGACATGAGTTTGAGCAAACTCCAGGAGATGGTGAAGGATAGAGAAGCCTGGGATGCTGCAGTCCATGCAGTTGCAAAGACTCGAACACGACTGAGAGACTGAAAAACAACAAAGCCAAGAGTACAAAAATAAACAAATTAAAACTGTGCCAGAAATATCCATACCTAACTAATGAGGGTAAGGAAATTGTAAAAAAAAAAAAAAAAAAAAAGATGATGCACTGCCAAATAGAAAGATATAGTAAAGAAAGGCAATTGTTGCAGGAATTATTTGCAATGGTTTAAGTCAGCCACCTCATGCGAAGAGTTGACTCATTGGAAAAGACTCTGATGCTGGGAGGGATTGGGGGCAGGAGGAGAAGGGGACGACAGAGGATGAGATGGCTTGATGGCATCACCGACTCAATGGACGTGAGTCTGAGCGAACTCCAGGAGTCGGTGATGGACAGGGAGGCCTGGCGTGCTGTGATTCATGGGGTCGCAAAGAGTCGGACACGACTGAGCGACTGAATGGAACTGAAGTTGCACTAAATTTCCTTTTTATATATCTGATTTAAAATATTTCACAAGTGAATGACTGGTGTGGTTTTATTGGATAAGATAAATAACCAGAAATGCCTTATTCAAAAAGGAGTGACACTTAAATATATTTTTAAAAAAATTATGTTTTGGAAAAATACATTCTCATGTGCATGTGCAGTGTGGAAAACAGCTATCTCAAAGACAAAGGGAAAGTCACAGCTGTAACATACTAGAGAACCCAGAAGATTCTTAGATAATTAGGATGATTAACGTTCCAGCATAGAGAAACCAATAACACTACACTCTCCGTAAGAGTTGTAACACTCTCAGCTCAGAAAATTTTTTGCTTCTGATTATTAGCCTGCAAACTTGTAGAGTAACAAAAGGGAAAAATATTAAGAGCAGAGTCTGATAATCAAAGCAGAAAAAGCTATTAGCATGTAGTAAGAGAATTAAAACAGCACTAACCATGACGCCACAACAACTAAAACTGCCTATTAGGCACTTTTGCTGAAGGAAAATCATTTGAAAAAACACATTAACAACAGCAACAAAAAAGGAAATAGTTGCTTCAGTCTAGATGTATCCATTACATACACCTATTGAACTTATCACAAGATGGTCATCCTTGTTTAGTCGCTAACTTGTGTCTAACTCTTTTGCATCCCTGTGGACTGTAGCCTGCCAGACTCCTCTGTCCATGGGATTTCCCAGGCAAGAATACTGGAGTGAGTTGCCATTTTCTTCTCCAGGGGATCTTCCCAACCCAGGGATCAAACTCACGTCTGCACTGGAAGGCAGGTTCTTTACCACTGAGTCCCCTGGGAAGCCTACCACAAGATTACAAACCTTTATAAAGCATCTCTTTCTCAAACCAATCATTAATACCTTGTAATGACTTGAATTTTTCACAAAAATAAATACTTACTTTTTAAGTATAAGGCCAACAATAAAAAGCAATTGCTGCCTATGTTATTTGTCAACTAAATTGGCAGCTAATTCCTATTGCCAAAATACCTATGCTTTGATCTGAACAGTAAATAACTGATTTTAACTTAATTCTGTGCTGCAAACAACTATGGAAATTAACCTTGTATTGTATAAATGAGCTGACATAGTCCATGTCTCAAGTACAGATGTTTCTATATACACTTTTGTTAAAACAGAATTTTAATAGAACTAAATTGGACCTTCAGTTTTTATTTATTCATACTGTGATACTTTGTACATGTGTGTTCAGTTGCTAAGTTGTGTTTGATTCTTTGCAACCCCATGGAATGCAGCATGTATGCATCCCTGTTGCTGCTGCTGCTGCTGCTAAGTTGCTTCAGTCGTGCCCGACTCTGTGCGACCCCTTAGACAGAAGCCCACCAGATTCCCCCGTCCCTGGGATTCTCCAGGAAAGAACACTGGAGTGGGTTGCCATTTCCTTCTCCAATGCATGAAAGTGAAAAGTGAGAGGGAAGTCGCTCAGTCGTGTCCGACTCCTAGCGACCCCATGGACTGCAGCCTACCAGTCTCCTCCGTCCGTGGGATTTTCCAAGCAAGAGTACTGGAGTGGGGTGCCATCGCCTTCTCTGTATGCATCCCTAACTTTGTATATAAAAGTCATTAATCTGCTCTACTAAATTCCCAAGAATTTAGCATTGAGCTAAAAGGCAGATTAAAGTTCATTAGCTCTGAAAGGATACATGCACTAAAATACAAGAGAACCATAAGAAGGCTGTTCTCATGTTATAATAAGAAAACAAATCACTGGAATTCCTTGTCACTAAGTTCCACCGGACCAATGAGAAAGGGTTCAGTTCAGTCACTCAGTCGTGTACAACTATTTGCAAGGGATTCTTGCCCACAGTAGTAGATATAATGGTCATCTGAATTAAATTCACCCATTCCAGTCCATTTGAGTTCACTGATTCCTAAAATGTCAATGTTCACTCTTGCCATCTCCTGTTTGACCACTTCCAATTTGCCTCGGTTCATGGACCTAACATTCCAGTTCATATGCAATATTGTTCTTTACAGCATTGGACTTTACTTCGATCACTAGTCACATCCACAACTAGGTGTTGTTTTTGCTTCGGCTCCATCTCTTCATTCTTTCCAGAGTTATTTCTCCACTGATCTCCAGTAGTATATTGGGCACCTACCGACCTAGGGAGTTCATCTTTCAGTGTCCTATCTTTTTGCCTTTTATACTATTCATGGGGTTCTCGAGGCAAGAATACTTTAGTGGTTTGCCATTCCCTTCTCCAGTGGACCACATTCTGTCAGAACTCTCTACCATGACTCGTCCATTTTGGGTGGCCCTACATGACACATTGAGTTACACAAGGCTGTGGTCCATGTGATCAGTTTGATTAGTTTTCTGTGATTGTGGATTTCATTCTGTTGGCCCTCTGATGGATAAGGATAAGAAGTTTATGGAAACTTCCTAATGGGAAAGACAGACTGAGGGCAAAACTAGGTCTTGTTCTGATGGGCAGGGCCATGCTCAGTAAATCTTTAATCCAATTTTCTGTTGATAGGCGGGGCTGTGTCCCCTCCCTTTTGTTTTACCGGAGGCCAAACTATGGTGGAGGTAATGAAGATAATGGTGACCTCCTTCAAAAGGTCCCATGCATGCACTTCTGCTCTGAGTGCCCCTAACCCTGCAGCAGGCCACCACCGACCCATGCCTCCGCTGGAGACTCCTGAACACTCAAGGGAAAGTCTGGGTTAGTCTATTTTGGGGTTACTGCTCTTTTTTCCTGGTTCCTGGTACACACAAAGTTTTGTTTGTGCCATCCAAGAGTCTGTTTCCCCAGTTTTGTGTAAGTTCCGGCAGTTCTATGGTGGGGTTAATGGTGACCTCCTCCAAGAGAGCTTATGCCATACCCAGGTCTGCTGCACCCAGAGCCCCTGCTCCTGTGGCAGACCACTGCTGACCCATACCTCTGCAGGAGACACTCAAACACTTGTCTGGTTCAGTCTCTGTGGGGTCTCTGGGTCCTGATGTGCACAAGGTATGTTTGAGCCCTCCAAGTGTCTCAAGCGGGTATGGGGTTTGATTCTAAATGCAATTTCACCCCTCCTACCATCTTGCTGGGGCTTCTCTTTTGACCTTGGATGTGGGTTATCTTTTTTTGGTGGGATCCAACATTCTCCTGTCGACAGTTGTTCAGCAGCAAGCTGTAATTTTGGAGTTCTCACAGGAGAAGATGAACACATGTCCTTCTACTCCACCATCTTCCTACGCCACTCCCCCAGTAACAGCCTGTAAACACTCTGCCTTCTCCAGGTGAGATGCTACCTGTTCTCTGAATGATGTGTTTAGACTGAGGACAATATATATTTGCCAGATTTCTACTTTCCATATTAATATTCAACTCCATTCAGACTATAATCCTTGTTGAGCTTCAAATTTAAAAGTGCAAAAAAAATATATATATATATATATATACATGTATGTATGTATGTATGTATGTATTAGTTTTTCTTTCTGGATGAGATGGAATTTCTCAGAATAGGAAAAACAATTGTTTTTACTTCTGTTCCTTTCAAATGACATTTGACAATATCAATACTGTCTGTATATGTGCACAGGGCTTATCTAAGCCCCCAAATTCAGCTATTTTCCACCCAGATGTGCAGCTGCTATGCACTATAAAATCACTATATTAGTGAAAATCAGGAACAACCTTACATTTATATTAAGATGCTTCTAAACATTATTGGAGAAAAATACATTTTGTGAAAAATCTGTATAAAAAGCATACAAAACTGTTTAACAAAGGCTTTTTGAGTTATATTCTATAACTATAGAAATTCTATAGTTATATAGACTATTTATATAATATTATATATAAATATATATTTCTATATAATCTTATCTAATTTCTATATAATTCTTATCTAATATTATATAGAAATATTCTATAAATACATTCCTATTATTTATAAATTATTTAGAACGCATGTCCACTATGTATAAATTATTTTAAGATCTTTTCACACAAGCTTTTCTTTCTTCCTGGATGATAACCAATTATTTGCCTATAACTATCAAAGGCTAAAATTCTTTAAAAACCAAATTCTATAATTCTAGATAATAACTAGTACTGCTAAGGTTTCTATAGCTACCCAGGAAAGGGTCATGACTGAAACACATACACTCTCTGATAATTAACCACATCATGATAGACTGACAACACTTAATGATTAATTAGGCTAGGAACTCAAATCCTTAGCAGGAGGTAAAAGCACAGAATTTCATAATGCAGTGAACACCCAGAGAGACAAAGAATACAAATAGAGCTAAATTTTAAAATGCAGGTTTGCAAATTCAGTATTACTAACATAACTGTCTCCTTGGGAGTCTCACAGCAGAAGAAATTAGGACTTCTCTGCTTGCCAAATCCAGCCATACAATCACAATGAAGCCTTTGCAAAATAGCTCAACTTGATTCATTCAGTGCTACCTTACACACAGAACTCACCATCCTCCTCTCTACCATTTAAGGAAATATACAATTTATAGTTATTTCTGAGAAAAGGTTAAATACATCACCAATGTGCTAAACCTCACATTGTTTAGAGTTTAACAATTTAGAAAATAGTTTTTGCATACTTCATACCTGATTTTCACAGTAAGTGACTGAGTCCAGGACTGCAAATTAAATCCATGTGGCCTCAATACCATTTACTCCGTCATTTATCAGCCATAGGACCCTGAGATTAATAGGGTATTTTCATCGTCATATAACCCTAGGACTTATTAGGTGCTTCCGTGGTGGCTCAGAGGTAAAGAATCCACATGCCAATGCAGTATCCACAGGTTTGATCCCTGGGTCAGGAAGATCTCCTGGAGAAGGAAATAGCAACCACTCCAGTAATCTTGCCTGGGAAATCCCATTGACAGAGGAGCCTGGTGGGCTACAGTCCATGCGGTTGTGGAAGAGTCAGATACAATTTAGTGACTAAACAAACAAAATTAATCCTGGTTAATCAATACAGTGGTTAGTAGGAAATAAGAAAGAACAAAGATTGCCAGACATATTAAGTCTTCATTCTCTAAGCTTTCTAGTTCATGTACTTTCCTATCAGATTATCAGAAACGTTCCCATGTTTGACTATATTATTCTGGTCTTCAAAAAAACTGTCAACCAAAACATGACCTACAGTATATCTTTTGTTTACCTGAGATAGATAAGAAATGACTAATTACTAGACAGTTTACTAAGTAGTTCTAATGACCCATGTGATCAATTCACATCTCTTCAATTAAAACCACTATTCATTTACCTAGAATATATTCATTAAACAGCTGCTATCTAGTCTACCAGGCACTGTACTGGGAATAGTAACTTTTTTAAAACTGCAAAGATTCCCTTGTGTGAGGAAAATTCATTCACTGAAAAATTATGTGAGGAAGGTGGACTATTGAAGGAAGTGGACAAACCTAATCAAGGGTATCAAGGAAGGATTCAATGAAGAAAAAATAAATCAGAGGCTGAAAGAAGGGGAGATGAAGTTGACCTAGGGAAAAGGAGAGGCTGGAAAATCTCAAGCATGCAAAGTGCATGTGCCAAAGAAGCAAGTCAAAGAGAATTTGATGCTTTGAAGGATGGAAAGAATGGCTGGAGCCACATGAAGACAGAGTGAAATGGAGTGATGTGAGCCTGACACAGCAGGCAGGGCCCACAGTCTAACACTTTGTAGGTCGCATCAAAGGTTTTGGTCTTTATCATGGAGTAGGTGAATGAAGTAGGGAAGTAACATGATCAGAAGTGCAAATTAAAAGGATCACTGTCACTGTCATAAGGAAAACAGATGGCAAGGGGGAAAGAACAGATACTATGGCACCAGTAAGAGGACACTGCAGCAATCCAGGCAGAGACCGCAACTTGGACTAGAGGGATGGAAGTGAAGTCAGCATGAAGAACTCACTCTATACTTCAGAACCAGAATCAACGGGACTTGGCAGTGAGTTGCTGGCAGCTGATGAGAGGAGAAGATGCCATTGTTAGTTCTAGTTTCGTATAGTCACTCAACTATTCACTCCTGCCATCTAAGTTCAACCATCCGACAATATATATAGATTCTACCCAAAGCCATGTCTCAGGTTTACCATCCCTTTCTACTTTCACCATCAGTGCCTTGGTCCAGGCTCTTATTAGCAATTGCACTAAATATTCTACATCTCTAAAATCTCTCTCAATTCCAATACCATCTCTACCTTTCAGCCACATGCAGAGGTAACTACGTTATTTCACTGCTTCAAAATGTTCAGTAGTTCTCATTATCAGTAGAATTACCACATGATAACATGCACGTCAGAAAGAAATGTTTAGCGAAACTGTATTTTAATAAAGCCACAAGAAGCAGGACATAATACGATGACCATTTCAAGAATATAGAAAAAGACATGTTTTTAGCCACCATTCTTTAAATTCATATATAAACCTTCATGTTTCCATTACTCTCACCTCTGACTCCCTGTCTCCACCTATACACACAGAGAGAGAGAGAGAGAGAGAGAGAACTGGCCTGAAATTAGAAGGCCTGTGTGCTAACCAAATAGTACAATGTATTTGAAGGTTCTGGTGAACTCTAGCTCCAAAAGAGAAAAAATTAGTTCTCCACTTTTATTTAAAATGCTTTATAATCAAATTTATTTGATCATTACTGGGTAAACTGATAATGTTCTGTGCAACTTGTTTATAGATATCTTTCTGGACTTGGATTCTTCTCAGTCTTCACAAATTTGAAAAGTCAGCTTTCTCTGTAATAAGAATCAACATCTCATTGGGTTTATTAATCATCTCCACTTGGTGAAGCTGCTGCCATAGGTACATCATGCAGAGCTTGGATGTAAACCTTTGGCTTCTTTCTTGTTCCTACTGGGACATTATCATCTAGTTGCTTCCCTTTTCAATGTTACATACCAATCCCACTTTATCTCCTTTCACTTGCCATTTCTCTCCCTGAGATCTCTAGACCATAGTCTAGGCATAAGTAATACATATCAACATAAATCTCCTCTGCTGGGCTTGAAATTTCTCTCCATAGGCAAAGGAGAAGAGGGATCGCCCCAACTAATGTCACTGTTCCAGTCCTGTAGAGCTGCTATTTACTCAAGCACACTAGAAACTTCAGATACACTCAACAAAGTAAGCCCAACACCTCAGAACTACATACCCTGGACCTCTCAAATATGCTCTCTGGTACGTTTGGTTCAACTTAGATTCCTACCACAGTCCCTCTGTGGTTTGCCTGCTCAGGCCCGAGGCAATGGTTAGCACACTTCCCATTTTTCTAACTCTAAAATGGTAGCCAAGTTTTATTATACAAAAGGCAAAGTTCCACAATTTTGTTCTAAAGGAAAAAACAAATACACTTAGTAAAAGAGTAATAAATATTTGAGAAATTCATTTAAGAAATGACCACTTGCCTACTTAGGACCTAACATAATAAAATTTTACAACTGTTCAACCAGACTACCACAAATTAATAAAGATATTCTATCAGGAATAATCTATTCTGTGCTCACACAGCTAACCTGAAGAAGCAGCTATTCTATTACCTCATCTCTGTGGCTAACAACTTGTCCAGAATCTATTTCCAATAAATCACTTTTATATTCAAGAGCTCATTCAATTAATGCTTGTCATCCTATCAAACCACTTTTCCTAACCCTCAAGGCTTTCAACTCCCCTTCTACTCACTCGTGTTTGTCCCAAAGCTAGAAAACATATCAACAATTGTAATTGCTATCTGAAGGGTATTTCAGCATTTCAGCAAAATTTCCCAAGAGGCTGTGTCATTCAATAGCAGTCCTAACAGAAAAGGTTAAATAATAACAAAAGTTTGTTTTGAGCATCATCAGATCACATATTTGGATACTGGCAGATTTCTTTAGCTAATAAAGTCATAGAAACTCCAGAGTTTCTGTTGATAAAACAAGCAGGGGTAGGGTGGGGGACACCTTCTACTGCAAAAGCTAAATGTAATAGTGCTCATTCTTACTCCAGCATGGGAAATAAGCAATCAGAAAATCTTCCCCAAGAGAAATGGAGGTACCTGCAAATCAAAAAGATTTAAAATAGCACTAATTAGTCTTCCTGATTTAATCATGTTATTTGATTTCTCTTCTCAAATGCTAACAGAATCCATGCATTGAGGACATCTGCCAGAAACGGAAGCCCTAAGAAATAACCAGAAGAGACAGCTGAGTCAGCCAAAGTACTATCTGGGGCTTTAAATAGGGGGGTGAACAAAGAGGCTTACAGACTCTGAGGGCAACAGTCTACTGTGATGAAGAGAATAGGATCATCATTGTGAACCTCAGACAAGTCACAGGAGTTTCCTTGGGCTGATATCCTGGGTTTGAGAATCAGAAGTCCCTGGATTTAAATTCTGTCTCCTCCAACTCAATCTGCATAACCCAGAGCAAGTTAGCCTTAAATCTTCATTTCCTCAATTCCAGATAAGGATAAAAAGATTGACTTTATAAAATGTTTTGAGGATTAAGAGAGAGGATATTATGTGAAGTCTTAGTTTCTGTCACATAAGCATTCAATTATTATTACTATCATTATCAGCTATATCTATGATAAGTACTTGATATAATAGACTTCATTGAAAAAGAGAACATTTTGTGAAACTATCCTAGTGCTTAAATTTCTGACAGCCCCAAAATGCACTATGCCTCATTTCCTGATAGCTGATACATGAGACTTTTCTTATTAGTGTTTACCAACTGAATTATTTTAACCACTGGATTTTTAAGTTACTCCACAAAATCATCTTCAATAAACAATTAAAGCAGATCTGAGACCCTCAAGTTTGTTGTAATTCAGAAATTCAGTCAGTAGGCATTTCCACTGACAATAAGAAAGGAAATTACTCATTCTGAGGATATACACTGGCATTTTTAGATTTCTAGAGACGATTCAGTTAAATATTTCATACTAAAATTCCACTGTAAATGGAAAGAATTACTAATCTCTACAAGTGTACACAAATTCTATGATTTCTTACCATAAGGACTAGGCATACTATCTTTCCTTACCCCTAAGCGTAAATAACTGAAGAGTGATACTCAGTAGACACAGAAAATGAAAGAAATATTGGGCAAATTCCACCTGTGGGTGGGGTTTTAGAAATATACAACACGATAAAATGGTAAATTTTCAGAGTAGGGCTTATGCAAAGGTATTAAGGCCATGCATCAGAAAGGTTATGCATCAAAAAGCACTGTCTAAAAGGTGATTCCAAGAGACAAGCCATCAAAAAGTGGGATTAAACAAAGTTTAAGCACAAACAGGAAAGACAACAGTGGGGACAGTTGCTTGAGCTGCTGAAGGATCTGCAGGACTTTAAAATAAGCACCATTTCCTGATCCCAAGCTGCACCCCTACTGGTATCCTAAGCCTGCTCCCCTCATTCATTTGAAAATGTGATTTCTATACCTAGTTAAGCTTAGTTCTTTTGAATATTCATTTCTTAAACAACTACATCAACAATTGTATGCCTCCCATAAATCCAGAGAAGTAAAAAATAACAACTCCTCATCCTCACAAAGTTTGGATTATAATGGAACAAAATATGTAACATTTACAATGGAACAAAATATAATACCAAGCAGTAGTAAGGGCAATAAATAAAATGTAAGAAAATAAACAGAGAGAAAGCTGCAATGTGAGACATGTCAGTGGAGAAAGGTTTCTCTGAGGACACATCGTCTGATATAGACAGTGTTTGTGTGCCCTCAGAATACATATGCTGAAATCTAATATTCAATGGATGGTATTAGAAGGTTGAACATTCTAATAAGGGGGTGATTAGGTCATGCTTTATAAAAAAAGTCCTTGTTTCCTTATAAAAGTGCAAACTATCTACTATATAAATTTCCTTTATATTACACTTGAGTGGCTGCTTAGGAATTGAAACACCTGAAAAATAAAAAACAATTTATTTCTATTAAAACCATAGCCTTAAACGCAAATAGTTATACCTCAGGATCTTAACCCACTGGGATCAATTGCAGTTGTGCTTGTCTATGAAGTAGACTTTTTCTACCACTGACTTTCTGTCTCTGCTAGGAGTAAGCAAATAACAGTAAATTGGTTACTGTGGTTACAAAGCTTGATCTACAGAATAGGAAAAACTTAACTCTTTCAGTTCTGACTCTAAGAAGGGATATAACATATGCTATGTCTTAGTGCCTTGTGAACTGTCATTACATGGATAAACACCCTCATTTAGGGAAATTCAAAACATACGTTTTATATCAACAAAACTAACTACCGTGGTAAACAATAATGATGCCATGGCTTATTTAAAAATAGCCTAATCTCCATAATCAGTATGAACTTGTTAAAAAGAAAATCACTCTTAACCAATTTGTTTTATTCAGGCAAAGACAAGGTAAAATAACCATTAACTATCCTAAGAAATTCTTAGTATCTGTAATTACTGAAGCTATAAAAAAATCAAGTCTATAAAAGTTTTTAAAAATTAAATACAGAAAGACTACAACATAATTTTTTATCTCTTATACAAAAATTAAGTTTTGCACAGTGAGCACATACTTTATTACACAGTCAAGAGATTTTTAAAGTCACCCTCTAAAAGTCACATACAGAAAGTATTCCTGTCCATATACACAAGCATCAGCAATATAAAAATATAAAACCCATAGCTGTGAACAGATGTATTTTTAAAGACATTCAGAGAAAGTATCTCTTTAAATCAAAGAGTGATTTTAAATGGTTCCATGACAAACTATAATTAACCACTGTGGTAGGTATTGTACAGTACAATTCTCTCATTCCTCTTGAAGGTCTGGGAGCTTCCTGACAGCAACACTGCAAAGCCATCTCTGGGTATCTCTGAGCTCCACACCTCATTAGATTACTTCATAGAGTCTATAGGCGTGCTACTCAACACACACTTACACACGTACACACTTCAACTGAGGAACTCAAGACAAAAGACAAAAAATGGAACCCATTTTGAAATAGAAGGGGAAAAAAAAAAATCTATAAATTACTGTAATTACTTTAATAGCCATTCCAGAAAGGATCCTGACAAAGGCCTGGTTTCCTCATGCATGCACACATGCCTGCTCTGATCTTGAAGGGGGCTTGGGCTATTCTTATCCACAATTCTTACCTAACACCAGCGATTTGCTGAACAATGAGCCTAATTTATATCATTTCAATTCTCTTCTGATTGGACGTTTTTCCTTCTCCTAACAGAAACATGACAATCTGCAAGTTATTTGTTTGAAAAAGCAGAGCTCCGGCTGCTGTTTGCCAAAATTACACAAGAGATTAAATTTTCTCTAAACATGGCTTGGTCAAGGACAAAACAGCAACAAAGACCCCTGACAGAGAAATAAGGGCCTGTCAGGTGTTAATGCAGGTGGAAGGCGGGAGGGGTGTGAGGGGGGAGGGGCGGTGGGAGCTGGTTCTAGGCGGTATCACAGGGTGGGTATGAGCAGTTGGGAACAGGAGATCCATTCTTTCGAAGGGGCAGAAGAATAAAAACGTTGCATAAGTTTCTCAAAAAAATTCATTCCTGAAGCATAGCAGATTTGCAAAAGTATTTACTAACTAACAATGAATGACGATCATTTCTGATGTAACCTAACCTAGCACAATCAAGAAACTGACACATTATTTGAAAACATAAGCCACAATAGAGAGAATACTCTAGTCCAGACTTTCCTACTGAAATATTACCATTAATTTCTAAACCAACTAAACAAAATCATTTACTTCAACCAAGACCTTATTACAATCTCATAATATACTATTTTGAGCTTCCCTGGTGGCTCAGCAGTAAAGAATTCGCTGTCAATGCAGAGGCCATGGGTTTGATCCCAGGGTCGGGAAGATCCCCTGGAGTAGGACATGGCAACCCACTCTAGTATTCTTGCCTGGAAAATCCAATGGACAGAGGAGACTGGTGGACTCTGGTCCATGGGGTCGCAAAAGACATAGTCACTAAACAACAACAATTTATTATTTTACAAAAGGGGACCTTTCTACTTCATAAGTTTTAGAGACAAAGTAGTCTGCTCGTTATTTCCTCATTTTTAAAAAAATCTAGTTCCTCTTGGCTTTTAGTTTTAAAAGTGGCATTCATATTTGTATTTCCCTTTTAGGAGGATGAACATAAACCGAAGATTTCACCAATATACCACAGTCCTGTCCCAGATTTGTCAAAAGAATTGAAACTTTGTGCAAATAACATGAAAATATTTTTAAGAGTGCACTTTGGAAAAATATATGCAGGAATATACAAAAACAATGGCTACTCTGTGTAGTAGGCAAAAGTAGGGAAAGTGAGTTCCAAGGGATTTCTTTTTTTTATTGCATACCTCTATAATACGTGAATTTTCTACAGTGAGTAGTTATGCTTCTGTGATCAGAATATTACACATTTTTAATCACATATACTACTTAAAAACAAAACAATGAGATTCAGAAGAAAGTTTCCAAAAATTTTCAGGTACTAATCAGATAAAGAAGAACTTCTGCCTCTGTTTTGTTGTTCTAATAAACTATTACTTGATAGGCTTTTCTGGCCATAATATAAAATATATGGAATTATATTTGAAGTTAAAGCACAGTTTAAACACAAATACCAAGTTTGTGATGAAACAAATCCATACCAAACCATCACTGAGACTGGAATTTTATAATTCACTCATTTCTAAAACATGCTGAATAGTTCAGGAAGCCATTTATATTAACTGCTTCCTTCATAACCATTTGTTGGCTATACCAATTGCACTAGCTAGACAAGTTCAATGAGCTCTAAATGGCTTAAATGATACTTGGTTTCATACTCCAGCACATCAAGTACCACTAAATATTCCAACTGCCCTTGTCAAGTGTCTTCTAAGGCAAGGTTTACAGGTGTTAGGAAGATTCAGGGACATTTCTTCCGTTATTACTTTGTAGCCTAAGGGCACCTGACAAATGCTTTACTTCCATTTCCCACAGCTCCTTAAACAAAGGAAGACTGAATGGTACTTCTTTCAGGCTTTTTATTTTTAACTGCACAGCAACAGGAGAGAAGAAATAATATAGTTGAAAGTTTTGAAGTTACTAATGCCTTGGACCATTTGGAAGAAAGTTACAGAATCCAATTCCCTCATTTTACAATCAAAGAACAGAGATACAGGGGTTCACAGTTGCATGGGTGACAACAGGGTAAGTCAAAACCAGACTCTTCAATCCAAGGAACAATATCCCATTCTACTAATCTTACTGCAGAAAGAAGAGTCAACACACCAATGGTTTTCCAGTTTTAAAGAGCATCAGAATGCCCTGCCGGAGAAGGCAATGGCACCCCACTCCAGTACTCTTGCTTGGAAAATCCCATGGACGGAGGAGCCTGGTAGGCTGCAGTCCATGCCAGAGTCAGACACGACTGAGCGACTTCCCTTTCACTTTTCACTTTCATGCATTGGAGAAGGAAATGGCAACCCACTCCATTGTTCTTGCCTGGAGAATCCCAGGGATGGGGGAGCCTGGTGGGCTGCCGTCTATGGGGTCGCACAGAGTCGGACACAACTGAAGCGACGCAGCAGCAGCAGCAGAATACCCTGGAAGGCTTGTTAAAACTCAGACTGTTGGTCTCCACCCTAGAGTTTCTGATTCAGTAGGTTTGGAAGACAGCTGAGTATTTTCCCATAAAAGCAGTTACCACATGATGCTGATGCTGCTCTGGTGCCCATATACTGAGAACCCACTGCACAATCGCCATTCCCCCAGAGGAACCAATTTATTCCTATTCTACCTTAGAGTCAAGACAGTTACATCCTACAGAATAAGCTATTTTCCCAGTTAAAACTCACTTTGCTAATCAAAAAAAGGAAAAAATTAAAAGCTGGCTGGTGGTAAATCTCCATTTCCCTTTCTCTCTATAACCCAGAAAATGGTCCAGGAGATGACCTTTAAATGGATCCTCTTCCCCCACTAAATCTCACTAGAATATTAACTAGCACTACATAAAATACATCAGATCATACTAAATTGATCTTTTTTAATGGTCAGAACCTCCACTGATTCTAGAAGTCAGGAAGGTAACAAATGAATGAAGGAAAACAGTGTTATATGAGAGGAAATGGAGTTAACTTTTGCAGTTACAGAATGTCTGCTATCTCCAAACATATTTTAAATTTAATGAAAAATTCACTACACACACACATACCCCTGTATGCCAAATTCAGCCTGCAAGTCAGGCAGCCTACTTGCCCAGATTTAAGTTATTATAAAATCTAGTATCAACATCCAGGTATGTGGTATGTTCCTCCATTTATTCACGGTTTAAAAAAAGTTCTTGGTAAAAGCTATCAAAATTGTGAAGAAATCTTTCCACAGAAAAAGAAATTCGATTTCTAGAAAAGTAAATATCCTAGAAAGTGAAAGTGAAAGTGAAGTCGCTCAGTCGTGTCCGACTCTTTGCGACTCCATGGACTGTAGCCTACTAAGCTCCTCCCTCCATGGGATTCTCCAGGCAAGAGTACTGGAGTGGGGTGCCATTTCCTTCTCCAGGGGATGTTCCCAACCCAGCGATCGAACCCCGGGTCTCCTGCATACCAAGCAGACACTTTAACCTCTGAGCCACCAGGGAAGCCCAAATATCCTAAGTACAGGCCAAATACTCATTTGCTAAGTATTATGTTGATACAGAAACTAATTATTCTATAACCATGGAAGAAAAGCTGGTCTAATAAACAACTGATATATATTATCTTTACCCATTATAAATACAAAACTACTGAACCAAAATGCATAGCCTGGTGTACACTATTACATATTTTCACCAAGTCAATGAGACTTAATATTTAAGCAGGGTTATCCTTGAGAGTGCCACAAATACTCTTCAGAGCTCACGGTATAATTTGTGTACATCTTGAAGAAAAAAACATGCTATGCATCAACTGGAATTTCTACTATTGACAGTAAGAATGTACCATTTATCTCCTTTAAAAAATAATTTCATGAAGTCCTAAAACCTTTTTAAATCAATTCTACTTTCAGTAAGAGCCACCTTCAGTTCACTAAAAACTAGTATCTGTTTGAAAAAAAATATAACTCTTGTATTTTGAAGAATTCTGAGTCTTTTGCTCATGTAGCCAGGAAACTAACTTACCCAGGCAAAGTTGCCTATGTGTCAGTCCTGAAAAATGCACTTACTCAAAATATGCAGAGAGTTAAGCCTTTAATCCACAAAATTAAATTAAAAGGACCAACAAAGTAATCTTCATCTGTATGTGGAAACTTAACATGGGGAATATTTTGGCTTTGTTTTAACTAGATCAGATTTAGCTGGATGGAACAGCAGAAGTGTTGTCAACAGCGAAATGCACTTTCCAGCGCATGATGCTCCTGCTGAGTGAAGCCAAGAGACACATATCCACAAAGACATAGTACAGCAATGTATAGGGTTGCAGGGCTTCCCTGATAGCTCAGTTGGTAGAGAATCTGCCTACAATGCAGGAAACTCCAGTTTGATTCCTGGGTCAGGAAGATCCCCTGGAGAAGGAATAGGAAACCCACTCGTATTCTTGGGCTTCCCTTGTGGGCTTAGCTGGTAAAGAATCCAGCCGCAATGCAGGAGACCTGGGTTGGGAAGATCTCCTGGAGAAGGGAAAGGCTACCCACTCCAGTATTCTGGCCTGGAGAATTCCATGGATTGTATAGTTGGCTCAGACGTTAAAGCGTCTGGCTGCAATGTGGGAGACCCGGGTTCGATCCCTAAGTCAGGAAGATTCCCTGGAGAAGGAAATGGCACCCCACTCCAGTACTCTTGCCTGGAAAATTCCATGGACAGAGGAGCCTTGTAGGCTACAGTCCATGGGGTCGCAAAGAGTCGGACATGACTGAGCAACTTCACTCACTCACTGTATAGTTCTAAGGGTTGCAAAGAGTCTGATACGGCTGAGCAACTTTCACACATAGGGTTGCAACAAATATGAAAGGCAGGGGGCAGTGCAGGGAACCTGTGAACCAAAGCAAGAGGAGTGGTTGACAGCTAAGTTCCCTCATAAGCATACTAAAGAAAATATGTAACAATAGTAGTAAATGGAAAAAAGTCATTGATCCAAAACATCAAAGAAATAAACTAAAACTCCAACGCCCATACTACTGGAATTGACATCTTAAAAAAAAATCAACATACAGATCACTTCTAACTCAATGCAAATTATATTTACATATGTTTCAAAGTTCAATGTTAAGTATAAATAAATGTAAATCCTGCCTCTTGTGAGGTTTCTAGAAATTTATTTGATTCGGCTTTAGAAAAATCTTTATTTAATTAATAAGTGTTATCTGATTAAAAAGGAAGATTGTGGGCTCAATGGCAAGATAAGACATTTTCCTCAGACAATAAAGATAATGACAACATCCATCCCAGGAGCCTCAGAGAGTAAACAAGAGATTTTTCAAACTGAGAGCCTGATTCACATAGATATTATAACTATATCATGTACTCTATTTCAAAATATCACAAAATTTAAAGGTCTTATAACTATTTTCCAGATAAGTTTCTTTTTGACATGGTGTTTCATTAAAACTGAAATAAGGAAAAATACCTTGTCTTACATACAAAAACTGAGTGAACAATCATATTTTACAAACAAAATTTTTAAAAACCATTTTAATACATCTCAACTGTGATAAAATGATTGAAATTATGGTGGTAAGAAATTACATTTTAAAGAAACTATGAAATCTATTTTTTGTAGTTCTCACACAGAAATAAAAGTTCCCTTTATCAAAGAAAATCTGTGAGAGAATTTAATAAAAGGAAAATAATAGCCAGCTCAAAAATGACCACACACACAATTCTCTCTCTCTTGAATCTGATCCCTTATAAGTCAAACCATAGGAAAGCCTGATTCACTGACTTGACATAATAAATAACTACTTTTGCTCTCAACGTAGGTGGCTTTATCTTTGTGGACACTCCTTCAGCAAAGGGACTGAATGATGTGCTTTTGAATGACGCTGCATTCTAAAAAGAGCCAAAAAGTGTAACCATTCCCATTTTTTAGCTTCTGGAACATCATGAAGCTCAAGTGATACACAAGGTTAAGGAAGCTGATGGAAGGCTAAAATAAACTCTTTGGAATGCTGACCTGTTGGCCAAAACTCCATCCCACAATCACTGTGGACATACAATGACTGAACCCTAGCTCCGCCACTAATGAAGTCTATAAACAATCGCGAAGTTACTTAATCTAACGGAGGCTTAACCATGTTAGCCAAAAAATGTGGTAACACTTCAACAGGACCTTAAAACAAGAATATGTATAATATAAAATCCATTTAGTTCAGTTCAGGTGTGTCCAACTCTTTGCCAATCCATGGACTACAGCATGCCAGGCTTCCCTGTACATCACTAATCCCCAGAGCTTGCTCAAACAAATGACCATTGAGTCAGTAACGCCATCCAGCCATCTCATCTTCTGTTGTCCCCTTCTCCCCGTGCCTTCAATCTTTCCCAGCATCAGGGTCTTTTCCAATGAGTCAGCTCTTCGCATCAGGTGGCCAAAGTATTGGAGCTACAGCTTCACCATGAGTCCTTCCAATGAATATTCAGGAATGATTTCCTTTATGATTGACTGGTTTGATCTCCTTTCAGTCCAAGGGACTCTCAAGAGTCTTCTCCAACATCACAGTTCAAATGCATCAATTCTTCAGCACTCAACTTTCTTATGGTCCAACTCTCACATTCATACATGACTATTGGATAAACCAAAGCTTTGACTAAATGGAACTGTCGACAAAGTAATGTTTCTGCTTTTTAATAAGCTGTCTAGATTGGTCATAGCTATTCTTCCAAGGAGCAAGCATCTTTTAATTTCATGGCTACAGTCATCATCTACAGTGATTTTGGAGCCCAAGAAAATAAGGTCTGTCACTGTTTCCATTGCTTCCCCATCTATTTACCATGAAGTGATCGGACCAGATGCCATGATCTTTGTTTCTTGAATGTTGAGTTTTAAGCCAGCTTTTTCACTCTCCTCTTCCATATTCATCAAGAGGCTCTTTAGTTCCTCTTTGCTTTCTTCAGTAAGGGTGCTGTTATCTGCATATCTGAGATTATTGATATTTCTCCCGGCAATCTTGATTCCAGCTTGCCAATTTGGCATTTTGCATGATGTTCTCTGCCTATAAGTTAAATAAGCAGAGTGACACTATTCAGCCTTGACATACTCTTTTCCCAATTTGGATCCAGTCCATTGTTCCATGCCTGGTTCTAACTGTTGCTTTTTGACCTGCATAGAGATTTTTTAGGAGGCAGGTAAGTTGGTCTGGTATTCCCAAATCTTTAAAAATGTTCCACAATTTGTTGTGATCCACACAAAGGGTTTGGCATAGTCAATAAAGCAGAAGTAGATTTTTTCTGGAACTCACTTGCTTTTTCAATGATCCAAAAGATGCTAGAAATTTCATCTCTGGTTACATTGCCTTTTCTAAATCCAGCTTGTACATCTGGAAGTTCATGGTTCACTTACTGTTGAAGCCTGGCTTGGAGAATTTTGAGCATTACTATCGTGTGAGAAGAGTGCAATTGTGCAGCAGTTTGAACATTCTTTGGCATTGCCTTTCTTTGGGATTGGAATGAACACTGACCTTTTCCAGTCCTGTGGCCACTGCTGAGTTTTCCAAATTTGCTGGCATATTGAGCGCAGCACTTTCACAGCATCATCTTTTAGGATTTGAAATAGCTCAATGGGAATTCCATCAACTCCACTAGCTTTGTCTGTAGTGATGCTTCCTAAGGCCCACTTGACTTCGCATTCCAGGATGTCTGGCTCTAGGTGAGTGATCAGACCATCATGGTTATCTGTGTCATGAAGATTTTTTTTATATAGTTCTGGGGCTACCTCTTCTTAATATCTTCCACTTCTGTTAGGTCCATAGCATTTCTGTCCTTTATCGAGCCCATCTTTGCATGAAATGTTCCCTTGGTCTCTCAAATTTTCTTGAAGAGATCTCTAGTCTTTCCCATTCTATTGTTTTCCTCTATTTCTTTGCGTTGATCACTGAGGAAGGCTTTATCTCTCCTTGCTATTCTTTGAAACACTTCATTCATATGGATATATCTTTCCTTTTCCCATTTGCCTTTGCCTTTCACTTCTCTTTTCTCAGCTATTTGTAAGGCCTCCTCAGACAACCATTTTGCCTTTTTACATTTCTTTTTCTTGGAGATTGTTTTGATCACTGCCTCCTATACAATGTCAAGAACTTCTATCCATAGTTCTTCAGGCACTCTGTCTACCAAGTTTAATCCCATGAATCTATTTGCCACTTCCACTGTAAAATCACATTGGATTTGACTTAGGTCATAACTGAATGGTCTAGTGGTTTTCCCTACATTCTTCAATATCAGTCTGAATTTGGCAATAAGGAGTTCATGATCTGAGCCACAGTCAGCTCTTAGTCTTGTGTTTGCTGACTGTATAGAGCTTCTCCATCTTCTGCTGCAAAGAACATAATCAATCTGATTTCGGTATTGGTCTGGTGATGCCCATGTGTAGAGTCTTTTCTTGTGTTGTTGGAAGAGGGTGTCTGCTATGACCAATGCATTCTCTAGGCAATACCTAGTACAAGTACTAGAATATAGAAGACAGTCAATAATTTAGGTAGCTATCTAGAAGCTCTTGCCTGGAAAATCCCATGGACAGAGGAGCCTGGTAGGCTGCAGTCCATGGGGTCGCTAAGAGTCCGGCACGACTGAGCGACTTCACTTTCACTTTTCACTTTCATGCACTGGAGGAGGAAATGGCAACCCACTCCAGTATTCTTGCCTGGAGAATCCCAGGGACGGGGGAGCCTGGTGGGCTGCCGTCTATGGGGTCGCACAGAGTCGGACACGACTGAAGCGAGTTAGTAGCTGCAGCAGCAGCTAGAAGCTCTTCTTCAACAGGTAGAAAGAAGAACCCCTGAAGACAATTAGGCATTTATCAATAGATAGAGATTGTATACCTTCAGCTTCACGAATACGTGTTAAACATACAACTTAACTCTCATCCGTGATGAAAAATGAATGTTTTGAAAAGGAAAGGCATACTAATCTTTTACCCACTAAGTCAATAATTTCCTATTAATATACTCAAATACAATAAATATCTCTTACAATCCTAAAGAGCATAATACAGTTTTCCACATTTTCTATCACTGTTAAAAAATGGCAAGTTATTTAAGAGACAGATAAGTCTAACAAAGAACCACGAAAATTATATTTGCCCTTTGATAAAAGTTTCAAAATATTAAATTTCCTCATTAATAAAATAGTTTCAATATATTAAAAGAAAAACTACAGTGGCCAGATATAAAATGTAATTCATAAAGTCATGATTTTTTAATCACAATATAATAAAATATTGTTCAACGTCAGTTTTTATTATACAAGCAGTTATTTTTCGGACTTTTCTAAGTATTCCACTCCATGTGTCAGACCATCTTTTTCATGCATCATGTACTATATTATCTGTATACAAGAGGAAATCCCCACAGAATCCAAATAAGCAAAGATATTTTCAAACAGGGTTTTAAAGAAAATGTTAATTGCATGTACATAACTCTTAAAAAAATGCTACAACCCACAGGGTACAAAGTATCAGTCCAGCATTGGAACTGCTGGTAGATTTCTAGTACTCTGTTCAGCTTTTTAAATATATTAAATATATATATGCCTGGTACAGACTATCTGGTTACTTTTATTTTAGGATAGAGTATAATTCCAAAGTAGCACCATGGAATATTTATATTACATTGGATTTTTGTGACTGTGATTAACAAGAGTAGACATTTTGTGATCTGTTCTTTCATCCAGTCAAGTCTACTGCTCTGACATTTGCAGGGAATCTTCCATGGATGCCACACTCTGCTAATGTCTCTGTAGAGGGTAAGCAGAGAAAATAGATTATTCCAATAGTTCATACAAGATAATGGCCTAAACTAAAGCAAAATATAAAAAGTTGGTTAAAATCCAGTGTGGATGAAGATGTGGGAAAACAGGTATTCTTATAAACTACTGTGGAAATATAAAATTATTAGTATCTCTTTGGAAGGCACTTTGACAATAGCTATCAAAATTTAAGCACATGTACCATTTAATTAAGCAATTCCCCTGCTATTAATATATACATTTTCATGAAGATATACATTGGAAATAATAGTTAACTGGGAAAAGAGTAAATGCTACCCAAAATGGATAGTTTAAATAAATGCTGCTATAGTCATACAATAAATTATCAAAAGCCAAAATATGACAAAATCCCCAAGATCCATTACATTTAAAAACAAAGTTTAGAACATTATACTTAATCCCATTGCTATATATTTTAAAATATGTATATAATTTTTCATATATGCCTAGAGCTTTTCTGGAAGGACATATGATAAAGCACTGAGTTTCTTTGATGGAATTAGAGTGTGGGTGGGCATGAAAAAAGTTTTTATTTTATACTTATGTGCAAAGTTTTATCAGGTACATATATTACATTTTGAAATAAATTATCATAAAAAAATAAAGGTATGGCTAACCATAGATAGACAAACCTATACAATTAAGTTTTAATTTTGTGGAAAGAAGAACAAAAATAGAATTGCAGTCATAAAGAATTAGTCTGAGCAAAATGCAAGGAGAAAGGACAAGAGGGAAACTGCTATATAGCTGAGATGTTAGAAGGAGACTGTCATATAGCTTAGATGTTAGCAAGACATCTGCTCTGAGAAATGGAAAGACGGTAAGAGTCAGAGTTTGGAGAGAAGTCATAGGAGGATGGTAACAAGTCTACAGGAGACATAAGTAAGGAAGAGGAACATCAGAGATGGAAAACTGAGGACCTCAAACCAGATATATTCATATAAGACATTGTAATGTCACTTAAGGGAAAAATACTGACACACTTTAGTGTTTTGGGGAGAGTAGAAATAAGATCCAGCTGATATCTCAGGAAAAACAGGTTTTTGGAACAACCAGAAGTCATAACCTGGGAGCCTGACAAACCATACAGCATGCCGTGTTTGATCCTTTATTCACTGCACACATGGCAAGCATTTCATCTCCATCAGTGATGCCAAGAAAAGACATATTCTCCTTCTAGTCCATCTCAACAGAAACACACCCTCAAGCCAGTGATTCTCTATTGTGACTGAATTTTGCAATGCTGCCAAAGAACCTTAAAATATACTCACACCTGAGTCAACTCCTAGGAAGTTTCAGTTAATTGGCCTGGGATGCAATCAAGCACCTGAAATTTTCAGTGTTCTCCAATGATTCTAACGTGCAGCCGAAGTTGAGAACCACAGCCCTAAGATAGCCAGCTTCTCATATTCATAGAGTAATTCAAACTTTCACAATTTAAACTTATCCCACCTCTCAAGATAACAACTCCTCAAAGTATCATCTGAAATATAAACCTTACAAATCAGAGGCTTCTTACTTTCTACATTTGTGGCAGATTATTTCATTGGTGGGTCCCAGTGAAACATACTTGGGTGATTGATTCCTTTGTGGAGTCCTCTCTCATTCTGACTCTGGGCATGGCCACTCAACTTGCTTTGGCCAAGAGGCCATTGATTATAGACTTCATTAGAGGCAGAGCTAGGGTGCAAACCTGACCCTAAGTCCACAATCATTGTATTTCCACAATGAGGTTCATGGGGTTGAGTTTTGGCCAACAGGTCAGGATTCCAAAGAGTTTATTTTAGTCTTCTATCATCTTCCTTAACCTTTGTGTTAACACTTGTATTTCATGATGTTCCAGAAGCTGAAAACATAAAGTGAAAACATTTTATTTATTTATTTATTTATTTTTAGAATGCAGCATCATTCAAAGGCATATCATTCAGTCTCTCTGCTGAAGGGGTGGCCACCAAGATAAATCCATCTAGGTTGAAAGCAGAAGTAGGTATTTATAATGTCAATCCATTGAATCAGTCTTTCCTGTTGTTTGACTTTGGGGTCAGTTTTCTTGGAAAATCCATCTTGGTACCCAACTGCTATGCTTTAGATAAAACTAACTGGAAAGAGAATCCACATGGAAGAAAATCAAGTTCCCCTAACTAAGCCTAGCTAACACAGATGGAGTGACTTCCCCAAACAACAAATCAACCCGTAGACTTAGGAGAAAATAAAAGGTCATTGTCCATCACATGTCCAACTAATTTTTTTGTTTGTTTCATCATCTTGTTATTTGTGTGTCTTATTTCTGTTCCTCTGGAGACAGTGATTTTTCTCAAACTTAACAAATCTTTGATCCACTTTAAAAAAGTTTAGCACACACAGACACCAACCTTATTAGACAAGCAAAGAAAAATCATCAGCATTTTTAAGTAAAAATTAAAAATTTAAAAATTAACAATTTCATATCAGTAAGAGATCGTTTCTGCTTAAATCTTTAACTAAGGCACCTTTATCTGACATGAGCTAAAGGTCAGATTTCATGTCTGTTTAGTAAATTTTCTTACTACTTCATGTAAATTAGAAACTCTATCATTATAGAACATTCGGAGTGAAGGTATGGTTGGCAATTCTCTCAGACTTCAGGATATGTGGAGTTAATGTACTTGGAATTACGGAGAGATATCTCATTTACATATGCTTTCAGAGAGTCAGTTGAAACACTTGTCACACTTAAAAGCTAATGATCTCTTTTAACATAAAAAATAAATCTGTATATTCTGCTGCAGGATTTCTATAGATTTTTAATTATGGCTTTCAAGTTCAATATTTTAATAAAGAAAATTATAAAAGTAATGGGGAAAAATAAAATTCTTGACAAATATTTGTAGTCAGTTTTCTTCAAAACCCCCATAACCTACTCTCCATGATTGACAGCTTGGTATTGCAGCCCTGAAAAGGTGAGCGTGTGCTCATTCTCTCAGCTGTGTCTGACTCTTTGATACCTTACAGACTGTAACCTGCCAGGCTCCACTGTCCATGGGATTTCCCAGGCAAGAATACTGGAGTGGGGTGCCATTCCCTTCTCCAGAAGATCTTCCTGAATCAGGGATTGAACCCACATCTCCTGCTTGGCAGGTGGATTCTTTACCACTGAGCCATCAAAGAAGCCCCATGAAAAGGTAGGGCCAAGGTATTCAAGAAACTGAATATCATGAAAAAATACCAACCAAGCAAGTCACTTAAATAAATGAATCCATTACCAATAAACCATGTTTTTATTCCATCTTTCAGATAAACATCTGAGTCCCTTTACCACTGGGAAGCCAGCAAGCATTTTTTTTTTTACAGGGGAAAAAAATAGTCTTGCATTTACTCACCCAGAACGTTAAGATATATACTTAGTGGTTTCAATTTTATCCTAATCACAATTTTCACTAGTTCCCTCATCCCTGAATCCTCAAGTGGGGCACATATTATTGACAAGCAACTACTCTTCAATCATAAAGCAGCATATGGAAAAGCACTGGGGTTAAACTCTTACTTACAAAGCAACATCAACCTCGGCCCACCCCTGCTCTCTGCCAAAACAACTGTTTTACTTTCTTGATTTCTTATTAGACTCTAATCCACCTTGTTCAGTCTATAGCAGAACTCTCAAAACAATCACCACCACTTCCTGCAGCACATGGTCTTAAATGATAATGCTAACAGTCATTGACTCTCCATTAGAAAGTAAGTTCTATGAGGGCAACGGCTTGGTCTCTTTTGTTCATTGCTGTATTTCCAGTGTCTGTCTGGAACAATTCTTAACACAGTAGGCTCTGAAAAAATTTGTTGAGTGAGTGAATAAATGAATAAATATATATATTTCATTTATTCCAAACTAGATTCAGTCTCCACACCTCAATTCTTTTGCCTCACTGTGAGGAAAAGGTTAGTACACAAAATAACAAATGCTGTTTTACTCACTGCAGGCCACTGATGCGTGAGGTGTCATTTAACAAAGGAATTCTGCCAATAATTAATCTGTTTCCCCTCTACATACGTTTGTTATTAGTGTTTGGGCTAGATGACAAGTTTCATCATAGTACTGTGACTTATGCCACAAAAAAAGACTGAAATTATGAGTGATAGCTCTAGGGTTTTAGATTCTGGTTTTAGGGGAAAAAAGATCATCAACTTCACAGTGCAAAAACCATTTTAACAGGTTCATAACAGGTGACTATCAGTCGATGGATCACCAATCCAATGAAATCTGAATGCTAGATACCTACTGTCATACGTGCTGTTCACATGACTCCTTATTCAGCAGCCTCTGGTAAATTATGACACTACCAGAATCCCTTCTTACATGTTTTATGTAGGTTTAAATTCAGTATTTGAATTAAAGTTCTGATGCTAATATTTTAATTCCATTTTTATCATTTAATCACATCTGAGACATCAATCCATTTTTGTGTACATAGGAATTAAAACAGCAATAACAGAAATTGAATATTTAAACATGTAAATCATATGCAAATAAATATTTTAGCAACAAACTTGCACCTTAACTGAGAACACCTAGGACTCCAGTCTTGAAAATGTACTGTTTATGGATAGATGCTAGATACTCTCATTCTCAATAACAAACCCTTCACTGTACACTCATCACATTAATGAGCACTTTACATTCTCCTTTGAAGCCTAGTGTGGCCCTGTAATTAAGTGGTCAACAAAATGTAAGCCAGAAGGTCATATGTGACCTCTGAAGCTTGTGCTTAAAACGGAAGGTCAATGTAAATTGGTGTAGCCACTATAGAGAACAGCATGGAGGGTCCTTAAAAAACTAAAAATAGTTACAATATGATCCAGAGATACCACTCCAGGGCATATATCCAAAGAAAACTATAATTCAAATAGATACATGGACTCTACATTCATAGCAGCTTCCAACTGCCCTCTCTTAACCATTATGGGCTCCATCGTCTCTTACAATTATTCTTAATTCAATATGCTATACTGCGTGTCAATTACCAACATTTAAAATTTGCGGAATGTACGCAAAGTTGTCTCTCTGCTTCTTTCCTCCCCAGCTGCCAAATATATATGTGGAGTGTTTGCTGGGCCTAGTGGACCACAGAAAGGCATGGGCCGCACTTCAGGTTCTCAAAGCAATTTTCTTCTCCATGAAGATGATACTGTCTCACATGGGCATTGTTTCCAGGCTGTGCTCACTGCAGGACTCCTAGCAGGCAAGCAGAAAGCCACAGCATTCTACAGATGCCTGTATTCACATGGTCCCAAGTGTGTGTGGCCTGAGGCTTGCTTTTAGCACATACACAGAGCAGACTGGACCATCAATTGCCTCTTACAGATTATGGAACAGAAGTGTCACAAGCATGTTACAGATATTGGTCACTGTCTTCAAGGGTTCAAGTGTATAATTCAGAACACACATATCTGTGAGCTTCATCCCTGACCAGTGAATATATTCCAGGGGCCCAGACTAAAGAACACTATACCACCAGATTTTGAATAAAGCATTTTATTATATTCTGCTTTGTGACAATAGAATCTAACGTTGTCAGAGCTGAATGGGGAATTAGAGATTCATTGAACCCAATCCTCATTCTGCAGATGTGAAAATCTAGGCATAGAGATTAATGTTTTTGCTCAAAATCACCTGTTGAGTGATACAGCTGGTATTAAGCCATGGGGGCTATTTGAAGAGATCCTCCTATTCAAGTACCAATATCAGATTTGGGGTTTTTGCTTTATGTGTGCCACCCATTCATTCACAATCTAAGTAACTTGTAGATGCTCAACTTAAAAAATACATAAATAAATAAGCCAGCTAAAATTTTCTAAGACAGAGTTGGAAAATTTTTCTACTAACAACATGCAGTATTCTAAGCTGTAAATCCACAGAACTTTGAGTTTTCAAAGTTTTGTTTCTACTTAGGATGGCTTGGAGAAGGCAATGGCAACCCACTCCAGTACTCTTGCCTGGAAAATCCCATGGGCGGAGGAGCCTGGAGGGCTGCAGTCCATGGGGTCGCTGAGAGTCGGACACGACTGAGCGACTTCACTTTCACTTTTCACTTTCATGCACTGGAGAAGGAAATGGCAACCCACTCCAGTGTTCTTGCCTGGAAAATCTCAGGGACAAGCGAGCCTGGTGGGCTGCCGTCTATGGGGTCACACAGAGTCGGACACGACTGAAGTGACTTAGCAGCAGGAGCAGTAGCAGGATGGCTTGTTTCTGTCAGCAGATATATTTCTTTAATAATGACTCATTCATACTACAATTTAGTAGTACAAAGTTTTCAATGCATTTGGGGGTACCTAGGTATAATATCTGGAGAAGGAAATGGCAAACCACTCCAGTATTCTTGCCTTGAGAATTCCCTGGACAGAAGAGCCTGGCAGGCTACAGTCCACGAGGTCGCAAGAGTTGGACACAACTTAGTGACTAACCACCACCACCACCAGGTATAATGTGGAACAAAAGATGAAGAGATAGAAAATGCAGTGTTTCCAGCTTACAAAATCACAGGTAACAAAACTACGACAAGCTACATCTTCTCAGTGGAAATCTCACTTTTAGCAAAACCTAAAATCTCATTTAATGGTTATTGGTTTACTCTTCAATATAAACTACAAGCAAGTACGGCCAGATACTTTTGACCATCTCCAACATAGTTTTGGCTCTAAAATATGTAACAGGACTTTTAGTTTTGCCTAAAAGTTACCCCCAAATAAGTCATTTTCTAAGCCATGTACTGAGCAAGCAGGTAACTCACATTTTGTTCTTCAAACCTGTCATAAAATATAATACATAAGTTAGCCTTTATGGTGCACTATGGAAGGTCCTAAATATTGGCCACCTGACATGAAGAGTTGACTCACTGGAAAAAACTCTGATGCTAGGAAAGACTGGAAGCAAAAGGAGAAGGGGGTGGTGGAGGATGATATGGTCAGACAGCATCACCAACTCAATGGACATGAATTTGAGCAAACTCTGGGAGATAGTGAAGGACAGAGGAGACTGATGTGCTACAGTTCATGGGGTCACAGAGTCAGACTAGACTTAGTAATTGAATAACAACAAAGATGGTATAAAGGATGGACCCCTTTCTCAAATAAGCCTGGGAAGAATGCATGCTACCACTAAAACCACAGAGATGAGAACTGTCTGCAACTGAACATGATAAAGACGTTAATGGGGAATGGGAGATAGACCATTTTATATAAATTATTCCCATTCCAAAAGACTTGGCAGTGATTTATGGATTAAGATGGTATAAAATTAGAAATTAAAAGATCAAAGAGAATAGAGATCAACTGAAGAAAGCAAAGTAGTTGTTCTCAGACTTGAACAAATTACACCATCAGAATAATGAATTTAGCTCTAAGCTTACTGATATCTAAGGCAAAAATGAAAATAGGTTGTGTTACACAGTTCTAATTTTCTGATAAGGGAAAACATTCAGGCTTAAAAAGATGACAGTTTTTATTCATTTACTAAAAGTAGGAATTTATCAGATGTGTACTTGTATAATGTTGCATCAATGGCTAAACAGCAACTGCAGCAATAGGTAAACATTTAGAAGCACTTATTATCTTCCAGACATGTCACCAAGCACCCCACATTTATTATACCATTTAATCATTATAAGAACCTCAGGAAATCCCAACGTATAGACAAGAAAATGGAAGTACAAACACAGAGAGTCCAGTGGCACAGAGTTAGCAACAACATACGCAGAACCACTGGGCAGGCTCCCAAATTCATCCTTTAAAAGATAATCTTTATTTGTGAATATATAAAATTAGCATATTTACTAAATATTTTACAATAAATATAAGAAAATAGCCCAGACGATGGTGATTATGCTTAGCAAACAGTTTAGGTTCTAAAGCCTATGTTTTTTAACACAACACGTCTCAGTGCCACTACGCAGGTTTCTAGTAAGGCCACTAGACATTGGGATCAGCAAGGTAGATACACACTTCTTGACAGGTGAGATCTGATGGACAGTACATATTATGTAGTAACGTGTGATACAGAAATGCTGTTCCAACAGATGGTTCTCCCACTGAGCCTCTGTAACACAACAGCAAACTATAAATCAACAATCACATCTCCTCAGGAGTCATGCCATTTGGGTATTTTGCTCGCTAGTATGTTAACTTACTGCTACACTAAAATATAGGGAAAGTCAATAAATTGCCAACCATATCCATGACATGATTTCTTTCAATTTTCAGCAATATTGGCCAAGTGCTAGAATGTGGTCGTCTTAATTGACCAGCTAAAAAATATCTACTCGGTAAGTTTCACTGAAGATTCCAGGTTTGGGGTAGATACTGTGGAAACCAGAACTAAAGAAGGTGGGATGGAAATTCTGCAACAAAGTACAACTTCTCTTCAATTGGCCACGGGGTTTGAAAAATATGTCCAGTTCTGGGAGGAATTTTGGAGGTCAACTCCTGTGCATAGGCAAAACCTCCATTCTTCCTTTTTGTCCCAAAGGCAGTACTTACCTTGAAGTTAGTAAAACTTAAACTTAAGGGCCGCTCCTGCCACAGACCCTTTCAGGGACCTAAGAGGAATCTGATGCTTTCATTTAGTCATAGGTTTTTATAAATTTCCCAAGGAAAATATTTTTGTGGTTTTTTTTTCCCCCTTAAAGAAAACCCTCCAAATTATACATGTTTCAGACTCCACCAAACCTGGTTATGTCCCTGCCTTCCTCTTTTAAGATTGTGAATTCTCTTAAACTTTTGCAAGACCCCAATAGTACATAGCACAATTAAAAAAAAAAAAAAAAAAAGAGCTGCTTCTGTTTTCCTTCAGGAAGTTACTTCTATACCAATTCCTTTCATTGTGCTTCTCATCTACCTCTCACTGACAGGTGGTCGCAGTTTTAATAAAACTCACAGGATGACAGGAAAGAAATGAATATTAACTTTTCCACAGGCATACAATATAATCTTGTTTTTATGTAAAATTCAACCTTCAAAAGATGCTAAGAGCTGTCTCAATACACTAGGTGTTTGCCTACAGCGAAATTTTAGGATACGGATGGTCTATAAGAATTTTTTTAATGTAAAGCCTTAGGAAGAGTTATTCAAATTACAGTAATTTAATCTGAGTCAGATATATAAAATTTTGTTTTTTTAATTCTTTTTAACAATTTTAAAGTCAGTAAAAACCATCCAGCTATAGAACATTCAAAATAAGGAAATAATAGTATTTATCTGTCTTTAGAAAAGCAAATTACTAAATATCATCCCTCTTCTGAATGAGAAAGTTATATGATACTGCAACTGTTTTTAAAAAGTAAGATAAAGTATTTCTGCAGAATCAAATCTTGGAGTGTCACTTTTAAACTCATATCTAAAGTGATGATTAGGTTTCCAAATGATACATTAAAAAAAAAAAACTGTAGTTATTGGGATGCAGCAAATTCTTATTTAAATCTTGTACCACCAAAGTAAGAACGTTGACATCAGAAACTTTTCTCAAAGCTTCGTCTATTAACTCCCTCTATGTGTATCATAGTGGAGCCATCCTTTGAAAAATAGTTCCATATCAAAGCACTTTTTCTTTCACACATTTCAACCCAATTAGAGACAAGAGAGATGAGTGTTAACAAGACAGTTAAATTTAGAAAATATATGCAAAAAAGCCAAATGTTTTTAATTACTTTAATATTTTCCACATGTAGAATTTTATCTTATTAGGCATTAAAACAATGTCTAAAAAGGAAAAATCAGAGCCATCAGCACTCTGTGTGAGATTATCAGCTGGACACAAATTAATATTTATGTTCTGGAAGTTCCTCTATCAACTATTAGCTACTGTGTAGAGGGTATTATAATAGAGACTTCTCAAGCACAGGTAACCTGCATACTTTTATCAGGTAAATATATGAAGTTCTTACACATGTTCCTGGTTATCCGTTAACCATGCTGCTGCTGCTGCTGCTAAGTTGCTTCAGTCACGTCCGACTCTGTGCAACCCCACAGACGGCAGCCCACCAGGCTCCCCCACCCCTGGGATTCTCCAGGCAAGAACACTGGAGTGGGTATCCTTTAACCATACAAAGAATTAAAAAATGTAAGTCACATCTCTCTGCTCTTTTTGGCTTGTAACATGGACTCCAAATTGGCTTTATTTTTGGAATAAAAAAGAGATGAAGCCTACTGTGTGGACTTACTGCATCAAAATTGAGTTTGTAGGATCTCAGTATTTACTAATATTGTGAGATAGCTTTACAAAAATCCATAAAGCATTTCTCAGAGCTCAAGGCCAGATAGTAAGAGTGTTATTAATATACCACAAGTATTCTTCTAGACCAAAATTTGATAGGAAAGGCCCATTGATACTGGGGAGAAAATGTCACTAAAATGGGCTATTTCAATATCTTTAGAAATCACATCTTTACAACTCTGAACTAATGGAGAAATTACTTGTTTTACATTCAAATGGCCCTCAGTGGTATTACCATACTAAAAGTAAAGGCCAGAATCTTTGCACTTTTGTTCTTCAGATAATTAACAGATTAGTTTGGGGGGAAAATTCCCTGAAAAATCTTAGCATTTAAATTAATTATGAACTTGACACAGGTTATATGAAATTTGAGTTTCCCCAGTGGTTCAGCTGGTAAAAAACATACCTGCCAACACAGGAGACACAAGAGACATGGATTCAATCCCTGGGTAGGGAATATGGCCTGCAGAAGGAAATGGCAACCTGCTCCAGTATTCTTGACTGGATAATTCCATGGACTGAGGAGCCTGGCAGGTGGCAAAGAGTCAGACACGACTGAGCGTGTGTGCGTGCACATAATATTTATCTTTGCTATTATTGCTGGAAAGGGGGTTGTCTCAAGTATACAAAATTATAAGCATGCAAAAGATCAAATCTGCTTGTAACAAATAATCCCAACCAAACTAAAGAAGTCCTATTAGATTTGGCTTTGGACCCACTCTCTATCCCCAGCCTGCTAACGAAATCATGGGTATATGAAAAATAAGAAATTTTTGAAAAACTAATCTAAGCCTTTCCCCTAATTTAGATGGTTAGCATTAATATTTAAGTACTATCCAGCTTCATTTTATTTCCTGCCTGCAGAGCAATGGTTCTACAAGGGAGAGCTCTGACCTGGGTCATCAGACTACTTAAGAACTTGCTGGGGACTTCCCTGGTGGTCCAGTGGTTACGACTCCACAAGTCCACAGCAGGGAGCATAGGTTCTATTCTGGTCAGGGAGCTAAGATCCCCTCAAGTCCCACATCCCAAAAAGGAGTGACCATCAAGAGAAAATCACTGACTGTGACCTGGACGTTTGCATTGCTCCAACATCATCAGGTCTGGAATTCTGTCTTCCAGCCTCCATTTTTCTCTATCACTTCCTGTGACCTTGGAGCATGAAGACCCTCGAGGTCTTTCAAAGCTTTCCTGGTCCTCAAAGTTTCCCCCACTTCATGTTTTCATTTCCTTTCCTACTCAGACTGGACCCCATGACTCAGCACTTCAACTTTCTCACTTGCCAATTATCTTTTGTCAACCTTTTTCCTTTCATTGTTCTCTTGTATCTGACTGAACAGCCCACCTCAAATTAATCAGTCACCTCTCTTTCCTGCTTCTGAAGGGCTAATGCCAAGTTCTGAGGAGAATGGAGCATGGCAGTATCCCCTGGACAGATACTGAATTGCTAGTTTCAGTTTTACCCTCAGAAATCCTTTATCTCACCCATGGTTCTATTCCACACTTCAGGCACCACAAACGTCACCATTTTCTTCCAGATCCCACCTCATCCTATCACTCACCCTTAACCTCTACTCTGGAATTAAGCCTGCCAACTCTCTGAACTCACACAGTCACACTGATCCTTCCTGGCCCCAGAGAACACTGTATCTCTTCTTCCTAAGGTCAAAAGATACATCTGACTGGCCCTGGACCTCTCTCTTCCTGAATCCTCTTAAACTTTGTTCTAGCCATTAAACTTTCTCTTTCACATTCTTTCAGCTGCTTCCTCCCAGTTTCTCTTTCCTCACTGATTAAAAAAAAATCAGCTGCCTCTCCCAAGAAGCTGTCTCTTCTTTCTTCACATGAAAGAAATCTCCATGTGAAACTGGCAATCAATCATTAGGAAAATATGATGTAAAATTCAAAAGGGTTTGTATCAGTGAAACCACAAACCTTGATTTTTCTTTGTTTTGGCCCAGCTTGAACCTGAACAACTATGACCTCACTGTGAAACAGGGTTACTGAGCGACCACCCTCTGTTTTACTGTAAACCCCAATCCTATCCGAAGTGTGTTGGATATGAGGAAATACTTAATACACATCCTGTCAATCTGAATAACTCTTCTGGAACAAAGATCTTAATTTAGTCAGGCCTAGTCTTGAGAAAGAGGGCTTCCCTGGTGCCTCAGCGGTAAAGAATCCACCTGCCAATTCAGGAGACATGGGTTCGATCCCTGGGTTAGGAAGATTCCCCAGAAGAGGAAATGGCAACCGACTCCAGTATTCTTGCCCGGGAAATCCCATGGACAGAGGAGTCTGGCATGCTATACTCCATGGGGTTGGAAAAGACTCTGACATGACTTAGCAACTAAACAACAGTCTCGAGAAGAAGGTAATTTCAGGGTTCAATTATTCTGGTTTAGCTATCCTTTCCAAAAACAACTGCTAAGTGAAGAAAAGAATGGGAGACATACGGATAGGAAAAGGTTTCCTGATAATATACTTCCCTCTGCAAGGGCGAGGGCTATTAATTGCCTGCCCTTGCGTGCCTTTAGACTCTGAAGTAAGGTTGATAGTTGATAGTCACCATGACCAAAGGGGCTTCCCTGGTGGCTCAGAGGTTAAAGCGTCTGCCTCTAATGCGGGAGACCTGGGTTCGACCAAAGAGTCAAGACATTTCTCAATGAAAGAAAGCAGGACTTCTGCTCTCTGTTGCCTCATCACACTAGCTCTTCTGAAATGCCAGGTGAAGAAGAGGGGAGAGGAACCCAGAAGGGTCTGAGAGCACCTAACAGGTAGTGTCTAAGTAGTGACAGACCCTCTTGTGAAGGCATGGTATGTAAGAGTATCATGATATAAGAGAAAAACAACTTGAAAGGCCACTCAGGAAGCTATGGGGAGAAACAATAAAAATAATGTCAGATACCCAAATGAGTTTTCTAGTTTAAAACACAAAAGCCCAGTGAAGTCCCTGCATTTTGTAACAAGGTCATGAAAGCAATACAGTAAGATTCTTTGCTTCCTTCCCTGAGCACATGATGAGAAACCTTACCAGTAAATGCCATCATAGTGGCATTACAACTTTGAAACTTGATAACATTTTTCACAACATGTACATGCAGTCTGTCCTAGTTTAGAGCTGTTTTAAATCCTTTCCATTTGAAATTAAGTGGAACATTTAAAGCAAAGAACCATAAAATAAAGATCAACTTTAAAAATCTATAAGCAATTAAGAATTTCAAAAAAGAGATCAATATTTAACTACAAAAATATAATACAAAACTCAACTCAGAGCAATAGCAAAAAAAAAAAAAAATACTATTTCCAAGCTCCTTTCTAATACAGAACCAGCTCTCAAAAAATCCTTAAAGTAACAAAGCCGACAATCTTCTTCTTAACCAGTATTTGGTGGGCATCTACTACTATGGATACATATACCAAAACTAAACAATTTCAATACAGCCTTTAAAATATTATAAAGAAGTTATCATTCCAAGAAATTGATAAAGAAATAAATTTAGAATACAGTTAACTTACTGAAAGCCATGTTGTTTCTCAGCTACTGCAAAGTGTAGAATTCCATTCAATAAGACAAAATCTGAGAAAAAGCTTTGCAAGTGGAAACAATGTAAGTGAAATCTCTTACTGGACAAAACAATGATATTATGTTCCTGAAGAAAGCAACTGAAGTCTATCTTTAGATAGACACCACCTCAGTGTTTAACAGTAAGAACAACTGCATTCTGAATAATGTAACACTATCATAACATTTCAGGGCTATAACGTATGGTATGCAGCTTTACAATAAAATTAGTGTCAATTGTTGCAAAAATGGTAATCATCAAAAAGGCAGCTTATCTTACTGCAGGAGTGAGTTTACAGAGGGCTGAAAGATTGAAGGCAAAAGGAGAAGTGGGTGGCTGAAGATGAGATGGTTGGATGGCATCACTGACTCATTGGACGTGAATTTGAGCAAACTCTGGGAGATACTGAAGGACAGGGGAGCCTGGTGTGCTGCAGTTCATGGGGTCACAAAGAGTCAGATGTGACTGAACAATAGCAACGAAAGCAAAGATAGTTCTTGACAGTCGGGAGATTCAATCTGCCAAGCAAAGCCCATAGATTCAACATCCTCCCTCTGCCTGAAAGGGAACAGTCCTGCCTAAAACCACGTGGCAGAGCATCAGCTTCTGCCGTAGTCCCATTCAGCTACTCTGATGATGTCCTCAGCTGAACTCCCAACACAAGTTAGATACCTAGGTCCTCCTTTTCCTCCACCCTTTTCTCCTTACCTGCTTTTCACCCCTTGTCCTTTGACCTCCAGCTCCATAGTATTCTACCCTGATCTACTTCTCTCTTCATTATGTGATCTTTCTATCTGAATCAAACTCTGCAGGGGACAAAGGGTGAGATACAGCTCTTTGCATTGTTTTTAAATTAATACACAGAATCAAGAAAAATGTAGGTCAATATCTATATACATAAACAGTTATATGTAATAAACACAATTATTAAAAATGATATACATAAAATTGTCTTTTACTTAGATAATACTTTTGCAGAAGGATAAATGTTTAGTTGCTCCATTGTGTCTGACTCTTTGTGACACCATGGACTGTAGCCCGCCAGGCTCCTCTGTCCATGGAATTCTCCCAGCAATAATACTGGAGTGGGTGGCCAGTCCATTCTCCAGGGGATCTTCCTGACACAAGGATTGAACCTGGGACTCCTGTATTGCAGGTAGATTCTTTATCCTCTGAGCAACCAGGGAAAGTTTTGTGCATGCAGAAGGATAAGTTGGCCATATTGTTAAATGCTAACACGAACTGCAAAAATCTTAGAAAATAGCTATTAGACTTTGTGCATCCCATGCATGGTTTATCAAAACACAGACTACTGGAATACAAGCCCAGAGCTTTTGAGTAAGCAGGACTAGGCTGAGGCGAACACACATTTGTAACAAATTCCCTGGTAACAATACTGAAGCTGTTGGATCTATAGACCACATTGAGAACCTCTGAACCTGGAGTGTCAGCATCACTTAATTCTAGTTCAGATTTTCCCTGAATGCTTGGAAAAAGTGGTTTTCACAGAAGCCCAGTATATAATGAGTAGGAAGAACAGTACTTGTTGAGAGGAGGAATGGGATTTCCCTGGAGCCAGATGTGCTTGTGTCTCTCCTGGCAAAGTTCCCTAAATCGACTGTACATTATATCTGCTAAGTGTCAGGGAGCCTAATGTATCAATTAAAGCTATGGTATTAAACACTTACAGGATAGAAACCAAAAAACAAGAGCTAAGGTTTTTTTAATAAGTTGGCAAAAATGGAAAGTTTCTGCAGGAAATTCTTCAAGACATTCCCTCTCAAATTAGTAAGAATAAACACGGTCTTCATAACCCACAGGGTGTGGAAGAATACAGGGTTTGAAGTTTAAACAAAACATTATGTGCTATGCTTAGTCATTCAGTCATGTCCAACTCTTTGTGACCCATGGACTGTAGCCTGCCAGGCTCCTCTGTCCATGGGGATTCTCTAAGCAAGAATACTGGAGTGGGTTGCCATGCCATCCTTCAGGGTATCTCCCCAACCCAGGCATCGAACCCAGGTCTCCCACATTGCAGGCAGATTCTTTACTGTCTAACCCACCAAGGAAGCCCTATAAACATCAGAAAATACTGAATAATTAACTGGGTGTACCATCAGGGGTTTTGTGAGGAGAGTCAGTATGGCAGGAGGCTGCTCTAACACATTTCTGTTAGCTCAAGACCCTTGAAGATTTAAATGAATGAAGTCAATTTCTGGAGGTCTTTCAAAGGAATAAATACAGAACTCAACCTCATCAGATCTCAGTCTGGGTAACACAAAAACAAGTTCTATCTTTCTATTCTATAAGAAAGCCAAGAACAGGAGAAATATAATTTGATTTTATAAAAACTTGTTTTTCTCCTTTCCTTTGTATCAGTATTTCATTTTCTACCTTCTTACTTCCAAAAGTTGATAGGTAGCTTCTCTAAAAAATTCTAACATTAGTTAGTTCATCAGTGATAACACAGAAGCAGAGCAAACCCTGTCATATTTAAGGATGCTGCAATCTTCTTAATGGTAAAAAAACTATCTATTATTCAAATTGTTGCCAATTATCTCAAAATGAAGTAAAAATGCTACTTAGCTATGAATAACACATATATATGTAATATATATTTTTCCATCCATCTCAAGAGTCTAAAATTTTATAATATGGAAGTTATACTTTTTCTCTAGAGACAAATCATATCCTAGAATATTAGAACACACTTTAAGATAGTTTATAAAGTGTCAACTCTCAAACATAGAAAATAATGTTGTGTTGTATCTTATTTAAAACATGGAAAAGAACATTTTTAGGTGACCACTGAAGTTGCACTGGGAGCCTGGAGCTAACGTGTGAAACCTGACTACTGATGTCACCATACTATGAGGAATCTCAAGTCACTTGAAGAGGCCATGCATAGGCACTCTATTTGACAGTCCTGCTAAGCCTAATTTTGGAGTCATCACAGCCCAGATACAAACACGAGAGTGAACAGGTCTCCAGATGATTTTAGAGTTCAGTTTTCCAAGTCACCTCTGACTATAGAATCCTTCCCAACTGAAGCCCCGGACATCATGAAGAAAAGACATCCTTCTGTGTCCCACCTGAATTCCTCAATCACTGAATGAACAAGCATGACAAAATAGTTTGTTTTATACTATTATGGTGGAGAAGGCAATGGCACCCCACTCCAGTACTCTTGCCTGGAAAATCCCATGGACGGAGGAGCCTGGTGGGCTGCAGTCCATGGGGTCGCTGGGAGTCCGGCACGACTGAGCGACTTCCCTTTCACTTTTCACTTTCATGCATTGGAGAAGGAAATGGCAACCCACTCCAGTGTTCTTGCCTGGAGAATCCCAGGGATGGTGGAGCCCGGTGGGTGGCCGTCTCTGGGGTCGCACAGAGTCGGACACGACTGAAGCGACTTAGCAGCAGCAGCAGCAGCAGCATACTATTATGGTAGGACTGGCTCATTAGCAGGAGTAGATATTTGGAGCATGCTAGCACTAAAGTTAGAGCTCGGCTTGATATAGAGCAATTTTGAAAAAAAAAAAAAAGGAAAACATTTTAAAAGAATTAGAACTTAGGGAATAACTTCAAAGTAAATTCAAAGGACTACAGACAGCACTGTATTTCTATATGTATTATAGTTAGAGGATACAGATGAGAATTTTTATCATTAAAAAAGAGGGAATATGTATATGTATAGCTGATTCACTTTGTTGCAGAGCAGAAACACAACATTGTAAAGCAACCATACTCCAATAATTAAAAAAAAAAATCAAAGCTGACCAATTTAAGTAGCATCAGAATGAAAAGTCTTTCATCATCAAAATATTTTTCTATTATTAAAAATACAGATAAAATAGATAATTTATCATTACATAAAATATGTTGTCTCCTGGAAATCAAAGTAAAGTTCTAGGGACAATCCCAGTGATACTCACTCTTGAATAATTGTTCTTCTTTCAGTACAGCTGAGTTCAGTCGCTCAGTCATGTCCAACTCTTTGCAATTCCATGGACTGCAGCACACCAGGCCTTCTTGTCCATCACCAACTCCCGGACTTCACTCACACTCATGTTCACTGAGTCGGTGATGCCATCCAACCATCTCATCCTCTGTCATCCCCTTCTCCTCCCGCCTTCAATCTTTCCCAGCATCAGGGTCTTTTCCAATGAGTTAGTTCTCTGCATCAGGTGGCCAAAGTATTCGAGTTTCAGCTTCAGCATCAGCCTTTCCAATGAGTATTCAGGACTGATTTCCTTTAGGATGGACTGCTTGGATCTCCTTGCAGTCCAAGAGACTCTCAAGAGTCTTCTCCAACACCACAGTTTAAAAGCATCAATTCTTCAGTGCTCAGCTTTCTTTATACTCCAACTCTCACATCCATACATGACTACTAGCTTTGACTAGACAGACCTTTGTTGGCAAAGTAATGTCTCTGCTTTTGAATATGCTGTCTAGGTTGGTCATAACTTTTCATCCAACAAGCAAGTGTCTTTTAATTTCATGGTGGCAGTTACCATCTGCAGTGATTCTGGAGCCCCCAGAAAATAAAGTCTGTCACTGTTTCCATTGTTTCCTCATCTATTTGCCATGAAATCATGGGACCAGATGCCATGATCTTAGTTTTCTGAATGTTGAGCTTTAAGCCAACTTTTTCACTCTCCATTTTCACTTTCATCAAGAGGCTTTTTAGTTCCTCTTCACTTTCTGCCATAAGGATGGTGTCATCTGTATATCTGAAGTTATTGATAATCTTCCTGGCAATCTTGATTCCAGCTTGTGCTTCATGCAGCCCAGTGTTTCTCATGATGTACTCTGCATATAAGTTAAATAAGCAGGGTGACAATATACAGCCTTGGCATACTCCTTTCCCTATTTGGAACCAGTCTGTTGTTCCATGTCCAGTTCTAACTGTTGCTTCCTGACCTGCATACAGGTTTTTCAAGAGGCAAGTCAGGTGGTCTAGTATTCCCATTTCTTTCAGAATTTTCCACAGTTTGGTGTGATCCACACAGTCAAAGGCATTGGCATAATCAATAAAGCAGATGTTTTTCTGGAACTCTTGCTTTTTCGATCATCCAGCAGATGCTGGCAATTTGATCTCTGGTTCCTTTGTCTTTTTTAAATCCAGCTTGAACATCTGGAAGTTCACGGTTCACGTACTATTGAAGCCTGGCTTAGAGAATGTTGAGCATTATTTTACTAGCGTGTGAGATGAGTGCAATTGTATGGTAGTTTAAGCATTCTTTGGCATTGCCTTTCTTTGGGATTGGAATGAAAACTGACCTTTTCCAGTCCTCTGGCCACTGCTGAGTTTTCCAAATTTGCTGGCATATTGAGTGCAGCACTTTCACAGCATCATCTTTCAGGATTTGAAATAGCTCAACTGGAATTCCATCCCCTCCACTAGCTTTCTTCATAGTGATACCTCCTAAGGCCCACTTGACTTCACATTCCAGGATGTCTGGCTCTAGGTGAGTGATCACATCATTGTGATTTTCTGGGTAGTGAAGATCTTTTTTGTACAGTTCTGTGTATTTTTGCCACCTCTTCTTAATATCTTATGCTTCTGTTAGGTCCATACCATAGCTGTCCTTTATTGAGCCCATCTTTGCATGAAATGTTTCCTTGGTATCTCTAATCTTCTTGAAGAGATCTCTAGTCTTTCCCATTCTATTGTTTTCCTCTATTTCTTTGCACTGATCATTGAGAAAGGCTTTCTTATCTCTCCTTGCTATTCTTTGGAACTCTGCATTCAAATGGGTATATCTTTCCTCTTCTCCTTTGCTTTTTGCTTCTCTTTTCACAGCTCTTTGTAAGGCCTCCTCAGACAATCATTTTGCCTTGGATCCTATAATTATTTTATGTTCTATGACACAGTTGACCTTACAATATTTTCTAGTGGGCCTAATCTAATCACACCAGCCATTTAAAAGCAGAACATTTCTCTTGATGGTAGCAGGAGAAAGTAATAGGTGAAGTATGAAGAAAGAAAAAAAAATGATGCTACTGGTCTGCAGGTAGAGAAGAACATGGAAGAAAGAGTGTAGGTGGCCTCCAGGACTAGGGAGCTACTCCTGGCTGACAGCCACAAAGGAGAGAAGGACCTCAGAACCACAATAACCCCTAGGAACTGAATTCTTCCAACAGAGCTTCCCAGATAAGAGCTCAGCCTGGCTCAACCTTGTAAGAACCCAATCAGAGAAAACAATTCATTCTTCCCAGACTGCTGACCTACAGAGCTGTGAGCAAACAGTCTGGTCTGGTTTTAAGTAGTGATGTCTCAGATAACTCATTAGGCAGCAACTAGCCTTGGAGTTTAAATCTACTTTTCTAATTGGGACTTATGAGGTTAAAGTTTAAAGTCTATGCTTTAACATGCTGGGATTTCTTTAATTAAACTAAATTTAAAGTGAGTCAAACTAGTTTTTGGCAAAAAAAAAAAAAAAACTTACAGTATTCAAAGACAACCTCCTCTATGAAGAAATATAATTCCAAGTAACACAATGGACCTGATGCTTGAAAAAGTGAGAAAAAGAGGGCTTGATCTTCTTAAATGACCATACTTTTATGAACTAGAAGTTTCAGAGTCTGAGACACTATTTTTCAGAACTCTGCTTCCAAAAAGGGGAATACAGATCTCATTTTTAAACTTTAATAAAAAAAAAGAATTAAGCACATAGATGACTAAAATGAATGCTCATATGACCTCCACCTAGATTGAACTCTCATAAAGAATCCGTATGACATGCAGGTGACGCCGGTTTGATTCCTGGGTTGGGAAGATCCCCTGGAGAAGGGATAGACTACCCACTCCAGTATTCTTGGGCTTCCCTGGTGGCTCAGACAGTAAATAATCTGCCTGCAATGCGGGAGACCTGGGTTCAATCCCTGGGCTAGGAAGATCCCCTGGAGGAGGTCATGGCAACCCATTCCAGTCTTCTTGCCTAGAGAATTCCCATAGAGGAGCCTCGTGGGCTACAGGGTCTCAAAGAGTCAGACACGACTGAGTGACTAGGCACACAATGTTCCGTCATAGTTGCTTCATCCATGTGTTGGTGTATAACACTCTTCATTTCTGAATGAAAGTAAGTTGGAAACTATAGGATTCTACACCATTCTTCTCCTAAGAACATTCTGGTCATAACCACAACATCTGCATCACAAAAAATAAAAATCAACAAAATCCCATTTTGTCTAGTGACCCATTTATATTTTCAAATCTTCACATTTGCCCTGAAAGATCATTTATAACTTGTCTTTCATTCTGATTATAACCTAACCAGAATCCAATCAAGTTTCACACACTGCCTTTGGTTGTCTTTTTTGACTCTTTAAATCTAGAATTGTTTCCCCAGTTAGCCTGTGTTTTTCTGATGTAACTTTTTGGAGAACCCGATCCAATTGTCTTGTAGAATGTCCTTCATTTAGAATTTGGCCAAATCATTTACTTACACCATTGAAAGTGTTCCTCTAGCCCTCATATTTCCTGTAAATTGGACATTAGATTTAGACTCTGGATTAGATTCCAGTTAAGCAGTTTGGGCAAGAACATCCCATCGAGGTGCACATCAAGTAGCTCATGGTGTCAGGTCACCCACTGCTGGTAATGCATACTTTGGGGACAAGCATGAACGCCACAGGAAAGGCACATTTTAGCCAATAAAAGCAGTTAAAAGTCTGTAATCTTTCTCGACGTCGTGTTCTCCTACAATCTCTCCAAGTGGTTTTAGCAATTATTGATGATTCTTCATTGAACCAATTGCTACTTTAGGATTTTCAAAATGGTGGTCCTATAAATGCTATAATTCCTTCTAAATGTGTAGTTAGCAGACTACTGAAGGGTCTTTTTTGTCTTTTGAGGGCTATGTTTTTGCTTTATTAATCCTCTTTTTTAAAATTTAAAAGCACCACTATGTTCCTACTTTTGAACAGCTTTATTGAAGTATACATATGATAAAATTCAACTTAAACTGAAGTATGGTAAAGCTTGAGTTTTGACAATTGTATACAGTTGTGCAAACATCACAGTCCAGATATAGAGCATTCCTACCAAAGAGTTTCTTCCTGCTCCTTTGCAGTTAATTCCCTTACTTCACCCCCAGGAACCACTGATCTAATTTGCATGATTATAGTTTTGCCCTTTTGGAATTTCAGTTAATGGAATCATATTACAGTATATAGTCTTTGGTGTCTGGCTTCTTTCACATTGCAAAATGCTTTTTAAATTCACTCATTCTTCTCCATGTAAAAAAGAGTTGTTCCTTTTAATTGAGTAGAAATTCACTGCATAACTGTCACACAATTTGTTCATCTATTTACCAGTTGAAGGACATTTGGGTTGTATCCAGTCTGGGGCTATTATGAATAAAGTTGCTGTGAACATTCATATGCAAGTATTTATGTGAACATGTGTTTCATTTCTTTGGGGTAGATACTTAAGAATGGAATGGCTAAGAAACCATTGTGTCAACTTAAAATGTTTTCCAAAATGATTATACCATTTTCTGAATTACCACCAGCAATGTCTGAGAGTTCTAGTTGTTCTGCACCTTTGTCAATATTTGGCTATTTTCACTTTTTAAATTTTAGCTGTTTTAATGAGTATAAGGGTATCATTGTAGTTTTTAATTTGCAATTCTTTCTCTAAATGGTTGGAGACATAATACATCTTTTGATATGCTTATTGACTATATTTATATTTTTTGTCTTGATATGTCTATTCAAGTATTTTTTTTAATCAGGATGAATTTTTCTATAAAATTTTAAGTTATTTGTAGCCAGAAATGGCAAGCCACTCCAGTACTCTTGCCTGGAAAATCCCATGGATGGAGGAGCCTGGTGGGCTACAGTCCATGGGGTCGCCACGAGTCAGTCGCGACTGAGTGACTTCACTTTCACTTTTCACTTTCACGCAAAGGAGAAGGAAATGGCAACCCACTCCAGTGTTCTTGTCTGGAGAATCCCAGGGACAGTGGAGCCTGGTGGGCTGCTGTCTATGGGGTCGCACAGAGTCAGACACGACTGAAGCGACTTAGCAGCATTAGGCAAATTAATCATCTTTTCTTCTAGGGTTTAGATATACTGTATGTCAGAAATATTTGTCTAATCTAAAATTGAAAACAATTTCTCGAAGGCTTTCTTTGAAAAATTTTATAAATCTATGATCCATTTAAAATAAAATTTTATATGTGGATAGAGTTAGTTTTGCATTTGAATATAAATATCCAATTTTTACTATCACTCTTTGCTGGTCAGACTATCCTTTCTCCACTAAATTACCTGAGGGGAGGGGGCAATTTGTAAAATATAGACATAAATATAGTTTATTTCTGAGTTCTACTCAAGTCATTGATTTTTCTACCCTAATGTCAGTATTACACTGTTTTTCCTTAAGGTGCTTAAAAGTCTTGAAATCAGGTACTGTAAGTTCTCTTCAATTTCTCCCAAAATTGTTTTCACTGGTCTAGGTTCTTTATGAAGCGAAGTGAAGTGAAAGTAACTCAGTCATGTCTGACTCTTTGTGACCCCATGGACTATACAGTCCGTGGAATTCTCCAGGCCAGAATACTGGAGTGGGTCACCGTCCCCTCCTCCAAGGGATTTCCCAGTCCAGGGATCGAACCCAGGTCTCCCACATTGCAGGCAGATTCTTTACAAGCTGAGTCACCAGGGAAATGCAGCTCGAAGGACAAGAGTTTTGGGCTTCTCTTGTGGCTCAGCTGGTAAACAGCCCAATGGAACTTTCTTTATATTTCTGTTTCAATTTCAGAATCAGCTTATCAATTCCTACCAAAAAAAAAAAACAAAACCTGCTAAGTTTTGTTGGGGTTGCACTAAATCTAAAGAAGATGATAATTTTAATAACAGTCTGATCTATAAAAACTTTCTATTCATTGAAATCTGCCCTTTTTCTCAGCAACACTGTATAGTTTACAAAGTACAGATCTTGTGCATATATTGTCATATTTATTCCTAAGTATTTCATTTTGTGTCATTTTAGGGGCATTACTGTGTATCACTATGCATAATGCTACTTTCTCAATTTTTAAAATTCAGTGTTATGATATATCATAGACTTTATTCATTTTTGATGCTCAAAATCCCAGCACTGAAGTCCTGTCCAGCTGGCTTTTGAGTCCTTTTTAGGTGACTTAATTAGATAGAGTGTCATTTAAGTTAGGTAAATAAGATTTCCCAAGCTCCCCTTATATCCTTCTCTGTGTGAATTCCTTTAACACCCTTAATGAACATTTTACACTAAAAAAATTATCGTGAAAGGCACCATGATGACAGGCACCCTGCTAGTAATGGGATGGAACTTGAGAGGCTCATAATTAGGGTGCTGTGTGCTCCCTCACTGTAAAGATGAGCCAAAGAGGCAGAAATCAGGTAGTCCTGTATTGAAAATCTTTGTACTAAATCAGGCATTTATCTCCAATATTCTACTTCCACAGTAAACCCACTCAGGTTTATAAAGATGAGCATCTAAATACTAATACCTACCTAGTCCACATGTTTCCCAGGTGGCGCTAGTGGTAAAGAATCTGCCTGCCAATGCAGGAGATGTAAGAGATGTGGGTTCGATCCCTGGGTCAAGAAGATCCCCTGGAGGAGAGCATGGCAAACCTACTCCAGTATTCTTGCCTGGAGGATCTCAGGGACAGAGGAGCCTGGTGGGCTACAGTACATGGGGTCACAAAGAGTCGGACACGACTGAAGCAACTTAGCATACGCACACACACAGTGCAAATACCCATAATTAAGGTAGATATATCACCACAATTAGAAAAAAATGAGTTTTACTTACCATGTTTTCAGGCCTCTGCTAATTGCTTAAATTTGGAAGTATCCAAAGAAGGGGAGTAGGAGAGCAAGAAGTTTTTATTTTCTTCTTTTGTGAATGTTAGACTAAGAGTGAGGTAATACATTAATGATCTCCTATCAATGGTTTCTTACCCAGCACCTGACAATCAGGGCACTGGAAATGACCAGAGAAAACCACGGCCATCAGGAAACTGTGCTGTGCCCCCCGCCTACCCCTTACCACCCACTGTGTCTGAGAATCAAGGTCAAGTTTCTGAAACTCAGTCCCTCTCCTTTGCACAACTGCTTGTGGCTGTCAATGGGTTGATGAACATGCAATAAGACAGACAGTGCTTGCCTGGCTTCTTACCATGTTACACGTTTCTAGATGCAACAACTTCATCATTTTGACCATACCAAAAGAAAAACCCACATACAATTATTTTTTACATCACAAGAGGCTGGTTAGGATAAATTAGGAGGCTTAAAGAAAACAGACCACCTCACTGCAAGTGAAGACTGAAAAGGAGAACTTACTGCTCTACCTGCACGCCCCTCATGAAAAAGAAGTTCCCTGGTGAACGAAAAAGGGAGTCAGAGAGTTCAGGCAATTCATCTGAGTTCTGCTCTAAACCAGTCTAGTCAGGACAGGTTCTAACCATGTTGCACTTATCTAAGAACTCAAAAATGAAGTAACTCTCAGCTAGACCACACATAATTGGATATTTAACATAAATTTAAATCATTTAATTTTATTCTGCTTGAACTCAAAGAGCTCCCAGTTTTATTTGATTAAATTTGAGTCCTTCCCATTTCTCATGACTGTATCCCGGACTCTGTCAATTCTAGAGTGATCCTATTGATGAACACTTTATAAAATTTTGCCTGGTAAGGTTCTCTGCTGAACTCACCCAGAGAATAGTCCTCTGTAGCACTGGCACGTTGTGACATAAAAAAAAAAAAAAAAATACTGCTAAGTGAATCTAGATAAAAAACTGCTAAGTGGGTATAGATTGCTTTTACATAATCTAAGTCCAATTTGGGGGGAAATATTAAAACTTAATAACTTATAAACCTCCTATCACTAATTCATAATTCATACAAGGAATGTTCTTTTGTTAGTAAAATGTAATCTAACTTTGTTTTGATTTTAATCACAGACAATGGAAGACAATAAAGGAACACAAGTTATTACAAGACTCAACAACCAATAAATATTCTGATTGGTCTTAAAATAGATAAATTGAGTAAGTGGTGATAAAGCATTGTGAGCCAATTTTTAGAATACACAATAAAGTAAGAGCTCTAAGGCTTAATAATAACTACCATTCACTGCTCCTATGGGTAAGAACCAGAACATCAATTGTTTATTATTATTATGTTACAAACAATAGCAAAAAAAATGGAAAAAACAAAACTTTAAACTGTTTTCCACCACTAGGGAGGGAGTTATGGTCAAGGCTTACAAAGCAGCATATTTGCAATCAACCACCACCCTCCAAAATATCCCAACAGTACATCAAACTAACTTCTCTGCTCCTCCTACACTTTTAATCTTAGAATTCTTTTTCTCTTTTCAATCTGTTGCCCCTGAAATCTGAGCAAAGACTCATTTTGGTCAAACACATTCTATGCTAAAAAAGGCTATAAATCCCAAAGAAAGAAAAAAATCATGGCAGAGAGTATTTGCCATCCTCTGCATCACCAGATGGCATAGATAAAGGGATGTTGTGTACTCCTGCTCAGCAAAGAGGTAGTTTTATCACTGTCATTTATCCATGCCCCAAAGGTGCACAATCCAAACTAATGTGGAGATTCTTCGATGACAGCTGAGACTGAAATATTCCATCTGTGTTTAATACAGAGATTACATCCTTTATTCTCCAATGAGAGCCTTTCAGAATATCACCATGCAATTTTTCCTTCTGAAAGACAACAGCTTTCTCACTATTTTTTCCCTACATCTGTTTGCAAGATTGCTTTTAGGAGGATGGGCATAAGTTTAAGAAAGAAAGCTAAGTACGATTTCATCTTCAGTTTTAACACCGATTTGAGTATGTAAAAAACTACATACTCATTTTGCTATATATGATGAAATGCTATGGTACTGAAAACTTGCTTACAAAGCAGTGTAACTGTGCTATATAAATTAACCATTTAAAACCCAAGGCATAACATCATTTATATAGATACAGATGTGTGTGTGTGTGTGTGTGTATATATATACATATATATATCTTAATATATACACATACCTGGGTGTCAGTGTGTGTGTATTTGTATTTGTGTGTACAACTATATATACATGCACATATTTTAAATGGCCTGTAACTGGAAAATGAAAAGAATAATGATTTATATAAAAAGAAGAAACAAAATGAGGAATCAGTGGTCACAATAGTCAGAACCATCGAATCACTAATTTGATCTTTCAAATATTCATTTGGAGTAGAAAATAAGGAGACACAAAAAACTAAAAATGGTTAGCCAAAGGAGTAAAATTGTCCACAGCAAGTATGTAATAAAGAAGGCATGTCCTTGCTGGATTATAAAAATATTAAGTTAAGTAACAGTGACTTTTAAATATGAGACCAAAGCATTTACCAAATGCCTAAACAGTACTTTGTTACATGATAAAATGATGCATCTTTCCCCTTCTAGAGGCTCATAATTTAATAATACCTGAAGAAGATAATCGAAGAAAACAAAGCTGCAATACATATTAACATTAACATTTTGAGATATAGGAGATGTCTGCTAGGTATCACATTTCAAGATTATGCCATAAAAATCACATCTTAAGCAGCTGTGACAAGGACAATCATTTGCAGGTTTGTCAAAACCAGAGTTTTAGCTTTATGGAAACAAGAGCCTGGGGGATGAGCCAGTTAATGTCCCCAGGAGCACAATTGGTCTCCTCTCACTGAAGAGGTAGGAAAGAATCCAAGGAACATGGTGAGAGTCTACAAATCTCTAAGTTCTTTATCCTGCAAGAGTTGGTTCTGAAAGAAACATTAGGATCAGTGTGGATAAAACCTGCCAACCTAAGAGCCAAGTGCTCAATTTTTACATTTCAATGATCCATGAAAATTGGCAAACAGCGGTCACGAATACACAGTTGCATGACTACATAAGACCCAATTGAAACTTTCAGCCAATTGGATTATGTTGCATCATCACCAGCAAATGTTCATCAAAGGCTTTGTGTCAGGCCTCACCTGGGGACTACAGGGAACGAGGCCCTCATCTCATACCCGCCAAGACTCTTAACACACTTTAAGTCCCAGACCCTCTATTAAACCTGTCAACCCTTAAAGAGAATGAGTATCTTTCTTTCTCTTTAAGGATAAGGGCAGCTCCCACCCACCACATTCTAGAACTCCTTCCAACTACTGACAGACTGTCCTCACAATCAACCCTTCTTTTCTCAACATCTTATCTATCATTATCTTTAAAAGTTCCTTTCTTTTTGCCCTTGTTATCCAGCAGTATTAAAAGGGAAGATGACTCATAAAAGTAGAAAGCTTACAGGAATGGATTAGGATAACCTCCATTCAAATCCCAGCTTAGCTATTGTCTACTTCGGTGGTCTAAGCAATTCATACTTTGAAATGATTTTCTCATCTATAAAACTGGATAGCAGTAACAATTTTAGTGTCTCACCTAATAGGATCTTCTGGAGGAGAAAAGGAAAAAATGCAAGTGAATATGCTTTGCAAGTTGTAGAATATAAATAACGTCCTATGCAACAAATTCTTTATAGGACCAAACTCATTCCAACCAATATCCAACATCTTTATTTAACAGCTAAATTTCTTAATTAAGCTGCATGTATTTTCTGCCTCAGCCTCAACATCTTTTACTCTGTTAGAGCAAACCCCTCCGATTTGTACTCCACACGAACACAGTGTAGGTTTTCCTCTAGCATCTTAAATCACTGCTCACGATTTGCCATCTTGAAGCCCTTATCTTTCCCAAACCATGTGGAATTTGGACATGAGTTTGAGTAAGCTCCAGGAGTTGGTGATGGACAGCGAAGCCTGGTGTGCTGCAGTCCATGGGGTCACAAAGAGTTGGACATGACTGAGTGAATGAACTGAAGTACCTCAGTAAATACTTAACACTAAGTACCTCACACACTTCACAATTCTGGGCCCATCAGCTCTGACAATCTTCCATCCTGCCTAAATATCTTCTAATCTTCCATGCAGTATTTCCTCTTACTCTAGTCCTTGGTGAACTTTCAAATTGTCAAAGAGCTTCAGTGAATTATAAGGGCAGACCTGAATTGCAGAATGAGGAGGTGAAGTGAGATCCTCATGTTCTTTTTAAACAACTCATTTAGGCAACTTGTCTAAGAAATGAGAAAGGGGAAAGATTAGGACATTGCAGAGAAAAGAATGCTAGGAGGAAAAATGGGAGGCTGTCTGTTTCCTTGGTTTTAAAATGCAGAGCTCAGACAAGACTGTACAGTAGAGGTTAAAGACAGGAGGGGCCTGTGAAGTTAATGTTCTGCAGATGGAAGGAAGGACACGAGATTGAAAGGGTAAGTAGGAGAATTAGCCTGGGCAGGAGAAGCAATTCTAAGTCTTGAGGGCAGAAATTAATTTTTTAGACAATAAGATGAAAAACTGAAAAAGTTTATTCAAGCCTCAAGTTCTGTTTTTTTTTGTTTTTTTTTGTTTGTTTGTTTGTTTGTTTTGTTTGTTTTTTTTTTTTTTTCTAAAAGGTAGCTTAGGATGATCATCATCTAAGAGCTGAGAGGTCAGGGTTGGGGTTGGAGCCCAATGAGGGCAGTGAGGTTTTAGTTACCAACGAAGGCATATAGAAGGGGCAAGCCAAATAAAAACACTCAGTTTGATGATTTTTCTCCAGAGGTGCTCAGCAGCCAAGGTGTTAAAGAAGCAAAAGCAAAGGATATATCCATGATTTTATTTCCACGGTCCATAGGCCTTTGATTCCATTGCCCTAAAACAGACTGCAACTCCTGGGCTGCCATCTTGAAAGTGTGTAATGTCAGGGATGAATGAGGGTGAACCAACAGCTGAACAGGGAATACACTGTAAGTGATGTTATTAGTGATGGCTCAGCAATCCTGTACCTTCAGGATCAAATTCACATTAAAACTGCATTATTCTTCATAACACAAGGTACATTCTTTACCTGTCACTGTCCAACCAGAGCACAAGAAGAAACAAACATCTCTTCCTTTTCACTGAGAAAAGCTACTGCTGACAGTAAAGAACTTCCTGTGTATACAAGTATGGCAGAGCAACTGATGGGAGGCCTGCAGCGCTCACTGGACTCAATCTGTCTGCTAGTTAATGTTAATAACGCAAGCTGCCACTGCCGCATGTGGCTCCTTAGTCTCCTAGTCAGCATGACATTTTTCTTCCAACTGAGCTAGTCCATCTCTGACTTCTGCAGTGCCAACATGGTCTGTCAGCTATTGTCACTTCCCAGATGTCTATGGCTATGTGACAATGGTGGGGATCATGTCCGAATTGTCCTTGAAACACTTACCGTCACCTCCCACCAGTTACAGAGTTGACCACATGAGCATTTCTTTGGATTTCTGCTGTTTTATTTGACATTCTCATTGGGATGCCCTCGTAAGGGACAGCAATAATTTACTAAATACTTGATGAACAAATTCCAGAGCTTCAAACTCACTCCTGTTCTGTACCTGACTGCTCAAGTTTATAAAACATGTAAGGTAGTTTCCATAGAATCTAAACTAAGGTCCAATGGATATTAAATCAAATGGTATCATTAAGGAAAAAAAGATATTTAGACTTGATCATATTTCCAAGGTATTTTTTAAATTGTAAGGTGTTGCCAAGATTATGAATTCAAATGATTAGAAGGAAATAAAATGTGGAAAAATTAAACAGATTACAGCACATGAAATAAGTAAAATTACTACATTCACTTTAGTTCTTACTTCATATTAATTATATTTTCTATGTTTATTAAAATGGGAACATTAAAATACATTTTCATAAAAAAATAAAATAAAATACATTTTCATGTATTTCACTTCCAATTCAAGGCACTTTCTCCCTTGCTTTTTCCTCAGGAATGAAAAGATTACATTTTTTTGAAAGACTATCCTGTATTCTTTAAGTAATATGCTTATTGCAGTTGCCAAACTACTGCTTTATGTCCAACAACAAGTTCACTCTCCTGAGTGAAATTTTGAAATAAATTATTTAAATATTTAAATATCAAACCAGTCAACCCTAAAGGAAATCAATCCTGAATATTCATTGGAAGGATTGATGCTGAAGCTGAAGCTCCAATATTTTGGCCACCTGATGCGAAGAACTAACTCATTGGAAAAAACCCTGATGCTGGGAAAGATTGAAGGTAGGAGGAAAAAGGGACAACAGAGGATGGTTGGATGGCATCACCGATTCAATGGACATGAATCTGAGCAAACTCCAGGAGATAGTGAAGGACAGGGAAGCCTGGCGTGCTGCAGTCCATGAAGTTGCGAAGAGAGTAGCAACTTTTGCGACTGAGCGATTGTACAACGAAGTTTAATATCCATAGTTCAGACAGAAGATAGAATCCGTCACGAATAAAACCTTGTTTGTCTTTCTTCATATTCAGCTCCCTCCTATTCGATCCACTCTATTCTTAAACATGTTCTCCTCAGACCTCAGCATGGAAACTCCTATGACACTGCACTTGTACACGACACACACCACTTGTCAATTCCACTCCCTCTTACCCTGCCTGATGGCTCAAATTCTGATGATTAGGAACAGACTGGATCAGTCTGAGCTCTTTGTAACTTCTTCTGTTATGCTCATCCACACCAATCATGTAGCACACATGACCTATGTTACTTCTTCAGGCACATAATCAGACTTCCACATACAATTTGTCTCCACAATAAGATCATGAAAGCAAGGACAGTATATTTCTACTAATTTGTGTCTCCTACTATTCCATTTCCACAGTCACTCCATAAATAATTAATAAATCAAATATCAAAGGGCCACCTCCCCAAGTTATGCAGCAAGCCTATTATTCAAACCAAGATGTTATAGATAATCAGAGGGAATTCCTGGAAGGGAATTTTTAACTATCCACTGATGACAAAGGTCACACCAAAATCAGTGGAAAACAAATTTATACTGAATAAGAAAGCAATAATTTAATAGTGAGGGAATACCTGGAAGAATGACAAAAATAATTAATTCTGAAATGCATCCTCACTGTGAATACATTACTGAGTATTGCTCCATGTGAGGCATGAAATCCATAAAAGATTTCATTCTGCATCAACGATAAGAGTGGGGGACATCTTTTAAATATTGTATCAATTATTTCCCAGTATCTTGTAAGGAAAAGACAAGCTGAAATGCAAAAAAAAAAAAAAATTAAAACTGATTAGCAACAATACATAAGAAAAATGAATAATCGCCCATTAAACTTTCTTTAATGAAAGTAGCTATAACTAACTGTTCTTTTAAGATGAACAGAAACAAAGCATAAAGAAAAGTGCTTTGGAAAATCCAAGGTAATTTATCAAGGTTTCCAGTACAAGTAGTACCTAAGGGAATCCTGACCAAGAAGAGAACTTAGTGAGCCCTGTTTTAAGCAAAGGCACTGTCTTGTTCTTGTTTTGTGCCAAAAGGACTATATATGAGAACTCAAAGTCAGAAAGCCTATTACTTGCGTATGAAAAAAAGAATATCACTATTTCTTGCCAGAAGAAATTTGGAATTTACTCTCAGATCATATAAGTGATTAGGTTAGACCAACAAGTCAGTCACAATAGGTTAAGCTCCCTCCAAAGTCCTATCTGGTCAACCAATTTACTTCCATCATGCCCACTTTCTCCCACAGATTATCATGAACTTGATCATTCTACCATCCTGCCCCATCCTGTATTCTAACTCCCTTCCAGTAAGTGACTTACCTCACTGCCCTTTTTTGCCCATTGCCAATTTCCAGCCCATCAGCAATTATAAGAAAGACAATACTACTTTTGATTTCCCCTGAAAGAAGAAACTAGCTTTAAACCAACATGGAACAGAGGACCTCCCTTCAGAATATGTAGTAAAGTGCTAAGAAAACATCATTTATTGTCTCCTGACCTTTGTAGAAAATAATGAAAGATCCAATAAACCAAATAACAACATCTTCCTTTCTTGTCCTTTGACAAACCTGAGAGAATACAGATGAATCTTTGGTTTACTGGGAAACAATCAAGCTGTATTTTTTTTCACAAATTACAAAATATATGTATTATGTCTGAAAAAAATGTCAACTAATTTAGAGCAATTTCTGAATTCTCCATAAATGTATCACTCATTTTTAATGCATTTCTTAATAAACATAAAATGAACTGAATCATTTTCAGTTGCTAAATCACCTTAAAACCAGTCTACAAAATATAGCGATCCACTAAATATTTTAACATTTTGAAGTGGCCAAATACTTATATAGGAAATATCAACTAATTATTTTCAGAGATAGGCGAGAATCAAAATATGACACTCAAAAATTGCACCTCATTTGTTAACTTTTGATGAAACAAGTGCCCTTTCAGGGCTAATTCTCAACTGTTATCCTTGACCTCTCATTTTCAGGCAAACAAAACAGCAGGAGGCAGAGATGAGAGTGGGATGCAGACATCACAGCCTCTGTTCCTCTTCAAATAACCAAGGTGGCATCAGGACAGCATCCTAATCAGATGCAGAGGACATCTCTACGGAACTTTCACACAATGAGTGCACTGTTCAGTTCACTTGCTCAGTCATGTCCAACTCTTTGCAACCTCATGGAGTGCAGCACGACAGGCTTCCCTGTCCATCACCAACTCCTGGAGCTTACTCAAACTCATCTCCATTGAGTCAGTGATGCCATCCAGCCATCTCATTCTCTGTCATCCCCTTCTCCTGCCTTCAATCTTTCCCAGCATCAGGGTCGTTTCTTTACATCAGGTGGCCAAAGTGTTGGAGCTTCAGCTTCAGCCTCAGTCCTTCCAGTGAAGATGCAGGGCTGATTTCCTTTAGGACTGACTGGCTTGATCTTGCAGTCGAAGGGACTCTCAAGAGTCTTCTCCAACACCACAATTCAAAAGCATCAATTCTTTGGCACTCAGCTTTCTTTATAGTCCAACTCTCACATCCATACATGACCACTGGAAAAACCATAGCCTTGACTAGACGGACCTTTGTTGACAAAGTAATGTCTCCGCTTCTTAATATGCTGTCTAGGTTGGTCATAACTTTCCTTCCAAGGAGTAAGCATCTTTTAATTTCATGACTGCAGTCACCATTCACAGTGACTTTGGAGCCCAAAAAAATAAAGTCAGTCACTGTTTCCCCATCTATTTCCCATGAAGTGATGGGACAGAATGCCATGATCTTAGTTTTCTGAATGTTAGCTTTAAGCCAACTTTTTCACTCTCCTCTTTCACTTTCATCAAGAGGCTTTTTAGTTCTTCTTCACTTTCTGCCATAAGGGTGGTGTCATTTGCATATCTGAGATTATTGATATTTCTCCTGGCAATCTTGATTCCAGCTTGTGCTTCTTCCAGCCCAGCGTTTCTCATGATGTATTCTGCATATAAGTTAAATAAGCACAGTGACAATATACAGCCTTGACATATTCCTTTCCCAATTTGGAACCAGTCTGTTGTTCCATGTCCAGTTCTAACCATTGCTTCTTGACCTGCATACAGATTTCTCAAGAGTCAGGTCAGGTGGTCTGGTATTCCCATCACTTTCAGAATTTTCTACAGTTTGTGGTTAGAAATACCAAAGTATTACAGTTCTACTAAAATGGCCAAAAGGCAATACATTTTACTGTTGTCATTTTTAACAAATTTCTTCTTCATATATTTTAAAAATATTCGAACAAATTTTGAGGAACATTAGCTTGTCACTATGAAAAATGTGCTTTGTATTCTAAATAGCATGCCATAAAACTTGGGTCAGAATTTCTAAGTGACTCTTAATCTATATCTAGTTTAAAGACATGTTAAATTTGGCTGGCATTTCAATAAAGGTATGCTTCCTATTTGGATCTGTAAAATCTTGTTCACTTTTCTGAACTAGCCAACAACTGGTCCCTTCAAAGCAGCCCTTCTAGTCTAGGGAAGACCTGGCCCATTTCACCCGCCTGACTCTTAGAAGGCTCCAGGCTATGTCTCCTGGATATACTCAGTATAACACCATCCCAATTTACTTATGTTTATTACCTCCCTGGTGGCTCAGAGGGTAAAGCATCTGCCTACAATGCGGGAGACCTGGGTTCGATCCTTGGGTCAGGATGATCCTCTGGAGAATGAAATGGCAACTCATTCCAGTACTCTTGCCTGGAAAATCCTATGGATGGAGGAGCCTGGTAGGCTATCGTCCATGGGGTCGCAAAGAGTTGAACATGACTGAGTGACTTCAGCTTCACTGTTTCATTACCCTCATATTCCATCATTGTCTTTTCTTCTCTACCAATTGATCAAAAGTCATTATCGAGTGTCTCAAACTCTAATTTAACTGATTATCTCCTACTATGTACCCTCTTTCCAGGAATAGAACCAACCAGGCTTTCACTGCACCCTTGGCTGCAGCTAGACTACCTCTCCCAGCCTCCTTTGCAGCCAGGCAAGTTCTTATGGTTAAGTTCTGAGCAAAGATTCCAATTCTGGTCTGTGGTTGGTATTTATTCTCATAGAGTAAATTATCAACTGCAATAGGGCCAGGCTCAAGAGTGTTTTTTTTTTTTAAGCTCCCCAGATGAATCTAACGTATAGACAAGGTTAAGGACTCCTGGTAAAGCATGGTAGAGTGACGAGAAAGTCATCTAAGAGTAGAGATGCTTGGCTTCTACTCCCCAAATCACATTCAACCCAGACTTCTATATGAGACAGAAACAAACTATCTTGTTTAAGCCACTGTTAGGCTTCCCTGGTGGCTCAGAAGGTAAAGACTCTGCCTGTAATGCAAGGGACCTGGGTTCGATCCCTGGGTTGGGAAGCTCCCCTGGAGAAGGGTATATCAACCCACTCCAGTATTCTTGCCTGGGGAATTCTATGGACAGAGGAGCCTGGCAGGCTACAGTCAATGGGATCCTGAAGAGTCTAACACAACTGAGCAACTAACACTTTCACTTTCACAAGCCACAGTCGCATGATCTCTGCTAAAACAGAGCTCCTGCATGCATGCATGCTAAGTCACTTCAGTTCAGTTCAGTCACTCTGTCGTGTCTGACTCTTTGCAACCCCATGATCACAGCACGCCAGGCCTCCCTGTCAATCATCAACTCCTGGAGTTTACCCACACTCATGTCCATAAGTCACTTCAGTCTTGTCCTACTCTTTGTGACCCTATGGACTGCAGCATGCCAAGCTCTTCCGTCCATGGGATTCTCCAGGCAAGAATACTGGAGTGGGTTGTAGTGCCCTTCTCCAGGGGATCTTCCTGAACCAAGGACTGAACTCGTGTCTTAAGTCTACCTGCATTGACAGGCAGGCTCTTTACTACCAGTGCCACCTACTCACAACCTAACAAATACCACAGGCAGCAGTGATCTCCCACCTGATCAGTTCTGAATCATAAGGATACTAGCTAAAATTCTTATGCCTATTATCTGCTTTCCAGAACCAACCCTGTACTGTCTGATCAAGATCTCTTGACAAAATGTTCTAAGTTTAACTTTTCCCTTTTGCTTTTGTCTTCTGATGCAAGAAATATATAAGACATCAATCCATTCTCTTTTCTTTTTGCAATTATGAACTATCTAATTCCTTTTCCATATGATACTATGAGTTGTTTAATGGTATCCTTTTTCCAGTTGATGGATTATTTCAATGGTTGTTTGAATTGAAGCAATATGCAGTATTTGCCTTCATTTCAATATTTTAGTTTGAGTTATTTTAGCACATTTAAAGTTTAAAAGGCTCAATGCCTGCCTACCATTCAGATTAGGCTAAACTACAGACAAAAACAAAACAAGTTATGGCTGCAACTATGAAAGTTATACCAATTTCCTACTGGCAGAGCAACAGGAAATCTAATGTGGCAAGGAACTCAATGTAGCCTCTATCTGTTATCATACAACTACAAATAAGAGATGCTATCTGGATATTTTTGTTGGCTCATAGTAATCTAAAAATCTAAGAAGTCTATTATCCCTTTGCATAATTAATCCAAACACCAATTGCTGCTGCTACTGCTAAGTCACTTCAGTCGTGTCCGACTCTGTGCGACCCCAGAGACGGCAGCCCACCAGGCTCCCCTGTCCCTGGGATTCTCCAGGAAAGAACACTGGAGTGGGTTGCCATTTCCTTCTCCAATGCATGAAAGTGAAAAGTGAAAGTGAAGCTGCTCAGTCGTATCCGACTCTTAGCGACCCCATGGACTACCGCCTACCAGGCTCCTCCGTCCATGGGATTTTCCAGGCAAGAGTACTAGAGTGGGGTGCCATTGCCCTATGGCTAAATAACAGAGTTTGAGCATTCTTTGGCATTGCCTTTCTTCGGGATTGGAATGAAAACTGACCTTTTCCAGTCCTGTGGCCACTGCTGAGTTTTTCAAATTTGCTGGCATATTGACTGCAGCACTTTCACAGCATCATCACAAAATGCCAACATCCACTGGATCACAGAAAAAGGAAGAGAGTTCCAGAAAAACATCTATTTATGCTTTATTGACTATGCCAAGCCTTTGACTGTGTGGATCACCACAAACTCTGGAAAATTCTGAGAGAGATGGGAATATCAGACCACATGATCTGCCTCTTGAGAAACCTATATGCAGGTCAGGAAGCAACAGTTAGAACTGGACATGGAACAACAGACTGGTTCCAAATAGGAAAAGGAGTGTGTCAAGGCTGTATACTGTCACCCTGCTTATTTAACTTATATGCAGAGTATATCAACACTGGGCTGGAAGAAGCACAAGCTGGAATCAAGATTGCTGGGAGAAATATCAATAACCTCAGATATGCACATGACACCACCCTTATGGCAGAAAGTGAAGAGGAACTAAAAAGCCTCTTGATGAAAGTGAAAGAGGAGAGTGAAAAAGTTGGCTTAAAGCTAACATTCAGAAAACTAAGATCATGGCATCTGATCCCATCACTTCATGGGAAATACATGGGGAAACAGTGGAAACAGTGTCAGACTTCATTTTTCCGGGCTCCAAAATCACAGCAGATGGTGATTGCAGCCATGAAATTAAAAGACGCTCACTCCTTGGAAGGAAAGTTATGACCAACCTAGACAGCATATTCAAAAGCGGAGATATTACTCTGCCAACAAAGGTCCGTCTAGTCAAGGCTATGGTACTGAGAAGAAAGCTGAGTGCCGAAGAATTGATGCTTTTGAATTGTGGTGTTGGAGAAGACTCTTGAGAGTCCCTTGGACTGCAAGGAGATCCAACCAGTCCATCCTAAAGGAGATCAGTCCTGGGTGTTCTTTGGAAGGACTGATGCTAAAGCTGAAACTCCAATACTTTAGACACCTCATGCGAAGAGTTGACTCATTGGAAAAGACTCTGATGCTGGGAGGGATTGGGGGCAGGAGGAGAAGGGGACGACAGAGGATGAGATGGCTGGATGGCATCACCAACTTGACGGATGTGAGTCTGAGTGAACTCCGGGAGTTGGTGATGGACAGGGAGGCTTGGTGTGCTGCAATTCAAGGGGTCGCAAAGAGTCGGACACGACTGAGCGACTGAACTAAACTGCACTGAAATAACAGAGTTAAACTGTATTTTCATTTGCCCTTCATAAAAATCCTGTAAAGGCAGCAGTTACATGCCTCCAGCAGATACTGACAAAGACACTTTTAGAAAAGAACTTCAACAGGCAAATACTTAAATTTTTAGTTCAACAGAAACAAAAAACAGAGAAGTAGGATATGAATGAACGTATTTTCCTTGGATTCTATTCACAATCTTAGAATAGCATTTAAATGGTTTCGGCTACCTGTTGTCTTCTATTCAAAACAAAGCCTCAGGTAGTTGTTTCCTGCAATTTACCTTACTTTCTATGAAGAGGAAAAATATGTACCTAGTTTAGAAGTACACTAAAAAAGACGGTACAGATCATTCTGAAATTTATAGTCATAAAAAAGACAACTATCTAAGTAATAAACTAATAATAAGACTAAAAATGTATCGTCATAAAAAAGACAACTATCTAGGTAACAATAGTAAGTAATAATAAGACTAAAAATTTATAGTCAAAATGACAACGATCTAGTAATATCTAAGAAACCAGAAGTATTATTTTAATGTAATTTAAAATAAGAAATGTTTAATGAAAAAAGTTTGATATCAAGTGAAAACTGTGTGAAAAGGCAAAACAAAGTAAACCAAAGGTTACATGTGGTTAAAAATGTGCATATTTTCATTAAAATTATAACTTTTAAGTAGAAACACCTTATTTCGCATAGCATTACAGTGAATTAGATTAGCAGTTAATTTACACTTTAAAGATATCTACTATTAAAATGATCAAAGATTTTCATCACTCATATTTTCTGTCTATTAAAATCTCAGCTTTAATTTCAAAACTAAAGAGGCAAGCATTTGAAGGCACTTGGCCCTAATTCCTCAACTTTCTGATTCACTAGGCTTTGAAAATATACCTCAGTCTATAAATATTTCACATTAGACTTTTTTGCCATGAAATAATTACCGCACTAAACTATTATAACAAAATACTTCAACTGAATAATCCACAAGATATGCTTTTTGAAAAGTTTCATTAGAGTCATGTATTTACAAAACTAGGTCAGATAATAAGTATGAACTGCAACAGTATAAGACACAACTATAAATATACTCTATTTTCAAAACTGTTCAAAAGCAAACTGTTTCAGTTATTCAGCTGTTTTCTCTCCACTGGTCTATAAATTCTCCCAAGGTATGTTTTATTCAATGACGGTAAATTTCATCAAATGTGTCTTGAAAAGAGAGCAGCACAATTGTTGGTTAACTGTACATGTCATCAGTAATCATGGTCAAAATGCAGTGATACATATTCTATTGCCTGATGTTCCTGCAATCTCAAGGGCAGCAGGTTTACATGTCATCTGACCTACCCCAAACTCCGCACAGCTGATTGACTAGCCATGCACGTCTCTCAAAGGCACCCAAGCACTCAGATAAACTCAAGAAAATTTGGTAATCTCTCTCCCTCTTGGATTTGACCCAAGACACAGGAGACCATTGCCAGTTGACAGTGGGTATTGAGCCTAATAAGTCATGACAATGTTGGGGGTGGAGGCCAAGTGCAAGGTCAGTAAGCAGGGAAAGCTAATCAAGGGGAAAAGGAAAGAAAAAGACAACAAGAGAACAAAAAACTACATCTGCCCCAGAGCAACATACAGAGGAATAAAGCCGTGTAAATCCTGAGAAAATAATTGCTTCGAGTCCTGAAATGGTCCCACTCTTCATTTCTTGTGAGGCTCCTTTGCTGCTCTCAGGAACACACCTTTGGTCAGTTTGAGTGAGATTCTGCCCCCTGAAACCAAAAGAGCTATACGTAGATCACACAGAGTCAAAAGACGTGCAATATATGCAAATTTGGTTTGAGGCCATTCAGCAGAACTGTCATCACAAATGTCAGTCAATGACTGTTAGGGAATATATAAATGAGAAGCAACCTACCAACTGAAGCAGGCCTCCCAGGCTGCCAGGGGCTGAAGGACATCTGCCCAGCCGAGCTGCTGCGGCTACCTGAGGCACACGTGTCGCTTCTGCCATGTCACCATCCCAGCCGTCTCTCCCAATACTTCCGCTGCCCTCAAGTTGCTTCCCAGTTTGGCTCTCCGGCAGTGAGCATGAGGATTATTACAATTCTCTCTGCTCACTTTACACTAGTACACTTATTTAAACCTTTCACTTTTATTTGAGGTGTTTAATGGATTGCTGCTCCTCTAGCCCCTCAGTCATTCCCCCTTTAATCCATGCCACCACTGAATTTACTGTACCCTCAAACTGGCTGAAAATCAAAAGAGGAAGATGACTTCGACCTGCTTGCAACTCCAGGGCAGAGATAAGGGGGGAAATGAGAGGAGTGCTTCAAAAAGGAGAGGAACTGGCAAAGACTTCACATTTCCTTACTTAGTGTTTGCAAGAAGATTCAATTAAGAGGAAAATCCTATGGAAGTCATTAACAGTGTTTACTTACTAATGTAGGCATATTGACAGGACTTTTAAAAGTTATAAATATTTTAATAATAAACCAAATTATTCCAAATCTGGGTATCCAAGTCTCAGGTTTCCCTTGAATCTGGCTCCTACAGGATTAAATAATGTTTTTGTTTCCCAAAAAGATACTTTAAATCTTAGTTCATCTTATTAAGCCTGCAATCTTAACTGGCTCATTCTGCAATAACTAAGGTAATAAAGTACAACTCCACTGTTAAAAATCCTGGAGGCATGGACTTCCCTGGTGGCTCAGTGGTAAAGACTCAGTCCGCCAATGCAGGGGACACAGGTTCCATCCCTGCTCCAGCAAGGTTCCACGTGCTGTGGGGCGACTAAGCCCATGCACCACAACTACTGAGCCCGTGCACTCTAGAGCCGGTGCTCCACACCAGGAGAAGCCACCACAATGAGAAGCACTGCACCTCAAGAGTAGAGAAAATCCACATGAAGGAGTGAAGACCCAGCACAGTCAAAAAAAAAAAAAAAGGGGGGGGGAGAGAGATCCCATGTGGGACAACTAAGACCCAGCGCAGTCAAATAAATAAATAAAATTTCTTAAAAAATCCTGGAGGCAAAGGTAGAAGAATGAAATTTCTCCCTATTGCCCTAGTTCACCCTATATCAATATAAAGACATCAGATAACTTTATCCATACATTCTTCTTCCATAGTGTACCATGATTTCTATCATAATCCATTCCCACTACCTTCACAAAGCCCCCAATCTTTCAATACCCATATTTTACTAATTAAAGTTCCATAGTCTCCTTAAATAGCCACTCCTTATCTAATGTTTTAAAATCCTACCCACTACATTCCAAGAAGGCATTGCAATTCACTGAGTACACTTCATAAATAGTAATGTGTTTACAAAACACTATGAGATTTTGTGACAATGCAGATTTTAATTCCGTAAGTCAAGAGAGGGGCCCAAGATCCTGCATCTCTGGGTATTGAGATGTTGCTGGTTCATAGACCATGCTCTTGGTAACAAGGGACTACATTCTTAACTCAATAATAAATATAAGTGGGCCAACAGCAACCAGACTGAAGATAATAATTACCCCTTAGGAATAGTATAAGGCTTCTATCTTTTTCATATTTGTCAAGAAATTATTGACCATCTAATGAGTACAAGGGACTGAGATACAAATACAATTAAGAAACGGTCCCCATCTTAATGTAGGCACTTCGATGCAGTAATGTTCCAGTGTTAGAATACACAAGAGTTTTCTAGAGTGTTCATTAGAAAGGTAGATCCATGCAGGTCAAGAAGCAACAGTTAGAACTGAACAAAGAATAGACTGGTTCAAAATTGGGAAAGGAGTACCTAAGGCCGTATATACTGTTGCACTGCTTATTTAACTTATATGCAGTGTACATCATGCGAAATGCCAGGCTGGATGAACCACAAGCTGGAATCAGGATTGCCAGGAGAAACATGAATAACCTCAGATATGCAGGTGACACCACCCTATGGCAGAAAGTGAAGAAGAACTAAAGAGTCTCTTGATGAAGGTGAAAGAGGCAAGTGAAAAAGCTGCTCAACATTCAAAAACTCAACATTCAAAAAACAAAGATCATGGCGTCTAGTCCCATCACTTCATGGCAAATAGATGGGAAAACAATAGAAACAGCAATAGACTATTTTCTTGGGCTCCAAAATCACTGCATATGGTGACTGCAGATATGAAATTAAAAGATACTTGCTCCTTGGAAGAAAAGCTATGTCAAACCTAGATAGCATATTGAAAAGCAGAGACATTACTTTGCCAACAAAGGTCTGTCTAGTCAAAGCTATGGTTTTTCCAGCAGTCATGTATGGATGTGAGATTTGGATCATGAAGTCTGAGCACGAACGAACTGACGCTTTTGCACTGTGGTGTTGGAGAAGACTCTTGAGAGTCCCTTGGACTGCAAGGAGATCAAAGCAGTCAATCGGAAAGGAAATCAATCCTGAATATTCATTGGAAGGATTGATGCTGAAGCAGAAGCTCCAATACTTTGGCCACCTGATGCAAAGAGCTGACTCATTAGAGAAGACCCTGATGCTGGGAAAGACTGAAGGCAGGAGGAGAAGGGGACGACCGAGACAAGATGGCTGGATGCCATCACTGACTCAATGGACGTGAGTTTGAGCAAGCTCTGGAAGATGGTGAAGGACAAGGAAGTGTGGTGTACTGCAACCCATGGGGTCACAAAGAATCAGACATGACTGCGAGACTGAACAACAACAACACGGCTTCACTGCCTGAAACAGAGGCTTTGGTATGTCAAGGTCAAGCCTCTGAATGCACTTGCCAGGCAATTCTAATGGTCCACACTGAGGAACACTGCTTTAGTGGAGCAGGCGGTTACAAAACTATATGACAGAGTCTTCACAGGTTTTCCAAGGATTAAGAATCCGCTGTGGAATGTAGGAATGCAGGTCTGATCCCTGATTGAGAAGCAAAGATCCCACATGCTGCAGAGCAACTAAGTCGACAAGCCACAACTAGAGAGTCTGCAAGCCACAACAAAAGGTACCTCGTGATGCAATGAAGATTCCGCATGCTGCAACTAAGGCTCAAGGCAGCCAAATAAATGAATTAATTTAAAAAAAAAACTATTTGATAGGTTGAATTCGAGACAATGCAATATGGAAATGGAGGATGAGACTCTGACCAGAGGAAAATTCACAGAGGACATACAAGCATGTGTCTGGGAGAAGAGGGAGAGAGGAATATATATAAAAGTTCAACAATGAGGATCATGGCTCTCAAGTCCAAGAAAATGTGAAAGCTAAGTCTGTTCAGAGTTGTGGGGAGGGGAGTGGCATTAGGGTATATGTGAAAATAAACTGCAAAGACTTAGTTGAGGCTATATTACAAATGCCCCATGACTCTGGACTTGATCCCTTTAGGTCTTGGAAAGCTAATTTAAATGGACAAAGGGAAAGTCTTCAGAGAACTGAGTATTCCAAAGACTCTTTCACTGAGGACCATCTTCTCCAAAATGTCTTGCAAATTTCAAACTGGGGCACATGACTATAAGGTCTCCCCATACGCTTTGCACAGAAGCTTGGTTACAAAACAAAGTAGTCTGGGTTACATTTTACATTTTAATTCATCAAATGACAGAAATACTCAGTTTCATAGCAAATATGCAGTTTCATAGCCAACAGCACAGAAATGGAAAGAAAAAACAGCATGTGTTTTTTAAAAAGTTGAATAAACTAAAATAGCTTAAAAAGCAGATTTTTCAATGACAACTAAAATTCTTGTCTAGCAAAATCTATAGGAAAAAGAATCCACCCACCAGAAATATGAATGATTTTCAAAAGCACATTTCAAAATTCGTTCTTGGAATATGTCAGTGTCATAGGGAATTAAACTTCACTAGGACTGGAATTAGGAGAAGGCAATGGCACCCCACTCCAGTACTGTTGCCTGGAAAATCCCATGGACAGAGGAGCCTGGTAGGCTGCAGTCCGTGTGGTCGCCAAGAGTCGGACACGACTGAGCGACTTCACTTTCACTTTTCACTTTCATGCACTGGAAAAGGAAATGGCAACCCACTCCGTGTTCTTGCTTGGAGAATCCCAGGGACGGGGGAGCCTCGTGGGCTGCTGTCTCTGGGGTCACACAGAGTCGGACACAACTGAAGCGACTTAGCAGCAGCAGCAGGACTGGAATTAAACTTCACTAGGACTAAATACAAAGTCTTCATTAGAGATGGGGGCCCCACATTAATTTTTTTTAATGATTAGGTGATAACTACTAATCTATTTTAATTATTTCATTATCTCCAACAGTTCTTCACTTTTGATCTCTGAACACTAAACTTCTTAAAAACAATGGAAAAAAATTCCTTTCAAAAGCATCTATAACCTCAATTCAAACAGTTTAGTAGAGATTAGCAAATCACATTCTACATTCACTTCAAGGATGCCTTGTTTGTAAGCCTTTAGAAGCTGGTTCTTTGAGAGTGTCCTATAATTTCGTTTTTTAAAGGATAATTTGCCACCTCTCACTGCTTAGGATACCTCTAATTGTAACATGGAAGCCATTCAGCCATTAAATGTAATATCATTTCTGTTGTATAGCTTAAAATGAAAATTACAGTACATCACTATAACATATTGTCAAATTGGAAAGTGAATGGTGAATCCACAAGCAAAGTGATTAAATGAGTTAGGTATTAGATACTGATGACTTGCCATGGGTTCCTGATGAGGTTTTCTGTTTCTCTCTTTTTTTTTTTTTTTTTTGGTAAATTATAGTGAAGAAGGAAGCTAACAGAGCTTTCCTTTCATATGATCTGATATCATAGAGGTAACTAGACAGAAATACAATGGGGTGTTCTCATATAATCTGAAGTACTTATACTCTCACTATACTGGTTTCTTGTGAAATAATTTCCTTAACTCACAAGAGTTTCCTCTCAGTGTCTCTGGGAAATGGCAGAACTGAGTGATCAATCATCCTGCTTTTGTTAGGATGGATTTGTGACAAGTGACAGAGGCCCAAACTGATGCAGAGAAAGTAAATTTATTGGCTCAAATATCTCAGAAAGGGAGCAGGGATCTTCTTTAGATTCTGATACAAACTAAAAGATTCTTAGAAAAAAATTATAAAATAAACACGGAAATATGAAAACATTGGATATTGATTATCTTTAGAGAATTTGTTTTGTCCTGGTCTAAAAGGATATTACAGTTATGCTTGAAAAGGATATTTAAGTACATAAATACTATATTCTAGGCAATGAAAGAAAGTGAAAGTTGCTCAGTCATGTCCGACTCTTTGTGACCCCCAAAGACTATACAATCCATGGGATTCTCCAGGCCAGAATACTGGAGTGGGTACTCTTTCCCTTCTCTAGAGGATCTTCCCAACCCAGGGACAGAACCCAGGTCTCCCACACTGCAGGCTAATTCTTTACCAGCTGAGCCACAAGGGAAGCCCAAGAATACTGGAGTGGGTAGACTATTCCTTCTCCAGTGGATCTTCCTGACCCAGGAATCAAACTGGGGTCTCCTGCACTGCAGGCAGATTCTTTACCAACGGAGCTATCAGGGAAGCCCATTCTAAGCAATAAATCTGCTTTATTACATGGATGTGGTTAGTGTTTAGTCACCAAGTCATGTCTGACTCTCTAGGATCCCATGGACTTATATAGCCCATGATGCTCCCTTGCCCATGTGATTTCCCAGGCAAGACGACTGGAGTGGGTTGCCATTTCCCTTTCCAGGGGATCTTCCTGACCCAGGGGTCAAACCTGTCACTAAGTCATGTCCAACTCTCGAGGATCCCATGCACTATAGCCCATGATGCTTCTCTGTCCATAGGATTTCCCAGGCAAGAAGACTGGAGTGGGTTGCCATTTCCCTTTCCAGGGGATCTTCCTGACCCAGTGGTCAAACCCACATCCTTTGCTTGGCAGACAGATTCTTTACCACTGAGTCACCTGGATATTTCACAGGGATCAGATCAGATCAGTCACTCAGTCGTGTCCAACTCTTTGTGACCCTATGGATTGCAGCACACCAGGCCTCCCTGTCCATCACCAACTCCCAGAGTTCACTCAGACTCACGTCCATCGAGTCAGTGATGCCATCCAGCCATCTCATCCTCTGTCGTCCCCTTCTCCTCCTGCCCCCAATCCCTCCCAGCATCAGAGTCTTTTCCAATGAGTCAACTCTTCGCATGAGGTGGCCAAAGTACTGGAGTTTCAGCTTTAGCATCATTCCTTTCAAAGAAATCCCAGGGCTGATCTCCTTCAGAATGGACTGGTTGGATCTCCTTGCAGTCCAAGGGACTCTCAAGAGTCTTCTCCAACACCACAGTTCAAAAGCATCAATTCTTTGGTGCTCAGCCTTCTTCACAGTCCAACTCTCACATCCATACATGACCACAGGAAAAACCATAGCCTTGACTAGACGAACCTTTGTTGGCAAAGTAATGTCTCTGCTTTTGAATATGCTATCTAGGGATATTGATCACAAATCTGAAACTACATTGTGCCAATATGTATATTATGGATAATGACAGCCAGATTTCTCATTCTTAGAGACAGATATTATAAATAAATAGTGAATAAAGGCTAGAGTTAGGCCTGCAATATTTGACTAGAATCAGAGGTATCAGGATGACCTAAGCGATTTTAATGAACAGATGAATGTGCATGCATACATGTGTATATACATGTATTGATATACATGTATTTCCTAGCTCTGAACACAGAGAGAACCTGGAAACAACACATCCATACAACTAATACCTGGACCCTTCCAAATACTATTCTCCAACAAAAGGAACAAGAACTTCTTGGAGAAATAATTGATTCCAAAGGTGGACAGAAAAAAATTTTAGATGACCCTCACACATCATCAATGGATGAATGGATAAACAAATGTGGTATAAAATATGATACAAGTTATAACATGGATGAACCTTAAAGACATTATGCTAAGTAAATGCTAGGCCTCAAAAAAGCAAACATTATGATTCCACATATGTAAGGTAACTAAGAAGAGTCAAATTCATAAAGACAAAAAGTAGAGTGGTGATCATCAGGTGATAGGGGATGAGTGAATAGCGAGTTAATATTTATGGGTACAGAGTTTCAGCTAGGGGAAAAGTAGTGTGGTGGAGATAATTAGTGTGAATGTACTTAAATGCTGAACAGTGCATTTAAAATGGTTAAGAAATGAATTTTGTTATGTACATTTTACCATAATAAAAATAAGGGGGAAATATAGGCAATGGGAACTATATACCCTATTTTGGAAATGATTTGGTATTATAAATGACAAAAATATGTCAATGAATATTTATTCCAATAAATCCCCTCCTGTGCTTAAACTTTAGATATATTCTTGCCTATGTGCTACAAAAGACAAAATATGTACATTCAATAACAAAATGAAATAAAAAATAATATACAGTCCAAATGTGTTTCAAAAGGAAAAGAGAAATATGAATGAGTAAACCCCAATATAGTCATACTCTGTAGCAATGAAAATGTATAAGCCAAACCTACATGCATGAATGTGAGAAGGAAACATATTTAAAATGGAAAAATACTGAAAAAGTAATTTTATTTTCCTTGTCACAAACAATCCAAACCCATGAGGCCCCCATCAAAAAGGCTATTCCTTCAGAAAGTCATAAATGATAACTATATATAAAGCCATTCCTATTCATCCAAATATATATGGCTCTCCTCATCACAGCACTCTAAATCTTGTATAATTCTCTGATTTAAATCCCAATTCTGAAATTTTTTAACTATGAAAACTTGGATGTAACTTAACCTCTCTGCATCTACGTTTTCCCAACTGTATAATGAAGATAATAGTATTTGCCTCAATGAATTAAGAGAACTAAATAAAGTAATACACATAATGACCTTAGAATAATGCTTAGATACAAGTTAACTTTTTGAGATAATCATAGAATCACATACATTTATAATAACAGTAACAGAAAGATAATAATAGCTATAGCATAGCTATATCAATTAACTGAAAAAACTTTAATAACTGTTACATATTATTATACTACCTTTATTAGAAAAGCTTTACTATTCTCTCAAATACCACTTAATATTGAATTTAAATATATACAATACATTATTTAAAAGGTAAAGAAAGTCAATCTAGTCTTTTAAAGCTTTCATTTTTCTTTATAAAGTCCTTTGTCATCATTATTTAGAAAACCTAAGAGGAAAACCATAGGTGCTAAGTGATTGAACAATTATTTTTTTTTAATAACACTGAGCCAAACTCAGTTATATGTATGTGTGTGTATATATATATGAATGTGCTTACATATAAACTTATATATAATTTTCAGTCCTTAAGGAAATCTTGAGAATTAGCTGTAGTGAAGAAAATAAACTGGCTAACCTTTTTATTACTTAGTCATAATGACCACAATATCAATGTTAAATTAAAAAATTTAGAGAAGTGACCTGCTTGATTCTCTGAAGGCATTGATTAAAGGGACTTGTAACAGGTCAAAGAGAAACTCCTGTAATCTAGTATCATCCTCTTCACCATCAAAATCACTGTCAGGCTTTTAAATTTCAGACCAGCAGTTTAGGACTTAAAAACATTGCTGTTACATTTCAGCTCAAGAGTTTTCACTCAAGTCAGTGAAAAAAGATGGAGGAAAAAAACCAGAAATTAGGCACCAATAAAACAATATAGGACTCCATACAGAGTCAAGGGCCCCAAGTCAGAATGGAACAAGAATTTGTCTGAGTAAGCAACCCAGCCTCTTCTAAAGGGATGACTGCTTAGACCAGTAATCTATAACAAAGGGGTGCCAGGAAAACTGGAGATAATAAAATTAGAACATTCTCTAACCCATATACAAAAATAAACTAAAAATGGATTAAAGAGCTAACTGTAAGACCAGATACTATAAAATTCCTAAAGGAAAACTGGCAAAACACTCTTTCATATAAATCACAGCAACATTTTTTGGATCTATTTCCTAAAGTGAAGGAAACAAAAGCAAAAACAAACAAATGAGATCTAATTAAACTGAAAAGCTTTTGTACAGCAAAGAAAACCATCAACAAAAATGATGGCAATCTTTTGAATCGGAGAAGGTATTTGCAAATAATAGACTGATAAAGGTTTAAGATTCAACATAAACAGCTCATACAACTCAACATCCATGAAAAAAAAAATTTTTAAAAGAACTGGGCAGACGAACTGAATAGATGTTTTTCCAAAGAGGAAATGCAGATAGTCAACAAGCTCAAGAAAAGATGCTCAACATTGCTAATCATCCAGGAAATGCCAATTAAAACTTCAATGAGATATTGTATCACACTTTGTCTATCACCGAGAAGAACACGAATAACAAACATTGTTGATGAGAACATGGAGAAAAGAGAACCCTTGTACACTGTCGGTGGGAATGTAAATTGGTGTAGCCAGTGTAGAAAGCAGTAAGGAAGTTTCTCAAAAAACTAAAAATAAAACTACCCTGACACAGCAATTCCACTCTGGGATATATTTCAAAAAAAAAAGTTCCCCAAACACTAATTTGAAAAGATGCATGCACCTCAATGTTCACAGTGGCATTATTTATAATTGCCAAGGTATAGAAGCAACCTAAGTTAAGTGTCCATTAACACATTAATGGATAAAAAAGCTGAAAGTGAAAGTCACTCAGTCGAGTCCGACTCTTTACAACCCCATGGACTATACAGTCCCTGGAACTCTCCAGGCCAGAATACTGGAGTGGGTAGCCTTTCCCTTCTCCAGGAGATCTTCCCAACCCAGGGATAGAACCCAGGTCTCCCACATTGCAGGCAGATTCTTTACAAGCTGAGCCACAAGGAAAGCCTTTGTGGCTCAGATGGAGTGTATATATACACACAGAAACTGGGGTGTATATATACACACAACGGAATACTATTGAGCTATAGACAAAAATGAACTTTTGCCATTTGCCACAACATAGATGGACTTTGGAGGGCATTAAGCTAAGTGAAATAAGTCAGAGAACTTACATGGGGAATCTAAAAATAAAATGAACACGTGAATAACACAAAAATGAAGCAGACTCACAGATACAGAGAACAAACTAGTGGCTATCGGCGGAGAGAGAGAAGAACAAAGGGGCAAGAAAGTAGGAGGAAAAAAGGATATCTATGTGATTTTTTGAGATGATATGTGTGAAACTTTGGAAAATTGTAAAGCACTAAAACTTTTGAAAATTATTCAATATAAAGCAATATAGAATGTAAAGAATCTTTCATTCAATAGAAAAGCAAAAAATAAAAGAAGTCAGTGATGCTGATCCAACTTCTTGAAGATTAGGAAAGAGAAAGGCTGATGATGTCCAGGGAAACTCAAAGACTCAATCAGAGTCACTCAGTCATGGGTAGATACAGCCTAAATAAGTACTCAGACTTTGATCATCCATCTAAAACTCTACTATATGAGCCTACTTCACATTTCTCCAAATGATCTGAAGTATAGTTTTTAAAAAATTTGTCAAATATATCTCAAAACATAGACTAGTCTAACAGTTTCTAGGCAAAGATTTTGAATTTGCTTTAATAGATATCAACCAATGCATTTTCTAGAAGATACAGTGTATAATACAGACCTCTTCCATAATTTTTTCCCTCTTTTCAGAATATATGGAAATAGTATTTCTTGTATCTGCAAGAAATTCAATCACATGTCTTTCCAGAAGACAGTTCTCCCCAGATATACTTTAACCAACCATTTAAGATCAACTTTAAGACTGGAGACCCAGTTACTTTTCTAACAGAATTTTTCTGAAGTGGTACTTTAATATAAGAACACATGCCTTAAAAAAAAAAACACTCTTCAAGTCAATAAAACTAAATAAAGTTTTCTTTTTTACTATTTTTGGGAAAGGCTTATTTTCCCAAGGTGTTAAAAATATTTAATTATGATTTATTTAGCCTGTTCAAAACACAAAGATGAAACTTTAAAAATATACTTAACCATTATTCCTCAATCACTTAAACATTTAAAATTCCTTAGTAAGCAAGTACTTACTCTTAACGCAAATCTAAATTCTCAGCATACAAAGATACAATGACACTAAGCATAAAGTTTAGCCTATAACTCCATAATATTCCATCCTGGACTTTTTTAATTTGGCCAATGTTTTTCATTTGGAAAATTGGGACCTAACCTTAGATATGTACCAGATAATTGAGCACCCTGGACCCAAGATACCCACAGAGAGGTCACTGGCTTTACCAGGTAATAAGCGGATGGTCCACTGGGTTCAACAGCAGCTGAACTTCAAAGAGAACTAAGCAGCGTGTACTATGATGCTGCAATCTGAACATCATCAAAGAGAAAGGACAGTAAAGTAGAATAATAACATATACACAAGCTAAGACTCAAGGTCTGAAGGCTGGTCCTTTCCAAACAAGAAACTTCAATTCTAGAATGACAAAAGTTGGCCTCAAACTCACGGGAAACCCCCAATAATACGGCAGAATTTCATTTATGTGTTCCCTCTTGTTCACTTTTTTCTCCATGCAAAGCACTGTAATATGCTTTGCACCTTGTGAAAAATATTTCATTAGTTATTCACATGATTTAAATCCAAACCTAAAAGTTCTCCAATTCTAGTACCAAACTCATGGGGCCATCATTCAAACACCTCAGAATATCTTCACAATTCTGGAAATTGAATTGTTTTTCCTATTGAGGAAGAAAATTTAGAAATAAAATATAACAAGAGAAATGCAACAAACTTATTTGCACATTTTCTAAGCATCTTGCCCCAAACCATTACATCTATTTCAACTGAATTTCAGCTATCTCCTGTATTTGAGGTGTAAAAATATTAGAAAAACCCACCTACCAGAATCATATTTTTAAAAAATTTGTTTCTGGCTCCAAACAATGTTGGGAAGAAATTCTATCATTCAATAGTCCAGATGGATAAATTAAAGCAATAAAAATGATATTTTAAAAGTTTCACAGAAATGACTATCAACATAGATAATATTTGATTACAGCTTCTTGAAAGAAATATCCCAATGAAAGACTTTGTAGTTTCTGACCTCAAACAACATTGAAAACATAAAAGAATATGCCATGCCCTCTAGGAGACATTTTAACATATAAACCTGCTCTGATATAATTCTATAGGAGAACAGTTTTGCATTAGACTTTGGAAGCTAATCTCTAGAAAGAAAAAAAATTATCTGATAATAAGGTTCTCAGAAATACTGAAAATTTTAGGAGTATTTTATGTAAGTGAAGGGGATAATTATTTCAGTATTACAATGATTTCATCATTGGCTCTCCAAGCCTGAATTATCTTGATCTGTGTCTACAATGGAACGTAATTTATGAAATCTAATGACCAAAATGTTTAAATATATGACTTACAATGTCAAATGAAAATTAGCACATTATATTATTAGTTCTATCTGGGCAATATTTAACTCTTCCCTAAGTACAAGTCAAATATATCACAAACAAGTCTATACACTAAAAATATGTCCTCTTTTTACATAGTTAAACAGATTTCTTCAGTTGTAAAAGGAAAGTTTCTCCTCCCAGTTCAAGGACTGTGAGCCTTGAATTATATCCTAGATGTGTTGAGTTTAGCATTTTGACCAGGAAAATGCTGACCATGAGATGAGGTTCCTTATTGGGTCTCAGGCAGTCCCTTCACTGCCCCGAGGACTTTAAACTCCATGGTCTTTACAATGAGCCCCTCAGCATGGAGCTTTACAATCTTCAATATGGAATACTTCCAAAGTGAAATGAAAAACCCGAAAGATCACACCCATAAAACTGTTTATTAACATTCTAAAAAATTATAATATTAAGAGTTCAATTGCAGCATTTAGATTGTTTTCACTTGAGATTCTGAAATCAACTAGCACAAATCTCCCCTGATAATGGAAACTGTACATGTTAAACTGCATCAATATTGAAAAATAGATTATGATCCTGTTTGGAAAACACAGTCCAAAAGTATTACACATGTACACACAACAAAAAGTAGAAAAGAGAAAATATCATCTTTATTCTGTTAAGTATAAGTATGTTTTTCAAGATGAAAACATATCACTGTGTGTATCAATATAGTGTACTGCACCAGGCCAATGGCAGGAGTTGGGATGTGGGGGCACAGGCGATACTTAGATGCCACATGCAGCCATTAACTTCCTAACATCTGAATATTTTCAATTTCTGAAATTCATCTGTCTTTAAGAGCTTCCACAATCCCTCTTTAAAGATTTCAGGTGCCCCCTTTTTCCTTCACTCAAACTGTGACTAAGGATCATCACCCTAGCTTCTTCCTGCTGCTGCTAAGTCATTTCAGTCGTGTCCAACTCTGTGCGACTCCAGAGACAGCAGCCCACCAGGCTCCCCTGTCCCTGGGATTCTCCAGGCAAGAACACTGGACTGGGTTACCGTTTCCTTCTCCAATGCATCAAAGTGAAAAGTGAAAGTGAAGTCGCTCTGTCGTGTCCGACTCCTAGTGACCCCATGGACTGCAGCCCACCAGGCTCCTCCGTCCATGGGATTTGCCAGGCAAGAGTACTGGAATGGGTTGCCATTGCCTTCTTCCTACACACCTCCAAATCTTTCTTTACCTATTCAACCCCACTTCTATTTTCTCCCATCTCTGAAGGAAATGTCACTCTTCTAGGTCACTCCATCCATGTTTCTAGAGTCTTATTCTCTCACTTTTTTCTTCATTTGCATCTGGTCTGCTTCCTCTCCACTGTCCTTTGTTTCCTTCCCAGACATTGATGGGTTTTTCCCTACTCATAAATAAATTCCACCCTTTTGAATAGACGCAAGCCACACTCTTTTTCCTTTGCCTCAAAAGTGCCTTTTGAAAAATCTCAAGGTCTGTCTTCATTCACTGATCCATTCCCCCAAAAAAGCTTTTACTGAATACTTACTGGTCACTGAGTACTCAGAATGAAGATAAGATCATCACTGGGAGGAGAGAGAGGAGGAAAGGAAGTGGCAAACGGTACACAATTACCATGTAACAGACTTTGCTGCTGTTCGGCCAAAGAGAACTTGCTGCTCCCCATGCACTTCATCACTGCATCTGCTCATTTCTCCCACTCTTAGCAAACTACCATGATTTACACAGAATTATAACTTTTCCAAATAAAGAGACACACTACTTTTGTTTCCTCTTCTCTAATCTGCTTTCTAATCAGTGCCTTGGATATGTTAACAAATATCTACTAAATAAAATATTATACCTGCTTATTTAATAGCTTATTTTATTCTATAGCTGTTTGCATTTATTTTATGTATAGTTACTTTATTCATACTTAGAAGAGGTATCCATCTGCTATTAAAATTATATATGACTAAAATTTCAAATGACTTTCATTCACTGCTATTCTCAAATGTCATATCCTCCAAAGTGCCTCCTTTAACCAACTTTGTTAAAATGCCCTTTCCCTTAGCCCCAAACCTTTGTCTGTTATGTTGGTCTTTCTAACACTAACCATGCATGGTTTGCTACATGATTCTGTTGCTCTCCTCCTCGTCTCTTTTCCCCCTCAAGAATATAGGCACCATGAAGGGAGACCGCTTGTCTTTCGTATCTTCTTCATAGCACCAGTGTCTAACTGTAACAGGGGCCCAATACTAAACATAATGAAAATAAACCAAAAATAGCATCTGCCATGCTCAGGGCATCCTTGAAGAAAGATGTTGAATTTCTCAATGCAAGTAGATAAGTAATTTTCAATTAATTCCACACTTCCTGCATTGTATTTGACAGTGTTGCACGCACTGTGCAGTTTTTCCTCCCACTTTTGTGCCGAAACAGCTTAACCTTTTATTTAAGTGTCTCTGGTCCAAAAAACATTAAAATTGGGCAGCTCTAATAAATACTACTACATAATGACTCGCTCCAGTTCTCTGCAGTAATTAGTACTCTGGTGAGGAAATGTGCCTCTAGGTTCAAAATTTTATAATGTTTTGACAGTTGGAATCTTACCAAGCATGAAATGAACCAATAAAAAATTCTTTTTTTGTTATCATTCTCTAAGCATTCGGAAAAAATATATTCTTAAAATGTAACAGTAGTAATCTAAGAAAAAAATAGTGACCCACTCAGATTCAAGGGGAGGGTTTATGTAGCATTCAAATGAGGAGAAGATAAATGTAAAATCTCATAACTAAAAGCCGAGAGCAACTTCTATTTAACAGGCAAATGCATCTCAATCACCTTGATTAGCAAAGAAAGATAATATGCATTAAAAGCTTCATGCCAGTCAAAAATCTCACAAATACCATATTTTACTTTCTATCTTTAACACTCTGATGATCATAGTATCTTTAATCATTTTGAATGGTTCTTCATAAGATTGTTTTTATGTGAATGTAATTTTCCCCTCAATATCCTTGCCTCCCAAAGAAAGAAAATAAGCATGACCCTGACAAGATTTCAAAAAATGGGCCAGGATTTCATTTGTATCAGTAAATGTCATGTTATTACCTAAAATAACAAAAACTACAACCTCAAAGTTAATTTTTACATAAACTGAAAAGTCAAAAGCTTTAAAGGTACTAAGCATCACTACAAGCCCAAACATATTCTCAGTGATACCTGAATTATATGACTGGGTTGGCTAAAGGTGCATTCGGGTTGGAAAAAACTCAAACAAACCCTTTGGCCAACCCAATATTTAAAATTAAAAACTTTTATTATGAAAAGTTCTGGAGATGGACAGTAGTGATGATGGTACAACCATGTGAATACATTTAGTGCCAGGAACTACAGACTTCAGAACAGTTAAAATGTAAATTTTGTTATGGATGTTTAACCACAATAAAAATTCTCCTTTATGAGTTAACTAACTTGAACATTAATTTCCTTACATTTTACTCTGAAACATTTATGCTTTATCTGAAGGAATTTTACATTTCCTGAATGCATGCTCTGACATCATAGTAACAGGTTCCAATGGGCCTTGTGGATATTTGACACTTATTAACTTCCTCGAATTTTTAAGACGCCAAGAAATTGTTAAAGAAATTACTAGAAATGTGTCTTTCTTTATGGCATCAAATTTACCACCATAAAATATGAATTTTCTTTATAAATTATGCAGCAATACAAGACAAGCTATGTGGTATGAAATCATGATCAACCAGTATATAGTCGTACATATGGCCAAGTCCAAAATGAAAACAAAAGTGATATTGACAGTGTGGCCTCTGAAATGAAATCTATGCTTATCAACTGGGTATTTTTTAAAGATTAAGCTAACGAGTTCTGAACTTTTAACCTATATGGGTTTCATAATTACACAGCTTGAAATCCTCATCAGAAAATCTGTCTGCTCCTGAAATTCAAATCATTTTGCAATATTGAATAATGCATGGAAACTCTACAGAAATTAAAACATTTCATAAAAGTAAAGAAATTCACAACCTATTTTTTTTTTTGCAAGAACATAAAGTAACAGAAAAAAATTAGTTGTCACTTTCTTCAACTCCCCAGCCCACCCCCTTTCCCCACACATCCCATCTCTTTAACAGTGTTTTACAAAAACTATCAATACATAACGGGTAAGGATTCATGGCATAACACCTTCTCCATGAGCTAGTGTAAAGACAATGCATAGAGCACTAGAAAAATACCATGAGCATGGAAAAACAAACTCAGTGTCTAAATCACTATGGTTAAGAACTCTGGCTTTAGAGATCCTAGTTTGATACCTGACTCAGCCACAGAATGACTCTGTGACAGTGGAAGGAGGGCAAAGTCATTTTCCTACAATAGCCTCCAATTTCTACAATTAAAATTTTTCTTGTTTTTAAAATTTACCTGCAGTAACTACAGTAATTATTAACCAGAATTATAGCAAAATCTGAAACAGAAAGCAAAAAGGATGTTAAAAATCCCCAAACAAGCAGAGAAAACTATGCTGATTTTACAAATCACTCTTCAAAGAATAAACACTTAGAAAAATGATGTGTTAAGAAGTCAAAGAAAAGCATGTTACCACACCAATTTTGCATGAAAATTACTTAATATTTATATTTGATTATGTATGCAAAAACTTATATGCCCATTTTAAAATTATGATTCCTTCTACTTGATGTGATTTCAGAAGGTTTTGATGTTCTTTGTATTTTACTGTATTCTAAATGTTTTTAACTTAACAAGTACTAACACTTTCGGTGGAGCCTGGTGGGCTGCCGTCTATGGGGTCGCAGACAGTCGGACACGACTGAAGCGACTTAGCAGCAGCAGCTTTAAGTAACTTTAGAACAAAGGAAAAAACCTACAGATGTGCCTCTTCAAAACTCCTATATCCCACCACCTATTATTTTTAAAATGCTGTTTGTCTTGACACTATCTATGTGTCACTCACATGCATGAAAGTCACATGTAAAAACTGTCTGGCCTTAGACAAATTCTTAAAGCAATTAGACTATACTTTAAACACTATAACCAGGACACTGGCATTGTCCCAAAGTAAATGGTGAGAAGTACGAAGTGGATGCCAGGTTTTATGCATGCTTGCAGATCCAGATCTAATGGACAGTGAAAGGAGATATTTTAAAACAATGATTTGGCTGGAGTATTAATCAACTAGATGTCATAATAAAAGATTGTGTGTCAAAAATTCAATCCACGGCTGCATTCCTCTCCTTATATGGAGAAACTATCAAATTGTTTTAATCTATGCTGTTTCTTTCATATAAAGTATAATACTGTTAAAATGGTGCTCAGAATAGTCTAACCATAATTATTTTCACTGTATAAACATTAAATTTTCAAATAAAGTTCCAACTAAAATTTTAAAAATCTCTAAATCCCAAATTAGGTTTATTTTTGATGATATTTAGACCGTGGGACTTTATTTTTGAATAAAAGAAACATTTTCCATTTACAAGGGAAAATACTTTGTTTTAGAAAAATCTAAGCAATATGTTGAACTAAATTACCAGGAAACAGACTTCCAAAAGTGTTCATTTCAATAAATCTGATGTTCATTTTCAGTTTCTAAATTCCAATAAACTGCAAAGTTTTAAAGAACAGTACCTCAGGATGTTTAATATCCTACTTTTATTTGAATATTCATTTCAAATAACAATGTAGCAAGAAGTATACAAGTTCTCAGTCTAAGTTTTCTTGAAACATGCCAACTTGATAAATTTTTTGTTTGTATATATATATATACACAAAAGATACTAAAGTTTAAAATAAAAACTTGGCCAACCAACCATTCCATATTTTAATGCATTATATATGAGCACAAGATACATCTCAGATTGAAGTCTCTGTCAAGTACAAAACATTTCGTTCATTATGTTCAATCATTGCAGTTAAATACTTAACTTCCTTAAATAGTAGTTTCCACTTGGGGAAGAGATATCTAAATAGTTTGAGTGTTTATGCCTTTGACACTAGGCCTCCCTAAGGAAATGTCAACATTATTTTATCATTTTTCTATGACTTTATTATTCATATTATTGTTTTTTGCTTGTTTTATTTTGACGCTTATCGTAACACTTCTTTTTGTTCCAAGTCATCAGCACACTGAATCTGCAAATTATTTTTCTAACCAGGCACATTCATTCCTCCACCTCCAGCACATATTCAACTTTCTCACACATCTATGTGGACCCTTTCCCCCATTTCCCTTCAATCTTCCGAAATACACCTAAATATTCCATGTAGTCTGGGGAAAGAGGCAAGTTCTGCAGCTAGCTCAAAGAACTTTGATTTTAACTGGCATGTAGCTACTTAAGAAAAGAATGACCATGATTTAAATGTCAATAGAAAGACCGTTGTTCTTATATAACATGGATATAAAATGCATTGACTATTATTTCACAACACTCTCACTGCCTTAGTGATTAAAAAGAAAAATTCCCATCTGTCCTATTTAGTGCTCCAGGAACCTTGGTAGTCTCTGGGTTGCCCTTGCTACATCAAGGTACCTCTCTATAACTTGGGTAAGGGTTAGGAAGAGGAGAACCTTCCATCAGGACAAGGTCATCTCTCTCCAGATGATTTGAGTAAACCATGACAAACACCAAACATCTTCAGTGCTTACAGAAAGTTCAAGTATTAGCCACATTATAGTCTCATGCCACTGGAGAATTATTTAGACTGCTATACTTCACTCCAAGTTCTGGCAAATTTCTTAACCTGAGTTTTTTTAATCTGTATGAAAAACTGAAAGTATCAGTCACCCAGTCGTGTCCAAATCTTTGTCATCTCACAGACTGTAGTCCACCAGGTTCTTCTGTCCATAGAATTCTCCAAGCAAGAAAATTGGAGTGGGTAGCCATACCCTTGTCTAGGGCATCTTCCCAACCCAGGGACTGAACCCAGGTCTCCCACATTGCAGGCAGATTCTTTGCCAGCTGAGCCACCAGGGAAGCCCTTTAATCTGTATGCTTTAAATATTCGCTTCAGTTTCTTGATGTAAATATTGCATTTGTTAAAGAGAAATCCTAATATTTCAAGATTAGCACCAAATGTTTATTCCATGCTGTTAAAATAAAAATTAGGGAGACCAGTTCAAGAAAATATTCTGGGAAAGATAGACCTTGTGTTCCTTGATAATACACACAAGCTACTTAACTACCTAAGTTTTAAGTATCAAAGAAAGCTCAAACCAGAACTCTTTGATTTCCCTATCCCTAAGATATTAGCTGTATTTACCTTCTGAAAGAATTAGTAAAGTGGGAATTTATAAGAAACACAAATCTAATAGTTTACTATCATGAATTATTTCATTCTACGAAAAATGCAAACAGCTCAGTTCAGTCGCTCAGTTGTGTTTGACTCTGCAACCCCATGGACTGCAGCATGCCAGGCTTCCCTGTCCATCACCAATTCCTAGAGCTTGCTCAAACACATGTCCATCATGTTGGTGATGCCATCCAACCATCTCATCCTCTGTCCTCCCCTTCCTCTCTGCCTTCAATCTTTCCCAGCATCAGGGTCGTTTCCAATGAGTCAGTTCTTCCCATGAGGGGGCCAAAGTATTGAAGCTTCAGCATCAGTCCTCCCAATGAAAATTTAGGACTGTTTTCCTTTAGGATTGACTGGTTTGATCTCCCTGCAGTCCAAGGGACTCTCAAGAGTCTTCTCCAACACCACAGTTCAAAAGCATCAATTCTTTAGTGCTCAGCTTTCTTTATGGTCCAACTCTCACATCCATACATGACTACTGGAAAAACCATAGCTTTGTCTATATGGACCTTTGTCAGCAAAGTAATGTCTCTGCTTTTTAATATGCTGTCTAGGTTGGTCATAGCTTTCTTCCAAGAAGCAAGCATCTTTTAATTTCATAGCCGCAGTCACCATCTGCAGTGATTTTGTAACCCAAGAAAATAAAGTTTATCACTGTTTCCATTGTTTCCCCACCTATTTGCCATGTAATTCATTTAAAATGAGATGTAATTCTCACCAAATGGAAAAATTCCCAATTAATCTTGCCTACTGAATCAAAGTCATACAATGAAATATGCATTTTAACCTTAGGGGCTTAACTCTTTCACCAACAATTCAAAAACTTCTGAAAAGAAGAAAGCAAACAATTTAGGAGACCTATAAACTAAATTAAGACAGCTTTTCTAACATAAGATATTGAGTTGACCAAAAAGTTTGCTCGGTGTTTTCTGTAACACTTACCAGAAAAACTCAAACAAACCTTTTGGCCAACCCCACATATAGAAATAAAAGAGGAAAGAACAAATATACCCCAACCAAGTGGGAATGAGAACAGTGGAAAGATGGAGCCCAACTCCTATCATTGTAGGTGACAATTGGGAAACTTCAATCTGTGAGTCACAAAAACATACAAATGAAACAGGCTTAAATATAAAGTAGTAAATGGTTCATGTAATTGGATGTCCCAATTAGGATGGACTTTAGTGTTCACTGAATCCACTGGCGCAGAGGCCATGTCCTTGAAGTCCGTGGGTGCTGATTCTCCTTCCACGATAGTTCTACCTCATGCTGGAAGCTGGAGGATGCAGGAGTTCCAAGCCTCAGAATAGAACAGAATTCAGAGGAAACCTCTCCCAGGAGATAGAAAAGTTTTCCCAGAAGGCATCAGCATACCTCTCTCCTTGAGCATCTTTGGCACAAACAGAATCATATCGCCCTTCTCAAAGTATAGTTGACCTTTGAAGAACAAGAGTTTGAATTGTGCTGGCTCACTTATAACCCCCATCCCGTGTAAATATACAGTGAACTACAAAATCCACAATTAGTTGAATCCTTAGAAATGAAACTGTGGATATGAAGGTCCAACTATAGGACTTGAGAAATAGTGTACTTTCGTATCTGTGGTGGGTCCTGGAATCAACCACCTGCAGGTTTGGACTATAGACACTGGCACACAGATAAAGGCCCACCCAGACTTACCCTTTGACATGGGTGGTCACATGAGGGAGAGAGATACCTGAACAAAACTAGAGTTCCCCTAATGGGGATGGATACTGGGTAAGCACACAACACTGCACAATGATCAGCTACAAGGGCCTACCTCATATTTCTAGATTGAAATGCATGCCTCATGGGCTCATAGCTGGCCTGTAGATGCTCTAATTAAACTCCAAACCTAAAAGAATTAATTCCTGGCAAATGCTTGTACAACTCTTGCTTAGATAGTCTCAATAACTCAAGTTCACGCTTTATAAAGCAGCATGCACTTTATTGAAGAGCTATTCGTTATATTGAGCTGAAATGTAATTCCTTAAAACTTCAATGGCCCAGCTTCTTGTGATAGAAATAAACGAATTTAGTCCTTCTTTTCCATGATCTCCAAGATAGTTGAGGACAGTTAGCAGACTCCCTTCAGTCTTCTCAATAGCATCCAAAACAGTGAAAGTGTTAATCCCTTAGTGGTGTCCGACTCTTTGTGACCCCGTGGACTGTATCCTGCCAGGATCCCCTGTCCATGGGATTCTCCATCCATGGGATTCTCCAGGCAAGAATACTGGAGTGGGTTACCATTTCCTTCTCCAGGGGATCTTCCTGACCCAGGGATTGAACCTGGGTTGTCTGCATTGCAGGAGGATTCTTTTAAAATCTGGCCACCATGAAGCCCAAAGAGCATCCAGGTTCAGCATTAGTAGCAACATTAGGTAATTCCAATAAGTTATCCCAGAGCTTTGTAAAATTTGTACTTAAAGGACCACATTAGGTTCATTTCAAATGGATACAGTGGCTACCCTCAGTTAGCCATCTAGAAAAGTTTTCACCCTGTTATCAATTACAAAGTATTAGATTCAACTTTTTGTCTATATACAGCTGCATATTTCAGACTGGTGAGCTATGAGAAACATCTCGAATCATGTTATTTTTGCAGTCTCTCGGTCTGCTTATGGTTAAGTATTATGTAAATATCTGTTTCACCTGTAATGTATTTTGAATTGAGATTAATAAAGATATTAAATATGAACAGGCTTCTGTGCTATTTTGCTCCTCTGATTAAAGTCTGCACAAGGAGGCTTTCTTCTTTATTGCTAAGGAAATGTCACTTGATCCTTCAATATTGATTCATAACATCAAAAGAAGGGAAGCTAAAAAGAGAACTTAAAAAGTTAAAGCAGCAAATATAAAGTTCAGTAATCCTGCCAAAATTATTTAAGCTTCAGTATTCATGGTGGGGATGTACATTTTATCTTTAAACAGAAAATTATATACTTATAGGACTTTAAAAAGCTACAATTTAAAAAGTTTAAAGAAATTAAATATTCTTATTTACTAAAAATTTATCTGCAGATGTTAAGTCGTCTATAAATACAAATGGAATTTGGAACAAGGACCTCAGAAGTGTTATAAACGTGAATGTGATTTCAAGAGCAGCCCATTTACAATATAGCTAATTAATAATATACAGTGAATGTGAGGTCCTGGAAATAGAAAAACCAGAATTGAAAACAACAAACATCATACAAGATTAAGAGTCTGATACAGAGCTACTCCCATGAAATTGCTGAATAGATAACATCTCCTGGTGACGCTTAAGCTTCATGGGTCACTTGTCAGTACTGAGAAGATCTCCCGGCTGGCCTGTTTCTTTCTTTCTTTTTTTTTCTCTTAAATCGTGGGACTCCATGTATTCAGGTGCTTTCCTTTCCATAATTTCATCTTATTTCTTAAGATCTCTCTTATCCTAAAAGAGACACTCCACCTCCTTCAAGGAGGCTCCAGCTCCTTTTCATTTTAAGCAATCTACTGTTAATCATTAAGAACTAAGCAGCAAACACATACACACAAGTGTTATCAAAGTTCCAGAATCGTGAAAGTGCTGGGAAACCATCATTGTACTGTGGTTTCTGCCTTCCTGTGTGTTCTTGGAAGCTCTGGTATCCTTGCTTTGTCCTCATTAAATTTCTAAGGGCAAATTGAATCTTCCTCCTTTCAGTACTTTGCCTCTCCCCTTCCTGTAATTCTCCCCTGTATCCTCCTCGCCAGTTAAAAAGGCCCCTTCTCCCTCACTAAACACCTCACTGGATGACGAGAAGTGAAGACTGTTTTCTTTCCACATAACCAGCCTCCTTCCTCCAAACTTCTCTCACATTCCTCTCCTCTGGTTCACTGTTCTTACATGACGGCAAGGCCCTCCCGGATTACAAGCAAACATTTGCTTAAATGCCTCCCTGTTACAGGGAATAAGGGCAAAAGTTCTATATTTGCTTGGTACAACATATTAATATTTCAAAGTGTTACCAGGTACTTACCTGCATTTGATGCTCCTACCAACTCTGTATGGTTGGTGGGACAGTAGTAGGTGATTTTTAAAATGAGAAAAGTGAGGTTGAAAGAGGTTAGAGTAATAAAATGAAAAACCTGGACTCAAATGGCTAAAGCCCTCACCCACATAACACTCCAGAATATTCCTTGAGTAAAGCTGATCTCAGCTAGATACTGGGGGGGAGAGGGGGGCGCGGGAACCACAATCTGATTAAATCTATACATACTTACCTATTAACAATGTGGTGTTCAACTAGCACCCAGAGGTATTTAGATTTTTGAAAGAGGATGTTTTATAACTTAAGTAGCTTTGTATTGGTGTAATTTCAGGTACCTTAATGAAATTGCCATTTATACATTAATATAAATCAAAATACATGTATTTTCAAAATCCTAATTATGGTCATATAACTCTTGGGCATAGATATACCTATACAAATAGCCTCAAAAGAAGCTATTGCAAGAGAGAACATTGGTTCAATAACATATGGTTAAAGGCACGCTTCGGAAAAGGCAATGGCAACCCATTCCAGTACTCCTGTCTGGAAAATCCCATGGATGGAGAAGCCCGGAGGGCTGCAGTCCATGGGGTCGCTAAGAGTCGGACTCGACTGAGCGACTTCACTTTCACTTTTCACTTTCATGCATTGCAGAAGGAAACGGCAACCCACTCCAGTGTTCTTGCCTGGAGAATCCCAGGGACAGCGGAGCCTGGTGGGCTGCCTGTCTATGGGGTCGCACAGAGTCAGACATGACTGAAGTGACTTAGCAGCAGCAGCAGCATCAAAGGTATGCTTGTAAAGGAAGAAATGCTGATTTTTTTCTTTTAGAACTACATTCTAGCTCTAAGTAAAGATTATTATAATCTCTAGTATCATTGCCTTTTTCCCTCCAACCAAACTTGAAGTTTTACATATATGTCAAAAATTTTCTTGTGTTTTACTGTTGACTATACTCAAATGCCTAGCAAAACTAACAGCACTATCAAGTTTGACCATTTCTCTCCAACTCCCAGTAAAACCTTTGTATCACAGATGTGCACAAGCATGCTCAGGCCAAGTGTATATGCACCCCCCCGACACACACACACACACACACACATCTGTGCACAGATTCTCTTTCTTTCACTCCCACACATTATCATTGCCAACTAAGTAAATTGCAGAAGGCATCAGGGAGAATGTATTGGACACAGGCATCACCTGGATTACTTTGCTTTACATTACTGTCTCCCGACACCATTTGTCTTTGCCATTGTAAGGTCACAAAGGCATCGATTCCAAAGTGCTCCTCTGAGGTTGGAACGTGCCTACAAACTGCATCATGATAAAAAATTTAAAAGACACAACGTAGTTAAGTGGAAGGAAAAAGATGGACAATTAAACCTTCAGTTCCAGTTATAACTATCACTAACTGAAACCAAGCCACAGGTAAGAAGTCCAGGTGTTAGATATTTGAAAAGACTATCCCAATCCTAAAGGAGTATACAAGACATTTGGAGAGACAAAATTAAGACTTGAGAAGTTAAACCATAATAAAATTCAGGATTTGAAAAAGGCAATTGATAAGTGTTATAAAGCAATAATATATTTTTAAAAGACTACTTAATGATTTCTATAAAATTACAGAGTGACAGAGAATTTATTCAGGATTATGATAGTCTGAAAACAAACTAGAACAAAATGCAATCTGACCTGGATCTTGAAAGATAGCAAAGAATCGAGCAGCAGGAATACACATTATTTACATGTATAAATTACATCCTAATTTCCACTGAATTTTCATATAAAATTTCTCAATCTTCCCAAAGACACTGTGAAAACATTATCATTAATCATTCACTTTATTAAAAAAAAAAAACCTAGCACTTAGAGTAGTTAAATGGTTTGCTCAAGACCAGAAAACTCATACATATACTAATTCACTCACTCATTCTATTCTACTCCACAACCACCTCAGCAGTTATGAAATGCCAGGCACCTGGTACACAGCAGTGAACAAAGACCCTTTCTTCATGGAGCTTTCATTCTATAATATACTGAATGAACCCTGGATAAGCAGGAAGTAGGGACAAGTACACTCCAGACAAGTGAAACGTTAGGCAAGCCATGGAGCAAAAAGCACGTGGAACCTCAGAGACCAGTTACTATAGTCCTTTCATTCCTTTTGAGGTTTGAGAAGGCACAGTTTGAGAAAAATAGTTTGGAGACGTTCTGAGTTCTCTAAATATAATGTATGGCCATGAGCTTTAACCTTGATTTTGTAAACACTGGAAGCAATGGCACCCCTTAGGCAATACTTTAGGAATAAGATAACCTACCTTATTAATAGTAGTAGGTTAATGATAATAACACTTATTCATAACTCACCACAAGCCAGGCACTTTCCTAAACACTTCATGTATTAACTTGTAAAATTAGCACTTATTTTACCTCCAAATGTCTAAGAGGAAACTATGGACAAGAAGGTTAAGTAAGTTGCCCAAAGCCAAATAAGACAGCAGAGCCAAGAGATGAGCTGACTCTGCCTTGCAGAATGCAAGCTCGCAGCCACTTTGTGTCCCAGTGCATCTGTGGCAAAGAACACTTGAGGGGCATGAAGGGCAAGAAAAGACTACCAATTCCTTATCAACTAAGTTAACCCTGCATGAGGTTTTATTTTAAATTTAAATTTAAAAGCTGTAGAAATAGAAGGAGGGGAACAGATACATAAATTAGGTTCAAAGAATAAATTGGATTAAATATTTTTAAAATAACTGCAAGTACAAGTACAAGCCTGGAAGAAAGAGTAGGAGAAGATGCTCCTACTGACAGGAATAAAGAAGTCGGTGGAGGAAACCAACTTGGAGTGGGAAATTCAGCAGTTTTGATCCACACCAGATGCTATCAGGATCCCAGGGAGGAAATGCAGAAATGGACTCAGGAAAGAAATAAGCTGGAAATACGGAGCCCTGTAAATTATCCTTGGTTCAGATGAATCTCCTTTGGAAAATGATGGGGTTAAGGTACGTGATTATTGAGGTCTCTTTTGCTTCTATGATTCTGTAACTTTGTAATTCTATAAGCAGAGAGCACTCTTTAAAAGATTAAGATAAAATTTTTTGGTCAAGATAATCCGTTTGGGCTTCTGCACTTATTTCTGAAACATTCTCCAAACTTCCTTGCAAATGCACTTTCAAAACATCAACTGTTGAATCAAAGAAAAACAACCTCCCACAACCATATTCTGACTTCTTAATAGTCAAGGGCTTAAAATAGGTGTTTCTCTTTGAAATGGATTCTTATAGACAAAATTAGAACTCAAAAATAATACAGGACCTTTTTTTTTTAAGGAGTATACCTTAATTTAGCATTCCCTATCCCCAGAAAAATACAATGTATCTCATAAACTCTTCAACTACATATAGAAAAAGTTATACTTTATCACCACCAGCCAATAAACATGCAACCAGTGAAAAGGAAGATGGAAAGACGTCTAAATCGTTTTACAAATCCAAAAATTTTGCTTCAGCCTTAAAACTTACAAAGCCATATGTAAATATCAGTATGGTTGGTAACCATGAAAAAAATGACAATCACTAGTTGAAATATGAACCGTGATTGTATTAGCCATGACTGTGTCTCTGAGTTGTGCTAGAAATACAGTGAAAATACATCATCAGGAAATACCTCCTGTGAGTTGGTTTCTGCGGAGCTGGGGACTCCACTAGAGGGCAACAGAGTGCGCTCAGAAAGCAATCTGGGCTTCAGGACTGAGTGTCTGGTTTAAGGTCACGAGTTGACTATGCAAGTCTGTCTCCAGTTCAAAACCACATTAGAACCCTGAATGCTTCTTGGTTTATCACACAATAAGTCTTGATAAAAGAATTCACATTTTAATATAAGTCATACTGGCATTTTCATTCCCCAAATAATATTAATCTAAATGCTTTTTCATAAAAAAAATCTTCCTATAAAACTTAAACAGTGTAATGACCGTTAAACTAATTTTAAAAGGGTTTTTAAAAAATTAAAATGCACTACAAAACAGTTTGATATTTCAGCTTTTTAAATATTTAATGTTTAAATCAAAACACACAGGTAAATACTGCACTAACAACACTATCAAAATCTTACTATTATTGTTATCAGTTAAACTGGGAAGTTCATCTTTCAGTGTCATATCTTTTTGCCTTTTCATACTGTACATTGGGTTCAGAGAATGCACTGGTCATAGAAAACACCTTATTTCAACAACACAAGAATCTACACATGGACATCACCAGACAGTAAATACTGAAATAAGATCGATTATATTCAGTTCAGTCGCTCAGTCGTGTTCAACACTTTGTGACCCCATGAATCGCAGCACACCAGGCCTCCCTGAACATCACCAACTCCCGGAGTTTACCCAAACTCACGTCCATTGAGTCGGTGATGCCATCCAGCCAGCTCATCCTCTGTCGTACCCTTCTCCTCCTGCCCCCAATCTCTCCCAGCATGAGGGTCTTATCCAATGGGTCAACTCTTCGCATGAGGTGGCCAAAGTATTGGAGTTTCAGCTTCAGCATCAGTCCTTCCAGTGAACACCCAGGACTGATCTCCTTTAGGATGGACTGGCTGGATCTCCTTGCAGTCCAAGGGACCCTCAAGAGTCTTCTCCAACACCACAGTTCAAAAGCATCAATTCTTCGGTGCTCAGCTTTCTTCACAGTCCAGCTCTCACATCCATACATGACCACTGGAAAAACCATAACCTTGACTAGATGGACCTTTGTTGGCAAAGTAATGTCTCTGCTTTTGAATATGCTATCGAGGTTGGTCATAACTTTCCTTCCAAGGAGTAAGCATCTTTTAATTTCATGGCTGCAGTCACCATCTGCCGTGATTTTGGAGCCCAGAAAAATAAAGTCTGACACTGTTTCCACTGTTTCCCCATCTATTTCCCATGAAGTGATGGGACTGGATGCCATGATCTTCGTTTTCTGAATGTTGAGCTTTAAGCCAACTTTTTCACTCTCCACTTTCACTTTCATCAAGAGGCTTTTTAGTTCCTCTTCACTTTCTGCCATAAGGGTGGTATCATCTGCATAGCTAAGGCTACTGATATTTCTCCCAGCAATCTTGATTCCAGCTTGTGCTTCTTCCAGCCCAGTGTTTCTCATGATGTACTCTGCATATAAGTTAAATAAGCAGGGTGACAATATACAGTCTTGACATACTCCTTTTCCTATTTGGAACCAGTCTGCTCCATGTCCAGTTCTAACTGTTGCTTCCTGACCTGCATACGGTTTCTCAATAGGCAGGTCAGGTGGTCTTGGTATTCCCATCTCTTTCAGAATTTTCCACAGTTTATTGTGATCCACACATCCAAAGGCTTTGGCATAGTCAACAAAGCAGAAATAGATGTTTTTCTGGAACTCTCTTCCTTTTTCCATGATTCAGCAGATGTTGGCAATTTGATCTCTGGTTCCTCTGCCTTTTCTAAAACCAGCTTGTGGTTATATTATTTGCAGCCAAAGATGGAGACGCTCTATACAGTCAGCAAATACAAGACCGGGAACTGACTGTGGCTCAGATCATGAAGTCCTTATTGCCAAATTGAGACTGAAATTGAAAAAAGGAGGGAAAACCACTAGACCATTCAGTTATGACATAAGTCAAATCCCTTATGATTATACAGTGGAAATGACAAGCAGATTCAAGGGATTAGGTCTCAGAGAGAGAGTGCCTGAAGAACTACGGACGCAAGTTTGTTACACTGTACAGGAGGCAGTGATCAAGATCATCCCGGAGAAAAAGAAATGCAAAAAGGCAAAACATTTGTCTGAGGAGGCCTTACAAACAGCTGTGAAAAGAAGAGAAGTGAAAGGCAAAGGAGAAAAGGAAAGATATACCCATCTGAATGCAGAGTTCCCAAGAATAGCAAGGAGAGATAAGAAAGCTTTCCTCAGTGATCAATGCAAAGAAATAGAGGAAAACAATACAACGGGAAAGATTAGAGATCTCTCCAAGAAAATTAGAGATATCAAGGGAACATTTCATGCAAAGATAGGCTCAATAAAGGACAGAAATGGTATGGACCTAACAGAAGTTGAAGGTATTAAGAAGAGGTGGCAAGAATAGAAGAACTATACAAACAACATCTTTATGACCCAGATAACCACGATGGTTTGATCACTCACCTAGAGACAGACATCCTGGAATGCAAAGTCAAGTGGGCCTTAGGAAACATCACTATGAACAAAGCTAGTGGAGGTGATGGAATTCCCATTGAGCTATTTCAAATCCTAAAAGATGATGCTGTGAAAGCACTGCACTCAATATGCCAGCAAATCTGGAAAACTCAGCAGTGTTCACAGGACTGGAAAAGGTCACTTTCATTCCAATCCCAAAGAAAGGCAATGCCAAAGAATGTTCAAACTACTGCACAGTTGCACTCATCTCACACACTAGTAAAGTAATGCCCCAAATTCTCCAAGCCAGGTTTCAACAGTATGTGAACTGTGAACTTCCAGATGTTTAATCTGGATTTTAAAAAGGCAGAGGAACCAGAGATCAAATTGCCAACATCTGTTGGATCATTGAAAAAGCACGAGTGTTTTAGAAAAACATCTACATCTGCTTTATTGACTATGCCAAAGCCTTTGACTATGTGGATCACAACCAACTGTGGAAAATTCTGGAAGAGATGGGAATACCAGACCACCTGACCTCCTGAGAAATCTGTATGCAGGTCAAGAAGCAACAATTAGAACTGGACATGGAACAACAGACTGGTTCCAAATCAGGGAAGGAGTAAGTTCAGGCTGTATATTGTGACCCTGGTTATTTAACTTATATGCAGAGTACATCATGCGAAATGCTGGGCTAGATGAAGCACAAACTGGAATCAAGATTGCCAGAAGAAATATCAATAACCTCAGATATGCAGATGACAGCACCGTTAAGGCAGAAAGTAAAGAAGAACTAAAGAGCCTCTTGATGAAAGTGAAAGAGGAGAGTGAAAAAGTTAGCTTAAACATTCAGAAAACTAAGATCATGGCTCTGGTCCCATCACTTCATGGCAAATAGACAGGGAAACAGTGACACACTTTATTTTTTTCAACTCCAAAATCGCTGCAGATGGTGACTGCAGCCATGAAATTAAAAGATGTTTGCTCCTTGGAAGAAAAGCTATGACCAACCTAGACAGCATATTAAAAAGCAAAGACATTACTTTGCTGACAAAAGTTCATCTAGTTAAAGCTATGGTTTTTCCAGCAGTCATGTATGGATGTGAGAGTTGGATTACAAAGAAAGCTGAACACCGAATAATTGATACTTTTGAACTGTGGTGTTTGAGAAGACTCTTGAGAGTCCCTTGGATGGCAGGGAGATCAAGCCAGTCAATCCTAAAGGAAATCAGTCCTGAAGATTCATTGGAAGAACTGATGCTGAAGCTGAAACTCCAATATTTTGGCCACTTGATGCGAAGAACTGACTCATTGGAAAAGACCCTGATGCTGGAAAAGATCAAAGGCAGGAGGAGAAGGGGACAACAGAGGATGAGATGGTTGGATCACTGACAAGATGGACATGAGTTTGAGCAAGCTTCGGAAATTGCTTATGGACAGCGAAGCTTGGCATGCTCCAGTCCATGGGGTCTCAAAGATTCAGAGTTGACTGAGCAACTGAACTGAACAGTTATCCTTTGAATGCTTAACTATATTCCATACTGGACTTAAAACTTTTTATAATCTATATAGTTTTCCTATACTGACCCTGCAAAACTTTTATATGCATTTTATAAAGGGACAAATCAAGACTAAGACATGAAAAAACATATCCAAGCATATACAACTAACAAGGGATAAAGTTGAACTGAAACTATAGTATCTGAGGACCAGATTTCATGGGTGATTGAGGGGGCTAATCCACGGCTGGTGGAGTCCAGGAGAACTACTCGCATCTCTCCAGAATGAATCCCTATGCTAGTCAAAGATAGAAACATTCTCCCTATATACCTTATCACATAGTATAATTATACTTTTGTATATATAATAAAACCATGGCAGTATTCCAGTTTACATGATATAAGTTATACATTGCCATATTTTCCTTGTCCTATAGCATCTTAAAAGTCAAAGTCGTATGAAACTTGAGAACCATTATCACTTTAAAAGTTTAAAATAGAGTAAAAGACAGTGCACCAATGTCCTATTGCTGCCATAACAAATCACCTCAAACAGTGAATTCAAACAAGACAAATTCATCTTAGAGTTCTGGAGGTGAGAAGTCTGAAATGGGCTCATTGGTCTAAAATCAAGCTGTGAGCAGGGCTGTACTCCTTCTGGAGACATGCCTTTTCCGGCTCCTAGAAGCTGTCTACACTCCATGGCTGTATTTTCAAATCACACATTGGCCAGCTGACACTTTCTCATACTGTCTCTCTCTAACTCTGACTCTCCTGCCTTCCTCTTCTATATATAAGGATCCTTATGTTTACATATAGCCCACCCAAAAAACCCAAGACCATCTCTTCATTTTAAGGTCTCTCACTTAATTAAATCTGCTATGTAAGAGATACTCACGGGTTCTGGGCATTAGGACATAGACATCTGTGGGGCCCTGCCCACCTGTGATAGCACAGTACACAGTGTCCTGCATATGGTGTTCACTATATATGCGAACTGCACACAGTGGTTAGGCTGCAGATGTATTCCATAAATCCATTTAGAATCAAACTTGTAACTGGATTGAATTATCCAGGTCCTGGGAAAGGAGGTACAAGAGAAAGTAACACAGGTAAAACTGGCAGACCTCTGTAGTAAATCAGATGCAGGCTGCAGGCACAGAGAGTTGGAGTTAACTGTACATGCACAGCATATTAGTTTTGAATTCATTCTGCTACTCTCCATAATTCCATTCCGTATCTTTTCTTAACAATGGCAGTAACTGTGTAAAAGCAAATTCATGCTTATTTATGATTGATGAATTTTCATAGTTAGAAATCATAGATACAAACACCCAACACACTGCCTTAGCATATTGCAGAAGAAAAAAATAGAGTGTGGAGATTTAAACTCTCGGTTCCAGAGGCTGAATCTGACATTACTACCTGTGGGAGCTTTGGCAAGTGACTCAATTTCTGTGAATTGTTCTTAGAAATTAAAAATGGGGATAACACATAGCTTCCCTGGGTCAGAGAGTCCCTGGGTCAGGAAGATCCCCTGAAGAAGGGAATGGCTACCCACTCCAGTATTCTGGCCTAGAGAATTCCACAGAAAGAGGAGCCTGGTGAGCTACAGTTCATGGGGAAGCAAAGAGTCGGACACAAATGAACGGCTAACACTTTCACTTTTACACAAATACTAGTTATGATAAGACTCAAAATTCCAAAGCTGCTCCAATAATATTTTGACAAAATATAGGCTAGAAATAGTGCAACAGAGCAAAAACTTGGTTCTCCTGAAAGGGATTTTAATGGGAAATCAAGTTTAAAATAAAATAAAACCTCCCAAAGAGATATCATATATGCATTATGCACTGTGTTGGCCAAAGGAATAACAGAAGACCAAAGACAAACCACTTAGGGTACCAGAAATTTTGAAAGTCATGTCTTTAGAAAATCAATTAAAATCTATTAGCTTCCCAACTGATTTTTAAGTAGAATACCACTTAACCTCTAATTTCTACTTAAGTGTACTGGATGGCTCTTTCATACACTACATTAACAGCTTCAGTCTTTCCTGCTTTCCAATTCTAAATTTCTGTTTTTCCTATGTCACCCTTTCCAGTTAAGCCATCAATGGTTCCTAATGCCATTTCTCAACTGTGGTCAGAATCTTTCCTTGAGCTGAGAAGTGTGGGCTAGAGCACAGCAATTACATATATCCACCCATGTTTCTCTGGGCTTCCTTCTCTATACACTCTAAATGTAAGAGATGACTAGGTAATCAACTTGAAAAACAGTAGAACTGCAGTTTTATCCAAGCTCAGTACTGTCTCAAAGGATCTTGGGTGAGTTTGAAATGTCATTAAATATCCACAAATAACAGTTATAAATACTGCTTAATCTAAAATGACAGAAAGGAAAGGTTAAAAAGTCTGGCAGAGACTTCTTTCCACACTGGACAACTGGGTTGTAAGGAAATTTTAAGATTGCAGAGATAATGTCAGAAAGAAAAAATAATAATGCTGTCTTTTTCACTTCTATAATTTTTAAAAAAAGAAAAGGGAATGCAATTATTTCTGGTAATATCAAAAGTGTAAATATTCATCAACTCTGCAGAAAAATAACAATTAGGTTTCACATAGCAGTGTTAAAGTAGATTAAAGGAATGAGTAAACTTGTACCCAAATAGCACTAATTCTTTGCTGGGATTTTAACTGGTTATCTCACTTTTCTACCTTATTTAGTAATGGTGATGGAATCCTTTTAAAACAGATTATAAAGCGGTTTCTATGTCTAGCAAATGGATTATGGTTTAAAAGTGCAATGCCAAGATAGTTAAAAACAATTTTCGAAAAGGAAGGAGGTCCACAGGACAAATGATTTCCCTGCATGGCTCATGGGCTCACCCTGCCTGTAATGAGCTCCTGGATGAGGCTGGGGTGAGACATTTTCTTCTGGCTCTACTTAAACTTGCCACATTTCAGCTTTTCATTTTAATACAGAGGACATCAGTAAAATTTGAAATGGGAAGACCTTTTTCATTAATATACCACCCAAATATCTAGATTATTTGGAAAGAAGAAAGAAGATGTAGAGAAGAAACAAAGTAAAAAAGGGGAAAAACAGAAGTGAAAATCCTCTTGTGTATCAAGGTAAATACCACTTTATTATTTACCATGAGACCAAACAATAAGAAGTGTGCATCAAAATCACATACAGCAAGAGTCAGCTGTGGAGAAAAAAAGTCTTCTTTTTTGCCCAAATTCAAAAGTGTTCTTTGAGAATCAAGTCTGGATAAAATAGTATACCAGATATTATTAATACAAGAAACAAAAAGGAGTTAAAATCTCTCAGTCCATATCCTCTAGGAGCTTACAATTATTTAGGGAGATAAGTTTCATACTAAACTAATTAAAATGCAAAGCAAAAGAGGGTTGAAAGACAACAGAAAACAGGGAAAATAAATGCATATAATGTGTGCAAAGACTAATGTAAATTTCAACAGGACAAAAAATCTTATGGAAAAGGAAAATGCAAATGTAATATAAGTTCAATAAAGCAGTTATTTATATTCCAGTCCAGTTGATTAAAACACACAGACACCCCTACCCTTGGCATAAAAACAATACAGAGAAACATGTTTACAGACTTCAATTAGCCTAGTACTAACAGCACTAAAGATGCATAGCAGAAGAAAATTCGAAGTAAGGATCTTAGGGAAAGCTACAGTTCAATTCTGGAGAACACATTAGCCATTAATCACAGTAGCCCAACACAGATATAGTAACAAAATAAATTTTCACAGCAGTAAACCAGCGTATCCCATTTGAATAGTTTATACCTTTTTCAGTTTAGCATCAGAAGAATCATCCCATTAAAATAAGATATTTGCAGTGGGATTATTTCCACATATGTGGCAAAACATGTTTAAACTTTTTGAAAGATTCAAGTCGGTGTTTTTCACTTTAGCAATAAAGACAAAGACTACCACTCAAGACAGTTGCTGCCAGCTACCTTAAGAACAATCTTCACCATAGTTCTTCATAAGACTTTGCTCCCCATTGTAGGCTCTCCTTTGAACCACACGCAAATCCCAAGCATTAAGCTGAATATTTAGCAAAGGCCACAAATAAACTTCAGAGCCCGCAATGACAATGAGAATCGCAACAGCTTCAGAGCCTGACACTAATTTACTGAGGCATATCAGGAACTCTTGGGAATGAAGTGTCTGCTAATTAGGCCACCATGAACAGACTCCCAAACCTTGACAAAGTTTTTCCAAACATCTGATGATGAACTTTGATTTATGGGCTGTCTAGGTAAAAATTGAACAGATGGTACCTTTTAACAATAATTGACACCTGAGTTTGTTAAGGATCTCAGTCTCTAGGAAAACATGTGGCTCTATAGAGGAAAACGACATAGAACACTTTTCGAGTCATCTACCTTATCTTTGTCTTCAACAACATCTGCCAAGACATCATCTGGATCTAGGATTCCTCCATCTGTGTATTCTAAGTGATGAATCTTCACCCAGTAGGCAGGATCCTGTGGGAGAACAACCAAGAACTTTCATAACTAAAGCTTTTCTTATAATAAAAGGTAAAATACATTTTAATTTTAAAAATAAATTGACTCATTAAAAATACATTCTACTACTACTACTAAGTCGCTTCAGTCGTGTCCGACTCTGTGCGACCCCACAGACGGCAGCCCACCAGGCTCCCCCGTCCCTGGGATTCTCCAGGCAAGAATACTGGAGTGGGTTGCCATTTCCTTCTCCAATGCATGAAAGTGAAAACTGAAAGTGAAGTCAGTTAGTCGTGTCTGACCCTCAGCGACCCCATGGACTGCAGCTTTCCAGGCTCCTCCGTCCATGGGATTTTCCAGGCAAGAACACTGGAGTGGGGTGCCACTGCCTTCTCCAAAAAAAAAAAAAAAAAACAACACTCTAGCAATAATAAAACTTTTAAACACCTAACACAAATGTTATCTGTTTATCTGTATATTTGTGGCAAGATTACCCTGTTTAAGTCAGTAAATCAAAGTATATATGTTTTAACAGTTTTCCAGGAAGTTATAAATGGCAATGGAAAAATAAGTTGCCCTAGCCATTTATACAGCATATTCAAGGAATTTTGAATAACCTTTGATTTAGGTAATACCCAGGGTGTCCCTGGTGGCTCAGATGGTAAAGAATCGCCTGCAATGCAGGAGACCCAGGTTCGATTCGTAGGTTGGGAAGATCCTCTGGAAAAGGGAATGGCTACGCACTCCAATATTCTTGCCTGGGAAATCCCATGGACAGAGTAGCCTGGTGGGCTACAGTCCACGGGGTCACAAAGAGTCAGACACGACTGAGCAACTAATACTAGGTAACCCCAGGAATAATCAGGAAAAGAAAGATCTTCTCAAAAGTACTTTCTGAAACTGAGATCCTAAAGCTGTAGGAAAAAATCAAAAGTTAGACATCTGTGATGGTAATAGCTATCATCTCAGGTACACAATTGCAATGAGATGACCAAAATCCTTTTCAACTTTTCACATCTCTGTGCTGTGCACATACCCTCGACTCTGAAACTGGCAATGGCATCTGAAACAAGAGCTCCAGCACTGATTTCCAATCCCCGAAGCGTGGGAGAAACCAGAACCGTGTTCACAGTCAAATGCAGGTAGGAGTGCTCGCTGAATTGGGGTGGTGATTTAGGGGATTTCCAAGTATTGTTTTTATAAAAAATTGCTTCAGACTGTAAGGCTTCAGGAATTACGTTCCCAATTGGATACGTAGCTAGACACTCTGCTCAGATTCAGGTCCGTTACTTCTATACCACCTTTTTCTGGAAATGATATAGTACTTATCCATTATAACGATAAGAACAAGAACCAATGAATGAAGAAAAACATTAATAAATAGTTTTTACCAAAATACTCAAGGCATAATCAATTTGGTTCTGTGATGCTTAGAAAGGCCCTCAGTGTGGGTAACTTTTGAGCTATGAGCGCCTAGTATCTGCTAAAGAAATTGATACCAGTTTGTAAGAAGACATAGGAATTCTTCTAAGCTAAAGCTCTAAGCCTTTACGACATGAATCTTTGTAAAGGGTAAGTCCTAACATAGCCCACAGAATTCAATTGCAGTTTCACAAAAACCAATAGAAGAGGTTGCTATATAGCCTTCTCTTTAGCTGACCCTGATAAAAGGCAAGGGCACACTATTAAATAATTTTTTAAAGCATCTATTTGGAGGGCTACTGATATGTGACTCAATACATAGCTTTTCAGTAAGCCAACTTGATAAAATTATAGGCTTAAAAAATCTGAAGGAATCCTCCTTGGATAATCTTTCAAAACTTCAAAATTAAATTTTCTATAGAGTATCTAAAGAGGAACTCCAAATAGAATGATTTTTTTTTTTGCTTCTATTACTAGACTTATAGTGTGGAAACATGAATGATTTATTAGAAAACAGCCCAATTCTATTTTGCCAGATAGAGATCACAAAGATATAAGCAGTGACTACACAACCAGGTGGAAAGGCATCCTTAGCTCAGATTCTTTGATCAAAGAGCTTTGACAATTCAAGGCTAATTGTGCTATTAAAGCTAAGTACAATACACTAGATTCTAAATAGGGAAGATACTGTGGCAGACAAAATGCCATATGTAATGGCCACTGGACTATATGTAAAAGAGCAAAATAAAACTGCCCCATGATCTTTGGCAATTCTACCTTTTTGGTATGACTATGCTACAAGGGCTTCCCTGGTGGCTCAAATGGTAAAGAATCTGCCTGCAATGCGGAAGACTAGGGTTTGATCCCTGGGTTGGGAAGATCACACGGAGAAGGGAAAGGCTACGTATTCCAGTATTCTGGTCTGGAGAATTCCATGGACTGTATAGTCCATGCGGTTGCAGAGTCAGACATAATTGAGCAACTTTCACTTTTACCATGCTACAAGCAATGTATTTCTCCAAATCTACATAGAACTTTAGCTAAAATCTATACAATATTGCATTTTTCCTTATAAAAATATTCCTCTTACCAAAAAAAAAGTTTCATTTATTTCTATTACTTCCAGTGAGTTTGTTTTCGATATATTACAGCTCTGTAGATGAAACTTGCTGATTTTAAAAAACTAAAGAGTAATTTTATATTCAATTATTTAAATCAGACATCAAGTTGTCTGCGTTTTTCTCATACTGTTTGTAAAAGTGGATTTTATCACCTAAGACTAAGGTAAACAACTCAACCCAACAACTGGTGGTAGAAGTTATTAAAGTATATCTCTCTTCCTGCCTACAGAGAAAGAAAACCAAAGACTTAGATTTAAACCAGGGAAACTCAGCAAATAGCAGGGAACAGGATCTGATCAATGGCAAAGGGAAGAGCAGACAAGAGGCGGCAAGATGGGCTGTTGCATCCAGGAGTATGCCTCCCTCTCACTGGAGTATCTAAGACTTTCTGGCAAGTCAGGCACTGGAGTTGAAACGAAGACATTCCTCTCTGGTTTTGATTCAAAAATACAGAACTTAAGTTTTACAAACTTAAATCAAGTGAAACAGTAATTTGATACATTTTTAAATCATATATTCAAATTCAATCGGAAAAAAAAAATTTAAGCCAACTACACGGTGCCAGAACATAAAGACTCTTTGCAATTTTAACTCTGCTCTACCTTGATAATGCCATTTTCTACACTCCCAAAGAAAGAGTAAACTAATGACAAACACACATCTAATGCTGAACAAAAGCCAATGAGCTATACGAAAACTGTCTGAGTTAATATTTTGCACATCAAGAGAGATAAATCAACACAGTATGTACCAACTGTGATTTTGTCCCCATGGCATTTTGGCCATGGTGTTATAGATCATTTTAAGAATGTGTGTGCAATATTAGCAGCCAATATAGCCATCATAAGGCCATAAATTTAACCTGACTCCTTTATGCATGTAAACATTTCCACCGTTACATCACAGTCAACATTTTGCATTTCATTTGCTTGGTTTTATTACCATCATGAATAAAACTGATGCAACATGAAAAGATGTTCACATATATGTCTTGGTTCACCCAATTAATCACTTGGAAAAGTTTACTCTGTTTTTCATAATTGTGACATTTAATCTACCTTTATATTGCACAAATATTTATAATATGTATTACTTTTCAATTATTTTGAAAATACCCCTAGTACACATGCTATGCACTAACTCATATTACTTATACCCCTAGGATCATTAAAGTATTGAAGAATAACATACATTATGTTTCCTTTACTTCTGATAGTATCTTATCCATTTTTAAAATAATACACAGTTAACTTATTTCCTACTGGAATCTGAAAACTAAAAATAATCTAAAAGGATGAAATGGAAAATGAAATGAAAGTGTATGCATTATACAGAGAAGACAATTTCTGTGTACTTTTAATGATTGAGGTAGAAACTTTCAAACAGGCACTGATATTAACAGCAACAAATATTCTTCACTGTGGGCAGTGACATAAAATTTGACCCCATACCCTAGAAAATTTATAATATCCAATGTTTTGAAGAACAATAATTTTCCACCTACAGTACATATAGGAGTTGACAGACAAACCAGATACTATGATGCTGTGACTACCAAGCACTGGGATTATACTGATGATCAAGGGCGAGTTTCTAAGCAAAATGCCTCTGGTACAAGAAGAGGAAAAAAATAACCTGCATGGCCCACAAGTCCCAGAGGCGAGGAGAAGAGTGCTGTGAAGAAAAAGCCCATGGATAAAGAAGGGCTGTGTTTATCAGTGAGCTGTGATTACCATGCTCAATAACATAACTAGGTTCTTTGTGGCTTCATATTTTCAAAACAAAAATCTTAGCCCCTGGAACACAAGGAATGGAATACTACTTTAACTGAAGTTAATGGAAAATTAGAATTTTCCTTGTAGAATTTAACTTCATGAATCTGGTAGAATGTATCCATAAAATGAGATTTCACCATTTTTATCATTATCTTCATCATCACAGCAGATCATTTGTTTTAGTGCCAATAATAGGCCAGGTCCGACAGACACCACATGTTTTATATGGTTAAATTGCCAATCTCGCAACATAGTTAACAAAATAGTCATCATAGCTAACAATCCATTTTACAGATGAGGACAGCAAGGCACCAGTAGGTGAACTTACTTACTGAAGGTCAAAGGCTAATGAGATAGCAGAGACAATGTGCATTTTTTAAACACAGAAAATAGTTTAGAGTAAAGAACTTAACAAAAAGCACAATTACCTTAGAAGGGAATCAGACCCATTTCTATGTACTAGGTAAATGGATCCAAGCAAGCTGGAGAATCCCATCAGTGAACCAGGAGGCTCCCTGGCCTCTGCACAGGGAACCACGTGAAGGTCAAAGAATAGAGGACACAGTGGGCAATAACGGAAGGCCCCAAAGTCTTTGTGTGTCCAGTGTTTCACAAGTGAGAAGCTTCAGGGCATAACTGCTCATGATCATGACATTAAAGGTTTGGGAAGCAATGGAATAAAGAGCAGAAAGGGAACTTGAGGTATCACAAGTTGGATAGAAAGTTAGGAAGTTTTATGTGCATTCACATTTTAACTAACTGCTTCTTTCATAATCCTCTGGGGTTACTCTCCATTCTACCCCAGACCAAAAGAGAATCAGATGCCCCAGAATCAGATGTACCCAGGAAACAGAGAGCAGTCAGAGCAGGGCTGAAGACTATTTAGGACAGGCAGATAGCAGGAGTCTCTGAATAACCAATCAAAGACAGTGTTGTTGCCGTTGCTGCGTCGCTTCAGTCGTGTCTGACTCTTAGCAACCCCACGGACTGCAGCCTACTAGGCTCTTCCATCCATGGGATTTTCCAGGCAAGAGTACTGGAGTGGGTTGCCATTGCCTTCTCCGAAAGACAGTGTAGGGAAGAATTATTCCCAGAAATGATACCGGAGCAAAAGCTAGCAGAGCAGCACTGATACCTGAAAGGAAGAATTAAGACAGAAAGGGGGCTTTCCCGATAGCTCAATTGGTAAAGAATCCACATGTGATGCGGGAAACCTGGGTTCAATCCCTGGGTTAGGAAGATCCCCTGGAGAAGGGAAAGGCTACCCACTTCAGTACTCTGGCCTAGAGAATTCCATAGACTGTATAGTTCATGCGATCGCAGAGTCAGACACAATTGAACGACTTTCACTTTCACTTTTTCAAGACAGAAAGGGTAACACTGACTACAAAGCTTATAAGCTGGCCCTGAACTCAGAACAGTGTTCCACGTTACTGAGATAAATCAAGCACAAACATGAGAAAAAATCAATTAGGAAAAGAATGTGAGCTGATGCCACTTTGGTCAAGTACGTTTCCAAAGAAACCAGGAGAACTAGAATGGAACCAAGGGTTTTTAGACTGGGTTGCAAGTAATAATACCTGGTGAATTTAACAACAAAATTACAATTAACATATAATTTATATACAAAGTGAAGATGAATCAACTGATATGTAAATTCACTGCCAGTTTTAAAAATCTATGACCCTACCAACAGAAACTTGATATAGCCATACTAACATCAGATAAACGAGACTAAGTCACATTACTAAAGGTAAAAGGGGATGTTTCATAATAATTTAAGGATCAATTGGAAGGAAACTGCTAAATTTATATGTACCCAATACAATTTCAACATATACATTGCCAAAATAGATAATAAACACACACATACATGCACACAAAATCACAATCAGTGGGAGACTTTTAATAGGAAACAAAAAGATCAGTAAAATATAAATCTGAACACTATTAACAAAGTGACCTTATTATATCACATATATACAAAACACTGTACCCCCAAAAGACTAGAAAACACATTCTTTACAAGTACACATGGAATAACAAGTTTCAGAAGTCTGGAATTATTCAGAATTTGCACTCTAATCCCAGTGGAATCAATGACAAAAAGAGATATAGAAAAGACCTGGCTATTTGGAAATTAAGAAATAAAGTTCTGAATAAAACATTAAAAAATAAATGGAATTGGAAAACAGTTTAACTTAAAAATTATTAAAATAACATAAAAATATAGGGTGCAGCTAAAGCAGTGCCCAATGGAACAATTATGGCCTTTACTGCAAATATTAGCAAAAGCTAAAGCTAAAAGAAAAGCTAAAGCTATGACAAACCTAGACAGCCTATTAAAAAGCAGAGACATCACTTTCCTGACAAAGGTCCTTACAGTCAAAGCTATCATTTTTCCAGTATTCATATATGGATATGAGAATTGGACCCATAAAGACAGCTGAGCACCAAAGAATTGATGCTTTTTAATCGTGGTGCTGGAGAAGACTCTTGAGAGTTCTTTGGACTGCAAGGAGATAAAATTAGTCAATTCTAAAGGAAATCAACCCTGAGTATTTATTGGAAGGACTGATGCTGAAGCTGAGACTCCAACACTTTGGCCATCTGATGCAAAGAGCTGACTCACTAGAAAAGACTCTGATAATGGGGAAGATTGAAGGCAAAAGAAGAAGGGGAATGGCAGAGAATGAGATGGTTAGACAGTATCAATGAACATGAATTTGAGAAAACTCCAGGAGACAGTGGAGGATAGAGTAGCCAGGCATGCTGCAGTCCATAGTGTCAGAAAGAGTCAGGCACAACTTAGTGACTGAACAACAACAAAAAGCCAAGAAGGAAGGAAAGAACAGCAAAGACAGAAGAAGGAAATAAAGAGAAAAATAATCAATGAGTTAACAAATACAAATCAAAGTTGGTTATATAAAAAGCTTGATAAAATTACTGATAAGTAAAAAGGAGAAAACATGAATTTCCATATTAAGGAAAGAGAAAAACAATACCATCTTAGATTTCATAGATAAAGAAGATATTGTAAAAACTTGTAGACTTCCAAAACTGACAATTTATAAAATTGAACAAATTTTTACAACAAACTTGTTTAAAGTAAACAAATTCTTTGAAAAGTACAACTTGCCAATACAGACAATAAAAAAATATATACATGGACAACAGTAAGGAGGTTCCTTCAAAAACTAAAAACAGTTACCATATGATCCAGCAATCCCTCTAATGAGCATATATTCAAAAAAGACAAAATCTCTAATTCAAAAAGACCATGTACCCCAATATTCATAGCAGCAATATTTACAATAGACAAGACATGGAAGCAACCTAAATATCCATTGACAGATGAATGGATAAAAAAAAAAAGGACATGGTATACATCTACAATGGAATACTACTCAGCCATAAAAAATGAAAAATTGCCACATGCAGCAATAATGGATGGACCTAGAGATTATCATACCGAGTGAAGTCAGTCAGACAGAGAAAGACAACATATAAAAGACATCACTTACATGTGGAATCTAACAGATAACACAAATGAACTTATATACAAAGCAGAAATAGACTCAGACAGGGAAAACTTACGATTACCAAAGGGGAAAGGGTAAGGGGATGGTTAAATTAGGATTATGGGATAAACAGATATACACCATTTATATATAAAACAGATAAATAAGAATTTACTGTACAGCACAGGGAACTATATTCAATATCTTGTAATAACCTATGGATGTGTGTTCAGTTGCTTCACTCATGTCTGACACTTTGCGACCTCATTAACTGTAGCCTGCCAGGCTCCTCTCATGGGATTCTGCAGGCAAGAATACTGGAGTGGGTTGCCATGCCCTCGTCCAGGGGATCTTCATGATCCAGGGATCCAACCCGTGTCTCTTAAGTCTCCTGCATTGGCAGGCAGGTTCTTTACTGCTAGTGACACCTGGGAAGCCCTGTAATAACCTATAATGGGAAAGAATCTGAAAAGTTTGTGTATAACTGAATCACTTTGCTGCACATGTTAAATTAACACAATATTGTAAATCAACTATACTTCAAGAAAAAATAGAAACTGTACATTAAAAACCAATTTTAAAATTTACTATTTTAAAGCTTTCTTATAGAGAAAATGCCAGGCTCAGATTACTTCATAGAAAATGTCCCTAAGGTTTAAAGAAGAAATAGTGTCAATCTTATAAAACACTTCTGAAAACTAGAAAAGAAACTTTTCCAATCTCATTTTATATGGACAGCATAACATTGATACCAACACTTTAGAAGGACATTACAAGAAAATTATAAAATTTTGCATATGGATACATATCTGTAACTTAAATGAATAAAGCATTAGTAAATCAAATTCAGTGATGTATATAAAGGATGACACACAATCACCAAGTGGGATTTATTCCAGTAATGCAAAAGTGGTTTAAAGTTAAAAAATCAACCAAGGCTCTTCACCAAATGAATAAGGAAGAATAAGGATAAAAATTATATAATCACTACAAATGGATGCAACACAAGCAACTGAGACTGTTCACCACCAGTTCACAATAACTTTTTAGTGAACAAAGTAAACCTGTAACTAAACAAAGCAAGAAAAAACAAAATTTTTTAAAATGGTAACAATTATAATGGCATCATAAAATCATATACTTAGAAACAAGTCTAGCAAAAATGTAGAAGTCTTCTATGTTAAAACCCAAAAAATATTGGGGAAATTTAAAGAGGTATTTTATGAATGGAAAGATTCAAAAATGTAAAGATTTTGATCTTGCTCAAATTAACAAGGTTAGGGTTAGGATTGTGAGGATCTGGGACAATCAGGATTCTCAGATACTGACGATGTGAGTATAAATTTATACAACTGTTTTGGAAAATACTGGCAGTATCTGAACATAAACGTGGCAAAGAATTGAATATAAACATTCATATAGTTTAGTTATTCTACTCTCAGGTATATACATCCAGAAGAAATGAATATTGATATGCAGAATTACCAAAAAACATGTATTAGAACATTCATAGCAGGATTATTCCTAATACCTAAAAATCTGGAAATAACCCAAAAATCTATCACCAGTAGAATGGACAAATACCATGTCCATGCAATGGAATACTAAATGTCAACAAGACTAAACTCATATTTTATAAAACTATATAAGTGGATCTTACAGCACCACATTGAAACAAAAGAGACTAATACCAAAAAAAGTACATACTATATAATTCCAGGTATAATAAGCTCAAAAACAGGCAGTATTAATTGACACTGAAGTCAGGAGATTGGTTACCTCTGGAGAGGGGAAGGGCAGTGAGTGAAAGATACACAAAGGGGCTTTTGGGGCAATAATCTATTTCCTGATGTGTATGAGAGTCCCTTGGACTGCAAGGAGATCCAACCAGTCCATTCTGAAGGAGATCAGCCCTGGGATTTCTTTGGAAGGAACGATGCTAAAGCTGAAACTCCAGTACTTTGGCCACCTTATGTGAAGAGTTGACTCATTGGAAAAGACTCTGATGCTGGGAGGGATTGGGGGCAGGAGGAGAAGGGGACGACAGAGGATGAGATGGCTGGATGGCATCACTGACTCGATGGACGTGAGTCTGAGTGAACTCCGGGAGTTGGTGATGGACAGGGAGGCCTGGCGTGCTGTGATTCATGGGGTCGCAAAGAATCGGACATGACTGAGCGACTGATCTGATCTGATGCTGGCTGTAATTATTTGTACACGTTTCTGTGTGATATACTTTTAAAACTTCATATAAAAATGGAAGGAACTTTTTGCTTCAAAAACTGATTTTTTTCAAACTGAAATACCTACTGGTTTCCTTCGCACAAGACATCTCTACAGATAAACAAATGCAGATCACTAAAAAGCTGTTTAGAACAAGTTTCCTTAGAAATTTAAGAACAAATCCTCAGGCACATAAAAGAAATGCAGGATTCCCAAAAGATGGGGAAGCCAGGTTATCCCACCAACAGAACAGGCAACTCAATGACCACCAGTTACTCAAAATCTCTAAGACCTACAGAGGGGGTGAAGTGGACCATGGGCTTCAGTGTGCCAACAGTGTGACAAGTCTTTGAAAAACTGTTACCTCCATCTCAGGCTGTGATAATACAGGTTCTGTATCCAGAACAGAGTAGGTAATAAACTCATCCTATCCTAAAGTGGTTCCCCCATATTTAGAGAAATTTTTCAAAATTTCTTGAGATAATTGTTAGCAAACTGGAGAGCACCTACATAGGTCATGAAGGTAAGACAAGACTATCATAACACATAATTTAGGTTTGTTTAAACAAAGGGAAAATTTCACTGTCTCAAACGATCTGATCTGATCTGAGCTCTCAAAGATATTCAATAAGGAAAAAAGTCTCTTATGGTTAAAATTATCCTTGAAAATCTTTCAGGGAGATAACATGTTGGAGACAACCCTATTTCCTTTCAATAAGACAAACACTACTTCTTTTTTTTTTTTTTTTTTTAATCCAGGGCTAAAGCATATTATTGTCTTTTCAGTTAAGCACCAAAGTATTTGGATTAAGTTGGAGACCATGTTCTGTAAGAATGCTTATCTTGAGTATTTAGAGTCACACTCAGACCAGAGATAGACTCACTACTGTAAGCACATGGGAAATAAGACAGAGATAGTAGCTCTTTCATCTCATGCCTCCTCTGGGATATGTGCTCATTGCTCATACAAGTAATGCTCATGCATTACTCAATTTCTTATCCCCCTCTTCTTCTTTGGTTGAGCTTTTACAAAGTGAATTTATGAAATCTAAACAACCTTATGAGACTCTCAAATTAAAAGGCTGTTACATACAAGAAAGGTTTGACTTGTTCTGTACTGCTCCAAAGTTACACAAACAACGGAGATGTGGATTAAAGCTCAGCATAAGACTTTCTACAAAGAGCTATCTAAGAGCAGAGTGCTAGAGTAAAGAGCCAGAGGTTATGGCGGTTACTTGCAGAATGCTTTACATCTTTTTCGTTCATTCACAAACATAAAGATGCACACACAATTGATAGTATCCATCAAAGACAATCTTTGGAGTGATTGTAAAAGACGTCAGCATCACAGCAGCAAGAAATTCTGGATTTAATTGCCTGTAGCAAATAAAGCTCGAGTTGTATGAATATGCATTCCCAAATTCTTATTAAAATTTCGAGTAGAGTATGATGAAACAGTAAGTTCTCCATTCCCATAGAGAGTCAAGCAAAGGTTAGATAGCCATATCTTAAGGAAGCTACAGGATAAGAAAGAGAAATTGTGTGATCTTGAAAACCCTATCTCTTAAACCTACAGCCTCTAGAAACTCAAAAGCCGTTAAGGCTCTGAAATATACATCTAGAGAAACTCCTTGAAAGAAGAAATTTCTGCTGTATCATAAGAATGCTTTCAGCAGTTCGGTATAATTTCATGGTGACTGTGCAATCTCCAAGCAGAAAGTCCATGAGCCAAACACCTTGAATATTCCAATGCATCAGTTATTCTAGTGTCTTGCTGTGCAACTAAAATTTCACTAATTTATAAACAAATTTAAGGAAACGGGCTTCCATCGCCAAAGTAAAAGAATTGTTTTGGTAGACGGAAAAAAAAAAAAAAACGGAGAATTGTGTATTACAGTCTGATGCAGCACTTGCAGATATGGAAGGGCCAACTGTATCACACCAATTAATACAAGGAACTTGATCATTAATGGATTTGATACACAAAGATCAAGGTGCAAGGAAGGTACTTGTTGGCTTGTGATATCCAGTCCTTAAGAAATCAGTCTCAATACAAGAGCACCACAATTCCAACAGAAATTTTCAATTTTATTTTATAATTCAAGTATTGATAATATTACGCATTCTTCTTTGCAAGCAGAAAAAAAAATATTTAAACATGAAGGCATAAACTTCATTTGCTAGTTCATGAATCAATAAAATATAAAATATAAAATGACACTTCATGTCATTTTTCATTCAGTTTTTGGAAATAACCATAATCTCATCAGTTTTCTTTATATAAAGGACTTTAAAGGCTCATTTTTCATCTTGAGATTAACCTAAACTCATGAGGAAAAAAGCTCCAGATATCTAGATTTTTTTTTTTTAATAAAAGACAGGTTTTAATTATTCTCAAATCTTCTGCCTACATCATTACAGCACACTCTCTTTAAAAGAATATGGAAATTTCCTTTTCCTATGAATTTGTGCATGGGTGCTAAGTCGCTTCAGTCATGTCTGACTCTTTGAGATCCCTCGGTCGGTAGCTCTCTAGGCTCCTCTGTCCATGGGATTCTCCAGGCAAGAATACTGGAGTGGGTTGCCATGCCCTCCTCCTGGGGATCTTCCCGACCCAGGGATCAAACTCACATCTGTTACATCTCCTGTAATTCATGCTGTAATTAATGCTGTAATTCATGGGATTGCAAAGAGTTGGACACGACTGACCAACTGAACTGAACTGAATCATAAAACAAAAAGTTTTATCATGAAAATCAAATTTTAAGTCTGAAATTAACAAAAACTACACCTTTAATTGAAATATCTATTTTGAAAGATTGCCAGTATGAAAGACTTTTAAACGTTAAACCATTATAATTCAACAACACTGAAATACAATGTTTCAAAATAACTTTAAAAGGCTATTTTTTTTCAAATCCTGTTTTCCATTAATTGTTTTCAAATGAAGATTTATAGTCCAAAGACCCTGTATGCCAAGGTTTTAGAAGCTTGTGTGGTCCACAGGAATGCAAAGCCACAGCCAAAGAATGGAAGTGGCCAGTTCTCCAAAGAGAAGGACAAGCCATAATTTTTTTTACGGAATGTATTTACTGTTGTTTAGTTGCTATTATAAAACCCTAAAAAGTATTCTTCTACAAAATGAATTTTAATAAGAATTTGAGAATGCAAATTCATACAACTCAAGCTTTACTTAACACAACAAATTAAATCCAAACTTTCTTTGCTGCTATGATGCTGGCATCTTTTACAATAACTCCAAAGAATAACACTGACAGATACTGCCAATTGTGTGGGCATCTTGATATATATGAATGAATGACAGGTTTAAAGAATTCTACAGGTAACCTCCATATCCTCTAGCCCTTTAACACAAAGTTTTATGCCCCATCATTGAAGAAATTAAGACATAGAGAAAAAGAATTTTAATTTAGAGGAGGTACTTGTGGCTGCTGCTGCTGCTGCTAAGTCGCTTCAGTCATGTCCGAAACTGTGCGACCCCATAGACGGTAGCCCACCAGGCTCTGCCGTCCCTGGGATTCTCCAGGCAAGAACACTGGAGTGGGTTGCCATTTCCTTCTCCAATGCATGAAAGTGGAAAGTGAAAGTGAAGTCACTCAGTCATATCCGACTCCTAGCGACCCCATGGACTGCAGCCTACCAGGCTCCTCCATCCATGGGATTTTCCAGGCAAGAGTACTGGAGTGGGGTGCCATTGCCTTCTCCGGTACTTGAGGCAGTGTTTTTAAAAATAAGTTAACTCTAAGATAAACACAAAGACCTCATCAACTTTATTCCCAATCACTTGTAATTTTTTTTTTTTTTTCAGCATGGCAGTAATAGGAGTGGTACAGAATTATCCTGTCTGATTTTCAAAAGAATTGGGTCACTACTGCCCACTCCTGTTCGCTTGTTTCTCCAACAGGGTCATTCCTCCAGAACGCTGCAGATGGATCACAAACACAACCAAAAAAAAAAAAAGATGAAACATAGAAAGGAAGTAAGAAAAGCTAAGACGAAGGATCCCATACTCATAAATAACCTTCTTGAATATCAATCTAGCACTGATTCTCTGCCCCACTGCCAATATGAGGCACAAAGAGTTTATCTCATTATTTGTTAATTTTTATTACTTGGTCTCCTCCAACTGGGCTTCCCTGGTGGCTCAATGATAAAGAATCCGCCTGCCAATGTAGGAGATGTGGGTTCAATCCCTGGGTTGGAAAGATTCCCTGGAGAAGAAAATTAACAACTCAGTCCAGTATTCTTACCTGGGAAATCCCATAAACAGAGGAGGCTGGTGGGCTACAGTCCTTGGGTCCCAAAGGAGTAGGGCAGGACTTAGAGACTAAAGCAACAACTCCTCCTCCTCCAACTAGAACATAATAAGCGCCATGTTACAGAAACCTCACTAATCTTCTTCATCTCCATATCCAACTATTTATGGTATCTCTTGGGTGTTCATTGGAAGGACTGATGTTGAAGCTGAAACTCCAATATTTTGGCCACCTGATTAGAAGAGCTGACTCATTGGAAAAGACCCTGATGTTGGGAAAGATTGAAGGCAGAAGGAGAAGGGGACAACAGAGGATGAGATGGTTAGATGGTATCACCGACTCAATAGACATGAGTTTGGGTAAACTCTGGGAGTTGGTGATGGCCAGGGAGGCCTGGCATGCTGCGGTTCATGGGGTCACAAAGAGTCGGACACAACTGAGCAACTGAACTGAACTGACCTAAACTGTGATTTTGTCTTAGGAGTAAAGGCTAGGAGAAACAGGAGTAAGAAGGAAGAGGATACAAAGACTTCCTGTTGATAAAGAGAATAATTTCATTTAGACTAAGTGCTCAGTCACTTCAGTCATGTCCAACTCTCTGCAACCCTATGAACCGTAGCCCACCAGGCTCCTCCGTCCATGGGATTCTCCAGGCAAGAATACTGGAAAGAGTTGCCACTTACTTCTCCAAGGGGCTCTTCCAGACCCAGGGGTTGAACGAACATCTCTTGTGTCTCCTGCATCGGCAGGCAAGTTCTTTACCACTAGCACCACCTGGGGTTTAATCATGGGACCTAGGTCTTGATAAGGCCAATGGCAGCCTGAATAGAAACACTCTGGATTGTTATGTCAATATAGTATACTAACGCATATATATGGGATTTAGAAAGATGGTAACAATAACCCTGTATACGAGACAGCAAAAGAGACACTGATGTATAGAACAGTCTTTTGGATTCTGTGGGAGAGGGAGAGGGTGGGATGATTTGGGAGAATGGCATTGAAACATGTATAATATCATATATGAAACGAGTTGCCAGTCCAGGTTAGATGCACGATACTGGATGCTTGGGGCTGGTGCACTGGGACGACCCAGAGGGCTGGTATGGGGAGGGAGGAGGGAGGAAGGTTCAGGATGGGGAACACATGTATACCTGTGGCGGATTCATTTTGATATATGGCAAAACCAATACAATATTGTAAAGTTAAAAAATAAAATAAAACTCATGTAATACAAAACTAAAAAAAAATTGACATTTCAAATAAATGTAATTGTACAATGAAAAAAAAAAAGCAATCATTTACACAGCATCTGTTAACGAATTATAGGAGAAAAACCCTGCAACTTTGGGAAGAGTAAAGCTTATATTCACTGAAGAGAGCAGACAGACAGTATTTAAAAACATAATATATAAGTAAATTAAATGGAATATTAGAAGTGATTAAGAGGTATAGGAGAGAAAAGCAGAGTAGGATGAGGAGGATTAGGAAGTCCATAGGGCTTATATTTTTGAATAGGCGGTCAGTTCATGCCTTACTGGAATGGTGCTATTTGAGCAAAGATTTGAGGAGACAAGTCAGGGGCAGTTTGGAGAAAGGAATCAGGTCTCCCAACAAAGGGTTTTGCCCTTGAAAGTTAAAGGCGTTCAGACTCTTTGTGACCCCATGGCCTATACAGTCCTTGGAATTCTCTAGGCCAGAATGCTGGAATGGGTAGCCTTTCACTTCTCCAGGGGATCTTCCCAACCCAGGGATCGAACCCAGGTCTCCCACTTTGAAGGCGGATTCTTTACCAGCTGAGACACGGGTAAGTCTATTGCAGTCCTTTGTAAAAAGAAGTTAAGCTCAGAAAGGGGCTTCTTATAGGAGCTAGAAAACTCCTCGTCAGGTCAACAAAGCATGGCAGAACCGAGAAGATACCAAATGGTAGTGACCACCTGTCCGGCCTGCCCAAGAAAGCCTTTCCATATATCAAGCAAAATTTTACTCTAACTCAACAACATTAATTACAATTCTACTCCCTTTATGTCCTCATTAAACATGTGTAAGACTACTTTTTCTTTTAAATGAAAATATTTCCATAGAGGTGAAGGAAGGGATCCTTATTCTATTTGCATCTGAGATGTTCCCTTCCAAACTGCTGAGGTAGGAAGGCATACCAAGTGTGACTGTGTGTGAGCCACATAAAGATAATCAATCCTACACTCACCCCTCAAATGAAGCTATTTCCTGGGAAATGTGCGAGGTTTCAAGTCACTAAGACTAGGTTGAAATCCAAACTCTGTACCACTTACATAAAAAGGACATACCCTCAACTCTCACTGGAATGTGAGAAGTTCATTGCATATTCACAAACATGCATTTACAATGGCATATCAACCTATAAGTATTTTCTTTGTTAGCATCATATTCTTAAATTCTACAAAAGGCAGGGTCATCTCTAACTTACATACTACTATAATCCCAGCATCTGGCAGTTTTCTCCTTACAACAGATGTACAAAAAATCAGTGACTGTTATTCATTACTGGCCTGTGTAATTCTCCAACGCTGGGAGTTTAGGAGACAGACACCCCTGGGCTTGAAAAAGAATCTTATTTGAAAATGAAGTCAAATCAAGCAAAAATTTCACAAATAGAAGTTTCAAAATGCTAGGCAAGTTTTTTAATAAGCCAAAACTTGGCCAGAAAGAAACATTTTCCCAAGTTTTCTCGATTTTTCTGAGCAAAATGTAGTCTATAGACCAATGTGGTCCATGAGCTCTTTTTTCTGTAACAAAGTTAGGACAGAAATTGAGAGGAAGCATTTTAAAAATTTCTACCTCATGTTTTTTTATTGCTGCAATATTCAAGCACATGATTTTGTATTTTATAAAAGCATCAATTTGCTACAAAGGAAACAGTCTGGTTGTCCACCACAGTCTGAGAAATCCTGTATCTACTGGCCATCTCCCCCCTAACCCAGTGTCTTAGGGCATCATAATTAAGTGACAGTTCATTGACATTAACAAAAATGCTGACATATGAAAAGTAGGCCTCTACAGACAAGAACAACCTCCACTTAAATATTATTTATCTAGGAACATGCAGGCCGAACTCTAAAAACAATTAGCAATTTATTAAAAATTTTCAGAAGTCAATCTGCTAATAAATAGGGTTCGACTTCCTTTGTTCTCAATACCTTACCAATATTTCATGAGAGTAAATGAGAATGTAGTCAGCAACAATAAAAACTACCTAGCTTTGTCTAAAATTATGGTATCATTGTTATACTATCAGGTTATAAGATAGTGGAGGGAAAAACCCTAAGGAGAAATGCCAAATGGGTAGCAGACAAATAACACCAAAAAACAAGGTGGACTCAGAATTTGCCTTATAAAAACAGATGGCAAGAATGACAGAAAAATTAAATGTTAGGGGAATGTTTTCTGAGAGTTATATCACAGTATCAATTTTATACATTCATATATATATATATACACACACACACACATATATATATGTATATAAATTGATGTGTGTGTGTGTATGTGTGTGTGTGTGTATATATTCACTTGGGCTTCCCAGGTAGTACTAGTGATAAAGAACCTGGCTGCCAATGCAGGAGACATAAGAGATGTTGGTTTGATCCCTGGGTCAGGAAGATCCCCTGGAGGAGGGCATGGCAACCTCTCCGGTATTCTTGCCTGGAGAATCTCTATGGACAGAGGAGCCTAGCAGGCTGCCATCTGTGGGGTTGCAAAGAGTCGGACATGACTGAAGCAACTGAACATACACACACTCATTCACTTAGACATACCTATTAGTACAATATCACACTAATGCTGAGACAACTATGTCTATACTTTGCCCAAGAAAAAAATTCAATCCATTTTTTTAACATTGCAGATATAGAAATATTTTAATTGAAAGGAAATTATTAGCTGACACATACCTATGGTTATAATGGGTAAATCTAATCCCATCCCATCTTCCCTAGAAATCAACCTCAAATAAGAAAATTTTTAAAACAGTACAATAAACTGTTTCATGAAACCAGTAAAGAATCTGCAGTTCAAAGGACAATATAAAAAATAGAAACAGTTGGATAAAGAAATAATGACTTCTTGGAAAAGGAAGGTCAAACCCCAGTGCCTTTAGATGGGGGCAGCTCACATGAAAAACAAATCAGTCCACTTGGGACACAGTCTGGAGCCACCAGGGTCCATGAAAATTCAAAGAAGGTGAGGGCTGAAAATGGTGAATAAAAATGGTCTGAAACATTTTTAAACAATGGTTAAACACCTATGTGTTGGACAGCAAGGGGATCAAACCAGTCAATCTTAAGGGAAATCAACCCAAACACTTGTTGAAAGGACTGATGCTGAAGCTGAAACTCCAGTATTTTGGTCATCTGATGCAAACAGTTGACTCATTGGGAAAGTCCCTGATGCTGGGAAAGATTGAGGGTGGAAGAAAAGGGCGTCAGAGGATGAGAAGGATGAATGGCACCACCGATGCAATGGACATGAATTCAGGCAAACTTCCAGAGGTGGTGAGGGACAGAGAGGCCTGGCATGCTGCAGTCCATGAGGTCGCGAAGAGCTGGACATGACTGGGCGACTGAAAAACAACAACAAACACCCACGTGCCCTCAACACCTCCTCTGTTAAGAGACAATAAATATACACTCTAGTGCCACTGAACACCCAGAGTAGGGTTCAGATGCCAAGACACCAGGCGCAGAGAAGGGCTGAACACAAAGGGCTACAGGCTGCAAATGGGGCTGAGTGACGCACGCTATGCCTTCCAACCGTACTACCCCGTCCAACCACCCACAAAGTTAGCAGCTATCCTTACAACCTCCCCCCCAACCACTCCTCATAGGCAAATGGGGCTGAGTGATGCACGCTATGCATTCCAACCGTACCACCCCGTCCAACCACCCACAAAGCTAGCAGCGATCCTTACAACCTCCCCCCAACCACTCCTCATAGGCTATTAGAGCAAAGGGCGCCACCAAAACGAGGACCCAGGAAATAGAGGACCTGATACAGAAGAGATGGGAAGAGGATTCCCAAAAACAAAGTGACAGCGATTAATAAGATGGTCACACTGGAGTCCAGAGAGCAGCCACGCCCCCCCCCTCCCCCCGCCCCGATTGAATCAACACAACAAAGGAATCCAGGAGTGAAGATAAACAAATAACCCCAGAATCCAGAGGTTATGACAGTTTTAACTCCATAAAAAATGGTTCTAACAAAAACTTTACACAACTGTTAGAAGGAGAAAAAAGAAAGCATGAGATTCAAAGACAACTAAGCAAATAAAATACATTAACTCCAAGAAAATTAAAAATTGCGGTAAGACAGGAAGCAACCACTGTAACTGGCCCAAGTGAACAGTATCTATGTGGTCACAGTGGTAAAAATGCTGCATATAAATGTAACACGAACGTCCAACAACAATTTTGGAAGATGAAAGGGGAGAAAACATGAAGAACCCACGAGAAAGTTATTATTTTTCTACTACCTGAATGGGATATAAATAGATAATTTATGAAGAGACAGTGGTAAGTTCATATTTAGAGACAAAAGTACACTGCAATCCCCTGATTCATAAACTTAGCATTATTGAGATAAATACCCAAAAAGGGCAGCTAAGGCATTTAGCGTGGTTGCTTCTTGGAAGCAGTAAGGTGGGCGGACGTCAACAGACCACTGCTTTTCATTAAGGGCCTTTTCTTGAGAGTTCCTTGGCCAGCAAGAGATCAAACCAGTCAGTCCTCAAGGAACTCAAACCCTGAATGTTCATTGGAAGGACTGATGGTGAAGCTCAATACCTTGGCCCCCTGATGCAAAGAGCTGGCTCACTGGAAAAGACTCTGATGTTGGGAAAGACTGAGAGCAGGAGGAGAAGGGGGCGACAGAGGATAAGATGGTTGGACAGCATCATAGACTCAGTGAACATGAGTTTGAGCAAACGCCGGGAGACAATGGACAGGGAAGCCTGGCAAGCTGAAGTTCATGGGGCCGCAATGAGTCGGATATGACTTAGTGACTGAACAGCAGCAACAACGCTGCTGCTGCTGCTGCTGCTAAGTCGCTTAAGTCGTGTCCAACTCTGTGTGACCCCATAGACGGCAGCCCACCAGGCTCCTCCGTCCCTGAGATTCTCCAGGCAAGAACACTGGAGTGGGTTGCCATTTCCTTCTCCAATGCGTGAAAGTGAAAAGTGAAAGTGAAGTCACTCAGTCGTGTCCAACTCTTCGGACCCCATGGACTGCAGCCCACCAGGCTCCTCCGCCCGTGGGATTTTCCAGGCAAGAGTACTGGAGTGGGGTGACATTGCCTTCTCCGAACAACAACACTATTTGACTCTAAAGTAGAAACTGGTAAGTGACAAGCACCTGGCCAGACATACCTGTCACCTATTTTAGCAAATGAATGTTTGGTGGGACACAGCCAGGCTCATTTGTGTCCGTTTGTGCTACTTTCACAGGGTAACAGCAGAGTTGAAGAGCTGCAACTGAGATCACACAGCTTTCGAAGGTTAACATATTTACTACCTGGCCCTTGCAAAAAAAAACTTTTACCAACTCCCACTATAAGCCATGTGTAAGAATCACTTTGATTTTAAAAATTTTTGGTAGAGAGGATAGCCCAATTGTGTTCTCCAGGTCTTCTAGACATCTGTTTCAGTCTATTTGAATGTAATCTCTTCTCTAAAGAATAAGCATTTTAACAGTCTCAACTTTTTGACTTTCTGATATCATTGATGGCAACTGAGTATATTTAGAGCCCCTCAAATTTTCCCATCCTTCTCTCACATAATGTAGTTATTCAAATATGCTTATTTCCTCTGTTGGTTACTTTTGCCTTTAATGAATAACAAATTTCTATTTCCAATTCCATCATCTAAAGACAGCATCTCTTCACTCCTCAGAATAAAAGATGACATCATAATTCTTACTCCCTCTCCTTCTGCCTTTTCAATTTCCATTTTTGTCAGTTTTACCTTTACTTTTACATTATCAAAGTTGAAAACATTTACATTCTCTTCCGTAATGACAACCATACTTTGTCTGTAACTTGATTCCAAAAACTGAAAGCTAAAAGACTATATTGACATTTATGGCAACCAAGGAAATTATGTTCTCTGACAAATCAAATAGGAAATGACTATTTGTCATTCTTTACAGCGCCTTTGCCATAACCTCTAAGCCATTCAAACAAGAATGTTCAAGTATATTCTCCTTCATACAGTCTACCCTTTGCCCAAAATTATGCTGCGTTACTTTGATATGCAAGCTATAAAAGTTGACCTCAATAACAATATATAATAATTTATCCCAAATATGATTTTTATTCTCTATATGGTATATATACTTATTATACTATATATTTATATGGCCACAAACATGTAAGTGGATATAGTCACATTCAATAGCAAAGCATGTCCAATTTTGTACAGGTAAGATATGAGAATGAGCACAATTGCCTTTGATGACAAAGTTTTTAAAAGGCTAATTTTTTCTAGGAAAATTATAAATGCCTGGTATGCAGAACATGCAAAGCAAGCCCTTCACATAACTAAACAGCAAGAAAGAAGGGTACTATTATTTCCCTATTATGCCTACAACAAATTTCCACAAACTCAATGGCTTAAAACAACAAATTTATCTTAAACAGTTCTTCAGGTCTGATCTCTGATGCACATCTCACTGGGCTAAAATCAAGGTGTCAGCAGAGTCAAATTCTTACCTGAAAACTCTAGGGAAGAATCCTTTCCCTTGGCCCTTGCTAGCTTCTAGAATCTTCCCACATTCTTCGGCAGAAAGCCTCCTACCTTCTGCAAAGCCAAGAATGGCCAGTCCAGTCTGACTACCTCTTCTGCATTTTCTGTTCCACATAAAAGGATCCTTGTGACTACACTCGGCCTCCAGGATAGTCTCCCTATCTTAAAAGGTTTGCTTGCTTGTTTGGGTCAGTCACTGAGTTGTGTCCCCCTCTGTGACCCCATGAACTGTATCCCGCCAGGCTCCTGTCATGGGATCCTCCAGGCAAGAATACTATAGTGGGTTGTCATTTCCTTCTTCGGGAGATCTTCCTAACCCAGGGATAGAACCCAGGTCTCCCAAATTGAAGACAGATTCTTTACTACCTGAGCCACCAGGGAAGCCCATCTTAAAAGGTAAGCAATCTTAATTCTATATGCTACCTCAATCGTCATTTGGCAAATAGCATATACACAGGTTCTGAAGACTAGGAAGCAGACATCTTCAGGAGCCCACTGTTTTACCTACCATAGGGGTCAAGTATAGCACAGTGTCTTTTTTTTAAGTCTTAATAGTTCTAACAATTATTTCAAATTAAATAGAAATAAAACTCAGTGTATTTGAAGACCTATATCAGAGATGTGTTAGGAATGAAAGGGGTTGTAAATTAGGATAATGAAACAATTGAAAGGTGTATCTTCAGTCTTAACTTAGAAGACCAGCCTTCATGAAATGTCAAGTCACATTCAACTTTTGGCCTGAAATTCCAGAGACTTTTACCCAGGAAGGAGCATTAGTTTTGAAATAGTTCAAGATACAACCAAGATGTAAAATACAGGGAAAACTTAGGATTGAACATAGAATTAACCATTCAGAAGAGATGCCTACTAATTAAAATCAATCAGATGTCACCAGCTGATTACATCAGCCTGCCTATTTGACCTTCAGCCACACTTACCAATGGAAAAGTATTGCTAACCAAATTTCCTCTCCTCTGTTTATTCTGTCCTTTTGCATTAGGGTAAGATAGCCTCCATAGTGAATAACATGTCATAGGCTTGGAAAAGGCTTCTTATTTATTTACACCTCATTCCAAAATGAACTTGGAGGTTTATCATCAAATCTTTTTTCCTATGCAAGAATACTCAAAATTTTGACTCTTTATAACTACCTCATTAATCATTCTTTTTATCATAGTTCTCTGGAATGTTTATAAGTCTTTCACATACTAAAAGACAAACTGCAAAACATAAAAGGTACAGCATAAGACACAGTAGGAATATAAAAGGAACATGCTCTTTCTACTACAAAAGCAATGATTTTTCGTTATCTGTGATTCCCCAGGGGCTGCCAAAAAAACAAAAGCCACTAAAATTCAAGACTATATGTGAGTCCATTATAAGATCTGGAACAAAGATGAAAAAATGGATGAAGGAGAAGAAAATGAAAAAAGCAAAGAAAGTGAAAAAAACAACACGTGCTGAATTTAAGATTAATCGGGGTGATCCAGGTTAAGACATCTAATAGGTAGACTAACATGAGAATGGAACTCAGGAGAGAGGTCAAGTGGTCAGGACTAGGACATACATGTCTGTAAATCAAAAGTACAGAGGTAGTACTTGGAGTCAAGGAAAACAGGAAATACTTGGAGAAGTATAGAAAAAATTTATGGAATGCCTCAGAAGCAGTGCTTACAGGAAAATTTATGGACTTGAATGCATGTAATACAAAAGAAGAAAAATAAATTTTATTTGTTAAAATCAATAGCAAATTAAATCCAAAGCAATCAGGGGAAAAAACTAGAGCAGAAATCAATAAAGTTGACAATAAGGAATCAATAGGGTAAAACTATATAAAACCAAGCGGGTTCCTTAAAAAGGAAATTGAGAACTCTCTAGCCATGCTCGCTAAGAAAAAAGAGGACTCAATGATGAATACCAGAAATAAAAGAGGGGACATCATTACAGCTCCCTCGGACATTACGGATAAACAACTCTACACTCATAAATTTAATAACCTAGATGAAATGGAGCAATTCCTTGGAAGACAATTTGTCAAACCAAACATACAAGAAAAGATAATCTGAATAGGCCTAATATCTATTACATGAGTTAAATCAATAGTTAATAACCTTCTAAAACAGAAAGCACCAGGCTCAGATAGTTTCACTGGTTAATTTTACCAAACATTTAAGGAAGAAATTATACAAATTCTCCACAATTTACTAAAGTATAGTTGACTTACAATGTTTTAGGGGTACAGCAAGCTGACTCAGTTATACATATACACATATATCATTTTTCAGATTATTTTCTATTACAGCTTATTACAAGGTATTGACTATAATTCCCTGTGCTATACAGTAAACCTTTGTTGCTTTCAGTTCAGTTGCTCAGTCGTGTCTGACTCTTTGCAACTCCATGAACCATAGCACACCAGGCCTCTCTGTCCATCATTGCATATCTATTTTTTTTGCTTTTTTTCCTCCAAAGCTTGAGATGTGTTTTTAATGAGCAGCCATGTTTAAAAACTTTACTTTTATTTAGTTTGTTTCACTTTTTGTATTTCATATTCAGTTCTATATCATTAGTTTTCCAATTTCTCCATCCTTTTTTTGATGTTCTTTCTCAAGCCTTTATCAAGCATAGTAGAAAATTCTTTGTATAGATACATATATAGGATGTATAATATTAATATAATATACATACTTTAAAAAACTTATGAATTTTTGTCTACCTAAAAATGCTATGACATTTTGACTCCACTTGTATGATTTAGTATGAGTAGAATGCTAGATTTCTCCATAATCTTTGTCAGAGAATAGAAGCAGAGATATTCCTTGTTCATAGATAAGCTGATGCAATATTGTCAAGATTTTGGTTCTTGCCAAATCGATCTACAGATAAGATGCAATCTATACCAATCAAAATCCTAGCAAGTTATTTTAGGGATATTGACAAACTATTCTAAAGTTTATCTGTGCAAGTGTGAAAATGAAAGTTGCTCAGTCGTGTCTGACTCTTTGCGACCCCATGGACTACAGAGTCCATGGAAATCTCTAGGCCAGAATACTGGAGTGGTAGGCTTTCCCTTCTCCAGGGGATTTTCCCAACCCAGAGATCGAACCCAGGTCTCCACATTACAGGCTGATTCTTTACCAGCTGAGCCACAAGGGAAGCCCAAGAATACTGGAGTGGGTAGGGTAGCCTATCCCTTCTCCAGTGGATCTTCCTGACCCAGGAATCAAACCAGGGTCTCCTGCATTACAGGCGGGTTCTTTACCAACTAAGCTATCAAGAAGGCAAAATACCCAGAATAGTCAACATAATATTGAAAGAGAAGAATGAAGGTAGAGGACCGACATTAGATAGTATGGTATGGACAAAAGAACAGAAAAATAGATCAATGGTGTAGAATAGAGAAAATAGATCCACATAACTACAGTGAACTGATCTTGGACAAAGGAACAATGGCAATGAAATGGAGCAAAAACAGTTTTTTCAATAAATGATGCTAGGACAATGCAGGTCAAGAAGCAACAGTTAGAACCGGACATTGGAAAAGGAGTACGTCAAGGCTGTATATTGTCACCCTACTTATTCAACTTCTATGCTGAGTACATCATGAGAAACGCTGGGCTGGAAGAAGCACAAGCTGGAATCAAGATTGCCAGGAGAAATATCAATAACCTCTGATATGCAGATAACACCACCCTAATGACAGAAAGTGAAGAGGGACCAAAGAGGCTCTTGATGAAGATGAAAGAGGAGAGTGAAAAAGCTGGCTTAAAACTCAACATTCAAAAAACTAAGATCATGGCATCTGGTGCCATCACTTCATGCCAAACAGATGGGGAAAAAATGGAAACAGTGACAAGACCACAGACCTAAATGTAAGATGCAAAACTACAAAATTCCTGCAAGATAACACAGAGGAGAAAAACTAGATGACCTTGGGTATGTTGTTGATTTTTTAAATACAACACCTAGGTAAGAGTCACAAGAAAAATAATAAACTTAATTAAAAAATTTCCAGTTCTCTTGGCATTATCTTTTTTTGAGCAGAAGACAAGTCATAGATTAGGAGAAAATAGCTGTAGAAGATACATCTGATAAAGGAATTATGGAAAATACACAAAGAACTCAAATTCAACAATAAGGTAACAAAAACCTGATTTAAAAAAAAAAAAAAATGGGTTAAACACCATAACAGATACCTCACCAAAGAAGATATACATATCAAAGAAGATATTCATATGGCCCAAAAGAATATGAAAAGATGCACTATATATCAGGAAAATGCAAATTGAAACAAAATAGTATTAAATACCTATGAGAACGGCCCAAATCCAGAACACTGACAACACCAAATCCAGATGATGATGTGCAGCAAAAAACACTCTTATTGTTGATGCAATGCATGATGCAGTGCAAAGATAGTTTGGTGATTTCTTACCAAATTAAACATACTTTTATTATCTAACCCAGCAATCATGCTCCTTGGTATTAACCTGAATGAGTTTAAAACACATGAAAACCTGTATACAGATGTTTATGGCAGCTTCATTTGTAAGTGCCAAAACTTGGAAGCCACCAAGACACCCTTCAGTAGGTAAATGGACAAGTACCTCAGACAACAGACTACTACTTAGCACTAAAAAGCTATTAAGCAATAACAAGACATGGAGGAAAGTTAAATGTATATGGTGGACCTTTGAACAACATGGGTGTGAACTGCAAGTGTCCAGTGATATGCATGTGAAAGTCGTTCATTCATGTCCAACTCTTTGCGACCCCATGGATTATACAGTCCATGGAATTCTCCAGGCCAGAATACTGAGTGGGTAGCCTTTCCCTTCTCCAGGGAATATTCCCAACCCAGGGATGGAACTCAGGTCTCCCACATTGCAGGCGGATTCTCTACCCCCTGAGCCACAAGGGAAGCCCTTGTGAAACTGATATGCATGTTTTTTTCAATAGTAAATGTGATTCACAGTTGATTGGATTCATGGACATGTATAAAGAAGGCTAGCTATAGATTACACACAGACTTTCAACTCTAAAACTTGGTATGAAATATGTCCATCTATATACCCAGCTCAGTTCAGTCACTCAGTCGTGCCCGACTCTTTGCAACCCCCTGAACCACAGCATGCCAGGCCTCCCTGTCCGTCACCAACTCCTGGAGTTTACCCAAACTCATGTCCATTGAGTCAGGGATCAGATCAGATTAGTCACTCAGTCGTGTCCGACTCTTTGCGACCCCATGAATTGCATCACGCCAGGCCTCCCTGTCCATCACCAACTCCCGGAGTTCACTGAGACTCACATCCATCGAGTCAGTGATGCCATCCAGCCATCTCATCCTCTGTTGTCCCCTTCTCCTCTTGCCCCCAATCCCTCCCAGCATCAGAGTCTTTTCCAATGAGTCAACTCTTCGCATGAGGTGGCCAAAGTACCGGAGCTTCAGCTTTAGCATCATTCCTTCCAAAGAAATCCCAGAGCTGATCTCCTTCAGAATGGACTGGTTGGATCTCCTTGCAGTCCAAAGGACTCTCAAGAGTCTTCTCCAACACCACAGTTCAAAAGCATCAATTCTTCGGCACTCAGCCTTCTTCACAGTCCAACTCTCACATCCATACATGACCAGAGGAAAAACCATAGCCTTGACTAGATGAACCTTTGTTGGCAAAGTAATGTCTCTGCTTTTGAATATGCTATCTAGGTTGGTCATAACTTTGCTTCCAAGGAGTAAGCGTCTTTTAATTTCATGGCTGCAGTCACCATCTGTAGTGATTTTGGAGCCCATCCAACCATCTCATCCTCTGTCGTCCCCTTCTCCTGCCCTCAATCTTTCCTAGCATCAGGGTCTTTTCCAATGAGTCAGTTCTTTGCATGAGGTGGCCAAAGTATTGGAGTTTCAGCTTCAACATCAGTCCTTCCAATGAACACCCAGGACTGATCTCCTTTAGGATGGACTGGTTGGATCTCCTTGCAGTCCAAGGGACTCTCAAGAGTCTTCTCCAACAACACAGTTTAAAAGCATTAATTCTTCGGCACTCAGCTTTCTTTATAGTCCAACTCTCACATCCATACATGACTACTGGAAAAACCATAGCCTTGACTAGACAGACCTTTGTTGACAAATATCTCTGCTTTTTAATATGCTGTCTAGGTTGGTCATAACTTTCTTTCCAAGGTGTATATATACCCAGAGGTAACCATAATTTAAAAAGATACATGCACCCCAATGTACACTGCAGCACTTATTTACAATAGCTGGGACATGAAAGCAACCTGTCTGTCAACAGAGGAATGGATAAAGATGTGGTTCATCTATTCAATAGAATACTACATAACCACAGAAAAGAATGAAATAATGTCATTTGCAGGAACACGAATGGACCTAGAAACTGTCATATTGAATGAGATAAGTCAGACAGAAAAACAGATATCATATACTGTTTATATGTGGAATTTTAAAAAATGATACAAATAAACTTATTTATAAAACAGAAACAGATGTAGAAAACAATCTTATGGTTACCAGCGGGGTAAGGAGAGAGGAGGGATGAACTAGCAGTTTGGGACTGACACACATTACTATATATGAAATAGATAACTAATAAGGACCTACTGCATAGCACAGGAAACTCTACTCAATACTCTGCAGTGACCTATATGGGAAAAGAGTCTAAAAAAGAGTGGATACATGTGTATGTATAACTGATTCAACTTGCTCTACAGCGGGACTAACAATATTGTAAATCAACAAGGAATGAAGGAAGAGAGGGAGGGAAGAAGACAGAAATATGCCCATCAAAATCAATGCTTTGTTGTTGTTCAGTTGCCAAGTTGTGTCCGACTCTTACAACCCCACAGACTGCAGCACGCCAGGTCTCTCTGTCCCTCACCACCTCCCGGAGTTTGCCAAAGTTCATAACCATTGAATTGGTGATATCACCCAACCATCTGCATCCTCTGTTGCCCTCTGCTCCTTCTGCCTTCAATCTTTCCCAACATCAAGGTCTTTTCCAGTGAGTCGGCTCTTCACATCAGGTGGCCAAAGTATTGGAGCTTCAGCTTCAGCACCAGTCCTTCCAATGAATATTCAGGGTTGATTTCCTTTAGGATTGACTGGTTTGATCTCATTGGTGTCCAAGGGACTCTCAAGAGTCCTCTCCATCAAAGCTAAACCTCATTTATCCCAGTAATTTCTACTTCCTTGCAATACAGCCTTAGTATGAGTACACACGTAAGGTTACCAGCTAGAGACAGACTGTTTCACGAAAGAGAGACAAGCAAATTACTTCATTTTGCAGATGAGGAGACTGAGGCCCAGATGAGTGGAACACACTGCCTGAATTCAAAACACTGGCCAGTGGCAGAGTCTAGATCATAGCACAATTTGGACTAGCAAGTTGGCAGTCAATGATGCGTGTAAAATAGAGGGAGTCATAGGCATAGATAATTGGAATGGTTGGAATTTTTCATTCACTGGTTGAGGAATGTGGCCCTTCCTTTCAAAATAAGAAAATCTGCCACTGGGTGTGAGGCCACAGCCCTGAACCAGATGGCACAGCAGAACCATGCCAGGAAGAAAATCCTTGTTCCTCTGGCAGAGCCCTTGCAGACCTTCTAACAGGAGCCAAACAGCTGTAGGGTGGGGCTTTCCAGGCAGGTCTCCACCCTTCATAAGGTCCATAGTCAGAGCCTACACAGCCTATTCTTCAAGCCTCTACATCTTTTGAAAATTTTATATATACAATATATTGTGCTTTTAAAAACCATTTTTAAGATCCAAGAGTGGGGACATTTTGTACTTTCTAAGGAATTTTAAAAGGCTAGATTAAAGAGCAAAGTTAAAAAATACCAAGACAATCATAGGCATAAACACAATTAACAGTGCAGGGCTTTGAGGCACCACTCCCCCAAATTCCTAACATTTCTTAATCAGTACACACATTTTCTCTGTAGCCTTCTTCAGGAGAGCAATGAGTTTGCTAAAACTCAACCCAGCAAATACGTACATCAAATATTTACATATACCAAAGTTCCTATTAAGCCTGAGGCTTTTAAACTAATGCCCAATAAACATGATGAAGAACAAGGTAAAAGGAAGAGAACAGGAAGATACTGATTAGTTCTGGGAGGGCCTCATTCCAAGTCATCCCGTATGTACTTACTAAGGAGCATGGGAGACACATTCCTACTGCTTCTGCCCTCCGACATTCACGTATCTTACAGAAAATTACTATCAGGAAACGTAGCCAAAGAAATCAGCTTGGCTGAGTCTAAGTTCTCAGGAGCTATCTGCCTTAAGTTCTTCAGAAGGATTTCAGCAGGGCCAATACGCACTTGTACAGAAAGTTTCTTAAAAACCAGAATCAATTTTTAACTGTGGAAATAAAAATATCCTTTCAAGATAAGTACTTCTATACAATGCATTCCCAATCTTGTCAAACAGGAAAATCTGCATTCTTCAATACATTACACAAATGATCAAAAGTTTGCCTTTAATGACTAACTTACAGGGAGAGTGGTGAGCCTTTAGTAACATGGGCGGAGAAGAATTTTCTTTGCTTTATGTATTTGCCGGCCACAACTTCTATATTTTATTTGGTATATAACACAGTGGAGACTTTCAGATAAAAATGATATAGGTACTTCTCCATTACTTTAACAATTTTAACACCTGAGAGCAAGCAACTGATGCTTTCTTCTATTTTCAATTTTATCAACCCAAATATTGTCTGTATTTTCATCTGCTTTTGAGATTTGAGTATAGAGCAGATGATTCAGAGATGTACAAGTACATACAGCATGGTGACTACAGGTAATAATTCTGCATTGTATATTTGAACTTTATGAGATTAGATATTAAAAGTTCTTATCACAAGGAAAAAATTTTTGTACTATTGTGGTACATGTTAACTGGATGTTGTGATTTCACAATACATACAAATAATGAATCATTGTGTTGTATACCTGAAACTAATACATCAGTTATATCTCCAAAAAAGAATGGAGATTCTTAGAGTAAAAATCTATTGGTATGATTAACCAATGAGCAAGGTTTTTAGATAGCAATGAGGTTAGAATACATCAAAGCAACAATATCAGCCTCAGATTATTAAAGAAAAATTCTATCCAATTAAGGCCCTTATTTTTTAACAACATGAGCTTGTTTTCTGTCATGTTTGAATGTTAAAAAAAAAGATTGGTGTGCATTTTGTTTCTCATCTGCTGTCCTGGACATTTAAAAATGTGCTTCACAATTTTAGCTAATGCACATATGCCAAAAAACACATTTCTAAGAGCATCACGTCATTTACAGAAATGTAACTGTATATAACAACTAACAGTAGGACTACTAAATGTCTAAGTCCCAAATTATTATAATAGTAATAATTATTATAATTTTAAAAGTAGTTGTTATCTACTGTGTGTGACACATTTCAGAAGCTGCTTTACACCTAATTAGATTAATTTTCACTACAACCTTTACAGGTAAGCTTACTAACAACAACAATCTTATACAGACAAGAAAGTAAAGCTCAAAGAGGTAGCATATCTCATAGAAGATCCAAGAGCTTATGAATGAAACCACGTCTGGAAACGACAAGCTCAGGTTTAACCTAACATTTCAAGTGTATTACAGCTTACCCATCTGCCTTCAGTTTCATGTTTATATACTTAAATAAAAACAAACTAATGGAATAATTTCCTTATTTGATAATAAGTAGACCTATTATAGTGAAAAAGTTGGCTTAAAACTCAACATTCAGAAAACTAAGATCATGGCATCTGGTCCCATCACTTCATGGGAAGTAGATGGGGAAACAGTGGCAGACTTTATTTTTTGGGGCTCCAAAATCACTGCAGATGGTGACTGCAGCCATGAAATTAAAAGATGCTTACTCCTTGAAGGAAAGTTATGACCAACCTAGACAGCATATTAAAAAGCAGATACATTTCTTTGCCAACAAAGGTTCGTCTAGTCAAGGATATGGTTTTTCCTGTGGTCATGTATGGATGTGAGAGTTGGACTGTGAAGAAGGCTGAGTGCCGAAGAATTGATGCTTTTGAACTGTGGTGTTGGAGAAGACTCTTGAGAGTCCCTTGGACTGCAAGGAGATCCAACCAGTCCATTCTGAAGGAGATCAGCCCTGGGATTTCTTTGGAAGGAATGATGCTAAAGCTGAAACTCCAGTACTTTGGCCACCTCATGCTAAGAGTTGACACATTGGAAAAGACCCTGATGCTGGGAGGGATTAGGGGCAGGAGGAGAGGGGGACGACAGAGGATGAGATGGCTAGTTGGCATCACCGACTCGATGGACGTGAGTTTGAGTGAACTCTGGGAATTGGTGATGGACAGGGAGGCCTGGCGTGATGCAATTCATGGGGTCGCAAAGGGTCAGACACGACTGAGCAACTGAATTGAACTGAACTGAGACCTATTAGAAAAACAGATATGAACTTAGTTTCCAGAAGTATATTTGACCTTACCACTATTTCACAGTATGAATGTAAATTCAGCAAATATCGTTAAGTACTGATACTGCAACCAGGGACAGGAGTGATATTTTTCACCAAAGTATTAAAATTCAGTAGAAGGATACAGAACTCAAAATAAATTATGGAGAACCTCAGGAGATGAGTGAAATCACAACTGAATAGCAGGATGGCAGGATAGGCAAAGACAGACAAAAGGGGATGTGTTAAGTCCACATGCAGGACCAGGCTGGGAACAGCTCAGATTAAGCTCATGTCACCTACTCAAAACAGTAAACTGAGATGATGAATTACTAAAACGTGGTAAATGTATTGGTAACTATTTGCTTAGTTTTGGTGCTTGGATAAAGGAGAAAAAGTAGTATAGCTCTGCTTCTTCATGGTACTTAATGGTTTTGAGGTATGAATGTATGTCTGATAATACAACCTAGGAATTTACAAGGACCTACTGTATAGCACAGAGAACTCCACTCAATATCCTATACTTAGCTAAATGGGAAAAGAATTGGAAAAAGAATTAGATATATGTGTACATTTTGCTGTACACCTGAAACAGAACATTGCAAATCAACTATAGTCCAATACAAAAAAAGCAAATATATTATTTGAAGAAAATAAAACATATGTGTCAGAGCAGTAGTTCTAACACTTGTGGGAGTCCCCCAGACCTTTCAGGGGACAGAAAGTCACAGCTACCTCCACAATAATTCGATGATGTTATTTGCTTTATTTAGTGTGTTGGCCTTGGGATTGATGGGTAAAGAGGCCCCACATCTTATAGTTATTTTTACTACCACTCATTCTCAGCTTAGAAAAAGTTTCCCTCAAGATCCTTGATGATACAATAAGCATTATAGCTATTATTAAATCTCAACTCTTGAATATACATCTCTAATATTTTGTGTGCCAAAACAGAAAACATCCATAAAGCACTTCTGACAGATGACTGTCTTAAGGAAAAGAACTTGTGAAATCAAGTTGCAAGTTGACATAATTGCTATCAGGCAACAGAATTATCACACGAAAGAATGACTGATAGACAAACTGGATTTTCAGACTTTAGTGTTTGGAAGACAATTTCTTGAAAATAAAGCAAGCTTGTCACTTCAAGGAAAATGAATAGCATTTACTATCAATAACGAAATTCCAGCTCTGGGATGAAAACTAGAGTTTCAGATGACTTATACTGACCACAGTAAACTTGACAGCTTCCCAATACTTAAAAGACTTTTCTGATAATAATGGTGGTGATATATTAATATGATAAATCTGATATCATATGAGATATGGTAACATCTGGAAGACCAGCATGACATCTACCAATATTTTCCAAGGGACAAAGTATAATGTTATGAAATCATATATGAGGAAAAATAATCCATCCAAAATACACAATAAGCCAATGGATTTTAGCACAATATTAAAAGTTCATTGATATGGTTTCAGTTTTCTCCTTGCAAAAAATCATTTAAGCTACCACTTGTCAAGTTTTGGTACAATATCAAAGAAGAATATATACCATTTCCAACTACATATATGTGTGAGGTTTTCTTCATAAACATGAACCAAAAGAACATACCAAAACAAACTAAACACAGAAAGAGATCTGACAGTCCAGCTGTCTTCCATTAAGTTACACATTAAAGATATATGTGAGAGGTAAAACAATATTTTCCTCACAAGAGTTTTTGTTTTAAATATATAGTTACTTTTAAAAAAATAGTTACTTCTCAGAAAAGTGTCTATTGACCATGAAATCGGCTCATTTATGAATAAATTTTTAAAATACATTAGATGTCTCGGTTCCAGTGTCTAATCAAAATACATTAGATGTCTCGCTTCTAGTGTCTAATCAAAATATTGATAAATATAAACCCCAGATATAAGCCCACTGACATCAAGGATATAAAATACCAAAGAAATTCTGAAACCAAATGTCTGAAAACCCCTGAGCACAATACTGCATGCCAAATGGAGATGAGGGAAGGATGCCTGGTGCTCACCGCTCCTTCAGCCTCCAGGAATGAACTACTTGGTTTGAGTATTAAACGTCTTGTCTAGAGATGTTTTCGGTTAAGTGCAGTCACTCAGTCATATCAGACTTTGCAACCCAGTGGACTGCAGCAGGCCAGGCTTCCCTGTTCATCACCAACTCCTGGAGCTTGCTCAAATTCATGTCCTTCATGTTGGTGATGCCATTCAACCATCTCATCCTCTGTCATCCCCTTCTCCTCCTGCCTGCAATTTTCCCCAGTTATCAGGGTCTTTTCTAATGAGTCAGTTTTTTGCATCAGGTGGCCAAAGTATTGGAGCCTCAGGGATGTTTTTAAGGGAAAGCAAACCACAGCTAGAGTTCATTCTTGTGGACTAGGGAGACTCCAAGGACTTCAACAAAAGCATCGCCCAGTTCTTCCTCAGAAAGATAACCGCTAACTACCAGCCTGACATCAACAAGTCCTGACCTAAAGCAACAGCGCAATTAGCTGGCAGTACTCTCTGGGCAAGGCATCAACAATCACTCAGCCCCACCGGAGTACCCAGGCTCTGGGAAGGAAAGAAATTGGGTTTTAAACTCACACTAGACTGCTCCCAAAGTCCTATGACAATCTGACAATTAATGGCTTCATTGATGACATATCCCACAAAGGGAGACTGCACATTTTATAAACTCATTCATTCCTGCTTTAAAGTTAAAGTTGTGGAGCTAAGAACAAGTTAGATTTTGGTAACATTTTTCTTAAGGAATTATGAAACATCATACAATTGCTATTATTAGTAGGAATTTATGAATTATAATCCTAAAAGAAAGAACAAAAATTTCATGGTGGGGGTGGAACACTGAACACAAAAAGAAGCAACTTACATAAGGGATCAAAATTTAGCACAGGAGTAATCACTTCAGAAATACATTTTTGTAACTGTACAGAGTGCAGATCATTGTTAACTAGATATTGGCTTGATCCACTAATGATTTATTATACATTATCTAAACTCCTTCCAGAGACGGTACTGACCTCATAGTAAGTTAGCCTTTTGGAAAAAGCATACATTTCTATATCTTATTTATGTTCATACTCATCTCCAACTTTGCATATTAGATGACCAGCAATAAATATTCCATAAAATAACTATTTGTTTTGAATGCTTAATGGCTGCAGATGGGAGAGAAAGACACTTCTCTTCAGGAGATTTGGAAGTATCTGCTTGCTGCTTTTCTGAAAAACTGCAAAGATCAGTTAGGAGGAGATGGTTAATTGCTATAATAAACATGGTTGAAATGGAAACTATTGATTGAAGGAGAAAACCTTCAGACAAAGGGAGACAACACAGGGGATGGAAATTTATAATTTAGAAGGTCCAATGCTCAATAAACATTTGTTGAATGCCATCTTCCCTGAGGAGAAGAGATGAAAAGGAAGTCCATTATCTAGAGACCTCACTGAGAGCTAACAGCAAGCACTTCACACCTCTTCATGCTAGGACATTTATGGTTAGAGGTGAGTTATTCATAGGGTTGGTTTTTTTTTTTTCAAGTAGAACCACAGAGCTCTCTGGCCCTCACTTAGAAAACAGGTTTGGCTCAGAGTCTCCCAATCTTAGAAAGGGAGTGGCATCAATGCCAGAATTCTATTAACAGTAATGGCTGCCAGCTTATGTCTAGTGTGAATGGAAACTTTGGCTTGGACCTAGGTGGTTGTCTTGGAATCTTCTTTGTAAGTAGCACCCATTGTTTACACAGACAGATTAATGTTCTTTTAGTGTTATTAAATATGTATGAAAGTCTTTAAGATGATCCAATGGTCTCACTGCCACTATCGACATATAGGAAGTCTAGAGCATGGTGCAAACGCAGCCTGACTTATATAAGTGTTGTCTTTGACATGTGCAGTAATTTAAAAGTGGGAAGTTTTACAAGAAAATCTGGTTTTTCAGCTCCTGTGGGAGGAAAAAAAATCATACAACCTATCAAAACTGGGCTTGCATTCTAGCCTGAAGCAATGAGTTGGATGTGATCCATGACTCTACACACACACACACAAAACACACACACACACACAGAATACCTTCCACTTGGCCAGTCTCCACAACTCCTTATTGCCTCATGCAACCCACCTCATTCATTTGATTTCCATGTCCACTGGTAATTCAGCTAAAAAGCATCCAGCATGGCCAGATGTTTCATACAGAGTTATCTCAGGAGATCCCTCTCACCAGTGTCAGTTACCTAAAGTGCAGGCTGAGAATGCAAAAATATATAGTGAATAGTGAAGTCGCTCAGTCGTGTCCGACTCTGCAACCCCGTGGACTGTAGCCTACCAGGCTCCTCTGTCCATGGGATTTTCGAGGCAATAGTCCTGGAGTGGATTGCCATTTTCTCCTCCAGGGGATCTTCCCAACCCAGGGATTGAACCTGGGTCTCCCACATTGTAGACAGACACTTTACTGACTTCTTTAGGGCTATCTCTGTGAGCCAAACATTAATGCAATAGAAAACAATTGTTCAGTTTTGTCAAAATTACTAGGTTTCTTCCAACGAAATATCAGAGAGCTAAAATCACTACCTTGATCATGTTTTAGGCCAAGAACATGTGATAACTCAATAAAGCAGTCACATGCCGAATAATGCAAATTGAGGAGTCTGCATTTTCTGAGTTCAGCGTCTCACCACTGCTATTACAGCCTGAGAATGCTAAAACACATGGAGCGGTAAGATAGCTGGCCTGGCTACTGAAGCTTTCAAGGACTGAGATATATTTACTGTACATACTATCAAAGACATGGAACCAAGATGGTGCATTTTAATATCTGCACACTTTTAAATGTCTGTAAAGATCTTAAGGATTGATTGGGTCTTGACTATTTCTTTGCATACTTTATTAGGAAGGAACGAAATACTCGGGCACATTGGTAATAGCAGGTTGTGACTTGGAAATAAAAGGAATCTTTAAATATGATGGTTTTGTTGGATCCTGGAGACAAAAGAAGCTGACATAATGGAAATGAATAAAAATTTTAAAATTTCGTGAGCTTTGCCCATCATTTCTAGAAATTAATTAATGATGAAAATGGCATCTATTAAGTAACATGTGTGTTAGTTCTCCAAAGACAAAAACTGTTGAATGCATATTCTGAAAGTTATTCAACATCTTCCCCTTCACCATTCCTCAGCTGTGAGATAAGTGACTAAAAAGAAGTTACTAATTTTCACAAAAGGCTTTCTGGCTCACATAGTAGTTGCCAAGAAAGACACTCTTTCATAGCATTTTTTATTCAGGCCACTTATATACTAAGACCAGAGATGTTCTTAAAAGTTAGGAGCAATAATTAATAATCCTTTTTATGTTCTTTAACCTGCAGAATCCAATAAAGTAGGTCACTTATATCTGTGGGAAAGTGAAAGAAAATGTATAAAAATGTATAAGTCAACTCCACACTTAAGATCCAACTCTGTACTAGCTGGAACTCTAGTTGGCATGCTCTCTTCTGCAACAGTATACATGATTTTAAGGTACTCTTTACCTTTCAGCCTTCAAGGTGTCTTTGAATAAAGGTCAAAATATAAAATTCTAGCATATCCCAAATGCAAAACTAGAAAATTAATGGCATTCATCAGTCAGAAAAATGATCTGCCATAGTTGAACATTTGTAATAGATGCACATTTGTTTTTCCTTGCCCAATAGGTTTGGCTCAGGTCTCAGTCATCACTGTATCATTCATGGCTTCCACAAGGGGCTTTGCACATGGAGGTGTCTGTAAATTCTTGAACACCAAAAAACTATAGAAACTGCAAAAATCAACTGTATATGTATATACACTATCAAAAAGCTCTTAATTTTTTTTTTTACAAGAATTTTGTAAAGCTCCTTGAGTGAGTAGCATGCATCCATCACTGAGCAAAGTATATCTTCGAAACAATATAATGGCAAAAAATTATGATCAGAGACACCACTTAAAATTAAGTATAGTGAAGAAGTATTTTGGTTCATTTTTCTATTTCAGTTCAGTCGCTCAGTTGTGTCCGACTCTTTGTGACCCCATGAATTGCAGCACGCCAGGCCTCCCGGTCCATCACCAACTCCCGGAGTTCACCCAAACTCATGTCCATTGAGTCAGTGATGCCATCCAGCCATCTCATCCTCTGTCGTCCCCTTCTCCTTCTGCCCCCAGTCCCTCCCAGCATCAGGGTCTTCCAATGAGTCAACTCTTCGCATGAGGTGGCCAAAGTATTGGAGTTTCAGCTTTAGCATCAGTCCTTCCAATGAACACCCAGGACTGATCTCCTTTAGGATAGACTGGTTGGACCTCCTTGCAGTATGTAAGGAAGTGATCATGCTTTCATTTGTTTTACGTAATTACTTGACAACGGATGACCTATGAAAACCAGGCTTTTAAAAAATTGAAGTACACAGCCTTCATAAAGCTATCGACCCAGTTCCAATTTCTTTTATTGAGCTTTGGTTTCTCCAGAAGGAATTAAGTTACAAATTATAGTTCCCCTAAGTAGGAAACAAAGGTTAAGTGTGAAATAAGGAACACACCTAGAATAGTTCCCTCTCTTTCTCCTCCAGATCTCTCTCTATATATTCCTGACAAGAGAAGCCACCAAGGAGTGAGGGGAACAGAATTAAATGGTCAAATAGTGCTGTCTAAACTCAGTCTGTGACAATCACTTGACCCAGGTCCTCAAGAAGCAGCAGCTCTAATATTACTAATAAGACTAAAGCACTCACTTGTGTATTCAGAGACGTCACTCTCTTACCCTGGACAGAGCAGGCTGCACACTCAGAACTGTGCCTAGAACACAATGGCACACACCGCAGAGTGAGACAACACAGAAGCCACAACCGTCTAAATTGTTTAATGCTTATCGGCTCTCAGTAGGAGAGGTGGTAGATAACGGTTAGGTATTCGCCCTCACTATGTGCACAAGCTTCTCTGGTCAGCCTACAATGTGGGACTTTACAAAATAATACTTTGCATGTTAAGAGGGAGGGCACATTGAAAAACCATACATGAAACGTAAAATTGGAAACACAGACAGTGCTTTTGAAGAGCAGCCCAGAAGGGGAAATTCGAGTCAATAATTCCACTTGTGTCGAGAGTGATTTGAGGACTACAACGTAAAGGCTCACTTCACATTTCCAGGTATTTCCTCATTTATGAACAACTGCCCTAAGATCTCTTCAGCCTTAAACAGACTCTAAACAGTGAACTATTAAAACCAAAAACAAAACAAAAAAACACTAACACAAAGTACTATACCAGGAACAAATTTGAAATAAAATTTGCTCATAATTAATATTTTACCATCTGAACTCCCAATATATCCATGCTCAATGCCTTCTACTATCTAGGCCACCTCAAGGAAGACTGGTTACCCATGAAGGGCCGAATTAAAATGTCATTTCCTTTGTGGTACTATAGTAGGTTGATTGTAAAAGTGACCCAAATTACAGTTCTACCTTCACCTACAAAAGCTACCACCTTGGCTATGCAACTCAGCAGCACTTTTCATCAAAAGGCAGAGTCTGTGTCCATTCCCTCTGACTCCTGGCCAGTTTTATGAGTTGCTCTGGCCAACTGATCACGTGCCAGTTCTGATCCTAGACCTCCAAGGGCCTTGTGTATTTCTGCTTACTCCTTGGAAGGGTGCCTTGCCATGAGAAAAAGTCCAGACTAAACTACTAAGGGAGGAGAAACCACCAGAGATAAGTCTTCTAAACCAGTTAAATCTGTTTTAGACCAGCTTATGGCCAGCTGACCCCTCAATACCTGAAATGGGCTTGTGAATACATGCAGAAACACATTTGTTCCCAAGCTGTAACTAACTGTAGACTCAGGAGTAAACATACTCAAAACCAGAAAATCCTAGCTGGTCCGAAGACTGGTAGACAACAACTGAGGCTGCAGAGTTTTATGATACTTTGTTCTGTATTTGTTACCTAACAGAAATATGGCATCCCAAGAGTGCTACTGGTAAAGAATCCCCCTGCCAATGCAGAAGACTCAAGAGACTGGGGTTCGATCCTTGGGTTGGGAAGATCCCCGGGAGAAGGGAAGGGCAACCCACCCCAGTATTCTTGCCTGGAGAGTCCCAGAGACAGAGGAGCCTAGTGGGCTGTGGTCCATGGTGTCGCAGAGTCGAACATGACTGAAGCAACTTAGCACGCACACACACTGACCTTCAAGTTTCTAATAACAGATTTCACCACATCTTCTGTGTTCCCAAAGTTCCTGTTAGCATAATGCACATCCCCTCATAGAACAGTTAATTAAGCACAGGCATATCCTCAGTCATGATCTTCTCAAAGACTACATCATAATCATCTTTGTTTCCCCCTAGTTTCTAATATGTTGTATATAGATGCCTGATACATGTCGAGTAAAAATGAGCAAGTAAAGTATAACTTCAGAAAACACAAGAAAAGGGTGCTTAAAACTTGTGCAAGATGAAATGACTGTTCCACTTGAGAAGCAACACAGGCACAATGCAGGCAAGAATGTAGGCAAGGAGGTCCATCTTGCGGTAAATAGATAAGCAGGGTTAGGAGAGACAGGCTCGGCTCTGAATAAGAGAAGGGAAAGTATTTCTGACATGGAAATTTAGGCAATATGACTACATGACTTTAGGAAGAAGTGAGAGCTGACTAAACTGGACAGTCTAAAGCCTTGAATGTAAAAGTGACTTATAACAGAGAGAGTTCTCTTGGAGGAGTGACTTACTGATACCTAGACAAGGAATTTAGCTACAGAACTAAAGAGAATCAACATAATAGGAGATCCGTATTTCTAACAAATGAAGTGATAATAAATACACCTCTAAAGACATGAGGGTTCTCTTCCACTCTCAGACAAGAGCTACACTGAGTGCAACCAAGAGTAAAGGCAATAAACCTATTTATTTCAGGGAGAGAAGATGTGTTGCTCGCTTTGAGTTGCTATTCCACTGCAGCATATCTCTGATCTTTTTCTGTGAGATAGGTCTCCAAAAATCATGCTCTGAATGTACTGGATAATCTGTTCTGCCCGCTAGGAGCTGTGAAAAATATACCATTTCAGAAATTAGCTTCTTTAGTGAATAAACAAACAAAAATCATGTGACACACTTTATTGCAACATTTGCTGTATTGCAGAGGTCTGGAACTGAATCCACAATATCTCCGAGATGTCTGCCTGCACAGAGTTCTCAATATTTGTTTAGTTTGACAAGCTTTTTGAATTTTCCATAAATTCAAAATTCATGGCTCCTCTGTCCATGGGGATTCTCCAGGCAAGAATACTGGAGTGGGTTGACATGCCCTCCTCCAGGGAGTCTTCCCAACCCAGGGATTGAACCTAGGTCTCCTGCATTGCAGGTGGTTTCTTTATCATCTGAGCCACCAGGGAAGCCCTCCATAAATGCGCTCATGGAATTTTTTTGTGAATGCTTTTGTTCAAAAATGTGAGGTTCATTCATGTTACTGCATGAGAGTATACTTCTCTCATTTTCAAGGTTGTATGAAATCCCCTCATTAGTACAACAGGTGCTAGTTACCCATTATCTTGATGATCATTTGCATTTTTCTCAGTTTGGGGCTACGATGAGCAAGGTGGTAATGAACATCCTTACACATGTATCCCAGTGCACATGTGTACTACGTTCCTTAACACGTGACTGAATCAGAAGATTATACTCATTTTCAACATCACCAGATAATGACAATACTTTGAAAAATTAGTTGTGCTGATTCACATTTCCATCATCAGAGTTCTGGTTCCTCCACATCCTAGTCTACACCCAATATTAGAGTTATTCCTTTTGATATTTGGATAAATGTATAGTGGTATCTCATTATAGTTTTAATTTCTATATCCTTGATAATCATTAGGCTTGAGTACTTACATGTTTCTTGCCATTTATCATTTTTGTGAAGTTTTTTATTCAAAACTTTTCTATTGGGTTGTCAGTTTTTTTAAGGCATGCATTATATCGATATATTCTAGGTATCTGTTCCTCGTTGGATACTGTTGTGTTACCAATATATGTTCCCACTTTGTGGCTTGCTCACATTTTATAATCAGAAGTTTTATTTAAACATATCATTTTTATGTAATGTATATGTTTTGTGTTTTATTTGGAGATTGTATTTTCAATCTGTTTTTCTAATTAACTGAAAAAAATTTAGATTTACTCTAAGTCATATGAAATAGGACTGGAAGAAAAATTGTCATACTGTATTATCTGTAACCCAGAGAGCTACACTATTATCATATGCAATACCCAACTGTAATTTGCAGACATAATTTAGAAATATAAACAAATACTTTTCAGAGTTGCAATCTTGAGAACTTAAAGCCACAGAGACAAAATATACAGTGGGTAATTAAATACGATATATACCTGATGCTAAATTACAGTTTTCTGGAGGGAAGAGAGTGCCAGAATATGACTTAATAGCTGTAAAACCTTTAAAGGTGAAAATAGTGTGACTGATTAGAAAGCAGAAGATCTGGTAGTTAAGTTCCATGATATAACCCTAGAGCCTTTCTTCACATTACTCTCTATTATTATGTGCACATAATTATACTTTGAAAAGGATTTTTAGCTTTTATGTGTATTTGGATACTACAAAACAGTAAGGCCAATTTTATTAAATGTACAAAGAAGTATACATCATTAAGTTTTAATGGAATGATTTTTTTTTTTTTTTTGAGGCTATTCAGGTATTTAGAGAATGCTGCTGCTTCTCAAATTTTCAATGCATTTTTGGGATTACATTCACAACAATATAAACTGTATGTACTTAAGGCGTTAGTTTATCTAATCTCAGACTTCCCTGGTGGTCCAGTGGTTAAGAATCTGCCTGCTAATAAGGAAACACAAGTTCAATCCCTGGTCCAGAAAGATTTCACATGTCACGGGGCCACTAAGCCTGTGCACCACAACTACTGAGCCTGTGCTCTAGAGCTCATGCTCCAGAAAGAGAGAAGCCGCTCAGTGAGAAGCCCATGCACTGCAACCAGAGACCAGACCCTGCTCACCACAACTACAGAGAGCCTGTGCACAGCAGAGAAGATTCCGTGCAGTCAAATATAAATTTTAAAAATAGTTTAAAAAAAGAAATTTAAGAACCTAATCTCATTTTTATAAACAAAATATATATTTTGTATGAAATTTATTTAGGTATAAAAGTAATAATAATACTTATCTTTACAAAGAGTATCATGGACACAATTGTATATCAATAATCTCAGATATGCAGATGACACCACCCTTATGGCAGAAAGTGAAGAGGAACTAAACAGCCTCTTGATGAAAGTGAAAAAGGAGAGTGAAAAAGTTGGCTTAAAGCTCAACATTCAGAAAACTAAGATCATGGCATCCAGTCCCATCACTTCACAGGAAATAGATGGGGAAACAGTGGCTGACTTTATTTTTCTGAGCTCCAAAATCACCGCAGATGGTGACTGCAGCCATGAAATTAAAAGACGCTTACTCCTTGGAAGAAAATTTATGACCAACCTAGACAGCATATTAAAAAGCAGAGACATTACTTTGCCAACAAAGGTCCGTCTAGTCAAGGCTATGGTTTTTCCAGTGGTCAGGTATGGATGTGAGAGTTGGACTGTGAAGAAAGCTGAGCATTGAAGAATTGATGCTTTTGAACTGTGGTGTTGGAGAAGACTCTTGAGAGTCCCTTGGACTGCAAGGAGATCCAACCAGTCCATCCTAAAGGTAATCAGTCCTGGGTTTACATAGGAAGGACTGATGTTAAAGCTGAAACTCTAATACTTTGGCCAACTGATGCAAAGAGCTGACTCATTTGAAAAGACCCTGATGCTGGGAAAGATTGAGAGGGCAGGAGGAGAAGGGGATGACACAGGATGAGATGGTTGGAGGGCATCACCGACTCAATGGAAATGAGTTTGGTGAACTCCGGGAGTTGGCGATAGACAGGAAGGCCTGGTGTGCTGCGGTTCATGGTGTCACAGAGCCTAACACTACTGAGCAACTGAACTGAACTGAAGCCCAAAGTTGTAATACCCAGGAAAATTCCTTGCATGGTATATCATATTAAGCAAAAGTACAAGTTGTTTCTTAAGAAACCCATTAAGCAAAATTATATTTCCCCCTCACATAATTAGTGAAGTGCTTGAGGAAAATAGAAAGTATGTATATTTCTCTTGAATAAACTTTTTTGAAAAGAGTCAGTTTTAAAAAATGTAGTTGTTGCCTAAATTCTATACAGAATTCTCAAAGGGTGCAGGTCTTTTTATTTTTCTAGTAAGTTAGTATGCTTGAAAATTGCATATTTTATATCAGAGGGCCTAAGATTTCTCAAAATTTGGAAACAGTGACAGACCTTATTTTCCTGAGCTCCAAAAATCACTGCAGACAGTGACCACAGCCATGAAATTAAAAGATGCTTGCTCTTTGGAGGAAAAGCCATGACAAACCTAGACAGCATATTAAAAAGCAGAGACCTCACTTTGCCTAAAAAGGTCTGTACAGTTAAAGCTATGGTTTTTCCAGTAGTCATGTATGGATGTGAGATTTGGACTATAAAGAAAGCTGAGTGCCAAAGAATTGATTCTTTTGAACTGTGGTGCTGGAGAAAACTCTTGAGAGTCCCTTGGACTGCAAGGAGATCAAACCAGTCAATCCTAAAGGAAATCAATCTTGAATATTCATTGGAAGGACTGATGCTGAAGCTCCAATACTTGTGGCCACCTGATGTGAAGACCCAACACTGGAAAAGACCCTGATGCTGGGAAAAATTGAAGGCAGGAGGAGAAGGGGATGACAGAGGGTAAGATGGTTGGATGGCATCACCGACTCAATGGACATGAGTTTGAGCAAACTCTGAGAGATGGTGGACAGGGAAGAGTGGCGTGCTGCAGTCTATGGGGTTCCAAAGAGTCAGACATGACTTAGCAAATGAACAATTTAATACAGTTAAGCAAATACTATTATAGAGCCAATGGAGTAACAGTTTTCTTTGATCTCAGCCTCAGTGACTGAATATTAGTGGTTGTCAAATATACACAAAATAATTTTTCTCCCTTTACATTCTCACAGCTTTAACTTCAAATAAAAATTCCCCAGAATCCTGTTGAGAATCTAAACACACCAGCACCTCTGTACACCTCCTGCCTAAACCACCCAGGATTTAAAGATGTGATCAGTCAGCCACTTTCACTGAGCATTCATATCTGAAGGAAGTAAGAGCAAAGAGCAGAAACAATTTGAATAGTTCCCAATCTTTAAAAAGGGAGTTCATATCTGCCATTTTATGTTCCTTGATTCTTTGGGGAGGGATAATTTGTTTTATATAAGCATCATAAAAATATATGTAAATACATGCAATTCAGTGTGAATATATGATGTTATGTACAATAAAGCTCAGTTGGGATTCAGTGGATTCTAATATGCAATTTTTTTAATTGCATATTCCCAAGGAAAAAAATGTATCCTAAGAATACTACTTATTAATCAGTATATATTAACGTCCAATGTAAAAACATTTTACAATTTATAATATTCATACCACTTAAAGAGAAATTTCTAACTTTTCAAAAAGCAACATATTTTATGTTTATTGTTAAAATAGTCCATGGAGCTGTTTTTCTCTTTCACTTAACACAGCAGTCCTAAGTATTAAGAGAGTCTATCTTGGTATGTAAAGAAGATCCCAGACTACACATGAAGGTGACGTGATCAGCACAGTTGAGACTGTCCAGAAAGAAACTGTATGCTGGTAAGTGGAGCGGCTGCTCTGGAGAGTCAAGTAAAGGAATGACCATCCTCATCCTTCAGGAACTTAGGTCCCTATGTGGAGAGATGTGTCCCCATGGAAACACTATAATGCAACACTGGAAAAACAGGTGTCCTAGATACATAGTCAGCTGTAGGGGAAGTATAACTTGGGGTTTTGAAGGGTAAAGAAAGGTCATTGAGCAAAGAGAACTATCAAGGCATTGTAGATTGGATGGGCTGTGTAACCAAAACAGTAGAGAATGGGACAGCACCCCTCAGAGGACAAACAAGTGAACTGGTGTCACCAAAGCGAAGAATTCTCACAAGAGGCAGGAGATGGGGCAAGACTCCAAGGGCAGTTAGTCTACTAGTACCCAGACACAAGACACTGAGCTGCTGACTTCACCCCCTCCCCCTCAGTCAGAGTTGTTTTGTCTTTAATGTATCCTTGTGCTGGCTCCAGGAAAGGCTAATAAACCAACCTAAAATTCCATACGAAGCCCTGCACATTTGAACTTTTGTTGGGGAAGATGTCCAGAAGAATTTGCACTTCATAACCTGAACAAATAGGTGATTGGTATCCTCCACTATTTAAGTCACATAAGGAGTCCAGTTTGCAGGAAGATGATCAATTCTACTTTAGACATGCTTTATTTGAGATGGCAATGAGATATTCAAGCAATAATGTTCCTCAAAGTGTTTGGAGATAAGCAATAAAGCACGAGATGAGGACTAGACTAGAACTTTCATTACAGGGAGAAAAGAGCTGAATCCTGGAAGTGAATGCACAGATACAATGAAATCCTACCTTACTCTAGAAGAATACCAGGATGGCTTTTTTTGTCACAGTAGGCAGACTATATTTCTCAGTCTTGTAGTAAGGAGAGGCATGTTTTAATGACTATAGCCTCATACAGATGCCCTTTTGCTACTGTTGCCATCAATAGCTATCAGAAATCTCCCTAGCATCATGACACACCAACTCTAAAGAGTTTTCCACGTAATGTTGGTGGTGAACTGTTAAGCTTCCCTGTGATGATATCTACTCAACCACTGGGAAAAGCATGTCACTATGTTCGTATGTGTAGTTAATAACAGGCAACACTGTAGCCAGTGTTTGGTTTATCCAATTGCCTGGTAAAAGGCCACCTAAACACATGTCACCTGTGCTAGTCACATTCTCATTCCACTGCCCCTTCTCCTCCTTTGGTTCGATGGCTTCAGTCTGGGCCATTCAGTCCAGGCCTAAGCACAGCAGAGATCAGCACACCAACAGATACTTAGAGATAAGCTTAGATATACCTCTGTATCACTTCCCAAGGAATACCATAAATCCGGAGGATTCAGAGGACCACAGACACACACATACATCCCTTCTCCTGCAACTTAGTCCCATCCTTAGGTTTGAACCAATCTAATTTCAAAACAAGGTAAAGTATATCTTTAAGCCTCCAGGTTGTTTTTCCCTGAGATAGTTTTATGATTTCTTCTTCCCTCTCAATATTTCTAAACAGAAGAACATAAGACCTTTTTGTGAATATTCTTTTTGATTTAAAGTTTTCCTTTTCAGGTTCTACAAAGAGCTGCCATCTCTATAAGGAGAATTTATTATACATCAGTGTTATTCTGAAGTACAATAGGAGCTGATTTCTTAGAAATTCAAGCACTGGAAAAATCATTGTGACAACTGGGACTAAGCACACTTATTTTCAGTATTCTAAATACTGGACTAGTTCCCAAAGAACGGATTTTATTGCTGTAATTACAAAGTAAAGATAATTATATGAAAGTGTTGTTAAACCAAGAGTATGAATTACCATCATGGTGTGTCCAAACAAGTGCAGGCCTGACATACGGAGTAAACAGATATGCAAAGAAATCCGACTTCATCTTCAGGAGGGCCTTGTTGAGGCATTATTACTTCAAACCATCTTTACAATAAGCAATAATCATGAACAACCATAAATACAACATGAATTTGGATACAAAACATTTTTTTAATCTAAATTATAAACAAAAAAAGACAAAGTACTATCAACGTGGGTATGTAGCTCACCTGTGCCCTACTATTCCCTCAGAGGAGGCCTTAGCGCCACCTAGACTCATCTATTCATTATCCTCAAAACACATTTTGCAAATTCCTTTTTTCCATTTTGACTCAATCGTTACCTGTCCTTAAAAGCATTAAGTATCTGCTCATCCCTTCTGCGACCAGCCCCAGAGAACCCTCTCGTCTCTGAACTCTTCATGCTGCCTTGTATTATCATTTTAAATATACTATCTTCCTAGATAACTTTTTTTCCAATAGGCAGGGTCTATGGCTGTAGCTTTTTTAGTTACCGTGCTATTCCTTCACAGCGTGTCAAGCTTTGTAGACACTTAGTATTTGTTGACTGCCGAGCCGTCAGCACAGTTCTTTTGTTCCAAATGGGCGAGCTGGTACAACAATTAGCGTTCTGACAAACAGAGGGCATTCTCCAATGGGCTAATGCCAGAGAATTTAGTGAAGAGTCTACTTATAAAAAGCATGGTTTTTTGGAAGGTTTATGGAAACCAGAAAGGAACAGCGGAGTGTGCCAGGTCTAGTATCAATAATCAACCTCTCCCTGAAAGGCAAGGAGAGGGTTCCCTGATAAGACATGGCAATGGGTAAAGAGACAGCCATCCAGCCTGGCAGGGAGGGAACCAGGACACTGATGAATCAGCCTTTTCCTCTGCCCTGTGTTCTCCCTTCAGTATACCACCCCTTGACTGAAGAGTTCTGGCAGCCAGGAGGGCCAGGGAACCTGTTAAGGCAAAACAGAAGGGTCACCGCCCTTCCTCGACACGGGTGGTGAGGACAGGGTAAGTAAGGAGTGTGTTGGGAAAGACAAACAGCAGACAGACAGCTGAGACAGTGTGAGAGCAGTATTTCAACTGCAGGCACTGGCTTCAGACAGCTTACATGCCTATCTCACATCCACCGTTCGGGTAAAACCACTGAACCTTTCTGATACTGGTTTCCTCACCTGATAAAAGTGATAATAATACTTATCTTTACAAAGAGTATCATGGACACAATTGTATTATATGTCAAAGTATGTTCCACAGTGCCTGCTACAAACTAAGTACTGTAAAAAAGTAATTAGTAACAGTAATAACATCTATTTGCATCCTTATGAATCCTAGAAATTCTGTTCTAGAAATTGTGGTCTTCAACTTACAGTCACTCCTGGGAATACCTGGTTTGTATGTTCTGCCTCACCTCCTGCTCCAAATGCCTATCTGCATCACACTTGAAGACTGCATTTAAAATGCTATCCTCCGACCTCCATCATAAACAGATTTTTGCTGTTCAGCTTCCCCAGTCCTGACCCTAAGACCTGGTTCCCGAAGGCTCCCTGCCCACCCTCATTAGAGTTTCTGGGCTACTGTTGGTACCAATCTGTCAGGACCGGCAGGATAGATTTACTGGCATTCCCAGTTTATGGATCATCAAGCCAGCCTCAAAGCGTTAAAAGACACTTGCCCAAGGACATCTGACAGATGATCACCCAACTAGTCAGGGAGGAAACTAAAGGCCGAATAAAGAATGACGAACTGGATCCTAAAATGAAAGGATGATACTGTTGGGCTCAAGGGAGTCTGAAATTCTGCAAAACACAGGCTATTATATGTATATATGTGATTATTCACATCAGGGTTCACACTATCATACAAAGAAGCATCTACAAAGAATACAAGCATGAAGTATAATTAACACATAGTCATTTAAAGGTCAAAATAATCTCAGCATAGTTTCTGATGGCATAGCCAATGGAATAATAATTTGTTACATTCTCTCAAACGGCTGACAAAAATACCACTTCCAAAGTCCAGTTCCTTCTAGATAACAAAATTACACTTAGCTAAAGCCAGTTTAAATAGATAGTGAGCAAAAATACTCAATGTGTGAAAATTAATTCACCACATTGTAGTGTTAGGTCTCAGCTCCTCAGCTATTTATCTACACATGACCACATTCATTCAGAAACACTGGCATGCCTAATGACTACTATATAAAGTAGTAGATGATCTCTATGACATCATTTTAGTAAACTTGTAGGGTTGCTAAGCAACGCATGCTCTTTGCTAGGGAATAGCAGACTTATCTATTTGTATATCTCTGATACACAGTAGATTCCCAACTGTGAAACCTGGCTATAACATCTTCTCTGAAGTACATAAGTCATAATCTTTATAGATTGAGACCACTGCTTGATAACCAAGGATCTAACTTTACCATTCAAAAAAATCTAGTTCCAACTTTATTCCTTAACATAGCGCTTTGAAATTTTATACCTTAGAGATACTTTTTATCAGGAATAATGCCAGAAAAAAACTAGGAAATCAAATTCAGTTTTCCTTTGCCACATGCAAACCACCACTTCTCCCTGCCAGGATCTCTCATGACCTCACACCTCATCTACATCCATCTCCTTAGCCCCACTGCAGGAGAATGCTGCGTTTCCTGTCCAAAAACCACGGGGCTTTCCAAAGCAGAGATCTCAACTATTTAGAAGCTTAATGGAAATATTAAGCCTCCAAAAAAAAAAAAAAAATGAGCAACGTATATTGTAAGGGGAGAGAGGGAAGCAGGGGAGAAATTACACAAAAGAGAAAACTAACCAATTTGCTAACAGTATCATAAACTATTACAGCCTTCATATCCAGGAATGTAAATCAAGAATTATAAAAATATTACTATAACCTAGTTATTTTACTTCTTGGATTCTAATCTAAAGAAGCAATCCAAAATATAAAAAATCTGTGTGGCAGATTCATTTTGATATTTGGCAAAACTAATACAATATTGTAAAGTTTAAAAATAAAATAAAATCTAAAAAAAAAACTGTTCACCCCAAGTGTTTGCAAGGGTAAAATTTAGAAATTGGTAAACATATAATAGAAGAACAGTTAAACTTGTTATACACATATCTTAGACCTTATGCATTCTTTAAACTGATGGTTATATTAAAGCTAGAGGTATGTTAAATCTGGAAGGAAATATAATAAACTGTTAACCATAGGACAGGAATGCAATACTTGGGTATTTTGTAAAATCTTGAACAATGAAACTCTCTACCTTTAAAAATTATTACATTTTACCAACTGAGAACAAAGCAATGAACTTAATAAAATTTGTCTTTCAGTGTTACTTATAATTTCTATGAAAGGACATACAAAGTATTTCTGACATCGCAAATGTATTGGGCCTGAGCCTAAAAAACAAAAATGTGCTCTAGACCTGTGTACAAAAATGTATGGAAATGAGATCAGGAGACAAAAAACACATGAATGACAATGATCATAGAAAGTAACAGGGTTATCTATTTCCTTGTTTTCTCAAAGTTGTGGAATATTATTCTTTTATTTCATACTAGAAAGATTTAAGAATAGCAACAATTTTTAACACCACATAGAAACAGAGTTGTTGGTAAAATGCAAATGAACTTTATGTATGTCTATATAGAGATACTGTAAAAGGATTTTATCAATAAAAGGTGAGGCTGTATAGAGAACACCATTGCCAACTGCAAAGTTTGGCTAAAGTGAAGTAGAATGTAGTTGTAAACAATCAAGTGTGAGTTTTAGAAAATTATCGCAGACACATGGGAAGAAAAGTTAGAAAGGAAGTGAAGCACAAGATATCAAGGCTAGAATAATTTAAGGCTAAACTCAAGGCCTTAAGAGCACTAAATGGCAAGAAGCTAATAAAAACGGGGACCTGAAGGCAGAACCAAGGAAGTACTAGTTAGTAAAGCATCTGGCCACTTTTCTATTTGATCTCAAGCAGAAAAACAAGGCACCAAGATAGAAAAGGTGCTCTTAAAAAATACAGTCAATAACAGCAAAAAAAAAAAAAATACTTTTAGAATCTTATCTAAGAAAGACCCTTGATGAGCCTAGCATCAAACACCTAGCACTTGTCATCAGCTAGCGAACTTGACCTGGACTTGCCATTTGTTTCCACGCTGTGATGTTAACACTCTACAGTGAAATCCTACCAAGGGAAAGGTTATATACACACAGAGGTAGACTCCAGGGTCTACAGTGCTCCATGACACTGGATAAGTGAAACAAGGAGTCATCAGTAACAAGGGAAGTAACAAGCTTTGATGTAAAATTCTCCTCTAGTTTGATCCTCCTTTCTATACCCACTTTGTAACATTTTGTGAGTATGTACACATGGGTGTGCTTATATCTGACTCTTTCATATCTGACTCTTCGTGACCCTTTGGACTGTAGTCCCCTAGGCTCCTCTGTCCATGGGATTCTCCAGGCAAGAATACTGGGGTGGATTGCCATTCCCTTCTCCGGGGGATCTTCCCAACCCAGGGATCAGACTCACGTTCCCTGTGTCTCTTGCATATTCTTTGCCTGCTAAACCACTAGGGAAGCCTTTTTAACACTGTAAACAAAAATATGTAATATTTAAGCCAAGTTAATATTAAACTATCAAATAGTCATTTCCGAAGAAGCCTACACACGTATACATTTAACTATAGAGATAAAATAATTAAGAAGGATATTCAAGCACCATATATATAAATGTACACACACACCCTGCAAGAATAAACAAATCTTGCCAAAAAAGCTAATCAAAATCCAATAGTCAAAGACTCTAATCTTTTTAATAAGCTGGGAAGGTGACTTCTATTATGATATGTTAGTAATTTATATAGATTTTCACATATATTATCCTCCATAAAAAGACTGGGAGGTAAATTATTGCCTTCATTTTACAAGACAAGGAAACAAGTGACAGGTAAATTGGCAGAGCCAGACCTCAGTCCCATATCCCTCCTCTCTCTCGCTAGTAATCTGTCTTTAACACCTTCCTGTAATGATATGATTCATGGGACACTCCCCAGGCTTCAAAACTTATGAATCGGTGCTCTATCTATCTTAAGCAAGAACACGTAACATTCCAAACATATGTTAATTCTTCAGGAAGTATGTTGAAGAAAAGAGATGTAAAAAATATAAAAGCAAATTAACACCATATAATCCTAAATTTTTGTTAGAAATATCAATATAAACTCAAGAGGAATACATGTTCTTTTTTTCCATTGGGAAAAAACCTAGATACAGTGACCAACCAAGTAATAATAATTGCTTTCAATCATGGTTTTCAAAGTACTGCTGCTGCTGCTGCTGCTAAGTCGCTTTAGTCGTGTCCGACTCTGTGCGACCCCATAGACGGCAGCTCACCAGGCTCCCCCGTCCCTGGGATTCTCCAGGCAAGAACACTGGAGTGGGTTGCCATTTCCTTCTCCAATGCATGAAAGTGAAAAGTGAAAGTGAAGTCACTAAGTCGTGTCCAACCATCAGCAACCCCATGGACCCCAGCCTTCCAGGCTCCTCTGTCTGTGGGATTTTTCAGGCAAGCGTACTGGAGTGGGGTGCCATTGCCTTCTCCATTCAAAGTACTATTTCCCACTAAAAGAAACCAGGGCTCCATGGAGAACAGTGGATCCTAGTTTGGGGAAGGAAATGTACAAGCTGAGTCTGGAAGATTTTGTCACAGCAGAAAGCAAGGAAGCCGTCAAAAACTGTCAGCCTGAAGTGGCACCTACTGGCTAAAAGATAAGGAAACTGGAGCAAACAGAATAGTAGTTCTTAAACAGACCAAGACCAAAAAAGTTTATACCCATGTGCTCATAACATGCATATGCAGTGAGAAGGTGCCTAGTCTCCTTCACAGATTCTCGAAGGAACCAATCCAATTTCCCGAAAACTAGTGGAAAAAGAAAATAATCAAGCATTAAATTTGCCTTTCCTCTACAACCTGTCTTCTATCAGTCCCTCAGGGTATGCAAATACTTGATGACAATCTCTTTAGTACTATCCCCATTAAGAAAAGAAGAAAGAGTAATGGTCTACTCCCATTTTGCAAACCCATAATGAAACAGCTCTAGGAAGTTATCTGTAGCCACTAACAAAGTTAAATAACTATATTATGTAATTCCTGGAGTGCAGAAAACAGCTATGAAATAGTCCTTCCCTCCCCCACAAAAATTTGAGGTTCTAGATCTGAATATCAGTTTACATTAATAAAGAGACCAGAAAAATATGTTAAACATCACTAGGGAATGAAATTAGCAAGACACAGACTATAGAGAACAACAGAACAAATAATCTTGTTTCTTCAACAAATAAACTGCTAGAACAAAGAGAAGTAAAGAGGACTCCTACATGGAAGACTTAAGAGACATGAACCACATGTGATACATGGGCCTTATTTGAATCCTGATTCAGGAAAACTACAGAAATATATTTATGAGTTAAAAAGTGAAATTGTTAGTCACTCAGTAGTGTCTGACTTTTTGCAACCCTGTGGACTGGAGCCCATCATGCTCCTTTGTCCATGGAATTCTCCAGGCAAGAATACTGGAGTGAGTTCCATTCCCTTCACCAGGGGATCTTCCTGACCCATGGACCGAACACTGAAGCTAGATTCATTACCATCTGAGCTACCAGGGAAGTCCACATTGATCACCAGTAAAATTTAAACTTTGACCTAGAAATTCATGCTATTAAACTGTTAATTACTTTTATTTTTTTATTTTTTATTTTTTTATTTTTTTAATTAAAAAAATTTCAGGTATACACGTGCTCCCCATCCTGAACCCTCCTCCCTTCCCCCTCCCCATACCATCCCCCTGGGCCGTCCCAGCCCACCAGCCCCAAGCATACAGCATCGTGCACTGAACCTGGACTGGCATCTCGTTTCATACATGACATTTCACATGTTTCAATGCCATTCTCCCAAATCTTCCCACCCTCTCCCTCTCGCACAGAGTCCATAAGACTGATCTATACATCAGTGTCTCTTTTGCTGTCTCGTATACAGGGTTATCGTTACCATCTTTCTAAATTCCATATATATGCGTTAGTATATTGTATTTATGTTTTTCCTTCTGGCTTACTTCACTCTGTATAATAGGCTCCAGTTTCATCCACCTCATTAGAACTGATTCAAATGTATTCTTTTTAATGGCTGAGTAATACTCCATTGTGTATATGTACCACTGCTTTCTTATCCATTCATCTGCTGATGGACATCTAGGTTGCTTCCATGTCCTGGCTATTATAAACAGTGCTGCGATGAACATTGGGGTACACGTGTCTCTTTCCCTTCTGGTTTCCTCAGTGTGTATGCCCAGCAGTGGGGTTGCTGGATCATAAGGCAGTTCTATTTCCAGTTTTTTAAGGAATCTCCACACTGTTCTCCATAGTGGCTGTACTAGTTTGCATTCCCACCAACAGTGTAAGAGGGTTCCCTTTTCTCCACACCCTCTCCAGCATTTATTATTTGTAGACTTTTGGATCACAGCCATTCTGACTGGTGCGAAATGGTACCTCATAGTGGTTTTGATTTGCATTTCTCTGATAATGAGTGATGTTGAGCATCTTTTCATGTGTTTGTTAGCCATCTGTATGTCTTCTTTGGAGAAATGTCTATTTAGATCTTTGGCCCATTTTTTGATTGGGTCATTTATTTTTCTGGAGTTGAGCTGTAGGAGTTGCTTGTATATTTTTGAGATTAGTTGTTTGTCAGTTGCTTCATTTGCTATTATTTTCTCCCATTCTGAAGGCTGCCTTGTCACCTTGCTAATAGTTTCCTTTGATGTGCAGAAGCTTTTAAGTTTAATTAGGTCCCATTTGTTTATTTTTGCTTTTATTTCCAATATTCTGGGAGGTGGGTCATAGAGGATCCTGCTGTGATGTATGTCAGAGAGTGTTTTGCCTATGTTCTCCTCTAGGAGTTTTATAGTTTCTGGTCTTACATTGAGATCTTTAATCCATTTTGAGTTTATTTTTGTATATGGTGTTAGAAAGTGTTCTAGTTTCATTCTTTTACAAGTGGTTGACCAGATTTCCCAGCACCACTTGTTAAAGAGATTGTCTTTAATCCACTGTATATTCTTGCCTCCTTTGTCAAAGATAAGGTGTCCATATGTGCATGGATTTATCTCTGGGCTTTCTATTTTGTTCCATTGATCTATATTTCTGTCTTTGTGCCAGTACCATACTGTCTTGATAACTATGGCTTTGTAGTAGAGCCTGAAGTCAGGTAGGTTGATTCCTCCAGTTCCATTTTTCTTTCTCAAGATCGCTTTGGCTATTCGAGGTTTTTTGTATTTCCATACAAATTGTGAAATTATTTGTTCTAGCTCTGTGAAGAATACTGTTGGTAGCTTGATAGGGATTGCGTTGAATCTATAAATTGCTTTGGGTAGTATACTCATTTTCACTATATTGATTCTTCCAATCCATGAACATGGTATATTTCTCCATCTATTAGTGTCCTCTTTGATTTCTTTCACCAGTGTTTTATAGTTTTCTATATATAGGTCTTTAGTTTCTTTAGGTAGATATATTCCTAAGTATTTTATTCTTTTCGTTGCAATGGTGAATGGAATTGTTTCCTTAATTTCTCTTTCTGTTTTCTCATTATTAGTGTATAGGAATGCAAGGGATTTCTGTGTGTTGATTTTATATCCTGCAACTTTACTATAGTCATTGATTAGTTCTAGTAATTTTCTGGTGGAGTCTTTAGGGTTTTCTATGTAGAGGATCATGTCATCTGCAAATAGTGAGAGTTTTACTTCTTCTTTTCCAATTTGGATTCCTTTTATTTCTTTTTCTGCTCTGATTGCTGTGGCCAAAACTTCCAAAACTATGTTGAATAGTAATGGTGAAAGTGGGCACCCTTGTCTTGTTCCTGACTTTAGAGGAAATGCTTTCAATTTTTCACCATTGAGGATAATGTTTGCTGTGGGTTTGTCATATATAGCTTTTATTATGTTGAGGTATGTTCCTTCTATTCCTGCTTTCTGGAGAGTTTTTATCATAAATGGGTGTTGAATTTTGTCAAAGGCTTTCTCTGCATCTATTGAGATAATCATATGGTTTTTGTTTTTCAATTTGTTAATGTGGTGTATTACATTGATTGATTTGCGGATATTGAAGAATCCTTGCATCCCTGGGATAAAGCCCACTTGGTCATGGTGTATGATCTTTTTAATGTGTTGTTGGATTCTGATTGCTAGAATTTTGTTTAGGATTTTTGCATCTATGTTCATCAGTGATATTGGCCTGTAGTTTTCTTTTTTTGTGGCATCTTTGTCAAGTTTTGGTATTAGGGTGATGGTGGCCTCATAGAATGAGTTTGGAAGTTTACCTTCCTCTGCAATTTTCTGGAAGAGTTTGAGCAGGATAGGTGTTAGCTCTTCTCTAAATTTTTGGTAGAATTCAGCTGTGAAGCCGTCTGGACCTGGGCTTTTGTTTGCTGGAAGATTTTTGATTACAGTTTCAATTTCCGTGCTTGTGATGGGTCTGTTAAGGTTTTCTATTTCTTCCTGGTCGAGTTTTGGAAAGTTGTACTTTTCTAAGAATTTGTCCATTTCGGGGATGATAATGACACAGTAATGTTTTTCAAAGAACCCTCAGAGACACATGGAGAAATATTTAGAATGAAATCCAACATCTGGTATTTGCTTCAAAATAAGCCAAACGATGGACATGGTTTATATCCAAAGTAAGGAAATGATTATGTAGGATGAGGCAGCAGGGATTGTCCTCTCATCTACCTTCTGCGTATGTTTGAAATGCAATGAAATACACAATTAGACATAACAGAATTTAAATTATAGGATTAGAATGAGCTTGAATAAGATACTTCATGCAAAAAGTTTAGAATGAAATCTAGCCCAGAATGATCCAAACAGGTATGGATTATTGCTCCTGCTGCTACTATTCATGCTGCTACAGTTACTCTGAATGCAATACCATTGCTGGGAACACCAGTCATGAATGAGAATAAAGAGTATGTTAAAAGTTACAGAAACAACACAGAGGAAGTAGAGACAGTCATCTATTGGTAGCTAATTCTGAAGGAATGGAAGGAGTACTCATGCGACTGGACTGCAGACGTGGTGCCTGAACAAGGTTTTGGGAGATGACTGAATTCATGGGGGTGATCCCAACCAGAAGCAAAAACATGAAGGAGAAAAAGAGTTCACACAAACAGAAAAGCCAATCACTTTGCAGGAGCATGAGATATAAACATGTAAAACAGAGTAAGCAGGGGGAAACTTTCTAATTCACAGAAAGCTAATTTTGTTGCTGCTCTTATTCACAGACTTCAAAAGACACCATCTCTCTACTTGAAGTTTTCTTTAGGATTTCAAAGTCATTATTCTATTCTTTTCTCCTTGCTTCTCTCTGAGCAGCTATAAGTTTGATCATCTCTTTTGTTCTCTGAAAGTTTTGGAGGCTATCCAACTTCATGAGGTCTTTCCGAAACAAGTTCAGACAACAAGAAGTACATCCTATTGGAACTGTATACAGATATTTACCAATTATTATCATCCATCTTCTAAGTATATGTACTGCTAGGCAAATACCTAACCACCCTATGATATATATTCTGCAACTGGTACACAACACAGGATGTATGTTTTTTCCTACTAAACAAACAAGGGGCTTCCCTGGTGGCTCAGCAGTAAGAATCCCCTGTAATACCAGGGCACCGCCTGCAGTGCAGCAGACACAGGTTCAATCCCTGGGTCAGGAAGATCCTTGGAGAAAAAAATGGCAACCCACTCCAGTACTCTTTCCTGGAGAATTCTATGGACAGAGGAGCCTGGCGGGCTACAGTCCACGGGGTCGCAAGTGTCAGACACGACTTAGCAACTAAGCAAAAAAACAAAATTTTTTTTAAAACAATCACAAAACAACTTCTTCCACATAAATTTGTCCAGTCAGGATGTCAATATATTCATTTCCCATTCACAGATAACATCACCAATGCACATTCAAAATTCTAAAGAAAAGGGTTCCAAGACAATCTCCTGAGTAGTTAGATGATTGTGAAAGTGAAAGTCACTCAGTTATGTCCAACTCTTTGCGACTCCATGGACTATACAGTCTATATCTAGGCCAGAATACTGGAGTGGTTAGCCTTCCCCTTCTCCAGGGGATCTTCCCAACACAGAGATCAAATCCAGGTCTCCTGCATTGCAGGCGGATTCTTTACCATCTGAGCTACAAGGGAAGCCCATTAGATGATCTTAGTAGCCTTAAAATATACACTGGAAAGGTTTTAGTTATATAAAGATGAATCAAAAATATGATGGCATTATAAGACAGATCAACTTTCCCTAACTTTGAAAGTCAGATGGTCAAAAATGAACTGTGGTCAGTTTTGAATATAGTTGCTACACGCTTATGTACAGTTAACTTAAGAATGCTGATTGAATGGCTCTTCATAGACAAGAATCAGAAGAAAGACTTCAAAACCATTTTTTAAAAAGCTGTTTTCCTGGCCTTCCTAAGGTTATACATTTATGCATCATTCTTATGGGTATTTTAAATTTTTGTAAATATATTTGCTAATCCTACTTGTTCACCAACATTACCAACAGTCCCAACAGAACCTGTTCCACAGGCTAAAAACTGAACTACATTTTCTTCTCTATAAAGTAAAGAAAAAAAAAAGACTGGAATTTAAGTCCAAGTGTATTAACACTATAGACACTTAGCCAGGGCAGTTCCTAAGATGATCCTAAGGTGGGGGAAGAGGGGAGGTAGAGCGCATTGCAATGTCCCTTGGGCTTCAGAGGAAGGGTTGATATTTAAAGTCCAAAAATTTTGCTCAAGGCAGACAAGTGAGACATATACATAAACATTGAGATTACAAAATTTACGAATAGCAAAGAGTTTCCAAAACTGCAGGCAAGAGATAACTGAGTAAGAGACACTATAGTTTTAAATGAAGTGCTATTGCACAATCTTTAAAATTTCCTGGGGTTAAAAGCCTGGAATCTCATGTATGCATAAAGAGAAGAATACATAAACTATAGTACATTCATACAAGAAAGTAACACCTATCAATAAAAAGGAACAAACTACTGATACATGTGACATTATGGAAGAATTTCAAAAAACATGCCAAGTGAATGAAGCCAGACACATGAGAGTATATATTGTATAATTTTTTTCATATGAAATGGTAGAACTAACTAATATCTGGGAGATGGGTAGTGATGGTCAAGGAGCATGCGCTAATTTTCTGTAGTGATAGAAATATTCTGCATCTTGGTGAGTTTGAGGTAAAATGGTGTAAACTTTTGTCATATCTCAGCTAATGTATGCTTAAGATTTGTGAATTCTATCACTAAACTTTAAATAAATATATAAATACTGAAAACAAAAAAGTATTGAACTCAGTGATTTGCGTATTAAACATATGCAATTTACTTTGAAACACATCAATATATGATAGATTAATAGATGCACTCTAGATGTATATCGATGTTCTTGTAAAATTCCTTTAACTTTGCTCTACTTTTGATAATTTCATCAGAAAATGTTGGGGGGAAATCTGATTAACCTAAAATGGGAGTGAGAGAAAGCGAGGTAGCAAAATATGCACATAAATTTTGCTTCATTATTACAGAAAAGGGTTTTTTTCCCCCAATTTATTTATTTATTTGGCTCCAACAGGTCTTAGTTGTGGCATGTGGGTTCTGTTTCTGTTTTTTTTTAAGTTGTGTCATGTGGGATCTAGTTCCCTGACCAGGGGTTAAACCCAGGCTCCCTGCATTGGGTGCACAAAGTCTTAGCCACTGGCCCACCAGGGAAGTCCCTCATTTTTATAAAGTGTAATTGGATTTACTAAACTTTGAGAGAAGAGAATTACTTTTAAGAATCCAAAAATACAGAGAAGGAATAAAGGATATTTACTCTAGATTTTTACATCTTTCATAGCTGCATGTTGCTAACAGGTATGTTTTTCTTTTGAGTTTATTTTTCTAATATGTAAAGAAGAAATCTGTAAATCATATACATCTTTTACCTGTATCCAAATAAAATTACCATGTCCACTTCATGAGTACTTCTAACAGCAATATCAAACACTGTTCCTGGAAACATCTGCCACAGCACTAGCAACTGAATGTGGAATCAAAGTTACACTGTTTCTAAGTAGACTCTTAGAAAAAATAAGAGTAAAGAGAATGGCCAGGAATGTATGCCTAAACTGATTTGCCAAACATGCAACATGGTGCCAATTTCCTCTGTAGGCATAGGAGGGCTCCTCAGAACTCTGCTGCCCACTTACCTGAACTCACCAAAATTGTCTATCTGTGGGCATTACTACTTCTAGTCGTTCACTTCCCAAATTAGTTTTATAAAGGTAAAGTCAAATTTTTTCAAACTTTAATTTTTCCTGAGATGGACTATCAAGTCTGTATGCCAGAAATATTAAAGCTGCCATTTATCTCACATACAGAAAACTACAATTTTGTACTCCATGATAATTAAAAATAGCTTTTTCTACACATCTAATTGAACCAATTTCAACTAAATTTTATAATTATAAGCATATTTATACTCTCAGCAACCAAAATGCATAGAAAATAAAATAAGATAGCACTATCAGTGAATCCTCATGTCCTCCCACAATAGGGAAGTTTTCATAGTATGCTACATGCAAAAAGTACTTATACAACGTGAGAATTCAAATTTAATAAAAGCTAAAAATCTGTAAGATAATCCATTCAAAAACAAAGGTTGGATAAGTCTATTGCATATGTCACTTTAAGGAGCGTGTTATAAACATGCTTAGAACTAATAACAGTGTATTGCTTTAATTAGACAGAAGGATTTAATTACTTGGAAGGAACAAAGCTAAGGCAGGCGAGAGATGTCTGAAATCAGCTGATACCCATGTCATCTCTTATTTATTACCTTGGTTACCTATTTGTCAAGAGACTTAGTGTACTAAGTCAACAACAGCCCCTCAACCTGGCAAGGGCTGGTGGTGGCTTTCTATTGCACAGTCATAGTAACCTTCTCTGAATGAATGGTACACAGTCCTCTCTAGCTTGACTCTGATGGAGCCCGTTCCTCACTCCTCCCCACATAGTCACTGTGCTGGAGAACTGGTTCCTGCTCTTCAGTAGATGGCACTCTTTCCTCTGACACAGCTGTCCAGGAGTTTCTGACACAGCAGAGGGCATGCAGGGCCTCCCAGGGGGTGCTAATGGTAAGGAGCCTGCCTGCCAATGCAGGGGACAGAATACATGTGGGTTCGACCCCTGGATCAGGAAGATCCCCTGTGGAAAGGTATGACAACCCACTCCAGTATTCTTGCCTGGAGAATCCCATGGACAGAAGAGCCCCACGGACAGACTCTAGTCCACAGGGTTGTCAAGAGTCAGAGACGACTGAAGTGACTTAACCCACACATAGCCCTGGCATCATTCTGTATTTTTATTTTTTGAATCCACGATTATGGCCCTGGCAAAGGATTCAACTCTATCTTAAAAATGATGACAAAAACAAGTTCAGACAAGAAGAAAATATCTGCAAATTGTCTATTTAACAAAGGACTTATATCGAGAATATATAAAGAATTCTCAAAATGCAATGGAAAAAAAAAATCCAATTAGAGAAAGGGTAAGGACATGAAGAAACATTTTACTGAAGGCAAATCAGCATATGAAAAGACATATAATATCACTGGTTATTAGGGAAATGCAAATTAAGTCCACAGGAGATAGCACACGTATGCATACTTATACAACTTCCAAGACAAACAATATTGATAACACCAAATGCTGGTGAGGATGCAGAGACACTGGATCTTCTATACACTGCTGGAAGGAGAGTAAAACAACTCCAGAAAACAGCTTGACAGTTTCAAAACTGAATGCATACTTAACATATGGTCCAGCAATGACGATCCTGGACATTATTGCCATAGAAATGAAAACTTTGTCAGTTGTCCACACAAAACCTGTACACGATTGTTCATACCAGCTTTATTTGTAATAACTAAAAACTGAAAACAGCCAAAACAGCCTATAACAGATGAATGGTTAAATATATTAATGTATATTCATCATACCATGAAATACCGCACAGTAGTGAGAAGGAATGAACAATTAACATATGCAACATCTTAAAGTGATCTCAAAGTCATTGTGCTAAGGGAACAAAAGAGCCAATCTCAAAAGGTCGCCCACTGTCTGAATTATTTATACAAAATTCCTGAAATGACAAAACCATAGAAATGGAGAAAAGATTACTGTTGTATAGAAAAAGGTAAGGATGGGGTAGGGGTGGTGGCATGGGGTATGAGTTATGACTGTAAAGGGATGCATGAGGGAGATTTCTGTGGTAACGGCAAAGTTCTGTCTCTTGATTGCAATATTAACTACATATATCTACATGTGTGATTCAACAATAGACCTAAACACATACTTTATACCAATGCCAACTTCCTGGTTCTGATACTGTACTATAGATAGTTAAGATTCTACCAATGAAAGTAACTACATGAGTGGTATACAAGACCTGTGTGCTTTCTTCAAAACTCTTTTTTTTATTTTTATTTTTTCAAAACTTTCTATAAATCTGTAACTTTTAAGAATTCTGTTTCTATAAAACAAAATTAACATCTAACATACAGTTACAAACTATTAATATATGATAACAAAAAACAATCAGAACTCAGGATGAAATATATAGTCTACCATTTCTGAAAACAATGTCAAAGCAAATGAAAAGTTATTGAGAATGTCAAACTGAGGTATCGATATTTGCTTACTTCAAGAGAATTTACATTTCAATTTTAAACTATAGATTTTCTACCCACTAGCTCATTATACATTAAAGAAGTTCTAACACTAATACATTGACTGATATTCTACTATATGCAACAGTCTTTGTAGAACATAGGATGAAGCCCAGTATAGTGTTTAAGGTTGAAGAGTTGGACAGTCTAAATTCAAACACTGGACAGGCCACTGCCAAACATCCTGGACAGCTTACTTGCCCTCTGTGACTATTTTGCCATCTGTATATTGATATAGAAGTGTTACAAATACATACTATAAATAACATGGTATATCATATAAGTAACAGATAATTAGTTATCAAACTGTCATTAAATTACAATATAATCTAATCCCAAAATAAATAATCCACATGCTGTGTTTAGCCTAACAACCGGAATGCAGAAAGGCTGAAAAATGTGAGCTATTTTTTATCTCAAACTTCTGATTAACCAAGGGAATGAGTCATATGTAGTTGTCTGTGAAATTAAGGGGCTGTAAGTACTTAATAGAGAATGCCATACAAGGACTATGTAAGTGTTCTGGGAATGTAGGGGAGAGAGATCATTTCAGATACAATGAAGTGATGCTGGCTTTGGGAAAGAAGTGGAGCTTGAGTGGCTTTTGAAGGACATACAGAATTTCAATTGACGGATATGCTGGGTCAGGTCTTTCAAGTCAGAGAGCATCACCTGCATGGTACGAGGGAGATGGGAAAGTGAGAGGCAGGCTCAAGTTGTCCGGTATTACAAGTTACAAATTTAAGTCTAGGCTGAAGGCCTCCTGCTCAAAATCCATAGGGTCCCAGCCTGGGCCATCACTAAACATTGCAGGTGTTTGATTTGTGGCTACTATAAGGCTCATATATATTTACCCATTTAAAACAAGTAGAAATAGATCATCATTTAAGTTCGAACACATTCTAAAAGATCTATAATTTTTGCTTCCCTTCCCCACATTTTGCCCTTTTGATGTCATATTTCTTATATGTCATCTTCTTATATATCACTTAACTGTTAATGTAGTTACAGTTGATTTACAATTTTTTGCCTAAATCTTCATACTGAGATATTTAAGTGGTTGATACTCAGTCCTTACTAAGTACTGCCCTTTTCTAATGGGATTTACCCTTTTCTATAGATTCTTCTCTTCCAGTTACAGAAAAGCCTTCAACATTTCTTCTAGGGTAGGTTTAGAATCAATGAACTTTTAGCTTTTGTTTGTCTGTGAAGTTCTTTGTCTCTCCTTTGATTCTAAATGATCATCTTGCTGGGTAGAATAACCTCAGTTGCAGGTTTTTCCCTTCCAGCACTTTGAAAATATCAATGCTACTCCCTTCTGGTCTGCAAAGTGTCTGCAGCAAAATCAGCTCCTATCCACTATGAAGAGCAGTAAGGAGGTTCCTTAAAAAAATAAAAATACAGCTACCATATAACCCTGCCATCCCACTCCTGGACATATATCCAGAGAGATGCTGAGAAGCTGTCTTCTAGAAAAGAGCTGCTGAGAAGGGCTTTTAGAATCAGAACCTGCATCACATAGTAGCCTAACAATACTAAGGACTCTAGATCTGTCTCGGGTGCCTAGGGTGCCCTAATGCTAAACTACTGGATTTCTCACTGTAAAACCCGAAGCTCCTGAACCTGCTTTCTACCCTTTGCTTATCTGCTGAGGAGGAAAGCAATCCAAGATCTTCCTCCTTACCCTGCTATTAGGTAAGACTATTTGCAGGGAATCCTTCAAGATTACTTGTAAGCAATAACTGGGATAAAAACAGAAGAGTTCTAAAAGCAATCACTCCTGAGTGACATTTCACAATACAGCCACTAAAAGTTTTTAAAGACAACTGACAGCATCAAACGTCAGAGAGGATGTGCAGCACCCAGAATTCTCACTGCTATTGGGTGTGTGAAGTGGCACCACCCCTGGAAAACTTCTTGGTAGTTTCTTGAAAAGTTCCAGACAGAATTACCCAATGACCCTACAAACCTACTTACAGGCGTTAGCAAAGAGAAATAAAAATATATCTCCAAAAAGTCTTGTACAGCAATGTTCATAGGGACCTGAATCATTATAGCTGAAAACTAGAAACAGCCCAGATATTGAGCAGGAGAATATATAAGCACACTACTATACTGTGGTATAATCATATAGTGGAATACTACCTAAAAAAGAGATGTCCTACTAATGCACAGAATAACAATAAATCTCAAAAATACGCTTAGAGAAAGACTATAATAAGGAAAAACATGTATGAACACTGCTATATATAAAGTAGATAACAATGAGACCTATTGTATAGCACAAAGAACTATACTCAGGATCTTGTAATAATCTATAATGGAAAAGAAAGTAAAAATGGAGTATTTATTTATATATTGGTTTGGTCAAAGAGTTGGGGTTTTTCCAAAACATCTTGCAGAAAAATCCAAATGAACTCTTTGGGCAATCCAATATATAAGTGAATAACTTTGCTGTATATAACAACATTGTAAATCAACTATTAATTTTAAAAGAAAAAACATGTATGATTCTATTTACATAAAATTTTAAAATTTTATGGGGCATGAGAGAATTTTGTGGGTGATAGAAGTGTTCTTGATAACTCACATAGCTGACAGCATTTTTTTCTCTCAATATTATAGCTTCAACTAAGAGCTGGTTCCTTGTCAAAGGGAAACCCAGAGTCATTGTCCAGCCATCCTTTTGTTGTTTTTTAGTTGCTAAGTCATGTCCAACTCTTTTGTGACCCCATGGACTGCAGGCTACAAGGGTCCTCTGACAATGGGATTTCCCAGGCATGAATACTAGAGTGGATTGCCATTTCCTTCTCCAGGGGATCTTCCTGACCCAGGAATCAAGCCCAAGTCTCCTGCATTGGAAGGCAGGTTCTCTACCACTGAGCCACTAGGGAAGCCCAAATATCTAGAATACCAAGAAATAAAATTTGGCTGAAATAAATTATTTGGGGTTATTATTCAAAAGTAACTTGGACTATCCTAATGCAACACTATTATTTCTGAACAGTTACCCGCTGCTGAGAGTCTTCTTTTCTGTCCAAGTTTTTACACTTCTTTGCCTCCTACCATGCCAGATTTTGTATTTTAAAAAGTTTGTTTTTTCATCAAAATTACTAACCACTTAGGGGACCTTCCCCTTCTCCACATACTTGACACACAGTCAATGGACACAACTGGTACAACTCTAAGTAAAATATTACAGCTGGCTGATCTTAAGCTACTTATTCAAAATCTGAAGAATAAAGAGAGAAATGGAGGTGAGCAGGTGGGAGATATGAAAAAAGTACATCTGTTTAAAGGTTCAAAGAGATTACAGAAACTAAGAGGGTTCTAGAAGCCTTCAGCATGACAGTAATCATTCTTCCACAGTAAATTAGTAAGTATTAGAGGACTTCAAACGTGAAAATAAAGTTCAACCAACCATACAGACTTCCAGGTATGCCCAGGGGCTTAAAGTACAGCTGGTGCTAGGCTATGCGATATCAGAGCTCACTGCTTCGTTCTGGTACTCTCTTTTTCACTCACCAGAATCAATTTGTAGGGAATTACCGAATATATGTGCTTCCAGAAATGCTTAGTCTGTTAGCTAGTACTGGGAGGAAATGAGAACAAGTGGAGACTGTCACGAAAGAGCAGAGGTAATGATACTAAGTAAAAGGAGGGCTTAGACAAGACTGGTCATTTAAGTATTAAAAATAAAGAGATTCTACGTATAGTTTGGAGTTCAAGAAGCAAATAAGCCATCTTTACCAAGAATGAGATCTGAAAATTGTGAAAATGGCAGCATATAACAGAACAAATGAAGGAAACTGGAAAATGATTATATATAGAATCTTTCAAAAATATCATCTCTTAGAAATAAAATGTTGTCAAGTCATTCATACTTTAAGTATAACAAATGACAAAAAATACAAACTTTTGAGGTAGACAGATTGCTATTGTAGGTCATGCTTGATGGGGTCCTAAGAGTGGCTCACATGGCTGAGAAACAAATGCATTCTGGCGGTCATTCTAAGCTTGCACTTAACATGGAAATAAAACACCACCACTACAATCAGGAATGCTGGCTTACTCCTCCCCACAATGAGTCAACTTAGCACACACTGGTTCCTGCACGAAACGCCCTTTCACTCTTGTTTTCGTCAGGTCACTCAGCCTGCGATGAGAAGTGCTGTAAACAACAGTTTGACACTAGTGACAAGTGCATACTTGAGACACACTCCAGACATTTTGTACTTTCGCAAAACAAGAAATAGGTGAATTAGAAAAGGACAGTCCTATATTCAGCCACCAAGAGCCGGTGATGAAATGCCTGCCAATTAATTCTGCTGCGACCGTTTCTCAGGTCTCACGGAGAACTTGGAGACATGAGCTCAGCAGTGGTCACGCAGTGAGGGTACTGGATGGCACTCGTTTAGAACACTGAGTCATGTCCAAAGGGTGACCTCCTCCACTCTCAGCCTGCAACCCTGCTAAACAGCCGCAAAACCAATAGTCAGCTCTCTGTTCAAATGGAATACGAGGAGGTGACGGAGAAGACCTTTCTAAACAAAGAGGGCATGGACACAGGTGAAACCCTGATGATGGATTCAGGGCAGAAAACATCTCGGCAAGAAAGTACTGAGCAAGAAAAACCAACCAGCTAATACAGAGGTGATCAGAAGAAGGGATGAGGAAAAGAGAATCATTTATTTGGGAAAATATTTATTGCCTAACTACCAAATGAACACATTATTTTTTAGAAGTACAATCAAAAAAGAAAAATACATTCCCCCAACAGCATTAAGCAGCAGGTTAGGAGTTAAACACATACAAATCTAAAGACTGCAACACTAGACACTCCCAGATAAAACTAAAGGGGTTTAAGTCTCTCCATCCCTTTGCCTGTTATTCACTTTCTAGTACAGTCTCACATCAAAACAGTCTAGTATCTTTGGTTCCCTTAAATGTAAGGGATCCTCTGAAAAGTCACAGTAGGAATTTAATAACTTGATAACTTACTCCTAAGCAACAGCATGCTAAAAGAAGTTGATTAGAAAGGACTCCCTAAACCAAAGGAATTTTCCTAGGATAGCTTACTGACCCAAAGTTTCAGGTAGTGTCATCATCTTCATCGCAATTGTGATCACAGTCACTAAAGGTAGCTCAAAACACTTTCAATAACGTTCCTCACATTAATTCAATGACTTTAATCTTCACAATCCAATAAAGTATCATCTTACAGCTGTGGAAACAGACTCCAAATTACTTATCAGAAGTCCCTCCAGAAGCAGGGAGGTTTGGGGGAGAATGGATACATGTATACATATGACTGAGTCCCTTCCCTGTTCACCTGCAACTCACAACATTGTTCACGGGCTATGCTGCTGCTGCTGCTAAGTCGCTTCAGTCGTGTCCGACTCTGTGCGACCCCATAGACAGCAGCCCACCAGGTTCTGCCGTCCCTGGGATTCTCCAGGCAAGAACACTGGAGTGGGTTGCCATTTCCTTCCCCATTGTGTGAAAGTGAAAAGTGAAAGTGAAGTCACTCAGTCGAGACCGACTTGTAGCGACCCCATGGACTGTAGCCCACCAGGCTCCTCCATCCATGGGATTTTCTAGGCAAGAGTACTGGAGTGGCTTGCAATTGCCTTCTCTGGTTCATGGGCTATACCCTAATGCAAAAAGAAAAGTTCAAAAGAGGAAAAAAAAAAAAAAAGTCTCTCCACCTGAACTATCACAAGATTGTTCATGGGCTATACCCCTCTGCAAAATAAAGTTTAGAAAGAGAAAAAAAAAGAAGTCACTACAGTATCGAGTGCAGATCTGGGTTTCACATCTAAGCTCCTGTGATCCCAGAGTCCATGTTCTTGCCACCACACACATCCTATCAAGACATTAGGCCAGTTTGCAACACCAGGCAAAAATCCAGAGACATGAATATGGACCAGTAAAAGCAGCTATAGTTCACCCAAACAGTTTAATAAAGAGAAAATGGACAGGAAATTTCTATCCATGGATACTAGAAAAAATAACTTTGGGGAAAGTATGGTTATGTGGTTTAAAGAAACCAGAAGAATATTAATTCATACAGTTGCCACCTCTTTGTTTCATATTAGTATGCAGACTGGATCTCATCCATCTCCTGCCCAGAAGACCTGGTCTATGCCCTCCAGGAGGGTGTGACCAAGTTTTTGCCTGGAAGGCATCAGAAAACAGGCGGCATTTGAACTGTGTCTTCAAGAGGAAGAAAAGAGTTGCCAGTCAGAGGGAAAGTTCATCATAGCTTCTGTAACTTCAGTCTACTACCATGACACGCTAAAGGCGGTTTGAAAGAATCACAGTGAGGTCAGAGCCCTGGCAAGGGAGACCAACTGGTGTCTCCAGGAGGCTCCAGGTGGTATGGCTCATCTATGAATTTACCCCAGCCTTAGTGTAACCCCTAACCTTGCAAGCTTTCCAGAAGAAGTCACAAGACAGCGCTACAACTTTCCAAAAGAGGAATCTTGGAAAGGAGGAGGAAATACTTGAGAAATCTGAAAGACTACAGAGAGGAAAATAGGTCAGATGACTTTTTTTTTAAGGGAGAAATATGAAGTTTGGAAACAAAGATATAAAGGTTAAAAAAAATAGTTCAGAGATGACAAAGTCTAAGAAAGAACTTAGCACACATTGCATATTGATGAACTGGCCAAATCAAACATGAACACAATGCTGAAATGGTGTGTTGCTGTCAGCTTCAGTGGAGGCCCCACACCTCTAGATGACACAGCCCAAGGTGCGGTGCAGATCACATGAGCTCCCAGAAAACCCATTTTAATGGCTTCTAACAACTTCATACCAAGAGGGAAAAAAACAGTCTAGTGATTGGAGATCTCTGCAGACAAGCATTAATATACCAAGTGAGTGAGACTTAACTGCTGGACTCTCAGCAGCTGAGGAAGGAGGTATGCTCAAGCAACAAAAGAAACACAGGCCACTCTTAGCAACAGGAGACAAGGGGAGATGTCCACAAAGAACTCAAGGCCACAAGAGTTGGAATAAACATCAGCCAACCTGGGAAAGCAAATATGTAAGAATATTCAGTGGTATTAATGAAGATTACTGCTGTGTTAAAAGACACTTTCTCCTTGGAAGAAAAGCTATGACCAACCTAGACAGCATATTAAAAAGCAGAGATGATACTTTGCCAACAAAGGTCCATCTAGTCAAACCTATAGTTTTTCCAGTAGTCATACGTAGATGTGAGAGTTGGACTATAAAGAAAGCTGAGCACTGAAGAATTGATGCTTTTGAACTGTGGTTTTGGAGAAGACTCTTGAGATTGCCTTGGACTGCAAGGAGATCCAACCAGTCCATCCTAAAGGAGATCAATCCTGGGTGTTCATTGGAAGAACTGATGCTGAAGCTGAAATTCCAATACTTGGCCACCTGATGCAAAGACTCTTTTGAAAAGACTTTGATGCTGGGAAAGATTGAAGGTGGGAGGAGAAGGGGACGACAGAGGATGAGATGGTTGGATGGCATCACTGACTTGATGGACATGAGCTTGAGTAAGCTCCAGGAGTTGGTGATGGACAGGGAAGGCTGGTGTGCTGCAGTCCATGCGGTTGCAAAAAGTCGGACACAACTTAGCGACCAAACTGAACTGACTGAATTACTGAAAAGAGGGCATTTTATTACTTCAAGTTGATCATAAGAGTTTTGGGATTTGCTGCACATTTCATCCAGAAACAAAGGAAGAACTATCCACAAGGAATAAATTTAAAGGGAGAGTGGGAAACAAGAGGAAGCTTGTCCGTTGATTATGCTCCTTGAGTTTTGCTTATTCAACATGACAGCTACATTCAACGGACGGAGAATGGCAAATGGGGAGCTCAAAGAAGGGTGTAGGGTGACAAATCAGAAGACCTCCTACAGTACTGCTGGGAGATTTGTATATGTGAGAAACAATGATGAAGATGCTTAAAGCCATGTAAAAATGTAAGATAAAGGAAATGTCAAAAACAATAAAACAGGGTGTTAGAGATTAGGGATATACACACTCATGGGAGAGCAGGGATTTGTAATCGTATAAAATCAAAGATGAGTCAAACATTTTTTCTTAAATAACTCTGCTCCTGAATAAATGTTTGTACTCCACCCCCACCAAAAATTCATACGTTGCAATCTAAAAACCCAAAGTCACGGTACAAAGAGTGGGGTCTTTGGGAGGTGCTGGGGTCATGGGGTACGGTCTTCATGAATGTGATTAGTGCTCTTATAAGAAGGGCTTCACAGAGCACCCCCTGCCACCACAAGAGGTTACAGTGAAAAAACAGCCATCAATGAGCAAGCAGTTCCTCACCAGGCACTGAATCTGTCAGCACCATGATTGTGAAAAAATAAGTGTTGCTTATAATCCATCCAAACTAAAACAAACTCCAAAAAATGAGTGATTTCTAGCTATTCGTGATGAGTTCAACATAGGCATTTCTCTGGTAACCTCCCCGTGTCTCCTCTCCAGTGAGGGGGCAAAAAAAACAAAAAAAAGGAATTTAAAATATAAAGTCACACGAAGAATAGACATGGTAAACACCTAGATGAGAGATGGCAATGCAGTTTGGAAGATTGAAAGCAAATAGATAGGTGACATGCAGCTTATTAACAAAACTCAGACTGCAGATAACTGAGCCAGTATAGAAAGAGCCAGTAAGAAGCAGATCGGTGACTTAGGACCTGGAGGCACCAAGAACTGTGAAGGTGGAGGCAACAGTGAAAAGAGAAAACTGGCTGACACCACACTGGCAGTCATTTCCCCCAATCTAAGTGGGAATTTAGAGGTTTTCTTTATGGAGAGAAAGCCATGGAGACTATGAACTTGGGATATGAAAGTTACAGACAATGAGCACATCTGAGAACACATAAACACTGGAAAATTAGAAGAAAGTATGCATGGAAAATGAGTAAGACTTCTCCCAGCATCCTGGACACTGGTTGCCCAGGATTATACCCCTGAGGCATAAGATTAGAGGATTCCTTTAAAAGAGTGGCTCTCAAGTGCGGTCTACAGACTGAGGATGTAGTGAAAAGTCTCCATGAAACAAAAAAGTTTCATAATTACACTGACATGATTTGGTGGATAAGTAATTTTCATCACAAGTTCGACAATTTTTCCATCCTTAAAGATTTTCCTGATGAGAATGATGGTGATAAAACCAATTGTGGTATTTTGATGCATCAACATTTGAAAGACCGGAATAACAGTCAGCTAGTGTTTTCTGAATAACTCATGTACTGTACGTTACAAAATGTTACAAACTCATGCATAATTTCGATTAAAAAAGGCAATACTGACAAATAGGGTTTAAGAGTTCTTTAATAGGGTTTCAGATTCCACATTGCAACTAACCTTTAAGAATCTAACCACTTTTCGATTTTTGGTATAATGTCAGAGAAGAATATATACATTTGAAAACACTTAAAATATTCCACCTTGTGCTAACTGCTTATTTGTGGGGTCAAATTTTCTTCCAATACTTAAAACAAATTTGCAAGACTGATAGCAAAGGCAAATGTAATACAGTTGTCTATTAAGCCAAACATCAAGATTTGAAAAAAAAGTCAATTTATCTAAAAATCTTACTAAATTTTGTTGAAACAGTTATTTTACATAAAAATAAATCATGTAAACATGTAATGGGTAAGTATTTTTTATGATTTCAGTTTTAGTTTCCAATATATAAGCATTGGTAGACATAACCCAGGACTTCCCTCTTAGCTCAGCTGGTACCCACTCCAGAATTCTTGGGCTTCCCTTGTGGCTCAGCTGGTAAAGAATCTGCCAGCAATGCGGGAGACCTGGGTTCGATCCCTGGTTTGGGAAGATTCCCTGGAGAAGGGAAAGGCTACCCACTCCAATATTCTGGTCTGAAGAATTCCATGGACTGTATAGTCCACGGGATCACAAAGAGTCGGACACGACTGAGCGACTTTCACTTTCAGACAAAACCCACATAAAAAAGCTCTATAAGTTGCACTGTCCAACATGGTAGCAATGAATCACATGTGGCTACTAAACTGTTGATGTGTGACCAGTCGGAATTGAGATATGCTGCCAGTGTAAAACAAACACTGAATTTCAAAGACTTCACATCAAAAGAATATTAAATCTCTGAATATTTTATATTGATTACATGTTAAAATATTTTAGATTTATTGGATTAAATAAGATATTAGTTTCACCCTTTGACTCTTAATGTGGCTACTAAATATTTAAAATGTCATGTATCTTGTACTTTTTTATTTGCATTATATTTCTACTGAGCAGCACTGGTCTATAAGATCCTCAAAATGTTTTAATTGTGTGAAAGAGTCAGGAGACTAAAGTTTGAGAACTGCTGCTCTATAGGGAAATGGATCAGTTAAAAAAGCAATCAAACTGATAGATACTGATGTGTAGGGGTAAAAGAAATGGCAACCCCCTCCAGTGTTCTTGCCTGGAGAATTCCAGGGACAGGGGAGCCTGGTGGGCTGCTGTCTATGGGGTCGCACAGAGTCGGACACGACTGAAGCGACTTAGCAACAGCAGCAGCAGCAGGGATTCCAACAGGACATAATATGACCCCTCAGGGAAAACTACCAGTCAGTAAGACCACAAATTCACTCAAATATAAGCGGTGGTAAGGCTCACCAGACATTTGTGGAAATCCTCTATCATGAACCTCGGAGTCCAAAACAACTGAAAATGAAAGGTAACGCTTGTGAAAAAACAAATGGGGCAAATAGCTGAAATAATTTCAAAAACTTAAATATCCTCAGAGAGATGAGAAAATAACTGCATTCATGAAGCAACAGTTACACTTAAAAATGAATATTCATAAAGCAACTTAAAATTTTGATAGAAGAAATTTAATTCAATAAAGATAAATCTCAAAAATTCAGTTAAAAAAAAAAGGGAAAATAAATTTTAAAAAGAAATTTAGAAGTGCACTCCAAAGTCCAAAATGCAAAATAGAAAAGCCATAAATAAGAAAAATTGTGTGTTGTGGGTGGTTATTTTTGTTTAGTCACTCAGTCATGTCTGACTCTGCAATCCCATGGACCACAGCACGTCAGGCTTCTGTCCTTCACCATCTCCTAAAGCTTGCTCAAACTCATATCCATTGAGTTGGTGATGGCATCCAACTACCTCTGTCATCCCCTTCTCTTCCCGCCTTCAATCTTTCCCAGCATCAGGGTCTTCCAATGAGTTGGCTCTTCGCATGGGGTAGCCAAAGTATTGGAGCTTCAGCTTCAGCATCGGTCCTTCCAGTGAATATTCACGGTAGATTTCCTTTAGGATTGACCAGTTTGATCTCCTTACTATCCAAGGGACTCTTCAAGAGTCCCCTCCAGCACCACAGTTCGAAGGCATCAATTCTTCGGCACTCAGTCTTTATGGTACAGCTCTCACATCTGTACATGACTACTGGAAAAATCTTAAGCTTTGACTATACAGACCTTTGTAGGCAAAGTAATGCCTCTGCTTTTTAATATACTGTTTAAGTTTGTCATTGCTTTTCTTCCAAGAAGCAAGCATCTTTTAATTTCATGGCTGCAGTCACTGTCCACAGTAATTTCAGAGCCCAAGAAAATAAAGTCTGTCACTGTTTCCAATTTTTCCCACTTATTTGCCATGAAGTGATGGGACCAGATGCCACGATCTTTGTTTTTTGAATGTTGAGGTCTTTTTAATTTTATTTAACTTTACAATATTGTATTGGTTTTGCCATATATCAAAATGAATCTGCCACAGGTATACATGTGTTCCCCATCCTGAACCCTCCCCCCCCCCTCCCTCCCCATACCATCCCTCTGGGTCATCCCAGTGCACCAGCCCCAAGCATCCAGTATCATGCATCGAACCTGGACTGGCAACTCGTTTCATATATGATATTATACATATTTCAATGCCATTCTCCCAAATCATCCCACCCTCTCCCTCTCCCACAGAGTCCAAAAGACTGTTCTATACATTTTAAGCCAGTTTTTTCATCTTCCTCTTTCACCTGCATCAAGAGGCTCTTTAATTCCTCTTTGCTTTCTGCCACTGTGGGGTGGGGAGAAGGCTAAACAATGTTCTCCCAAACTGAAAGATAAGTTTACAGACTTAAAACATTAGCAAATGAACAAAACATCCAGCACAATAAATGATTTTTTAAAACCACATTCATCACAAACTTACAGATAATGGGGGATAGGGGATTGAGAAGGTTTCAAGATGTAAAGCAGTTTTTATCAGCCAATAACAGTAAAAAATGAAAATAAAAATTCTAAAGGAGAATAACTTCAACCTAGAATTTCTCATCTTGATAATCAAGTATGAGAAAGAAAGAAAGATATTTACAGACATGAACGTCGGAACAACAACAAAGAATCCTCTCCCAGGAATCCTCTCAGAAACCTACTAGAGGCATTTGAAATATAGTTAAAGGAGGTATTTGAAATATAGTTAAAAAAAAACTAAACCATTTAAACCAGGAAAATATCTGTATAAACAAAATATTGATTATAGTATACTATATGCCCCAGCTTTGAACTATTATTTTCCAGTCCTATAAGTATAAAAACTGAATACTAATCACCCCCAAATTTTTTTAACTAATGAAGCCCAAGATACAGAGAGGGACTAAAGGATGTGAATTAGGAGAAAGGAATAAAAAAGTCAATCATTTTACCAACCAAAAACATCATAGTTTTAAAATCAAGAAATATTCAGTCATGCATGCATATTGCTAAGAAATGACAAGGAAAAATTAAAGTTGAAATTGGTTGGCACTAAGGAGTAGGAAGGTATGGAACACAAAATTGCTGATAAACGTGAAAAACTCTGTACTACATATATAGTGCAAAATGCCCTACTTCAATGAGTTCAGAATAAAATTTAAAGTATCTGAAATATCAAGTAATAGATAGGGAATACACATTTAACTTTATAAACACATTTATCCAAAAATGGACACCTGCAAAGAAATTTGGAGCTTGTAAATTTGCTGACAAAGCAAATCAGCCTAGGAAAAAGCTAAGAAAATTTCTGAAGGAGATCAGCCCTGGGATTCTTTGGAAGGAATGATGCTAAAGCTGAAACTCCAGTAGTTTGGCCACCTCATGTGAAGAGTTGACTCATTGGAAAAGACTCTGATGCTGGGAGAGATTGGGGGCAGGAGGAAAAGGGGACAACAGAGGATGAGATGGCTGGATGGCATCACTGACTCGATGGACGTGAGTCTGAGTGAACTCCAGGAGTTGGTGATGGACAGGGAGGCCTGGCGTGCTGCGATTCGTGGAGTCTCAAAGAGTCGGACACAACTGAGTGACTAAACTGAACTGAATTAGTATATATTCTGCCAGTCTTTTAATTGGGTTATAGCTGATTTACAATGTTGTATTAGTTTTCTGCTGTATAATAAAGTGAATCCGCTATATGTATACCTATAACCCATCCCAATTGAACCTCCCTCCCACCCCTTCCCACCCCTCAAGGTTATCACAGGGCACTGAGATGAGTTCCCTATGCTTATACGGCAAGTCCCACTAGCTATCAAATATTCTATACATGCTATTGTGTATGTCAATCCCATTCTCCCAATTCATCCCATCCGCCCGCCCCGTGTCCACTTGTCCATTCCCTACATCTGCTTCTCTTATCATACAGAATGAAGCAAGTCATAAAAAAGAAAAACAAATATCATACATTAACGCGGAGCCTTGAGAAAAGGTACAGATGAATCTATGTGCAGGGCAGGAATAGGGATGCCAGTTTTATTTTAAACTAGACATCGACTCAGTGGACATGAGTTTGGGCAAATTCCGGGAGATAGTGAAGGACAGGGAAGCATGGCGTGCTGCAGTCCATGGGGTGGCAAAGAGCAGGACATGACTTAGTGACTGAACAACAACAGGACATAAATGTAAAGAAAAGATCAAGACAGCCACCTGTCTAATGATTCACCAAGGATCTTAAACTAGGGATCCACATGCTGACCCAACCTGCAAATTTATGCTATTTGGGCTGAAAGACACCACAGTAGAATTCCAAGATAACCTAGATGTTTATCTTCCCCAGTAAAAGCAAAAATCTGGCCACAGACAACCTATGTTCCATCTTGGCAACAAACAACAACTGAGCAAGGGCAGCCCAGCGCCTTCCCCACTGAGCACCACTCACTTCACTCCCAGATAGCACAGATATCTCTATGCTACCTATTTCTCTTTTGGGGCACCCGCTCCTAAAAGACGATAGACGATAGGCCAAGAACATCCTATCTTACAATCAGAAATAATGCATGTATGTCTGTAAAAATGAAGACAATTCCCATTATTTAAATGAAATAGCAGATATTTATTTTTTCAGTTGCTTGTCCAGCCCCAGCAGTGATTTGAACCTAATATTCCTGGTTTAAAAGTTGATAGGCATGAATAATAAAAAAAATAAATAAATTAAAAAAAAAAAAAGGAAATAATCCAAGCAGGCCATTAAAAAAAAAAAAAAAAAAGTTGATAGGCTTGAAGTAAACAAACATTCAAGTCCTTTTGCTGCATCCCACAAGCTTGCATATTTCATAATTTTTCATATTATTTATTCATAATATACTCAGATAAAATTAAGATAGGCATATGAGCAAATTTTAAAATAACTGTAGACTTTTTTCTAATTTAACCTGTAACTCATTATGTTAAGAATATTAAAAATGAGACCACTTCAGTATTTTCTTCATTTTACTTTTGATTTTGATACATATTATAATCCTATTCATGCCAAAAATCTGCAAGTTGTCAGTCTCAGAATGAGGGTGAAGGAAGAAGGGGAGAAGCAGTGTAACTTAAAAAACAAAGCCTATTAGTTTTATTACATGCCACAACACCATCTCCAAAAGACCTCTGCCTTGAGTAACATTTTGTTTTTTAACTAAAGTGACAGAATGGAACGTCACATTAGAATTGAAAGCATGATAAAAAGGTAGAAGTCCTAATCTACAGCTCTACAAAGCATTATTCATGACAAGGGTTTCCCACTTTCTCAGACAGGGTTCAAAATGTCAGCTTGAACTATGTAGCAAATTTTAACGGGATGTTTCTACATGAGTACCCTAAAAGGGTAACAAAGATTTCATCTGTGGCACATTCAGAATGACACTAGTTACTTCTTACCAGGCCCTAGGAGTAAAGAAAGTCTCCCCATCCTATTACCTTTCGTCACTGATCCATTTGGGTTCTGGCTGAGCTAACCACTCCCTTGGCAGATATAGGAGCCAGAATACAAATTTTGTTTTGGGTTTATAAAGCGAAGTATGGGGAAGAAAGCCCTCTCTGAAGGCCACTCTGCTCTGGTTTCAGAAATACTCTGCTAGTGGGGTGCCACTATACTCTCTGTTGAAAGATGGCATCAGAGAAGTGCTTTGGGAAAGCAGAAAATCAAGGCATCTGGTTATAGGAAAATTAACTATTTCCAGTATAAATTGTAAAGTACCACGGAGGTCTTAAAATCTTAGGGCAATTTTTCAAACACGTACTGAGTTTTGTATGATCAAAAATATAGCTATGTGAATAATTCAAACTTAATTACTGGGCAGCACTAACACAGACTGGGCCAACCAGCCAGGTATTGTTCTCGGAACCGTCAGATGGGAGAGGATCTCTCTCCTCCAGAGAGCACAGCCTGTTGAGAAGTACACCACTATATCAGAATGATTCTATAAAGGCCTGGGAACAAGCAGCCAGAACTCCACTGATAAACTCCATAAATTCTTGGTAATATGTGCAACATTAAACTAAAAAAAAAAATAGACCATACTTAGTCATCCTGTAGCAGTAGATATTAAGAAGAGGTGGCAAGAATACACAGAAGAACTATACAAAAAAGGTCTTAATGACCCAGAAAACTCACCTACAGCCAGATATCCTGGAGTATGAATTCAAGTGGACCTTCACAAGAATCATCACAAATAAAGCTCGTGGAAGTGATGGAATTCCAGCTCAGCTATTTCAAATCCTAAAAGATGCTGCTGCTAAAGTGCTGCACCCAATATACTAGCAAATTTGGAAAACTCAGCAATGGCCACAGGACTGGAAAAGGTCAGTTTTCATTTCAGTCCCAAGGAAGGGCAATGTCAAAGAATGTTCAAACTACCATGCAACTGTGCTCATTTCACATGCTAGCAAGGTATCCTTCAAGCTAGGCTTCAACAATATGTTGAAGATGTTCCAGAGGTAAAAATATGGAACTTTTATTCTTCCTAAATATCATTTTTTAATTGCAAAGCACCTGGCAAAATATTTGTGGGTTACTAAAAAAATGTTAGTACATCATACATTATACCTTGACACTCTCAAAAAATTTATAAAATCAAAGCTTTCTAAATAGAGTCAAAACCTTATTGGGGAAAATACCTTAAACACTTCAAATTTTACTTTAAAAACAGAAGGATAACTTTTCACCAGGATATATCGTAAAAGTAGTGTAACTCCAGAGCAGTATACCAAGGTATTACCAGAACTGTATTTCCATCATAATTGGAACTATTTATAACACCAGGAGACCAAGATTATTGAAATTCATAGTTTTATATCTTTATTTTAAATGAGTTTCAAATTTATTTCACCTACAACATTGTAATCATTCTCCAATTAATCTGAGAAATACAAAGATTGAAATCCTTTCACCTTGCCCAATAGTACCACAATCATACAAATATATGTGGGTCATATATGTATGTAGCTAGGGTCGAAGGGAGGATGGGGAGATTATGCCAAAGTCAGGATATCATCTGAATACTTTCCAGGTAATTGACATGCAATGAACTATGGATGTTACCAGCACTCCCCAAGTTACTGAGCCAACCAGTTGATTTATTTGTGCTAATAAAGAGTTTTATGTTTCCAGGACACATTACACTCTAATCCCATCTCCTTCCAGGCATAACCCTGAGAAAGCAGGACACAGCCAATTCAGAACAGCTCCACTTGGCTTGAGCTTCTGGGAGCAAAGGAGCATTGAGAGCAGCTTTCCTCCCAGTGCCCTCCCTCTAGAGATGCACAGCCACCCACACACACCAAAGGGAGAAGAATGGGAAAGGGCAGATTATTTCTTTCCTGGGAAAAAAGCCAGAGTGAAAGTTTTGGAGGATATAAACACATAACAGCTAGTAGAGAGCCATGGAAACCTTCTCCCCGAGCAAATGTGCTTTGCTGTAAACTTTCCCTGCCCCTCACAATATTTAGTGTTGTGTTAAAGCAAATATTTTAAAAATCCACACACATGTGTTGTTTTAAAATTCCTAAAATTAAAAACAAACAAATTCCCCCTCATTGCCTATCTAAAACCAGCAAGACATCCACTCTTTATCACCACAAGATATTTATCAAGTAGCTGACTGCTGGGAAGACAAACTATATTGCAAATTTCTTCTTGTCCCTTCTGCCAGGATTCTAAACTGAGGGTCCCATTACATCCCTGAAATTAAGCACATGGCACACCCAAGTGCATCTTTCTGGACAGCTGCTGCTGCTGCTAAGTCGCTTTAGTCATGTCCGACTCTGTGTGACCCCATGGATGGCAGCCCACCAGGCTCCGCCATCCCTGGGATTCTCCAGGGAAGAACACTGGAGTGGGTTGCCATTTCCTTCTCCAATGCGGGACAGTGAAAAGTGAAAGTGAAGTCACTCAGTCGTGTCCGACTCTTCGCGACCCCATGGACTGCAGCCTACCAGGCTCCTCCGCCCATGGGATTTTCCAGGCAAGAGTACTGGAGTGGGGTACCACTGCCTGGACAGAGGCTTGCCCAAAGTCCTAGTTATAAGAGCGGTTCAAATCTTGGCTTATGTTCATGTCAATCCAAAACTCATTAACTATCCCTCCCGCCATTCTCTAAACATGTGAGTCTGTTTCTATTTTGTAAATAAGTTCATTTGTATCATTTCTATTTCAATTCTGTATATAAGGTATATCATACAAGATCATATGATATTTCTCATGCTATTTCTCTACACACCACTATCCATTTAAAATGCATACCCAACAAGGACCTACTGTATAGCACAGAAAACTCTACTCAATGCTATGTGGCAACCTGGATAGGAGGGGCGAATGGGTACATGTATATGTATGGCTGGGTCCCTTTGCTGTTTACTTGAAACTATCACAGCATTGTTCATTAACTAGGTATACTCTGATATAAAATAAAAAGTAAAAAAAAAAAAAATTCCCAGATTACAATCTATATTAATAGATCCTTCCAGTCATTTAGTTTGGCTGCCGTAAAATTTCTAAGGAATAGAACTTTAAACAACCATTCAGAGTTAATTCCCCTCTCAGGAAATCCTTTAATACAGGTCTGGGATAGGAATGTGAGCCTACACCCTCTACTTCAGTTCTCTGAGGACTTAGAACAGCCGATCACCTTCACAGGTGGAGTCGCTCCCACCCCCTTCATTTCCTTGGTTCCCAAATCCTTTGCTTCCACTGTACTATTATACTTTTTATGATCACTGCACTTTCTTAAACTCTATGTACTTTTCCCACACCATTCACAAAATGACATGTATAAACACAAGCACTGCTTTTAGTCCTTATAAGACTGAGTTAAACTGCTGCCAACTTAACATGTTTGGCAGAAGCCCTATCCTGCTGATAGAGTCAGCTAGTCAGTGATGACACTCGGTCCTTTATTTGCCCTTCTTATTCCTCACAAGTTATTCCCTAACTCTATTGGGCTTCCTGCTAGAGTCTACTACTTAGAACTCCTTAAAGCAAAGTTCTATGCTGAGCCTTCGCAAGGCTTACACTTTAAAACAAACTTCCCAACTTCTGTAATAGTTTTCACCTTTCGTACATATGGTAGCCTGCTTCTATAATAAACTTTTTGATTACTGTTTTGTAGGCACCTAATGGTAGTTCTGGGCTCCCCAGGTGGCTCAGTGGTAAAGAATCTGCCTGCCAATGCAGGAGATGTTAGTTGGATCCCTCTTTGAGAAGGACATGGCAACCCACTCCAGTATTCTTGCCTGGGAAATCCCATGGACAGAGGAGCCTGGTGGGCTATAAGAGTCCGTTGGGTTGCAAAACATCAGGTGCCTGAGCACACACCTGTAGTTCTAGAATGCCAGAGCATTATATCTCACATCTTTCTGAGTAGCTTTTTACTTTAAAGCAAGAATCAAAGTGGAGAGTAGGGGGAAGAAATGTCTTTATGGGAAATATATGAAAAAGATGAAAATGTTTGAGGCTTTAATATTTCTAAGAAAAATCCATAAACGCAGCAGCAGGTAACAAACCTGCTACTCCATGATTTTTTGCAGTTGTTTTCCTTAGGTAAGACAGCATCCCAATGAGATCTAAAGGAGTCTCTATAGAGTCATCTGAATTGAATACTATAACTTAATGAGGTGCACACAGGTGAAGCTTTTGTAGCAGTTTGGTCCTATTAACCCAGCAGCATCTTAAGGGAATAGGTAATGAGACCAGGGAGTCATCTGTGGTAGCCACTGTGGTGTGTTCAAAAACTGCTGATTCTTATTCTAAGAACACTGTAGGATCACACTTCACCACCCACTTGGAATTAGGTTTGGCCATTAGCTGGCCAGAGAAGTGTGAGTGTAACATGGGCCTCTGCACAGAAGCTTTAAAAGCCAGTGCATGGATTTCCACCTCATTTTCCCTGACTTTCTGCAATTTCAAACATGTCTTAAGCTGGAACCTCCATCAGCCAGGACCCTGAATGATATAGTGAGCACCTCTTGTTATGATCCACAAGGGGCTCATAGCATGATGGTGAAGTTTTACTTTAAGCCACAGAGGTGTGCAGATTTTTTGTTGTTGCAGCGTAACCTAAACTTTCCTGAACCACAGCTAGTTTTAAAAACCAATATACAAGACACAGTGCTATGCTACCCCTATGGGAAACTCAAGAGATTAGTCAGAGAGAAGGTACAATTGCCCTCAAGAGAAGAGATTACAAGAGAGACCAAACAGAACCATGTTTTGATCTTGAAATAAGGAATGCAATTCCAACTTCCATCTATGGAAAGCCCTCTGAAGCCTGTGGTCAAACCTCTAAAAGGAGATGGGAAGAGATCTCAGCTTTCAGTAAAGGTCAAGGCATAAAACACGGGGAGTCATGAAGGCAGTAGACAGGTGAGTGAGGCTGCAGCTTGAACTCCAACAGGCACAGGCAATAAGCTTGGAAATCTAAGATGCAACACACCATGCCAGGCCTCAAATCATCAGAATATTAACAGCAACAATAAAAACCACCATTATGTCCCAACACATCTTAGGGCTTTCACAACAGTTTTCATAACAATTCATTGAGGTAGATACTGTAATAATTTTCTTTGAAAGACAAAAAGCATAGTGCAGGGGGAATACATTGCCAAGGTCATAAAGGAAAGAGGTAGCAGAACCAGGGCTTCAATCCATTTACTCTTACTCCAGGATCTGTGACATTAACCCCAGTTACAGAAGAGTACCTCTCAGACTTCAGATCACCTTCTATGCAAGCAACGAGGCCCATCTACACTTTTAGCAAAGAGTCGACAATCAGCTTCACGCTTCAAGAACATCACTTATACTATATATAAAATGAGCCAAAGAAAGGGGACTGATGTGTAGGTAGAGATAGCATTAAAAAAAAAAATCACTGAAAGGAAGCAGGTGAAAGCCTGTATTAAGATAATAACTAGTGATGTGAATCAATCAATCCTTCAGAAACCTGTGTTATGGTCATAGCAATAAGGCTTCTACCTCTCCATGTGGGGCAGCCACTGTTCCTCTTAAAGTGGGAGTGGGTTTAATTCCACTCTGGCTTTCTCACATACCTACTTGACAGATTATGGCAGAAATGATGCTCTGAGGCTTCCGCCCCAGTCTTAAGAGGGCCTGCAGCACCTGCTGGGCTCTCTTGAAGCATCTAGAGCCCAAGGCAAAACACTAGGGGTCCCAGTCACCTTGCAACAGCTTTTAAACGGAAAATTTAATTTTAAAAAACTTAGCTTGTGCACTAGGCCACTTACCACCTCATAAGTTATATTCTCTTACTGAGCTAATATTAAAACTTTTTTTTCACGTGAAAAATTCCAGAATGGAATGTAAAAAATATTAGTACATAAGAGTCTATACAAAAAAGTCAAAATACCTTGCTTAGACTACCTTGCTAAGAGGCTTTCTTTAAAAACCCCAAAGGTTTATGGGGAGGGCCCAGCTGAGCCCAGCGGCCTTCCAGAGACCCAAACCTAGGTGTGGGGCATTGAATTAAGCCACCACGGACCTTCCATACCAGCCAACAGCTGAGCATCACCAAGTGTCCCTCAACTGACACCCTGTGGAACGGAGGCAGCCCCCAGCCCAACCAGGCCATATTCTTAACCCTCAGCCCATGAGATATAATGAAGTAATTATGTCACAATGATACGTTTCTGAATGCTTAGACTGGAATAGACAACCGTAACACATTACTTACGAAAGGAACCCTGAAGTTCAGGCAACTTTATCAAAATCAATGGAAGCTCTCAATGCCTCACTTCACTCCAAACAAGTTAGAATGTGTGCACATGAGCCTGAGGACCGCCATAGGCAGCAAGTTCCACCACCCCTAGCGCGTCTTACACTGAAATCTGAGAAGACTAGAATCAAGACCATCTACACAATAAAAACGGAACCAAAAGGCCAGGTTCACCACAGCACGAGTGGTATGAAAACTTACATGGTTATCCATCTCCCGCCCCTGCTGGCTCCACAGTCCCTCTATTCTGATGGGAATCAGCACCTAGGAGGCTTTACTATCTCCCAATTCTAAACCCCGCCCCAAACCAATCAAGGGAGGAGCCTCCAGGTGATTCTAATAGGCAGCTAGGATTGCAAGAGGGCAGTTCATAGTTAACCATTAGTATTTCACTGCTTTATGAGCAAAAAAAGGGGGAGCGGGATTTTTTTTTAAAAAAAAAAAAGCTTTCCTCGAGGAAGAATCACTTCTTCTCAAAAAAGAAAAGAAAGATTTGGCTTGATTTCCTAAAACCGCAGAGTGATCTCCAGGTACCACTTGTGTAAAACAGATCAGAAAGAATTAGAATTTCCCCCCTTCCAAAATATCTAAAATTACGTGCATATGTATATCATTGTGGTCAAATATTTTAAATATATAAAGTACATCTTAAAGTACATCTTAAAACATGGAGCAGTTTTAAGCATGTGACTTAAAGCATGTGACTTTCAGAAGCAAGTTTATATTTCTGCTTTTAAAATATCTTCTGGAAAGACTGGATTGCAAACAACTCTTAAAGGGAAATTTTAATTAAAAAAAAAAAACTTAGCTTCTTCACTAGACCACTCCACCTGATAAGCTGCATTCTCTTACTGAACTAATATTAAAACATTTTTCCTCATACAAAGAATTTCAGAATGGAATCTAAAGAATATTAGGAGTGTATACAAAAAAGTCAAAATAACCTCCACCCCTTTGGTAACAAAGCATGGTCCTTGTCTAACTCTCAGTGGTGAGAAAAAGCACTCGGGATGTCGAAAACACAAGACTTTGGGCCATTTCCTATAAAAGAAATATTCTCTCTGAACACTGTTAATATTCAAAGATTAGAAAATGAGGTCATTAATGATAAATGTAATTCTCTCAGACTCATCAAATTCTATTCAAGTATGAATGGAAATGACCCAGTACTTTTGAATAAATATTTATTACTCACCCAGCAGACAGTACCACCTACCAGTCAGGTAGTAGTAGGTCAGGTGAAAAGAAACCACCCAAAGTTCCACCAAAGAGGAAGCTGGATGAACCAGCAGGAATCACTTAAGTGTGAGCCCAGGTGGACATAGCCTAGAAAGGGGTGAGGCTGTCTCCTACAGTGAAAACTAAGCCCCAACATGAACAAAGATCTTTCACACCAATGGGAAGCCTTACTCAAACTTGGAAGTGTTTTTCCAAACTCCTGTTGGGTTTGTACTGCATGCTTCACATTCTTTCTGTGCAGAGTTCCTTCTGGAATTAACTAAATGCACTTGTGGCAGGAGTGAATCAAGTGTAGTCTATAAAGCAAAGTTTTTATCAGGAAGGAGTTAACAGGCATTAAGGCTCTACATTTCTGTAACACATGATTAACAGAGCAGTGAAAAATGTCTTGATGTACAGAAAAATAATACTGAAGTTGGAGGGTAAATTTTCCATGTTTTCATTATCTGTCCCTGATGGTCTTCAGGGATCCAAGCAGTTCACACAGACTTTGTGGATTACCTTACTTCTCAGCACTTAATTTGCCCCAGCAGAGAAATTAACAAACAATAACCACTGAGACACTTTTTATGAGGATTCCTAAAGTAATGCTGGTGAATTAATCAAGACCTACAAATTATTTCAGCAAGAGCTAAAGCACCTTTTTTTTTTTTTAATACAAAACGTGCTATTAGAAAGTCAGATCCAGAAAAATTAAGAAAATTCTCAAAGAAGTTGAGAGACGGCAAATTTAATAAAATAGGAGTTATAAAGGCACAGAAGAAAATTAACTTGGATGCCTCGGGTTATATGGTATGAATCAGGATTTTCAACTTTCCTGACTTGAAAGACTATTCCATCGATACTTCCTCATTCCAATGCTGAGCAAGAAGACTCTCTTATTGACCACTTTGAAAGATAAATAAGTGAGCACGCAGCTATATAATTTAGAGAAGTAAATCTGCTCTCCTTAGAGTTTCAAAGGATGCTATTAACCTAGTGTCAGCCATACCTATGCACAAACTTTTTTTCTAAAACTAGAGTGATTTATAATTATCCTGGCTCCACATCTTGATTCAAAATGTTTATTGAGCATCTGCTAAGAGGAAACACCTGTGTTGGTCAATACAGCAGTATAAAGTGGTAAAGATAGCTCCTTGCATCCTCAGTAGAGCTGGGGAAACAGAGCACATTCTATAAAATCCAAATGACCCAATGAGTGGTTGAGAGACACTTAATATCAACTTCTAACTTTTATATAATATGTCATCTTCTAACCAGACTAAGAAGTTTTAGAGTTTCGTGTGGTTTTTTATCAATCTCACCCACCCACACCAATGATCATCACAGAGCTGCTTGCACAAAAAATCCAAACTGACTTGTTTTGATTTGATTTGGTCTCCTTTTCTCTAGAAAAGAGAACGTTGTTGATGAGAGTTGGCCATACAATCTGTGACAATAAAAACAAACAGGCTACAATGCAGATTAAAACCCAACCCTCTGACCTAAATGGACATTTTAGTAATCAGAGATTGGACATGGCATGAATAGAACTGATTATAACATTCTAAATTCCCGTGAACTTAATACCACTCAGGGTCTCACTGGCTGTTTCTTTGTGCTACTATTTAAGAAAATTATCAGGCAAGAGTTGTAGCAAAAGAGAATTATGGACTGAAAACTAAGTTGCATGAAAGGAGAACATTTAGCTTGGAGAAGACATACTTAAGAGTGACAGGAAAAGCATCACAGAGAAAGCAGACAATGAAGCACCTGATATTTATATTACTTAGCAGATGTACAAAGTGTTTCACAAGCAATATCTCATTTATCTTCCCCATGTGATGAAGTTTGTGACCTGGTTAAACACAATAGAATACGGGGGCTGAAGGCAAGTGCAGGGTTGAAATACAAACCCAGATTTTGTATCTTTCTCCAAAAGGGTGCTAATCAGAAATAACTCCTCGATCAGAAATAACTCCCCTCAACTAGGGGGAACAACGTTAATATCTCTGGTTGCCTCTTCCAGGTCTAAAATTGTTGTGATTATAAAGGAATGGATGGGTTTCCCAGGTGGCTCAGAGGTTAAGAATCCACCTGCCAATGCAGGAGTCAAGGATACATGGGAAGTTTCCCTGGAGGAGGAAATGACAACCCACTCCAGTATTCTTGCCTGAAAAATCCCATGGACAAAGGAGCCTGGTATGCTACAGTCCACGGGGTCGCAAAGAGCTGGACAGAACTGAGCACACGCACACACAATAAAAGAAAACATAGCAACCAATTACATACCACCTTCAGTGGGGCCAGAAAAACACAAAGGTTACATCAACTTTAATGTAATTAGCTAAACAAAGAAGAAATTTCCATAAATTTCTACAATTCTGTAAGAAGATAAATGGCATCTGTTTGAATAATATAGAAGGTGAAGTCTTGCCTTCAGGATTACTTTCAGAATTTGTCTTTTAATTCTACAGTGACCGCTGGAATAGAAAAATTTTCATCTCGATTTTAACAAGCGCATTCATACTATTTTCACCAAGTTTCTTAGACCTAAATTAAGCAGTTCATGAACTGCTTAAGTTTTACATTATGATTTTTTTTTTCTTGAGACAGGAGATCTGCATATTTAAGCACTAGTTTCTGCTTCATGAGGAAATTCATTTGGGGGAGGCTATTTTCTAAAAAAAAATAAATTTACATATAAGAATTCCAAATTCATATCACATCTCACAATCATTCTCCAATTAATCAAATTTGATGAGGAATTCTAATAAGGTTTCACAATTAAGTTTTTATGTATTAAAAAACAATATAGCAATCACCATTTAATGTGTAAGACCTAACCACTGCACAGATGATGTTCTAAATTTGAACTTGAAAGGAAAACCCATCAGTGTGCCTGCTTGATTTCTTTAATCTATTCATGTAGGTTAATTACCTGACACTCATTAAGATGACTCTGGGCTTCTTTAAATTTCTGACCATATTAACCTCTCCAACTAATCCTTATTAGAAAAATATTAAAGAGTGTTCATTTCTATTACAAATTGAATTTGAAATGATGAAACAATTATCAAATAAATGGAGTAGAAAACGAGGTTATATGCATGAGAAGATTCAATGCATCAAATATTTTACTTCCATTATTATAAAATAAAGGTCTTAAGGTCTATATTCAAGAAGTGTGCTTAAAGATCAATCCCTGAAAGAAATCTCTCCACTCCATTCTTATCCAGTGGGGTGACAAACAAAAACCTCAAGTTCATCATTAACAGATTCATTCAGGAAAAAAAATCTTATTTTAAACTAAACAATTGGACAAAAAGAGTCAACCACCTAGCTCAGTAAGTCTACATAAAGTCACTTAATATTGTGAGTCACACATTCCATATTACTCATTTTGCAAATAAAATGGTAGAGAGAGGCCAATAAAGTACTGGTCAAGATCACAAAAGCATGAAATATGAATGTTACTTTTAAAACTGAAAGCATATCTCTTCAGTTCTAGGATGAAAAATGAATTCAAAGACATTTCTTCCCTAGACAAATTTCATTAAAAATTGTCCTTTTCCCTTCAACAACTGGTATTTCATCTCTGTAGACTCCTTTTTTAAAAATACTATGAAGAGAGTATAACTGGTGGCATTTTATAAATGATCACTTAAATTATACTAGAGGTTAGATGAGGGGGGAAAAAAGCACAAAAGTCTGGATTCAGGCAATGAATGAAGAAATGGGAGATTTAAGAAAGGAGGTTAAGAGAAAAAGGGGAAAGGATGTAATGAAGTGAAGTGAAAGTTGCTCAGTCGAGTCTGACTCTTTGCAACCCCCATGAACTATAGTCCATGGAATTCTCCAGGCCAGAATACTGGAGTGGGTAGCCTTTCCTTTCTCCAGGGGATCATCCCAACCCAGGGATTGAACCCAGGTCTCCTGCACTGCAGGCAGATTCTTTACCAGCTGAGACACGAGGGAAGCCCTCAAGTGGATACGTTCACTAGGATGTATGTTCACTGACTGACAGTAATAATTTATGTAACTGATGGTCACAGATAGTCAACATGCCTGGTAGCTCAGGAAACACCATGACAACATGAAATAAAAAAAAACGTCTGGTATCTGGGTATGGGATCCTTTTCTTACATAGGCAACAAATTTAAGGGGCCAATGGTGAAACAATGTAAGAAATCCACGATTCTATGTTTCTGGGACAGAAGTTCTTTCTACTGAGTGTAAATCCACAAATCTTTAAAACTTGAAGGACTCACTCACTCCATTGAATTCATTAAATATTTGGAAATAGTGCACCTGGAAGTTCACGGTTCACATACTGTTGAAGCCTGACTTGGAGAATTGTGAGCATTATTTTGCTAGCGTGTGAGATGAATGCAAATGTGCAGTAGTTTGAACATTCCTTGGCATTGCCTTTCTTGGGATTGGAATGAAAACTGACCTTTTCCAGTCCTGTGGCCACTGCTGAGTTTTCCAAGTTTCCTGGTATACTGAGTGCAGCACTTCCACAGCATCATCTTTTAGGATTTGAAATAGCTCAACTGGAATTCCATCCCCTCCACTAGCTTTGTTCGTGGTGATGCTTCCTAAGGCCCACTTGATTCCACATTCCAGGATGTCTGGCTCGAGGTGAGTGATCACACCATCATGGTTATATGGGTCATGTAGATTTTTTTTTGTATAGTTCTGTATATTCTTGCCACCTCTTCTTAATATCTTCTGCTCCATGCCATTTCTGTCCTTTATTGTACCCATCTTTGCATGAAATGTTCCCTTGCTTTCACTAATTTGCTTGAAGAGATCTGTCGTCTATCCAATTATATTGTTTTCCTCTATTTCTTTGCATTCATCACTGAGGAAGGCTTTCTTATCTCTCCTTGCTATTCTTGGGAACTCTGCATTCAGATGGGTATATCTTTCCTTTTCTCCTTTGCCTTTCACTTCTCTTCTTTTCTCAGCTATTTGTAATGCCTCCTCAGACAACCATTTGCCTTTTTACACTTTTTCTTGGGGATGGTCTTGATCACTGCCTCTTGTACAATGTCACAAACCTCCGTCCATAGTACTTCAGGCACTCTATCAGATTAAATCCCTTGAATCTATTTCTTGCTTCCACTGTATAATCATAAGGGATTTGATTTAGGTCATACCTGAATGGTCTAGTGGTTTTCCCTACTTTCTTCAATTTCAGTCTGAATTTGGCAATAAGGACTTCATAATCTGAGCCACAGTCAGCTCATGGTCTTGTTTTTGCTGACTGTATAGAGCTTCTCCATCATTGGCTGCAAAGAATATAATCAGTCTGATTTCAGTATTGACCATCTGGTGACGTCCATGTGTAGAGTTTTCTCTTGTGTTATTGGAAGAGGGTCTTTGCTATGACCAGTGCATTCTCTTGGCAAAACTCTGTTAGCCTTTGCCCTGCTTCATTTTGTACTCCAAGGCCAAACTGGGATACTTATAACAAATGACAAGATAGTAAAACTCTTAATATAAAAAACCTTTTCACCAAAAAAAAAAAAAAAAAAAACCTATCCTTTGTCCATATTTTTTTCTTTCAAACTATAAACAGCCACAACCACAGGGAAACAAAACGGCAATCCATCCATATGACAGAGACTAACTTCATTAGTACAGTTTCTTTTTTTAATGCTTTACCCTCTGTATTAACAAAAATGAAAAAAGCAGTCTCAAGCACAGCTGTGAACAGCACTGGTGTGATCTCTTACCAAATTCTGTAGGAACACTGAACCAAAGTTTTAAAAACATATACATCCATTGACCCAGTAGTCGCAATTTAAGAAATTAAGTTTAGGGAACAATGAAGAATACTAAAAAAATTTGAGGGACAGATGGTCATAACAGAGCTATTCATCATTGTGAAAATATCCAACATCATGCACTGCATAAATAATTCGTGACATGTTCATACAGTGTACTATTGAATATGCACACACATACACACATATATAATACATACACATAGTTCTTTAATTTAGCTCTTATATAAAGTCTATGTGCCAGGTACTGCTCTAAGAACTTTAAAAATATTAATTCATTTAATCCTCATAACAACTCTGTTATTTGGATCCTATAACTATCATCATATTAGAGATGAGGAACTTGAGGCAGAAGGCTAAATAACTTATCCAAAATTATACAGCCAGTAAGTGGAAGAACTGAAATTTTAACCCTGGCAATCAACCTCTATAGTCTGAGCTCTAAAGGATATTTATAACAACATGTAAATAAGTTATAGTTATCTCTGATGATGGAGAGAATCATAATCTTTTAAGTAAGATTGTTTTACCTATCTAAATTTTTTAATTTTCTAACTTAAGCTTGTATTATTCTTATAAGAAAACATTTGATTTAACAGACAAATACAAGAATATCCCAGGAAATAACTAGGAGAAGAAAATGTAAAGTGCAAATCAGAAAGACAGAGAGGACAGTTTGGGTTTCAACATGGGAACTAAAGGAATGAATATAAGAAAAAAGGAGAAGGCCAAGATCAGAGCTTTCTTTTAAATTAGGTGCTCTAAACTGATACATGTCAGATACTCTAGAAAGCTATTCATTTGGAGCTAAATGTCCACAGTCTCATACACACAAAGTAATTCTGTGGAATATTAATAGACATGGTATGATAGGAAGGTAACATAATCATATGGTTCTATACACTGAATTAAACAAAAGGAAAATTATTACATTGTCAAAAGACAAACCCTCAGTGGCGCTACCAGAGGCTAATGTTTCCCAACTTATTCGTCCATGAAACACTCTTCCAAAGATTTCCTCCTAATTGTTGCTCAGTCTCTCAGTCGTATTCAGCTCTTTGCAACACCATGGATTTCAGTACACCATGCTCCATTACCAACTCCTGGAGCTTGCTCAACTCATGTCTATTGAGTTGGTGATGCCATCCAACCATCTCATCCTCTGTTGTCCCCTTCTCTTCATGCCTTCAATCTTTCCCAGTATCAGGGTCTTTTCCAATGAGTCAGCTCTTCACAACAGGTGGCCAAAGCATTGGAGCTTCAGCATCAGTCCTTCCAATGAATATTCAGGATTGATTTCCTTTAGAATTCACTGGTTTGATCTCCTTGCTGCCGGAGTCCAGCCCCAGCTGATCCAGGGTATTTGAAGGAGAGACGGCGTAGGTGACCTATTTATTTAAATATTTATCAAAGATATAAAGAGTAATAGAATGAGGATAGCTCAGTAGAAAAATACAGTGGAGAAAAAAGGCTGAGTAGCTTGGTTTACACGGGAGACCAATAAAACTTCAAGACAAGAAGTTTGCACCACTTACGTAGGCCGCAGGCGTCCTTCCGTTCTCCCGAAGGAGAAGAGACACTGAGGCCTCCCCGGTCGGATCTTAGACGCCCAGGCATAATTAGTAAGCATGGCGGGTTCCGCGCTCCAGATGGAGACTCAGCCAGAATTTGAGAGAGAGAGCGACATGGGGAGACCAAGTTTCGGTGAACAAGGCCTGCACTTTATTTTCCAAAGTAGTTTTTATACCTTAAGTTATGCATAGAGGATAATGGGGGAAGGGGTAGAGTCATGCAGTAAGCCAGGCTTTTTTCCTGCAAACTTATCATATGCAAAAGTTTAGGTGATTTGCATCATCTTCTGGCCTGGAGGCCTGTTAACATTTTAAGACCCTTTCTTCAGAAAACTTATTTTTCTCTAAAGGTGATTAGTCAAGCGCCACCCTCCAAAAGCATTAGATAAAGTTGCATTCCTACAGAGCAAAGGTGTGGTGGGCTATAACAAGAAAAAGAATTAACTCAAGGGTCCAACGTTACAAACATTAAAGCTACTACTTACGCCAATTATATTAATCAATACACGGCCAGGGACACAGCAGGTAAGGGATATGGAGACTTAGCAGCAAACATTGGCCCAACAAGTGAAAAACCTTTCACCAATACAATTTCTAATCAATCTTTTAACTGCTCAAAGGACTCTGTATTTAGACAGTTTAGAACATCTCCTGCCTCTCACAGTTGGGAGGCTCTGAACAATCACATGTGGCCGGAAAAACCTACTCAGGCAGGCTAGAGGATTTCCAAAGGAGTTTGTAGGTTGAAACACTGTCACACCCAGGAATTATTAACTGGAGCTGTAAGCTAACTCTTTTTTCAGAGAGAGGTAGTGGGGGACAGCCCCTCCCCTCCATGCCCCCCACCCCGGTAAAGTCAGAGGTGTAGGTGAGAGCACAAAGCAGAAAGTAGGCAGACTCTGGTTTTGGGGGCAGATGCTCGAGAATTTCCAGGGGGACTCCTGAGGCTCGATCCCGTCTTTGTGTATGCCGAGCCTCCTTCCTCATGACCTTTGCCACGGACAGAGTTCCTCATGCTGGCTCCTGGCAGTGATAGACTTCCAGTTGAGCTATTCCAGATCCTGAAAGATGATGCTGTGGAAAGTGCTGCACTCAATATGCAATATGCAATATGCACTCAATATGCAATATGCCAGCTCCCGGCACTTGCAGTCCAAGGGACTCTCAAGAGTATTCTCCAACACCACAGTGCAAAAGCATCAATTCTTCAGTGCTCAGCTTTTTTATGGTTCAACTTTCACATCCACACATGACTACTGCAAAAACCATAGCTTTGACGAGACAGACCTTTGTCAACAAACTAATGTCTCTGCTTTTTAACACACTGTCTAGGTTCATTATAAATTTTCTTGCAAGGAGCAAGCATTTTTTAATTTCATGGCTGCCATCATCATCTGCAGTGATTCTGGAGCCCAGGAAAATAAAGTCTATCACTGTTTCCATTGTTTCCCCATTTATTTGCCATGAAGTGATGGGACCAAATGCCATGATCTTAGTTTACTGAATGTTGAATTTTATGCCGGCTTTTTAACTCTCCTCTTTCGCCTTCATCAAGAGGCTCCTTGGTTCCTCTTTGCTTTCAGCCATTAGTGTCATCTGCATATCTAAGGTTATTGATATTTCTCCCGGCAATCTTTATTCCAGCTGTGCTTCATCCAGCCGGGCATTTCACATGGACTCTGCATATAAGTTAAATAAGCAGGGTGAAATATAGAGCCTTGGTGTACTCCTTTTCCAATTAGAAACCAGTCCATTGTTCCACGTCCAGTTCTAATTGTTGCTTCTTGACCTGCATATAGATCTCTCAGGAGGCAGATAAGGTGGTCTGGTATTCCCATCTCTTGAAGAATTTTCCACAGCTTGTTGTGATCCACACAGTCAAAGCCTTAGTGTAGTCAATGAAGCAGAGTAGATGTTGTTCTGTAATTCTCTTCCTTTTTGGATGAACCAACGGATGTTGGCAATTTGATCTCTGGTTCCTCTGCCTTTTCTAAATCCAGCTTGAACATCTGGAAGTGCTCGGTCCACATACTGTGGAAGTGTAGCTTGGAGAACTTTGAGCATTGCTTTGTTAGCATGTGAAATGAGTTCAATTGTCTGGTAGTTTGAACATTCTTTGGCATTGCCCTTCTTTGGGACTGAAATGAAAACTGACCTTTTCCAGTCCTGTGGCCACTGCTGAGTTTTCTAAATTTGCTGGCATATTGAGTGAAGTATTTTCACAGCATCATCTTTTAAGATTTGAAATAGCTCCGCTGGAATTCCATCAGCTCCACTAGCTTTGTTCGTAGTGATGCTTCCTAAGACCCACTTGACTTGGCACTCCAAGATATGTGGCTCTAGGTGAGTGATCACAACATTGCGGTTATATGGGTCATGAAGATCTTTTTTGTATAGTTCTTCTGTGTATTCTTGCCACTTCGTCTTAGTATCTTCTGCTTCTGTTAGATCCATACCATTTCTGTCCTTTATTGTGCCATCTTTGCATGAAATGTTCCCTTGGTATCTCTAATTTTCTTGCAGAGATCTCTAGTCTTTCCCATTCTATTGTTTTCCTGTACTTCTTTGCATTGCTCATTAAGGAAGGCTTTCTTATCTCTCCTTGCTATTCTTTGGAACTCTGCATACAGATGGGTATATCTTTCCTTTTCTCCTTTGCTTTTCACATCTCTTCTTTTCTCAGCTATTTGTAATGCCTCCTCAGACAACCATTTGCCTTTTTGCATTTCTTTTTCTTAGGGATGTTTTTGATCACCGCCTCCTGTACAGTATTGTAAACCTCCGTTCATAGTTCTTCAGGAATTCTATCAGATCTAATTCCTTGAATCTATTTGTCACTTCCACTGTATAACTGTACAGGATTTGATTTAGATCATAGCTGAATGGCCTAAGGGTTTCCCCTATTTTCTTCAATTTAAATCTGAATTTTGCATTAAGGAGTTTATGATCTGAGCCACAGTCAGCTCCCAGTCTTGTTTTTGCTGACTGTATAGAGCTTCTCCATCTTCACCTGCAAAGAATATAATCAATCTGATTTCTGATACTCAAGCTCTATAAAGCACAATCTGGGGGAGAAATGATTTAGAATGTTCCCCTCATCCTTATTCATCCAAACAAGTACCAAATGTCTTGGGACAGACAGCCAGGGTTGTGAACAACAGAGAAGACAGGTTCTGGTCCCCCCTCATTACCCACTGGCCCAACTAAGCCTGTTTACTCAAGAGCAGAAAATGGTCAATATCACCTGCTCCCCAGTGTCTCTAAAGGAGATGTTTAAGAACTGAAATGAGTTTGCAAAGCACATCCGCACATGTTAGCAGTATAATCCTAAGCAAACAACTGCCTTCTCTCCACATTCTAGGACTAAATTGACATTATTACTTGTTCTGGTTGCTCACAGTTCCCATTACTTTGCCTGGAGAGATGAGTTCAAAAAAAAAAAGTGTTTTCAGGGGAACTCAGCAGCAAATAAATAGCATCCACAAAGGAAGCATATTTATTAGTGAGGCTTGAACAATGGTTAAGATCTCTACTAGGAAAAAAAAAAAAAACCTGCCTCTGCCCCTTCCATATGAGAAAAATTATTTCATTCTCAGAAATGAGTTGTGGAAGTGGTACCCAGTGCTAAAGCCGTGTCCCCACCAGTCTGTGAGTGCCATGAAACCCAGCCGTTGAATCAGGCAGGTTAATTTCCCATACCCAATTCTCCAGACAGCTTAATTCCTTACAAGCTTGAAATACCACTTTTATACAAATATAAATATAAACCACAAATATAAATGTTCTCTGCAATTATTTTTCTTGCTAAGCTTATTGTTCTTGTTCACTCACTCAGTCATGTCTGATTGTTTGTGACCCCACGGACTGCAGCACACCAGGCTTGCCTGTTCTTCACCATCTCCTGGAGCTTGCTCAAATTTGCTAAGCTTAGCTTAGTTGAAAGATTATTTGGAGGGTGTTCTATGTTTTTGTATCTGCTAAAAGTTTTTTGCAACCAACATTCCACATACTTTTATACCAGACAAACAAACCTCTAAACTTCTAAAGTCAGCAAAAGGAGCCCCTTTATAAGCAGCAGAATTCATCCTTGAACCTGGAAGTCAACCAGGCAAGCATTTTATGGTCATTGTGCCAAGCAACTTAGAAAACAGTCATGTGCCATGCATTCTGTTTCAGTACTGACAAAAGAAAATGATACAAGAAGTGACTTGGAAGATCATGCTCAATTAGGCAGTCAGACAGGAATCCCTGATTCAAGATTCTCAGCATCTCTAGAAAGGAAAAACAATTAGGAACAAAATAGATAGAAAAAGAAAAAAAGATGGGGCTGAACTGGTCAGTGGTTGCTGATTTTAGAAGCTGGGTGATGGACACATGGGGGTGAGAGGCTCATAATATATTCTACACATATGTTGGAAATTTTTCACAATAAAGCTTTTTTAAAATAAGAAAGGAAACAATAGTTATTAGACAGTAAAAAACTTGAGGACTTTATGTTCTTGTATCTCATGATTCCATAATACTAAATGTAACTCTTTATGAAATTCACTCTATCAAATAAGCCATCACAAGACTCACTGTGGTGCTATACTGTTTTCATTTCATTGTCTTTACACCCAGTAGTCAGAGAGCTCCTCAGAGCAGAGCACATATCCTGCTCACAGCATCTAGCAGAACATCTGCAAATAATCAGTTGCTCAAAAAGAAAAAGTTTGCTGAATGAATGAATAAAATCCTATTTCTTTGTTTTGCTGAAGAATTCAAATTGAGTCCAGTAGCACAGCATTCTCTTATTTCCCTTAAAACTAAATTCTGAGTCTCAGTTTTGACCAGGGCTCTGATTATTGCAAAACAGTAGACAAAGCAAGAATACATGAAACTTGTAAAATATGCCCTTATTATATCCATGTGGCTTTACGCAAAGATAACTCGACTCTCTGAAACAGCTTCCTCAGAACCACTATAATAAAAAAAGATCTTACAAAATGACTATTGTCAAGTGGATAAAATATATAAATATCCCACGTCTTAATAAGCACCAATATTTTATATTTTTTGGAAACTGTTTCTTTTTCTCCCCCAACTTCTTCCTGCCATGCTTCCCTCATTTCCCCACTGCCACTATTCCGCGACACAGGCAGTAATCGCACCAGCACTGGGGGGTGTGGGGGTAGGAGCTACACCGTTAACCACTATCTTAAACACACTATATCCTGTGGTACCCATCCTTGCCAAAACCCTCAGACTGCATTGCAGTTTTTCATCTGTTCACTGCTTGGCTTCACCATGGGCTCCACATCAAAGATTTAGAAAGAGCAGTTTCCACTGTCAGTAGGGAAAGGGGCATGAGATAAGGTGGGGCAAACAAGCCTTTGCTGCCCTTTGGAGATTGTAGAGGGAGGTGATGTCTTTCTTTTTAGCATCTCAAGCGGACCTTCTGAGTCCATTTTCCTATAGAAATAAACTTCCATGTTCAGTTCAATTCAGTCGCTCAGTCGTGTCCAACTCTTTGCGACCCCATGAATCGCAGCACACCAGGCCTCCCTGTCCATCACCAACTCCCGGAGTTCACTCAGACTCATGTCCATTGAGTCAGTGATGCCATCCAGCCATCTCATCCTCTGTCGTCCCCTTCTCCTCCTGCCCTCATACTAAGGTATAATTCTGATACACCAAGGGTCAAACAGGATTTTCTGAACCGATCCAGCATCTGAGCACCTGTGAAATGAAGAGCAAACTTTCAAACAACTCCAGAAAATTCTCAGAGCAAGCCCTGTCTATAAGGTAGACGCATGACCCTAAGGAATAGACATTTCTCTAGCCAGGTCACGGCAGGCGACATTCAGACTTGTGCACTTAAAGCCAATGATGATGAAAGAAAATTCATGAAGGCACCTGGTCAAACCACCTCACAGATAACATCATAGCTGAAGTCTACCTCTTTCTTTAATTCTGTGCTGTTTACATTGCAGGGTTTCAAGTATTTATTTTTTTCTTTATAAACTATTTTCTTATATTTTCCTCCAATAAGCATGCGTTAAGTACTTGTATAGGTCAGGGAATAAAATCACCACCAATAGAGCTATCTAAAAGATGGAAAAATGGTACTGTCATCTTGAAAGCACATTCACAGAACTCAGTGGTGATTAGGAATTCAAGTGCTACAGGCAGCAGTTCAGCACTGGATCCAAAGCACATACCCTGGAGTTCCATGGCCAGGGTACAGTCTGGGTCCACCACTGGTTAGAGTGAATGCTGGGCAAATAACTTACTTCTTGCTTGTTTACCTGTTAAGATGGAGATAAGACTACCTACCCAAAGAATAGTTGTAAGGATTAAATTTGGCTAAGGCCTCAGCCCATCCCTGAACACAGCAAACTCTCCACACATTGTCACATTCTCTGAATTCCTTTCACATCCTACTTAGAGTGATGAGCATCTTAATGTTGTCATTGTTCAGTTGCTAAGTCATGTTCACTCTTTGCGGCCACACGGACTACAGCATGTAAGGCTCTTCTGTTCTTCACTGTCTCTTAGAGTTTGCTCAAATTCATGCCCCATCTCATCCTCTGCTGCCTCCTTCTCCTTCTACGTTCAGTCTTTCCCAGCAACAAGGTCTTTTCCAATGAGTCCACTCTTCACATCAGGTGGCCAAGTACTAGAGCTTCAGCATTAGTCTTTCCAATGAACATTCAGGGTTTATTTCCTGGTTTGACTGACTGGTTTCATATTCTTGCAATTCAAGGGACTCTCAAGAATCTTCTCCAGCACCACAATTGCAAAGCATCAATTCTTCAGCGCTCAGGCTTCTGTATGGTCCAACTCTCACATCCATACATGACATAGGTACATGACTACTGGACAAACCATCGCTTTGACTATACAGACCTTTGTTGGCAAAGTGATATCTCTGCTTTTTAATATGTTATCTACGTTTGTCATAGCTTTTCTTCCAAGGAGCAAGCATCTCTTAATTTCATGGCTGCAGTCACTGTCCATAGTAATTTTGGAGCCCCAAAAAATAAAATTTGTCACTCCTTCCACTTTTTCCCTTTCTACTAGTATTTGCCAAAAATTGAAGGGACTGGATGCCACAAGCTTAGTTTTTTAAATGTTGTGTTTTAAGTCAGTTTTTTCACTCTCCTATTTCACCCTTATCAGGAGGCTCTTTAGTTCCTCTTCATTTTCTGCCATTAGAGCGGTATCACCTGCATATCTGAAGATGTCGATACTTCTGCCAGCCATCTTGATTCCAACTTGTGATTCTTTCAGTCCAAAATTTCACATGATGTACTCTGCATGTAAGTCAAATAAGCAGGGTGACAATATTTAGCCTTGACATGCTCCTTTCCCAATTTGAACCTGTCCATTGTTCCATGTATGCTTCTAATTGTTGCTTGTTGACCTGCATACAGGTTTCTCAGGAGACAAATAAGGTGGTCTGGCACTCCCATCCCATAAAGAATTTTCCAATGTGTTGTTCAGTCTTCATTCCAATGCCAAAGAGCAATGCCAAAGAATGTTCAAACTACCCTATAAGTGTACTCATTTCACATGCTAGCAAGGTTATGCTCAAAAATATTTCAAGTTAGGCTTCAGCAGTACATGAACCAAGAACTTCCATATGTACAAGCTGGATTTTGAAGAGGCAGAAGAACCAGATATCAAACTGCCAATATTCACTGGATGATGGAGAAAGCGAGGGAGTTCCAGAAAAACATCTACTTCTGCTTCACTGACTACACTAAGCCTTTGACTTTGTGGACCATTTAATCCATTGTTATTACTGTGAAAAAATGTGTTGGCAAACACTACAGAGAGGACTGTTGGTTGGTTGATTTAGTCGCTAAGTCGTGTCCAACTCTTGCAACCCCATGGACTGTAACCTCCCAGGCTTTTCTGCCCATGGGATCTTCCAGGCAAGAATACTGGAATGGGTTACCATTTCCTTCTCCAGGGGATCTTCCCAACCCAGGAATCAAACCCGGGTGTCCTGCATTGCAGGCAAATTCTTTACTGACTAAGCTATGAGGAAAGCTATGAATTGTCTATTTCTCATCATGTTAGACAGATGCTATTATAAATCTATTATAAATAGATACCATCTTTACTGAAATGCACAGGAAGACATGATGAGTGAAAATAATGTCTTAGTGAGTAAGGTGTGCAGAGTCCTGAGTTTTCTGGCCTTAGTATTTGGTCTCATCCCACTGTTGCTTTTTTTCTTTTTCATTTTTAATTGGAGGATAATTGCTTAACTATGCGGTATTGGTTTCCACCATACAACAATGAATCAGCCATAAGTATACCAATGTCCCCTCCCTCTTGAGCCTCCCTTCTGCACATCCCACCCCCCATCACACCCCTCTAGGTCATCACAGAGCACTGAGCTGAGCTCCCTGCATTAAACAGCAACTTTCCACTAGCTAGCTGTTTCGCACATGGTAACGTATATATTTCAAGGCTACTTTCTCAATTTGTCCCACCATGTTTTAATGAAGATAAGCTCACAAAATCCTTTTTACTCAATACCTGTTTTACTTAAATCCTCAATCTCAGGCTCATTTTCACATGTGCAGTTCCCGGACTTTTGTTCAAGGGGCAAGTCTAAAGGGACCACTCAGTGATATCCAGAGTGCCAGAATCACTATGAATATTGAACCTTAAGACAGAGCACAGTCAAAACACTATTGTTGAGTTCCCCAGTGAAAGTTTTCAGTAAGGTCGTTTCAGACTAAAACACACACACTACCACTAATGTTGTAGAGTGTGCTGGTCATGGTTAGCAAAGGGAGATAAGGGAGATAAAGGCAGAAGGCAGAGTTGTGTAGACATAAAGATATTTGCAAACAAACACTAGTTCTGTATTTGTAAGACCTGGGGTCAAGCTTAAGCTTACTGGCTAGTAGAGGTGAATCCATATCATTTATGATTCCTCAGTTTTCTGACAAGTGAGATGACTCCCTGCTCTACTCAGTATTTGCCTAGAAAAGTTAAATGAAGTCAAATAAAAATATTTCTAAACTACTGAGTATACTGGGGTGATCATCACCCCAGTCTTAGATTAGTACCCTCCCTCCAACTTAAATATCTTGGGAGAACTGGGAGCCAGCAGACTATTAGAAAATTTGCTGTTTTGAAGGCAGTAAATTGGCGAGGGGTTGAACGTAAGTATCAATACAAGCACTGATTGACTGATGCCCATGGCGTGCTAATACAATATGGCACTGTGGAGGATAGTACAAGACACTGCATTGCTCTGCCACCGTTATCCTCTCATACACACACTCTTCTGCTCACCATAAGTTTTTCTCCCATGCTGGGGCACCTCAATCTACATTAAGGGTTCTTAGATTCTCACTATCTATGGCATTTTGTTGGGTTTTATACAACATCTGATATAGCAGTCCATGACTTCACAGTACTCTTTTAATAATAGTAATCACCACACTCTTACTTATAACATCCAAAGCTTTTCAACCTATTAAAACCTAATAGGAGCCACACCATGGGTAAGATAAATAGTCACAGAGAAACAAACAAACACAAATCTATATAAATTACCAAACATACAAACACAGTGGAAGCAACCCAAATGCCACTCAATAAATAATCAGATAAATGCATGGTAGTATATCAATCTAACAGAGTATTACTCAGCCATAAAAATGAAAGCCTATTGATACATTCCGTAGCATGGATGAACCTCAAAAACATTATACAAAATGAAATAAACTAATCACAAAAGACCACATATTGGCTGTATGACTTCATTCACATGAAATATCCAGAACAGGCAAAATACACAGAGACAAACAGTAGACTAGAAGTTGTCAGAGGTTGAGGAGATATGAGGATGACAGCTAAGGTGAATGGCGTTTCTTTGGGAAGTAATTAAAATATTCTAAAATTGATTGTGGCAACAGATTACAACTCTGAATATACTAAAAGTCACTGAATTGTACAGTTTAAATGAGTGAATTGTGTAATATGTAAACTATTTCTCAATAAAGCTGTTCTAAAAGAAACGAGGCATAAATCATGAAAAAAGTTATATAAAAACATCAAAAATATTCTGTGAAGGAAGACAAGTTAACAAATGTAGAATAGCAGATTCTTTTATTTAAGATTATTTTCCTCATTAGGTGTTTTGGAAAACACAATTGTCATCTAAAACAATATATTTTCATGGCAGGCTTTCCCATGAACAAAAACAACAAAAACACACCTTTTATTAAAAATCATTTTAAGTAAGAGTTGAATAAATGGATCAGACATTTTCTTTTTATTTGGCTAGGTCATAAAAATATTGTATTTAACTCATTTCACAGATTTCCAGGGAAAATGAGAGTCACCTTTCTATTCATAGCTGAGAGAGTGCAAGACAGGTAAGCATTTTTCAGAGTAGCATACCTTCCTAAAGGGATGTAGCTGGTTCCCTCAGACCCTTGGCCTCCAGCCATCTTCTGTATGGCCTCTACCACAGAGGTCACTGAGGGGTCATCAGATATACCCTTGCCCTCCAGACTGGTCTGCATTAGATATGGTCTGCATTTCAGACCATTTAGATATAGTCATCTAAGTGATGACTGTCCACCTTTACTCAGTTATCAGATCACAAAATTTCTAGTTTTAATAGAAAAATGATATTCAAATTATCCATTATTGGCTTCTTATCAAATACATATATATATATATATATATATACACACACATGTCTGTATTTTTAAAAGATAACTTTAGCACAGTAAAAGGTACGGAAACATTATACAGTAATTTTGCATTACGCCTTCATGATAAAACATCATTACATATGAACAAATCTTTCACAGTACTACTCTAAAAAATTAATGATGATCAACTAAAAAGTATATTGGATCAACTATATAGGAGTTTTTGGAAATTTTGTCTAAATCCTGCTTGCTTCTGAAGGATACTGCCACTTTCATTCAGAGGCAGTCGTAAAATTAAAATTCAGAAGAATTATCTTCATAACTCGCCCATCTTCCCAAGCCTGACACTTGGATGCACTTGCTTGTGAACCTTAGCCCCGAAACCCCAAAGGACATTCTTTTGCTGTACCATTGAGCTGGCAGCTATTGTTCTAATTTCCCTACTGACGAGCCAAACAGTTAATCTGTTTTAACACACAATGCATAAAAGGTTTCATTTCAGTCCAGAAAAGAGAAAGAGACACTTATAATCACTGGGCATTCATATTTGAATGACAGCTAAACATAAAGGAACATCAGGCATGCAGCCATCTGGAAAGGAGCTGGTATTCTTCCATATTATCTGTTCTCAAACCTTTAAGACAAAAGGGTCAGAGGTTGGCCTAAGACTTCCATTTAGTAAGATGCTCATTTCAAATCCATCGCCATTAATAAACATTCTGTCAGCTCCACAATAAAAGGCAATCAGCTCCCCTCTCTTTCCGTTTGGTTCACTCTGAAAGATGGAAAGATGGCTTCATAATAAACATATACATGCACACTTAGAATTATTTTATTTACCCAGATAAATTGTGTGTGCCTGCTTAGAGGCAACATTTTTTTTTTTTTTGGCCAAAGAAAAAGGAACAGTTTTACTGGATATTAATACATAGCAATTGTAACATTTATTTTAATACAAAATACAAAGTAGGCAACCAACCTGTGCTTATTATTAAAATTTCAATTTTTCCCCATTTAAGTTACTGAACCCCAACTGGAGATAATAAAGTTATTACAAAATGCCGAAGAAAACCACAATATACACAAGAAGCTTACTGCCTATCTTTGAAACAAAACCTTATTTTATGTTGTATATATAAATTCAAAATACAGTTTAATCCTTGTTATTGTCACTCATACTCAGTTTCAGGGGGGAAAGAATGGCTTTTTTCAGTCCTTCCTAAGAACTAAAGGGCAGATAATTTGACCTATTCTACTTTAATGAGCGGTATTTCAACACACAAATGATCACAGACTTGGACAGTTTATTAAAAAGGCTGAGTCACAATCCTTCTTAAGGGAGCTCTGGTCGCTATCAGCTACATTTTACTGGAGACAGACCCCAGTCATCTTCTGGCCACAAGCAATGCCTTCTCTCTTCCTTCCATAAGACACGGAGGCCCTCAAGGCATGTCCCCAGCTCCTTTCTCCCTGCCCTAGTCATGGAAGTCTGAATCTCACCATCCACACACCGGGAGAGAGTGAGGCAAGGACTCTGGATGGATGGATCAGTAGCACCGGCACCTGCGTCAACAAGAATGAACAAAAGCATCCAGAAATGAAAGCATCCATCTGACCATCTCACTGCTTTCTCACACGCTCTTCATAGGCACAATGAGACAGGAAGGGGAAGAGACTGCCCAGGATAGCAGCTGATCCACAGCAGCCTCGAAACCAAGGCTCAGATTCTCAAGAAGCAAGTCCCCCCTCCCCTGCTCCACTCACCCTCAGTTAATCCATGGGCCCCAATCTTTACTGTTGAAACTAGGGACCCTGTTGGGTTTGCTGCCCACCAGGCAGGCTTCCCATACCACCACTCACACAGCCAGAACACGGCTGCCACTCCTGAGCAGGGGAGGGTACTCAGCCCCACACCCAGTCCACAATCCTCACTCTTCTCACTCAGGAGGTTGTTCTGCAGAACTAGATCCTGGGCTCAGCCCAAAGAGCAGTCCTACAGGGAGAGGGTGCAGAGACAGCTCACAGGCCAACCTAGAGCCAGGAGCAGCCTAGTGGCAGTGATGGTGTGATCACGGCAGAAGAAAGTTCTCTAACAGGAACAACCAAACACACCGACACACCTAGTGGAAGTGTTACTCTCTCAGTGGTGCCCAGCTCTTTGCGACCCCATGGACTATATAGACCTCCAGGCTCCTCTGTCCACGGAATTCTCCAGGCAAGAATACTGGAGTGAGTAGCCATTCCCTTCTCCAGTGGAATCTTCCTGACCCAGGGATCGAACCCAGGTTTCCTGCATGGCAGACGGATTCTTTACCTCTTCACCACCAGGGAAGCCCCTAGGGCAGCCCCAGTTGACACGTGGTCCAGAGATAATTGTTAACAGCACCTCTTTTACTCTCCACAGGACCTTAGTCTGAACCCTAAGTGATATGGTTGTTGTATGTATACCTGTGTGGAGGAGTCCTGGGCTTGGTCCTCCCTCCCCTTCCATGGTCCAGGACCATTCCCCCACCCTGTCTTTTCCCCCCATGTTTGAGAAATGGCTAAGAGTAACTGAGCATTGCTAAAAGATTTATGTGAAACAGTAACTGGGTGATGGGATTCAACAGAGATTAAACACACTCTCTGAAGCACCCTCCTCCACCCACACACACCTCATTTCTTCCCTTGGCTGACTCCTACTCTTACGCAAAGAGTCAGTTCAGGTGCCCCCTCCAGGAAGCCTTCCATAATACTGACCTCCATTCTATCCCCAGAAAGGATATCTACATTAAGTGGAACTCTGCTTCATTTTCTGCAGTGCCCCCTGCACCCCATCTACCTATCACTTTCCACTAGCCAGTGAGCTCCCTGGTGGTAGAGACAGCGCCTCCTCACCTCTGTTATCTCAAGAACTCAGCTCAGTGCCTGCCATATGGTGGCTCTTTAAATAATGTCCAGCATATGATTTTTTTAAAGTATTTTGGGGCCAGAATGTGAAGAGCCTTTAGGCCTTGCTCAGGAAATTTCAGAGTTTCATGCTGTAGCAAGGAGAAACTAGAGTAGGAAACATTTTGGAGCACGATGACCAGATTAGTGTTTAGAAGGATGAGTTGGGCCAAAGAGCAGCAGGTGGATCTGGAGGACCCTACCCTGTCCTTGCAACCAAATTATCAGATAGTTGGATAATCACAACTTCACCGCATATTTCATATCAGGCCCATTTCCCTATTTCTTACCACTCCATTTCCTTCAAAAGTACTATGATCTTGTTTTTATAAAAACTTTCAGTTCTGCCTTTTTGTTTTGACTGCTGTACTCCTTTTGCTCACACTCCATTTGGTCCTCACCATAATCTTAAGGCTAGACGGGTCACATGCTTATTTTATCCAAGAAGAATCTAGGATAATCAAGCTGACTGGCCCAAGAGCACACAGCTGATAAATTACCATTATTTCAGCTCTAAAATATGAAACAAAATAATTCCCTTCCTAACACTCTCACTTTGTCAATGGCATTTCCCTTGCCACCTACCTAAAAAATCATGGTCATCTGAAGTCCAAATTCTCTGACACAAACTACTGCCAACATCCTTTACATTCTTCTTACCCTAATGTTTTACTTTCTGATCCATCCAGTCTGAGCTGGACCTCTATGGTTCAATCAAACATATGCTTAGGGCTAAGAACCCTGTTGTTGTTCAGTTGCTCAGTGCTGTCCAACTCTTTACGAACCCATGAACTGCAACATGCCAGACCTCCCGATCCTTCACTATCTCCAAGAGTTTGCTCAAACTTGTGTCCATTGAGTCGGTGATGCCATCCAACCATCTCATCCTTTGTTGTCCCCTTTCCTCCCACCTTCAATCTTTCCCAGCATCAGGGTCTTCCCAGTGAGTCGGCTCTTCACATCAGGTGGCCAAAGTATTGGAGCTTCAGCTTCAACATCAGTCCTTCCAAAGATGATTCAGGGTTGATTTCCTATAGGACTGACCCTGAACAAAACTATATCTTGTCTTCTATTCTCTTCCTACTGCAGGGTATTCCCTTTCCACTATATTCTAAAACATCCATACAAACGAATTCTGATACGAACACTGCCTTCATTCAGTCACACCAGTGCTAGAAAGCCTACACTGGCTCACAACAACTAAGTTCAATGTCAGTACAGTGCCATTTGAGGCCTCTTGGCTCTTTGTCCTATTTTCTCTATTCCATCTTATTAGTGCTACCCTGCAGCATGAATATAGTTCAATCAGATCAGTTTCCTTGAAAATCTGCTCCAATAACTATCCCCACCTCAAAGCCTTTTCTCCCTACCTATGTGTCAAAGTTGAGCTCTGCCCTATCCTTTCCTATGGACATTTCCCAATCCTGTGCTTCTTGCATTTATATCTTAACATAGGTTTTGCTACCAAAGGACCTAATAACAGGATCTCTTCTCTTCTGCCCTAATTATGCCACATGAACATGTGCTATTGTCCCAAAAGCTATATGCAATGCTTTTAGGGCAGAGAGTCTTATCCAAAGCCCCCAGTTGGTCTCACTTGAATAGGTCATCCCTAAGCACTCAGCGGAGGTGATGGCACCCCACTCCAGTACTCTTGCCTGGAAAATCCCATGGATGGAGGAGCCTGGAAGGCTGCAGTCCATGGGGTCACTGAGGGTTGGACACGACTGAGTGAGTGACTTCACTTTCACTTTTCATTTTCATGCATTGGAGAAGGCAATGGCAACCTACTGCAGTGTTCTTGCCTGGAGAATCCCAGGGACGGGGGAGCCTGGTGGGCTGCTGTCTATGGGGTCGCACAGAGTCGGACACGACTGAAGCAACTTAGCATTAGCATAGCAAGCACTCAGAGTGTGGCTTCATAAAGACGTATCTGGTCTTAACATATTAAATTTTTAATTATATCTGCTAAGGGTTTTTTTTTTTTTTTTTTTAATTGGCAGGCAAAAGAGCTTGAGAGAGAAAACCAAGGCTATGAGCCATCTGGAAACCATTCCACATTTTAGGAGGGATGTTGGAGGAACAGGAGATTTTTTGAATGAAGTAGAGGTGCCCCAGCTCTGTGTCCTCTGGAAACCAGAGGTTAAAGTCCTCTGCATTGAAGGGGGGCTGATGATAATTTCTAGTTTTAGATGTCATGGTTCTAGTTTAAAAAAAAAAAAAAACACTTTCTCCACAGACTGTTCTTTATTTGCAGAAACTGGAGAATCGAATTTTTGTTTAAATTTATTTAAAGTAAACTCAGGAATCCATTTTAAGTGATGCATTACCAATATAAAAAGAAAAGCACCTCTCCAAAGTATTCTACAATAAGATCTAATCTAAAAATAAAGATTAGGAACAATTATGCAAAGTAAATGATATTACCAAATATAATGATATAGTACCTTTGAAAACCATAAAAGGAACCAAAAGCCCAGTGGAGATATTTGCATTTCAAATATTGGGAGATGAAAGTTTCTACAGAAACCAAAGTAAAAAATCTAGCACTAAATAATGCTGACGGCCTTTCCTAAAAGGAGTTCTTAGGATTCAGTCCTTGAGTTAAATACACACGTTACCTGATTACTCCAGAAGGTTTAGCATCCTCAATATTAAAAAAAAAAAAAAGAAAAAAAAAGTGTTAATACAGGCCAGCCTGCTCTCATTACGTGTATGATAAATGGATTCCTGTCACTCTCACATACTGTTTAGCTTGTTCTGCATGAAAGAATTCTAAATCTGATGTGACCAAAAGAACCCAGGGCCAATTCACTGAAGTCTACCCAGCAACATGAGAAGCAGTTGGTTTGAGGTCTGAAGTCAGATACCATGACTTGTTATAGTGTGTTTTTCCTACTTCAATCAAAACCACAATAATTCTAATGTATCCCCTCCTTCGGAGTATTATGAAAGGCATATGAGCAAATAAAAAAACCAACTGAGATGACCCACAGTCTGCTCTTCTCCCTCAGAGCCTAACAAAAAACGATTGACTATGTTTGAGCTGAATGAACTCAATTTTAGTAATTCGGGGCTTTACAAAATGAATTTAGAATCACTGAAATGGTTTTATTTGCCTTCAATTCAAAACATAAAAAGCTACTTCTTGTATTTAAATGCCCTCATAAAGCCATCCAAATATCTTCCCATTTCGATTATAGGAGAGCTCCAAAGTGAAAGTATCTATCAACAATTCCATTTATCTGTGGACAATTCATTGCCTACAATGAATAAAAGCCCCCTAATAGTAATTAAAGTAGATAGAAAATAGAAAATTCAATTTTTTTAAGATTCTCTCAGTTTTAAATAATGCAGTTATCTGAGCAGAATTAACCATTATAAAGTAGCTTTTTATCTTCCTTATATCTTATAAAAGCTTTCATTAACCACAGATTAATTCTGAGGAAAAATAAAGTCAGGATGCCTCCACTAGGATCCATGGTTGACAATTCAAGCAAAATGCAGATGCTGCAAGAGTCAGGATTAGAATTGGCTCCTAATTTCTGGCATTTTGCTTGGGGAAGCATTTAATTTCTAATGTTTAAGTACCTTCATCCTCCAAACAGGGGCAAGTCTAAGTAAGTACTCTCACAGCAGTTCAGGGAGATAGGTTAACACAGACACAGGTCTTTAGATGATGACCTATAGGAATACCAAACACTGACACTGATATCAGGCTAGAAACATGCTATTGAAAACCCTCTTGTTGCCTGTGGTGCCACTAGCCCCCTTGGCTACCTCTATTGATTATAAGACTGTCAGGTATGCATTTATGACGGAATTAATCAGAGTGCTATTCGCAAGGAAATATGGTATTGTATTTATTTTAATAAAGCTCCCTTTATGACATCAGACTCATTATCCAAGTCTAAAGAATGCTGGGCTCCATGGGGGAGCGCCTGTTAGAACAGCAGGACAGCAGGGCTGAGCTCCACTGGGTGCAAAGTACTTGGCCCATCAGGCAGAACAAATAAAATGAAGTGTACTATTAATATAATTCCATTTTTCTTTAAAAATACCTTTAAATGGTATAGTAAAGCAAAAACTGTCATCTTATATACATACTTGGAATCATCAGGCTTTCGTGATATATCCAGAAAGTAACTAGCTCCCAAAGGAACAAGTGTTTAAGATTTAGCGCAGATATGATTGCCAGTGGGTCTTTTTAAACTGATATATATTTTAAATCGGAGAAGGCAATGGCACCCCACTCCAGTACTCTTGCCTGGAAAATCCCATGGACGGAGGAGCCTGGTAGGCTGCAGTCCAGACTGCAAAAACATAAACACGTTGAATGGGAAAGAGACATGTACCTGAATTGAAAAGGAGAACAGTAAAGTAAAGGTGTACATCTATGTTGAGCCCTTCAATCACACCACTTATGAAAATGTATACAAGGAATTATCTGTTTTTACCTACAATTTACTGAGAAACTCCTTTAAGGCCCTACTTTATGAGACCATCATCCAGAGACCTGCTTAAACACAAGGCCTCAGCACTTTAGAAAGACCACAGTCCAGGTCACCTGTTAGTTTGTTCTCAGGGTCATTCATTCTTCTCCTCTGGAAGGATCCACATTTCCCAACTGGCTTGGCCAACAGGAAATGCTGGTGCAAGATTAGAGAGCATGGTCAAACAGCAGAGAAGGGGGGCTGTTTCTCCTTCTCCCCTCTGCTTCCAGTGCATCTCCAGCTCCCTCTACTAGTCTTGGCTTCTGCCGGCCAGCCCTTGGTCCCCACCATGGATCTAGCTCTCTATAAGATTGTTCTGGCATCTGGGATCCAGAAACACCACCTGCTTCCATCAACTCTCTAGCCTCAGGGGTGACGCAGCCACTGCCAACTGTTGCTGGTCCCTGAGTTGCCTCACTGTCACCAGTTTGTCTCCTTGACTCTTGCCTCGTCTATTTGCACACTGCCCTGTTCTAAATTCCCTCTGTTTGTAAGGCCTAGAGTGGCTTCTGGATCCTGAGCAAAGAGTCAGGAGATTTTCATTTATTTCATCCTGTCTCTACTCTTAAAACCATGTGACCTTGGCAAAAAGCACTCTCTAGACCTGAATTTCATCATCTAAAAATGAGGGACTGAAAAGACTTAAAATCACAATGTCCAGATCATACCACACACCAACTCAATCAGAATGTCTGGGGGCAGGAACCAGGTAACAGTATTTTTTAACACATTTCAATGTACAGCAAAGTTTGGAAACAACCACACTAGTGAGCTAGAATGTGTGCTCATGTCTTCATTTTCTAGAATATTCTAAGATAGCAGGATTACAGTAAGAAGAGCACATCTTCAAAAATTAACTCAGTTTGTTCTTAGTACTTTTCCTATGCTCTTAACTAGCTATCTTAAAATTTACCCTTCACTTGTAAGCAATATGGATGCTCTATCCATGTAATGCATTTTACTCAATGTCTAATTATTCAATTATCAAACAAATCCCCAGGAGCTGGACTGGCAAGTCACCATAAACACCTTGAGGAAAAGACCTCAGCTTAATTAGTTCCAAAGGTCTCTTGGCCGAGGTCCAGCCCCAGATCCCCAGCTCCAGGCTTTTCCCTTAGGAGTCACCTGTTACTTCTGCCTCCTGCCTGCATGAACCTCACTTCCCTCCTCTGCTCCCCAAGACAGCCAGATCCTACTCCCCCGAGGACAGCCCACCTCTGCCTTGAATCTAACTCCATGAAACACGTCCTCTTGCCTTGCCTCTCTCCACAGCCCTCCCCTCCCCTCCCCTCCCCTCCCTTCTGGTCACCCTGGCACCCTCTCCAACCACTCCCAGCTCTGCGCACCGATGAGCACACTGGAACATTGGCAAACAGGCCCTCACTGGTAGTGACAAGCTACCAGTGAAAGAAAATCAGCCCTGAAAATGCGTATGCCAAGACCGAAACCTGGTTGAATGATATTAAGTCTGTACTACTGCTTTTCCTCAAAGGGAAACGTGATCAACCTATGAAAAGCATATTTTTAAAACCACAAATAATGACACTGGGATTCTGACACAGGGGCTCTGGGGGGCCAGAAGTCTCTTTCTTGAAAAAATACTCCGTGGGATTCTCATGCAGGTGGTCTTTGGACCACACGTTAGGAATCACGTCACAGGTACTTCTGCTGTCCTTAAGGAAGCAAATGGCATGTATACGGATATGTAGAGGCTCCTGTTACATGCTCTTTCCAGCTGTATAAAAGCCTTCCTTCTACCACCAAGCACACACAGGGACGAGGCTAGTGAGGGATCGGGAAAGCAGAGTAGGAAGGATGGGGTGGGGAGGAGCTTTCCCATAGCCCAAACTTGGCTCACGCTCTCAAGTTCATACGTTAATCTCCGTATACTACCCATCCTGTAGGAGAGAAACCTGGAGGTTGAGTATCACCTCTTACTCTTAGGACCCTTGGGGGAAATAAGAATTTAAGCAAAAAACCAAGAATAGACTACAATCTATTTTCACTCAAGCTGGTAAAGGAGCTCTGAGCATACCACCCCAAAATACACAGCTCTGGCATATTCATTATTTTGAGTTAAAGGCACTCGAGAAACAGCAGGTATACGAAGGGCACTCTGACCCTCTTTTTTATTTCTGAAAACAGGAGATAAAACTCCATGTAAAGGTGCTCTCCCTGTACCAAGATTAAAGAAAACGTTCTATTACCAGAGATGAGGAATCGGGGCCAAGAGAAATTGGGCAAACGCACCTTGTGAAAGTACCCATATATCTCTGGTCACCTCCGCATCTACTGCCCCTACCCCAACCCCTTGATCTTACAGTTCTTCACAAATTGATTATTTCTCTGTCTAGAAGGTATAAAGACTTCTGCTCTGGTTATTTTTTGGGTCTTCATTCTTTTGTGGGGGCTCCCATGTACATGCAAAAATTTTTTTGTTTTTTTTCCTGTTAATTTGTCTTACATCAGTTGAATATTCAGGCCCAGCCAAAGGCCCTAAGGTGGTAGAAGAGAATTTTTCTCCCCTACACTTGTTTCTCCTCTTGCTTAAGAGTTAAGGGGGGAAAAAGATTTAAGGAAAAATTAACCCAAAGAAAGAAATCAAGACAAAAAGAAGTAAGCATGTGTCTTCCCTTAAGAAAAACAAAAGTCAAGGGTGCCAGTGAGGATCCCTTCCTTCTCCCAGGAAAGCACACTTATCCAGCCATGTTCACATGGAAGCAGACAGACCAGTGCAAGGGCCGCGAGGGCTGTCTCCTACTTGGCAAAGTGAAACTAAGCAGAAATATCATATGACATCCCTTACATGTGGAATCTAAAAGGAAATGACACAAACGAACTAACTTATATGACAAAAAGAGACTAACAGATTTAACAAACAAACTTGTGGTTGTAGGGGGAAGGGATAGTTAGGGCGTTTGCAATGGTCTTGTACACACTGCTATATTTAAATGGATAACCAACAAGAACCCACTATATAGCACATGCACCTCTGCTCAGTGTTATGTGGCAGCCTGGATGGGAGGGGGGTTGAGAGAGAATAGATACATGTATATGTATGACTGAGTCCCTTTACTGCTTACCTAAAACTATCACAACGTTGTTAATTGGTTATCAGATCAGATCAGATCAGATCAGTCGCTCAGTCATGTCCGACTCTTTGCAACCCCATGAATTGCAGCACACCAGGCCTCCCTGTCCATCACCAACTCCCGGAGTTCACTCAGACTCACGTCCATCAAGTCAGTGATGCCATCCAGCCATCTCAACCTCTGTCGTCCCCTTCTCCTCCTGCCCTCAATCCCTCCCAGCATCAGAGTCTTTTCCAATGAGTCAACTCTTCGCATGAGGTGGCCAAAGTATTGGAGTTTCAGCTTTAGCATCATTCCTTCCAAAGAAATCCCAGGGCTGATCTCCTTCAGAATGTACTGGTTGGATCTCCTTGCAGTCCAAGGGACTCTCAAGAGTCTTCTCCAACACCACAGTTCAAAAGCAGCAATTCTTCGGCGCTCAGCCTTCTTCACAGTCCAACTCTCACATCCATACATGACCACAGGGAAAACCATAGCCTTGACTAGACGAACCTTTGTTGGCAAAGTAATGTCTCTGCTTTTGAATATGCTATCTAGGTTGGTCATAACTTTCCTTCCAAGGAGTAAGAGTCTTTTAGTTTCATGGCTGCAGTCATAGCCCAGTACAAAATAAAAAGTTCCAAGTATAACTAGGGGGACATGAATATATGGAAATAAAAGTTTTCTTTGGAATGACCAAGGAATGGAGAAAAGGGAACTGTAGAAAGTTTTTAGTTGTGTTTAAGCACTCTGTGCAGAGCTCTAAGGATTCTGGGAGGTTTCTCAGACCTCCAAAACATTCAGGGTAAGCCAAAGTTGTTAGCAAGCCACCACTTCCACTTCCACTTCCCCAGGATAGGAAATCCAAAGGAGAGAAGTTTAGTGAGCTCCTTCTACAGCCCAAACCATTCACATGCATTACCTCACTTAAAACTTAACAATGCTATACTAAAGTATTACTACCCGCTACTAAAAAATCTCAGAAACAGTCCTAAATGAGTTAGATAGCTTTACACATGATCTCAGACTTGAGAAGCAGTAAGTAGGATTGGAACTTCAGTTCAGTTCAGCTCAGTCGCTCAGTCGTGTCCGACTCTTTGTGACCCCATGAACCACAGCACGCCAGGCCTCCCTGTCCATTACCAACTCCAGGAGTCCACCCAAACCCATGTCCATTGAGTCCATGATGCCACCCAACCATCTCATCTTCTGTCATCCCCTTCTCCTCCTGCCCTCAATCTTCCCCAGCATCAGGGTCTTTTCAAATGAGTCAGATCTTTGCATCAGGTGGCCAAAGTATTGGAGTTTCAGCTTCAATATCAGCCCTTCCAATGAACATCCAAGACTGATCTCCTTTAGGATGGGCTGGTTGGATCTCCTTGCTGTCCAAGGGACTCTCAAGAGTCTTCTGCAACACCACAGTTCAAAAGCATCAATTCTTCAATGTTCAACTTAACACTGGAAAAACCATAGCCTTGAGTAGATGGACCTTTGTTGACAAAGTGATGTCTCTGCTTTTTAATATGCTGTCCAAGTTGGTCATAACTTTTCTCCAAGGAGTAAGCGTCTTTTAATTTCATGGCTGCAATCATCATCTACAGTGATTTTGGAGCCCAGAAAAATAAAGTCAGCCACCGTTTCCACTGTTTCCCCATCTATTTGCCCTTGCTGCTGCTGCTGCTAAGTCACTTCAGTCGTGCCCGACTCTGCGACCCCATAGACAGCAACTCACCAGGCTCCCCCGTCCCTGGGATTCTCCAGGCAAGAACACTGGAGTGGGTTGCCATTTCCTTATGGATGCAATTCCAAGGTACTGCTCACATCAATACCTCTGCAGGCTGCTATCAGATTGCCTAGATTCAATCTACAACTTAGCAGCTTGGACAAGATGACTACCCTTTTTGTGCCTCAGTTTTTGCATCCTTAAAATGGGAATAGAAATAATGTCAGTATCAGAGTTCCTGAGGTGACTGAGTGGATGAATCCACATAAAGCCCTTACACAGGACTTGGAAGACAGTAAATACTCAAGACATGGGCTATTGGACCCATGTCTAACAGCTGCTAGAGGGGTTCTAGGTAGTCATGTATGGATGTGAGAGTTGGACTATAAAGAAAGTTGAGTATTGAAGAATTGATCCTTTTGAACTGTGGTGTCTAACAGCCCATGCTGCTAGAACCTCTCTATCCGTCCCATCATATCAAGTTCCTGCTTTCCACACTTTTCTGCCAGAGTTTTCTTTTTTCCCTACCACTTTGCCTTTCTTTAGTAAGAAGGTTTTTCTTTTTCTTTTTTTAATAAAAATCCATATAACCATTCAAGTTCAACATTTTAGTTGTATAGTAATTACAAAGCATTTATCAACATGTAACAAGAACACAGCAAAGCTTTAATGACTGTGAAATAAAACCTAAAGAAGGCAGAAAAATAGGACATAACTTGCTTATAAATGCAACTCAATATTAAAAACCCCTTTTAGGAGATTAGATGACCTTAGCAAAGCAGACATGCATTACAGCAGAGTACGCCAGCCTATAACCACAGAATTCAGAGAACTAACAGCAGGGAATTTCCTGTTCCTCCAAACCTCTCTCCTAATTAAACTAATTGGTTCAAAATAGGTTATACTTTGTTTATAAAGTCCTTAATGGCTCATGGTTTGATAAAATGTACCAGCATACATCCATTGACTTGGGTTTTATTAGAATTAAGGACTGATAACTATAACATACAATCTGATAGTTAGCAAAGGAAATAGGCTTTTCAAAGCGGAATAACTAGTCTGGTTAAATTTGAAATTCTTCCGATAGAAATGTCATCTAGTTTCCACAAGAGTATTACAATTTAAAAATATACTTTAACAAAAGATATTTTTTGCCTTCAAATTTATGATTTCTATTCCTTCAACTCCTCTCGATGGAAGGGATTCATTTTACATGTCACAGAAATTATTATTACAGGTTTGACAAAATCACAGCTCTCTTACAGAGCCCCATTCACTCCCCTAGGGGCCACAATTCTGTTACAGTCTCTAAATTAACAAGGTCAGGTGTGAACAATATTTAGAGAGCACATTTTGAAGGAAACAGGTGCTCCAAGACAACATCTAGAAAGCAGAAATGTATACAGTAACCTGCCCTTCAAGTGCCAGGTGATGCCCAGCATGACAAAATGTTCCCTTGCCCAGTGGAGTTATTTGTATATGTTTGCTATGTATTTTCCGATACAGTGCTTTTGATATCTCATACACTTCTGACTACCTCTGTGACAAGTGACAGTACTGGCTAGGGTCAGATGACAGAGAAAAGCAAAGATGCAAGGCTACAGAAGGGCACCAGCTCAGAAGAAGGCAGTGAGCCCTGGATATGATCTGGGTGGGAGTCACGGGGAAGAACAGAGCCAGGAGTCTTCAGGGAGAATGAAGGGGGACAGTCATCTTGCTGGGTTACCCAGGAGACTCACCCTGGGGAAATAATGAGGAGGAAAAACACAGATGTGAAGGGCAGAGCGTCCCTCTACAACAGAGGATGAAACAAAACAGAGAAAACATTCCCTAGAACGAAGGACTGCCTCCCATCCTTTCCCCCTCCCTCAAGCAGGACCCCCTCCTCCTTCCAGGGACTTACAGCATCTTGCTTCACCTTCTTTCCCGTCACTCTTCACACCCACCAGTGTGCTTATTGGTACCCACGTCTGTTGTTTCTTCCAGAGTCTAGACTATGAACCTCTCCAGGTCAAGGACTGGCTTTCTATAAACGCTTGATGAATGAATGAACAAGGAAGGACTGGAACTGAATTCTCTCTGCGCCTGTAGGTCAAGTTAGATACCTCTCTGATAATAAAGTAACTTCAAAGAAAAGTCACTCAAGGAAACACAAATCAATATCAAAAACTTTTGATATAGTATCAATATTAATTTGTTACTTTTCTAACCAAAGCCAAGACTCCAATTCATTGTCATAAGGGTGGAGACAGGTGAGGGGGGCAGGGGAGTGTATAAAATCCAGGAGAGAGATGAGTATACAGTAATCTTAGCTTTTATGTTCAAGCAAAGAAGGCTACCTCTTCCCCCTCACTCCCTCAGCCCCATACTGAAGCTACTAAGGTAGAGAGAAGGATGCACAGCTAACCCAGAGAGCCACAGAGTCCAGACTGGCTTGCCCCAAACTCTATTGGAGGAAAGCTTTGTGATAATAATTCCCATTAGTTTAGTCCGCACTTATGCTTTCATATGGAGTAGGAAATGGTAACCCACTCCAGTACTCTTACCAGGATAATCCCATGCCTGGCTGCAGTCCATGGGGTCGCAAAGGCAGACACGACTAAGCACGCACACACGCGCTCATGCTTTCATAATTAATGCCCAGATCAATCACTGTGACTAGTTCACCTCAAATCATACTTGTCCAATTGTCCAGGTCAAAAAATTTCCAACAATTCCTACGAGACCAAGTATAACAGAGCCAGTTTCCAAAGTTACCCTAATGGAGCCGAATGGTGTGTCACAGGCACTTCTTCCAGAGGCATGTTCATCTCGCCACCAAACAGCTCTGCTTACAGCGCCCCCGAGACACACAGGGAACTGCTCTACCTCAAAATCAACATGGACTCTGCCCAAGGCCTGCGTGGGGCCTACGAGAGCCCTGTGCCTGTGGACAGGACACTGGGCCTCACTGGGTCTCGATTTTCCTGTCTCTAAAGTACAATACCAACCCTAAGAGATGGCTGTGAGGATTCAATGGGTTTATCAGAAAGCCTCTATACCAGGGCCTTCACAGTTAGTACTCAGTAAATGGCAGCCATTCTGATCACTATCGTGATAAAGATTTCCTTTCATCCCCCTTCCCCAGCCAGCCCTAAAAAGGCCATATTTTTGCCTCAGCTGGTACTACTAGACCCGGATTACTCTTAAATTTCTCTTAAAACAAGATCTGGTTCAAAGGCCACTTCCCCCCTCACAACCCCTCCTACCCTGGGTCCCCACTGCTCAGCACACAAATGACTACTCATCTCTGTGGTGTTACCACATTCCTGAGTCTACAGCTTTACTATGATACTTTTCTGCCTTGTTATCTGAGAGAATCACATCTTCCCAGATTATGACCTCTCTCATGGAATAAACATCGAAAGCTTCCCAGACTTTCCCTCGATGGGGACATGTGTTGAGCTCTTAACCACGAGCTGTGGAAACATCCACAAACAGAAAACTGTCAGAACAAAAGCGACACTTGAATTGCTTAGAGGAAAAGGCCAGACTTCAGAGACACACACTGAATTTTTATAACCTGTTTGGTCCTTAAAGGTTTTGCATCACTGGAAATGGGGATGATAAATCAAGCACCCAAATATTACATCATTATAATAAACTAGTTTATAGCTTTCTCATGAGACAAGAATTACTCATACTCTTACCTCTTCGATACGTACATTGCCTTCTGTGTTCTGAATTCTGGCAGAAGTCATCGTTTATGAAGTCATTCATATACCCACCCCCCCCACCCCAACACACACACACACACACACAAACTATGTACAAAAGAAGCATTCTTCACACAGATGCTCAGAGATATACACTCTAGGCAACATCGCACAGCTTACTATATGTATAGACTTAAAGAGGTCATCCTCCTACATTCTCGAAGGTGAGAGGTCCTTAAATCTGGAATTTGTGATCCTATGAATCCATTCAAGCATAGCTTTTAAAATACTAATGAACACAGATCACAGCTAAGCAGTCTCCAAGCCAAGACCCTCCCAGCTCCACCACCTTTTACTGTTTACTTTCCAGCCTAAAACTATCTTCTGCATAACTTTTAACAAAAGGAACTGATTCCACTGTACTACTAAAAACACTCTAAACCAGGGTTCTCAATCCCAGCACCGCTTAACGTTTTGAGCTGACAATTCCTTGTTGCGGGGGAGCTGTCCTCTGTGCTCTAAGACAGTTAGCACGGCATTCGTGGCCTTTACCTAGTGATTACAACCAAAAATTCCTCCAGACATTGCACAGTGACTCTGGGGAGCAAAACCACCCCCAACTGAGCCACTGATCTAAACAAATGGTCACTCTTTGCTAACCAATATTTTTAAAAATCCATCATTTTAAAAACTATGATTTTAAAAAACTGGAGGCATGTAGCTCTGAGAAAAAGAGATCCTGAGACAGAAGAGCTAGGGTCAAAGCCCCTTTCTACTTCAGGGTCGCTGTGCAATGTGATCAGGTAGCCTAGGCTTGGAACCTAGCTCTGCCACCCAGGTGACCATGGACTAGACATTTAACCTATAGGTTTTTGTTTTCTTGCCTATAAACTAGTGAAGATAATGGTAATCCTTCATGTAGCTATCATGAGGGTTAAGTAGGTTAACAACGCAAAGCATTTAGAACATGTCTGTGTAAGCACTCATAAAACACAAGTTTGTACTATCATTGTATCTCTAAATCCTCTATGCCTCAGTTTCCACATCTGTAAATTATAGGTAAAATTGGAAGTACAGTTGAATGACTCTAGAAAAACAAAGGGTTAAGGGAACTGGCCCTCCACATAGTTGAAAATCCACATATAACTTATACTCTGCCCTCCACATCTGTGGTTCCTCCATATCCACAAATTCAAACAAAGTTGGATCATGCAGCACTGTAGCATTTACTATTGAAAAAAAAATCTGTATATAAGTTGACCCACACAGTTCAAATCTGTGCTTTTCACGAGCCATTTGTAGTATGCTCCTGCAAGAATTAAATGCTATGAAAGAACTGGCATGGAATCTGGCAGAAAGTAAGTATTAATAAATATTTGTTAGCTCCAGCTTGAATTTTAAGAATATTAAATGAAGGATTTCTGTAGTAGAACTAAAAACAACACATACTGATCAATTTAGAAAAGCCCTTTTACCCCATCCCTAGGAAAAGGATGATTCATGACCGGAAATACATATATAATAAATATACATAATAAGTCTGAAGCGACTTAGCAGCAGCATATAATAGATATATATACTAGATATAATAAATATATAATATATATATAATGTATAATTGCCACTCAGTCATTCAGTTGTGTCCAACTCTTTGCGACCCCACGGACTGCAGCATGTCAGGCTTCCCTGTCGTTCACTATCTGACGGAGTTTGCTCAAACTCATGTCCATCGAATCAGTAATGCCATCCAACCATCTCATCTTCTGTCGACCCCCCTTCTCCTCCTGCCCTCAATCTTTGCCAGCATCAGGGTCTCTTCCAGTGAGTCAGCTCTTCACATCAGGTGGCCAAAGGTCTGGAGCTTCAGCTCCAGCATCAGTCCTTCCAATGAATATTCAAGGTTGATTTCCTTTAGAATTGACTGGTTTGATCTCCTTGCTGTCCAAGGGACTCTCAAGAGTCTTCTCTAACTCCACAGTTCAAAAGCATCAGTTCTTCAGCACTTAGCTTTCTTTGTGGTCCAACTCTCACATCCGTACATGACTACTAGAAAACCACAGATTTGATTATACAGACCTTTGTCAGCAAAGTGATGTCTCCGCTTTTTAACATGCTATCTAGGTTTGTCATAGCTTTTCTTCCAACGAGCAAGTGTTTTTTAATTTTACGGCTGCAGTCACCATCCACAGTGATTTTGGAGTTTAAGAAAATAAAGTCTGTCACTATTCCATTAAATAAAGGACAGAAATGGTATAGATCTAACAGAAGCAGAAGGTATGAAGAAGAGGTAGTAAGTACACATGGAAGAACTATACAAAAAGGTCTTAATGACCCGGACAACCACGATGGTGTGATCACTCACCTACAACCAGACATCTCGGAGTGTGAAGTCAAGTGGGCCTTAGGAAGCATTACTATAAACAAAGCTAGTAGAGGTGATGGAATTCCAACTGAGCTATTTCAAATCTTAAAAGATCATGTTGTTAAAGTGCTGCACTCAATATGCCAACAAATTTGGAAAACTCAGCAGTGGCCACAGACTGGAAAAGGTTAGTTCTCATTCCAATCCCAAAGAAAGGTAATGCCAAAGAATATTCAAACTACCACACAATTGCACTCATTTTTCATGTTAGAAAGGTAATGCTCAAAATCCTTCAAGCTAGGCTTCAAGAACACATGAACCAAGAACTTCTAGATATACAAGCTGGATTTAGAAAAGGCAGAAGAACCAGAGATCAAATTGCCAACATCTGTTGGATCACAGAAAAAGCAAAAGAAATCCAGAAAAATATCTACATCTGCTTCATTGACTATGCTAAAGCCTTTGACTGTGTGGATCACAACAACCTATGGAAAATTCTTAAAGAGATGGGAATACCAGACCACCTTACACGCCTCCTGAGAAATCTGTATGCAAGTCAAGAAGCAACAGTTAAAACTGGACATGGAACAACAGACTGCTTACAAACCAGGAAAGGAGTGCATCAAGGCTGTATATCGTCACCCTGCTTATTTAACTTACATGCAGAGTACATCTAGCAAAATGCTGGGCTGGAAGAAGCTCAAGCTGGAATCAAGACTGCCGGGAGAAATATCAATAACCTCAGATATGCAGAGGATACTACCTTAAAAGCAGAAAGCAGAGGAACTAAAGAGCTTCTTGATGAAAGTGAAAGAGGAGAGTGAAAAAGCTACTTCAACATTCAATAAACTAAGATCATGGCATCTGGTCCCATTCAGTTCAGTTCAGTTCAGTTGCTCAGTCGTGTCCAACTCTTTGCAACCCCATGAATCGCAGCACGCCAGGCCTCCCTGTCCATCACCAACTCCCGGAGTTCACTCAGACTCACGTCCATCGAGTCGGTGATGCCATCCAGCCATCTCATCCTCTGTCATCCCCTTCTCCTCCTGCCCCCAATCCCTCCCAGCATCAGAGTCTTTTCCCATGAGTCAACTCTTCACATGAGGTGGCCAAAGTACTGGAGTTTCAGCTTCAGCATCATTCCTTCCAAAGAACACCCAGGACTGATCTCCTTTAGAATGGACTGGTTAGATCTCCTTGCAGTCCAAGGGACTCTCAAGAGTCTTCTCCAACACCACAGTTCAAAAGCATCAATTCTTCGGTGCTCAGCTTTCTTCACAGTCCAACTCTCACATCCATACATGACCACAGGAAAAACCATAGCCTTGACTAGACAGACCTTTGTTGGCAAAGTAATGTCTCTGCTTCATCGCAAATAGATGGGGGAAAATATATAATAAAAATATATATATAATAAGTATATAACATATATATAAACTTATATGTGGATATATAAACATCTACAGTGAAGTTATTTTTCAAATTATAATATTATCATGCTAGATTGCTTTTGTTTGGGCAAATGCCTTAATCAGCACAAAAGAAAAATACTTATAAGAAAGTTCCTGGCACAGAATACTCAATATATATTAGTTATAGTTCCTATTGTTATTATGATCCACTGCCAATAACTATGACCCACCACAAGTATAGTCCAAATACACCATAATGGAAAGCACAAGAGAATTTATAGATGACTCAAATATCTGCCACTACCCCAAGCCGAACTGGTGAGCAGGGGTAGAAACTATACATGTTTATTCTGGAAAAGCATCACTGTTCATTTCATTATATAATACACCCCTGCACTGACACATGCACACCCATACACACACACACATACTTGCTGATGTCATGTTGAGTACCACTTGCCTATAGCTTCAGCTTCAGATATGCAGCATAAACACTTCATTTTTAATTAAAAAAAGTGTGCTGCACAATGCAGAGTATTCCTGGACTTACAAAACAAACATCACTATATGAAAAGTAAGTAAGTTCAGATACTGATTCCCACGCCCGTCATCTCCCCTCTTTTACCTGAGATCACACAAAGGCACATTCAATCGTACATTGTGTCCCAAGGGACCTGTGCAGCGCTTTTGCTGTGGCATGGACTAAGGGAGTCCTGTCTTCAAAGCCAGCAGCTTTGTGAGAGACCCAGCTGCTGGTAGGAGGCAAGTCCTAACCAACCATTCTCTGTAGGGGGCTTCAAGCTACTGTGTGACTTTAAAGAGTCAAATATTCAAAATCAGACCAAAGTCTAGACAGTGTCAAGACAAGAGTTATTAACTATTATTCCAGTTGCTACTTTGGGGGCCCTAGAGAGGCTGGGAATAAAGGGGAGCCCAGAAGGAACAGATAAGGGGCCATGAGCTATGAAAAAATATATTAAAAGATAAATAAATAAATCCATGAGGGGTGGGGGTGAAGAGGCTATGGCCTAAACTATAAAATGAGGGACACAATACTGGGAAAACAGAGGAGCTGAGGGTCAGGTATCAAGGCTCCCCATAACAAGGGCCAAGACTTTCAGATAAATCATGGGGTAGGATCAAAAGTCCTGGATTTCCATGGGGCCTGATATCTACGGGGCCAGCAAAGATGGATTCTATTAAATGAAAAGTCTTGTTCAAGACCATAAACTGAACTAACCAGGTTAACAGCGTGTTCAACCAAGTGAGCATAGCTATTCTCGGCCTCAGATACTGTGCTGAAATCAGCCCTGGCTCCCAGAAGCACTGGTGAGCATCACAGCCAAAGAGGGTGGGGAGGAGAGCAGGCATGGCCCTGTATCTCCAATGGCGATACATTGGAATGTATCATTCCACCTCATTCAAGAGCTTTTCCAACTTAAGTCCATCCTGCCCAAGAGACGGGGAACCGCCTCTTCATCTATATCACCAAACGTCCAAAGCGAGATTCCAATTTGAACTGCTTTCTTAGCACCAGTGGATTTCAGAGGATCAATAACCCACATTTTCCCTTGAACTAAAAAAAGAAGCCTACATGCCATATTTGAATAGTTTATACATTTGAAGCCCTTTATGGTATAACTTAGGTTTTATGGGAGTATTTTTATGTCTAGAATTTAAAAAGCAAAATGCAATAAACATTTTAAGGGCTTGCTACAACTCTTTCTGTAAACCAAGAATAAATTCACTTGACATAAAGCATTAGGAGACATACTGTAATGAATGGCCATTTTCATAATCTCAGAAACTATGCATGGTGAACAACATATAGATTTCAATAAAACCACACATGTTTTTGTCTTAAGTTATATTTGATAGACAACTCAGAACCAAAGCCAGGTCTTAGGAAATTGCCAAGTGAATCTTCTTGTGGCTAATGACTGCCCCTAGCACAGCCAGAAAGAATATCAACAAATGAATCTTAATCAAATCAATGAAATTCTAAAAGCTAAAGCAGTAGAAAAGTCACTTGTAAGTAGAAAACAAGCTGAGACGAAAATTTATTCAATAAAAATAATGTAAAAGACTAATGAGATTTAGCAAAAGATTTGCTATGTTTTTTATACATTCTTTACCCAGTCAGCAAACTTCTGAGGGCTTATACTAGGTCCTGAGAATAAACCTCATTGCAGGACATGGCTTGGAGTTCAGCTGAGAAACACGTACATTACACTGAAGACATTTTCAGGCAGCACTCTCTACGTACTTTAGAAATGTGAACACATGCAGTCCTTCATATTAAGGTGATAACTCCATCTTACAGATGAGGAAACTGAGGCACAGTGGGTGTAAGTTGCCCAAGGTCATGCAAATAACACACAGTAGCGCTTACAGTTGAAACTAGCTAATCTCACTTGAGTCCTCGTAAGTGAAAACTGTGTCACACTTCTTCCTCTCTATATAGATGCGTCCCCACTTTAGGGGCTGAAAATCAAACCACTGGGTAGAAACAAGGAATCTTTATCCTCTTGCTAGTGTTAAGTATCCATATAATAGAGTCAAAGTGTCCATTGGAGGGAAGAATAATTTGGTCAATATCAGAGTTAAAATGCAAAATCCACATATTCAAGCAAGATTTATTAAGAGTAAAGTATGAAGTAGCTGCTAGCTGAACTTCATAAAGAACTTTGTCATAAGTTCTTTTAGAAAGACAGCACAGAAATGAAAATAAAATTTTAGGTGACTGATAACTTGTTCTAGTCCTAACAACAGCTGTGAACACAGTTGAGCATCATCTCTGGTACTGTGGTTCTTAAACAACTCCAACTTGGGAGTTATACAGAACAACCAAACAAGCAACCACATCTGAGGACCAGGTAATATTCCTGCACCCACACAGCCACCCAGGGATAAAGCTCAGAAGAAAGGCCAAGAATGGGACTCTCTAACACAAAATGTCTGGTCAGTTCATAAGCAAAACAAAAGCCCAGTTTGCCAGCCTCTTGAAGGGAATGCTGAAACATACTGAAGACTCTATGAGAGAGGGAAGAGAGTAAACGAGAAGTAAAAGGAGCAGTCAACATGGGCTCAGCCGGAGTCCACAGTGGCAGAACGTGGCTGGGGATCAGACACAGTGACAGACTAGGCATGGAAGCCGTGCTGCTCAAGAGCAGAAGCCAAGGGAGAGTGCTCAGCTACAGACTCCAGACAAAAGACAAGAAAAGAGCCAGTGATGGCAAAACAAAAGGCAGAAAAGCAGGCTGAAGGACAAACAGTATCCCACATTTCAATGCCTTAGCACCCACGGGCATGTGGGGACCACTCTGACAGCATGCCAACCAGAACAATGAGAGAGCAGGGAGCATAATCTCCCTACAGAGCGGAATCTGTCACTTATCATGTACTTACCACACAAACAAAAACATGTTGTAGCTGAGCAAGTGGCAGGGAGGAAGGATGTAAATTATATGCATAGATTCACACACAGAAAAAAATAATACTGGACAGACAAGTAACTACCTATTCCACTGTGATGATGACTGATATAAGAGAGTCATCTAACCTCTCTTAAGTCTCAATGACATCTTCGAAAAGATAGGAGAAAGTGACACCCCCCTTCTCAGAGGCTGTAGGCATCAGATGAGATAATGCATACACTGTCTGGTGTTGAGTAATGCTCAAAGGATGCTAAGAATTATCATCAGCACCTCTGACATCAATGTCACGATCATTATCATGACCACAAAGGAACTTACAATCTAGCGGGAAAGATACTGTGAGTGAAAACCAGTGTAGATAAAGAAAAGATGGAGATTGCAGAGTGGGGAGGCCTAAGTCCATTTCAGAGTGTCTCTTATATGTCACTTCAGTACTATACTTGAGGCAATAATGACCCAGCACTGAGGACGAAAGAGCAGACAGGATGGAATGGTATAGCATCCAGCCAAGTTAGGCTGTCCTGGTCATATACGTCAACACGTGGTCACTGTGGTTTCATCCAAAAATCATTTTTGAACCAATAAATTAAAGCAGCAGAGAAGTCTCAAGTTTCATCTCTTTCAGAAGGGCTTCTAAAACCCCAGCCCCTCAAGCAGAGTCATCCTCTCTGATGCTTCCTAGGTGATGTGTACCATCACACAGAATCATACTTGCCTACCAGAGGGCAGGAATCAGATAATATCTTTATTATCCCTCCACTTACTGGCAAAGTGTCTGATACATGTTTGCCAGCCAATGAACACTGGCTCCATGAATGAACAGCTGACTTTATGATTTTTATGGACAAAATTTAAACAGCTCTCTGGAGTATCCACCTATTTAGCTCAGACTTCAGAGGAGCAAATAACCAAGGTACTGTCAGGAAAAAAAAAATAGATATACTTATTGTGTTTATAGAAGTGTTTCTGTTAAAAAAAATTAAATAATTATCTGTTTTAACTGATTTCTGATGTAATGTTTTAAAACATAGGTCAAATATCCCTATTCCCACTGATCGCAGGTCAGATTTATCGTTAGGACATCAGTGACTGTCCTGGGTTAGGAATAAAGAAGGTCCAGGGAGAAGGCAATGGCACCCCACTCCAGTACTCTTGCCTGGAAAATCCCATGGACGGAGGAGCCTGGTGGGCCGCAGTCCATGGGGTTGCGAAGAGTCGGACACGACTGAGCAACTTCACTTTCACTTTTCCCTTTCCTGCATTGGAGAGGGAAATGGCAACCCACTCCAGTGTTCTTGCTTGGAGAATCCCAAGGACCGGGGAGCCTGGTGGGCTGCCGTCTATGGGGTCACACAGAGTCGGACACGACTGAAGCGACTTAGCAGCAGCAGCAGGGACTAGGGATGTGGACAGAGGTCAGTTTCTTCCCACAGTGAGGAGCCCCTCCAGCTGGGCTGTTTCCTCTCCCACCTTCCCCTAACAATATCTGCTAACCTCCCTCCATCACCACTGCAGGCATCCTCCTCTTCATCCTTCTCTTTTGGTCATCTTGTCTCTGACTCCCATAGAAACCAAATGAAGATGCCAGGCAACCTATGTCTTAAAAAGATTTCATCTGAAAAATCATCTCTAGTCAAGAAGTGTTCTCTTTCTGGCCAGAAAACTGACAAAGTGTTTTGTTCTCTCCAAAGCTGACCTCTGTCACTTTTAAACTCCACTTTATTGCTCCCTCCCCAACTGCGCTAGATCCATGAGGGTATCCAAAGACTGATTTCTGGAAAATGATATTTTCTTTCTTCATAGAGAACAAAAATTATACAATTATGAACTAACTCCTACCAACCCATCCTAGAGCTGTCCACTGTGAAGACCTTTCCTGGCTTCAGCCTGACCACTTAGTCACACCTACATGGAACCACAGCAATGATAATTACAAACACATTATTTAATTCAGGGGAGTAATAAAATATCATGGGCCTAAATCTTTATTAATTCACATTTCAATATTTCAAGAGTTTATAATAATTTGATTTGAATGGAAATTCATGCTCCAGTTACTCGTTCACTCATGTGCTTTATTAAGTGCTTTCTGTATGCTTAGTGCTCTTTAAGGCATTATGATGGATTAAAACAAACAAGCAAGCAGAACAGAACAGAGCATTTTGCTTTCAAGGAGGTTACAATCTAATTAGGGAAGATGAGTTATGTTCTCTCAGAAAAATTCATTTTTCAAATAAATTAAGGATGCGAACAGAATTTCAAGGGCTTAACTCTACTTAAAGGAGTGAAAACTATTATGAGAGTTACAGCTCCAAAATTGTTTGAATGGAAATATACACTGTTAATTGTTCACGAATCATTTATTCATCATACTTCATCATAAGAGGCCCCTCAAAGACCACTCCTTGGCAGCATGTAGAAGTGAGTACTTAGAAATGTATACTTGCAAGTAATAAATGAGACACTTAAAAAAATTAGCTAGGGAGGAGCCTTAGAAATAAGCTCCTCTTCATCCAAGGTCTAGAGGGTTCAAGGGCCTTGCCCATGGTTTCAGAGGTAGCTCATGTCCACAGAAGTGCTGGGCTATACCCCGGGCCTCAGACACCGAATACAGTGCTTCTCCCAAAAGCCCACACTGGATCGATCTATTTAACTTTCTTGGGAAGCCAGTCTAAATTAGTAGATTTTCTACTCCAAATATTGCCTGAAGTAGTAGAAACAAATCATACAGAAATCAGAGCTCAGACCAACAGGATTTAAGTGTCTCAGTTATAAAAGTTAACTGTCTGACCTTCAGTTCCTGTTCTAGTCCATCCTGTACACTGGACCCTGGTCAATTCACTGAAAAGACTGTCTTTACCACGTTGTGATCACTGCTTTCTCTTGTCTTTGACAGAAGCTTCCATTCAGGCAATCAAGACTCAGTATTCTCAAAGTTTCTAAAGCCACACTGGTCTCAACTACCTGTCCTTGGAAATGGGACTCCCGCTATTCCAGTCAGATGGAAATAATCCTGATCAGGATGACAAAGAAACTGTCAGACTTCACTCTACCCACCGTTCTTTGCCAAGCTAATCATAAAAGGAGGCACAAAGCTGTGTATTTGTCTTCCAAATATCAACCCTAATGGTAGAATACAGTCTGGCCCTACCTAATAAACACAGCCAAAGCGTTTCTACTTCCCACCTCCATCACCTCATGGGAGAAATGAACTCATCAAGTTTGCCATTATAAACTTTACTACACATTTAACTTTTATTAACAATTGCATTATTTATTTTTGGCTGTGCTGGGTCTTTGCTGCCGGATGTGGGATTTCTCTAGCTGTGGTGAGCAGGGGCCACTCTCTAGCTGTGGTACATAGGCTTCTCCTCATTGCAGTCGCTTCTCTTGTTGGGAGCACGGGTTCTAAGGCATGCGGGCTCCGTAGCTGCAGCTCCTGGGCTCAGGAGTGGTGGCACACAAACTTAGCTGCTCCACAGCATGTGGAATCTTCCCGGGCCAGGGATTGAATCCATGACCCCTGCAATTAGCAGGCAGATTCTTAATCACTGGACCACCAGGGAAGTCCACCACACATTTTAAAATCTCACGCTTTAAAATCTCAACTCAACATCACAGGCCCAACAATGGAAAATCATGGCAAACACACAGGAAAAAGGTTTTGTTTTTTTATGTCACAATGATGATGCTTAGTTTCCTGATCTTCAAGGCTGCAGCAGCAAGGGGCCCAAGGCTCACAGAAGCACTCCCACAATAAGCATCACGTCACCCAAATGTGTACTTTTCACCCAAATGTGTAGTTTCCTTAGTGTTCCCACTTGCTCCCCCTTCCCAATTCATTTTCATCACCACAGAACAATCTAAAGTTATATTCAAAACTATATTCCTCATGATATAAAAGCTAAAATTTCTCTCATGTCACAAAGACATATACTAAATATCTTATTATGCAACCATCCATCTAAACAACATAATCATAACCAAGAAAGCCAGGCATACCACCCAAGACTGTCTGCTACCTGAATGCAGATGTTCAGTTTGTACTAAGATCCATGGTGCACATTCTCCAGTTAATAATCACATGGGTGTCTATCATCTGATGATCACAGCTCTACTCCACATCTTGTCTTGTCCTCTCAACCTATATGTTATTATTTATGTATAATATTACTTAAATATAACAAATCTACTCTCCATGAATCAGAGTTTAAAGAAGAGCATTGGGATTGATTTTTAAACAGCATGTAAATCATAGCAAAGAGATGTCCTACTATAAAGTAAAGATGAATGACCACCACCTTTGGCTTTTTTTAAAAAAACAAAAGACATGAGCTATATACATGGAGATGATTAATGATGTTTAAAGAAGCTCCCTTTAAGAGAGCCTAAATATATAAACTGTGCAATGAAAACAAAAACGTGAGGCTGCACTGAACTCAGGTGAAGCTCCAATTAAGCAGCACCACTCCCGACAGATGGCTGATGGAATTAATACTATTTCAATACTGATATTTTGGGAATGTCATTCTAAATAGTGACATGTTCAGGTTATAGAACACAAAATAATGTCCCATGCTTTTGTTGTAATTTTTTTTGTTAATCAAATTTCAATCACTTCTTGAAATCATGTAATCCAGGAAGACTGCCTTCCTGTTTCCTATTGTAAGCAACCAGCAGTTGTTTTCTGTTGTTGCTCAGTGGCTAAGTCCTGTCTGACTCTTTAGCGACCCCATGGGCTCCTCTGTCCATGGGATTTCCCAGGCAAGAAACTACACTGAGTTGCCATTTCCTTCTCAAGGGGATCTTTCTGACCCAGGGATCAAACCTGCATCTCTTACGTCTCCTACATTTCCAGGCGGGTTGCTTACCATTGAGCCACCAGGGAAGTCTTATACTAATAATAGAATGCCCCAAATGCCTAAACTCACTGTGAAGACATCTCCCAATGTTACACTCCAGTGAACAGTTCTTAAGTGAGGACTGTGAAACCCTGGGGGCCTCAAGACCTTTAAGGAGGTCCACAAGGCCAAAGCCAGAAAAGTATTTACATATTTCATTTGTCCTCTCACAAATCTGCAGTATGCCCATGTTCACAGAGCACTATTCAAAACAGCCAAAAGATGGAAGCAACTCAAGTTGTTTAGATGAATGGATATACAATGGATAAATGTTGTATATACTTAGAGTGGAAAAGAATCTAAAGCTGTACAACTGAAACTAACACAATACTGTAAATCAACTATAGTTAAATTTAAAGAATCAAGAAGCAAAAATAATATCGTATATGGTATAAACCTACAATGGACTATCACTTAAACCTGAAAAGGAAGGAAATTCTAACATGGGCTGCAACATAGATAAACTCAAAGACATTCTGCTAAATGAAATAAGCCAGTCTCAAAGGGTAAATGTATGTTTCACCTAAATGTAAAATTCATTGAGACAGGAGGTAGAATGGGTGATTACCAGGGACTGGGGGAAAAGGGAAAATAGGGAGTTCATGTTTACTAGGAATGAGGTTTCTGTTTAGGAAGATGAAAAGGTCCTAGGGTGGAGGATGATGGATGCACAACAGTGTCAATGCACTCCATGCCACAGAGCTGAATACTCACAAACAGTTAAAATGGTAAATTTACAGTAGGAATATTTTACCACAATAAGAAATTCGACATATAAAAATGGAGGGTTAGAAAAATCTGCTTCCTCAATCCATCACAGCTTCACTACCTAAATTTAAAGTGAAAGTCACTCAGTTGTGTCCGGCACTTTGCAACCCCATGGACTATACAGTCCATGGAATTCTCCAGGCCAGAATACTAGAGTGGGTAGCCTTTCCCTTCTCCAGGGGATCTTCCCAACCCAGGTCTCCTGCACTGCATGTGGATTCTTTACCAGCTGAGCCACAAAGGAAGCCCACCAAAATTTAAGGATACTTTTAAAAAAAGATGAAACTGACACAGCAGAGGTCTCTGATTCATGGAAGGGAAAACTCTACCAAAAAAAAAAAAAAAAAATGGGAGTAAAACTGTGAATAGACAAAGACATGAAAGTTTTCATTTCTTTGACCATAATAATTGGTCATTTACATTACTGTATCTAATGCAATGAACATTTTCAAAAAGTTAAGTTGTAGCATCATGTTGAAATTAATCAGTAAGAATTTGAAGAACAAGGAAGTGAATATTTTAAAATGCAGATGTAATGAACACTTCAAAAGTCAAACATTATTACAGCTTTTCAAACTAGAAATGAAAGAAGCAACTGAAGTACCTTGAAGGCTAAGCTACTGTATTGCATTAGCTGAAGTGCACACTATAACAGACTAAGAAAGCCTTGTACAATTGAGATAGCTGAATGCCTGCTACATGATAAGTCAGTTAAAAAAAAATGGCATGACAGTGCTACTTTCCAATGATACTGGAACTCCTCAAATGAAACATCTGGTGACAAATGTGAAGACTGAGTTAATATCCCAACTGTAGAATTGTACTTTTGCCTTACTCCTGGATTCATCTACAGATGAAACTGAACTTGCTGTTTCTTTTCTATGAGATGACTACTTGGTGCTGACACTGACTGAAGAATTGCTTTTTGTATGTGAATGCAAATAATAAACACGGGCACTTAAATAGTCAACATGTTGAATAATTTTCTGGACTCTCATGGTTTACCCCTGGAACAAGTGTGCTGACATTTGCATTCCCAGTGCAGAAGCAGTGGTGGGTAAAATTGCCAGTGCCTTAGTTTCAATCAAGGCAATAAACTATACTAGAAATCACTGTATTCTTTAGTGCTACTCATCTGCATTTTTAAAGATGGTCAATTGAACTTAAGAATACCCTTAATGAAGCAAAAAAAAAAAACAAAAAACACATTAATTTTTGACCCTTGACTTCACATTTTTCTGACATTGTATGTGAAGATTAGAAAGTCCACAGAAAGTACTTCTTCATACCGGTCACCAGTGGACACCTCAGGCAAAAGCACTCCTGTGACTGATGGAGTTGAGCTGAATTCACTGTTTTTTTTTCATGGAACACCATTTTCATTTCAAAGAATGCATGACAGACAAACTAGGATTATTTATACCTGAGCTTTTGGCATTTTTCACATCAAAATGAATGATGTGAACCTGGGTACTTCATGGAAAAGAAAAGACAAAATTTGTTACCAATAACAAAGTAAAAATTAAAATTTTAGAAAACTGTATCCACCTGTGAGCTTGATAGTTTCACAATACCTTCACCTGATGAAATTGATGATAATATCAATGTATGTGGCTTTTGAAACTGTATAATGAAATGTACCAATATTTGGAAGACTGGTACAACCCAGTGAACAAGTATTTTCCAAATAACCAATGTATGATGTTAGAACATCACAGAAGGATAGAAGATTTATTCAAAATACAACACAAAGGAATGGGTTATAACATAACAGAGTATGAAAATTTTACTAGTATGGTATCAGATTCCACTTTTCAATTAAATCTTTAAGAAAGCAATCCTTATTAAGATTCACTCCCATAATTATGTTATATAAGATTCCAACTTTAGAGATCCTACTTGCTGGCTTGATGAAGTAATAAGTCTGGGTAAGTTGCACATAATATAGAACTGTAAGTGACCACCAGGAAAGGAAGGTGACCTCTGCGAGTGGCCTCCAGCTGTTGTTGTTGTTGTTCAGTCATGTCCACCTCTTTGCGACTCCATGGACTGCAGCATGCCAGGCTTCCCCGTCCATCACCAACTCACGGAGCTTGCTCAGACTCATGTCCATTGAATCAGTAGTGCCATTTAACCATCTCATCCTCTGTCATCCCCTTCTCCTCCCGCCCTCAATGTTTCCCCAGCAGGGTCTTTTCCAATGAGTTGGCTCTTCACAGCAGGTGGCCAAAGTTTTGGAGCTTCAGCATCAGTCCTTCCAATGAATATTCAGGATTGATTTCCTTTAGGATTGACTGCTCTGATCTCCTTGCAGTCCAAAGGACTCTCAAGAGTCTTTTCCAACACCACAGTTCAAAAGCATCAACTCTTTGGTGCTCAGTCTTCTACAGGGTCCAATTCTCACATCTATCCATACATGACTACTGGTAAAACCATCACTTGTTGGATCTGCATGTAATATACAAAAGCTTATCTACAGTTATTTGAAAAAACTTCTAAAATGCTCCTCCTTCTTCCAGTTACATATCTATGTGAGGCAGGATTTCCTTCAAGTATTTCAACCAAAACAATACACTGCAACAGACTGAATAAGCAAGCAGGCACATTTGAGAATCCAACTGTCTAACAAGCAGGCAGCCAAGAGAACGGCGTCAATGTTACACACGGTCACTCTTTTCACTGATTGTTTTTCTTTTGCTTTGAAAAATATAGTCATTTTCATGACAACAGGTGACCTTGTTATGGACTGGCTATTCTAAATCATTTAAATAAATTATTTTAATTTCTCAGTTTTTCTGATATGGTAAATATGGACAGATACGATCTGCATAGAAAAGCCCTTTCTGGTCCTCTAAAATGGAAGAGTAAAGAAGGCTGTTGAGACCAGTAAGTCTGAGAACTGTTGCAATGTGCCTATTTTATTTATCTCTGCCAAATGATACTTCCCGCCTCCCTTCTTTCATTTATCTAGATTTTACCCATTTTTCACACTTGGCAACTGTGAGCTCTCTCCCTCCTTAATGCCTGGAGAACTCATCTGTGGCACCTGGCTGTTGCTCTGTTTTCGGTAAGTATGTGTGTCTCTCCAACTAAATTGGGAAGCCCTGAAGGAAAGGGACTGTGTATGGGACAGCATAGGTGCTCAAAAACACTAGCTTAATTATAAACTTTACAGGATCAATTCAAACAAGTCCCAGGACTTCAATCAATTGCTCAAGGAAGCCAGACCACAAAAGACCTGGAATGAGGCAGAATTTAGGACAAATGTGTGTCTCAACGAGGTCATCTGAAGACTCAGCTGAGAACAAGGGCACAGATGCCAAAATGCACAAGTACAGAAGGTAACAGTAAGTGATATCAGACCATAAGACCTTTATTTCTCAATAAAACAGGAAGCAAGTTATCTGTGGATCATTTTGGAGCAAAAACTTGAGGAATAAAGAGTAACATTGTGGGGAAAGTAATGAAGAATTCACAGAATTTTCTCAAAGTCTCTTACTCTAAAAATAGGAAAAAGGCACTGAACTGAATACCAGTTGTTAGGAGTTGAACTGTCCCCACAAAAGATATGCTGAAGTCCTAACCCTTTGTACCTGTGAATGCAACCTTATTCAGAAACAGGGTCTTCACAGATATACACACATTAAGTAAGGCCACTGGGGTAAGTCCTAATCTGATGTGATCTGGGTTTTTTGTACCTTTTATAATGTTTGAACACTTTATTTTTTTAATAAGCACCATGCATTATTTAACTTTTTATGTTGGGAGTATAGCATATTAACAATGTCATGATAGTTTCAGGTAGACAGCAAAGGGACTCAGCCACACACCTATACATACATACATACATACATACATATATATATATATATATATATATATGTTCTTATATGACGAGAAAGACACAGAGGGAAGATGGCTATGTAAAAACGGAGGCAGAGACTAGAGTTATACTGCCACAAGCTAAGGAATGTCTAGGCACAAAAGAAGCTAGAAGGGGCAAGGAAGGTTCTCTGGGAGGCTTCAAAGGGAGCATGAGCCTGCCAACATGTTAATTTTGAACCTCTAGCCTTCAGAGCTGTGAAAAAATTATTTGTTTTAAGCCACCCATTGTGGCTACCCAGCTCATGATACTTTGTCACTGTGGTCCTAGGAAATTAACACAGCAACAGAGGGCTCCTCACTGTCCATAAGGACTTCCCAGGTGGCACAAGTCTGCCTGCCCATGTAGGAGACGCAAGAGACACATTTTAATCCCTGGATAGGGAAGATCCCCTGGAGTAGGAAATGACAACCCACTCCAGTCTCCTTGCCTGAGAAATCTCATGGACAGAGGAGCCTGGTGGGCTACTGTCCATGGGGTAGTTGCACAGACTCAAACACAACTGACCATACTTTGCTATCCATGGTCACAGTCCCACACAGCTCTCCTCACCCACAGACAAAAGTAAAAGGAAAGGCAGAAAGACCTGAAATGCAAATTTAGTTAGCAGCAATGAAAAAATGGCTTCCCTGGTGGCTCAGACAGTGAAGCATCTACCTGCAATGTGGGAGACCTGGGTTCGATCCCTGGGTGGGGAAGATCTCCCGGAGAAGGAAATGGCAACCCACTCCAGTATTCTTGCCTGAAAATTCCATGAATGGAGAAGCCTGGTAGGCTACAGTCCATGGGGTCACAAAGAGTCGGACATGACTTGAGTGACTTCACTTTCTTTCTTTCTAATGAAAAACAAACAAACAAAAAAAAAGGGAGGGGTTGTTGTTTTTTTTTTTAACTAGAGATTTCTGAACTGCAGTTTTGTTTTTTTTTAAGGTTCTGAGAAAATGTCTCTGATCAAACACTGCTGTCAAAACTCAAGCCCACTGAGTCTCTATAAATGTGCCTATAAATACAGACAAGGATTATTTATCCATCTTGCATTTCCTCAATTCTTTGTTACAAAAGGAAGTAATCCAGAACCTAACATTAAAGTTACCAATACTATGACAATGTCAGGATGAAAGAAATATGGGATTGCAAGTGAAACTCTTTCATTTTCTCCAAGATTTTATCAAGCCACCTGAAAGTCTGGGCCAAGATGACTCCGAGCTCATGTGCTGGCCATTCAGAAAGGTGAAGACCTAAATCTTATCCATATAAGATACTTGGCCTTAAAATCCATAGACTGCAATTTAAACCCTTGTAATGCATACCTGTTAGGAATTTACCTTCAGCTTCACACTTTACCTCAACCAATAAAAAAAGCAATGGGATCTTGGACCTGTGAAAATTTCTAGAGCCATCTAACTTGATGATCCATTCAATGCCCCCTATACATCAGGTAATCCCATTGGTTTTCTAACTATGGGCCCTAATCAATCAGCGAGCAGTGAAATAAATTTAGTATATTCCAACTTAAAAAAAAAACAACAGTAGAATAAAAAATAAGAGGGTATCATTAGGGTTAAGTAAGGGTTACCACCCTCCTGACTTCATTTGTATATGTGTGTTGTGGGTACTGTGTCATAAAGGAAAACTTATTACTACTTTATTTATCAATCCAAGTTCTGGCAGAAATAGATGGTTCACCCAAATTGGGCGCTTAGGAGTTGAATAAAGAACCTATTTATAAAGGTTTCCCCAGGATTAAACAAAAACATTAAGGGAGAGCACTCCTAAGTAGTGAGATCGCTACCATCTGGTACCCAAGGGGCCAGGGAATGGAGTGCAGACAGGTATGCAGGGAGGGCTACCTGATGGAAGTTGTGTCCTTCAGTAAAGGGAGGCAGCCAGCCCATGGTAACCCAACAGAAGGGAGCTGCCTCCTGCTGGGACTCCTCCCATGGCTGATGCCAACTGGACATCGCAGAGCAAGACAGTCCACACCACTCAGCCTCCCAGGTCACAGGAGTGCGTCTCAAGGGGCAAACAGAAGGCTGAAAGCCACCAATACAGTTCATACCTTCATCAACTCACTCTGATCACTTTTATTTCTGGACGCCACATTTTTTCCACATCTGCCCCCAATCCCAATCTTGAATCAAGGCTCTAACCCAATGCCAAAAAGCTGATGCAAAAGATTGGCGCCTTTATGAACTCATGATTTATGATCTCAGCTACGCCCTCAAACACTCCCCGGCAAGTCTTTCATCCATCCTCAGCCTCCCGCCTCTCCTAGCCCCCACCTGTGGGGCTCCTGGAGGGCACAGACCATGCTTCACTCATCTCTGGAGCCCCAAGCTGCAATGTCTAGAACACAGGTGTGGTCACGGGGCGGTCTGTAAACCATGAAGACGTAAACCTCAGAGGGCTCCCTCTCCCTCAGTTGTACCCATGCCTCCCATACCACAAAGCAGTGGTCCCTAACCTTTTTAGCACTAGGGACTAGTTCCATGGAAGACAATTTTTCCACGAATAAGGGGTGGGGAGTGGGGGGCAGATGTGGAGCAGGGGAAGCGGAGGTAGAGGGAGGAATGGTTTCAGGATGATTCAAGTACATTATATTCATTGTGAACTTATTTTTTTATTATTACATCAGCTCTACCTCAGATCATCAGGCATTAGATCCCAGATGTCAGAGACCCCTGCCATAGAGGGTCAAATACTGAGTCTGATTTCTTTGCCCCTGAAATTCCCAAGCCCATTTCCTCTTCTGCTTCTGTATGTCTAATCTGCACTCCTACAGCCAGGACACGGACCAGTTTTCCACCTCCATTCCCAGCTCTCTCTGCCTCCATCCTCTAGGACAATCGATAGAAAAAAAGAAAAACACTATCTCCACGCTGCCCAGAATGTTCCAGACTGTTCATGCTCTTTAAACAGTCATACCAAAGGGCCCCTAGCTTGGACTCTGGCTTCTTCTTACAGCCTCATTCCTACTTTTCCCTCTCACAATCAGCTTTAGGAAACTTTCCATATTGTTGTTCTCTTGCCATACCTCCAAAAAACCTTGTCTATCCTCACTTGTGGATGTGACTGGTGATGGAAACAAGGTCCCATGCTGGTCTGTAGACCAATATTGCATAGGAACCAGAAATGTTAGGTCCATGAATCAAGGCAAATTGGAAGTGCTCAAACAGGAGATGGCAAGAGTAAACGTCGACATTTCAGGAATCAGTGAACTGAAATGGACTGGAATGGGTGAATTTAACTCAGATGACCATTATATCTACCACTGTGGGCAGGAATCCCTTAGAAGAAATGGAATAGCCATCATAGTCAACAAAACGGTCCTAAATGCAGTACTTGGAAGCAATCTCAAAAATGACAGAATGATCTCTGTTCGTTTCCAAGGCAAATCATTCACTATCATGGTAATCCAAGTCTATGCCCCGACCAGTAATGCTGAAGAAGCTGAAGTTGAACGGTTCTATGAAGACCTACAAGACCTTCTAAAACTAACACCCAAAGCAGATGTTATTTTCATTATAGAGGACTGGAATGCAAAATTAGGACATCAAGAAACCTGGAGTAACAAATACTCTAAGGCAAATTTGGCCTTAGAGTATAGAATGAAGCAGGGCAAAGGCTAACAAAGTCTTGCCAAGAAAACGCACTGGTCATAGCAAACACCCTCTTCCAACAACAAAAGAGAAAACTCTACACATGGACATCACCAGATGGTCAACACTGATATCAGACTGATTATATTCTTTGCACCCAAAGCTGGAGAAGCTCTATACAGTCAGCAAAAACAAGAATGGGAGCTGACTGTGACTCAGATCTTGAATTCCTTACTGCCAAATTTAGACCTAAATTGAAGAAAGTAGGGAAAACCACTAGACCATTCAGGTATGACCTAAATCAAATCCCTTATGATTATACAGTGGAAGTGAGAAAAAGATTTAAGGGCCTAGATCTGACAGACAGAATGCCTGATGAACTATGGACAGAGGTTCACGACATTGTACAGGAGACAGGGATCAAGACCATCCCCAAGAAAAAGAAATGCAAAAAAACAAAATGGCTGTCTGAGGAAGCCTTACAAATAGCTGAGAAAAGAAGAGAAGTGAAAAGCAAAGGAGAAAAGGAAAGATATAAGCACCCGAACGCAGAGTTCCAAAGAATAGCAAGGAGAGATAAGAAAGCCTTCTTCAGCGATCAATGCAAAGAAATAGAGGAAAACAACAGAATGGGAAAGACTAGAGATCTCTTCAAGAAAATTAGAGATACCAAGAGAACATTTCATGCAAAGATGGGCTCAATAAAGGACAGAAATGGTATGGACCTAACAGAAGCAGAAGATATTAAGAAGAGGTGGCAAGAATACACAGAAGAACTATGCAGAAAAGATCTTCATGACCCAGATAATCACAATGGTGTGATCACTCACCTAGAGCCAGACATCCTGGAATGTGAAATTAAGTGGGCCTTAAGAAGCATCACTACGAACAAAGCTAGTGGAGGTGATGGAATTCCAGTTGAGCTATTTCAAATCCTGAAAGATGATGCTTTGAAAGTGCTGCACTCACTATGCCAGCAAATTTGAAAATGCAGCAGTGGCCACAGGACTGGAAAAGGTCAGTTTTCATTCCAATTCCAAAAAAAGGCAATGCCAAAGAATGCTCAAACTACTGCACAATTGCACTGAACTCACACATTAGTTAGTAAACTAATGCTCAAAATTCTCCAAGCCAGGATTCAACAATACATGAACCAAGAACTTCCAGATGTTCAAGCTGGTTTTAGAAAAGGCAGACGAACCAGAGATCAAATTGCCAACACTTGCTGGATCACCAAAAAAAGGAAGAAAGTTCCAGAAAAACATCTATTTCTGCTTTATTGACTATGCCAAAGCCTTTGACTGCGTGGATCACAATAAACTGTGGAAAATTCTGAAAGAGATGGGAATACCAGACCACCTGACCTGCCTCTTGAGAAATCTGTATGTGGGTCAGGAAGGAACAGTTAGAACTGGACATGGAACGACAGACTGGTTCCAAATAGGAAAAGGAGTACGTCAAGGCTGTATATTGTCACCTGCTTATTTAACACATATGCAGAGTACATCATGAGAAACGCTGGGCTGGATGAAGCACAAGCTGGAATCAAGATTGCCAGGAGAAATATCAATAACCTTAGATATGTAGATAATACCACCCTTATGGCAGAAAGTGAAGAAGAACTAAAGAGCCTCTTGATGAAAGTGAAAGAGGAGAGTGAAAAAGTTGGCTTAAAGCTCAACATTCAGAAAACGAAGATCATGGCATCCAGTCCCATCAGTTCATGGGAAATAGATGGGGAAACAGTGCAAACAGTGTCAGACTTTATTTTTGGGGGCTCCAAAATCACTGCAGATGGTGACTGCAGCCATGAAATTAAAAGACGCTTACTTCTTGGAAGAAAAGTTATGACCAATCTAGACAGCATATTAAAAACCAGAGACATTACTTTGCCAACAAAGGTCCATCTAGTCAAGGCTATGGTTTTTCCAGTAGTCATGCACGGATGTGAGAGTTGGACTATAAAGAAAGCTGAGCGCCGAAGAACTGATGCTTTTGAACTGAGGTGTTGGAGAAGACTCTTGAGAGTCCCTTGGATTGCAAGGAGATCCAAACAGTCCATCCTAAAGGAAATCAGTCCTGAATATTCATTGGAAGGACTGATGTTGAGGCTGAAATGCGAATACTTTGGCCACCTGATGCAAAGAACTGACTCATTTGAAAAGACCTTGATGCTGGGAAAGATTGAAGTCGGGAGGAAAAGGGATCGACAGAGGATGAGGTGGTTGTATGGCATCACCGACTCATGGACATGAGTCTGAGTAAACTCCAAGTGTTGGTGATGGACAGGGTGGTCTGGTGTGCTGCAGTCCAGGGGGTCACAAGGAGTCGGACATGACTGAGCAACTGAACTGAACCGATCCTCAGTCAGAGGCAGGCAGCGTCTCACTCTCCATCTTTCCAACGCCCTCCCGTCCCTTACTGCCCAGCAATTGGCCATTCTGTCTTCTAAACCCTGCCCACATGTAACTCCTGGTGAAATCGGCACGACTTCCTCATCTCTACCTGCTCTAAAGTCAAAGGTGACCACTCTCTTCCATCTACCACTCCAAACCCATCTAGTACACCGTGTTACTTATCTACATTCCTTTCTCTGCCATATTAGTTTATTAGCCTGATGGAGGCAGGGCACATGTCTTATTTTATTCTATAACCCCAGTGTAAAACAGAATGCTTGACCCAACGTCACTCTTCATCAATCTTCTCTCAAGTAACGGAAGTGGCCTTTGGATTGTCAGATCATCAAAAGCAACCGTAGCAAAGCATCCACTACCTGGGGGTCAGACCAAGGCCTCACTGCATATGTGACATACTTTTTCATGGGATGTAGATGGCATTAACAGATGCAGTTTTCACCCACCATTCTTAAATCAGGTGCCCCACTCTCTCTCCACCTCTTTCCCAATACAGGCCACCTATCTATAAACAGGGAGGAGTACAAACCCTGTCTATACATCCCTTGTCAGAAGCCCATCTTTGCCTAGTGGTCACTCTTTCTAGGGTTTATGTCTCTACAAATAAAGAATAGTAGCAAGACTCACTCTAAATCCCCCTAAAAAAGGTATCAGAAGTGTACTGTCAGAGCTCCCCCACATACCCTTAATTTCTGTCTCAAGTGAAGCTGGTAGATTGGCTCTGATCACTTCCCCTGCCAGTGTGGGTCTCTAGTCATGCTGATGGTGGCTTAGCTGAGAGTTGCAGACATCACTTCCGTTATCTGCCTCCATCACCAAATGGCCCCACCAGTTCCTCCTCTGGGGCCCAGGACCTCTTGATAAGTTTAATATGTCCTTTCCTTGACGTAAAGGACAAGAACAGTACAGGGTGTATTTACCTGCATGATACTTAGTACTGAATCTGACAGAGACTGAATTGAGAGTGAAACCTTTTTACCCATCCTGTCTCTTGGTATCCTGCAATTCTGTCTCGTTGCAATCCACAGAGAAAGAGTCCAGCAATCAAAAGAATGGTAGCGCCCGAGAGGGGAGACAGAGCTAATCTGGCAGCCCCAAGATGCAGTTACAGTGCCTTTCAAAAATAAAGGATCCACCCAAATGGAGATAGTCCAGAATCATTTTTTAAATCAACATGAAATTAATAAATAAGGCACTGAAAATCAAACACTGTTCAAATGTAAAGGGCAGCATTGTACAAATCTCCATGAAACAAAAACATTATGATGTTCCTTTGCTAAAAATCCAGAACTGCAGAGCACTTAGCCTCAAAAATCTGCGAAGGGAGTCAACCTATCAAAATTTGAAGCTGTTATTTAAGACAATCAGTGCAGCAGATATAATGGGCCACTCAACTACTGCCTACAGCACATGTGGATTTGATGAGGTATTTGAAGATAATCAAGAGAAAAACTGCATTTAGACTTTCTTTATAAAACTATACCACATATAAAGATTTCATACAAAGCATAGTGTTGAATATGAGGTCATTCTCACTTTTACCAAAGAAAGCAATGTGAAAGGTGATACAATTTAACAAACATTTCTGGTATACATACTATATATCTGGTACTGTGCTAAAAACAGGGATAGGAGAATAAATAAGACTCATTCTTTGTTCTTAAATAGTTCAACTTAGGGTGGAAGACAGAATGGTTGCACTCTGTGGTCAAGCCCAGCCAGTTCCTCTCCTGCATTCACGTGGACTTCTTTCCCAGGCCCACTGCATCTAGACAGCACACATGGCCAGTCTGACCAGTGGAATGCTGGCACAAGTGATGTCTGCCACTTCCAGGCCAAGCCCCCAGGCTTCTGTGGCATCCTCCACACTTTCCTTGCTCACCAGTTGGCACAGGACAGGGAATCTACAAAAAACCCCAAAACCAAAAGGAACAGCAGTAGGTGGCTGCATGGGTCATAGACCCCATCTCCCCCTGAGAAAGCGATAAACCACTGTCCTTTGGGAATTGTCTGTTAGGTTAGTAGACCTTGATGAGTAGACAGTATAATGTAAGATATGGTTTTCAAAATGAAAACACTGCACAGGGAGTTATAGGAACACAAGTATGAAGCCCCTAAGTGACGGTGAGGGAAAAGGGAGGAAGGGACTTCCTAGAGAAGAGGCAGTTGGAGTTTCATCCCAAAAGATGAGCAGAATTCACTTGGGGTGGGGGAAAATGTGAAAGTTTACGTCACATGAGCAAATTTAAAGGGTATAAAGGAATAGAGAAGATATTGGACCCGGAAGCAAAGTGGGTTTTCACATAATAGCAGTGAAGAGCCATTTACATATCCCAGCAATACTCCAGACAGGATCAGATCTACAGCTGTAAGGTCCTCAATGGAGAACAGTTTGAAAGAATTGGGAGATAACTGTGGTATTGGAGAAGACTCTTCAGAGTCCCTTGGACTGCAAGGAGATTCAACCAGTCCATCCTAAAGGAGATCAGTCCTGGGTGTTCATTGGAAGGACTGATGTTGAGGCTAAAACTCCAATACTTTGGCCACCTGATGCGAACTGACTCACTGGAAAAGACGCTGATGCTGGGAAAGATTGAGGGCAGGAGGAGAAGGGGACGACAGAGGATGAGATGGTTGGATGGCATCACCGACTCAATGGACTTGGGTTTGGGTGGACTCCGGGAGTTGGTGATGGACAGGGAGGCCTGGTGTGCTGCAGTTGGTGATGGACAGGGAGGCCTGGCGTGCTGTGGTTCATGGGGTCACAAAGAGTCAGACATGACTGAGCGACTAAACTGAACTGAATGGCAGAAAGGCCAGTTACGGGTCTGCTGCAGTTCCCCACAGTAGGAATGAGAAAGAACTGGTGTGGGGCAGAAAGGAGGAAGCAGATCTAAGAAATACCACATGGAAGCATCAAAGGACTTTTATGACCAACCAGACAAGTAATAGAATATGGAGGATGAGAGGTCATCAAGGAACGAAGGATTTCCGGTTTCTGAATTAGACAACCAGGTGAATGGTGGTACCAGAAATGAAGAAAGAGGCTACAGGAGGATGTGTATGTGTTTAGTCGCTCATTTGTGTCCAACTCTTTGCGACCTCATGAACTGTAGCTCGCTAGGCTCCTCTGTCTGTGGGGATTCTCCAGGCAAGAAAACTGGAGTGGATTGCCATTTCCTCCCCCAGGGGATCTTCCCAACCCAGGGATTGAACCCAGGTCTCCCTCACTGCAAGTAGATTCTTTACTATCTGAACCACCAGGACAGGAGGATGGGGACATGCAGACAGACAGAGAACAAGCTGGGCTTGAACTATGTATGGGACATCAAGGTGGTGAAGTCCCAAAGCTGCTGGATATTGAGGTCGATAGCAAGTTCAAGGCTAGAGGTGTGTGCCTGAGGGAAGCTGAAGCCATGGAATGGATGAGATCCAACTGAAATAAAGGAAAGAACCCCGAGACACCAGCACACAAGGGAAACTGTATTGGATGCACCTGCAAAGACACAGAAGACAGAGACATGTCTAGAAATTCTGGGTAGAGAGAGTTTTAAAAGGTGAGATATCATTAAAAATAAGGACTGAAAAGTAACCATGGCTCTTAGCTGTCATATCCTGATAATCTTGTTAAGAGCACTCTCACTTAACAACTTACACTCATCTATTGGGATGGTAATAATGGGGACTAGAGGATAATGATTCCTTCTAAAGAGGTGTCTAACCTCAGCTCCAACTGAAGGCTGCCATGTGGGAAAGTAAAGCCCAGTAGTCTCAGAGCTTCTGATTCTTTTTTCCCTAAAAGACAGAAATCTGGAGTTTTGCATGAAATCTCAATATTATTTAAACATGGCAAAAGTCAAAATGTAACACTGAGCAGAACTTAAAAAACACTTCTGTGGGTCATAGCAGACCCCATGAGCCCTGTGTTTGCAAACTTAGAGGCTGCTCAATGCAAGTCAAGTAACAGAACCAAAACCAAGTTAGAAGCATGTGCCTTGCTGATGGTGAGTCAGTCCTGTCTACATGCTGGAAAGAGCATCTAGTTCACACATTGGGAGAGGAGAGAACTGAATAGGAAATAAAGCACTCAAGTCAGTCACTGCCCAATAAACTGAAAAGCATTTGGGGAATTCAGTGTGGTCCTAGCTTATGCATAAAGGAAACTTATCCTCTGGAAACAAGACATCAAAAGCTGAAAATTTCAGGAATTCAAGAGTTCTAATTTTTTCTTCCAGTTGATTCTTGTCCTTGTACAAATTCTAAAACTGATCTCACAGTCAATCAGGAGAGTCCATTGCTCTTAACTAATTCCAATCTATGAAGCTGATCTCAACTTGTAAAACCAATAAATTATTCCAAATATCTGAATACAGAAGAGATTCATTTTGAAAGTCAATCAGATGTTTCTTTTAAAAAAAAAAACACTATCCTCATACACAAAGATCTGCAAATCTTCCTAAAAATTCTATCATACCCACTACCCCATAAACTCAGTGTTCATACTATTTGACTCCTGAACTCACACACATGTACACACTATACACTCTTATTTGTACTTTTGTTACTGAACAAGTACTTCCCCTTATTTACTTATATATAAAATCAATGCTCAATTTAATAAGTTCTTTGAACACCTGCTGGGAGAATTCACTCACGGTAGGAGTAGAAAGATAGTTGCTAATAACAAGTTGGTCCGTAGGTGTCTAAGACATAATTATCTGCTGTCAAATGATTTTAAAAATCAATTTAGTTCAGTGACACCAAAAGATGTAGTAGTAGTAGATTAGTGGTTCTCAATTCTAACTGGGCATTTGTATCATCTGAAGTATCTTTTTTTAATACCTATGCCCAGGTTTCACTCCAAATCCATGGAAGAAAAGGACTGAAATATATATTATTTAAAATGTTAAAATTAGAGGTAACTAATGATCAACCAAAGTTGAGAGCCCTGCAGGATATGGTTCAATTAGCCATTCACCTGTGACATGTAATTTTGATGATTAACTAATTACTCAATGATCCCCACCTTTACTACTGAAGACAATCCCCTCTCCACTAACTACTTAACTGAACTGGATTTAAAGCCTCAGATGATGATAAACTACCAGGATCCAAAGACAAGCAATCCCTTAATTCTTGCACCTTGGTCAGCTCACCTCCCTAGTAGAGGTTATCAAAGGACAGGGATCAGGGAGGCCACAGGAACCTCAAAGTCTGAGAGAATTCAGAACATAATTAAAGCCTTCCCCAAAGCTCCCTCAGTTTCTTCAGTATCTTACCTACTTCTAGCCTTATCTGATGCTGATTAAGCTGGCTTCCCACATTCCACAAATACCAGCTTCCTTTGTTTTTCTCAGTTGGAGGTGGCCAGTTTTCTTCTGCTCACAAAACCCAGACTGTCCTCCTTGGGCTTCATGTACCCTTCAAACTGTAGAAACCCCAACTCTCTCCTCAATCTTGAAATCTGCCTTTCTCCCATCTAAATTATTCAGGGCTCTGGAAGAAACAGGCTTCATTTACATTCATGTTCCCACTTAACATGTTTCTTTACCTCCTTACCTCTCTACCCAGATATCTCAGAGATCATGCCCAATTTTTCAATTTGTAATTAGACTGAAGAAGATTCTTCAGACTTGATTTGCAAATCCTGCAATTTTTTTCACAGAAATCAGACTTCCCCCTGTAACATACAGACCTATACTGTAAAAGATAGAATTGAAAGGAGTGTGAGGATGCCTCAACACTTTGAAGGCTTCCCAGGTGGCTCAGTGGTAAAGAATTTGCTGACAATGGAGGAGACGCAAGAGACCAGGTTTGATCCCTGTGTTGGGAAGAGAAGGAAATGGCAACTTACTCCAGTATTCTTGCCTGGGAAATCCCATGGACAGAGGAGCCTGGCAGGCTATAGACTATGGGGTCACAAAGAGTTGGACACGACTGAGCACGTACGCAAGCCTCCTTTTGCAAGAAACACAATAGCTATTGCTATCATTGGGTTGATATATTATTGTAGCAGTTTATAGATGGAATTTTTTAAAAAACAAACTGTATACAAATTAATAAGATGGATAAGTTCCACTGCATAATGACTTACTAGGCTCCATATTAATGACTGAGAGTAAAGACCTGGAAACACAGTTCCTGGGTTTCCAAATCTCAATTCTACCACATACTAGTCATACTTCTGTGCTTTTCCCCAATCTGTAAAATGGGGATATTAGTACCTCATTCACAGAGTTAGTCATTTGATATACGTAGGCTGCAGTCCATGAGGTGGCGAAGAGTCTGACACAACTGAGCGACTTCACTTTCACTTTTCGCTTTCATGCACTGGAGAAGGAAATGGCAACCCATTGCAATGTTCTTGCCTGGAGAATCCCAGGGATGGGGGAGCCTGGTAGGCTGCCATCTATGGGGTTGCACAGAGTCAGACACGACTGAAGTGATTTGGCAGCAGCAGCAAAGCACCTTGAACACTGCCTGCGCCAAGTAAGTACAATTCCTCTCGGTGGTTGTGTTATTACTACTGAGTAAGCCCATCCTCATCGGCTTGCAGCTTCTGCGGCCCTCATTAAGTCTGTGCTTCCCTGGTGGTTCAGACAGTAAAGAATCCACCGGCCAATGCGGGAGATCCAGGTTCGATCCCTGGGTCGGGGAAGAGCCTCTGGAGGAAGAAATGGCAACCCACTTCAATATTCTTGCCTGGAAAATGCCATGGACAGAGGAGCCTTGCAGGCTACAGTCCACTGGGTTGCAAAGAGTCAGACACGACCAACGGAGTAACACACGAGGGATTAAAACCTCGCTGTCCAGAGAAACAAACCGTTTAAACCTTTCACTAATTTAAAGAAATTGAATTTATGCCAAGTTGTTTTTGAAATTGAATTTTGATATTTCTGGTCTTTTCCCATCATTTTCTAAATTCAATGGATAAAAGCATGGACTTTATCAGAGTATTTTGTGACATTTTAGTTCCATTAGGAATATAATTTAATATTAGTTAAAGCCTTGTTATGATTACAATGCTATTTAAAACGAAACTATGAGAGAGGAGTATTTTGGGAGGAGAAAAATATCACTCTCCAGTTATTAAATTGAGATTTTAAAAGCCAAAGAAGGGAGGGAGAATTTATTAGTTGCAAGTGACCTTTAAATGTCACATTCACTAATATATAAATGTAAACACAGAAAAATGTAATGTCTGGTAATAATGGTAAACTGATCAATACAATTACATTATGGGATCTGTGATATTATAAATTATGCTTTCAGTACAGAATATTGATAGTTTTTTAACACCTCTTAAGATCAAATTATAATGCATTAAATATCCTATAGTTAAATTCCCTGTGTGCTATTTATAAGCTTATAGCTTACTTCTATTACCTGGACAGTTCCATGTATTGAATTTCTAAATATTCAAGGTTTTAGAATTAAATTATTTTTCACAATGTTTAAAATAATAAAAATAAGTTTATCATCTCAATAAAACAACCTCCCCGTGAAATTTGCTTTAATAATTTGTCTAGAATAGCATGGTTAGGTTTAACCTTAGACTACTTTCAGAAGTTAGGGAAATAGGATTTTAAGGACAACTGGTTACTTGTGTTACTTTTCATTTTTAACTGAATTACACAATATAAACAGCAGGCACTATGGTAACAAAGGAAAAAGCATTAGGCAGATACTTATATAGTTATATAGGCTACTTTGATTACTTTCTCTCTCTGCCTCAATTCCATTAGTAAAAAGTCCAGCTTTAGAGATTATATTTAATATATTAACAGACCATTCTCTACGCTCATCTTTAGCTCTTGACTGTTCAAGGAAATATGCACATGCATTTATCCAGAGTGGAATTTTTTCCTGTATAATAATTCCAAGTGGAGGCACAGAGATGCAGAGATTTTCTTAAATGCCTCAGCTATATATATTTAGAAAACACAATTGCTTTCATGCCTTGGATAACCAAGATGACATTAAAATAAACTACATCTTTCCATCATGAAATTGGCCAACGTACTATTTCTACAGTTCTCACAGCATGAGGACAAACATTAAGAGAACCACTGGCCTCTAAATTAAAAGTTTATGATTTGTCCTATTTGAGAAGATTGGGGGCAAACAAGATATCCTTTTGGAGGATTCAAAAAAAAAAAAAAGATGCCCCTGGAGGACTTCATTTAAGTTTTCATTGAAACTTTTTTCTTTAAAGAAGAAACAGGCCCAGCATGTTACCCAAACACTCAATATGAGTTCTAGAGTCTAGCTACGGCTTCTGAATATTTAAGTATGCCTTACACACTGGCTCAGAGGGTAAAGCGTCTGCCTGCAATGCAGGAGACCTGGGTTCGATCCCTGGGTCAGGAAGATCCCCTGGAGAAGGAAATGGCAACCCACTCCAGTACTCTTGCCTGGAAAATCACATGGACAGAAAAGCCTGGTAGACTACAGTCCATGGGATCGCAAAGAGTCGGACACGACTGAGCGACTTCACTTTCACTTTACACACTTACAAACACTTCTGGAACCTTACTTAGATTTCACTTGTTCCTGGCTTCAGGGACAGAGCTGGGAACAGTCTTTGTCATCATTTCGACAGTCACCCCGGACCTGACCCTGCCCACACACTTAGTAGATGCTGATAGAAAGTGAGGTGTTAAAGTAAAAATAGCCAAGTGTAGACTGGTTGGTATCAGCACACAGCATCCTTCCACCTGACCTCCTGCTGGAGTCATTGAGAGAGGCCAGCTCCAGAGGCTGAAATTCCAAGGGCCTCACTAGTTGTAACTTCCGAGTATCTGTTACTTAGCACCAATCAACTTTCTAACCCAAGGATTAGAAGTAGGGCGGGCCTTGGCTGGTCAAAAATCACATCTGAGGTGAGCAACACCTTCGAGTGCTCCCCTGAGGTCTGTTCGCTCCAACAACTTCTACAGCAGTGCTTGTCCAACTTCACTGGCCATTGCAATCACCTGGGAGCTTGTTGAAAAGCAGATTTTGAGGCCGTGGGCTTGGACCCGGGCACCAGATGTTGCCGTTCTAACGAGCCCACAAGTGATTCGGGTGCCGCGGTTCCAACCACCACCCTGAAACAAGCAAGGCCCACAAACGCCCAGATCCCTCATATTAGCAACATACAAAAGTTGCGGCCACAGGTCGTGACAAATCAGGTCGCCGAGGTGCTCCGCGTCCCCCGAGCGTCGCCACCCTGTCCTCGGGGCACCTGGCAGGTGCGGTGGCGGCGGAGCGCTCCCGGGTAGCCAGCCCGCAGCCGCGCCCCCTCCTCCGCCCCGCCCGCGCGCCCCCAGCGCCGCGCCCACCTTCTCGCGGGTCTTCAGGTACCGCTGCAGAGCCTGCTGTGTGAGCTCCCGGACGCGCAGCTGGCCCTCCTTGCAGGGCACCACGATTCCGGTCCTGCCGAAACACACGGTCACTTTCATCCTGGCCCCCGGCGACCACGCCGGGCCCGGCCGAACAGGTGTCTGGGCCGGCGGGCGCGGCCCCACTCTCAGGGGACACCGGGCGCCGGCGGAGACCCCGGGGCGCCTCTCCCCGGCCCCCCTTCCGGATCAGGGGCTCGCAGCAGCGCCCCTCTGCCCGGGGCAGGCGGCCGCCGGCGGGCGGGAATCGATCTGAGAGCAGGAGGCAGCGGGGAGGGCTACCTCCCAGGTGGCTGGGGGCCGGGGAAGCCGGGGGGGGGGGGGGGGGGGGGGCGGGCTGCTCCTCCTGCTCCGGCTCCGGCTCCGGCTCCGGCTCGGGCCCGGCCCAGGCGGCTGCTCCCCGCCCGCCAAAGCGAAACTGCCGGCCTGGCCCTGGCCCTCGCCCTGGCCCTGGCCCTGGCCCTGGCGGCGGCGGGGCCGGCCCCAAGCCCCGGGCTGGAGTGGGCGGCGGCGGCGGCGGCGCGCGGGGCCCGAGTTGGGAGGAAACTTTTGCGCCGGATCCCAACTCCTCCGCCGCGCGCCGCGCTCTGGGCTCCCGCGGCCCCCGGGCCGGCCTGGGCCCGGCTCTTAAAGGGGCCGCGGCGCTCCCCGGGCCCGCCGTGCAGTCGGCGGCGCGGGGCGGGGGCCGTGCGGGGCGGTAACCGGAGACCGGAGACTGCTCCCCCTCCCTCGGTCTCTCCCTGGCTCTGTCCCTCCCGCACACGCACGGATCTCTAGGGAATTGTAACGGGACCTCAGAGCTCCCCACCGGGGGATTGAAACCGGATCTCATAAAGCACACTCCAGGGAATAGCTGAAAGACTGCAGAGCTACACCCTTAAAACCCAGGGATTGGAGCCAGATTCGAGGAGAGCCCGGGAGCAGGTGCTTCTCGCCCCGCCCACCGAAAACACCTCTAGGCGTGGAGGTTCGCAGATATTGAGCTGCAGCGGTGGCCAAAGGACCTGTTAAGAATTTAGTCTTGAGCACAGCATCACATCTGCCTTCTAAAGCTCTTTGATGGAAAAAAAGTGAAGGGATTCTTGGAGAAAACGTAGTAGTGGAATCTTCCTTTTAGGCAGAACACTCAATATTCCCTCAAAAGGCCACATCCCTGACCCAGATATGATGATGTATGTTCACATTTATCCTTCTGAAATGCGCTTCCGGTCGAACTTTTGGCTACAGAAAAATAAATTTCAACACTTTTAAGCTCATGATTTGGTAGATGTGTATCCATTGCCAATTGAAATTGGCATCTCTGGGGTGGGGTAAATCGGCAGATAACATCTGTACCATTTTTAGCTCAAACATAAATGAGCTCCTTTGAACGCCAACAATTACCCTTTAAGGAAAGTATTATTCTTCCCAATTTATCATAAAGAATGGTACCCAGGAAGATTAAGGAAATGAGATGACCATGGAGTTAGTTATGCTAAGAGGAACTCCATTCTTCCAACACTCAATCCCTCGTCTCCCCCACACTTTTCTTCACAATCCAGCTCATCCAACAAGTTCGTCAGGACTACATCATGTATTTTTCTAAAAAAGAGATTTGTTCTACTGCCTACCAGGTGGCGTTAAGGCAGTGCTATCAGTTTTATTAAGCATGAAAATCTTTTCTAAAGTTGTGGTGTAGTTTCTTTTTGTTACCGTTCAGTCATCAAGTCTTGACTGACTCTGATCCCATGGACTGAAGCATGCCAGGCTTCCTTGTTCTTCACTGTCTCTCGGCATTTACTCAAATGCGTGTCCATTGAGTCAATGATGTCATCCAACAATCTCATCCTCTGTCATCACCTTCTCCTCCTACCCTCAACCTTTCCCAGCATCAAGGTCATTTCCAATGAATTGGCTCTTGGCATCGGGTGACCAAAGTGTTGAAGGTTCATCTTCAGCATCAGTCCTTCCAATGAATATTCAGGTTTGATTTCCTTTAGGATTCACTGGTTTGATCTCCTTGCTGTCCAAGGGACTCTCAAGAGTCTTCCCCAGCACAATTTGAAAGCATCAGTTCTTCACTGCTCAGCCTTCTTTATGGTCCAACTCTCACATCCATACATGACTACTGGAGAAACCATAGCTTTGACTGTACAGATTTTTGTGGGCAAAGTGATGTCTCTGCTTTTTAATGTACTATCTAGGTTTGTCATAGATTTTCTTCCAAGAAGCAAGCGTCTTTTAATTTCATGGTTGCAGTTTTAAATTTTTTAATTCATTCATACATGCAATATGTGTGTGTGTGTGTGCATGCATGGTCTTCTGTGTACAGGGCCTTATATAACATCAATGGCGTATATTTGAATGTCATGATCAAAGAGGATCATGAGGACTAAGAAGTTGATTTTAAGAAGATGTATATATATGGCTGAGTCCCTTCGCTGTTCACCTGAAACTATCACAACATTATTAATTGACTATACCCCAATACAAAGTAAAAAGTTTAAAAAGAATTACACACAAGAAGATGTATATTAGTATTAATTTGGTTGCAAATCCAATATAAACTAATTTAAATAAACTAAAGAGAGGATCTATTTCCTTATAAAATCAGAAAAACCAAAGAGCATTCCTTTGAGGCAAGACCAAATCCAGAAACTCAGTGTCCTCATGGTCATCTCTCTCCATCTGCTGGCTCTGTGTTCCTCTGCACTGTCGCCATTCTCGGACAGTCTGTCCCTCAGGAGGCAAAGATGGCCAGACCCCATGTTTCAAGTTTATACAGTCTGATAGGCAGCCATCCCAGACATCACTAGCCTTTTGCTGCTGAGGACTTACATATCCAAGCTTAAGTCACGTACCTTCCCTCTGGCAAGATGAATGCAGCATTGATCAACCAGGCCTGATTCACCTGCCGCTAAATCATACGGAAGAAGAACAGGAGAATGGTGAACCACAATAGATGAGACAAAAATAAAAATTTAGCCATAACAAAACGTAAGATTGTTTCCCACCCTCAAAGTTCTCATAGATAGTAGAGGCAACAAGATCTACAGATGCGAAGTTAAATAGAAATTACAAAACAACAATGAATGTGATAATTCTACTGAACATTATTGATTTAAAAACATTGCAGGCACTGTTCTAGGTGTAGATAGATGATCGATATTACATATGTACAGATATATGCATACATGTATATGTATACATCATATGTTATATATCTACATTTTATTTCTCTTTGCAATAACCTTAGAAGGGAGATATTTTTTTATCTTCCTTTTAGAGATAAGGAAACTGAGGCCAAGAAAGGTGAAGATCACATTCTTAGAAAGTACTGGAGACCAGTTTAGAACCTAGGGTATCTGAATCCAGAGTCTTCATAGCCACGACTGTGCTGATCTTATATGGGAAACTCCAAATGAGCAGAGTGAACAAATAAATACTAATACAGGACTTTCATGTGTGACAGTTTTAATATTGCATATTATATGGACACTTAGGATAGTACAGAGCAAAGGTTTTTAACTGATGTAATAGTCTTGCATGTTACCATTCTTTATGCTTCATGGTGCTTTTTTTTTTTTTTCTTTAATTCTTCTTCACACTTGCTCCAGATTCCTCCTCTTCTGCTCAGTGAATAGCTCCTACTCTTCTTCCCATCACAAAGTTTCAGCTTTAGCCCTTCCTCAATATCTAGAGCCCAGATCCACTGTCCTTAGGGATTTGAGAAACTCCAGATGAATCACAAAGAACACCCAAGTTCTCCAAATCCCACTTTTAGAAAGAGTGGAATCAGGTCTTGTGAGTGCAGCAGAAGTTGTGAGGTGTGAAATGAAGGTGCAGTGGAGGTGAGCACAGATGTGAACAAGGCATTGTACAATCCTGCACAGTATGGAGCAAATGTTAATGATCCAAACTAGTATTATAAAAACATTTTAGTGTTTACATTTCAAGTTTATTAGATAGCCATATTTAATTTGTTATTCAACTTTGTCATACCATACGTAGAAGTGATTTATCATATATTAAGAAGTGATAGAAGAGAACATAGTTGCAACACACAGAAACTCAGGCCCAGCAAATTCCTAAATCAATATTTCATGCCCCGTGGGACCTTCTGGGCAGAAGACAATAGATAATTTGCCTTGATTAAGTAACACTAGAGGATTCTAGGTCTGGGCTCCATTTTCTTGTTTTGCCTGTTGGATAGGTAAATATTGCCTGTGGTGTGACATTTTCCCATTTGTTATCCAACAGCATAGCAAGCCTTGGAGTAGCCTGTGAAAACGTGTTATGCAGAGAACAATAATACTGACTGATATTACTAAACTGCTCTGTGTTATGGAAAGTATAACTAAAATGTCAGGTACCGCTGGGTATATATTGAAGGAAGAATGATAATTTTTAATATATAGTTGATCAGTCATCCATTCTGATGTTTTGCACTATTAAAAATAAAATATTTTTATCTTTCAAGAAATTATGTATAACAAGCAATATTTATTGCCAGAAACTAATTGAATGGGAGATAAGCTTTTTCTGAAGATCCTTGGAGCAATTAATATAATAGATTATGTTCTTAGCTTCCTTATTAAGGCAGGTACCAGAGTGATAGCATAAGAGAAAAATGGGTATGATTTTTCATTCTTTCCTTCAATGTTTAAAATCAAAGGGTTTGGTTTATTTTCTTTAACTTGGCAAGAATAAGTTTTTCTTAAGAGATGTTTATCTCTAAATGCCTTATGGCATTCATCTGTTGACTGTTTCTATAGGTCTCCTTATAACATAAATATTTTACACCCTAAAGAGAGTATTGTGGGCTATCCACTTTTGAGAGATTCTTATTTATGCCTCTTCCGTAAGCTAGACTTGTAAGTTTCCACAGTGTTTTACCTAGACCACCCCTCCTTGTAGTGAATTCAACTCTATGAATATTAATATCCTACTTTGATTTACGTTTTCTTGGAAAAGACCTGAATCATGAAATGAGTGCCTCTTTATAAAAACAAAATAAACAAACCAACACAAAGTCAGAAAATTGTTCCAGTTCTGTTTCATTTAGGGTTGATCACTAGTTAGATGTTTTCCCTCATTATGTGATCTCCTTCTCTGAAGCGTATTGTTGTTTAGTCACTAAGTTGTGTCCAACTTTGCAGCCCCATGGACTGCAGCCCACCAGGCTCCTCTGTGTGTGGGATTTCCCAGGCAAGAATACTGGAGTAGGTTGCCATTCTCTTCTCCAGCGGACCTTCCCTACTCAGGAAATGAACACGTGTCTCCTGCAATGCAGGCAATTCCTTACCACTAAGGCACCAGGGGCAACCCTGAAGTATATTAAGGTCCATGAATGCTGACCCCTAGGAAGAGATGCTACTTAGAGCATCAAGATTGCCGGGAGAAACATCAATAACCTCAGATATGCAAATGACACCACCCTTATGGCAGAAAGCAAAGAGAAAGTGAAGAGACTCTTGATGAAAGTGAAAGAAGAGAGTGAAAAAGTTGGCTTAAAGCTCAACATTCAGAAAACGAAGATCATGGCATCCAGTCCCTTCACTTCATGGCAAATAGATGGGGAAACAGTGGAAACAGTGGCTGACTTTATTTTTGGGGGGCTCCAAAATCACTGCAGATGGTGATTGCAGCCATGAAATTAAAAGACACTTGCTCCTTGGAAGAAAAGCTATGACCAACCTAGACAGCATATTAAAAAGCAGAGACATTACTTTGCTGACAGAGGCCCATCTAGACAAAGCTTTGGTTTTTCCAGTAGCCATGTATGGATGTGAGAGTTGGACTGTGAAAAAAGCTGAGCCCTGAAGAACTGATGCTTTTGAACTGTGGTGTTGAAGAAGACTCTTGATAGTCCCTTGGACAGCAAGAAGGTCATGGGGATTCTCCAGATAAGAATACTGGAGTGGGTTGCCATGCCCTCCTCCAGGGGATCTTCCCAACCCAAGGATTGAACCCAGGTCTCTTGCATTGCAGGCGGATTCTTTACCATCTGAGCCACAAGGGAAGCCCATCTAGGGACTAGATATTCAGATTTAGGGACCATAGTTTTGGAGGTGAATACATCAGAATAGAGATTATCCTGAAAGGGAAAAAAGGAGTTTAAAAGGAAAAAACAAGAGGACTAGACTAGAACCCTGGAGAATGCCAATATTGAAGAGAGGGATACAGAGAAGTTACATTGTGTATGATGATGCATTACTAATTATAAGTTACTATTTTACTATGTATATAAACTATTATCAATGTCAAAGATGTGATAAGAAAGGGTGCTGCTGCCCTAGTGAAGACATAATGGTGGAGAACAGGAAATTGAATGTTAAAAATGGAAGGCAAGATAGTTGGACTGAAACGGATAGGCTTCATCAGAGCACAACATAGAATATAAGGTTATAAAGATATGGAAGAAGGAAATGATTGAGGGAAATAATTGAGGGAGAACTATGAGATACATCCCTGGTGGCTCAGAGGTTAAAGCATCTGCCTGGAATGCAGGAGACCTGGGTTCAATCCCTGGGTCAGGGAAGATCCCCTGGAGAAGGAAACGGCAACCCACTCCAGTACTCTTGCCTGGAGAATCCCATGGAGGGAGGAGCCTGGTAGGCTACAATCCATGGGGTCGCAAAGAGCTGGACACGACTGAGCGACTTCACTTTCACTTTCTATGACATATAGACTAGGGAGTCTGGATCTGTTTCACCAAAGAAATATCTTCTTAGTGCTTGAGCAAAGGTGTAATGTTCATAAAATAGCATTTGATTGTTATTCTGACATCTTCCTGTATAAAGAATTACCGTAGTACGTAACTAAAAGTTGGGGAGAATCCAAAAGAAGCATGCTGGAGTAAATTGCATAAAACTATATTGAAGTGAAACATCATATATGCACACAGTGTGGAATATCCCTACCTGTACATGTGCTTATCCAAAGTAACGGACTATATGATTGCTAATGTTCGGCCCTACTGCTCTTCCGTGCATGGGAAGCAGAGGGTGCCACATGACTCAGAGTCTAGTCAGGCAAACTAAAAACAGACCTTATCTCAAACAGAGGGAATTAAATACAAGTTAATTGCACTGTTGATGGAAGGGCTGAAAAACCAAACAGGAAATGCAAGGCAACTTAGAGATTCCCCACAGCAGGAAGCAGCTTCTTTCTCTTGGACTGGCTGGATGCAGAGAGGAGGTACTAGTCTTAGCGGAATCCAGAAGTTGGGCAGCCTGGCAGGAGCTAAAACCTTAGCAGGGAGTACCTGGAAGAAGCTGGGAGCTCTGAGAAAGGGACCGTCCCTGGGCAACCTGGAACTATAAGGAGTTGCATCATGAAAACATGGTCAGAAGACAGAGATAGAGACAGATTTGGGAGAAAGACAGAGAAATACCCATATCCCAGGATCGCTTTCTCCTGTCTTTCATGCTTCCACTAGTGTCTCCCACTTGCTGAACAAGCTGGAAGCATTTTAGCAAGAAGGGTGGGGAAATATTTGGGAGCAAACATAATGACTGGCCCAGAAGGCCTTTCCTGGAAGGATTCTATAGTAATTCATAAATAGAGGTTTTAAGTCTCACAAATATTTTAGATTTAAGAAACATGCTAATAATAATTTCAATTCAATTTGGTATATTTATGAAACAGCATTTTCCCCAAACTAGGTTAAAATCATGATTTTTTCAAGAGAAAGTGCTTCTACATTTTAACAGTGAAATGTATAGGCTTTCCCTTGATTGCTGAGTAACTATTAATTTCCATCATCTAAGAAATAAAAAAATTACTACTCTTGCTCAGTCATCAGACTCAAATTAATAGTTTAGTTTTGATTACACAGGACTATAAGCAGCAAATCCAAAAATCCTGTTAATATTGAATACTGAAGATGTCTGACTATACAATGCTATCTGATAATATTTCATTTATTTTACATGCTTTTTTTAAACACTAATCCATGGATTCGTGATGGAAGCTTTGAAGACTATTTGGGTTTAAACTTGTGATTCCTTTGTATAAAATTATTTGAGAAATCCATTAATACTTTACCATGTGTTTACATGAATAATAAGTGATTTTTATTGTAATACTATCAGGAAAACTTGATTTAATTTTTTTTTCCTTTAAGAATGTGCACTCTTGTTAGGACATGTTAGTACTCTTGTTAGGACCCATTAGTTACAACTTTTTGCAATTATCTTCAAACTCCTTTTTATATAACTGGAATATAAATATAATAAAGAATACAAATAAGTTATACATGGACTTCAATGTACCTCACAAGACACAAAAGGAATAAATTTTACAGCAAATGAAAAGAGCTATCAATTTGCCAAGTAAAGTTAAGTGTCAGTTGTAGTCAGTCGTGTCTGACTCCTTATGACTCCATTGACTGTAACCACCAGACTCCTCTGTCCATGAAATTCTCCAGGCAAGAATACTGGAGTGGGTTACCATTTCCTTCTCCAGGGGATCTTTGCAACCCAGGGATAGAACCACGTCTCTTCTGTCTCCTACATTGGCATGAGGGATCTTTACCACTACCAGCACCTAGGAAGCTCCATCAATTTGCCAAGTGCATAATAAAATTTTGGCACTTGATACACCCAAATGGTGGTATAAATGATGAGCAGCATATGCTGGTCATGATCTTTACCAAACTTAATGAGCTTTTTCTAGCTGTTCAGTTCAGTTCAGTTCATTTGCTCAGTCATGTCTGATTCTTTGCGACCCCATAAACCTCAGCACACTGGGCCCCCCTGTCCATCACTAACTCCCAGAGTTCACCCAAACCCATGTCCATTGAGTCGGTGATGCCATCCAACCATCTCACCTCTGTTGTCCCCTTCTCCTCCTTCCCTCAATCTTTCCCAGCTTCAGGGTCTTTTCAAATGAGTCAGCTCTTCACATCAAGTGGCCAAAGTATTGGAGTTTCAGCTCCAACATCAGTCCTTCAATGAACACCCAGGACTGATCCTTTAGGATGGACTGGTTGGATCTCCTTGCAGTCCAAGGGGCTTTCAAAAGTCTTCTCCAACACCACAGTCCAAAAGCATCAATTTTTCGGTGCTCAGCTTTCTTTATAGTCCAACTCTCACATCCATACATGGCTACTGGAAAAATCGAAGCTTTGACTAGACGGACCTTTGTTGACAAAGTAATGTCTCTGCTTTTGAATATGCTGTCTAGGTTGGTCATAACTGTCCTTCCACAGAGTAATCGTCTTTTAATTTCATGGCTGCAATCACCATCTGCAGTGATTTTGGAGCCCCCCAAAATAAAGTCAGCCTGTTTCCATTGAAACTTTTTCCACTGTTTCCCCATCTATTTGCCATGAAGTGATGGGACCAGATGCCATGATCTTACTTTTCTGAATGTTGAACTTTAAGCCAACTTTTTTACTCTCCTCTTTCACTTTCATCAAGAGGCTTTTTAGTTCCTCTTCACTTTCGCCATAAGGGTGGTGTCACCTGCATATCTGAGGTTATTGATATTTCTCCCGGCAATCTTGATTCCAGCTTGTGCTTCTTCCACCCCAGCATTTCTCATGTTGTACTCTGCATATAAGTTAAATAAGCAGGGTGACAATATATAGGCTTCACCTACTCCTTTTCCTGTTTGGAACCAGTCTGTTGTTCCATGTCCAGTTCTAACTGTTGCTTCCTGACCTGCATATAGGTTTCTCAAGAGGCAGGTCAGGTGGTCTGGTGTTCCCATCTCTTTCAGAATTTTCCACAGTTTATTGTGATCCACGCAGTCAAAGGCTTTGGCATAGTCAATAAAGCAGAAATAGATGTTTTTCTGGAACTCTCTTGCTTTTCCCATGATCCAGCAGAGGTTGGCAATTTGATCTCTGGTTCCTCTGCCTTTTCTAAAACCAGCCTGAACGTCTAAAAGTTCACAGTTCACATATTGCTGAAGTCTGGCTTGGAGAATTTTGAGCATTACTTTACTAGCATGTGAGATGAGTGCAATTGTGCGGTAGTTTGAGCATCCTTTGGCATTGCCTTTCTTTGGGATTGGAATGAAAACTGACCTTTTCCAGTCCTGTGGCCACTGCTGTGTTTTCCAAACTTGCTGGCAGCAGCACTTTCACAGCATCATCTTTCAGGATTTGAAATAGCTCAACTGGATTCCATCATCTCCACTAGCTTTGTTCGTAGTGATGCTTCTTAAGGCCCACTTAATTTCACATTCCAGGATGTCTGGCTCTAGGTGAGTGATCACACCATCATGATTATCTGGGTCATGAAGATCTTTTTTGTATAGTTCTTCTGTGTATTCTTGCCACCTCTTCTTAAAATCTTCTGCTTCTGTTAGGTCCATACCATTTCTGTCCTTTATTGAGCCCATCTTTGCATGAAATGTTCCCTTGGTATCTCTAATTTTATTGAAGAGATCTCTAGTCTTTCCCATTCTATTGCTTGCCTCTATTTCTTTGCATTGATCTCTGAGGAAGGCTTTCTTATCTCTCCATGCTATTCTTTGGAACTCTGCATTCAAATGGGTATAACTTTCCTTTTCTCCTTTGCTTTTCACTTCTCTTCTTTTCTCAGCTATTTGTAAGACCTCCTCAGACAGCCATTTTGCTTTTTTGCATTTCTTTTTCTTTGGATGATCTTGATCCCTGTCTCCTGTACAATGTCATGAACCTCCGTCCATAGTTCATCAGGCACTCTGTCTGTCAGATCTGGGCCCTTAAATCTATTTCCCACTTCCACTATATAATCATAAGGGATTTGATTTAGGTCATACCTGAATGGTCTAGTGGTTTTCCCCACTTTCTTCAATTTAAGTCTGAATTTGGCAATAAGGAGTTCATGATAAAGCCACAGTCAGCTCCTGGTCTTGTTTTTGCTGACTATATAGAGCTTCTCCATCTTTCAGTTCCCTTATTGTATCTCCCATATAAGTTCTTTGAAGAACTAGTATAGCTACTGATTACACCAAGAGTGGCCCCTAATTCAAGGACAACCATCCATAGACTAAATGATGGCCCATGACATAACCTGATAGTAAGAGCTATACCTGGTAAAGTGATTGTAAGTTGGTAAGTATACCAGGGGTAAAGTAATTGGTGATTAGCAAAACTAATGAAACTTGTTCCTTTCTAGTCTGTAGGCTGGAGAACAAAGAGAGTTGGCTGCTTATAAGCTCAGTTCAATTCTTGAGGCCCCAGTGGTCCATGAAAACGACAAGGCACTTTTGGAGCTGCCTTAGCTTTTCATTGACCTCTACCCAACTACAGGCATTGTCACAATGGTTGTTACTGTCCAAATTATTTTTCATTATATTATTCTGAATAAGGCCAGTCTTTAATCCAAACCAAGCAATTATCTGTAGCAAAGAACACAAATATTAATAAATTAAAGAAGAAATAAGTTTATAAACAATAAGTTAATGAACACTGAGTCATGGACCCAAGGATCTGAAATTATATGATTGCCAGAATGAACCCAGGGCATACTAGCAGTGAACTGCTTTATAAATGGGAGTAACATGGCAGTCCATGGATACTTCAATAAATTTTATTGAAGAAAAAAAAATGAACACTAGTTTGCAGGGGTTTGTAAGGACACTCTGGGTGGGAAAGGCCAACCTAAGAACAGAGTCAAAGTGTGTGACTTTTCTGCATTCCAGAATATAGAGATGAATGTTTCCCTCTGAAGTCTCAAATAAGTAACTGCATCTGAAGGTTGTAAATATGGCCAACAGACCCAGAGACGACGAAACTGCGTTCATGAAAAACACTATGTTAGGAGGAATTTGTTGGAAGAGCATTGAACCTTCCTATAGTAATAGTGTAGGCTGCGATGCATCACACAGATCTCCCTTTAGGACTCTGAGCACTTATTCTCCTGGTGCTAGAACTGTTGACAGCTGAGACTCTCAGCTAAATTTCTGTCCAAGAACTTCTCTTCAGCGGAGTAGAGCCTCCCTGCCCAAAATCATGTCTCATAGTGGTGTAGCCCACATGCCCACACTCATTGAGTGACCTGTGATGGGGAGATGGGGTGGGAGTAGCGTGTGAAGGTCCAGATACTCTGCATTAAAACTCTGAATGGTCATCCCACTTACAGCAGACCTTTGTTGAAAATGCATCTCTATGCAATTCGTTTCTCTGCACAATCGTATTTCCTTCACTACACAATCCTATTTCCTCCTATTTCCACACAAGAATTTATTTTGAGCATACTCCCCAATAAATTTCTACATGTGGATCTCCATCTAACAGTGTGTTCTCCAAATAACACAACCTAAGACACAATGTAATAAAAGAGCTCCGTTGAGAATTTAGAGACACATGGTTTGCATGTAAATGATGACTCAGGTAATGACTGATATACCAATTTAAAGATTAAAGTGAATGGATAAGTAAAGAGAGTATGTATTGTAAAAAATCAAAAAGGCAGACTAGCAGAAGATGGAGCAAAAGAGACTTGTTCAGTCGCTCAGTCATGTCCAGCTCTTTGGGACCCCATGGACTGCAGCACACCAGGCTTCCCTGTCCTTCACCATGTCCTGGAACTTGCTCAAACTCATGTCCATTGAATCAGTGACACCATCCAACCATCTCAACCTTCAATTCAGTTCAGTTCAGTCTCTCAGTCATGTCCAACTCTTTGTGACCCCATGAATTGCAGCACACCAGGCCTCCCTGTCCATCACCAACTCCCAGAGTTCACTCAGACTCACATCCATTGAGTCGTGATGCCATCCAGCCATCTCATCCTCTGTCGTCCCCTTCTCCTCCTGCCCCCGATCCCTCCCAGCATCAGAGTCTTTTCCAATGAGTCAACTCTTCACATGAGGTGGCCAAAGTATTGGAGTTTCAGCTTTAGCATCATTCCTTCCAGAGAACACCCAGGACTGATCTCCTTTAGAATGGACTGGTTGGATCTCCTTGCAGTCCAAGGGACTCTCAAGAGTCTGCTTCAACACCACAGTGATAATAATTCAGTAAGGGTGGTTCACAACTGGACTGAATTTAGGGGTGATTTAGGAGATGTGGGTGGACTGCTTATAAAATAAACCCCTGAGATCTCCCCATCCCTCCTACCATGTGAGAACACAAGAAATGATAATCTATAAACCAGGAAGTGGATTCTCACTAGACACTGAATCTACTGGCACCTTGGTCTTGTAGTTCCCAGCCTTCAGAACCATGAAAAATGAAATAAATTTCTGTTGTTTATAAGTCACCTATTCAATGATATTCAAACACCTGGACAGATCAAGATACAGTGGTAAACAAGAAATATAACACCTCTCCTCTCCTAGGGGTTACATTTTATGGAAAGAAGACTAAGATCAGCAGAATTTGACCAAGAGGGGAATTAGTACAAATTTTCATAGTTTGTTTTGTGAAAATTTCAGTAACTCTTTCTTCTGTGAGGTTGTGTCACTCCTGACAATGGAATGGCTGATAAGTGTTTTGGATCCTCATCAATTTCATGTGTGCCTTAGAGAAATACTCAAAGGATATTTTAAGTGATGAATGATGACTGGTGAGAGCATTGTTTATTTCATTTCTTAATCTATCACTTCAGTTCAGTTGCTCAGTTGTGTCCGATTCTTTGCGACCCCGTGGACTGCAGCATGCCAGGCCTCCCTGTCCATCATCAACTCCGAGTTTACTCAAACTCATGTTCGTTGAGTCAGTGATGCCATCCAACCGTCTCATCCTCTTTATCTATACTTGTCATCAAATTTGAGAATTAAGAGTGGTAATCCACAGAATCTTTTTTTTTTTACCCAATTCTCAAACTCTGAGAGCTTACACAGTTTTGCTTTGAAGGTAATGATTCTAAGACCCTCTCAAAAAAAAAAAAAAATGTGCTCACCTAACCAAATTTTTGAGCCACTGTTTAGCTTAAAGATAAGTTGAACGATGAATCCATTCTCCTCTTCTAAGATTCTCCCCTAGTCTTGATATTCTGTCTCTTCTTTTCTGGAGTAAAATAAAAATCCAATATTAGAAAAATCTACTTATATCATTTCCTAGCTAATCAGTATGCATCTGGATAGCTGACTAACTTTTCAAAATTACTTCTCATTTTATTACAGATGATCTCACCTGAAACCACTGAATTTTGGTGTTTTTAGTTTTAACGTTTGTATCAGTCAGGGTTCTAAGAAGAATCAGATAGCCCACTTGAACTGGTTAAGTGATGAGACTTAAATAGAAGAAAAACTTGCAGGCATGGGAAGCTTTAGGCAAACCAATAGTGGAAGGTGCAGTAATTCAGAGTTAGTAAAATGGGAGATGGAACCAACCCTATGCAGAGTAATATGAAAAGGAACATCAAAAATGAACAGTAGCCTACACAGAGATGTAATAGGAAGGACGCTGGAGGAATAATCTCCCACAGATGCATTTCATTGGTCCAATCTATTGGAAGACAGAAGGCAAGGGTGGCCAGTAAAACTCTTGGAGCCAAGAGTAGGGTGGAAAAGAGTGGAGTGTTTCACTATGAATAATGCATCTTTAGAATGTGCAATAGTGTGGACTGTGGACTTACCCTTTTGATATTTTACCCATTCTAGAGTTGGCCAATCCATCAAGTTTGCTTGAGGCACCAAGGCCTCATAGACTCTGTTGTGGCTTGATCTCTTAAAACATGACTTTCACTTTATAAGAAAGCCAGTTATTACCATTGAAGCAGATAGACCTTTTCTAAATAATTTAAAAATTACTGAGGATGTTCAAAATGTTTTACCTGTTCTCTTGATGTCAGTTTTGTTGTGCAGAATAACCAAACTTTCATGTAAAACATCTATTGGTATCATCACTTGAATAAGAACACCGAACTGAAAGGGACTATTTTTTTATACTCCACTTAACTTTTGCATTGTTACTTTTCCTAAGCATTGCTATCATATATAGCAATGTGTGTGTGTATTATTATTATACATTATACTTATTTAAAAGATAAAAGTCAAGTGCTAGACTCATGTCAGATAGAATATATAAACTGTTTCAGACCTATGAACAACTTATGAATGACATAAATGTTGACTAAAAAGATGCACAACTTGAGAGTTGCAAGTTAAGTTTTATTTGGGGCAAAATGAGGACTGCAGCAAGAAGACAGCACCTCAGATAGCTCTGAGAGACTGCTCCAAACAGCTACTGGAGGAAGGTCAATATATAAGTTTTTGGTGAAGAGGCAGTTCAGGGCAATCAAGTGCTTACTTTACAAGAGGTTTTCTGCTAGTCACCAGAGAGAAGCTGATGTTATCATGAAGGGATTTAGTGCTTTTCTAGGTATGTGGTTCAGTTGCTCAGTCATGTCCAACTCATGTGACCCCATGGACTGCAGCACACCAGGCTTCCCTGTCCTTTGCTATCTCCTAGAGTTTGCTCATACTCATGTCCATTGAGTTGATGATGTCATCCAACCATCTCATCCTCTGTCACCTCCTTCTCCTCCTGCTCTCAGTCTTTCCCAGCATCAGGGTCTTTTCCAATGAGTGTTCCTCACATCACGTGGCCAAAGTATTTCTAGGTAGGAAGAGATGCAAAGATTGAGATCATGAGACCTGTTCCACCAGACTGCCTGGAGCACAGAGTGCCTCCCTCCACCCTGAACTCCCTCAGGGGGTGTTGAAGGTCAACAGCCACAGCAGCACATGGTTCAGTCTCTGCAAAGGCAGATGGCAAATGCCCTTGGCAAACACAGATTTGTAGTTGACACAAATTTATGAGCAGATAGTTAGAAATTTGGCTTCTCGAGCTTGTGTCCTCGGGCTCAACGTGGTAGTGGGTAATGGTGGAGAAAATAGGTGGAAAATCAAGACCTATTTTCAGATGTCTTTTCCTAAGATCTTTTAAACAGTTGTAACAAACTTATCAACATATCACCCCTTTTAAAATGTACCACTTTTCAAGATTGCTCAAGAGGACAAGTCACTGCTTCTTCCTATGTTTTGTTTAGAATGGAAGGGCCCAGAGTTTTAAATATCACCTCATGTTCTCCTTATGATCACCAAGAAAATGTCTTTCATCTCTGTACAGGTGATATCAGGGAGCTTTGAGCAAAACAATCAGAATAAAATAATGCACCAAAGGTCTAGTTGCCTTGTCTGTTTCCCAGTGGGGGGCATGTTTGAGAACTGTTCACATAGAACATTTCGGCTGATATTAGAAAGAAGAGTAAGAACATCCAACTTTAGAAAGGAGGGAGTTTTGAAGATACATAAGAATGATCATTAAAGCACCTCAAAACTCAGTTAAACAAAGCAAATCAAAGGATGAGGCCAGAGACAGTAAGTACAAGACCAGAGTCTGGAAGAGCTGGCTAATGAGCTTTCAGATTAAGTTCCGATCAAAAGATTAGAGAATAGCTCTCTTCAGAGCCTGGCAATTATCATGTTTAAAGCTGTGACAAAGACAATGATATTAACATATCTAAGGGAAGAAAGTGTTAACAGAAAATTCTCAGTGGGGGGCAGCATGCGGAAAATGAGGAGGGGACCAAGAACAAGGCCTGTAAATCCCAACCAGTGACCAAGAAAGAGGTGCCCTCACCAGATTCTAGTCATCTCCTCGGCTGGTGCTCTCCTCACAAGGGGGAAGAATATATTTCAAGCACTCTTAGCTGAAGAACCCTTCATTAAGAAAATCTAATTCCCATTTGTTTGTACTTAATATTCACCAAGCAATCTTGACTGTAGGTTGCATTTCCATCTGTTTGCCTGAGGGAGAAAATGTGAGATTCAAACACCACTTCGTGAATGTTTAGTGTAAGTGGCACCTTGAAGCCGGGTGCTTCAGTTAAGGACATTGCGTACAGGCTGCTGAACCGCACGCCTGGGTCCCAAGCTGGACTCTGCCACTTCCTACCTGTGGGATCTTAGGCAACTTGCTCAACCTTTATGTGTCTTGTTTCCTTGTATTAAGGAGATTACATGACATAACTCATAAGTGGAATCTAATTTTTTTATAAAGATACAAACGAACTTATTTTACAACACAGAAACAGACTTTCATAATCTAATGGGAAATGGGGTGGCGAGGGATAAATCGGGAATTTGGGATTACATACACACACTATGATATACAAGATAGATAACCAACAAGGACCTACAGTGTAGCCCAGGGAACTTGACCCAATCTTCTGTGATAATCTATATGAAGTGAAGTGAAGTCACTCAGTCATGTCCAACTCTTTGCAACCCCATGGACTGTAGCCTACCAGGCTCCTCTGTCCATGGGATTTTCCAGGCAATAGTACTGGAGTGTTAATCTATATGAGAAAAAAAAAAATCTAAAAAAGAATGAATATATTTATATGTATAACTGAATCACTTTACTATACACCTGAAACTAACACAACATTGCAAATCAACTATACATCCAATAAAATTTTTAAAAATAATTGAACCTATGTGCCTTGAAGGCAATGGCACCCCACTCCAGCACTCTTGCCTGGAAAATCCCATGGATGGAGGAGCCTGGTAGGCCGCAGTCCATGGGGTCACTAAGAGTCGGACACGACTGAGCGACTCCACTTTCACTTTTCACTTTCATGCATTGGAGAAAGAAATGGCAACCCACTCCAGTGTTCTTGCCTGGAGAATCCCAGGGACGGGGCAGCCTCATGGGCTGCCGTCTATGGGGTTACACAGAGTCGGACACGACTGAAGTGACTTAGCAGCAGCAGCAGCTAGTAAAAAAAGAACCCACTTGCCAATGCAGGAGACTTAAGAGACATGGGTTTGATCCCTGAGTCAGGAAGATCCCCTGGAAGAGGGCATGGTAGCCCACTCCAGTATTTTTGCCTGGAGAATCCCATGGACAGAGGAGCCTGGTGGCCTACAGTCCATAGGATTGCAAAGAGCCAGGCATGACCAAAGCCTCTTAGCACATGTACCTTTCAAGATTGCTGTGAGAATTAATATGAGATTTAAAACAAACAAACAAAAAAAAAATTGAGAGCAGTGCTTTTTGTCATATTTGTCAATTTTTGTGAATTCAGTTAGCTTGAGTCAATTGCCCAAGACTCCATTATTTGAGGGCACTGATAAGGCTTTCTATGTAGACAACAGACTAAGAACCTGTGCGTATCTCATGATGGAATTCTTGGAAATCACCTCTGGACAATACTGCCTTTCTGTTGGGGATGAGGCTGGGGGAGGGGGGATGGTGCAGCATGGGGTGGGAGTTATTTACCTACAGTTATTTGTAGGTAAATTCCTACAGTTTTATGACCAAAAGAAAACACTGCTCCATAATATCCAGGTTTGGGGAAGTCAGGTAGTTTCATCTGGCTCTGTGGCAGCTTTCCGGCCTCTTTCCTTTCCTTTTACCCCCTTGACCTTCATCCAGGTGGGAAAAATCCAGACTCAAATGGGATAGAACTGAAAGTCCTGAGAGAAAGTACACTGTGCACATGTAAGGTTTTATTGCTCAAACTGCTTCGCCCACAGACTCAGGCTCCAAGGCCAAAGTCCAGCTTTTGAGGAAGTCTCTCAGAAGCGTGACTGTCACCTGGTCTAACCTGCTCAAAGTCAGGAAAGAGTCCCTAAGGGTTCTCAACCCTGAGATGAGAGCAGGGAAGCCAAAACCTAGGGCAGAATGTCGAATTCTGGTTCAGAAAGTAAAAGTGGTGCTGGCTAGGATTGAGGGTTAGATTTCTGGTCAATACAGCAAGAGGCACCCAATTTGACCAGGACCAAGAATCAGAGGCTTAGAGTTACTCCTAGTACAAGGTCACCCAGCACCAGAGTTGTGACAAGATACTCTGCTGTGTTGTGCTCTGAGTCCAAACAAATGCAAGCAACAACTCTGAAAAAGATCAAGGCACTGTGTCCACAAATGTACCTCTGCATCCACAAGTCTTCTAAATGAGCTCCTCTAAACTGGAGCCATCTATCTTCTCTCTCCAAATTTTCTACTAGAAGTTGCAGATCTACCAATAAAGATTTTATTTAGGATGCTGTTAAGCATAACTTCTTCCAAAACTCTCTGTTTATCCCCCTGAATCCTGACTTTGGAGAACACCATCACTTTTCTTGAAAGTCTCCAACCAAATCACTTTGTATCCAGACTGAGATCTCCATTACCTTTCCCAGAGAATGATCTTGCCATTGTGCAACTAACTCTGCTCTCTGAACACCAGCCGTCTGCTTATTCCTCCCTCTCTATATTTCTGCAGCTGTTGTATACTCACCTGAAACACCATACCAGTCAGGGACCTGGCAGGAGACAGATGGTACACTCATAGGGTTAACTGAAAAGAGTTAACGTAAGGACAACTAGCAGATGTGGGCAGGGTAAAAAGACCCAACAAGGGATACTGTTAGAGATTAGTTAGCAAGAAGCCTATTGGTACAAGCCCAGAAGCTGCAAGAGGATAAGGAGGGTACCAGATCCTAGAGAGAGCCACAGCCATGGTAAACAGCTATAAGACAGCATCCGTGGCCACAGGAAAAGTAGCCTAGCGACTTCCAAACCTACTAGGTTCTAGAGATGCTCAATGTGCTAGATAGCAGAGAGAATGAATAGCCCATCTTCTCTCTTCTATTCTCTTTTGTAGAACCTCTTACTAATATTTGTCAAATTCAACTAGACACCACGGGCAAGGATGACTTTAGTGATGCAGTCCATGGAGGCTGGCTTCTCCTGAGGCATGAAATAGGAATGGCAGAGAATCCTGAAAGTAAGAGAATAATTCACATAAACATATTCCTTTAATGTTCTTTTAAACTATTTATAGAGTCTTAGGAATCCCTTTCAGTGGGGGGTTGGCTATATAGGTATTCTTTTAAAATTTTTATATTTTTCATAGATTAAAAATACTGTATGTATTACTAATCAAAAGGAAAATGAAAGGAAAATATCCTTACCTTGATTATAAAAGCAATAAATACTCAAGTAGAAAAATCTAAAAATATAGAATAGTATTTATAGGCAAGAAAATAAAAGTAACCCATAATTCTGTTATCCAGAGCTAACTACTATTAACATACTATTGGTAGAGTTGCGGGTTCTAATTTTTATATTTAACAAGATATCATCAACATCCCCCTATGTCACCAAATAGCATCTGAAAGCATGCTTTTAGTGGCTGCATAGATTCCCATCTTTTGGACTCACCAAGATGTGTGTACCTATTCCATTAATGTTAACATTTAGATTATGTCTAATTTTTCACTGTTATACATAATATTGAAATGACTAACCTCATATGCCAATCTGATTATTTTCATAGAAGAAAGTCTTAAGAGTAGAATTGCTGAGTGTTGCATTTCATAAACATTTCAGAACGCTTTATGCATATTGCCAAATTATACTCTACCAGAAGTTTATAGGAGTGTCCATCTCCCTAAGCCCTCAACTCCTGAAAGAGTCAGTCTCACGTTTAACTTTGCTTGCACAGTCAGGTAGAATAATGGTAATGAACTATATGAATGCGGAGATGGCAATAATATGGCAATTTTGCCATATTATTATTATTCAATAATTATATTGAATACTTCAATATAATTAATGCTATTATTCAATAATATGGCAGCAAGTCAGAGGAAGACTTGCTGATTTTAGAAGAGACAGTAGAAAGAAGGTTATGAGCACATAGGATTTCATTTCTCATTTCTGGGACCAGGCAAATCTTCTAGCACAAAGAAAGTGCTCATTAAGGTTCTTGAATGAAGGAATCCAATAGTCCCAGCTTGCACACTGCTTGGTGAGGATGATCCAATTGGAGAGAAAAGCAAAAATCCACCCTGGCTTGTCCTGCAAGCAAAACCATATCTCCTAAAGCTATGAGCACTGAATGAGCTTAAGCCAGTCCTGGGGAGCAGTGCTGATTGTAGATATTTTCCCAGGACCATTCTTGAACCACCACACCCTGCTTTTATTTCCTTTGATCTCCAAGCTCTCTTTCTTCAGTTCTTGGTGTCTGCATTTGAACCTCCACCCTATTACCCTCATCAGTTCAGACAGCCCCACTGGCCTGTGTTACAATTAAACACTCAGAGTGGCTAGCCAAAACTACCTGAGCTTGGATCCCAGCTCTATCACTAACTAGTTGTGGGAACTTAGACCAGCTATTTAAATTCCTTGGGCTTCAGTTTCCTTATTCAGATGAATAAGTCTGAATATGTACATGGGGCTGCTTAGTAGCGCAAAACAACACAAATTTATTTTCTTTCAGTCTGAAGGTCAGAAGTCTGAAATGGTTCTCACATGGCTAAGATCAAGGTATTGGCAGGGCTCCATTCCTTCTGAAGATGCTAGGGGGAAATCCCTTGCCAGCCTTTTGCAGCTTCTGGAGGCTTCCCACATTCCTTGGCTCACAACTTCCATCTTCACATCCCCTTCTCTGACTTTGAGAGTCCTGCCTCCCTCTCATAAGGACACTCTGATTTTATTGGACCTACTCAGATAATCCATCATAATCTTCCCATTTCAAGATCCTTGACTTAATCCCATCTGCAAAGTCTGTTTTGCCACAGAAGGTAACATATTCACAGGTTCTACGGATTATGGCATGAGCATCTTTAGTGAGCTCTTATTTTTCCTGTCTCACCATATCATATGGTTGTTGTGAAATCACTAAAGACAATGAGTGAATATGTTATCTATGACTACTGCCTACCACAGCACCCAACATATAAGAACCAGGCGAAAAATGTTGCTGTAATTTTTACTAACCATTTTCCCTTCTCCTTTCCTATTCCTTATGTTGGAGACTTTCTTGGTTTTTTCATTTTACCTAAATCCTTCTCTTTCCTCTTTTCTGGGGAGAAATTTCACAAAAGTGAAGGACCTGATATGGGGGAATTAATAAGTTCTGTTTTGAATGCTTTAAGTTTGAAGTGTTAGAGGGCAAATGGATAGAAATGTTTGCTAGGCAACTGAGAAATTGGCTCAGGGGAGGTTTGGGAGATAGAAATAGGTTTTGGAATCACATGTATGGTTGAATTCACAGAATTTGATGTAACTCATGAAAGAAGCTACATCAAAAAGAAGAGAGAGAGATTGAAGATGGATCCCAAAGATAATCAACATTTCAAGGGAAGGAGGAAAGAAAGGATTCCCCAGGGAATCTATGAAGAAATGAATAGAGAAGTAAGAAAAGTTCATGAAGAGGGAGGTGCTTCTAAGCCTACTGTAGGAGAGGATTCCAATAAGGAGAAGTGTGCTAACAAGCTCTAACAGAGACCAGAAAGGTGAGGACTGAACTTGGCAAGTAAGTTAGTAGTGGCCTACTTAAGTAGAGTATCAGGTAAGCACTAGATATACAAATCAGATTTTAGTTGTCATAACATGTTTGTTGCACATTTCAATGAATTGCAGAAGTGAATGGTTGGTGAAAAATGGATAAAGTGTGGCTTCATAAAATATGTCTATTATAGAAAAAGATTCAGTAGCAACTTAAGCGGTCATGGGCAAGGAAATATTTGTGTCAAGAAGACTTACCCATATTTATAGGTCTTGAGGAAGCAGGCAGTAGAAAAACAGATATTCTTGATATAAGCTTGGGGTCCTACTTCATGGAGCAGGTTTTTAAAAAAATATTTATTTATTTATTTGACTCCATTGGGTCTTAGTTATGGCATATGCAATCTTTAGTTGTGGCTTGCAAGATTTTCTAGCTGCAGCATGAGAACTCTTAGTTGAGGCATGTGGGATCTGGTTCCCTGACCAGGGATCGAACTTGGCTCCACAGAGTGTAGCCACTCAACCATCAGGGAAGTCCCCCGTGGAGCAAATTCTTAATGGGAATTGGGTAAAGATTGGATTAAGCAAACAAAGGATAGGTAAGGATAGATAAAGTGATGAATAAGTCTGAATATAAAAGGGAAGGATTTTAGGGACGTTCCTGCCTAGTTGCCTCTACATGTTTTCTCTGAGGTTGGAGATAAGGTTGTCTCTTCAGAATGAGGATGCCAGCAGGAAGGGTAGATAGCTTTGGTTTTGAAAGAGCTGCTGTTGTGAATAAAAATGGGAATCAACTAGGATCAACTGAAGATTGCTAAGCACACCTAGGGACTCAGTGAAGTTCAAAATCTATAGGGTGGGAGGAATTGGGAGAGTAGCACTGACATATATACACTATCACACTGACATATATACACTAAAATAGCTAGTGGGAAGCTACTGTGTAGCACAAGGAGCTCAGCTCATGCTTTGTGATGGCCTAGAGGGGTGGGATGGGGGGGGGGGGTTGGAAAGAAGATGTATGTATATGTATAGCTGACTCACTTCAATGTACAGCAGAAACTAACACAAGACTGTAAAGCAATTATACTTCAATAAAAACAGAAAAACCTATACATCTCCAATCGAGTCCATCAACATGTTTACACGGGTCTCTCCTAATAGCAATCTGAGGATTAGCAAGTGAGTGGGAGAAAGAGTTGAAGGGGACCAGAGAACAGAGAATCTTAGTAAGGGTATAGTTAAAATGGTTAACAAGAGGATCCAGTTACATCATGATCAATATTTATTTCTCCCCGCCCCCTCCTCCCATACCATTCCTGAATTTCCTGTTGGTAGGCTTCAACTCTGGAGAACACAATGGCACCCCACTCCAGTACTCTTGCCTGGAAAATCCCATGGATGGAGGAGTCTGGTGGGCTGCAGTCCATGGGGTCATTAAGAGTCGGATACAACTGAGCGACTTCACTTTCACTTTTCGCTTTCATGCACTGGAGAAGGAAATGGCAACCCAATCCTGTGTTCTTGCCTGGAGAATCCCAGGGACGGGGGAGCCTGATGGGCTGCCATCTATGGGGTTGCACAGAGTCGGACACGACTGAAGTGACTTAGCAGCAGAGCAGCAGGCTTCAACTTGTTACTTTGCTGACAAAGGTCTGTATAGTCAAAGCTATGATTTTTCCAGTAGTCATGTATGGATATGAGAGTTGGACCATAAAGAAAGCTGAGCACTAAAGGATTGATGCTTTTGAGCTGTGGTGTTGGAGAAGACTCCTGAGAGGCCCTTGGACTGCCAGGAGATCAAACCGCTCAATTCTAAAATAAATCAGTACTGAATGTTCATTGGAAGGACTGACGCTGAAGCTCAAATATTTTGGCCACCTGATGCAAAGAACTGACTTATTAGAAGAGACCCTGATGCTGGGAAAGATTGAAGGTAGGAGGCAAAGTGGATGACAAAGGATGAGATGGTTGGTTGGCATCATTAACTGTGTGGACATGAGTTTGAGCAAGTTCTGGGAGTTGATGATGGACAGGGAAGCATGGCATGCTGCAGTCAATGGGGTCACAGAGAGTTGGACACAACTGAGTGACTGAACTGAATTGAACTGAGTCTTCAATTTAACTTAACACCTAATCTGCACCCCAGATTTCCATTTCATTTAAAGCTGTTTCCTTTAGAGGCTCTTTCTAAGATTTTCCTCTAACCATGATTCATTCATTTGCATCCTTCCTACTTTTTCTCTGTCAAAATATTCACTTTGCTGTCACCTTGATCTTCAATATCTCAACCTCTCTTTTCTTCGAATTAATATACTTTCTTGGCCAGCTTATATTCTGTTCAATTTTTGCTCATTTCTAGACTCATATTTATGTGACCACCAAGAAGAAATTGGCATCCTTTTCCTTCCCTACATCTCCCTCATACAGGAAACACACAGTTGAGAGACAAATGTCTGGAATTGCAGCTGTTTGGGGAGGTTCATACTATTTGAAAAAATTCTGATCCTATAAGACTAGTTAAATTCTGAGGCAATTCCCAGAGTTTGAATATGTTTCTGAGTGGGCTCAGCTTGGGCCTTGGGGTGAGCAGGTGGAAATGAAATCCTGGTTCTGATTAAGAGCACACACCCACTCATTCCCAGCCTTAGACTTCCTGAAGGTTGACTTCTGCTTGACTAGTTTTTAATTCATAACTCTTCTCCATTGGGAGAACCAAATTGTCTGCCAGCAGCTGAAAAGCAAGGTATTATTTCACTGGGACTGAGTAGTAAGTCAACTCAAGGAAGTAAAATTTATAGTGCACTGCAGAGTACAAGAACACAATGGGTACTAATCTGAAAAGAGAGAACTTGGTAAATTATTGACAGCCATTTGCAAAACTCTTTCAACCTAACCCAACTTATCATTCTCATATGCTTAATTTTATATGATAGAAAATGTTAGTTCTATGTTGATAGTAATTTGTATTATTAAGATAAGAAAATCCTGGGCTTTCATAATTTATATGGAAAAGGAGGATGTTACAGAAAGCTGAACAAGTGTGAGTACATATATTGCTTATTTGCATGAACAAGTTACTATGTCTTTTTAGCTCTCTGTTTATTTATCTGTAAAATTATCTATGAAATGGGAATACATATACCTACTGCATATGATTCTGGTTCTGATTAAATAAGACAGGGTTCTAAAGTGCCTAAAGATGGTGTCTGGTAGTACTTCTGGTGGATTGTCTGGGGCTGGCTCATCGATACAATAACCATTCCCTTCAAAATCCAGGTGGTTCTGGATTATAATGTGTCAACAAAGATCAGACATGGCAGCATCCTCTCTGCAGTCCTCTGCAGACCTCCTCTCAGACATCCTGCACTTTAGTTCGTGATTTTGCTTTGCTGGCTAGGTTCTCAGAACTTAAAGGCTCTCCTGAGAGCTCTGATTAGGAAGTAGTTTGTGACTGTTTCTTGAGCAGCTGCAGGCTTCCAGCCCTCTTTGCCCCAGCTTGGAGTGGCTCTGTTTTCTGGCCAGAAACGGTACAGTACCAAAATATATCTATGGAAGTTGCCCCTAAAATTATACAACTTAGGTTTGGAAATAATCTCACTGAAACACTGACTGTTTGCTATTTAAAAAATAAAATAAAACAGAAGTTATTTTAATTATATTTCTCTACAATGTTCCAAACTTCCTTACTGATTTTTAAAGGCAGATTTTGTATCCTGGCAAAATGAGATTTTTTAATTTGTTTATTTTTGAAAAACCTCAAAATCTAATAATTATTTTTTAAAACTGGACTTTATTGTGTTTTATGAACCTCTTCAATTAATCTGACAAACTTAAATTTACTGCTATTACCATTACTAGTCTGTGTTATCATCCAATCTGTTCCTCCCTTTATGATTTACTGAGAATGGATCGCCTGTTAACAATTCATTTTTCATCTATTTCTCCACAAATTACTCCACTACATACATATGCCAAAGCTATAATTCAAGAAAGATAGTTAATGACATGGCCACTCAGTGTACTTTCCAATTGTTTGGGTAACTTTTTAGATTGATTTTCTTTAAGAGTGTAAATTAGTTATTTTTAGGAATGTTTGATCTTGTTCAATCTCTCTACTGGACAATCTAGAAAAATGAGGTCTCAGAAGCTGGGCCAGAGTGGGGTTAGTACTGGGGTAGGCAAAGAGTTGGACACAACTGAGTGACTGAACTGAACTGAACTGAGGCATAGGATGAAGGGGACCTAAAGGTTGATTTCTAGGCTGAGGTGAGAAGCAAGTCAGAAAACTAAGGCTTTGTGGGTGGAGAGCAAGATGATAAAAGCTGATGTTTATTGACCTCTTATATCTCAGCCCTTGTTCTGTGTCTACTTATTTTATTTACTTTCTCTTTAATCCATAACCCTAGAAAGTACCCAGTATTATTAAATCCCTGTATCAGCAAGTGTCCCAGCAGAATACTCAAAGCATGAGAATGTATGATCCTGAAGACAATTTAGTGAAGAGAATATACACAGGTATATGGACATCCCAATATGGATGGCAAGGCACCAGGAACTAGCAAAGGGTGAGCTGCTTTGACCTGAAGGAGAAAGGGGAGGACCAGTGTTACCAGAGATGGTGATTGCTAGCACCATGGAGGCAGTACCAAGTCCAAAGCTGATCTCGGAGGCCTGTGGCCACTGTCAGAGTTGTAATGATGAGAGGTAAGAGAGGATTAAGAAATAACCCAACGTCTCTCTCTTCTACATAGTGATATCCTATTGGCTAGACCCAAGTGAGTTGCACTGATGATATCTGTAGGGGTTGGACTCCCAGGGCAGAGAAGAAAGAACGATGGGCTTTGTTCCACTTTGAGAGCTAAGTGGAAATAACCAAAACTATCTTCCATTTTGGAGAAGGCAATGGCACCCCACTCCAGTACTCTTGCCTGGAGAATCCCATGGACGGAGGAGCCCGGTAGGCTGCAGTCCATGGGGTCGCTCAGAGTCAGACAGGACTGAGTGACTTCACTTTCACTTTTCACCTTCATGCATTGGAGAAGGAAATGGCAACCCACTCCAGTATTCTTGCCTAGAGAATCCCAGGGACGGGGGAGCCTCGTGGGCTGCCATCTATGGGGTCGCACAGAGTTGCACATGACTGAAGCGACTTAGCAGTAGCAGCAGCAGCATCCTCCATTTTATAGATGAGGAAATTGAGGCTCAAAGAGGTGAAGCCATTTCCCAGTCACATAGCTCAGAAATGGTGGGGCTAGGATTCACCACATTCTCACCCAGTTAATTTGAAATCACAGCCTCTGGAAGATTCTTCAGAGAAGTAGGTTATAGGGTAGGCACAAGTCAAAATCCTCTGAATGAACAGCAGAAAAGGGGCAGGACTGAGGTAGGGGAAGACTGTGGCTGAAGTTATAGCTGAATTCTAAAAGAACAGTTACCTTCAGATGAACTTATTGAGAAATAATCCTTTCATAGAAAGAATTCTCTTCATTTGCAGGGAAATGCATTTGCACAGAAATTTTATAAAAGTTCTTGTGGTTATGTGGCCTGATGCCAAATATCTAGATGAAAAATAAAATTAACTGGATCTCAGTATCCAAATTTTTGACAGAAAACTATTTGAATATTTCAGTGAATTCACCAGCCAATTCTTATAAGAACTAAAATTTGGATCAATCTTTGTAGTTTCAACAAAAATTTCATATACTCATCTAATTCTTATAGCAACCTTGTTTGCTGAACATTACTATGCCAATTTTATAGATGAAGAAATTGAGTCTCAGAGAAAACAAATGACTTGTCTGACACCCAAGAGCTAGTCTGTAATAGATCCAGGTCTTAAAACTTCCATCTTCTGTCTGTAAGTCCCATGTTCTTTCTAATTCACCAATCAACTTCCTCAGCAAAGAGATACTATAGGTCTTTAACAAACTGAAAACACAGAAAACCGAAACAAAACAATATTGCTATTGCTCTTTGCCAGGGATTAAAATCAAAACATAATAGCTATATTTGCTTTTAACTGGGTATTTCCACATTTCCCAGCATTCTGAGTGCACGCTCAGTTGTTCAGTCATGTCCGACTCTTTGAGCCCTCAGGAACTGTTGTCCACCAGATTCCTGTGTATTTGGAATTTTCCAGGCAAGAATACTGGAGTGGGTTGCCATTTCCTACTCCAGAGGCTCTTCCTCACCCAGGGTCGAATCCACATCTCTTGTGTCTCCTGCACTGGCAAACAGAATATTTACCACTAAGCCACTAAGCTGGAAAGCTCCCAGCATTCAACATCAAGCAAAATAAGACAAGGAGGAACCAGAAACCCCTGTAGAGTACAAAGTATAAGATGGACCCAGCCCCTATTATCATGCTTACAGACATCATACTTAACCCCAAGTCTGAGCAATAACTCTGGATGGTATTATACCTGAGCCTGGTTGTCTAAAGTCACAGGTAAGTATAGAGTATAGAAGGAAGAAATGGAGCCTTTCTCTCAGAGCTAACATGAAGACTGGCACACAGTAGGCTTTCAATATATATCATAATAATAAGTGAAAAACTATTTTAGTTACATATCAACCACCAAACTGACATTTTACCAAGACGTCATCATTCACAAAACGAATCAAGGACCTCACAGTTTATTTACTCCTGGGGCCAATGAGATATGCATGTAGAAGCCATTTGGAAGTGAGAAGTATCCTATGAAAGTAGGATGATGTCACCCCTACCAGTCACCAACACTACTACTTCCATCGCATTTGTCCCCTTCATCCTCCTCAATATTTTTGCATCATCAGTGTCACTGCACAAAACTACATGCTCAAGTCAAATTCGTAAAAACAGCTTATTGTAGTAAATATTCTTTGCTTTCCAGAATTATCCTCTATGCTTCTATGCTCTAGGGACAGCATCAACCTCCTTACCCTCTGGCTTCCTGTTTGGTCTGGCCAATGGGAAGGCCAGCAGGAGACTGGGGGGTAAGAGGGGTCAGGGTAATATTTCTTCAGTTATTTTCTGAGTGTCTTTCTCTTGGGGCACTCTAGTTTGGCTTGGGCTCTGTAACAGCACACAGTCTCTACCTGTACCTCTAGCAGACTTGTATCTGGTGGCCCTCTCCTGACTATATGGACTTTTTCTACTTGAGTAAATATCCTTACAGCTAGCAATTTAGGCCTAGGCTGGTGCTGGCTTCCCACTCTTTGCCAGTTCCAGCATGCTTCACTATTTCTTGCTGAGTCCCCTGAATCATGCCTATACCTTTGTAAACAGCATCTTCACCAAACTCTTTTTATCGACCCCTGCTAAGTTCTGTCATCTGTTTTCCTGCTGGAATCTTGACTGATAGAGACAACTCAGCTTTTCAGTGTTGAATGATAAACATGTAGTGATCTGAGAAGATGCTTTTTCTCCTTATGCATCAGTGCCCTTCTTTTCCCTTTTCCCAAATATTCTAGCCACTTTTAACCCTTCCTGTAAAATGAGACTATGGCTCATGTCCTCCTATCGCACAGACTGCAGCCTATGTCTCAAAGTCTGGCAGCTGCAGAAGAATCCAGTGATGGGGTACCCAAGTCAGCAGCTTGCCTTGAAATGAGGGAAAACAATACAAGAGAGAAAATTACTTACTCTGTGTCACCACCAAGGAAATAGAAAATACTGGAAGGGGATGAGGGCAGAGAGACAGAGCCTAGGGGTGGAAAAGAGGGAGGGAAAAAATAAGTCAAAGGAGGAGAAAAAAGTGGAGAAAGCAGCAAGGGCATCCATAGATATTAAAATACAAGCCATTAAAAAGCAAAGGAAATCTGAAATCCAAAGCTAGATCATTACAGAAAGCACTTGAGATCCGAGTCCTCTGGAGGTGCCTGTATAGACAGTGGTGAACTGACAAGTCCAAGAAGCCAAGAAAAGGAGGATATGGTAGAACTGGGCCATTATAGGAGCACAGGGTCAAGCAAGAAAATGCATTCTATTCGCTCAAGGCAGACACCAGATGTTTGATTGCTAATAGGTGATTAGACTCACTACTTGATTCGTTTATATAAATTTTCCGCTTTCCAAACAGATATTAACATCATGTAGACATAAATGGTAGCTGGATATTTTTGCAAAATGAGCTGAAAATCATTGAGAGGAAATAGCTGGGGGTCTTTGCCTCTCAACTGCTACATCCTGTTCTATTTCTTCTGATGGAATTTAAGGAAGACTTCGATTTGCTCCTGAGACCCCTAGGTGATCTGTATTTAAAAGCACTTTCACCTGGAGCCGCACAGTAGGGAATGCACTTCAGAGGCTGATGGCATGATTTAATTATGCGGCTGTTTCCCTGTGTTCCTTGTGCTCCCTGAATGGCATGTTAATACCCTGCCAGGTGGATGTGCGGGATGGAGTGGTTTCCCACAAGCATCCTTGTTGCATTTAGTCAGACCATGCAAAAGGGAAGATAGATGAGAAATCACTGAACACACCAAAAATTATATCATGATTAAAGATTAAGGAATTAACAAGTAAAAAAGTCTGGAGATCTGCTGTACTCTGGAGACTTTTGTTATCAGCACTCCAATCTGGTGTTTAGGTCTTCACGTACATGTGAGCAAATGAAAAGTTTCAAGTAACATTAAACATAGCTTGAGAGAAGGGAATCTGAGTATATACATTCCATATTTTCCCTTTTTAGACATTTATCTTTAGGGTAATGTATTTTTATTGCTTATTTCTCAGTTTTCTAATATCTAGCTTATTATGGTGCATGTGTCTTATTGGCTCGAATGGTGCCAATTAAAAAAATCCACACTGAAGGATGGATCCCTATTTTTTTCATATAGCTGTTCAGGTTTTTCTTCCTTTTAGAGCCAAAATGAAGTGTAAACATTTTAAGAGCATTTAATTCCAGCACATATATATTCATCATTTGAAATTGGAATGGATTTCCATTTTGTGCTATTAAAATAAATGTACTATTCTCAGACATTTAAGGGCCTATGACTGCTTGATTTCTCTTCTATATCATCTTTAGTTCATCAACCAAACCACAGTTTCTCATTCATTTTAGGACATAATCCATTTTGTTGTGTGTATACTGTTATAAATATGAAATCAGATGCCAGTGACACTCATTTCTCTATCCTTAAGCTTCTCGGCGTCTGGGGTGAAACTAAAAGTCTAATGGGAATCTGTTTTTATAATAATCTTTTTGGTGGTTATCTTTAATCCTTTTAATTCAAGACCCTGGAGCTATTTAATTCTTACATGTAATATCATTAGAATAACAATAACAAATGTATGCAAAATACTATAATACAGTGCAAATAGTTCTATAATAATGATGCAAATACCTGTTAACACTTACTGAAGATTGTGACGGAGACTACTAATTATTCTCAAGGTCTATGTCTCTTTTCTTTCCATAAAATCTCCTGGTTTTCAATTGGTGGTTGCCTGCGCATAAAGATAATATTTGCCAGTGCCCATCTTGAATCAGTGGGTGACCTTGGGAAAGTCACTCAGGGCAGAACGACACAATGGAAAGTCCCTGAATGCCCAACATGGCAGAATGCCACTCAACCCCTGGCCTGATACCTGTGCACTGCTTGGACCGGGAAGAAAAGCAAACTCTTGTCTTTTAAAATCACCCCTGTGCAGTGCTAAGTCACTTCAGTCATATCTGACTCTGAGTGACCCTATGGCTTATAGTCTGCCAGGCCTCTCTGTCCATGGGATTCTCCGGGCAAGAATGTTGGAATGGAATGCCATGCCTTTCTCCAGGAGATCTTCCCAACCCAGGGACTGAACCGGTGTCTTTTACATCTCCTGCAATGTCAGGCGGGTTCTTCATCGCTAGTGCCACCTGGGAAGTCCAATATTGGTGCTACTTGGGGGTACATCAATGACTTACAGCTGAGCCCACTCCTGAATAGTACATGTGGTCCCCATCACAGACACTGAGTTGATGCTTTAGCTCTTTTAATGTTGATAACATCCCTAAGATACAATTATTTTCCTTATGTAACAGGTGAGGATATCAAGGCTTAGAGGACCAAGTGATTTGCCCACCACCACGTTGCTGTGGAGTGAAAGCCATTCTATCCGATACTAGAGTCTGTGCTCTTAACTACTCTGACTCCTCAGGGTTAGAAGGCAAGCGGGGAATTGATGCCTCATTTTTATAGATAATAAAGTCAAGGCTTAGAGAGTGAGTATCAGGTTCGAAGGTCTCTCAGCAAGTCAGTAGCAGAGCTAGGACTGAAAACTAGGTCTTTGGATGTATTGTACCACACCAGCTTTTGAAGGGCTAATGTGAGCCTAGGAAATGTAAGCATGATCATGGCCATTCTCCTGGCATGCTCTGGCTTGTCACTAACTGCACCATCGGCCTTGCTTCATCTTTGATCAACCTTCACCTTCTGGTCACATTTGTAATAACTAAGCCCTAGTTTTCCCCTCCACTGTATGCCTGGGGCTTGCCCAGTGGTCCAGGATCTCTCTCAAGGACTTGAGGTTCCCATGGTTGAATCCTGTATTCTCCCTTTTGTTGGGCATCCATCCCTACTTTTCATGCCTGGTATTGGACCACACTGTTCTCTCATCTCCTTCCTGACTCCCAGCCTGCTAATTAGTGCCACACAGTTCTGCTCTTGACATAGACAAGACCATGCTCTGGGGGAAGATAAAAAAAGCTGACAGCACCAGCTAGGACAGTGTTACTGTTCTTACACAGTTTTATTTACTAGCTCTCCAGCACATTAATAAGATAATGATAGGGTGAGTGTATTATTTACTGCCTAAATTGGGACACTTTTCCTTTTGAGAGAATAGTAGGAAACCAGGATGTATGCTCACTTGTGGTGATGATATGATATGTAACATTGGTTACATATTTGCCACACGCCAGGCATTATTCTCAGTGCTGTATATGCATTTTTCCATTTAATCCTCACAACAACCTCATAAAGAAGGCACTTTTATTAGTCCCAGATGGCAAGTGAGGAAACTTAGGTAACCCAAGTAAGCCCCTTACCTAAGGTCACCCAGGTAGCTAATGAGAGGCACAGAGTTTGGGCTCAGGCAGCCTGGACCGAGTCTTTACTCTTAGCCACACTGCACATCCCTCTACAGGAGCCCTCAGTTAATTCTCATAGCAGTTCTAAGGGACAGAGTCTGCTCTTTACATTTTTCCTGCTCTATTTTGGGAAAAAAAAAAAGTGAAGCTTATGCAAAAGTCATAAAATAATAGTACAGTGAACACTTGAATACCCTTACCTCCATTCACCAACTGTTTGCCACATCTTCTTTCTGTCCCTCACTCCATGTGCATGCATGTGTGTGCTTAATTCTTCCTTTTGGAAACAAATGAAAGCAAGCTGCAAACATCATTCTGCTTTACCCATAAATACTTAAGCATGTATCTCTGAAGAATAAGGATCATCTCCTAAATAGCCTCAACATGATTATCATACTCCAGAAATTTAATAGTAATACAATCATGTTACCTAATAGGCAGACCATGTATACTTAGATTTCCTCAATCATCCTAATAAGGTTCTTTATAGCTATACTTTTTATCATGGATCTAATCAAAGATCATGCATTGCATTTAGCTGTCATTTAGAAAGTCTCCTCAATAGATCTAATATACAGACAAACAAGAAAGAAAAGACAGGGTGTGCATCAGACACCTGATGCTCTGATCCTGTCCCCCTGGCTCACCTAAAGATGCGATGTCACCTACAGTGGCCATGGACATTTTCTGTGCAAAGACAGCTTCTTGCTTCACGTGTCCATCATCTCAGGCTCACTGCCTTCAGGCTTTCTCTTGCCCAGCCTGTGAGTACAGCATGCTAGAAGAGCTGAGTACTTTATCCTCCCCCCAAGGATAACTCTTGATCAATGAAGTTCACCCTATGATCTAGCAATTCTACTTTTGGGTATACTTCCAGAGGAAACAAAACTAGGTTTCGTTTTGTTTCCTCTGGAAGTAGGAATAAGGCATGCCCATGTTTATTGCAGCATGACTTACAATAACCAAGATACAGAAACAATTTAAGGTCCATCGATGAGTGAAAGGGTAAAGAAGATGTAGTATATTTATACCATGGAAGATTATTCAGCCATGAAAAAGAAGGAAACTCTGCCATTTGTGACAATATGGGTTGATCTTCCAGACCTATGGCAAAGTGAGACAAGTCAAGCGGAGAAAGAAAAATACTGTATGACAACTTTCATGTAGAATCTTAGAAAGCTAAACTCCTAAAAACAGAGTAAACTGGTGGTTACCAGAGGCTGGGAGTGAGAGAATAGGAGAGATGTTGTCTATGGACACAAACTTGCAATGAATAGACAAATGGAGAACAAATGCAGTGCGCAGTGAATATAAACAACAATATTGATTTATGATCAGTAAACTTGCTAATAATCTGGATCTCATTTCCATCACAAAATAGAAATGATAATTATGTGCAGACTAGATAGAGTGCTGACTATTCTATAATGGCAATTGTACTACCATATACGAATGTATCACATGTATATATTAATAATATGCAGAGTACATCATGAAAAACGCTGGGCTGGATGAAGCACAAGCTGGAATCAAGATTGCCAGGAGAAATATCCATAACCTCAGATATGCAGATGACACCACCCTTATGGCAGAAAGAGAAGAATAACTAAAGAGCCTCTTGATGAAAGTAAAAGAGGAGAGCGAAAAAGTTGGCTTAAAGCTCAACATTCAGAAAACGAAGATCATGGCATCCAGTCCCATCATTTCATGGCAAATGGATGGGGAAACAGTGGAAACAGTGCCTGACTTTATTTTGGGGGGCTCCAAAATCACTGCAGATGGTGACTGCAGCCATAAAATTAAAAGATGCTTACTCCTTGGAAGGAAAGTTATGACCAGCCTAGACAGCATATTTAAAAGCAGAGACATTACTTTGCCAACAAAGGTCCATTTAGTCAAGGCTACGGTTTTTCCAGTAGTCATGTATGGATGTGAGTTGGACTATAAAGAAAGCTGAGCACCAAAGAATTGATGCTTTTGAACTGTGGTGTTGGAGAAGACTCGTGAGAGTCCCTTGGACTGCAAGGAGATCCAATTAGTCCATTCTGAAGGAGATCAGTCCTGGGATTTCTTTGGAAGGAATGACGTTGAAGCTGAAACTCCAATATTTTGGCCACCTGATGCAAAGAGCTGACTCATTTGAAAAGACCCTGATGTTGGGTAAGATTGAAGGCAGGAGGAGAAGGGGACGACAGAGGATGAGATGGTTGGATGGCATCACCGACTCAATGGACATGGGTTTGGGTGGACTCCGGGAGTTGGTGATGGACAGAGAGGCCTGGTGTGCTTGCGGTTCATGGGGTCGCAAAGAGTCAGACACGACTGAGCGAGTGAACTGAACTGAGCTGAATAAGTATATCAAATCAACATATAAGTCAAATTTACACAATGTTACATATGAAATGTATTTAAATTTTAAAAGGTTTTAATGAAGTTCACAAGTTCGTGCACCAATGACCCAGCTTCCTCTTCCTTTGGTGGGACAGCTCAGGCTGATTCTTCACGCAACGTCATGGATGCAAAGCCCCAGACCCCCCACCCTCAGCAGTAACCTTTCCATTTGCACAATTTGAGGTGCTTTTTCTCCTTTCTTGTCCCTGTCTTCACGTGTGCTTCTTGGGATTAACTTCCATATAAACTACCTGCACCCAAGTGCTTATTTGAGGGTCTTTTGTGGGGAACCCAAAAGTTGCCCATGATCACACAGCTAACTTGTGGCAAAGTCAAGATTTGGGCCCAGGCAGCCTAGCTGCAGAGCTGATGCTCTTAATTCCTGAACCAAACATCATTTTATGCATGAAGAAACTTCCCTAGTGGGGATAAGTGACTTTTCTCAGGTCTGTTGCTGCTGCTGCTGCTAAGTCGCTTTAGTCATGTCCGACTCTGTGCGACCCCATGGATGGCAGCCCACCAGGCTCCCCTGTCCCTGGGATTCTCCAGGCAAGAACACTGGAGTGGGTTGCCATTTCCTTCTCCAATGCATGAAAGTGAAAAGTGAAAGTGAAGTCGCTCAGTGGTGTCCGACTCTTAGTGACCCCATGGATTGCAGCCTACCAGGCTCCTCCATTCATGGGATTTTCCAGGCAAGAGTACTGGAGTGGGGTGCCACTGCCTTCTCCCTATCTCAGGTCTAACAGTCAATAAATGAGGGCTGAAATGGAAATGCAAACTCATATTTGACTTATTCTCAAACTCTTACCAATAACACTATTATAAACTCAGTGGAGCCTCAAAAATATAGGACTTGATCCTAAGGATGGCAGAGACTAGATGCTTTCCCTCTTCAAATATTGAATTATAAAATTATTTTTTTCTTTATTAAAGTAATGATTTTGTTTATTATAATCTATAAATCAACAAATAGTCATCAAACCATGATCGAGCTCCAAGGCTGTGCTGGTTACAGGGGTAGTCCTTAATCCCTACCCTCAAGGAGATTATAGTTTAGTGACTGTCATTTATTACTGTGGTTACTCAACAACATTAATAATAATCTCTCTCTTTCTCTCTCTCTCTCACACACATACACACGAAAACAGTACCTCTGACTCTCAGTAGAGAGAGTTTGTCATTCCCTTTTCTTTTCCCCACAGATCCCCATAAATACTCTTGTTATGGTACTTCTTACACATTGTAGTTGCCTGTTTATGGATCTGTGTCTCCCAGTAGACTCTGAGCTCTGCAAGGGCAAAGATTCTATTTTATCCTCAGCACCAAGCTCTGGCCTTAGCAGAAAGCTAATAATTTATCAATTTCTTCCATATGGCCAGGGACTGTGAGAAACACATTAAGTGTGTTGCCTCATTTAATCTGCAGAACAATCCTAGGAGACAGCATCTATTATTGTGTTCATTTTACATATTCTTTAATAGAGGCTTAAGGAGGGGCTAAACAACCTCCCTGTGGGCACACAGCTAGTAAATGGCAGAGCTGGGATTCTATCCTGATATTCAGTGTGACCCTTTGCACCTTTCTACACTGGATGGTCCCACAGCTAGGCTCTTCTAAAGCCAGAGATCACTGAAAATGGTTCTGATCACTTTAAAATTGTGCAAATGATGGCCGCTGCCAAGCCTCTCAATATGGGCTGCACCCCCCAGCAGATGAGACAGCTGCCTTGTCTCAATTAACCTTTACTGAGATCGAGTTGGTTGACATTAGCTCCCTAAGCACCTCTTCAATCACTCATTCATTCATTCATGCATTCATGGGTTTTCATTTCAAATCGCTCCTTTGTGAACCAAGTTGGGAAATTCTCATTTTCACACATCACCTATTTTGATGGATTCTGCTCGGTTATTTTCTATTTTCATGATTGACCAGCAGCTGCTTATACATTTTTCCAACCATCATCTCTTTTGCAGTAGCGGGCCTTAGACCTGTGACTGCTTTCAAGGAGGTATATTGCCAGTAGTTGTTTTTTTTGCCTGCAGTTCCCTGGTAGCTTCAGTTTTCAAATAAAATTGAAATGAAATTGAACAAGATAAATCTTTGTCACTTTTGAATCTGTGAAATCTTGTTATATATATGTGTGTGTATGTATATATATCTCTATATAGTATTTAATATATACTAGTATTAGGCATACATACAATTTTACATATTTAGATTATACATATATTAATATATATTTATCATTTATATTTTGTGTGTGTGTATATATATATATATATAGGAAGATCCCCTGGAGAAGGAAACGGCACCCCATTCCAGTACTCTTGCCTGGAGAATCCCATGGAGGGAGGAGCCTGGTAGGCTACAGTCCATGGGGTTGCAAAGAGTCGGACATGACTGAGCTACTTCACTGTTCACTATATCTTTTATATATATATATAAAATCTAGATTATACATATGTAATTTAGATAAATGGTCTCACTTTGGAAGATAAGGTGCCAAAATTTCATCACCTTCATTAGTACTGATGAGGCAGTTGCTGCCTATTGACTTGAGGGGTGGAAGTGCCAGCTACAGATATTCCCTGTGGCCAAGATGGTTTTGTACATAAAGTTTTATTGGAACTCAACCATGTCCATTCATTTGTATATCGTCTATGGCTGCTTTTATGCTACATTGGCAGAATTGAATAGTTACAACAGGCCATGTGATCTGCAAAACCTAAGTAATATACTATCTAGTTTGTTGCAGAAAAAGTTTGGAATAGAGAAATATGTGTGGTTATAAGATCTCTGTTTGAACTCTGTCTCTGACACTTAATAACTGAGAGTATCTGGGCAAATCATAATCATTCTGAACTCTGGTTTTCTGATCTATAAAATTATGTTAATAATGAATAAGGAAATATAATGAAAATAATTTTTAATCAGTAATCTTTTATCTGAATGTCAACTGTTGTGGGGAGAGAACTATGGATAGCTATGCCAGTCAGCTCTTGCTGCATAACAAACTATTCTAAGAATCAGTGACTAAATATGAAAATAATTAATTTTTTTCACAAGTTTTCATCTCTGTTGGGTATTGACTAATCATGACTGGGCTCAACTGAATAGATTTTCTGATCTCTCTTGATCACACACTTTGTGGCTGACTGAAGGCTGGTTTTGCTGTTCTTGTTTCTCATTCTCTTCCTGAGACCAGTGAATTAACCTAAGCAAAAACTGGTCAACCATGTGTAAAAGAATGTCTTCCCATAATGATGGCAGAGGCAAAAAGAGAAAGCCCAATGATATAAGCATTTTTTGAGGACACTCAGATCACTATGACCAAAGCTAGTGGAGGTGATGAAATTCCAGTTGAGCTATTCCAAATCCTGAAAGATGATGCTGTGAAAGTGCTGCACTCAATATGACAGCAAATTTGGAAAACTCAGCAGTGGCCATAGGACTGGAAAGGGTCAGTTTTCATTCCAATCCCAAAGAAAGGCAATGCCAAAGAATGCTCAAACTACTGCACAATTTCACTCATCTCACATGCTAGGAAAGTAATGCTCAAAATTCTCCAAGCCAGGCTTCAGCAATACGTGAACCGTGAACTTCCAGATGTTCAAGCTGGTTTTAGAAAAGGCAAAGGAACCAGAGATCAAACTGCCAACATCTGCTGGATCATGGAAAAAGCAAGAGAGTCCCAGAAAAACATCTATTTCTGCTTTATTGACTATGCAAAGCCTTTGACTGTGTGGATCACAATAAACTGTGGGAAATTCTTCAAGAGATGGGAATATGAGAGCACCTGACCTGCCTCTTGAGAAATCTATATGCAGGTCAGAAAGCAACAGTTAGAACTGGACATGGAACAACAGACTGGTTCCAAATAGGAAAAGGAGTACGTCAAGGCTGTATGTTGTCACCCTGCTTATTTAACTTCTAGGTAGGGTACATCATGAGAAACGCTGGGCTGAAAGAAGCACAAGCTGGAATCAAGATTGCCGGGAGAAATATCAATAACCTCAGATATGCAGATGACACCACTCTTATGGCAGAAAGTGAAGAGGAACTAAAAAGCCTCGTGATGAAAGTGAAAGAGGAAAGTGAAAAAGTTGGTTTAAAGCTCAACATTCAGAAAACAAAGATCATGGCATCTGGTCCCATCACTTCATGGGAAATAGATAGGGAAACAGTGGAAACAGTGTCAGACTTTATCTTTTTGGGTGCTCCAAAATCACTGCAGATGGTGACTGCAGCCATGAAATTAAAAGACGCTTACTCCTTGGAAGGAAAGTTATGACCAACCTAGATAGCATATTCAAAAGCAGAGACATTACTTTGCCAACAAAGGTCTGTCTAGTCAAGGCTATGGTTTTTCCAGTGGTCATGTATGGATGTGAGAGTTGGACTGTGAAGAAAGCTGAGCACCGAAGAATTGATGCTTTTGAACTGTGATGTTGGAGAAGACTCTTGAGAGTCCCTTGGACCGCAAGGAGATCCAACCAGTCCATTCTGAAGGAGATCAGCCCTGGGATTTCTTTGGAAGGAATGATGCTAAAGCTGAAACTCCAGTACTTTGGCCACCTCATGCAAAGAGTTGACTCATTGGAAAAGACTCTGATGCTAGGAGGGATTGGAGGCAGGAGGAGGAGGGGACAATAGAGGATGAGATGCCTGGATGGCATCACTGACTCGATGGACGTGGGTCTGAGTGAACTCCGGGAGATGGTGATGGACAGGGAGGCCTGGCGAGCTGCGATTCATGGGGTTGCAAAGAGTCGGACATGACTGAGTGACTGAACTGACCTCAACTGATTCATCATTACTGCTAGTATCACATTGTCCAGAGAAATTGCACATGGTCAAGGTCAGGGGCAAGGAATTGAGCCTTAGCCACAGCAGAGTCCACTGCAAAGTCACAGGGCAGTGGGTACAGATTTAGGGAGTAGCGAAACCTTGAGGTCATCAAGAAAATGTACTGATACTAAAACTATTGTTTGAAGAAATGAGCATTCTCAAACTGTAATGGTGAGAGTGCAGCTTGGTACAACTTCTTCGGACAGCAATTTGGCAACACATAAGAAAACCATTCTATATGGGTGTAGCTTTTGGCTTAGCTATCACATTTCTAAGAATTTACTGTTAGAGAATCAATCATTGATGTATCAAAGATTTATCATTAAGGATGCTTACTACAACATGGTTGATAAGGGTTAAAAACCTAGTTCAGTTCAGTTCAGTCACTCAGTCATTTCGACTCTTTGCGACCCCATGAATCACAGCACGCCAGGCCTCCCTGTCCATCACCAACTCCCGGGGTTCACTCAAACTCATGTCCATTGAGTCGGTGATGCCATCCAGCCATCTCATCCTCCTAGGGTAGACACAAATGTTCAAAAATGGAGACATGGCAAATAAATTATGGCCCATCCATGTTAGGGAATAATATGGAGCTACTGAAGATGAGGGTAAAGAAAAACAATACTAACAAAAATACGCATGATATACTGCTTACTGAAAAAGGTTATAAAACAGCTTCTATAACATGTTCATGTTCTGTTAAAAAATGTATATATATATGCATAGATAAGAGAATGCATATATACTTAAACATTAACTGTGGTTATATATGAAAAATAAGATTAGTAATGAATTTCTATTTTCTTATTAGTAATTTTTGAATAGTCTTAATTTTCCACATCTTGTATTACTTTTGTAATAGAAAATTACTTTACACAAAATAGAATTACGTAACTTATCTTTTTTAAAAATGTGGGAAGATAGTAAGATAGCAGGAATCATCATATATGCCATGGATGGCTGATTCTTGCTTTCGATTTTTTTCTTTGTCCTCCTGGAGGCATTGTAAGATAACGTGCACTTCGCTTATTGATTGAAAATACATTTTATTTCAAATGAGTAACATGTTGGACAGGAATCATTTGTGGCTATGTAGCCATGCATTAATTGTACTGCCCTTGTTTAAGTTATTTATTGTGACTGAGAAATATGATTATTCTGTCTCTGCCTAAACATTTTTTACGTCTACAATTGTCTTGTCACTTGCAGAAGCCTATGTTTTAACTTCGAAACACCTAACAGAAGGCAGATTACAAGAGCACTATCAGTGTTTGTTACATGTAAGTATTGGAAAATAATATAATTGCCGATGTTTGATATATTGGAGGAATTAGAAAATTAGATTCAGGCTACATATATGACTCACTTACATCCTTTCTCCTTAGTCTTGGTCTACTCTCATATTTCATGCTATTGTGAAGGTTTATACTGTGGAAAAGAAGAATTGATGCTTTTGAACTGTGGTATTGGAGAAGACTCTTGAGAGTCCCTTGGACTGCAAGGAGATCCACCCAGTCCATTCTGAAGGAGATCAGCCCTGGGATTTCTTTGGAAGGACTGATGCTAAAGCTGAAACTCCAGTACTTTGGCCACATGATGCGAAGAGCTGCCTCATTTGAAAAGACCCTGATGCTGGGAAAGATTGAGGGCAGGAGGAGAAGGGGATGACAGAGGATGAGACGGTTGGATGGTATCACTGACTCGATGGACATGGGTTTGGGTAGACTCCGGGAGTTGGTGATGGACAGAGAGGCCTGTCGTGCTGTGGTTCATGGGGTTGCAAAGAGTTGGACACGACTGAGCAACTGAATTGAATTGAATTGAAGTTTCTCTTTCCATAGCTATCCTTGACTCATACAAATAAATCCACAAAGTGTTAATACTATTCTCAAATGAAGACCATTCATGAATGTTTATGGATGTAATATGGCACTAGATGAGGTATTAAGAATACCTAGAAGGCAATGTCACTTGCCTTAGACACATAGGCTACCTATTTCAGAGCAAAATAATAATAATAACCAAAATTAATAATAAATATGATCATTACAAATATCATATGCTTAGCCAAAAAAATGGGGTAGCAAAAACCATGCAAAAACAAGGAGTACATATATTCAAGTTCTGTCCCCAGAAAATATATCCCACTAACATTCATACATTCATTTTTTTTAAATAGCTTTTGTGCACACTGAAAATGACAAAAATGTGCTTGAAGTTTATGTGATAATCACAAGCTGCTTAATAGAAAACAGAGGAATGGATAAATAAGTGGTGGTATTACAATAAAAAAGAATGCTATATAGGATGAAAATGAACAAACTGGACCCACAATTATTAATACAGATGAGTCTTACATAAATAACATTTAACGAAAAAGCAAGTTACAAAAGTGTACCTATAGTACACTTAGTGGCTCAGATGGTAAAGAATCTGTCTACAATGCAGGAGACTCTGGTTTGATCCCTGGGTTGGGAAGATCCCCTGGAGAAGGAAATGGCAACCTATTACAATTCTTGCCAGGGAAGTCTCTTGGATAGAGGAACCTGGTGGTCTATAGTTCATGGGCTTGGAAAGAGTCATATACTACTGAGCGACTAACATCACAACAGAAAAGAATGTTACATATGATGAAAATGAACAAACTGGATCCAGAGTTATCAGTGAGAAAGAGTCTTACATAAATAATATTTAGCAAAAAATCAAGTTACAAAAGTGTACCTATAGTACACTTAAAATATTCCATTTCTATAGCACTTTAAAATAATGTGAAAATGATACTAAATGTTGCATATATTGGGTTTCCCTGGTGGCTCAGTAAAGAATCCACCTGCAGTGTGGGAGATGTGGGTTCCATCCCTGGGTTGGGAAGATCCTCTAGAGGACGGTATGGCAACCCACTCCAGTATTCATGCCTGGAGAATCACCATGGACAGAGAAGCCTGTTGGGCTACAGTCCATGAGGTTGCAAAGAGTCAGACACAACTGAGCGACTAAGCACACACACATTTCATATATAGCCCCCCACACATATATTATCTATTTACTAGTTACTCACTATCTATCTATACATTAGGAGGGCATTCAGTTCAGTTCAGTTCAATTCAGTCGCTCAGTCGTGTCCGACTCCTTGCAACCCCATGAATTGCAGCATGCCAGGCCTCCCTGTCCGCAACCAACTCCTGAAGTTCACTCAAACTCACATCCATCGAGTTGGTCATGCCATCCAGCCATCTCATCCTCTGTCATCCCCTTCTCCTCCTGCCCCCAATCCCTCCCAGCATCAGGGTCTTTTCCAATGAGTCAGCTCTTCGCATGAGGTGGCCAAAGTACTGGAGTTTCAGCTTTAGCATCATTCCTTCCAAAGAACACCCAGGGCTGATCTCCTTTAGTATGGACTGGTTGGATCTCCTTGCAGTCCAACGGACTCTTAGGAGTCTTCTCCAACACCACAGTTCAAAAGCATCAATTCTTCGGCATTAGGAACGTAAATTCCAATTTCAGTGAAGGAGTTCTTGTTGAGTGAGAAAAGGGTGAGTGCGTTTGGGAGAAGTTCAAGTGCACTGACAAACAATTCTTTAGTTAGATGGTGAGTGAGATGGAATTTATTATATTATTCTGATAACTTTCTATGTGTCTCAAATATATAGTACTCAAATAAAAGTATAAATGGTCTAGACAGCTCTGGGAGATGTCCGTCGATCTAAGTGTGATCTATAAGAAGAAAATACTTTCATTGATGATAGATAAAATGTTGACAGATAGATTGAAAAGGATTTACAGCAGTGCATTAAGGTAAACTGCTTTAAGGTAAGAACTTGAACACAGTTTTTAAGGATATGAACTCAGTGTGACCATATTGACCAAAGATGGTTTGTCCATCTAGCCCATTTATGCTGTCACCAAAGTTTGTATGGACGGCCCTGAATTTCAAGAAACTGCTAACTGAATATTGGGGAAAGTTTCCATGCCTGAGAATTTAGTGCTGTTAATCTTCTGCCACATTTGTGCTAGGTCCGTTAGACCATTTCAGGTCTTGTCTGTTTTTATTACTTGTTATATTTCTAGAAAAGTTAAAGCTCTTAACACTGCTTGGGTGCCTATGGAGTTGATGAATTCCTCCACTGCTGATGGTGTCTCATGCTGATCCTCTAATGGGTGCATTGAAATATAATCTGCTGGGTTATTTTCTTTCCCTGGCCCATGCACAATTTTATCATCATAACCATGTAGATATTGTAAACCCCATCACTCAGAGCACATTGTCACCGTGAACTGTGAACTGCCAAATATTGTCATGAATGCCTGATGATCTGTTACCACGGTAAATGCTGAGCCATAAATGAATAAGTGGCAGTCTATGAACACTGGGAGCGTTGGCAGGCCTCTGTCAAATGCCGAAGGTAGACCTGGACCCTCTTAAACTTGATCTTGCGAAGAAGAAAGTCAGAGCACTTTCATCCAGGTGGGAATATAAACTATATTTTCATTGATTCAAGAAAGCCTTCATAAATCTGGTGGCAGAGTCTTTTTTTTTTTAACTGCTAGGTAATGGTCTGTAAGTTTGGATATTGAAAAGCATGCAAGAGTTATTACCTTCATTTCCATTTGTCAAATGGCGAGGAATACACAAAATTATTTTACAGTGCTTGGTGTTATAAATGCCTCCCAGCCAACACAGCAGTACAAAAGCCAGATTTCTGACTGGGTCCCAAATTCTAATTTCTTGAGGAACTGAGACGTGTTTGGTTTTGGTATCTCAGCTTCTCCATCTATAAAATGGAGATAGTGATATCAAGTTTCTATGTCCTGGGGTGTTGTAAGGATTAATTCATGTTCAGAAGTAACTTTGAAAATGGAAATCACTCTATGGAAGCAAGGAAAACAAGTTATAAGATACCTACATTTTGATTTTTCTTTTTGATACAGTAAAGTTCAATTATCAGTTTATTTTATTCCATGTTCTTGTTTTCTTTTTTTTTATGGAAAGAAAAAGAACACTAAACTTACTCTACCAAATGTTTCATACAGCTTAGGGATTAGAGAAGCTCTTATGTCTCTTAATGAGTGCTAAAGATAATGGGATACTTACCATTTCCAACAAAATTCACTTTGTTATACTACTCTTTGATGTGTTTAAAGAACATCGATGACTTTTCTACTCCTCCAAAGATAAATGTTTTTCAGCAAAACACATAAAGGACACTTAGGATTTGAACACAAATGACTTGGTGCACACAAGATTTACTCAGCATGTAAATTCAATATGTATCTTTTTGGCTTTGATTCTTTTTATCTGATGTCCCGGTCTTAATTACCAGGTTTCTGTTTTGTTTTGTTATACCTGGCACCCCAGTCATAGAGATCTGGTCCTGCATTCTTGCACGCATGATCTTTTGTGGCACATGGCAAGGCAGTCTTTTGTTCAAACCACAATGCTGTGTCCTTTCAGCATTTCTATCAATTAACTGAATGAAGAAATAAGAATAGTTCAGTGAGCATCTACTATATTGCAGAGGCTGTACTAAGTATTTTAAGCATTTCTTCTTATTTAACTGCCACTACACTCCAATGTTGTATGTTCCTTTCATAGATGAGGAAAAAAATCCAGAGAGGTGAATAACTTTCCTAAAGTCCTGCAGAGCTAGGAAGTAGCAGAAACAGGTTTCAAACCCAAGCCTGTTTAGTGATCTTTTGCTTCCTCTTTTCCTTTTGTTCAGTTTGCAAATAAATCACTACAACAGTCTGAAGGACACCCACAATTCTGTGATGCCTCTCCCTTCAAAAGGTGGAGATAATTCTCTCCACAGAATTCGGCAGCAGCGCTGTGAGACTCCCAAGACACATCAAAGCATCGCAGCTTTCTTCTTGCTTTCCCCTTGGTTCAGGCACTCTGGGGGAAGCCAGACACCAAGTAGGACGACCCTAAGCTCCATGGAGAGGTCCACATGGCCTGAGTACTCATGCCAACAGCCAGCACCAACTTCCTTGTCATGTAAGCAAGGAACCGTGGACATGGATCCTCCAGCCCAGTGAGGTCCTCAGGAGACCGTAGCTCTGACCTACACCTGGACTGAAACCTCATGAAAGGTCCTGAGCCTCAACCAGCCAGTGAAGCTGCTCTTAAATTCCTGACTCACAGAAACTGTATGAGACTCTAGATGTTAATTGTTCTCTTAAGCTGCTAAGATTTGGAGCATTTTGCAACACAGCCATATATCAACTCATAGAACAGATAGCAGAATTGGCGTGTTGAAGTGATCCAACAGTTTAAAATTTAGGTCAAAATCATAAGGAAAGTTTTAAACAGTTACTGCTTTAGATATTTAAAATCAATTATATAAGTTCAATTGCTCATATGGGAGTAGTTCATTTTAAAGTAACTGGAAAATTGATCACAACTTCAAGTTGAGTCAACAATGTGATTTAAAAAAAAATCAATGTTTGGGTGGTCTTGGGCTGAATTAATGGAAATAGAGTCAGTCCTTCCCTGCTGGTTCTTTTTTTTTTTTTTGAAAAATCAAACCATAGCTGGAAACCCAGTGAAGCATCATTTTAAAATCTGGGGCTCTTTGATCTGGAGAAAGACCAATGCAGACAGTTTTTCTGTCTTTAACTCTGTGAAGAGTTATAGCACAGAAGTGCTAAAGGATTTGTTCTGTTTTATTCCATGGGACAGACCTAGCGTCTGTTATAGAAAACCATCCTCACATTCAGCAAAGGTTTAGAAGAGACTATCAACCCCTGCATGAGAGGTTAGACTAACTCTACAACTATAATTCTGTGTATGTGTGGGTGTGTTTGTCGTTCAGTTGTGTCCAACTCTTTGTGACCCCATCGACTGTAGCTCACCAGCCTCCTCTGTCCATGGAATTTTCCAGGCAAGAGTACTGGAGTGGGCAGCTATTCCCTTCTCCAGTAGATCTTTCCGACCCAGGAGTTGAACCCAGGTCTCCTGCATTGCAGGCAGATTCTTTACCATCTGAGCCACCAGGGGAGCCCATAATTCAGTGTATTAGAACCCAATTTTGATGCTGGTGGAAGCTGGTAGAAGTCAGCATTGCAGCCTGAACTATTCATGTACTTCTTCATTCATATCTTCAATGTAATACCAGAAGGACTCACTGCTTTTCATAAAATGCACATGTAATGTGACTGAGGGTTTATCCCCCTACCTTCGCCTGGAGGAGTGGGGATTATCACTCTTCTGGGTGATGTCTGTTACTTGGGAAGACTTGCCAAAGAAATAAGTTGTTGTATTTTTGAATGCCATCTCAACTGTAGTTCCTTTGAGAAAATATATACTGTGCTTGTTGAAAGTCTTAAGAAGTTTTATTTTCCACTTTATTTTTAAGTTCCTTCATATAAAATTATGCAAAAATTCAAAATGTGTTCATGTCATACATATTATTTTTGGTATAATCTTTTTTCCTCATTTTTTGATTTTCCTCCCCCCCTTCCTATTCTTCCTACACTAAACCTCCTCACCCCAAGTGTTACTTGTGTTACATTCCAGTATATGTGTATATACATATATATATCCTTCCATATGTCTCTCCACACTCATATACATCTAAACACTTAAGTACTAAATATATCTGCATAGACAGAGGGGCATTTTTGGTATTAGTTTATGAATGTGGAATCATATTACACATAATTTCCTGCCTCTTGCTTGTAATAGTTCTCATTTCCACTTGCAATGCACAAGAAGAACCTTTTGCCCAAGGTGTTATGGTACTTATTTTTTGTCGAACCAGTGCATGCATTCTCATTATTGCTTCAGTTCATTTTCCCCTCACTTCTTTTGAACTTCTTTTTTTATGTTTGTTGTTATTTGGATTTTACTATTCTGCAAATTGCCTATTTATATCTCTGGCTCATTTGCTATTGGGTCTTCTCCTTGTCAATAATACAAGGGGTTCAGTACATTATACAAGTCCCTTTGGTGAGAGTGAGTGGATAAGCGGGGCTTGTATAAACTGTAATAAGTATGAAGAATGAATCATGAAACTCTTACTTTTTACTCATAATTCCTCATGAATCCTTCTCTTACACCAATTCTGATATATGGACAGAATGATGGGGCCATGATCATTTTTATATTATTAGCAGAGCTTTAATAAAAATTATGCAAAAATAAAAATTATGTATTTTCCTCCTATATCCTAGTAGATTATCTTGTATACCACCTGGGGGTATATGCACACTTAATTTCAAGGGAAATGACTATTTCACAATTAGCATCACTCTGATCTTATTCCTTGCAAGATAATAACACTCTTTGTAAGATCTAACCTCTTAGTGAAAGAACATCTGGGTCATATGAATAGCACCATTCTACAATAATTTCTCTCTGATCTCTGCTGTGTAAAAAAATGTTTTTTTCTGATCCACATATTTCTTCATGATTAGAGTAAAAGGAAATTAGAGAGTGAGCCAGGCAAGGGACTGTTTAAGGTCATCTGCCTCACATTCAATACAGCAAGACATTCAATACAGTAAGTCCAAAAATTGCATAGATGAGTCAGAAAGCAAGGTAAGTAAGCGTAAGGTTTAACCTATAAACTTGTTGGAAATGGGCCACAAATTTGGGGCTGAGCTTTCTTGTAGCCGAATGGAAACAGAAATGCAATTGTCCGTAAACTTCACAGTGGATCACAAGTTAATACCAATCATTTGCTTAGGCAATAGCTCAAGTAGCCCTACGATTTGACCAGAGATTAATTTTTTTTCCATAGGGCTTTTCGTGTCACAGGGGATTCATGGTTGTTCCTTATTTTTTCTTGCCTAACTAACATGAGGAGGATGACCTGGGCCATTTCCTTGGTTCCGTCTAGCTTTTTTTGTGTCCTGACATTTTGCTTTATTATTATAAAGCTTTTGTTTTGTAAGTTCCCAAATATCTGATAAGACGTGGACTGTGGGCATACTCTTCTGATCCTATTACTTAGTTTTATAGAATCTGGCAGAGTATAAAGTACAAAGTGAGAAGAACTTGCCTTAAAGATTAATGGAGGTCTTTGTAAAGACTTTTTGTGTTTTAAATCCAGGCTCTGGAACCAGTAAAGTGTTTTTCATATCAAAATACTACTTCTTTAATCATCATCATCTTTGGGTATAATCACCTCTCATGATATAATGAACCATTTTGCTCACAGTTGATGTAGGAATTTGCTGACTTGACAGCTTTAGGTGGGATAGCTCCAATAGTTGTTTATTTTTATTAATAAGTTTTACTTTTAAAGCCATTTTAGGTTTACAGAAAATTAAGGAAATAGTACAAAGTTCTCATATACTTCCTCTCTCTCTCGCTCACAGTTTCCCCCATTACTCATATTAGTGTAGCAAATTCATTACAATTGATGAGCCACTATTGATTACTAACCAAAGTCCATAGCTTACATTAAGGTTTACTCTTTGTATTGGGTATTGTCTTTGTCTATGGGTTTTGTCAAATGCATAATGTCATCCATCTATCATTACAGTATCAAACAGGATAGTTTCACAGCCCTGACTTTAAGGAGAGTAGCTCCAATAGTATCTTATCACCTTTTAATATTGTGTGTAATATTATCTCATTCATGCTCAAAGACATAAATTATATGATGCAGGAGACACAAGTACTCACCAAATATGGCCAAATATTTTAATTTAGCATATGGCCAGTATTTCTTTCCTAGTTTAGGGTATGTACTTTTGTGGGACTTCACTGTCATTTTCCGAAGACATTTATAAAACTTGGGAATTCATCTGGATGCTCAATTCTATTATCAATTTATTATTCCAAAAGAACACATGGTAGCTTAGCACAACATTTTGATGTTACAACAAGATGTCAAATTAAACATTCAAGACATAGCACTTAACCAGTCTTTTCCTAGGGAGCGTTGCACTATTTCTAAATATTTAATGAATTCAATGGAGTCAGTTAGTCCTTCAAGTTGTAGATTTACACTCAGTAGAAAGAACTTCTGCCCCAGAAACATAGAAGCATGGAATTCTTACTTTATTTCACCACTGGTCCCTTAAATTTATTGCCTATATATGAAAAGGATCCAATGCCCAGACTCCCAGACACCAGACATGGTTTTTATTTTGTCATGCTGTTTCCTGAGCTGCCAGGCAGGTTGAGTATCTGTGACCATCAGTTATATAAACTATCACTGTTAGTCAGTGAACATACATCTTGGCTCAGCTGGTAAAGAATCCACCTGCAGTGTGGAAGACCTGGGTTCAATCCCTGGGTTGGGAAGATCCCCTGGTGAAGGGAAAGGCTACCCACTCCACTATTCTGGCCTGGAGAATTCCATGGACTGTATAGTCCATGGGGTCGCAAAAGAGTCGGACGCGACTGAGCAACTGTCACAAAGACAGAAATTTATATTTATTACATACGAACACATATTTGTTGATTTCCTACTATGTGATAGGTATTGGGCTAGGTGTAAGAACAAAGAGACTGATGATGAGACAGATAATAAGCAATTATAAGACAAGGTAAATGTACATGGACATAGCATTTTAGAACTTAAGCATAGAGAACTTGTTCATTTTATAGCTAAGTTGAGGCTAAATTTGGGTCAATATCAAATGAGTAATACAGCCAAGAATAGAATTCTTAGTTAAGCACTTCCCACATCACACCACCCCCTCCTTTGTTTCTGCTTAGGTAGCATTGCATTATTCTGATAGATTTAAGGACACCTTTACTATTTTAATTTGTGCCAATTCTATTCCTTGGGATGATTAGGGGAGAAGGAAGATGCCTGAAGAATTCTAGTGAAGTTTAATTTGTCTTAGATGAAATTGAAGCTAAAATTGTTAGCTGAAAGACATACATAAGGAGGTATGAAAACCCAAGAGTGTTGTTGCTTTTTTCCCCAAGTTTGTTACAGACTAGAATTTTATCACTGGAGTTAAAAGCATTGGGGACATGTTGAATTACTTTTCTGATTGTATCTTTACAATTTTTCAACAGCCGAGTTTATTTTAGACATTAATCTTGGAGGCTGTCTCAAGAAAATACAAAAATAAAATGTTTCTCAAATAACAAGATCTTGTAACAAGTTCTGAGGGTCACCTTTGTTCAAATCTGGCTCGGAAAATACAGATGGACCATTGAGCAATTGAACTGTGTCAGGTAAAATTGACCGGATAATATATGTATATCCTTCCTTCTATCTCTTGATCAGAGTGATTCACACCAATGCAAATTCTGCCCTACCTCTATTATTCAGTTTAAGAAGAGAAAGGATAAAAGATACATTCGCGCATGGTACTGGATCAGTCACTGTCCTGATTTTATCTCTGCTGTTTCCATTCTTTTAAATTAGATTCTTCATTTTTCTTAAGGTTTCATGTTTCTTCATTTTTATCATGCAGCGTCAATAATTTCTCTACATTTGCAGCTAAGTCAGGCTGTAGAATATATCAACTGTATTTTTTAATAGTACACATGAAATTGTTCTATAATATCCCAAAGGCAGAAGACTGACTCTCTTAAATTACAAATAAATGTACAATAGAATATTCAGGGATCCTAGAATTAGAAGTTACATCATCTAACATATGGAACAGAATGTTTTCTCAATGGCTAAAACTTGTTTTTCTTGTCTAAATATCATAAAAGAGCTTTAAGTTGTGTTTAAAGTGGGCTAATAGAGTGGAACACACATTCCTAAGGACATGTGTGTGTGTTAGTTGCTCAGTCGTGTCCGACTCTTTGCAACCCCATGGACTCTAGCCCACCAGGCTTTTCTGTTCACGGGATTTTCCAGGGAAGAATACTGGAGTGGGCTGCCATTCCCTTCTCCAGGGTATCTTTCTGACCCAGGGATTGAACCCAGGTCTCCTGTATTGCCGGAGAATGCTTTACCATCTAAGCCACCAGGGAAGCCCATATTATAATATATATGGAAGGACATATTATATTATAATTGCTTCCCAGGTGGCACTAGTGGTAAAGAACCTGTCTGCCAATGCAGGAGACACAAGAGATGCAGATTCGATCCCTGAGTCAGGAAGATCCCCTGGAGGAGGGCCTGGCAACCCTCTCCAGGATCCTTACCTGGAGAATCCCATGGACAGAAGAGCCTGGCGGGCTACAGTCCATAGGGTTGCAAAGAATCAGACACAACTGAAGCCACTTAGCATATCATATTATATGCTAGTCATGTTCTGGGATTTCCAGATGGCTGAGTGGTAAAGAATCCACGGGAACACCAGAGACCTAGGTTCTATCCCTGAGTCAGGAAGATCCCCTGGAGGAGGAAATGGCAACCCATTCCAGTATTCTTGCCTGGAAAAATCCCATGGACAGAGGAGCCTGGTGGGCCACAGTCCATGGGGTCCAAAGAGTCAGATACGACTGAGCGACTGAGCATACAAGCACCCGGCCATGTTATAGGAAGCTTTTCCTCTTTCCAAGTGTCCTACTTCTGAGGATTTGCCTTGACGATGGTCCATATGAACCAATGAAATAATGAGTTGCAAAGACCTCAGAGTAACTCCTCTTTGTCCTTTGCAGTCTACAGCAGTGCGTTCATATAATTATATCATTTTGATCCTGTTTATGGCCACACAAGGAGTATGACTCGCAGCACCTTATATATTGTACATATGGTCCTTCATCCCCAGGCGGCTAAATAGAAAGAAAACTGACACTGTTAAACACCTACTATGACTTTGTTTTACATCTTTTGGTTACCAGGAAATATAAATGTTCTGAACATGAAGCATTTCCCATTTTAATCAATAACAACCGATCAGATTGAGAAGTCACGAGAAATATAACAGGAAGAAAATGAAATAAACCTCCAGATATGTTGCAAAAGCAAGTAAACTAACCTGAATTGCAGAGATAGTTTCAACTTTTCTTAGCAGAGTCTGGAAATACTATTGCCTAGAGCCCTCCTTCTCCCCTGGTTATATTCATACAGCACAACAATCTATTTGCATACTAGAGCAGATAAGTGAACTATAATCCTTGTAGCAAACACTGTCACTGGGGTGGCTTCCCCAGATGCTCGCCCTGGGGCCACCAACTAACAGTTCCTTCCTAGGAGGCTTCCTATCTCCCTGCCTCAAGTGGCCTATTGGTCCTGAGAACACGTGGAACCAGTGCATGCGGTAGACTGGAAAGGCTGAGGAGTTAATGTCCCCAGGAGTGAGCCTCAACCAAGGAGGGCTGGGCGGTGGTGGATGTGTTCAGTTGGGTCTTCCGAGAAGCAGATACTAAGAGAAGATTTAAAAGCTGTGTGGTGGAAATACTACGAAAGCAAACAGGGAGGAGGCATGGAAGGCTAGGAGAGCTGTGAGACGAAGATGCAAGTTTGACCCTGAAGGAAAGTTGGGCGGAGGCATCTTACATAGCGATGCGGCCTAAAGACCGTTCGGCGAAGGGCCAGGAAGTCCTGAAGCCAAAGTTACCAAGAAAGTAGTCCCATGTGCCTCGGCAATATGTCTGCCTTATCCCCACCACAACCAGTCACTGGTGGGCAGCCCCTGAGCAGTGTGGCCTCAGGACAAACGTGGGCAAGGATTTCAGAGCACTGGCCACTGGACCCTCAGCCAATGAGCTGCCTGAACAGCTGGTTTGCCAGGCACGTTCACCAGACTGCAACAGTGGATAAAAATCCAGTTATTGTCCAGGGTCGCCAAAATATTACCAATACAACTACCGCGTAATCTAGGAATCCCACTTCCAGCAATCCCAGGGGCACTTGTGAGGTGGCTTCCACACAATTCCTCAATGCGTGCCAGTAGGGATGAGCCCCAATTGCCCACTGCAATTCCCCCCTTTCATTGGCTCTCCTCCTTCCTGGCTTCACTTCATTCTCTCACCATGCTTCCTGGGTTCCTTCCTGAATAAACCACTTGCACCCAGATCTTTGTCCCAGGGTTGGCTTTTGGAGAAGCCCCCAGTATGATAATGCTTTTCATTCATTCTTAAAAAAAAAAAAAAAAGTACCATTGATATGTAAAAGCTGTCCCTATTTAATGTACAGCTCCTGAGTTTGGCTAAGTATACAACCATGAAACCATTTTTACCATCAAGGTTATAGACATATCTATTACGTCTCAAGGTTTCCTCCTGTCCTTACCTGAATATCATTATCACGTCCTTTTACGTGGCAAGAACATATTGTAAAGATCTACCCTCTTAACAAATACTAAGTATGCACTGTATGTTTTTGGACTTCCCTGCTGGCTCAGAGAGTGAAGAATCTGCTTGCAGTTTAGGAGACCTGGGTTTGATCCCTGGGTTGGGAATATCCCCTGGAGGAGGAAATGACAACGCACTCCAGTATTCGTGCCTGGAGAATTCTGTGGACAGAAGAGCGTGGTGGGCTACAATTCATCGAGTCACAAAGGGTCAGACACAACCGAGCGACTAACACTACTACTACGACTATAGAGTTGTTAGTTCTAGGTATCATGTTATGCAGCAGATCTCCAGAACTTATTTATTTAAGACAACTGAACCTTTGTACCCTTTGATCACTGCCATTTCCCCATTTCTCTGCCTTTGGCAGTCTCCATTCTATTCCTTGCTTCTATGAGTGTGACTATTTATTTTTATTTTTTATTTTACTTTTTGCCACCCCACATGGCTTGTGTGACCTCATTTCCCTGACCAGAAATCATATGCTGGCCCTTGGCAGTGAAAGTGCAGAGTTCTAACCACTTGGACCCCCAGGGAATTCCCAGTGATTTTAGATTCCACACATAAATGAGATTATTTAGTATCTATCCTTTTGTGACTGGTGTATTCCACTTAGCATGATGTTCACCAGTTCTATCCATGATATTGCAAATAGTAGGTTTTCCCTCTTTATAAAGGCTGAATAATATTCCATTGCACATACATACTATGATTTCTTTGCTGTTGCTAAGTTGCTAAGTCACTTCAGTGGTGTCCGACTCTGTGTGACCCCATAGACGGCAGCCCACCAGGCTCCCCCATCCCTGGGATTCTCCAGGCAAGAACACTGGAGTGGGTTGCCATTTCCTTTTCCAATGCATGAAAGTGAAAAGTGAAAGGGAAGTCGCTCAGTCGTGTCTGACTCTTAGCGATCCCATGGACTGCAGCCTACCAGGCTCCTCCGTCCATGGGATTTTCCAGGCAAGAGTACTGGAATGGGGTGCCATGGCCTTTGATTTGTCAACAGACACATGGTAATTTCTATATCATGACTGTTATGAATAATACTACAATGAATATGGCAGTGGGAATGTTTCTTTGAGAGCCATGTTTTATTTCCTTTGGATACATACCCACATTTATTCATTTAAAATGAGGGACTGTCCACCCACTGTAAAATTATGATAACCATGCCAGAGGAAGCATGAGCATAAGCCAGGCTGCAGACATCAAGCTAATCTTGTGAATAAAGTCCAAAGGAGGCCGTATTGATGACCATTCTTGATAAATCTCCATATATACAGATATACTACATTTTCGGTATCCGTTCATCTGTAGATGGGACATTTGGGTTGGTTCTTGCTCAGTCACGTTGCCAAGCTCCTCTGTCCATGGAATTTTGCAGGCAAAAATACTGGTGTGGGTTGCCATTTCCTACTCCAGGGGATCTTCCGAGCCTGGAGGATCAAACCTGCATCTCCTGCATTGGCAGGTGGATTCTTCGCTGTTGAGCCACCATGGAAGCCTTAGGTTGTTTCTATTTCTTGGCTATTTTGAATAGCACTGCAATAAACATGTGATGCAGGTATAATTTCTAGATTCTGATTTTAGTTCCTTAGGATAAATACCCAGAATTGGGATTGTTAGATATTATGGTTGTTTTATTTTTAATATTTTTAGGAAACTTCACACTGTTTTCAGTCACAACTGTGCCAATTTACGTCTCCACCAACAGAGTAACAGGACTGCCTTTTCTTCACATCCTCATCAACATCTTTCATTTTTTAGGAAAAGCCATCCCGACAGGTGTGAGGTGATATCTATTGTGGTTTTCATTTGTGTTTCCCTGATGATGAGTGATACCGAACACCTTTTCATATGTCTGTTGGCCGTTGGCCATCTATATGTTGGAGAAATGTCTGTTCAGGTCTTTGTCCATTCTTTAACTGGGTTGGTTTTTTTGCTATTGAGTTGTATGAATCCCTTATGTATTCTGAATATTAACCCCTTATCAGATATACAATTTGCAGTTACTTTCTCCCATCCCCTAAGACAATACTTTTCAATGATCTTTAGTTACTGAGAACATTTACTCTGTTTACCTTGAAGCGGGTCCTTTTGCTGTGGCTCATTTGGGGAGCCATTTTTATGCTCAAAATGGGATTATTGAACCATTAAGAGGGTTGGTCGTTACCTACTGGTGGGCCCCAAAGGTATCACTGACTCTTACCCTTCACCTGAATCCTACCACCTCTCTGATTTCAATTCCTGACCTCTACCTAAAGAGGTTTGACTGGGACTGAAAATGTTTCTTTGAAATCTTTTCTTAAAATTGTTTTTTCTAAAGTCTTGAGAATGTGGTTTGTTGTTGTTCAGTTGATAAGTCATATCTGACTCTTGGCGAGCCCATGGACTGCAGCACTAGCTCAGAGGAGCCTGGCGTGCTGAAGTCCACGGGATCATAAAGAATCTGTTCGGGTCAAAACATTAAACTAAAATATGCAGGAAATCCTGTATTTTATCTTTAAGAGCTTCATATGGCTTAAGTGTGTTTTGCTTGATGATTGAAAAATGATCAGAGTGGCAAGAATAGAAACATCTGACTGCCATCACCAGGCCCATTCCCAAAGCCCAGGAGATAATTCCCGCATTCCTACTCTGGCAGAATAGAATGGATTTGAGTTCAAGTCCTGCTTTATTGAACCCTGTATTAGAAAAGTCATCAGTCAAATGGTCAGGACAGAGTCTAGTCCCTGACTTGTTGCTTTAGGTCTCACGATAGGTTTGCCCTAAAGTTACTATGACAACAGAGATGAGTGTCCTGCATGTGAACTGACCTATCAGGGAGGTCACAGGGAGGCCACCCCAGCACATCTCAGCTCCCTGTTCTGTTACATCAAGTGAGTCAAACAGAACCAGCCTGTGTTTTGTGCACTCCATTCTTGCACACTGCCCTTCTGACCTCTTCCCACGGCTGCTATTCATGCTACAACTGAGTATCATTCCTAAAGAATGCCCCATCCCTTTTCTGAGACTTGCAGCAGGACACAGTCTTGGTGGCACTCTTGGGAAGGGCCCAATCCCAGTTTTCCTTTATTTATGTATTTTTAAATTTTATCCCCAAATTATAATGCAGGAGGGAAACAGTTATGGTATTGCCAAGGTTTTATTATACTAATACATAAATGACAATATCCATTACCATTATTTTCACGGGCATAAATATATTTCAACACCCCAAATTAGGAAGAATATTATTTTAAAGTAAAGGAAAATTGTTTCCAAGGAAAAGTACTTTGTAAATTTATACTATCATTGTAGTTCAATAAAGCAGGACTTGAACTCAGATCCACTCAGGATTCAAACTCTGCCCCTGAACTCCAGAGCCTGCACTTTTAATCCCAATGCTTTACTGCAGTGGTTCCCAGAGCATCATCTAGGAACCAGTATCACTGGGGAACTTGTTGAAAACTCAGATTGTTGGGCCCCATCCCAGCTACTCAATCAGAAATGGGAGGCAGGAGTCCAGCAATCTGTGTTTTAACAAACCTGCCAGGAGATTCTGGTGCATGCTAAAACTTGAGAACCTGTGCTATATGCCATTCCAAGACATGCAGTACTAATATACTATTATTTATTTTCCACTTATTTTATACTTCTTTGGAAAAAATACTGTGTATTCCCGAAGGACAAGACAGAATTGGGTTCTTCAACTTTTATTCTCCACAGCATAGTTCACATTGTGGACCTCCATAAAACATTTACTAAATTGAAAAAGGAAATGCTCCCCTTTGTCTTGGATGACTTAAATTCAATTGTCTAGAAAGATGAGATGCTAGCTAAGAGAACTTTTTGAGATTCTTCACATCTCTGGCACCCGAATATCATTTCAGTCTTTCATTGTGTGGATTTGTGATAATCAGGAATTACATGAATATAAAACTAATATAGCATTTTGCTTGCATGTGTGATAATCATTAAAACACAGCATGAATCACAGCAACATATGGCATTTAAAAATAAGCTTTTCAATTATGCCAGGAGATGCAGAGCTCACTTTGCTATCACAGAGTACGTAATATTGGTAAGTAAGATTTGAAGAAAGTGACTTTCTTTAGAATACATTAGAAAGATTCCTTTTTCCTGTGCACAGCATTAGCACTGCATCTATCTCACTGGAACAGAGCAGGAAGACAATTCTCTCAACTACTTTTATTATTTTAATTAATTCTTTTATTTTAATTGGAGAATAATTACAATATTGTGATGGTTTTTGCCTACATAAACATGCATCAGCCAGTGGTACACATGTGTCCCCCTATTCTGAAACCCCTCCCACATCCCTCCGCATCCCATCCCTCTGAGCACCTAGAGCACCAGCTTTGGGTGCCCTGCTTCATGCATCAAACTTGCCCTGGGTCATCTATTTTACTCAAGTACTTTTCAAGCAAAGCCCTCTAGAAGTACACAGTAGTATCACTGCTATGAGTGATATTACAGAACAGAAACCTTGCAACTAAACCCACAACTAAATTACATTTTATGTGATCGACTCTAGATATTACATGTGATTGAGCACACATAATATGCTTTGGGAAATATCAAGACTTATAATTATAAAAAGAATATGAAGTGGCATGGATATTCTGTAGTTTCTTATCAAGTCTTTAATTGAGGACTTCCTTCATTTCACAATCTCAAGAATGGCATTATATGCCCGTCACTGAAAAGGAGAGATAAACAAATTTGATGCTCATTTTAAATCTCTTTGCCAGTAACAACATCCTTCCCCAATCAGCCTAAGTTCTTACACAGAATTTGTTAGATTACTAAGATTTAATAATATCTATTTACAGAGAATCCAAAGGGTACTTTACTATTAATAATGCAGTCCCAAATGTCCTTATTATTATTTGCTAAATGTAATTGGCAACATACACTCAAAATGTTCTTCCCAGCAGGATTTCTCTAATTTTTTTTTTTTTTTTTTTTTGCAGAGGCTATGTCCACATGGAGCAATGTGCTAAGAAGATTATTTTTATTGAACTTTCTGGTCATTTCAGAAAATAAATAAAATAAACATTTTTGTCAGATAAATTTGCTTTATTTTCATATCTTCAACGTTTAGATTCAAATTACAGAATTAACTTGGTTAATCCTGAGGTATAAGATCCATTCATTTGGTTTAAATAAAAGAGAAGATTTTTGTTATAAGGTCTCTGAGCTGCTTCTCAAGGAAGCAGGCAGGCTCAGGAGTAGAAAACTAGAATGAAGAATTGAGGCAGCCTCCCCTGTCTTCACACACGTGGGCTCTTGTCTTTGCTTATACTAATTAATGGCTTCCTCATCCTCCCTTGTCTCCACCAAGTGGCTGACTCAGATTCCCCTAAAGCATCTCACTAAACGTGTGGCCTCCAGGGCAGCCACCAGGCCACATTGCATGTATGTGTCAACTAGAAATAGGCTTCCTTCTTCAATAATTGTAATTCCATCAGTCAGAGAATTATCGTAATACGATGATCTTGTAGTAATAAGACTCTTTACCACTGGAAAAAAATGTCAAATGAACATACCACATTTACAGTGTGAATGGTGCCCCCCTTCCTTTAGACGTGATGCCCGAGTAGAAGGCATAACCAGCTCCACCACGCAGTGCCCTGGCTCTAGGTCTGGTTTACGTCTCTTCAGTTCAGACCTACCTTTGGAAAGGAAGATTAACCAGGAGAGCCATGTGACAGACTCACTCCTCTGTAAGCAAATAGGAAGGGGTGTGTTCAGGCACAACATGACTGCCAGATGGGGTGATCAGCCATCACAGTTTGCCTGGGACTGAGGGGTTTTGAGGGCAGGGGCAAAAGATAAAACTGAGAAAGTTCTAGACAAACCCAGATAAGCTGGTCACTCTGCAGTGATGGCTAACTCTTCATAACAGGTACAGTCCTCACCGAGTATAAAGGAGACTTTCAAACAGGATACAATGAACATCATAGGCATTACTGTTTGGCATTGAATTACCAAAGCAACTTTGTTATTTTGAAACTGTGGAGGCTCAACCCTGAAATACTTTTATTCCATTTGGCTTTATCTTAAAATAATCCAATCTTCATGTGGATATACTGGGTTATACATAAATCTTCTATTTTTTTCCATTCAAATTCTATTCCAACAAAGGAATTATTGTTCTATATTAAATTTGTTTTTTTTTTGGTCTTGACATTTTGCATAAGTTAATGTTATCATTGCTTTTTCTTAGGAAGTTTTTGAAGTGTTCTATTAAAAAAATTATTTCAAAGAAAAAATATGTATTTGTTAACTGGATTGTGTCCAGTTGTTCTAGTTCTAAGTGAAGATATTTATATATGAAATTTAGATAAATAATAAAACATTTAGTTTCTCAAATTAATGTTTCTATCCAGTCTGATATTTAACACATAGAAGAAAAAGAAGTGAAGTAGAATTGGGTTTCTTCTCTGTTGAAGGGCAAGGAAGGATAAGAGTTATCCTTGGAGCCCTACTTTTCAATAAAAAAAAAAAAACAACTTAATTTAGGCTTATATCTTTTACCTAAAATCAAACCAAAGAGCAGCAACAATAAAATCCTTTACTTTCAATTAAAATTGCCATCAAATTGTGTTTTAATCTATAACCTACTTCAAGTCCTATCAGAAGAGGACCTATCAGAAATCTTAACACCTACTGAGGAGTGTAATTGACCTGATATTAAATTTTAGGAAAGGAAAATACATTTGATAATTAAAACAAGAGTCTTAAACGTACTTCAGTTCCTGCTGAGGGACCAGGTAAGTCATTGAGGGGGAGGAAAGCAGAGGCTTAGAAAGGAGACAGGAGAAAGTATTTGGAACAAAGTGAGAAGGTCACAGTCCGTGGTAAAGAGGAAGAGATGACGAGAGGCAGATAAGGATAGGAATAGAAAAGAGAATAAAGGTACCTCCAGGAGGTTCTGAAAAGAGCTAGTTTTTAAATTACTAGAAGCTCAGCAAAATGGGCTGTGAAATAAGACAGTTGGAGACAAATCCCACTCTCATCCTGTATCAGCTCTGTGACCACATTTCTTCTTGTTTGAGCTGCAATTATTCCATCTATAAAATAGATGGAAATGCTTATTCCATGGAGTTGTTGTGAGGATTGCACCTACCATGTTTGAAGGTCTTGGAACATAATTGTTGCTCAACACATAGGTTCCTTTATTCCTCTCGTGTCTTACTCTTTACTTAAGAGTGTTACTATTATCTTTGAAATGCTAGTTATTAGATTTCATGTTGCTTTTAAATTTTAATATAGTTCGAGTAACTATTTATGGAAGCTACCATAGAAGATGCCATGCTGGGTATTAGAGATAGGAAGATAAAATATTATCCCAACCTCAAGATTTCAGAGCTTCCCACATAGTGCTAGTGGTAAAGAACCTGCCTGCTAATATAGGAGACATAAGAGATGTGGGTTTGATCCCTGGCTTGGGAAGATCCCCTGGAGGAGGGCATGGCAACCCACTCCAGATTCCCACGGACAGAGGAGCCTGATGGTCTACAGTCCATAGGGTTGCAAAGATTGGACATGACTGAAGTGACTTAGCATCCATGCAAGATCTCAAAATCCTAGTACAGTGGGAGAAGTGAATAGATAGAGGTATGTTTTAGGCAGGTGTGGTTAACAAGGCTATAGTGGCTGTGAGAGGGCTTCTTCAAGTCCTGAGATGAGCCTTCAGTTCAGTTCAGTTCAGTTGCTAAGTCGTGTCTGACTCTTTGCGACCTCCTGGACTGCAGCACACCAGGCTTCCCTGTCCATCACCAACTCCCGGAGTCTACTCAAGCTCATGTCCATTGAGTCAGTGTGGCCATCCAGCCATCTTATCCTCTGTCATCCCCTTCTCCTCCTGCCTTCAATCTTTCCCAGCATCAGGGTCTTTTCAAATAAGTCAGTTCTTCCAATCAGGTGGCCAAAGTATTGGAGTTTCAGCTTCAACATCAGTCCTTCCAATGAATATTCAGGACTGATTTCCTTTAGAATGGGCTGGTTTGATCTCCCTGTAGTCCAGGGGACTCTCAAGAGTCTTCTCCAGCACCACAGTTTGAAAGCACCAATTCTTTGGTGCTCAGCCTTCTTTATGGTCCAATTCTCACATCCATACATGACTACTGGAAAAACCATAGCTTTGACTAGACAGACCTTTGTTGGCAAAGTATTGTCTCTGCTTTTTAATATGCTGTCTAGGTTGTTCATAACTTTTCTTTCAAATTTGAATGGGCACACAAATTACTGATGTAGCTTGTTACTATGTAAGTTTTGAGTCAGTAGGTCTCAAATGAGTCCTGAGATTCTGCATTTCTAACAAACTCCAAGATGATGTCAAGGCTGCTGGTCAGCAGATCACACACTGAGCAACAAGTGCAGAAGTGGTTCCCAACCCTGCTGACATATTAGAATCATCTGGGGAGTGTTTACAAAAATGACTGATGCTCGGTTCCCACTTCTGAAATAAACTGATTGCATTGGTCTAGGGAGCTGCTGCTGCTGCTGCTGCTGCTAAGTCGCTTCAGTCGTGTCTGACTCTGTGTGACCCCATAGACGGCAGCTCACCAGGCTCCCCAGTCCCTGGGATACTCCAGGCAAGAACACTGGAGTGGGTTGCCATTTCCTTCTCCAATGCATGAAAGTGAAAAGTGAAAGTGAAGTCGCTCAGTTGTGTCCAACTCTTAGTGACCTCATGGACTGCAGCCTACCAGGCTCCTCTGTCCATGGGATTTCCCAGGCAAGAGTACTGGAATGGGGTGCCATTGCCTCCTCCGAACTAATACAGTGCTGCTGCTGCTGCTAAGTCGCTTCGGTTGTGTCTGACTCTGTGCGACCTCATAGACGGCAGCCCACCAGGCTCCCCCATCCCTGGGATTCTCCAGGAGAGAACACTGGAGTGGGTTGCATTTTCCTTCTCCAATGCATGAAAGTGAAAAGTGGAGTTGCTAAGTCATGTCCGACTCTTCGGGATCCCGTGGACTGTAGCCTACCAGGCTCCTATGTCCATGGGATTTTCCAGGCAAGAATACTGAAGTGGGTTGCCATTTCCCTCTCTACTAATGCAGTGACCACCTATCAAATGTTTCTTTGACAGGTGGTTTGCTTCATCTCTGTTGGGGTACAGAAATTGTCAATCCTAGTTACATATGTCTTTTACCTTTTAAAAACCTTTTTATCATGGTAAAATGTATATAATAGGAAGTTTATAACTGAAATTAGTTGTAATTTTAATTATAATTGTAACTATTTTAAGTGTACAATTTAGTGTGCAATAAAAGACATTCACAGTATCAGTAACCACTACTGCTATATATTTCTGAAACTTTTCTACCACCTTAAAGAGAAGCTCTCTAACTGCTAAACCTTTCTCTTCCTCGCCACCACCACCCCCGGTCCCCAGCCCCTGGTAACTTCTATTTCGTGTCTCTATGAATTTGCTTATTCTAGATGTTTCATGTAAGAAGAATCATACAGAATTTGTTCTTTTGTGTCTGGCTTATTTCACTTAGCATAAGGTTTTCAAGGTTCATTCATGTTATAGCATATATCAGAATGGCATTCCTTTTTACAGTTGAATAGTGTTTCACTGTGTATATACACACGTCTTAATTATTTATCCATTTGTCTGTTGATAGACACTTGAGTTACTCCCTATATTTGAATATTGTGAATAATGCTACTAAGAGCATGCAATTCTAGTTATTTATTAGAATAACATGTTAGATATCACCTCAGGCCAGACAAATTAGATATTCTGGAAATTATGTGCAATCATGGTTGTGGCTTTAAACCTCCCACAAATGATTCTATTGCACAGCCAGGGATGTGAACCACTGATTTATATACAGCTAATTGAATCCAAGTCCCTGGAGCAATTCCTTTAAGGACTATTTCTCAAGACAATGTGTTGGATTTGGTGTATAGGTGATCACCTGGAGAGCTTGTTGAAAAGGTCTGATCCCAGTTCCCAGACTGGGGAGAGTCTGATTCATGAAGTCTTGGACAGAACTTAGGAATCTTGTTTATAAACAAGATGCCTTTTAGGGGATTCTAATATAAGTGTGTGTGACTCCACCTTAAGGAATGCTGACTTCAAGATTGTTTAGCTTGACACAGAGAAACTGTATGTCCTTGTGACATTCTGATGACTATGCCATTCTGCTTTTTAATTACTTGAAGCCATTTGTCATAGGATAAACTAAAGGAAAGCATAGAGATGGCTCAGAAAAGTTCTTTGCTGTTACAGAGAGAAAAATCCAGGACCAGTTGAAACATTAGCCCTTATGGTGCTTAGTATAAAAGTGATGCACTATCCACAGAGCTGACGCAGGGATTCTGGTTCATTTGTGAGTTCTTTCCCTTGTTGTATGAATTAGTCCTGATGTTTGAAGGATTTTATAATACATGTAGATTGCATCTACCAGTCAGTTAAAAAAAATAGGTGTTAAAAGAAACATCAGTGCCTTATATTTTTCTGACCCCTATTTTGTACTGTGTCACAAATGCACAGAGTACAGTGACATTTATCCAGTTGCACCTGGATTCATTTAACTGGCATTTATTTTATAATACTTTAGATCATAATATTTAAATATACAATATAAAAAAGGTTATACTATATAAAAAGTTATATACTTATAGCTTTTTTTAAGAACAAAAACACTGCTTTTTTACATGCTTTGTTGTTTCAAGTCCCACTTTCAGGGGTTTTGATCAATTATCCCACACCTAGATGCCTACATAACAGAGTGACAATGCATTTTGCACATGAAAGTGGAGAGTGAAAAAGTTGGCCTAAAGCTCAACATTCAGAAAACTAAGATCATGGCATCTGGTCCCATCACTTCATGGGAAATAGATGGGGAAACCGTGGAAACAGTGTCAGACTTTATTTTTCTGGGCTCCAAAATCACTGCAGATGGTGACTGCAGCCATGAAAGTAAAAGACGCTTACTCCTTGGAAGGAAAGTTATGACCAACCTAGATAGCATATTCAAAAGCAGAGGCATTACTTTGCCAACAAAGGTCTGTCTAGTCAAGGCTATGGTTTTTCCTGTGGTCATGTATGGATGTGAGAGTTGGACTGTGAAGAAGGCTGAGCACCGAAGAATTGATGCTTTTGAAGTGTGGTGTTGGAGAAGACTCTTGAGAGTCCCTTGGACTGCAAGGAGATCCAACCAGTCCATTCTGAAGGAGATCAGCCCTGGGATTTCTTTGGAAGGACTGATGCTAAAGCTGGAACTCCAGTACTTTGGCCACCTCATGCGAAGAGTTGACTCATTGGAAAAGACTCTGATGCTGGGAGGGATTGGGGGCAGGAGGAGAAGGGGACGACAGAGGATGAGATGGCTGGAAGGCATCACTGACTCGATGGACATGAGTCTGGGTGAATTCCAGGGGTGGGTGATGGACAGGGAGGCCTGGTGTGCTGCGATTCATGGGGTCACAAAGAGTCAGACACGACTGAGCGACTGAACTGACTGACTGACTGACTGACTGTGTTCACTATAATAAATAGTAAGCTTTCACATTCTTTCAACCTTCTTCTCTGGTTATTGCATAGCAAGGTTATTGGTATTTGATGTGTCAGACATGAGGAAAATTCTGTCTTTACAAGCATGGGAAGAAATATACTTCACATAAGTATAAAATTATGAAGGATGTAATTTTGCACTCAAACTTCGATTACAATAATTCTTTCAATTAACATGCCCTGTTTCTTGTTTGCTTGGGCCCTTAAATCTGACAGTCTTTCTTTCTGTAAGAGAACTAATAGAATTTTGCCAAAATACAGCTTGGAGAGAAATGAGGAGTTGGCAGTTTTACTACTCCTTTCTTATTTTTATTATCCTCTAAGTTGACCCCTTGTGTTTTGACAATTTTCAAAAACATGCTCTCACAATTTTGCTGTGTCTCAAGAATGACAAGTTCATGGTGAGTTTTGAGTGTTTTGTCAAAGCTGAGTCACCCAAGCACATGGTTTCTTTCTGAGGACATCCTGAATGGACACAGAAAAGTACTTATGTGACAACTCTGAGAGTGAGTGTGAGTGATATAACCTTCTTCCTTTGGTTCCTGAAATGAAGATACCCAATATTCTGGGACTAAAACCTACAGAGGATCTGGTCCTCTTGAAGGGTCTTCTGGGAAAATCTTACCAAGATGATGATGGAACGCAAACCATCTCTTAAGAGGGAGAGATGATAAGTGAATTATGGATGTCTAACCTAAAGAGAAAAGAGATTCAGCAGGGGACCTATTCATTGTCTCCAAGGCCAGGAAGAATGCCAGATCTTGCTGTCCACGTGATGCTGTCCATGCAATGAGGGCATGATTCTCTGAATCATGAAAGCATCCTTAGTGCTTGGAGTCGATTTCTATTATTTACCAATGAGCCTGGTCTCTGGGACTAAGGAGCAAAGTTACTCTTGAGCCCTTTCCTGGAGTCCAGCCAGTAGCTTTCACCAGCTCCAACATCATTGTCCTGGCATTTGGTTTCAGACAATAGCATCCTATAAAACTATTCGAGTTTGAAATAAGAGGGAGGATTTTTACTTTTTTTTTCTTTCCAATGGGAGCTTGTTGTTGAAGCCATAAATACTGAAAAATTATTAAATTTTAAAATAATAAGACCATAGAAAACATATCTTCCCAGTGGGGGTTTCCAGCCAAAGTTTCTATAAAGTCTCCAGCAGACTCAGTAACCTTTTGCAGGACTTCCTGAAACCCATGGGGTGTTTGATGGATATTCATATCGCCACGCTTGTCAAACTAATGTCACTCAGTAAATACAACGTGTGATACAACAAAATTAATTATTTAAATATTATTATTAGAACAAAAAGCACTGTGCATTTTTGTGAATGCCACATCTTTGTTGGAATAGGCAGTTCGTTGCATAACTGATACTAACAGGGAAGCACTTAGACTGCATGTCATTCTTTATGTTTATCTGACCTCAGGGTCAAAGTTATATGCAGCTGAGACTCTTGTTGGTCTTAAACTGTCAGCCTGGAGGGTGTATATGCTCACCAATCAACTAACCTTCCTGAGGCTCCCTTAGAACTTTCTCATGCAAGCTCCACAAGTTTAATTTCGTTAATAGTCTCCTAGAAGACATGACTCTGACTTGCTGTGGTCATTCTGGATAACATAGATAATATATCCATGGAGTCACCTCTACCCAAAGTCAGGTTTTTGGGGTTGCTGGTCTGAAAAGCAGATCTTGTTTCCTCAGCCAAATTCATACTAATCAAACACATAGCAAATCGATGTCTACACCAGACGATTAATTTCCATGAAAGCTCAAACCACCTCATTGGACTGGATAATCATTTCCCTAGATCAGTACATCCTGTCTCACTGAGCAAATGTATATAGGAAGGTGCTTGATCATCAGAGGGTCACACTGGTGACTATATCATCCAAGCACAATGATATGTGTGATGAATATCATCAAACAGCTGTTGAGTGCTTACTATGTATTAGGTGCATCCTCAATTGGGCTCTAGTCATCATGGACTTCTATAGTCCTTATGTGCTGTGCAGTGTTTGGAATGCTTTCATATTTTACATGTTTTATTTATGAATATTTTATTCATGATATTACTGGTAAGTAATATTATTATCACCATCTCCATTTACAGGTGAGAAAACAAGCCCAGAGGGTTTGAGTCATCGAACTGGTAAGAAAGAAGTGGGATTTGAAGACAGGCGTACCTTCTATTTTTGCCCTCTACACCCCTCTGCTCCTTGTGGTGTTTCTTATACACTTTCACATTTTGCCCAATGAGCCCCTCTTCCCAGATGACTGAAGTGAACTCTGAAACATTGGCCCTCACACTCATTTTCTGGATTTCTAAGCTGCAAATTCCACACAGTTGACATACATTTTCTTAGGCTATGTTAACCCCATGATTAGCCAATGCCAAGACCTTATCTTACTGCTTTTAGCCTGCGCCTTCCCTGTCCATGTGACTTTTGCATATATCTGATCTTATTCATCATGTGCCAGCTTTATTAGTCTGTCTCTCAGGGTGCCAGGGATGCCCTTCTAACAGGAAGACCCGCATTATATTTCCTACATGTATATTCAAAACTGGGTCTTCCCTGTGGCTCAGGAGTTAAGAATCTGCCTGCAATGTAGGAGACACAAGTTTGATCCCTGGGCCAGGAAGATCCCCTGGAGAAGGAAATAGCAACCCAGTCCAGTATTCTTGCCTGGAAATCCCATGGACAGAGGAGCCTGGTAGTCAACAGTCCAAGGTGTCGCAAAAGAGTTGGACACAACTTAGCAACTAAACAACAACATATTCAAAAGTACCAGGAGAGGGAATTCCCTGGTGGTTCAGTAGTTAGGACTTGACACTTTTACTGCTGGGGCCCTGGGTTTGATCCCTACATCTGAGAACTAAGATCCCACATGCCGCACTGCATGGCCAAAAGTAAATAAATAAATATAAACTAAAAACAAAAGTACCAGGAAATTTTGCCCACAGTGAAACACACCAATTAAAATTTGAAAGGAAAGAATAGGGGAGAATGTGATGAACAAATCATAATATTCAATATATTCTGCATAATACATAGTCCTAGAATCTTTGCTAATATGATTGATAAATTCAGCTCTCATTTTATTTCATTTTTCCCAGCACCATGTCCAGCAATACACGAGTAAGAAGCAGCTATTGAACTTGGAGAACTGTCTAAAAGGTGGAAAAAGAAATCGGTGTATAAACCTCGTATAAGCCAAAGAGACAGCTTGTAATTATTCCTTCACTTCTCTGAAAAATAGCAAATAATGTCAATGGAACAGACACTTGCAATGACAGAATTCTGTCAGTATCAGTTGGTGGAGTATATTCCATTTGCTGGTCATTGCACTTTCTGATAAACAGAGGCTGTAGCTGTGCTTATGCAATGGCAAGTAAAAAGCTCCTTCCAAACAGTCAGGGGCTTCCAGACATTGCAGTATTTATTATAATGTGTTAAAAGTAAGATTTAAAAATATATTTCTCACATTTTTTTCTGGTTTTAGCATTGTGACAACAATCTCTGAATCTATATTCTGTGGCTTAAATAGTTTATATACATTAAGTATTTCATTTGAAGTCTGTATAACAAGCTGAACTTTGATTATTCCCGGCATTATTTTGCAGTTAGTATGGTATCAATGAAAGCAGCTGTTGATTGTTGTTGTTCAGTCGCTAAGTCCTGTCTAAGTCTTTGGACCCCATGCACTGCAGCCCGCAGGCTTCTTTGTCCTTCACTATTTCCTGGAGTTTGTTCAAATTCATACCCATTGAGTCAGTGATGCTATCTAACCATCTCACCCTCTGCTGCCCCCTTCTCCTTTTGCCTTCTATCTTTCCCAGCATCAAGGTATTTTCCAATGAGTCATCTCTTCATATCAGGTGGCCAAAATACTGGAGCTTCAGCTTTAGCATCAGTCCTTCCAGTCAATGTTCAGGGTTGATTTCTTTAGGATTGACTAGTTTGATCTCCTTGCTGTCCAGGGGACTCTCAAAAGTCTTTGCCAGCACAATTCAGGGCTCCGCCTTTTCCCTTACATGATTCCTGGAAAAGCCATAGCTTTGACTATATTGACCTTTGTTGGCAAAGTGGTATCTCTGCTTTTTAACATACTGTCTAGGTTTGTCATAGCTTTCCTTCCAGAGAGCAAGTGTCTTAATCTCATGGCTGCAGTCACCATCCACAGTGATTTTGGAGCCCAAGAAAATAAAACCTGTCACTGTTTCCACTCTCCCCCCCTTCTATTTGCTATGAAGTGATGGGACCAGATGCCATGATCTTAGTTTTTTGAATGTTGAGTTTTAAGTCAGTTTTTTTTTTTTTTCACTGTTGCTGGATGTTTTAAGTAACTAGACATAAAAGGCAGATACTTTGAATACAATTAAACCATTTAAGAGTCCCTACTGAAAGGTAAAATGACTATAGCAAATCAGAAGTCTTTTTTGAAATCAGAGAAATACAAATGAAAAGTCATTCAGTTAGTTTCTCAAATTAGTAAACATGAGAAAGCTCGATTTTATAAAAGATCTGGGGAAAGAGATACACTTTCAATAGAAACGGGCACAACAGATTGACTGCAGCTTTCTGGAGGACAATTTGGTAGTAGGTTTTGGGAGCTTCTGAGCCATAATTTGTCTCTCTTTCATGCAGGAATTCCAGTTTTGGAAAAAACCTAAAATGTAACCTAATAGAGACCAAACTAAGTCGTCTCTTACACAGGTGTATTGCTGTATATAATAATAAAAATTTGACAGTAACTCAGATGCACTACAGAAGGGAAACAGCTAAAACAAGTTGTGATATCTTAAGAAAAGTAACAATCAAGCAAGTATTAAACATATATATGTGAGCTTTATCAACATAGAGAAATATGTGAGTGAAAAGAAGAATTATAATGTCAACCCAAAGACCTAATACAATGAACTATGGAAAAACTTTTAAGTGTAATTTACTTAAAGTCTAGAAAAAATAGATGGATATAGGAGTTAAAACTTTACTAGTGTGTGTTTTGCTTCTTTATTAATTTTATGTTACTTAAATTTTCCTTGGCTTGCTCAGTTGTGTTATATCAAAACAAATGTAGGAACTAAAGGAACACATTTCAGGAATGGGTCAATCTTATATCTAAATGGAATTACTCCAAACATGTCTGATGTGATCCCGAATGGAGCTGCCTGGGAACCCCATCTGATAAAAACATTAGGAGAAGGCACATGGGGAATGAAAAAAAAAGAGAGAGAGAAGTACATGCATGTAAGGTCGGGAAAAATAGTCTGAGCATTCATCATTCTTGGCTGAAACATACATCTGAGAATCACCCCACCCATAACTAGTCACAAATGCTCTGCCAAAATAAAAAAGTAAAATAGCAGCATATGCTGGAAATTTTTCTGTTTTTATGATATGCAGAGAGACATTTTCTTTCATATATTCCCTTCCTTCAAACTGCTGAGAATCTAGCCCTTGCTTTGCTGTGATTTCAGACTTTTTCTGGGCAAATGTTCGACTTCTTTTTCACCCTGCACAGTGATCTTCAGCATCCAGGCTGAAGGTATCTGTTTGATATTTCAAAAATATACTTGGTACACCAGAGCCTCTATTTCCATTTATATTTCCCCCCTCCCTATCACCACCATTTACCATTTACTGGGTGTTCTACATATAGGCAGATTTGTTTCAGTTGCTGTCATTACGAATATTAAAAATAGAGTTTCAAATGAAAACACATATCTTTCTCTATGCTGTACATTTCTCTGAGAAGCACAACACCGCATAATTTCTGAAATGCAACCCCATTTTCATCTTGCCAGCAATTTGGCAGTTCTCAAAAGGTTACTGCTCTGAATTTGTTTTCTTTGTAATCTTGTAGTCCATTTGTTCTGCCTTAATGCTGAAAATCTATGTAAGATCTTGACCTCCATATGCCATACAGCAGAAGATTTACCCTTTTCTTTAAAGTTTTCTTCTACACTAAAATGAGAACAAAGAAAGCATTTCATGACTTGTTAAAATGTCATATGGATTAGACATTTAAGGTTAAAATCAAGGGGGTCTCAAACCTTAGGTAGGGTTTAACTACCTGCTGTACCTCTTAGGGCTGGTTTTGTGAAACTATAAATATCTTTCTAAGTTTCTAGGACACATACAAAAAACTCATATCCTTGAAAGGAAAGGTGCAGTTAATCTATCAGAACTGTTAGTTATATTGCACTGAAGGTAATTCATCTGTATTTTAATGACCATGTGAAAGAGATGGTTACAGGCTTGAAAGCTAGCCCAATGTACAAACCAGTGGGGGAATGAGTATTTAAATGAAAGGGACACTTTCTGTGTCATCTGCCCATTTCCTATGCATTTATGGGACACTGAGTGTTCCCAAGCATCCATGTGACACCAGGTTCTGTGGGGCCAGCCGACTGTACAGGTGAGTTTCCTAACCTCAAAGTTGTTTTTTAATTGGGAGAGAGAGAATTAACACTTCTAAAATAATTAGAAAATAAGAAATGTTTAATCCTGTGACTATGTAAGTATTTAGGGACAGGAAAGAGCTGCTGGTTGGAGGGGCAGACATGTTTTATAGAAGAATTAGAGAGTGAGGTGGGCATTTGAGAAATTATGTGGTGTTGTGCATTGAAGAAGAGGATGGAAAGAGATAAGATAAACACTCACAAGAGGAATGTGGGATGGAGCACACAGGTGCTGGAGTGGCAGGCAGGGCAACAGCATAGGCAGAAATGCCAGGGAAGGATGGCTAAGGTGAGGGCTGAGGACAATGATGGAGGTCTGCACTCCATATGGTAGGCACTGGGGGGAGCCGCTGGGGCTTTGCTAAGAGAAAATGGTACTCTAGGAAAACTATTCTAGTCCTGGCTGCGGAGTAGGTGAATGCAGAGATGAAGGTTAGAGAGTTCCCCTCACTCATACAGACATGAGTTCCATGCATGTTTCCTTTCTTGGAGAGAGAACAAAGGGAAAGCCTGTGGATGGAAGTTCTTCATGGTGGTGCCATCTAAGGAATAGAGTTAGCTGAGGTGGAAGGGTGGGGGTTGGCAAATGGGGCACTTTGCATTTGATGTTATACTCTTTATACACTTCAGGACAATTGTGTGTGTGTGTGTGTGTGTGTGCTTTGAAAAGGCCATGTGTTATTTTTATAGAAAAATTTAAAATGTAGTCCTAAGATTTATGGAGGACTTTGAAAATGATGACATGGCTGACAAATGGGGTAAGCATGGAAGGAAGCTGGCTTCATTGGTAGATGTATCTGTGCATACAGGACTTCCCAGGTGGCTCAGTGGTAAAGAATCTGCCTGCCAAGAGGGAGACACAGGTTTGACCCCTAGCTTGGGAAGATCCCCTAGAGAAGATGACAGGCTACTCTAGTTTTCTTGCCTGGGAAATCCCATGGCCAGAGGAGCCTGGTGGGTTAGAGTTCAAGGGGTTTTAAAAGAGTCAGACATGACTTAGAGACTAAACAACAACAGCATCTGTGCATACACACACACACAGACACACACACACACACACACATGCACATGCATCTCTCCAGGCCCAGTGTGCACAGCATACATGTCCTTAATCAACTACTTTCTGTCTCCCAGATCCTGATTCCTTGTGGACCCAGAGCTGTTTTGCCTCGTGCCCGCCCCTCTCCTGTGATGTCTCTGTCACTCTATCTCTGATTCCCCTCTGCCAAAAAGATTTGGGTTTTGCAGTGGCTTCTCAGTTGTCGCAGTCTACTTGAAGATATTCTGCTGAGTCTTTCTCAAGTTTCTTCAGCCTGAAGTCCCCACTGTCCTTTGCATCCTCCCAGCGCCGTGAGGGCTGCTCTGCGATCCATCTTCCACACTTGTCTGACTTGGTGAAACTGACTTGCAGGCCAAAGTGCTCCAGCGCTGGTGGCTTGGCCTGAAGCCAGGACTGCAGCCCGGTGTGTAGATTAATGTTCACGGGGCCCACATTCGCTAACGGGTAATCAGGCTTTCCAACTGATTGCATAATTTATAGAAGAGATGGCCCTGCCCCTGTAATATGCAACAGTGGCATCATACATATGAATTAAGCAACTGCAAAATAAATCAAGCTCCGGAACCTTTAGAGGCTTCGTGTGTGCCAGCTGGTCAGTGGGAGCTTTGTGATATAAACAGTAAACAGTGAACAGACAAAGATTTATTTGTTTGAACTCCAACATGTATGCATGACTTTGCATTAAGAAAGCTCTGGGGAGAATATACCACATTTTGTGGGAACAGACAAGGGGTGGAGAGAAAAGTGGTTGGAAGTGGTGATTTGGCCAACATTAATCACAGAGTAGCAATAGTTTCTTTAAGAACTGAGGTTAGAACTCCTAATGCATGACCACAATAGATATGTATTTAAGGATAAGATGTAGCCTCATGTGGATCGACTGTTAGCTAAACAATCCCATGAAAGTTTTAATTGTTTTTCCCCCTGTTAAATTCTGAGCCTCTCTAGAGAAATAATGTGCCTATGAAATAATAGAACTTTATTTAATGCTTTTTTCATTAAATCATATAAAAATAATTAGATTACAAAAGTCAAAAGCTTTAACATTTAAAATTTTTTACGAAATTGTAGGACAAGTATTGCTTATGATGTTCTGAAAAAAAAGCCTTGAAATCAAGCAAAATCTATAGATTTTAAAGAGTCATATGTATTTTTTTGGTCCTAAACTTAAATACTTTGTTACCAGACAAAATACAAAACATTTTTAGAAGTAGGATGAAATGTATACTATTTATGAGATTTTGGGTAAAATCAGAACACTAGACAAAATTTTGAAGTAATTTTACAGTTTAGGGAAAATTTTTCCCTGCAAAGAATTACTGAGATTCCAGGAAATTCCAGGCATTGTGCCAGAGGCAAAACCTAAAGAAGATCGATGGGTCCTGCCTTTTAAAGCTTATGTCCTAATGGGAAAAACAGAAACAAATAGTAAACAAATACATGAGATAATGATAATATGTAATACTTTCCATGAAGGCAATAAACAGCATGTTGTGAGAGATTTGGATGGTGGGCAAAGGAGGTAGTCAGGGAGGACTTCTCTGAGGTGGTGACATTGATGCTGTGATTTAAAGGATGCAGGGGAGCCAGTAATGTCCATATGGATGGAAGCACATTCCAGGAGGAGGGAACAGTGAGTAGAAGTAGTAAAAGGAGGTCATTGTACTTGGGGCTGAAATTAGGGGAATATTCCCTAGTGGCTCAGTGGTAAAGAATCCACTTGCAATGTAGGAGATACGGGTTTGATTCCTGGTCAGGAAGATCCCCTGAAAAGGAAATGGCAACCCACTACAGTATTCTTGCCTGGGAAATCCCATGGACAGAAGAGGCTGGCGGCCTACAGTCCAAGGGGTCGCAAGAGTTGGACATGACTTAGCAACTAAACCACCACCAACAGGGAGATCCTGGCCTGTTCTTCTGGTGTCTTTATGGCCATCACAAGGAACTGATGCAAAAGAAAGCCATGGGAACATTTTGAGTAATAAAGAGATCTGATCTACATGCTCCTTTTTACATTTTTAAGGGCTTATGTTGGCTCCTTGAGAAAAATGTATGGAGGGGACAAGAGCTGAAACAGAGAGCCCCAGGAGATTGGTGGGGCCATCCAAGGCAGAGGGGATGGCAGCTTGATGTGGTAGATGATATGAAGATGGGGAGAAGTAGGCATACTCGAGTATGTTTGCAGATAAAACTCACAGGACTTGGATAAGGACTGAACAACTAGAAGAGACAAATCAAGGATGAACCCTAGGTTTTTGGCTTCAGTAATGCTGGAGAGCACTGCTATGCACTGGGGTGAGAAGTCTGATGGAGGAACAGACTTGGGGAAGAGGAAGAGAATCAAGAGGATCTCATAAAAGTCTAGGCTGAGGTTCCTATTTAATATCCAAGTGAAGATATTAAGAACAGGGAAGTGGATATGAAGTCTGGGTTTGAAATATTGATAGGAGACCATAAGCATGTGAATTTAAAGCCAAAAGTCAGGATGAATTCCTCTAGGAATAGTGGGTGGATAGACAAGAAGAAAACCTAAAATTAAAAATAGGTAGAGAAAGCAACAGGAACTGGAATATAGAGAACCATGAGTATATGCTGTTTTAGGAAGAAGAGGGGAACGTGATTAACGTCGATCCTGAACATTCAAGCAAGATGAAGTCAGAGAAATAGACTTTGAATTAAGTAACCTAGAAAATAACAATCACAGTAAAAATGAAGCCAGATTGAAGTTAGGTGAAGAATGAATGTGAGATAAAGTTCTAGGTGCAGCAAGAGTAGCAACTCATTTGAGGAGTTTGGGTGAAAAAAGAAACAGCGAAACGAGAGGTAACTGAAGGGGGAATACAGAAGTGCACAGAAGCCTGTAGTTTTTGCCCATTTTAAAACAGATATTTAATACAGAACTGGTTTAAATGCATTGTGATACATCTACACAATAGAATTATACAGCTGTAAAACATAATGAGTGAGACGTGTACCTTTAAGTGAGAAAGACAAGTGCAGAATAATTCTAGTATGCTACCTTTGTTTTCAAAAGGGGAAAATGAACATATTTATTTGTATTTGTAGCTACATCTATGCATAAAGTATTTCAAGAAGGATATGCTAGATGGTGAAAATGCTGCCTGTCTCTGTAGTAGAGAATGAAGTAATTTGAACACACTTGGGAAAGGGAGGCTCTCCTTTGTAAACCTTTTTGTACCTTTCAAAACCTGAATGATATAAATGCATCACCTTTCCAAAAATTAAACAAATAGTCTCTGCTGAAACATGTTTTGGTGACCAAACAGAGACAGAAATCATTTGATGGTGCAGGAAATAGAAATGATAACTAAGGACTGATGTCTTCTAGGAGTGAGAGGAGGTGGGTATCAGAATCCCCGTGAAAGAAGCCCACTTGGCCACGAGCGAGGACTCTCTTTCCTGTACAATAGAATGTAACAGGCAGGTTTGTACATTTGGTGATGGGGGAATAAAGGTGTTTCGCTCAGATGGTATTTATTTTTGTGAATGAAGGAAGAGACAGCAGTTGGGTGCAGAGAAATGAAAGAAGTAGGGAAAGTTTCATGCTCTCAAAAGATGAGCCATAATCCCTAGGGAAAAAGAATATAGTTGATGAGTAAAATTGAGTGGTCACAAATTGAAAGCAACAGTAGTTAGTCTGGTTGTTTAATATTTTCCAGTCACAATGAGCTGGCCAGGGGTGTGTCAAGCCAGGGGGTGGTTGAAATGTTACCATTTCCAGTCTGACCAAGGCCAAGCAGGGCAGAAGTTTAGGATATCTGCTTCTGTGATTCAGGAAAAGACCTTGGAATCTAGCTGAATAAATTGGAGAAAGAAGACCAGGATAAATGCCTATGAATAGTTAAAAATAGGAGGGTCTAACAAATTGGAGATGTCATGATATGGATGAATTGTTGAAATGGAGGTACACAGCTCTCTCAAAAGAGAGTGACAGGACGTCTCTGATGTTCTAGTAGTTAAGAATCTACCTGCCAATGAAGGGATCATGGGTTTGATCCCTGGTCCAGGAAGATTCCACATGTGGGAGGGCAACTAAGTCTATGTGCTGCAACTGCTGAAGCCCCCGCACCCTAGAGCCAGTGCTTTGCAGCAAGAGAGGCCGCTGCAATGAGAAGCCCTCACACTGCAACTAGAGACAGCCCAAGCACAGCAAGGAAGATTCAGTGCAGCCAAAATTAGTGAGTTAATTAATTAAAAAAGAAAGAGAGTGACCTAGAAGGACGGGGAATGGTGACTAAGAATGAGATCTAGAAAGAGTGACGACAGACCAGAGCAACCAAGTGAAGAGATGGCTGAGGCGGATGGAGGAAAGTGATGGCGGCAAACGTGTGCCTGCTCAGTCATGCCCGACCTTTGTGGCTCCATGGACTGTAGCCTGCCAGGCTCCTCTGTCCATGGAATTTTCCAGTCAAGAATACTGGAATGCGTTGCTATTTCCTCCTCCAGGGGATCTTCCTGACCCAGGGATTAAACTCACATCTCCTGCATTGCAGGGCAGATTCTTTACCACTGGGCCAGGGACCAAACAGGCCCCCCCACCTCCCACCCCTCCCCACACACAGACTGGACTGTTGAATGAGGCCTTGGGATGTTCAGTTCAGTTGAGTTCAGTCGCTCAGTCGTGTCCGACTCTTTGCAACCCCGTGAACCGCAGCTCTACAGGCCTCCCTGTCCATCACCAACACCCGGAGTCCCCCCAAACCCATGTCCATCAAATCAGTGATGCCATCCAACCATCTCATCCTCCATTGTCCCCTTCTCCTCCTGCCCTCAATCTTTCCCAGCATCAGGGTCTTTTCAAATGAGCTGAGTACTGAAATCCTCCATAACCGTGTGGGGAGGAGTGGTGACGGCTGAACAGCTGAAGTGGGTAGTAGATGCCTTGAGCTTCATCTGAGTGGGGTTTTCTAAGGAGGAAAGAGAATGGTTTGGAAGCCATAATGATAGGGGAGGGGACAGGGGGAGGAAAGATCTACAGAGAGGCATGTGTGCCTCTCCCTGAGGGGACATAGGGCCTGCACTATCCTCAGGGAGCAGAGCAGTTGTAGGAGGAATGAGAAGAATTTGAGAAGACCCAGGCATTTCCCGGGAAGGCCTGTGTCCTGAGGGCATAATGACATGTAACTGATAATCTCCTACCTTCTTTGACCTCATTTCTTTCTCACCCAGCCAAACAACCACACCTTTGCACCTGGAGCTAAGGTTCTTATCTTTTGACCTGAATCCCCTGGCTCACTACAGATTCAAAGTGGTGCCAGGTGGAGGTTAGCCATGGCTCCCAAGGATGCATTGGAGGACATCACCTAGCAACTCAGAGTTATTTGAGTGGTGACAGAGTATAGCCCAGGGGAAAAGAGATTCCATGGGAGCCATGTAAGGTAAGGATTATACTGACAAGTTGTTGTCAAAAGTTGAGCATACCATTGTGCCCACATGCAAATAGGTACAGAAAGCCTCCCTTGGGCACCTGGGCTTTTGCACAATGGGTATGTAGGCCTCTGCCCTTGCTGCTGCTGCTGCTGCTGCTGTTGCTAAGTCACTTCAGTCGTGTCCGACTCTGTGTGACCCCATAGACGGCAGTCCACCAGGCTCCGCCGTCCCTGGGATTCTCCAGGCAAGAACACTGGAGTGGGTTGCCGTTTCCTTCTCCAATGCATGAAAGTGAAAAGTGAAAGTGAAGTCGTTCAGTTGTGTCCGACTCCTAGCGACCCCATGGACTGCAGCCTACCAGGCCCCTCCATCCATGGGATTTTCCAGGCAAGAGTACTGGAGTGGGTTGCCATTGCCTTCTCTGAGGCTTCTGCCCTTAGTCAGAGCTAATTAATGCACCTTAGTACGTTAGGAGACTGAAGATGAAATTAAGAGGCTTGCTCCTTGGAAGAAAAGCTATGACAAACCTAGACAGCGTATTAAAAACAAAGACATCACTTTGCTGACAAAGGTCCGTATAGTCAAACCTATGTTTTTTTTCCAGTAGTCATGTATGGATGTGAGAGCTGAATCATAAAGAAGGCTGAGCACCAAGGAATTTATGCTTTTGAACTGTGGTGTTGGAGAAGACTCTTGAGAGTTTCTTGGACAGAAAGGAGATCAAACCAGCCAATCCTGAAGGAAATGAACTCTGAGTAGTCATTGGAAGGACTGATGCTGATGCTGAAGCTGCAATACTTTCGCCACCTGATGGGAAGATCTGGCTCATTGGAAAAGACCTTAATGCTGGGAAAGATTGAGGGAAGGATAAGGGGGCAACAAAGGATGAGATGGTTGGTTGGCATCACTGACTCAATGGACATGAATTCACGCAAAAACTCCACGAGATAATGAAGGATGGGAAGCCTGGTGTGCTGCAGTCCATGGGGTCACAAAGAGTTGGACACGACTGAGCGACTGATCAACAACAGAGTACCTTAGATTGGGTTGCCACTGGTGGTGTAGACTGTGAAATAAAAGTGCAATCGAGAATGAGGAGAGGAGGAAGGAATTATGTCAAACTGTTCTCCAATTCTAAAACCAGAAGGAGGACACAGGAAGAGACCCATCACTCATTTCCTGTAGTGGTCAATCCATAAATTGTGAGGCCTCAGGGTCCTGAGGAGGTCCTTGTGGAGTGTCTGAGTCAGACATCCCAAGAGCCTGAGGCAGTGAAGAAGTTTATCTTAAGAGCCTCAATCATCAGGGTCCTCATTGGAAAATGACTTGAAGAGCTTGAGAGCTTAAAGGCTTAATTATACACACATTAAGCAGCCCTTGCAGGTAATACTTTCTGCCTGAGACAGACTGAAAACCAGAAAGCCTTTTAAAAACTTGCCACCTCTTTTTCTTGTGCCCCCAAACTCTGCAACTCTAATAAAATCCCAGAGACCTAATATCAAACCATTCCTTGCTTTATCACTTGTTTCATGATCTTGCATGTATCTTGGACCTGAGTAAATCAATCATCTTGGCTCACCTCCCCATTTTCTAGCTTGAGTACCAGCTCTAACCTCTGGCATACAAGGTTCTGAGTTCAGGCTCTGTCCGAACCTGGCTTTCTTCTCTCCCAAGGTCACAGACTCATCTTTAACTGCAGCCAACTCTAGTCCAAATTTCAGCCCAAGTAGAACCTGATCAGAGAGTCTGGTCCACAGCTAGTGCATAACAAGGGCTGTTTTTCTTCTTCTATGATCATATCCTCACCAGTCTTGAGGCATTCTTACAAGCATGTAGTCTTGGCATTTTTCCCACTCTTTATTCTTTCTGAACCTCTTAATATTGCTAACAGGATATACAAAAGTGGTCGAATTTTTCTTCCCTTCCTCTATCAGCAGTTAAACTGTTACAGCTGGAGGGATCAGAGGATTGGATTTACTATAATGATTAAATATAAAGTGTAAGAGCAAAGAGTCCAAGAATCCCTTGGACTGCAAGGAGATCCAACCAGTCCATCCTAAAGGAGATCAGTCCTGAGTGTTCATTGGAAGGACTAATGTTGAAGCTGAAACTCCAATACTTTGGCCATCTGATGTGAAGAGCTGACCCATTTGAAAAGACCCTGATGCTGGAAAAGATTGAAGATGGGAGGAGAAGAGGATGAGATGGTTGAATGGCATCACCGACTCAATGGACATGAGTTTGGGTAAACTCTGGGAGTTGGTGATGGACAGGGATGCCTGGCGTGCTGCAGTTCATGGGATCGCAAAGAGTCGGACATGACTGAGCGACTGAAATGAACTAAACTGAGCTGAACTGTAAAAGCAAATCAGGGATGAGATGCTAACTCATTGCTATGGTTAGAAGTGAAGATATGTAGGCAATATTGGGAGAGGTTTCAGCTGGGACGAAAGTGAAAGTCGCTCAGTTGTGTCTGACTCTTTGCAATCCCATGGACTATATGGTACATGGAATTCTCGAGGCCAGCATACTGGAGTGGGTATGCTTTCCCTTCTCCAGGGGATCTTCCCGACACAGGAATCGAACTGGGGTTTCCTGCATTGCAGGTGGATTCTTTACAAACTGAGATATCTGGGAAGCCTCAGTTGGGGTAGTGTTACAGAAAAGAGAATTATCATGAGAGGATGGTCACATCCCAGATCACATCCGGATCCTCAGGACAGCTGCTAGGTGTAGGCTCTTGGCTTTGTGTAGGAAAGAATTCAAGAGTGAAATAATAGAGTGAAAGAACATTTTATTCAGGAAGATACACACTCTGAAGACAAACAGTGGGCTGTCTCAGAAGACAAGAGAGACACCAGGGTATGGGGTTGTCATTTTTTATGGGAGGTGGGGGTTACATAATCTAATGAGTGGGAGGAGTATTCCAGATATTTTGGGGCAGGGGTGGGGGTTTCCAGGAATTGGGCCACCATCTACTCTTTGACCTTTATAATCACGGTGCAGGTGGATGTATCATTTAGCTTGCTGGTGTGTTACAATGATCATAGTAGACTGAGGCTCAAGGTCTAGTGGAAGTCAACTTGTCTGCCATCTTGGACCTGTTTGGCTCTAATCAGTTTATATTGTGTCCCCGGGCTTTGTCATTCTTTTAGAGACTGTGCCTTGCCCCCTTTCTGTCTCAGTAGAGCAGATTTGCACCAAAAGATATGGCACTAGCTCTTGATGGTTTATGAAAATGTAGCTTTCCACCAGAGTACACTGGCAATAAGGAGCAAAGAGCAGTGCAGGACTGGACTTCTGCCACAGGCTCAAAAAAAAACGTAGGAATACCCTTGGCCTTGGAATAATGAGATAAAAGGATACTTCATGTTGGTAGAGTTTCCACGGGCACCCCTCTGTTCCCAGGATAAAAGGGCTTGGCTGAACAAAGGATTAGATGGCAGAATCCCAGTTCATTGCTAGGAACCGGTCATGCAGGAGAAAGCATGACTCTAGACAAGAGAGTGACGTGAATGGCCTAAGGGATCTTCCAGAGCACATGAGGTCTTTCTCCTCAGTTCTAGTACTCCCTTCAGATAGAATGATTTAAAAAAAAAAATAAAATACAGAAAAATTTAATGGGAGGAAAATGAACCTCATGTCATTGCAGGGTATTCAGCCAGCTACTGCAATATATGTCTTGACAGCCACATGGAGATGCCGAGCTGGGGGAAGCTTTAATGCTGATGACATGCACGGGTGCATGCTAAGTTGCTTCAGTTATGTCTGACTCTGTGTGACCCTATGGATTGCAGCCTGCCAGGCTCCTCTGTCCCTGGGATTCTCCAGGCAAGAATACTGGAAGGGGTTGCTGTGTCCTCCTATAGGCAATCTTCCCAACCTAGGCATCCAACCCGCATCCCATAAGTCTACCTGCATTGGCAGGTAGGTTCTTTACCACTGGCCCCAGTGCTGATGACAACCTATGTGATAAACACAGCTACCCTGCTAGCCCTGGCCCCAGTGGAAGGCCTCTCTGAATAGGTGCTGCTTGAACGATGCCTCCCCGTGGCTCTTCCCAGCACTTGTAAAAGTCCTAATTACTCACTATCCTCATTTTCTATAGGTTCATTCTCTCTGATCTGGTAAAACTGAAATTTTACTGAGTGACCATGATTTTCACTGGGAGGATATGCGGGTAGAAGGTATGTGTGTTGATTTCCATTTATGTAGTAAGTAGAGCTTCCAACACAAGAACACTAAATTAGGCCTTTGAATCTAAATATCATGTGATTCCCATTACAATTAGCTGGAGCCCTACTTGTGCATCCATAACCAAGTAATGGTAGCATGAATTGCAGAATTAGCTCATTAGACAGCCACTTCAATCTTCCCCCAGAAATGGTGAAATTGTACAGCTGATAAAATCACAGGTCTTAAGTAGCAAAGAGAAACATGAAATTTAGTTTACTCAATTTCTAAGCAGTTTAAGATTCACATATAGCAATACTATATATAAAGTAGATCAATAACAAGGACCTTCTATATAGCACAGGGAACTATACTCAATATCTTATAATAATGTATAATGGAAAAGAATCTGAAAAAGAATATATATGCATGGATATGTGTATGTATAATTGAATCACTTTGCTCTATATTTGAAACTAACACAACACTGTAAATTAACTGTACTTCGATTTAAAAACACTTTTTTACATGCAAAAAAAAAAAAACAACAAACTACAGTGTGTCTTTGGTATTTGACAGCTGTGGAGCATATTTTTCTATTCCAAGGGTTAGATGCATAAAGTACAAAAGCAAGGGAAAGAACCACAACCAAACCAATATTTCCCCTAAGATTGAAAAAAAAAAAAGATACCACTTCATAATACATGATACAACTCCCACCCTTAGCAAAGCAATATTTTAAAACTAAAATTATATTATAATTAGCCTTTCAAACATGTGAACACTTCAATATAGGAGTCCATTAATAATCTAACTGCTGCTGCTACAAAGCTTGTTCCTCCCACATGTGTAACTTAATTAAACTCAGGGCCTCAAATTCCAAGCATCAGTCAGTCATGAAGAACAGGTGGCTCCCAACTTACAGATAATGCAAAGATGGATCTTGCTCTGACTTCACACGTCCAGAGGAAATTATCTAAATGTCTTCCTTGTTCTTTCTTCTGGCAATTTCTATTTCAAACACACATTTGCTTCTGCTATATAAGATTTAAAGTTCAAGCACTACCTAGGATAAGTCTAATGAAAATTAAATACACGTTTATATAATGGCCTGTGTCATTTCTTGTACAAAGATTGCAACAAACCCTTTCTTACAGAGTTAGAAGGTTAGGTTGAGAATCACTGGATAGTGTGATTTCAAGGACGCAGACAGATGACAAATAAAAGCAGTAACCTCTAAGAATCTTTTCCTTCTTCTCAAATGTACTATAAGTCAGGGACATCAATTCAAAAGCCTGGAAAAGCAGGTGTGGCTGGATTGAGTGAGATGCTGAATGTAGGGGTGGCAGTGATGTGTGGGGCTCACTGGAGAAGACATGCCTTGTCTAGACAGTGGCCTCCATCCCACTCCAGCAGGTCCTTCACCAGAGTCTGGTTGCCAGATCATCTGATGCTTTAGGAGAAATAGGGATTCCAATTTTTAGGTGAAATATTTTAATTAAAAAAATATGGCAGCTAATTAAAAATATAAAAGCCATTATTGGGACAAACCAACCTTTGCTGACAAAGGTCTGTATAGTCCAAGCTACAGTAGCTTAGCTGGTAAAGAATCCTCCTGCAATGTAGGAGACCCCAATTTGATTCGTGGGTTGGGAAGATCCCCAGGAGAAGGGATAGGCTACCGACTCCAGTATTCTTGGGCTTCCCTGGTGGCTCAGACAGTAATGAATCCACCTGCAATGTGGGAGACCTGGGTTTGATCCCCGGTTGGGAGGATCCCCTGGAAAATACCCACTCCAGTATTCTTGCCTAGAGAATTCCGTGGACTATATACTCCATGGGATCACAAAGAGTCAGACACGACTGAGTGACTTTCACATTCACGGTTTTTCCAGTAGTCATGTATGGATGTGACAGTTGAACCATAAAGAAGGCTGAGTACCAAAGACTTGATGCTTTTGAACTGTGGTGTTGGAGAAAACTGTTGAGAGTCCCTTGGACTGCAAGGAGATCAAACCAATCAATCCTAAAGGAAATCAACCCTGAATATTCATTGGAAGTACTAATCCTGGAGCTGAAGCTCCAGTACTTTGGCCACATGATGCAAAGAGCCGACTCACTGGAAAAGACCCTGATGCTGGGAAAGATTGAAGGCAGGAGGAGAAGGGGACGACAGAGGACGAGATGGCTGGATAGCATCACCAACTCAATAGACATGACTTTGAGCAAGCTCTGGGAGATGGTGAAGGACAGGGAAGCCTGGTGTGTTGCAGTCCATGGGGTCGCGAAGAGTCAGACACAACTTGGCAACTAAACGACAACAACAACCATTGTATAGGCCTAGACCCATCTTTGGGGACTACCATTGATTAAGACTTTCATCTGCTTTGCTGTCTAAGAAGGGAGATGTTTGAGGTTATTAAGCATACATGCTTATCCATAATCTGAGATAAGCCTGTCTGAGTAAATCCATAATCTGAGAAGAAGCTTTAAGACAGGAGAAGATGTCCTACCAGTAGGTGGAGGAGAAATGTGTCTGAAGGTACCAAGCCTCAAAAGTCAGAGGAGAGAGTCTATTACAGTTAAAAGATACCAATCACAGGTGGCAGGTGGCAGGTGGCAGGGATACAATGGCACAGAAAGAGAGCTAAAGTCCATCTCCACATTCTCACTGAGCAGATTTGGCACTGTGCTACCCCTGTTGACACCAATGGCTTTGAGGACAGCACTACCCTTCTGCACTCAGCCTTTCATTGGCTCATCTTCATGTCCTCCATCAAACACCTAAATCTCCAGGGTTTTCTCTCAGCCTGGACAGAGAGCCAGAGTGTTAATCCTATCTGCCCTCCAAAGAACAGCCTTCAGGTGATAATAGATGGGAAGTGGGACATCAATATTCCAGTTTCCCCACTTTTAGGGAGGACAACTCACACTATCCAAAGAGCCTCCCTGTAGCATTGAGCTGGAGCAGCCACACTGGTCACGTGTTCATAGGACAACCTTTACTGTCTCCCATCCTGTCTTCTTTCCCCACTCCCTCCCTGGTACTTCCTAGGATCATGTCTCAAATCAATTAAACACAAATCCATGTTTCAGGTTCTGCTTCTGGAGGAAACCAAGCTAAGATTGTGCACCACCGTGAGAACATCTCCTGTATGTCTTGCTTGTCTTAGCTGACCTGAGGTCTTGGAAGAGGTTTTTATATGACTTGAGTCAGTAGTAAGTGTTCTCCTATGCACCCAAATGTGGGTTATTTTATAAGAGCTGCTACTCCAAGCTTAAAGTATTGCTATGGAGATGAAAGAAGAAAATGTTCATTAATGTCCTTTATATGTTGGAAAATGTTACACAAATGTGATTTTTAGACGTCTTCTTGTTACTACGATGTAGTAATGGTGTGTCTCCAGGAGCAAAGATGGGAGTGATGGCAAGGGAAGAATCAGCAAGGTGAGTTGCTTTGCTGAACTGCCTGGTGAGTCTCAAAACAAAAATGTCTGGCTGCATGTGGCAGCTTTTATTAGATGCCTTCAAATTTATGACACTGCAACAAGGTCCATCAAGGTGGCGCTGTGGAGCATGTACTATTTACAACGTATTTAATGCGTTTGGAAACTGAATTATTATTCCCAGGACTGGGGAAAGATGAGAGTGGCTGACACAAGGCATAAAACCACAGCTTCGCAGAGAATTTCATCTGCGTAAACTACAGTGACTAATTTAAACAATGAAGTATTTAGTGCTTCTGAGTCTATTTATAGTAGAAAATTAATGGGTCTTTTACACTTGATTTAATGGCCTTTTAAAGAGAATAAGTATAATCATGCCACCATCAAGGGAATGAGTGATACTTACAGATTGAATGATGATTAACTATAGGAAGAAGGGGACAAATTTTTCTCTAGCACTTTGACAGGTGAGGTAGCCTTGAGCTTTAGCTGGAAATAAATAACTTATTTTTGTGAGTATGTATCTGTGTGAAGCTGGAGGCTTTAAACACTGTGGGCAGCAGGCAGAAGGCATGGATTGTGTACCTCTTATAGCAGCTGAAATTTCCTTTTTAGGGTTTCTTTTAGTAGAGCGTGGTTTCAGGTGATTTGCTCTTTTTTTCCTTATAATGCTAGGTATTCCCCCCCTCAACTCTCTAATGTAGGCATTCTATTCAAGAGGAAAAAGATCTATCAAACTAAAGATCTGTCTAAAGATCTATCAACACTTAAGGTTTTTCACTGACTTCACAACTTGCCCCTGGCTTTGATAGTTTTCAGCAAAGTATTGTGTGCAAAAGGGAGTCTTGTTCAAACATTTAAATATGAAGATAGGCCTACATCAGGTTTCCTTAACGTGGGCACTATTTTAATTTGAGGCTAAAAACGGTTTGGTTATGGGGCTATCCTACTCACTGTAGATGTTAACATGTCCTGGAGTGTGAATCAGAGAGCGGTTGTAAACTGTGTTTAAGAGATTGGGGCTTTGGGGTTAGCAGATGCAAGCTATTATATATAGGATGGATAAACAACAAGGACTGATGTATAGCACAGGGAACTATAGTCAATGAAGTGAGGTGAACTCAGGAGCATGCTCAGTTGTGGCTGACTCTTTGCAACCCCATGGCCTGTAGCCTGCCATATTCTGTAATAAACCATAATAGAAAAGAACATGAAAAAGGATGTGTGTGTGTGTATATATATATATATATATATATATGTATAACTGAATTACTTTGCTGAACAATAGAAATTATCACAACACTGTAAATCAGGTACACTTTAATAAAAAAGTACTCTCACTTGGGGCTTGCTGGGGCATATTGAGACATGTTTGAGAGACAAGAGGATGTGATGGGACCACCAGCTCTGCCAGTCCCTTAGATAGTCTCTGAACAATACTGTTTCCTCATCTGCTATGTAGTACCTACCCTTACAGAGTCCTGTGAGAATTAGGATAGAAAATTGCTATCTAATGAACATTTACTGTGTTCTAGGGCCAGATCTAGATGTTTTGGATGAATCAATTCATTTAATTCCCCTATCAGTCTATGACGTAGATACTATAATTATCCCCATTTTAGAGCTGAGGGACCATAAACCATTTGGTTGTAATTGCAGGGGCTCCAAAGAGCTCCAGTATCATAGTCCTTTACGTCTCAGCATAGAGAAGAATTCAGCAAGAGCAAAGCTGATAGATAAGACGTGATTTATTAGAATAGGATGCTTGTGAGGCTTACAAGCATGTGAGTAAGAAATGCCACACCCCGAGAACTTAGTGGGCTACAGTTTTATAATCAAAGGAAAAGTTGGGAGGGGGAGAACACCTCATGTCTTTCTGGAGTAAACCTCATGTTTCTAACATCAGCTCCTCCTCCAGGATGGGTAGGGGAGTTTTCTTGTCCCTACATGGTCAAGCTAGGTTCACAAATTGTTTTTTATGTGTGCAGAGAGCATATCCTAGGGATCATGAACTTACTGAGCTCGCTGGGCAGGATGTGGGTCTCATGCCGCTGTTGTTTTATTGTTTTGGGGTACGTCTTGTGCTTCTGTTGCATGGTTTTGTTGTAAAGCAAGCTTGCTTGGTTTTGTGGTTGAGCAAACCTGATTTCTCAATAATCATTAATTTGCAGGTGGTTGTCGTTGAGCTGCTAAGCTGTGTCCGAATCTTTGCGATACCATGGACTGCGGCACGCCAGGCTTCCCTGTCCTTCATTATTCCCCAGAGTTTGCTCGAATTCATGTCCGTTGAGACGGTGGTGCCATCTAACTATCTCATCCCCTGCCATCCTCTTCTCCTTTTGCCTTCAATCTTTCCCAGCATCAGGGACTTTTCCAATGAGTTGGCTCTTCTTATCAACTGGCCAAGTATTGGAGCTTCAGTTTCTGCATCAGTCCTTCCAATGAATATTCAGGATTGATTTCTTTTAGGATTAACTGGTTTGATCTTGTTGCAGTCCCAGGGACTCTCAAAAGTCTTCAGGAGCCTCCAATATTTTTTCTACTTACAATCTCCGAATTAATTACCTACTTTGTCCCTTTGTCTCTTCTCTGGTGGCTCAGATGGTAAAGTGTCTGCCTACCATCCGGGAGACCCAGGTTCAATCTTTGGGTCAGGAAGATCCCCTGGTGAAGGCAATGGCACCCCACTCCAGTACTCTTGCCTGGAAAAGCCCATGGATAGAGGAGCCTGGTGGGCTACAGTCCATGGGGTCGCAAAGAATCAGACACGACTGAGCGATTTCACTTTCTTTCTTTCTTTTCTTTTGTCCCTTTACTCTGTCCCTATCAAGTGGAGGGAATGATGTCATACAGCAGTTTAGTGACGGAGTTGGACTGTGAGCCTAGGCACCAGGGCTTTCAAATCTCCATTTCTACCTCCGTATCATACAAGCCCCTCTAAGATTGAGTGGATACCACAGTCCCCCGTCTATCTGAGGTTTTACTTTCCATAATTTCAATAGTTACTTGCAGTCAACCACTGTTTGAAAATATTAAATATAAAATTCCAGTAATAAATAACCCAAGTTTTAAATTTCACACTGCTCTGAGTAGCCTGATGAAGTCCCTCACCACCCGACACCATCCTGCTAGGGATAATATGAATCACTCCTCTGTCCAGAGCATCCAGCTCATTGGTCACTTAGTAGGTGATTTGGTTACTGTCATAGTATCACAGTGCTTATGATCAAATAACCCTTATCTTACTGAGTAATGGCCCTAAGCATAAGAGTAGTGATGCTCACAAATCAGTTATGCCAAAGAGAAGCCATAAAGTGCTTCCTTTAAGTGAGAAGATGGAAACTCTCAATCCAATAAGCAAAGAAAAAAAGATTGTATGCTGAGGCTGCTAAGAGCTACAGTAAGAATCTTCTATCCTTGAAATTGTGAAAACAGAAAAAGAAACTTGTGCCAGTTTTTCTGTTGCGCCTCAAACTGCAAAAGTTATGGCCAGAGTGTAGGATAAGTGCGTGGTTAGGACGGAGAAAAGCATAAAATTTGTAAAATAAGATATTTTGAGAGAGACCACACTCACGTAACTTTTATTACAGTATGTTGTGATAATAGTTCTATTTTAAATTTAGTTACTGTTGTTAATCTCTTACTGTGCTTAATTTATAAGTTAAACTTCATCGCAGGTATGCATTTTAGGAAAAAACATAGTACATATAGGGTTGGGTATTATCTACAGTATCAGGCATCTATAGGGGGGAGGCGGGTCTTGAACCCCCCCCAACCAAATAATAGGGGACTATTGTATAATACTTTGTAAAGGTTAAAGCAAGAAATCCATTGTTAATAACCTTCCAGGTCATACCCAGACCCCTCTCCCTTGGGCCAAAACATCTAAAACACCCTAAACATCTTAGTAATGAGCCTCTCTGCTTTGATATTTTTCATTTGCATTGTTTACTTTCTATTTCTACAGATTAAAATTCTACGCATCCTTTGAGACCTAGCTCAAATGCCACTGCCTCCAAGGAGCCCCTCCCCTTAATTCCTTTTAATTACTGCCACAGGAGCTTCACACCTCCTTGGATCACCTTCACACATCATACTAATATTATGGAACTCATCATCCTCTAAAGCAGTGCTTATCCCCACTCTAACAGAAAACTCCTTGTGTTCATAAAGGACCCTCACAGTGACAAACTCTCACAGAAGCTGACACAGAACCTCATCATTGTACCTATTGAAAGTGGAAGATTTCTAAATTAATGGAGAGATTTCTAAATTGAGAGGATCATTGGATTCAACAACAATGATTTCTACCTGTAACCATTTATGTTTGAGTTTGAGTAAACTCCAAGAGATGGTGAAGGATGGGGAAGCCTGGTGTGCTGCAGTCCACGGGTTTGCAAAGTGAGACACGTCTGAGCGACTGAACAAAAACAACCATGTACCTCTATTTTACAAGTGGAGCAGTGGGAGGTGGGTGGGGAGGATAAATCACTCCCCACAATAATTTCACTAAAGAGAGAAATCTTTAGTCTCTCCCTACACCCAGAAGCAGAGAAGATACAGATGCTGTAAGCACCAACAGAGCACAGAAATCAGCTGAGCATAGCTGCTTGCATAAAATAGTGAATGAATGCTGCTGAGTGAGCCATGGTGACAAGAGTCCTGCAAGTTGTAATCTACCATATGCAACTCTCTCCTCACTCTAGGGAACACTTTCCTACTTGGTTGCTGTTGGGTCATTGCTGTTGAATCCCACCTTACACTGATGGATGATTTGCCATAGATGTTGAAAAATATCTCATTGATCACATTTTACCAACTGTTCAGGCAAGAGATCATGAGAGGAGAGAACGGTTGACATGGGCCTGATGACTTTGCTTACAAAAGCTTTTTGTAGCTGTCATTATCTGGGATTTGCTCCTGTACTCTACAGTGTCAATTTCTTAGAGAGATTGAACAGGGCTGCCAAAGGCATTCTTCTTTGTCAGATGTTGCACTTATTATTGAGTTTGTACCCAGGGAAACATTTATCTCTTGTGGCAGTGTTGCTGCCCTGCTTGCTTTTCTGATACCAGATCTGGTCCCAGTGAAGTTTAAGGAAGTCTTGTTAGAGCAGAAGGAGTGGGTGTTGAGAGAATGAGACTAATTAGCTTGAAGATGTGTGATCAGGGTGTCAACACAGTAAATTGCCACAAGGTTGGAGAGTCAGAGGGCTTCCACAGTTGGAGATGTTCCGAATTAACTCATTGAGATCATGATGTGTTTCTTAGATACACCTTTCAGTTCAGTTCAGTTCAGTTCAGTCACTCAGTCGTGTCCGACTCTTTGCGACCCCATGAATTGCAGCACACCAGGCCTCCCTGTCCATCACCAACTCCTAGAGTTCACTCAGACTCACGTCCATCGAGTCAGTGATGCCATCCAGCCATCTCATCCTCTGTTGTCCCCTTCTCCTCCTGCCCCCAGTCCCTCCCAGCATCAGAGTCTTTTCCAATGAGTCAACTCTTTGCATGAGGTGGCCAAAGTACTGGAGTTTCAGCTTTGGTTACTGGAGATACACCTTTGGTTGCCCTTTATTCCAGACTTTGTTTCTCAAAGATGCAAGTCCACAAGAATTTTTTACTAATGAGAGGCAATAGCAACAAAGCAAGTAGTATTTGATTTCTTGGTGATACATAGTGTTTGGGAATTTTTTAATTAACTAATTATTTTAGTTTTAAATTGTTTTTAATGTGGACCAGTTTTAAAGTCTTTTTTGAATTCATTACAATCTTGCTTCTGTTTTATGTTTGGTTTTTTTGGTGGAGAAGCATGTAGCATCTTAGCTACACCAGGGATCAAACTTGTATGTAATCCCTGCACTGAAAGGCAAAGACTTAACTACTGGACCACAAGGAAGGTCTGGGTTTTTTGGGTTTTTTGTTTGTTTGTTTGTTTGTTTGTTTAAATAATAATCTAACTACATCCTAATACAAAATATCATCATAACACACACAGTAAAATCTGAGATTCTGGTTAAAATACCGTTGTCTCCTGGGGTATTTTTCCCTTTTCTATCTACCTTTAAAATAACCAGGGGACCAGTACCTCCCTGAAAGAAGAAGCAAAGTCTCTATCAATTGCATTATTAATTTCTAACTAATTGCTGTATAAGACCATATTTTAGGATGCAAGGGGGAGATAGAATGTAATTTCTACTTCTGATGCAAGAGGGAGAAATAGCCCAACTTTGATGAATGATCAATGTTAGAAAAACCCTTCTCTTGCTCCTAAGTGTGATCCAGATGTGATTAAAAACAAACTAACTCTTAAGTATCCTAAGCTAAGGAACTCTGCTTAATTTTCTCCCCCAGGCACAGTCATATAAGGGGGAAAACATAGTGCAGCAACCTGACAAGTCCCCCTCCCCACAAAGGTTTATTTGTTGCAAGCAACCAACTTTCCTTCCATCTCTGACTTTTCACAGCATGTGAATTCAGAACACAGCTCCTGTTTAAAAATAATATTTCTTCAGAATAGAAAAATAAACTTGCCTGTACATGGAACATTTCCAAAGTGAGAACATGAACAAACAGGTTTTTAATTTCAGGTGGAAAGTAGATCTTTTGGCCCAAATTTAATTGCAGATAAGAAACTCTTGTTTAGGACTTAACTAGCTAGTGTCCAATGATGGCTTATTTTATATACACAAATTAAAAGAAAGTATTGTTTATAGAGGAAAGGGATAATTAGTCATATGAATACACTGATACATTCAGAGATGTTAGTATTTCAGAAATCAAGTAACTGAGGAAATTTTTGTCATCATCTTACAGCGCAAGTACAAGATGACAGACTCCTGCAAACAAATAACATTAAAATGCTTTCCATGTAAAAATCAACAACCTGAAGGGCTATACCTTACAGTGCTAAGTAGAGAACTGCTTGCATGACAGCTTCCAACATCCATGAGAGTTTAATCCTTATGAACTGTAGCTTTACCCATGACTCTCTATTCCAAAGAGCACGAGTCTGACTTCCTGTTTTATAGTCTGCTGGGTTTTGAAAATTGGAAGCACATTGTTCAATTAAGAACCAATTAATGTGACATTCCAGCATGAAAGAAGCATTGAGGCAAGAGGAACCCCTTGGAAACTAATCAGTTTAAAGTTTCATTGACTCACAATCTGCTGTATCTTAAAGACATGAGTGTTTTGCATTCATATCCCCTCTACCTCTTGGAACTTGTCTGAGTTGATGAACTATGCAGGTTCAAGTTGGGCCAGGATCACATGGTGACCCTCCCAGAGCAGCCCAATCTCTGCAGAAATGTGCCCACCTTGTGTGTACTGTCTCCCTCATGTTGGTACTGTCATTGCTTCCCTGCTGATGCTTTTGTTTGCCATGTGACTCAAAAGATAAATAGTAACCGGAAACTCAAAAGGCATACATCACAACCCAATTCTCTTGAGCACAGTTTGCGGCCCTGAACTTCAGTTTCCTCATCTCTTAAATGGAAGCAACAGGATCTATTAAATGGAACTAAGTGAAGTATCTTGCTCACTACCAGAGAAGATAAATAAACCCTGGTTTTTTGAATAAATGCCAGCCTCAGCAATTAGTCCATCAACTTAAATTCTTCTTGCAGTTTCAATTAGATTGAGAACTCTTCCCTGGTTTCCACTCAGGCTGTTGTGCAACATTTCTGCAAGGCTAACAGCTGTCTTATTCCACCCCAGAGAGAGCTCTATTTCAGCTGCTCCTGCATTCGTAGTTCATAAAGCACTCCGGGATCTAGTGGGTGAAAGGCACTCTTTAGCATTGCAAGATGATATTTGCTAGTAGTAAATAAGGTATGGTAAAAAGGCAAGCAGTGATGATACTCTTTTTAACAAGTCACTCAACACTCTAGTTGCATTCACTCTATCAAGAACAAGTTGAATACCAAAGAATTTGAAGTGACAGATTTCATAGGAGGATTTTTTTTTTTAATGTCCAAAGCTCTCATAAAAGAAAAAGAAAAATACCAAAGATGGAAGTTCACAGTCTCTCAGCATCATCTCTCATTTCAAAATGAATGCACCAGGAGATATTCTATACTGCTGTTTGGCAGATTGATTTAACATCATTTAAGGCATCTTTTCAAATAATATTCTAAAAAAGATGGTTTTACCCACATTCTAGTCTGACCCAGACAGCTATTAGTATATTTGATTCCTTTTTCCTTCATTCTGTCCATTCATTTCTATTGTCATTCAGCCATTCTCACCTCTCTCCACTGTGCACCTGATATTAGGAGACCTCAAATACTGCCTCCAGTAAGTTCTCCTTAGAATCCCCTCTTGGCATCTCTGTTGTTTATTGTCCATTTGTACTCCTGCCCATCATTTTTCCTCCTCTGAGCCAGAGAGCCTAGCCATGGTGCCTCCTTCACCCAGGCTTCCTTGACAGCTGGCATTAGGTTGGGTTTGGTCAATGGGATGTTAGGAGGAGGGAGGTCCAGGTATTTCTTCCTCTTCTCTCCTCTCTACTCTGCTTCTTTCTTTTGCCAGGGGCTTCATCTCTCCATGCTATAGCTCCTAGTACCAGCTTCTCATCCAGAGCTCCAGCCAACATTTCCTTCCCCTACCCTTCTTCCTAGCAGCAATAATGCAATTCTGCTGTTGCTAGTCTCTGCCTGCAGGTTTCTTTACCCCTGCTCATAGCTCTGCCACAAGTCCTTTCAGTTAATGATTTGAGCTGGATTCCGAGTCCTAGAGAGCTAGGACTCTGATTCTACTCCTTTTTATCTCACATACACACAAATGAAAAGACAAATACAAAACTGTGTTGAATGCATTTGGGGTTTATATTATCTGATTTGAATTGATTGACTACTGCCTGAGCTCTCTCAGATTCTGAATATACAAACCCTTATTTCTGTTCTTAGTTACATAGTGCAACTTATGTCACATGATAGAATTAATCATGAAGGAATACTACTTTACTTGGGAATTATGTTGATATAAAGGTAGTAATGAAGTAACAATTTAAATGATGAGCAAATTAGTCATATCCAAATACTTTAATAACAGTGAAAGTGAACTATTAGCCAAAATAAAACTTCTATTTATTCTTTAAAAATAATAAATGTCTTTAATTAGCTACTACTGGTACTAGTAGCTCTCTTGGGGATTAAGCCTAATTTCAGTATTGTCCAGAGGAGTCCTATTAATTTAAAAGGTAGCAGGTATTTAGTAAAAGAGTTCAACTTGAGGAAGTATAAATTTACTCTCATTACATTATAAAGAATTATATATTTTTAAATGGTAACCAAATATTCATAGTTTGTATACTTCCTTTCACCTTATAATATTTGTCATGAAGATGAATTAATGTTGTGCCATTTTCTGCTCTTATTACAATCTTGGGCCTGAGATGAAATATTGGATGTTTAATACTTTTACAAATTATAGCCAAAAACTGTATGATGTTGACCTTTTAAATATTCTGGTTGCTGACTGGCTGGCATTTCCACTCCTCCTCTTCCTGCAACAATTGCTACTAACATGGAAAGAAAGTTTAGGATAGATAGCCAATGAGAAAGCAGAGTATTAAAAAGGTCAACAGAGTAAAATATTTTCTATAAATTCAAGAAAATTAAGACATTAAAATTCAAATACTATAGCTCATAAGCGAAATATGTAATTAATACTTATAACCCTGTATTAAAATCTCATTACTAGTCTAAAAGTACAGCATGATTATTCAAGAGTTAAAATAATCTACTCAATATTTTAAAACAGACAGAATAGTTTTTAAAAATCACTAAAAATGAACACAAAGATCATTTTCCTCTCTTTCCTTATGGTAAAAATAATGGATTATTTCTTCAGCAATATTCTAATATCAACAGATAGCTATAGACATGCATGGAAACTTATTTTGAATAGTTGTAATGTTATTCACTGTTTAAAGAATTCTTAATTTAGATTTTGGCAAATAAAAACACCCAAACATTTTAAATCTTATATTCATATTCACTGTTTTATCTAGCACATTTTAGTTGTTCAATAAATTATTGGCTGAATGAATGTATATGCAGGAAAGTAAAACAAAGTATAGAATTATAATAGAGCTTGCATTTGGCGGGGAGGGGAATATGAATCATCTGGCTTCCCTGGTGGTTAAGTGGTAAAGAAACTGTCTCCAATGCAAGAGACCCGGGATTGATCCCTGAATCTGGAAGATCTCTTGGAGGAGAAAATGGCAACCCACTCCAGTAGTCTTACCTGGGAAATCCCATGGACAGAGGAGCCTGGAGGGCTACAGTCCATGGGGTCACCAAAGAGGTGGACCTGACTTAGAGACTAAGCAACATAAGAATCGTCACAAACAGTAACAACAGCGACAACAAGAAAAGGATTATAAACTACTACTGGGCTTCATGGTTCATGGGGTCTCATTCTTCTTCCAGCACCTGATACAAAGTGACTCTTCAAAAACGCTGCATGCATAAATGAGGAAAAGGGGAAAAAGCAGCAGGAAAGGGTATTATTCATGGTGTAAACTACATTATCACCCATCTGTATTTTTAGTCTGTTTGGCATTCTGGCCTTTCGGGAGTAGTCCAGTCCTAATTATTACTACTACCCATCCTCCACCACTTTCCCCTCACATCATGATCACCTGATCTTGGATGACAAAGAGGTCTTCCTCCTTGGCTACTATGTTTGAGTGAGGTGGGCATTTAGCACAATCAGGGTTGATGTAATTCCACACTGAAGAACAGATAGAATACTGAGTGAGAAATATGCTGCTCTTTTTTTTCCTGGTTCCCTGGCAGTGAGGACAAAGTATCCCTGAACTTCCTGTGGCCATCTTTGCCACCAGCTAAAGACGATCAGCTGGAGACTGAAGCCAACAGAGGAGAAAGCAAAAATTGCTAGGTGAAGAGAGGGAGAGAAGGCAGGGTGACATTATTTCAATGCCTGGATAGGGCTTTATTTAAAACTTGTGCCACCTCTTGAATGTCTCAGTTATTAATTCCCTTTTTGCTTATGCTAATTAAGCTAAATATGAGTCTGTTACAGTTTGAAGACTCTTAACTATGGAGTTATTGTGAAGCTTCTAAAGATCCACATGCACCCCAAGCATTAAATATATATTGAATAATACATACAACTATTTTTCAAATGAATGTGGATGCTTTGGTTAATAAATTACAAATATATATGAACCCAGAACAATTTTGTCATCACTGAGTAGAAAATGACAACCCATCCCAGTATCCTTGCCTGTAAAATCCCATGGTCGGAGGAGCCTGGCGGGCTATAGTCCATGTTGTCACAGAGTCAGACGTGACTGAGCGACTGAACATGCACTCACGAATTACTGTACACTAACCCTTATGGCAGAAAGTGAAGAGGAACTAAAAAGCCTCTTGATGAAAGTGAGAGAGGAGAGTGAAAAAGTTGGCTTAAAGCTCAACATTCAGAAAACTAAGATCATGGCATCTGGTTCCATCACTTCATGGGAAATAGATGGGGGAACAGTGTCAGACTTTATTTTTGGGGGCTCCAAAATCACTGCAGGTGGTGACTGCAACCATGAAATTAAAAGACTCTTACTCCTTGGAAGGAAAGTTATGACCAACCTAGACAGCATATTAAAAAGCAGAGATATTATTTTGCCAACAAAGGTCCGTCTAGTCAAGGCTATGGTTTTTCCAGTGGTCATGTATGGACGTGAGAATTGGACTATGAAGAAAGCTGAGCACCAAAGAATTGATGCTTTTGAACTGTGGTGTTGGAGAAGACTCTTGAGAGTCCCTTGGCCTGCACAGAGATCCAACCAGTCCATTCTAAAGGAGATCAGTCCTGGGTGTTCATTGAAAGGACTGATGCTGAGGCTGAAACTCCAATACTTTGGCCACCTCATGCGAAGAGTTGACTCACTGGAAAAGACCCTGATGCTAGGAGGGACTGGGGCAGGAGAAGGGGATGACAGAGGATGAGATGGCTGGATGGCATCATCAACTCGATGCACATGAGTTTGAGTGAACTCCAGGAGTTGGTGATGGATAGGGAGGCCTGGTGTGCTGTGATTCATGGGGTCTCAAAGAGTCGGACACGACTGAGTGACTGCACTGAACTGAAGCCTATTAATATGTGTGTGTACTGCAAAAATAATCTACACTCGGAGATCTTCATACTTAAACAAATTAAGAAAACATTTTACGTCAATCTGTGATCTATTAGTATTATAATTAATCACAGTTAATTCTAAGAGCTAAGTTTCTCTGATCTCAGAACACGGATGCAGGTCTTACCTTGTCTATGAAACAATCATTAAACATCTATCACTATTTACATATGTAGAGCACTGTATAAGGTACAAAGACAAATTCAATCTTATGGTTGTCTTCAAGAAGCTTAAAATTCGGAGGGGAGGACAAAGGATATACACATGACATGCAAATCAACAACACCAGGCCAAAATAACTTTTAAGGGAATGGTGCCAGCCACAATTCTCAAGGAATTTGAAGCTCATTTATTTTGCATATATAAAAATGGCAAAATCGTAGAAGTTGATCCTAAAAGAGTGTCCGTGAGAGAAGGAGATGCCTAAAACAGTTCAAACTCACTCAAAGATGCCTGCACTTCCTGAGCATGTGAGGCTAACTTCTGCCTTGCCTCTTGCTGGTCCCGTTGTATAACATGTTCTTTGCTTTCTCATAGTGGACACCTCTCTACCCTCCCCCCGCCCCCTGCCCCGCACCCTGCTTCTCCTACTCCTACTTCAAGGCCTTCTTCAGTGTTGTCCATTTTGCTAAATAACACTGTTGGTCCTGACCTCTACTCTGCCCTCTGTCTCTGGGGGCTGAACCTGGGGACTGCATCAACCAAGCTTTCTGGTCTCTTGGCTTCCATTCAGGCTGAGCCAATGGGAGGCCTTGGTGTTGAGCTGAGAGCTAGGAGGGAAGACAGGACAAGGGTATTTCCTCTTGGGCAGCCTCCCTGCTGGGTCACTGCAGGTTGACGTATTCCTTCAACCAAAAGCCATAACTGCTTTCTCTGAATCCTGGTAGTGCCCTTTCCTCTTGCTCCTTTTAGGTTGAGAGCTGGAAATGGCTCCACAGTTGGTGGGTTTACCATCATGCGTTTTCCCTAACTGCCACTTTTTTATAAATCATCCCTTCATTAACCTCCCTAACTGATAAGTTTCCTTTTCGAATACCATCTCGTTGGTCCTTCACTGAACCCCAGTTGAAGTGCCTACTCCTTCTTTTGGCCCCACTCTTATCCTTGTAATCCCTTGAATCATAGCACGGATCCTACCCCACTGCCCACTTTGTTTCCATGCTCATCTCCTCTATTGTCTGGGAGCTCCTAGAGAGTAGACTGCATATATTCCCCAATCTTAGGGCCATAGCAAGTGCTTTAATGCTGAATGAATGAATGAACAGCTGAGAATACTGCCCTAAGTCAAAGTAAGTACCATAGATGTTCATATTAGAGTAGTGGGAATTTCACAGTATTTTGAAGGGTATTAATTCTTGTTTCATCATGGTGAACTCTATCTTGTCCAGGGTTTGATCACTCAAAGCTTACCAAGGTTAGAAAATCCATTCTTTATTTCACTTAGACTGTAGTTAATTTGTTCAAATTTGCCAAACTCATGAGATAAGGATTTTTTCTTAATAAAGTAATTCCATGTTAATAGTGGATGATAGGAACTATAATTGCCAAATGGATAGCAGTTTTATTTTCCCCAGAATTTTATTGTGCATTTTCAAACATAAAAGTTTAGCAAATGCAAAACACCCTTATAGTCACCTCCTAGATTTAATAGTAACACTTTTTTTTCCATTTTTACATCATTTAACCATCTATGTTTATAGGTGTACATGTATGTATACAGGGCTTCTCCACTGGCTCAGCAGTAAAGAATCCACCTGCAATGCAGGAGGTGCAGGAGATACATGTTCAATCCCTGGACTGGGAAGATGCCACGGAGGAGGAAACAGCAACCCCCTCCAGTATTCTTTTGTTTTAATATATGGTGAAAGTGAAAGTCACTCAGTCATGTCTGACTCTTTGTGACCCCATGGACTATACAGTCCATAGAAATCTCCAGGCCAGAATACTGGAGTGGGTATCCTTTCACTTTTTCAGGGAATCTTCCCAACCCAGGGACTGAACCTGTGAGAAAGAAAGGGTCTTTCTCACTGAAGGCAGATTCTTTACCAGCTGAGCCACAAGGGAAGCCCAAGAATACTGGAGTGGGTAGCCTATCCCTTCTCCAGTGGATTTTCTGGACCCAGGAATCTAACTAGAGTCTCCTGCATTGCAGGAAGATTCTTTACCAACTGAGCTATCAGGGAAGCCCTGATATTTTATATATATTATATATTATGCTGCTGCTGCTGCTGCTGCTGCTGCTGCTGCTAAGTCGCTTCAGTCGTGTCCGACTCTGTGCGACCCCATAGACGGCAGCCCACCAGGCTCCCCCGTCCCTGGGATTCTCCAGGCAAGAACACTGGAGTGGGTTGCCATTTCCTTCTCCAACGCATGAAAGTGAAAAGTGAAAGTGAAGTCGCTCAGTCGTGTCCGACTCCTAGCAACTCCATGGACTGCAGCCTACCAGGCTCCTCCGTCCATGGGATTTTCCAGGCAAGAGTACTGGAGTGGGGTGCCATTGCCTTCTCCATTATATATTATAGTATATATATAATATAATAATATATATATATTTATTTATTTATGTATTGGCTGTGCTGGGACTTCATTGCTGCTCGAGCTTTCTCTAATTGACACTAGTGGGGGCTACTCTCTAGGTGTGGTGAGAGGGCTTCTTGTGAAACAGGGGCTCTAAGCCATGCTAGAGCCTTAGTAGTTGCAACTCTCAGGCTCTAGAGCACAGACTCAATAGTTGTGGTGCACGGGCTTAGTTGCTCTGAGGCATGTGGGATCTTCCTGGATCAGGGAGCGAATCCGTGTCTCCTGCATTGCAAGAAGGATTCTAGACCACCAGGGAATCCCCCCCACTCCAGTATTCTTGCCTGGGAAATCCCATGGACAAAGCAGCCTGATGGGCTACAGTCCATGGGGTCACAAAGTGTTGGGCATGACTGAGCACGCACTCATGTATATATACACATATTAGATTTATAACATTTTTTGCTGAACCATTTGAAAATAAGCTGCAAACACCATTAAAGCTTCACCCTATATACTTCTGCAGACTGTGCACAAGCTCCTTCTGACCACCCTACCAGTATCATGACTAAGAACGCTAGCAAGAGTGCCTCATTAACATCTAACATGCAGAGACGCAGTGTGTTTGCCAGCCAGACTTGGGGAGCAGGGGCAGCTTTGGCCCTCAGAGCTGCTCTGATTTAATCGAAATTTTATCTGGCCTGCAGCATTTTTTCCCTAAATGTCAATATCTGTCAGCTTCTGCTGCAAACGTTGAGATCTACACATTTAACTGCACATGTATCTGAGAGTCAAGAGTAAGGGGAGTTCTTTCTGGGCTTCTCTGGAAGCTCACTCTCAGGGATGGGGCCAGGACTGCCGGAGACTGCAGCAGGTTCTCAGCATAAAGTAGCTGCAGCTCTCCCTCCTTTATTTCTTCATCTTTGTCTTAATCCTAGGCCAGGATATCTTTCTTTCTCTGGGCTATACGTCTATCTTTTTCCAAAATAAAGGAAGGAGAAACATCTAGCTGTTAAAGATGACCCTCCTATGGACCATGTAAAATAATCCAAGCCACTCCGGGACTCTTGCTGGGGGGTGCCCTGGCCCACCCTCTCTCATCGACACTCAGTGGTTGTGCTAAAATATATGCTTTAATTGTTGCATCAGTCAAAAAGCTTTATGTCCTTCATTTTTAATTTGCAAAAAAAAGTGAAGTCCCTAAACTAACAAATTTTAGTCATTTTCATTGACAATTTCCCCTCTTTGCAGAGCAGTTGACTAGCTATTAAAAAAAAAAAAAAGTTTTTCACACTTTGGTTGAAATAACAACGTGGCAAATGGAATTAGGCTCGAGGTTTGAGGGCTACTTGGTGAATATTAACTTAGCATGAGGGGAAGTGGATGGTCTTCAAGGACCTCCACTGTGTTGGGGGCAGTGATCCACCAAGCACACAGGAGGAGCGAGTCAGGTTCCCAGGGGTCATGTCCTCTTTCCTTCTCCCTTTACTGAAAAGCAAGTGCTGGTAGGAGGGGACACAGGTATTGTTCCTCTCTCTCTGCTTCTTATGGCCCCTCCAGTTTTGGGTCCATCTCCACAAAGACCCCAGATCCTGCAAGACAACCAGTCCTTTCATGACGCCAGTTACCATTAAGTACTTCTGTTAGCACAATCTCTTCCCAATTTCCCTCCATTAACACTCTGATCCTCACCTCATCATCCACTGTTTGCCTTCACAGGTCTCTGCTATGGAGCTAATTTCCTATATTATGTATACCTTATAGACATGTGCAGTAGTTTCTGTTTCCTTAGCTGGACCCTAACTAAAACATCTTTCAAGTATGGCCACTTGGGTAACTTCCCGTAAGAATGGTCAGGATGAATTCTAATTAAATGAGGATTTTCTTCCTAAGTTATTTAGTGCCTACTATGTGTAAGGCACTGGGTCTAGGCATAGGAGAAGCAAATAAATAAATACATATTTATTTATTTAGAGTAGCTCACAATTTGGTAGAGGAAATATATCAGCAGATAATTTTAATAAATGGTGATAAATGCTATAAGGACACAGAAAGTATATTCAGAATGCCCTCACAGTTTTGCTTTACTGTTTAAAGTAAAGTGATGTGGCACAGGAAATGAGCACTAGTTAAGAGCCAGGTTAGGTCTATTATCACTAACTAGTTGTGTGGTTTGGAGCAAGTCATGAAACCTCTCCAGGACTCTGTTTCTTCATTTATGAGATAACATGTGCATTTTCCTTCTAATTGCCAACAGTATTACTATGACATTTTCAATCTTTCATTTAAGAATCCAGAGAGCCCACTAGCATTTATTTTAAAGTTCTTGTCAAAAGCGTGACTCACCCCTGTTTAACCTAGGAGTCCTACTTCTCCAGCTGAGTATACAATACAGCACAACACAGAAAATCATGGACACACACACAGTTGGCACTCCAGGGCCTTTCTGGGGGGATGCAGGATAGCAACTTGAACAACTGGATACAACAGACATCATCATCTGAGAATCAGCTCAGAGGCTGGAGAAAATGATGAAGAGCCCCCTGTCCCCAGTTCTGGGCTCTAGACACACGGGTGAGGTGCATCCAGCTTGAACAAGGACAGGTCTTCCTGGCTGAGTTCTTCATAGACATCTCCATGATTTCACAGCCCTTGATTGGATGGTTCCATTCAGTAGGAACAAAACCATTTAAGGGGGAGCCATACAGGAAATCAATTATTTAAATGTATTCTTAAAAGTACATTCTCACCAATATGATTTTTAAGTTACTACATCATCTGGGATACTAAATCCCTTAATCAATTAAACTATTACACTTGAATATTTAATTCCTGCCAAAGTACAGTTTAAATAATTTTTCCAAATAATATTTGTATGACCATTGAATATACTGAAGGGTCTCACAAGACCCTACACTTTTGTAGAAGCATAATGACTCCTTTAGTAGACGACAAACTGATATTAAGACAACATTTTCAGCCCTATAATATTATTATAGGTGCTGGAGGTATAGTGGTAGACAGACCAGATAGAGACTCACCACAACGTAAAGAAAGTGAAGAGAATCTAAGACGGAAAAAATACAGTGGTTGGTGGGCCTTTTAAAGCAAATTTGCCATATTATTCTCAAGAGAGTTATGATTTTAAAATGTACTGCAAATACATGGAGAAAATTCTGCTTTATTTCTATTCAGTGTTCAGCACAAACCAGGTTTAAATTTTGGCAGCAAATTGAATTTTAGAAACAATGAGTTTCAGCCCTGTGCATTATGGGAAGTACAGCCCACTTGCTGAGTCCTCTGTTCTAAAGGGGAATGCTACGCACTTTGTATGGCAGACCAGAGGCTCTTCATTTCCGTGCAGAAAGTAGGTTTCACATCACAGGAAGCTCCTGCTTTTCTTTCTCTCCAATGCTCCTTAGGTTTGTGCTCAGAATGGAAGGGCCTCCCCTGCGCCGCCCCCGCCCCCTTTCCCACGGCCCTAGAATCTGTGTCCGTTACTTCCTGGCAGTCATCAGCTGCTGGGTTTTCCTTCGCGTCTATTTTGAAGGCAGGAAACACAGAGGAGGTGCCTTGGAGACTGAAGGCAGCTTGTGCAGTGGCATGACCTCTGCTCCACCCCACTTGGCTCTCTGCCAAGGGCACTGGGGCAGCCATGTGACCAAACCTGATCTTCAGATGCAAAAGAATCTCCCTGCCCCCACCCTGCCTACACTGGTACCCAGCTATTGGAGTCAGTTTTGTTCCCTTAAAGCTAGGGGATTTTTTGTTGTTGTTGTTTTTTAATTAGGTCTGATGACAGGAAGGACTTAGTGGATACAGAACTTCAGCAAAATCTGCAGTTAGGTATCTGTGACATTCCAGATATAAAAAAGGCCAGGAATGCACACTTCACACTGTCTTATTTAAATAGGGCTCTCAACCAAGGGTGCTTCATAAAACACCTTGAGCTTTTAATTGCTTTATTGTGTTCTTAGCCACAGTCTTGACTGAAATAACAGAAGGTATGAATCTATCTGTTAAAATTAGTTTGCCTGTATATAACAGAAATGCTTTCAATGATGGTGGCTTACACAAAATAGAAGTTTAATTTTTATTCATCTACAAGGAAATTGAAACTAACCCAAGTTCTTTGTAGCTCATTTCTCTGCCATTCCTGGAATGTGGGACTAGAATAGTTTTAGTTTTTAAGTTTAGGGCACCCTTGATAGCTTTAACACCCTTAAAAATTACTCAGGCCTCTCAAAGAGCTTTTTTTAATGTGGGTTACTATGTTAAAAATGAAAACTGAGAAATTTTTTTACACATTTATTTATTTTAAAATAATACTAAACCCACTGCATATAAACAATAACACAGATTTCTGAACATTAATATTTTCAAAAACAAAAGAAATTATTGAGAAGAATAACATTGTTTTACATGTTTTTAAATCTCCAGCTGACTTAATTAGAATACAATATGAATCAAATATCTATTATTGCATGCAGTCCCTTGCAATGTATTACTTTGGTTGAAGTCTATGAAGAAAATTCTAGGCTTCACATAAATATGTGATTGGAAAAAGAGCTTTAAACCTCCCACACAAGAGTTTAGGAGAGCCTATGTGTCCTCAGTCTACACTTTGAGAATTACTGTCTTAAACCTCATAATCTAAAATAGCTGCTGGAGCTCCAGCCATTATATACATATTCAAGGTGAAATAATAGAGAAAAGTTTGAAGAAAAGACTGGTACTCTGCCTTTAAGAATACCTGGAAGGCTCGCACCATTCCTGCTTACAGCTCTTCAGCCAACTTTTTCACATGGCAACATTTAACTGCCAGAGAAATGTTTCAGTAGGACAGCAATGTGCTCAGCTAAAATTCTTTTAAAAAGAAGGGGAGAAAAGCTACTGAGAAGCAATTAGTAGTCTCTGCCACAGGAAGCGTGAATTAAAAGCATTCCAATGACCCAAAGACTTTATGTGCTGTTTCCATGACTGCAAATTATCAAAACACCACAGATCCCTTTAGGAGTCTCCTGTGAAGAAATTATTGTTTACTTTGTAAATGATTGGTCTATAGTGTTCAAGTGCATTTGAAATTTTCTGCAGAGGAATGGGGTGTGAGATAGAAGTCACCAGCTAAGTAAAAGAGACAAGGTCTGGGCTTTCTGACCAGAACCAGCTTGTGAAATGGTAATGAAAACCCTAACTAAAGAAGAACCACGGTGCTAAAATTTTACTGCAGCTGTATGGACATTTCTTTGTCTTGAAAGACTTTGAGTAACCTTCAAAGAATAGCTGTCAAGAACAGAGTTTGTTGGAAAAGAAAAAATCATTTTTTTTCTAGTAAAGAGTGACAGCACAGAAGTTTCCTATAGTTAATTTAAAAAAAGTGTTAAAAACTAATTTAAGAGGAAAAGGTGCTATTATTATCCCTATTTTTCTGACAAGAATTTGAGACACAGAGAAGTTCAGCCACTTACCTAAGGTGATGAAGCTGATGAAGGCTAATTTGACACCATACTCCAAGTTCTGGCACCACTAAACAATCCTACATGTATAATCTAAGGGGCACCTGGGGCAAAATCTTGAGAGGGTCCACTGGATGAAATAGAAATTTATCACAATACAATTTAATAATAATGAAATGTTGTGAGTGAGTGAAAGTTGCTCAATCATGTTCGACTCTTTGTGACCCCATGGACTGTTTCCTGCCAGTCTCTTCTGTCCATGGAATTCTCCAGGCCAGACTACTGGAGTGGGTAGCCATTTCCTTCTCCAGGGGGTCTTCCCAACCCAGGGATCAAACCCAGGTCTCCTGCATTGCAGGGTGATTCTTTACTGTCTGAACCACCAGGGAAGTGAAATTTAGTGAGAGCCACTTATTTTCTGTAACTGGATGCTGTTTATTTGAATATGTATTTAGTATTCTGTGTTTAAAAGGAAATATTAGCTATTACTAAACAATGTCCTTTCAATTTGTTAGACTGATCTTTCTGTGAATGATTGTTAGTTCATCAAGGTAACCTTGTACCCTCTCTGCCCCTCTCTTTTAGTAATTCAAACTGAACACTGCAGACTCACTCACAGCTCTGACTTCAGATGTCCCTTCCCTCATTAACCCAGTGGCAGGCACCTAAAGTAGGAACCTATATGCCTAATAGGAAGTGGCTCCTAAAAGGAAGTAATCAACCTCATGGGACACATATTAATAACCCAAACCTTTATAGCAGAGAGTACAAATTGGTAGCCTGTAGGCAAAATTTTGTTTCAGTTCCGTTCAGTGGCTCAGTCATGTCTGACTCTTTGCAAACCCATGAACTACAGCATGCCAGGTCTCCCTGTCCATCACCAACTCCCGGAGTCCACCCAAACCCAGGTCCATTGTGTCGGTGATGCCATCCAACCATCTCATCCTCTGTCATCCCCTTCTCCTCCTGCCCTCAATCTTTCCCAGCATCAGGGGCTTTTCAAATGAGTCAGCTCTCTGCATCAGGTGGCCAAAGTATTGGAGTCTCAGCTTTAGCATCAGTCCCTCCAACGAACACCCAGGACTGATCTCTTTTAGAATGGACTGGTTGGATCTCCTTGCAGTCCAAGGGACTCTCAAGAGTCTTCTCCAACACCACAGTTCAAAAACATCAATTCTTCTGCGCTCAGCTTTCTTCACAGTCCAACTCTCGCATCCATACCTGACCACTGGAGAAACCATAGCCTTGACTAGATGGACCTTTGTTGACAAAGTGATGTCTCTGCTTTTTAATATGCTGTCTAGGTTGGGCATGACTTTACTTCTAAGGAGTAAGCATCTTTTAATTTCATGGCTGCAATCACCATCCGCAGTGATTTTGGAGCCCAGAAAAATAAAGTCTGACACTGTTTCCCCATCTATTTCCCATGAAGTGATGGGACCAGATGCCATGATCTTCGTTTTCTGAATGTTGAGCTTTAAGCCAACTTTTTCACTCTCCTCTTTCACCAAGAGGCTTTTTAGTTCCTCTTCACTTTCTGCCATAAGGGTGGTGTCATCTGCATATCTGAAGTTATTGATATTTCTCCCAGCAATCTTGATTCCAGCTTGTGCTTCCTCCAGCACAGCATTTCTCATGATGTACTCTGCATATAAGTTAAATGAGCACAATATACAGCCTGACGTACTCCTTTTCCTATTTGGAACCAGTCTGTTGTTCCATGTCCAGTTCTGTTGCTTCCTGACCTGCATATAGATTTCTCAAGAGGCAGGTCAGGTGGTCTGGTATCCCCATCTCTTTCAGAATTTTCCACAGTTTATTGTGATCCACACAGTCAAAGGCATTAGCATAGTCAATAAAGCAGAAGTAGATGTTTTTCTGGAACTCTCTTGCTTTTTCAATAATCAAGCGGATGTTGGCAATTTGATCTCTGGTTCCTCTGCCTTTTCTAAAACCAGCTTGAACATCTGGAAGTTCATGGTTCATGTATTGCTGAAGCCTGACTTGGAGAATTTTGAGCATTATTTTACTAGTGTGCGAAATGAGTGCATTGTGCGATAGTTTGAACATTCTTTGGCATTGCCATTCTTTGGGATTGGAATGAAAACTGACCTTTTCCAGTCCTGTGGCCACTGCTAAATTTTCCCAATTTGCTGGCATATTGAGTGCAGCACTTTCACAGCATCATCTTTTAGGATTTGAAATCGCTCAACTAGAATTCCATCACCTCCACTAGCTTTGTTCGTAGTGATGCTTCCTAAGGCCCACCTGACTTCACTTTCCAGGGTGTCTGGCTCTAGGTAAGTTTGAGTGATCACACCTTTGTGATTATCTGGGTTGTGAAATCTTTTTTGTACAGTTCTTCTGTGTATTCTTGCCATCTCTTCTTAATATCTTCTGCTTCTGTTAGGTCCATACCATTTCTGTCCTTTATTGAGCCCATCTTTGCATGAAATATTCCCTTGGTATCTCTAATTTTTTTGAAGAAATCTCTAGTCTTTCCTATTCTATTTTCCTCTATTTCTTTGCATTGATCACTGAGGAAACCTTTCTTATCTCTCCTTGCTATTTTTTGGAACTCTGTATTCAGATGCTTATATCTTTCCTTTTTTCCTTTGCCTTTCACCTCTCTTCTTTTTACAGCTATTTGGAAGGCCTCCTCAGACAGCCATTTTGCTTTTTAGCATTTCTTTTTCTTGGGGGTGGTCTTGCTCCCCGTCTCCTGTACAATGTCACGAACCTTCGTCCACAGTTCATCAGGTACTCTATCAGCTCTAGTCCCTTAAATCTATTCCTCACTTCCACTGTGTAGTCATGGGACACATATTAATAACCCAAACCTTTTCAGCGGAGAGTGCAAATTGGTAGCCTGCAGGCAAAATTCTGCTTATGATATGCTTTATTTGGTTCATAGAGTGTAGTTTTAAAAAATTGATTTTGGGGAGAACAAAATCCCAAACCAAAATTTCCCCTAAGAATCCAGATGAGAACCTCTGCGCCTTTTAGATAGGCCACATTCTTTCCAGTTTCAGCTTAGCCCCCACCAGACCTCGCCTCCCACACCCAGTCTCTTCATGCCATTATGTTACCTGTCTGTCCCCTGCGGGCAGTAGAGTTTGCAACTCTGTCTTTTCAGATATTAAACTCCAAATCTTATTAACCCCCATATTCTACTGTAGCAGAACCTGTTCTGAAATGATTCCTCCTGCAATTTTCAGTTGAACCGATTACTTAGTCACAGCTTATCCACATGGTGGGTTCTGCAATCAATGGAAGCATAGAAGGTAGGAGCCAAATTGCCTGCTGGTGGATAAATGATGGGCTGAATATGACAGGTCCAGGCCAATCACAAAATAATGGGGCAAGTGTCTGGAATACAGTTGTACAGAGCCTGGTCCCTAGTAAAAGCTGAAATGTTTTTGATGAAGGGTTGATGGTACACATGGAGAGCTTTACTAGCTGGAATGCTGGAACCTCTGTTCTGCTTTGATTATCACTATCCTACCTGTGAAGGTCATTGCTATTCACCAACTATTTCTGGCTCTCTGACTTTGGATACATGGTAGGCTTGCACTCCCTGCCCTCTTGCGGTTGGGTGGGGCTAGGTGACTAGTTCTGCCAAATGTGTTGTCATTGGAGGGACATCTGTCACTTTGGGCAAGATCATATATCTGCCAGAAAAAGACCCTCCAGATCCACCTTTTCTCTGACATGATGACCAGCAGTGTTTGAGACCGTGACAGCTCCATTAGTCTAGAATTCTGAGTGTCTGCAATGGGCAGAGGCTTATGCCAACCTATAATAGACATGTTACCAGAACAAAATAAAACTTTATTAATAGCCACTAACCCACTAAGTTATTTGGAGGGTTTTTTTGTTTGTTTGTTTTGTTTTTTAAACTTCCCATGAACAGTATGAAAAGGCAAAATGATAGGATACTGAAAGAGAAACTCCCCGGGTCAGTAGGTGCCCAATATGCTACTGGAGATCAGTGGAGAAATAACTCCAGAAAGAATGAAGGGATGGAGCCAAAGCAAAAAGAATACCCAGCTGTGGATATGACTGGTGATAGAAGCAAGGTCCGATGCTGTAAAGAGCAATATTGCATAGGAACCTGGAATGTCAGGTCCATGAATCAAGGCAATTGGAAGCGGTCAAACAAGAGATGGCAAGAGTGAATATCGACATTCTAGGAATCAGCGAACTGAAATGGACTGGAATGGGTGAATTTAACTCAGATGACCATTGTATCTAATACTGCGGGCAGGAATCCCTCAGAAGAAATGGAGTAGCCATCATGGTCAACAAAAGAGTCTGAAATGCAGTACTTGGATACAATCTCAAAAACGACAGAATGATCTCTGTTCATTTCCAAGGCAAACCATTCAATATCACAGTAATCCAAGTCTATGCCCCAACCAGTAACGCTGAAGAAGCTGAAGTTGAATGGTTCTTATGAAGACCTACAAGACCTTTTAGAACTAACACCCAAAAAAGATGTCCTTTTCATTACAGGGGACTGGAATGCAAAAGTAGGAAGTCAAGAAACACCTGGGGTAACAGGCAAATTTGGCCTTGGAATACGGAATGAAGCAGGGTCATAGCTTCACTGGTCAAGAAAACACACTGGTCATAGCAAACACCCTCTTCCAACAACACAAGAGAAGACTCTATACATGGACATCACCAGATGGTCAACACCGAAATCAGATTGATTATATTCTTTGCAGCCAAAGATGGAGAAGCTCTATACAGTCAGCAAAAACAAGACGAGGGGCTGACTGTGGCTCAGACCATGAACTCCTTATTGCCAAATTCAGACTTAAATTGGAGAAAGTAGGGAAAACCACTAGACCATTCAGGTATGACCTAAATCAAATCCCTTATGATTATATAGTGGAAGTGAGAAATAGATTTAAGGGCCTAGATCTGATAGATAGAGTGCCTGATGAACTATGGAATGAGGCTCGTGACATTGTACAGGAGACAGGGATCAAGACCATCCCCATGGAAAAGAAATGCAAAAAAGCAAAATGGCTGTCTGGGGAGGCCTTACAAATAGCTGTGAAAAGAAGAGAAGCGAAAAGCAAAGGAGAAAAGGAAAGATATAAACATCTGAATGCAGAGTTCCAAACAATAGCAAGAAGAGATAAGAAAGCCTTCTTCAGCGATCAATGCAAAGAAATAGAGGGAAACAACAGAATGGGAAAGACTAGAGATATCTTCAAGAAAATTAGAGATACCAAAGGAACATTTCATGCAAACATGGGCTCGATAAAGGACAGAAATGGTATGGACCTAACAGAAGCATAAGATATTAAGAAGAGATGGCAAGAATACACAGAAGAACTGTACAAAAAAGATCTTCACGACCCAGATAATCACGATGGTGTGATCACTGACCTAGAGCCAGACATCCTGGAATGTGAAGTCAAGTGGGCCTTAGAAAGCATCACTACGAACAAAGCTACTGGAGGTGATGGAATTCCAGTTGAGCTATTCCAAATCCTGAAAGATGATGCTGTGAAAGTGCTGCACTCAATATGCCAGCAAATTTGGAAAACTCAGCAGTGGCCACAGGACTGGAAAAGGTCAGTTTTCATTCCAATCCCAAAGAAAGGCAATGCCAAAGAATGCTCAAACTACCGCACAATTGCACTCATCTCACACGCTAGTAAAGTAATGCTCAAAATTATCCAAGCCAGGCTTCAGCAATATGTGAACTGTGAACTTCCTGATGTTCAAGCTGCTTTTAGAAAAGGCAGAGGAACCAGAGATCAAATTGCCAACATCCACTGGATCATGGAAAAAGCAAGAGAGTTCCTTGCTATTTCTGCTTTATTGACTATGCCAAAGCCTTTGGATGTGTGGATCACAATAAACTGTGGAAAATTCTGAAAGAGATGGGAATACCAGACCACCTGATCTGCCTCTTGAGAAATTTGTATGCAGGTCAGGAAGCAACAGTCAGAACTGGACATGGAACAACAGACTGGTTCCAAATAGGAAAAGGAGTTCGTCAAGGCTGTATATTGTCACCCTGTTTATTTAACTTCTGTGCAGAGTACATCATGAGAAATGCTGGACTGGAAAAAACCCAAGCTGGAATCAAGATTGCTGGGAGAAATATCAATAACCTCAGATATGCAGATGACATCACCCTTATGGCAGAAAGTGAAGAGGAACTCAAAAGCCTCTTGATGAAAGTGAAAGTGGAGAGTGAAAAAATTGGCTTAAAGCTAAACATTCAGAAAACGAAGATCATGGCATCTGGTCCCATCACTTCATGGCAAATAGATGGGGAAACAGTGGAAACAGTGTCAGACTTTATTTTTCTGGGCTCCAAAATCACTGCAGATGGTGACTGCAGCCATGAAATTAAAAGACGCTTACTCCTTGGAAGGAAAGTTATGATCAACCTAGACAGCATATTCAAAAGCAGAGACATTACTTTGCCAACAAAGGTTCGTCTAGTCAAGGCTATGGTTTTTTCTGTGGTCATTTATGGGTGTGAGAGTTGGACTGTGAAGAAGGCTGAGCACCGAAGAATTGATGCTTTTGAACTGTGGTGTTGGAGAAGACCCTTGAGAGTCCCTTGGACTGCAAGGAGATCCAACCAGTCCATTCTGAAGGAGATCAGTCCTGGGATTTCTTTGGAAGGACTGATGCTAAAGCTGAAACTCCAGTACTTTGGCCACCTCATGCGAAGAGTTGACTCATTGGAAAAGACTCTGATGCTTGGAGGGATTGGGGGCAGGAGGAGAAGGGGATGACAGAGGATGAGATGTGAGATGGCTGGATGGCATCACTGACTCGATGGACGTGAGTCTGAGTGAACTCCGGGAGTTGGTGATGGACAGGGAGGCCTGGCGTGCTGCGATTCATGGGATCACAAAGAGTCGGAAATGACTGAGCGACTGATCTGATAGCTGCGGATAGTTACTGCATGCATGAAATTAGAAGATGGTTGCTTCTTGGCAGGAAAGCTAAGACAAACCTAGACAGTGTTCTAAAAAGCAGAGACATCACTTTGCTGACAAAGGTCCATATAGTCAAGGCTACAGTCTTTCCAACAGTCATGTATGGAAGAAGGCTGAGTGCTAAAAAACTGATGCTTTTTAACTGTAATGCTGGAGAAGACTATTGAGAGTCACCTGGACAGCAAGGAGATCAGACCGGTCAATCTTACATGAAATCAACCCTTGAATATTCATTGGAAGAACTGATGCTGAGGCTGAAGCTACACTACTTTGGCCACCTGATGTGAAGAGCCAACTCATTGGAAAATACCCTGATGCCGGGAAGGATTGAAGGCAGAAGGAGAAGAGGGAGACAGAGGATGACATGGTTGGATGGCATCACTGATTCAATGGACATGAACTTGGGCAAACTCCAGGAGATGGTAAGGGACAGGGAAGCCTGGCACGCTGCTGCAGTCCATGGGTGGCAAAGAGTCGGACACAACTTGGCAACTGAACAAGATAACCTAACCAAGTCTGACTAAAATATTCACTAAATACTAATAAATACTAAGTTAAGATTTTTTTTTAATCTGATTTCAGTGATTTGAGCCATCAATTTAAAAATAGTACAGATGAACCTATTTTCAGGGCAGAAATAGACATAGATGTAGAGAACTGACATGTGGAATGGGGTAGGAGGGGAAGAGGAGGGATGAACTGGGAGATTAGGATGGACATAGACACTACCTCGTGTAAAATAGATAGACAGCTAGTGGGAACTTGCTATAAAGCACAGAAAGCTCAGTCCGGTGCTCTGTGATGACCTAGAGGAGTGGAATGGGGGTGTGGTGGGAGGGAGGTACCAGAGGGAGGGGATATATGTATACATGTAGCTGATTCACTTCACTGTACTTCAGAAACTAACACAAGATTATAAAGCGATTATACTCTAATTTTTTAAAAAGCAGCAATGAAAATGCTTCTTTAGGTTCTAGATCACCCTGACTCTGATTCTAGATCCCATTTTTGAAACCTGCTGTTACCCATGAATTCTTCTGCCTTTCTAGTCTGTATCCTTTATCACTGAACTGGTCAATAACAGAGCTTTCCTTTTCGCTAAGGGGAAAGATCCAGCAAGCCTCAAGAAGTAGTGTGACTTCCGAAAGCAGACTAGCCAGGTCTTTCCAGGGCTACATTTTGCAGCAGCCTGACATTCAGAGCCCACAGAGAAGTAAAACCAGTGTTGCCCAGCTCCTCAGAGCCTTGGCACAGTCCTGCCTGTGGCACTTCTGTATGTCCGGTGGTTACAAAGCTTGGAAAGGCCCAGGACCTACTGCTCTTTAGAAAGACCTGAACCCGACCAAATCCAGTCTGCAATGCAACCCAGTTTCTTACAGGTTTCTTTCTCTGTGTGTGTATGTTAACATCGCATCTGTAATTTAATTTACCTTCCAAACTTGGAATGCACTTTATATTGTTGCTGTCAATATTTTAAAAAGAAATCTCTTTTAAGTTTATTTTTCAAAGTGCAGGAATTATCCCCAGGGACCTACTGCTTGGAAGCATATGATCTCATTCGTTGGCAGAAATCACCTTTCTGAAAGGGAAAAGCTTTCCTCAGACCTTATTTTAGACTGTTTTGATCTGAAAAAATCTGAGCTTGAGATGCTCACTAGTGGTTTTAATGTATTATTGGAGAAGTTAGCATCTGAGTAGCTCTTCATTCTGAGCTTTTTAATATGATGTTTAAAGTATTTCAGTAAATCTAGCAAGCGCTGTTTAGTAGGCAGGATGGCCCAGTTGGTGGCTTCATAATCCATTTTCTTTATCAGCAAAGAATTTATTGAGCATGTACTAGACTATGACTGATCTCCTCAGCAGACAGGATTGTGCCTTCTTCAATGAAAGTGCCTTATATTGCAGACACTTGTAGCCTAGTGCCTGCAATATAGTGGGTGTCCAAGATATGCTCTCATAATTACTACTCAAAGTGCCATGCAAATGTACCCAGAGAAATACAAGGAAGTCTTTGTATTTGATGAATTAATAGTCTAGAGGATTAAAGTAAATGTACAAAGAATTGTAGTCTGTGGCAGGAAAGAAAGAATGATTTGAATATTAGCAATGTGATATCAGAAGTGTGATGACGCAAACTCCCACCTGCTATATATTTTGCACATCGCAATGTATACGTTTGCTATGTGACACAGGGAGCTCGATCCAGTGCTCTGTGACAGCCTAGAGGGGTGGGATGGGGTGGGACATGGGAGGGGGGCTTAGGAGGGAAGGACTTATGTATACCTGTGGCTGATTCATGTTGAGGTATGGCAGAGGCCAACACAATATTCTAAAACAATTATCCTCCAATTGAAAAAAAAAACAAAGAAAGTATGTGATGGAGAAGGAAGAAATATGTGATGATCCAAAATTAATGCAGGGACTTGGGGTCCTGGGTTCTGCTGAGTCTCCACTGACAAGCGCTGACTGTAAGAAAGTTGTTCAGCTTTCCGAGCCACTGGGCATCCAACCATTAAGTGAGGAATTGACAAGCTTTCGACAATTACAAACTTTAAAAAATTGATTGCCCTTGCATGCATTCTTTAGAATTTCAAGCAGAAATTCTCCACTGTTTTAACTTCCTCCCATAAATTTTGGTAAGTGTGTTTTCATTTTCTTTCATCTCAAAGTATTTTCTGATCTCCCTTGTGGTTTTATTCTTGGACCCATTAGTTATTGAGAGTGTGTTGCTTAATTTCCGCATTTTTGTGAATGTCCCAAATTTCTTGTTATTGATTTCTAACTTCATTCCAGTGTGATTGGGAAACACATGCTTTGTATTATTTCAATACTTTTTAATTTTTTGAGATTTATGGCCTATCTTATGACTTGTCCTAAAGAATGTTCCATGTACACTTGAGAAGAATATGTATTTTGCCATTATTGAGTGGAGTTTTCTACAAATGTCTTTTAAAGCTAGTTTTTTCATAGACTGATTCAAGCCTAATTCCTTGCTAATCTTTTGGCTAGTTGTACTATCCATCACTGAAAGTGATATATTGAAGTTTTCCATTATTGTTGAATTGTCTAATTCTCTCTTCAATTCTGCTTGTTTTTGCTTCATGTATTTGGGGTGCTTTGTTGTTCAGTTCAGTCGCTCAGTCATGCCTGCAATGTGATATTGGACTCTTTGCGACCCCATGAATCGAAGCAAGCCAGGCCTCCTTATCCATCACCAACTCCCAGAGTTCACCCAAACCCATGTCTATCGAGTCGGTGATGCCGTCCAGCCATCTCATCCTCTGTCGTCCCCTTCTCCTCCTGACCTCAACCCTCCCAGCATCAGAGTCTTTTCCAATGAGTCAACTCTTCACATGAGGTGGCCAAAGTACTGGAGTTTCAGCTTCAGGATCAGTCCTTCCAATGAACACCCAGAACTGATCTCCTTTAGGATGGACTGGCTGGATCTCCTTGCAGTCCAAGGGACTCTCAAACATCTTCTTCGACACCACAGTTCAAAAGCATCAGTTCTTCAGCACTCAGCTTTCTTCATAGTCCAATTCTCACATCCATACATGACCACAGGAAAAACCATAGCCTTGACTAGATGGACCTTTGCTGGCAAAGTAATGTCTCTGCTTTTGAATATGCTATCTAGGTTGGTCATAACTTTCCTTCCCAGGAGTAAGCGTCTTTTAATTTCATGGCTGCAATCACCATCTGCAGTGATTTTGGAGTTCAAAATAATAAAGTCTGACACTGTTTCCACTGTTTCCCCATCTATTTCCCATGAAGTGATGGGACCAGATGCCATGATCTTCGTTTTCTGAATGTTTAGCTTTAAGCCAACTTTTTCACTCTCCTCTTTCACTTTCTTCAAGAGGCTTTTTAGTTTCTCTTCACTTTCTGCCATAAGGGTGATGTCATCTGCATATCTGAGGTTATTGATATTTCTCCCGGCAATCTTGATTCCAGCTTGTGCTTCTTCCAGCCCAGCGTTTCTCATGATGTACTCTGCATAGAAGTTAAATAAACAGGGTGACAATATACAGCCTTGACATACTCTTTTTCCTATTTGGAACCAGTCTGTTGTTCCATGTCCAATTCTGCTGCTTCCTGACCTGCATATATGTTGTTAAGTGTATATATATATATATATATATATATATATATATATATATATATACACACACACACACATTTTATATATACATATACACATACACATGTTCTATATATATATATATATATATAATATATATAAAGATATATGCATTTATTGGAGACGGCAATGGCACCCCACTCCAGCACTCTTGCCTGGAAAATCCCATGGACAGAGGAGCCTGGTGGGCCACAGTCCGTGGGGTTGCTAAGAGTCGGACACGACTGAGGGACTTCACTTTCACTTTTCACTTTGTTACATTGGAGAAGGAAATGGCAACCCACTCCAGTGTTCTTGCCTGGAAAATCCCAGGGACGGGGGAGCCTGGTGGGCTGCCGTCTATGAGGTCGCACAGAGTCGGATACAACTGAAGTGACTTAGCAGCAGCAGTAGCAGGAGCAGCAGCATGCATTTATTTGTGCAATATATATGATACACATCTATATAACACATATATATATATTTTACAATATAATATAGCTATGTGATGTATGTAATAAATAATACCTATATATGGTGCATATATATATATATGCAATATTTTCTTGACCCTTTTATCATTATAAAATGTCCTTCTTTGTCTCTAGCAGTAATTTTTGCCTTCAAGTCTTTTATCTTCAGCCACTTCAGCTCTCTTAATGATCATTGTTTATGTTATACTTTACCTTCAGTATATCTTTTTCCACTATTCCACTTTCAATGTATCTGTGTCTTTGAATCTAATGTATGTTTTTTGTAGACAGTATGTATTTGAGTCATTTTTTAAACTCATTCTGCCAATCATTTCCTTTGACTGGAATGTTTATTCCATTTATGCTTTACCATAATTGCTCAGAGAAGGCAATGGCACCCCACTCCAGTACTCTTGCCTGGAAAAATCCCATGGATGGAGGAGCCTGGTGGGCTGCAGTCCATGGGGTCGCTAAGAGTTGGACACGACTGAGCGACTTCACTTTCGCTTTTCACTTTCATGCATTGGAGAGGGAAATGGCAACCCACTCCAGTGTTCTTGCCTGGAGAATCCCAGGGACGGGGGAGCCTGGTGGGCTGCCGTCTATGGGGTCACACAGAGTCGGACACGAGTGACGCTACCTAGCAGCAGCAGCAGCATAATTGCTAAGCTAGTTTTATAGATTGTGCATCCTAAAATTCATGTGTGAAAACCCAAACCCTGAATGTCTGCACAGCCAGCCTCTTCTTTATGGAGAAAAAAACAGGGTTTTTTTGTTCATAGTGCCAGTGTTCTCAGTTCAGCATCTCTATGCCCTAGCCTTCCTTGAAGCTGAAGTGATGGCAGGACAAGAATTCTTACCAATGAGGTAGAGGCAGAAGCCTACTGGGACTTCTGGAAAAGTTCTGCTATCAAGAAACATCCAGTATTCCTTGTTTCTTTTATTTATTTATTTTGCACTCCTGCTTAAAATGGAGACATGAAACTGAAGTTTGGGCAGCTGGTCTCCCTGGAGGCAATGAACATGAAGGTAAGAACATGTGGTTCGGAGGCTGAAATATCAAGCTGAAGGGAACATGGATCTTCTAAGCCTCCACTTCTCATGTGAGGAAAATGAATCCCTGGTGATGAGGCCACTATTTTTCAGGTGTCTGTTACTTGCTACAGAATGCATCCATAACTTATATTCATCAATTTTAAACACTACCTATATCAAGTACCAAATGCCCATAGATACATGATTCTCTTTCTACACTTTTAAGCTACCCCACTGATTTTTAGAATACATTTCTATGATAAAATCACACTCTTTTAACAGCTATAGATTTACGATATGTTTTGCAATCTGTTAGAGTAATGCCTCTGTTTTTTTCTTAAAGGCCTTAGTTAATTCTGTCCATCTTCGCTTCCATATGAATTAAAAAAAAAAAAAAGCTTGTCAAGTTCTGTGAAAATTCAGTAGAATTTTGAGTGAGATTACTTTGAATTTATGGATTCATTTGGGAAGAATTAAAATCTTTGAAATTTTCAGCATTTCCATTTAGGAACATAGTATAGTTCTACCTTTATTTATATCTTCCATATTTATTTAGCTTTTTCATATTTATTTCAATAGTTTTAGTTTTACTTACATAAGTTCTGCATATTCTTGTTAAACTTATTGCTATGTATTATTTGGTTTCTATTGTGAGTGGGATTTTTTCCCTATTGCCTTTTCAAATTGGTTTTTTCTAGTTTGTAGCAAAACTATTATATTTTTATTAACTTGATTTTGTATTCAGCTAGCTGGCTAGATTATTTCCCTAAGATGCTTTCTAGGATTCCCATTTCAGCTCTAAAAGTGCTAGAACGTAGGCGTTACAGAACTTTGTAATTGGAAGGTGATACTTGGTCAAGGTCAAAGGAAAAGCTTCATGAAAGGGGTGAGATTTCATTGCTATTATTATTTAAGACTTATTTTTCTGGTGGGACTATCTTAAGTCTGTTTATTATTTTTAGCGACAAGCTATTTCTGCTTCCTTCAGGCTCCTCTGCATTTTTTTTCACTATTATTTAATCCCTACCTGCACAATTATTTCCAAAGGTTCTATTATATGATAGGCTGAGTAAGCGTTGCATCAAAAATTCCTAAAACATCTCCAGCATTGCTCACAGTGTTCTTAATGGTAATCAATAACATTTTTTGTTCCCAAATCCAAAGAGCTAAGACCTGAATTCTGATTTCCTTACTAGGAACTATGTTGGAAGACAACAGCCAAGTTTTATTAAACATTTTAGGCTTTGGCTTACTAGGTTGAAATTGAACTTAGAATGGTTCTGAAAGACTGGCTGGTAGCCAAAAAGTCTTATTGTCTTCTTTTACTCCACAACCCTCACTCACATTCCCAGATCCCTAAGAAATGTGTCTTCCATTGGTAGTGTTAACAAATATTTAGCACTCAATCCCCAAAGTCTTGCTTTCAATCATGGGAATACACATGCTTTAATGGACCAGTGTTCAAAACTTGGACTTAACCATGACAGCTGTATTGCATGTCATGCGTGTATCTTCACATCTGGAACATTTTAGGCCCTTCCAAACTAAATGAGCAGTGGGGGAGAGGAAGGGAGAGACGGGAAACTCTCTTTTCCAAGTCAATAAGTCTCTGAAATATTTCCTTAAACTCTTTGAAGATATCCGAGGGATAGTGATCTTTGAGTCAAGAGGCCTGTATTAAAACCTGTCTCTACTATTTAATAGCCATACCATTCCCATTATTCATCCTCAACCTTCCCAAGTCTTGCTTACCACTCACAGGAATGTTTAAGGGGAAAGTGAGATGAGGCTGACAAAAGAACGTGTAAAGTGCCCTGCAGAGGTGAATTGTTAGTAACTTCAGAATGCTGAACACGTCTCTTTACCTGCTGTAATGTGCTTAGAGATGTGTAACCCAAAGGCAAAAGGAACCCCCAAATGGTCCCAATACATAGGAAAATCATACTTCAGCATGATGAAAATTTTATAAAATATATCATTAAATAAAAACTCATGACTTCATGATAAAATATTAATGAAAATGTTCAAAAACAAATCATAAAATATAAATACAAAATAGCATTGTTTTGATGTTCAAACTAGTGATTTCAAAATCTAAAGAGAAAAAAACCACTGTGACAGCTTGATTGAATCCAATGAACAGAATCACTTCAGTCTTATCAAGCCCCCTACTTAATATCTTTCCTTAGTGTTAGCATAACCTTTTCTGATTGGTTAGATTCTGTTTCTCGACTGTGTGTAGGAGGCACTGACTTTCAGATGATCATCATCATTACCATCATCATCACATTAATTTCTGTTGCTGTTGTAACAAATCCCCCCAAACTTGGTAAAAACAACACAGATTTATTATTTTGTAGTTTTAGAGATCAGAAGTCCCAAATGGGTCAGCAAGGATGTTTCTTTTGGAAGCTCTAGGAGAGAATCCGTCCCTTGCTGTTTCCCGGTTCTACAGGTTGCCAGCCTTCCTTGGTCAGTGACTCTCTGCATCTGTCTGACCTCTGCTTCCATCATCACATTATCTCCTTTGACTCTGATCCCTCCTGCATCCCTCTTGTGGTCATCACATCAGCCTACCTGGATAATCCAGGATACACTTCCCCCATCTCAAGACCCTTAGTGACCTCTGCAAAGTCCCTTTTGCCATGTAAGGTAACATATTCACAGGTTCCTGTGGAGGTGGGCATCTCTGGGGGAGGGGTTTTATTCAGCCCATCACAATCATCAACAATACTAACATGAGCATTTTTTGTGTGCCAAGCATTATTCTAGCAACCTCAAACACATTAAAACATAAACCCTTATGAGAAAGACATTATTCTCTCTACCTTAAGGTCATGACATTGAGGCACAGAGAGGTTAAATAACTTGCCCAAGGTCAGACAGTTAGGATTTCAACCGAGGTGGGCTGACTCCAGAGCCCAAACTCTTCACCAGTATGCTTATGAGAAGTGAACAGATTGGTCCACCAGACTTTGAGGAATCAGGAGCTCCTAAATATAGTTATTGAAGAGGCTGTGATTTTATAGCTATGATGGTAATATCTTATATTTTTAAATTTTGGTTTATAATTTCTAAAGCATATTCTCAGCAATTTCTATGAACTGTCCCCTAATCCCATATTGCAGAATAATCTTTCTTTTCACTAAATCTTCTTCATTTTCAATTTATTTAAATCACAAGGGTTCATAATATGTCTTCCACTGGAATTTGTATACCTGTGTATTTGTTCTGTTTGTTCACTTGTGAGATCCATGGGTAAATGTAGAAACAAACATCTACTCCATAAATAAAAACAAAACCCAAAACAAAACTTAGTATAGTTAGTTGAAACTGATAGCATTCATAAATATATGTTCGGTTCAATAGTATACACAAGTGAAAGTTGCTCAGTCATGTCTGACATGGACTATAGCCCATCAGGCTCCTCTGTTAGTGGAATTCTCAGGCAAGAATACTAAAGTGGGTAGCCATTCCCTTCTTCAGGGAATCTTCCCAACCCAGGGATCGAACCCATGTCTCCTGCATTGTAGGCAGATTCTTTACCATCTGAGCCACCAGGGATGCCCAGTATACATGAGACCTAGCATTATTTTGTAAGTACAACAGAACCTGCAAAATAGATACGATAGACTGTTTCTTGATTACCCCAAAGAACCATGCCTTTCAGTATCCAAGCCTTTGAGCATTTCCGTCTCATCTGAGTCTATAACTTCTTTGACCAATTGAATATGATGAAAATGATGCTTTCTCCTTCTTGGAAGGGTGGCCTGGATTTGTACCCAGTGCCTTACAGGTCCCTGGATCTGAGAAGAACTGAGAATCTGTCATTTTCCAGGCCCCTGATGCTGGATAGTCTCAAGGAGTTTCTCAGAGCATGGTCCCTGAGAACACTAGGGACCTGCACAGGGTAGGAGGGACTCAAACAGGGCTGGCTGCTGGGTCCCAGAGAGGCTGGAAGCTGCATACCACCTTGGGAATCTCAGTCAAGAGCCTGACAGCCCAGTGCTGGTGCAGTGGAGGCCAAGCACAGTGGATAGCAAAGGCTACAGTAGAAGGCCCAGGAGGGATTGCTGGGACCACTCCCTGAGGCTTTTCTTAATTGCTTAAAGGATAGAAGTCATGAAAGATATCAAAAAAGAAAAGGGGTAGATCTCACTTTCTCACACATATGGTAGGGTAAGCCTACCCCGTGGGTGCATGCTAAGTCACTTCAGTCATGTCCAACTCTTTGCGACCCCATGGACTTTAGCCCACCAGGCTCCTCTGTCCATGGGATTCTCCAGGCAAGAATACTGGAGTGGGTCACCATGCCCTCCTCCAGGGGATCTTCCCTACATAGAGATCAAACTGATGTCTCTTATGTCTCCTGCATCAGGAGACAGGTGGATTCTTTACCACTTGGGAAGCCCCCAAGCCCACCCCAGTATTGTTGAAATGGACATGTTCGTTGAATGATGACTATGTGCCTGGCCTTTGCAGACATTTCTCCTTTGGTGCTCACAACAGCCCTGTTATCATGTAGACCAGGTCTCAAAGCTGGACATGTTTGCACTTCAAAACACAGATCCACCTTTACCTGAAGCTCAGGCTTAGCCATCCCCTTACATCACTTTTCCCAACTCTAAACCCAATTTTAAATTTGAATCAAATTTAGCAGTTTAATCCTCTGATGCTGGGGGGTGAGGTGGGGTGAGGTTCAAGAGACAGGTTTAGGAAAGTTATTCTTTTTAGGCTCTGCAGAAGAAAACCGTATGCAAACATCAAGTGTTACTGGATTAAAGAGAACACATTTCAAAGGGAGTTGTTAACTTTTCAGGATTAAATGCTCTCCTTTTTAAAATCCTGGGTTTGAAGTTTTAAACATAGACAGCCAGTTTGGAGGAGTGGTGGCTGAGAATAGGTGTCTCTTCCTACCACATACCACCCTAATCTTAGCCCTGGATCCCCATGTCCAGGTTGCTCTGCTACAGTCACACCTGAGTCATCATTTTGGACAGAGTCTGTGGACCCCATGAAGGGCCTGTGGGCACCAGAAATCCAGTACACTCACAGGAGTCAAAGATGTTTACAACGTGAATCAGCAATTAAGAGTAACATCCCCCCACCCCCCACCCCCCACAAAAAGTCATATCTTTCATACAAGCAATACTAATTATGCTGTTTAGTTTTGTTTTTCCAAGGCAAATGACAAGAAAAATGTATAACCAAGGGAGTGGTTGACAGAAGTGAAGAAATATGAGACAACTAAAACTGAGAACAAAAAATAATGAGAAAAATGATTAAAAGAACTGAATTGTGTGTCTTGCTTTACTGGTAATGAGCCTGAACTAACTGAAGAAGTTGCATGTACTTATGGAACCTACAGGAGAGCTGGGGGAAGCAGGTTCCTCCCAATCTCTTACTGGATTTTGTTCCCAAGCTGGGTGGATAATATAAGAACAAGGAGTGAGAGGGCTGCCCTGGGGTCACCCTCATTGTGGCCCCTCAAGAGAAGCTGGCCATGTAGACAATTTCTGCTTTTCCCCACCTCTGCCCTTAGATTCCACCCTGTCTGAACTTATCTGGAATTTCACACACATTCATACTCACATATTCATTACCTCACTCCACCCCCTTTCCTCAGACCTGTTGAACAAGAATCTATCTTCCACCCAACGTTAGTTTCCTGCATAACAGATTACCCCAAATTGGGTGGCTTAAAACCAACAGCAACTCATTCTCTCATGGTTCTGGAGGCCAGAAGTCTGAAATCTAAGGTGTTGGCAGAACTGAACTCCCATTCAAGGGTATAAGAGAGAATCCCTCATGGCCTCTTATGGCTTCTGGTGGCTCCAAGTATTCCCTGACTTGTAGCCACACAACTCAAGCCTCTGCCCTGACTTCGCATAGCCCTTTCCTCTTCTCTCTTTGCCTTTCTCTTATATGAACACTTGTCTTAGGATTTCGGGCATGCTCAAATAATCCAGGATGATCTCATCTGGAGATCATCTTGACTTACTGACATCTGCAAAGATTCTTTTTCAGCATAACCCCACCAGAGGTTTGGGGTAGACACATCTACTGGTGGGAAGCCATCATTGAACCTCTTCTAAATTCAAAGATTTCTGACACCGTAGGTAAGAGAACAATCAAAAAGAAATCCATTCACAACCCACCAAGGCGTTTTGTAGGATACTTTTTCTTGCATCTCCAGTTTTCTTATAGGCCAAAACTGTTTAAGGGCATAATTCATTTGTGATCTCCTTCTCAGATCTTCCTTGAAACTCACAGTCCATTTGGCCTTAAGGTTTTACATATTCAGCTCTTGTTCTAGTAGGTATACCTTTCATAATCCTTCCTTTGTTACTTTACTATGTAGTCCAGTTTAGTTTTCCAGACCAGTGGCTGTGCATCCTGGTTTGTCTGAGACAGTCCTGATTTGAGCCTGTTCATCTCAGTGTCCTTTCTGGGTGGGACACTCTTTGTCAAAATCTTGGTTTGGATGACACCCCTTAGCTGGATTACTTTCCTTTTTGGAGGGAGCATTTGAAGGACAACTGACAGAAAGGACTCTGTTTAGTGTGTGATGAATGATGAAAGGGGAGAGGTCTTTGTCTGAGCTTGTACATTTGGAAGCTAAAACAGGAGTGGGGAAGGTCTGAAAGAGAAAGGCGTGCACAGAATAGGTCACAGTATAGATCAAGACCAGACTTCAGTGACTTCACTCCTTCACGGACTAATAGGAGGATATCAGCATCTCCGAACAGCTCCAGGTCTCAGTTTCCCTGTCTGACATAGTCTAAGAGCAATTAGCTTCTGAAATTTGAGCCTCTGATCCAATCTTAGTATTTGATTTGGTGAAATACAGTCTCTACCAAGTTCGCAAGCAAAATATTTCCCTGAATGACTTGGTGATAATGTAAGAAGCTTTTTTTCCTCCTTTACAAGGAAACAAGGGATTCTGTATTTCAGGGAAGATGCCCATAGAATAATGACCTTCACCTCTTTGTCTCTAGAAACACTCAATAAGGAGCTGTGTAAAGAGCTTGGCATATTGTTCAGTTTGAAAGAACTTTTTTGACTTTTTTGCACCACCCTCACAATCCAATCAATCATCCAAGGGAGTATGAAATGGTTTCTTAAAAGGTTAAAATACCCCTCCCTCTTGACCCAGCAGTTTGACTCTAAGGTGTTTACCCAAGCCTTAGAGAATCTGCTCCTTTTCTCCTTCTTCATGCTCCTGCCTTTGGTCACTGTGATGCAGGCCCCTCCCCACCAGAGTGTCAAATTTGTTCATGCACTGGGAGCTGGCCAAGGTTGTTCTGCCCAAAACACAGCACTCACCATCTTCTCTAAAGAGTTTCCCTCATAGCTCAGTTGGTAAAGAATTCACTTGCAATGCAGGAGACCCCGGTTAGATTCCTGGGTTGAGAAGATCCCCTTGGGTAGGCTACCCACTCCAATATTCTTGGGCATCACTTGTGGCTCTGTTGGTAAAGAATCCACCTGAAATTCAGGAGACCTGAGTTTGATCCCTAGGTTGGAAGATCCCCTGGAGAAGGGAAAGGCTACCCACTCCAGTATTCTAACCTGGAGAATTCCATGGACAGTATAGTCCATGGGGTTGCAAAGAGTTGGACTCGACTGAGTGACTTTCACTTTCACCATCTTCTCTTGCTCAACTGACTCCTCTGTCTACTCCAGAAGGTGCAGATTAAGGGAGGTGGGCTTAGGTCCCATTTTAGAGTGCAACTCTGTTACCCTTACTAGTGGTGTCCTATGCTTTCCCTCACGGAGCCCTCACAAGGATTGTGAAACAGGGTTTAGAGTGATTATTTGCCTATTGCAGCTGTAATGAATTACCACAACCTTAGTGGCTTAAAATAACACAAATTTATTATCTTACATTTCTGGAGGTTAAAAAGCTAAAAAAGGGTTTCCCTGGGCTGAAATCAAGGTGACATCAGGGCTGCTTTGCCTCTGGAAACTCTAGAGGAAAATCCATTTTCTCGCCTCTTCTAGCTGCTAAAGGTCACATACATACCTTGGCTTGTGGCCCCTTCTCTTTCTCCCAACTCTGTTTTGTTATCACATCTCTCTTGAGTCTTGACCTCTTACCTTTCTAAGGACCTGGAAATGACCTTGGACCCACTTGGATAATCCAGGCTCATTTCTCCATCTGAAGAATCTTAACTTAATCATATCTACAAAGTCTCTTCGACTGTTTTGCAAGTCATATTTACAAGGTCCAATAATTAGGATGTGGAAATCTTTGGGGGGCATTGTTTGGCCTACCACATTCATGTTCTCCCTAAATATGAAGCTCCACTGAAGATAAGGACCACGTCTGTCTTGTCCACTGCTGCATTTGGACTACCAGCGGGTGCCTTGCACATTGAAGTGCTAAATAATGCATTTGCTGCACAAAGTAACAGCATTGGCGCCACTTGCAGGCAATTGGCTTAAATTTTAGAATTCCATTTCCAGTTTTCTTTCCAATTGTAAGATTAGACTGTATTTTGTAGCTCTGTAACCATTAAGGAAAGAGGGCCCATTCTACCTAAACCTTCTAGCCTCACATCAAAATTGTTCTAAAACCCACCTGGTTCCATGACTCGGTAATTCAGTATTTTTATCTATAGAGTTTTTCTACTTTAAATTATCTTGACTAATTCATCTAACACTTAGGACCAAACTCCCTTGAACTCCTCCTACTTTAAGAGTGTTCTCCCCTGCCTTCATGAATGCCACATTTTGCATGAGTCATTTGCATCCTCCAGCTCTACAGGCTTCGACGAGACATCTGCCCCTGAGTGTTTCTCCAAGTCAGATCTCTTCAAACACTATTTCCAACCTCAACAGACCATTTTATTGGCAGCTCTACAAATGGAATACCTGATATCAGTATTCTTTGTTAAAATGTATTTTATTGAACTGTAGATGACTTATAATGTTGTGTTAGTTTCTGCTGTACAGCAAAGTGATTCTGTTGTGAGTGTGTGTGTGTGTGTGTATATATTCTTTTTCATATTCTTTTCCGTTATGGTTATAGGATATTGAATGTAGTGCTCTGTACTATAGAGTAGTACCTTGTTTATCCATCCTGTGTATACTAGCTGGTATCTGCTAACCCCAAACTCCCAATTCATCCCTCCTTTTTGCTGTCTCCTGCTTGGCAATCGTAAGTCTGTTCTCTATGTCTGTGAATCTGTTTCTACTTCGTAGATAGGTTCACTTGAGTCATATTTTAGATTCCACATATAAGGGATATCATACGGTATTCGTTTTTCTCTTTCTGACTGACTTCACATAGAATGATATATAAGGCACATATTTTTCATCCATTCATCTGTCAATGGACATTTAGGTTGTTCCCACGTCTTGGCTCTGGTAGCTCAGATGGTAAAGCGTTTGCTTACAATGAAGGAGACCCGGGTTCAATCCCTAAGTCAGGAAGCTCCCCTGGAGAAGGAAATGGCACCCCACTCCAGTACTCTTGCCTGGAAAATCCCATGGACTGAGGAGCCTGGTAGGCTACAGTCCATGGGGTCACAAAGAGTCGGACACGACTGAGCGACTTCACTTCACTTCACTTCATGTCTTGGCTATTGTGAATAGTGCTGCAATGAACAACAGGAATACATGCATCTTTTGAATTATAGTCTTGTCCAGTACATATCCAAGAGTGAGACTGTCGGATCATATGGCAACTATATTTTTAGCTTTTTGGGGAGCCTCCATACTGTTTTCCATAGTGGCTTTGCCAATTAACATTCCCATCAACAGTGTAGGAGGGTCCCTTTTCTCTATACCCTCTCTAGAATTTATTATTTTGGGGCTTTGATAATACTATTCTGAGGGCCAGATGATGGTACAAAAAGGTAGAATAATTTAAACTCAATTTTATGAGTATTGTTTTAGCTTCTGCCATATTGAGACTCTCTCAGGTCAGGAGAGGGAAAGAAGAGGTGAAAGAAAGGGATGTGTGTGTGTGTGTGTTTAAAGCAGGGATACACTACAACTGCATATTGAACCCCTTTCTAAATGGAAACTTTCGTAGGTAAGTGAAATAAGTGAACACTTTCGATCTACTAAAAGAAAAAGAGAAAATTATCAGTCATACCAATTCCTCAATGTCATATCATCAAGAAAGGAAAAATTGGTTATCTAAAGATTTTTTTTACAGCTGTCTTGATCCTATATAGGCACAGTCCAATTTGAAAGTATTATTCAAAAGAACCAAACAGATTTGAGACACTGTTAAACTTAGTCCTGCTCATGAACATCTTGTTTCACCTGTTCTGGTTTGAAATCTTGTCTTAGCTTGTTCCACGAGGACCTCATGAAGTGTTCCCCCTGCCCCGCACCCCATAAAATGGAGCAACACAGTCGTTAAGCCCATTGTCTCCTCCCAGCCTTGCCCAGACTCAGAGCACAATGCCTGGACACATGAGGCTGCAGATTGTTATTCACTGCTCACAGAGAGGCCAAGTGAGTTGGGATTAGCCTCAACAATGCACCCTGCTATTTGCTATTTGGCCAGGAGCAAGGTTCTCATCCAATACAATGCTTGTGCACATTCAGCTCATTGCTTGTCTGTGCACATCCCCACACGCAGGGAGGACTTTTACAATCCAAAGTGACAACCGTGTGTCCTTGGCTCTGTTCCACCAGGGACAGGAAGGAGACTTATCTGCTCTCTGCATTCTATCTCCTTGGCTGCTGACCCTCTAATGCATTTATCTGAGCAAAAGACTTGAGTTTGCTTGTACTCTTTATACAGACATCTTGTGCTGGTTATTAAGGCATTTTCATTAGTAAAGAAGCATTTTGACTTTACCTCAAGTGGGCACAAAGGTATCCAGGCATTATGACAAGAACTTCACTGGATCAATACTAGAAAATTCCTTCAAGCAAAGGGAAATCAAGATGAAGAGAAATATGGCCAAGAGAGTCATATGCAGGGTTTCCCAGGCGGTGCAGTGGTAAACAATCTGCCTGCCAATGCAGGAGACTCGGGAGGTGTAGGTTCAATCCCCGGGTCAGAAAGATCCCCTGAGGTAGGAAATGGAAATCCACTCCAGTATTCTTGCCTGCAAAATTCCATGGACAGAGGAGCCTGGTGGGCTACACTCTGTGAGGTCACAAAGAGTCAGACATAACAGAGCATATACACAAGGCTGTGTTTCTGAATATAATCAAGAAGTTTGAAGAATAGACAAGTTTTATAAAAGAACAAGACTGTTGCATTTAGAGTGCTAAAATTGTTATAAAATTTCTAAGTCCAGGTCTTGTAAAGTCTTGCCTCCCTTCAGTCCTTATTTGATTAGATCCCTTCTAGGGCTGAGGGTAGAGAGTGAGGGACTCCTGACTCATAGGAAGCCAGTGTTACTACCAGTACCTACCAAAAAGCTATCATTTTAAGTCCAAATATGTATTCCAGCAACAGAGGCTGACAGAAACTGACCATCATTTTGAATTTAGTACCAACAGGTATGCAATGATCACCAGTGTGTGAAGAAGCCTCTATATGAGAAGTTTACTCACCCACATTATCTCCTTGTTGTGCCTAGAGCAAAAATCAACCCTTCTAATCAATACCTGTATTACTTTCCTATTGCTCCTGAGACAGATTTCCCCACCATTACAGGTTTTAAAGCACAGACTTAGCATCTTATAGTTCTAGTGTCCCGAAGTCCAAATTGAGTCTCTTTGGGGAAAAAAAAAAAAAATCAAAGTTTCAGCAGAGTTACTTTGTTTCTGGAGATTCTAGGAGGAAATACTGGGTTGGTCAAAAAGATCATTTGGGTTTTTTTTCTGTAAGAAAGATGTTATGAACTTTTTGGCCAGTGCAATACATTTCATTTCCTTTTTCAGCTTCTAGAATTTGCCCACAATCCTTCGTTCATGGCCTCTTCCAGCAATCTCACACCTCTGACACCTACATCCATTGTCACATCTCCTTTTATAACCCTCCTGTCTCTCTCTTCCTCTTATAAGGACCCTTGTGATTACATTGGGCACACTCAGATAACCCAGATCATCTCAAGATCATTAATTTAGTCACATGTGTAAAATCCTCTTTGTCATGTAAGGTAATGCAGTCACAGTTTCAATGATTAAAACTTGAACATCTCTGGAGGCTATTCTGCCAAACACAATACCCTTTTCTATATACAAACTGGAAGTTATTAGACATTTCTGTATTTAACTCTTACTGCTCTACTCATCTCAACTGACCACCTGAGCCTTCTTTTCCCCAAAGTATTTATTTGTAGCTTCCTGCTCCTTTATATGATTGAAGGCATCTTGAAAAAGCAGATGCTGTGTTCTACTTACTTATTATTGTATTCTTCAGAGTCCTTAGCATGATGAAAAGAATGTCAATAAAATGGACTTACTGAAAATTTAAAACCTGCTCATTGAAAGACATCATTGAGCAGTGGGGCAAAATTGGATGGGATTTCTGCTTCCAGTGATGTCTAAATAACAGGGACCAGATTTACCTTCCTTCCTGAAACAGCTAAAAAACTGGACATTATATATGGCACCACGGTAGTGAAGAGACATTGAGCCCTGAGAAATGGGAAATATATGCATAAGCCCTTTGCTTGCCCTGATTTACTCCCTGGAGGGGGTTTCTGTCTGAGGCAGAGAGAAGGAGATAACAGGGAGATACATTGATGGAGTTTGTGTGGACAGAGTTTGCAGGGCAGAGAGTCGGAGGAGAGAACAGAGGTCTGTAAAGAGTCCTGCTTGAGTCTTCCACTAAGTACTGATCAGTGCAGGTTTGTGAGGAGACTATCAAGGTTTGGGGAAGGAGCTCTCTGAAAAGATTAGAACAGTGCCGGGAACTCACACAAGCCAGAAATGGTTCCTGTTCTCACCACATGGAGTAGAAAACCTCATAATTCATGGGGCATCAGGTAGAGTTCTCAGAGTCTTAGCGTAAGTTTTAAGACAAAGGTACCCTAGAATAAAGTCTGCTCTAGTTCCACATCAGTTCAGTTTAGTTCAGTCGCTCAGTCGTGTCTGACTCTTTGCAACCCCATGAATCGCAGCACGCCAGGCTTCCCTGTCCATCACCAACTCCTGGAGTTTACCCAAACCCATGTCCATCCAGTCAGTGATGCCATCCAGCCATCTCATCCTCTGTCGTCCCCTTCTCCTCCTGCCCCCAATCCCTCCCAGCATCAGGGTCTTTTCCAATGAGTCAGATCTTCTCATGAGGTGGCCAAAGTATTGGAGTTTCAGCTTTAGCATCAGTCCTTCCAATGAATACCCAGGACTGATCTCCTTTAGGATGGACTGGTTGGATCTCCTTGCAGTCCAAGTGACTCTCAAGAATCTTCTCCAACATCACAGTCAAAAGCATCGATTCTTCAGCACTCAGCTTTCTTCACAGTCCAACTCTCACATCCATACATGACCACTGGAAAAACCATAGCCTTGACTAGACAGACCTTTGTTGGCAAAGTAATGTCTCTGCTTTTTAATATCCTCTCTTGGTTCCACATAACAAAGCTCAAAAGCAAATTCTGAAAGAGTAGTACTATTTGTAAGTAAGTCTACTGCATCCAGAACAAAACTCAAAAATATTTACAGAAATACAACAATATCCAGCCAATGAAAAGGTAAAATTCACAATGTCTGACATCCATTCAGAAATGAACAGAATTAACATTCAAAAGAGGTCAAGTATGACCCATAATGAGGTCAAAAATCAATCGATAGAAATTTATCTAAGAGGTATACATATAATAGAATTGGTATTGTAGATAAGACATTAAAAAATTATTATGACAGTATCTCATAAGTTCAAACTACTAAGTCGCTTCAGTCCTGTTTGACTCTGTGCAATCCCATAGACGGCAGCCCACCAGGCTCCCTAGTCCTTGAGATTCTCCAGGCAAAAACATTGGAGTGGGTTGCCATTTCCTTCTCCAATGCATGAAAGGGAAAAGCGAAAGTGAAGTCGTTCAGTCATGTCCAACTCTTCGCGACCCCGTGGACTGCAGCCTTCCAGGCTCCTCCGTCCATGGGATTTTCCAGGCAAGAGTACTGGAGTGAGGCTAGAGGAAAGATTGCACATGAAAACTAGTCACAAAAAAGACACAAAATGACCCAAATTATCTTCTAAAGAGGAAAACTATTGGGTTGGCCAAAAAGTTTGTTAGAGTTTTCCTTAACAGCTTACAAAAAACTCAAATGAAATTTTAGGCCAACTTTATACCATATCTGATATAAAATACACAGCAGATTAAACACTGGAGGAAAAAAAGATTAGTGAACTTGACATAGCAATAGAAGCTATCTAAAATTTCAAATTCTGAATGATGATGCTGTGAAAGTGTTGTACTCAATATGTCAGCAAATTTGGAAAACTCAGCAGTGGCCACAGGACTGGAAAAGGTCAGTTTTCATCCCAATTCCAAAAAAAAGGCAATGCCAAAGAGTGCTCAAACTACTGCACAATTGCACTCATCTCACTTGCTAGTAAAATAATGCTCAAAATTTGCCAAGCCAGGCTTCAGCAATACGTGAACCGTGAACTTCCTGATGTTCAAGCTGGTTTTAGAAAAGGCAGAGGAACCAGAGATCAAATTGCCAACACCCACTGGATTATCAAAAAAGCAAGAGAGTTCCAGAAAAACATCTACTTCTGCTTTATTGACTATGCCAACGCCTTTGACTGTGTGGATCATAATAAACTGTGGAAAATTCTGAAAGAGATGGGAATACCATACCACCTGACCTGCCTCTTGAGAAACCTGTAGGCAGGTCAGGAAGCAACAGTTAGAACTGGACATGGAACAACAGACTGGTTCCAAATAGGAAAAGGAGTATGTCAAGGCTGTATATTGTCACTCTGCTTATTTAACTTCTATGCAGAGTACATCATGAGAAATGCTGTGCGGGAAGAAGCACAAGCTGGAACCAAGATTGCTGGGAGAAATATCAATAACCTCAGATATCCAGATAACACCACCCTTATGGCAGAAAGTGAAGAGAAACTAAAAAGCCTCTTGATGAAAGTGAAAGAGGAGAGTGAAAAAGTTGGCTTATAGCTCAACATTCAGAAAACGAAGATCATGGCATCCAGTCCCATCACTTCATGGGAAATAGATGGGGAAACAGTGGAAACACTGGCTGACTTTATTTTTGGGTGCTCCAAAATCACTGCAGATGGTGATTGCAGCCATGAAATTAAAAGACGTTTACTCTTTGGAAGGAAAGTTATGACCAACCTAGACAGCATATTAAACAGCAGAGACACTACTTTGCCAACAAAGGTCCATCTAGTCAAGGCTATGGTGTTTCCAGTGGTCATGTATGGATGTGAGAGTTGCACTATAAAGAAAGCTGAGCACAGAAGAATTGATTCTTTTGAACTGTGGTGTTGGAAAAGACTCTTGAGAGTCCCTTGGACTGCAAGGAGATCCAACCAGTCCATTCTAAAGGAGATCAGTCCTAGGTGTTCATTGGAAGGACTGATGTTGAAGCTGAAACTCCAGTACTTTGGCCACCTGATGCAAAAAGCTGACTCATTTGAAATGACCCTGATGCTGGGAAAGATTGAGGGAAGGAGGAGAAGGGGATGACAGAGGATGAGATGGTTGGATGGCATCACTGATTCAATGGACATGGGTTTGGGTAGACTCCAGCAGTTGCTGATTGACAGGGAGGCCAGGCATGCTGTGGTCATGGGGTCACAAAGGGTCAGACATGATTGAGTGACTGAACTGAACAGAAAAATAAAATCCTGAGAGAATTTTTTAAAAGTTGAAAAATAAAATGAACAGAGCATCACTTGACGGAGGGGACAACTTTAAACATCAAGCATACATCTAATTGGAATCCCCAAAGCAGAGGAGAGATTTCAGTTCTGATCTATTTTGAATAAAATTGCTATGAATATTTATATAATATGTGGATGTATGCTTTAAATTCTCTTGGGTACAACATCCAGGAGAGAAACTGCTGGGTCCTAAGGATCATGTAAGTTCAACTTAAAAAAAAAAAGTCAAATACTTTTCCAATGTTGTTTTATCATTTTATACTCACTCCAGCAATGTGTTAAAATCCCAGTTCCTTTGCATTTTTGCCAATTTATTTACATTTTCACACTTAAATTTTAGCCATCCTAATGTTGGTGTAGTGATACCTCGTTGCAGTTTTAATTTGTATTTCCCTGGTGATTAATATTGTTGAGCCTCTTTTCATAGGTTTATTGGCCCTTCATATATATTTCTTTATGAAATATCTTTTGAAATCTTTTCCTTATTGTTTTATTGGTTGTTTCTCTCCTTATTATCAAGTTGTAAGAGTTATAAGTCAAATATAAGTATTATAAATATTTTCTTCTCATCTTGACCTTTGTCATTTTTAAAATGATATCTTTTTAAAAAGCATTGTTGAGATATAATAGACATGCAACAAACCACATTTTTTAAATAAACAGTTTGATCAGGTTCAACATATGTGTCTACCCATGAAACACTGATTCCAATTAAGCTAATGGACATTTCCATCAAAATCAACAGTTTCCTGATACCCCTTTCTGAACACTGCTTTACTACTCTTCCATGCCCATCCCCAGGCAACTATCAATCTTCTTGGTCATTATAGATTACTTTGCATTTTCTATACTTTTATATACCTAAAATCATAAGTATTACATCTTTTTGTAGCTTTTTTCATTAGCATAATTATTTTCAGATGCATCCACATAGTTTGCATGATAATATTTCTTTTCTTTTTATTGCTGAGTACTAGTCCATTGCATAAACATTGCACAACTTATGTATTTATATATCTGATGATGAGCATTTGAGCAAATTCCAGGTTTGGATATTAAAAATAAATCAAATGACTATTTATATAACAATCTTTGTATGCACATATGTTTTCATTTCTCTTTGGTTTAAAATAAATGACCTCAGCATCCACTTTAAGATATAGAAAAATAAAAGCAAATGAAATGTATGATGAACATTTGAAAAGAAACAGTAAAGATGAGAGCCAAAATTAATGAAATTAAAAACAGAAAAACATGGATAAAATTAATAAAGAAAAAATTTGATTTTTCAGAAGATAATAAAATAATAAACTTCTAGCAGACTGACAGATTAATTAGGAAAAGAAAACACCAATGGCACACACACACACATATATGTATGTGTCTGTATATATGTATATATGTATGTATTAGGTTGGCCATAAAGTTCATTCTGGTTTTTCCATAACATCTTGAACTTCACCAAATGAAGAATGCCTGCTATTCCAAAAATAGTGTAAGAATATGAAGAGTGAAGACTCAGAATAGGAGAAAATATTTACAAATTGTGTATCTGATAAAAAGCCTATATCTAGAATATAGAGAACTCTCAAAACTTGATTTAAAATAAAAATCCAACAACCCAAGTTAAACACTGGCAAAGATTTGAACAGTCACTTTATGGAAGAAAGCCATTATATGGATGGCAAATAAGGACATGAAAAAATGCTGATCATTAGTCATTCAGTTCAGTTCAGTCACTCAGTCGTGTCCGACTCTTTGCGACCCCATGAATCGCAGCATGCCAGGCCTCCCTGTCCATCAGCAACTCCCGGAGTTCACTCAGACTCACGTCCATTGAGTCAGTGATGCCATCCAGCCATCTTATCCTCTGTCATCCCCTTCTCCTCCTGCCCCCAGTCCCTCTCAGCATCAAAGTCTTTTCCAATGAGTCAACTCTTCGCATGAGGTGGCCAAAGTACTAGAGTTTCAGCTTTAGCATCATTCCTTCCAAAGAAATCCCAGGGCTGATCTCCTTCAGAATGGACTTATTGGATCTCCTTGTGGTCCAAGGGACTCTCAAGAGTCTTCTCCAACACCACAGTTCAAAAACATGAATTCTTTGGCGCTCAGCTTTCTTCACAGTCCAACTCTCACAGCCATACATGACCACAGGAAAAACCATAGCCTTGACTAGATGGACCTTTGTTGGCAAAGTAATGTCTCTGCTTTTGAATATGCTATCTAGGTTGGTCATAACTTTCCTTCCAAGGAGTAAGCATCTTTTAATTTCATGGCTGCAATCACCATTTGCAGTGATTTTGGAGCCCCAAAACATAAAGTCTGACACTGTTTCCACTGTTTCCCCATCTATTTCCCACGAAGTGATGGCATCATTAGTCATTAGGAAAGTGCAAATCAAGATCACAGCAAGATATAATCATGTTCCTATTAGAATGTCTACAGGTAAAATGATGGGCTGTGTGAAGTGTTGATGAGGATGTGGAAGAACAGGGTCCCTCATAAAGCTGCTGGTGGGAATGTAAAATGGTGCAACCACTTTGGAAAACTGTTTGTCGGTTTCTCAAGAAGTTAAGTACACATCTACTAAACCACCTAGCCATCCCACTTTTGCATAGCTTCTAAGACACAACTTTAGGTCTGTACATTTGGGTAACCCAAATTTTGGAGGGAGCTTCAAGTTTGTGGTTTAGTTTCCTTCACAAGAAAGTGTTATTCAGAGGTTTGACATAGATAAAATTCTGTCAATGTGACATTGTCATTCCTGTCAATGTGAGGTTTCCTGTTGCTGATGGGAGAGCCATATACAGCCTCTAGGTTGAAATATAATTTTATATTTTTCCTAAATCACAGCACTATTTGAAGAGTAGCCTTCATTCATTCAATATTTATTAAATATCTATTCTGAGTAGTAAATGTTTGGTCCTCCATGCTTAAGGAGGCATAAAAGCCTTAACTAAAGCTCTAAACAAAATGTTTTAAAAAATTTGAAAAAAAATTAATTTGATCACTTTTAAACTCCCTTTCAGTTATTTTGCACATTTATTAACTGTCTATTCATCATCATCTAAAAATCTTTTAATAGCTCAGCTACATTTGAAACATTTTTTTTTCCTAGCCTAGTTCAGTTCTTCCATTATCATCTCTGATTCATATTTTCCAGTGAAAAACTAAAATACATCTTCGTTTTAGAGTCTTCAAGACAAAATTTCAGCAAGCAGAAACCTGACTGGTACTTCAAATCTGAAGATGAATTCAATGTCTGTTCTCTTTATGTAAACTCGTCTTCAGACATGCACAGTAGCTGGGTTCACAGATCAGCAGAGGTGATCAAGCCTCTATCATGAGGTCAAGGAAAATCAGTTTTCTTGCCAGTAAAAACAGAGTAGCGTGTTTTCAAATCTCACAGCTCCCAGCAAGCCCTAGTGTCTCCATTTGGTCTGTGAAGCAGTTAAACTCACCCTCTCCCGCTGTTGCGACAGGCTTTGTCTACACCTAGCAGCACAAATACTAAAGGAAAATGGGACCAGAAGCTGCTTTCCTTGCTTTGGAGAAAACAGACATGATTTCACAGCAAAAAAAAAGACACCTGATCTTTTTAGCCCCCTTTGTTTCTTCTCCCCAAGTTTTACAGCTCTTTTTATCTGTTTAAGGAAAAAAAAAAGTTGTACACACATTTTCAAAATGTGCTGCATAATACAACTTCATACATTTAGGAGGCTGACAGCTGCCCTCTGAGGCACAGCCTGACAGCCTAAAATCCAGAAATCAATCATTTAGATATAGTGATGCTCTGCTATTGCTCCTGGTATGTACTGCAGCACCCAGGAATCACTTATTTGAGATGTGCCATCATAACTCTGATAGATTAAAGCACCACATCCAGGAAACAATTGTGTTGTGTGTTGTGGGGGGAAGGGATGCTCTCATAGATCTGCCATGTTACAGCCCAGAATCCAGCAGCCAACCGGGCAAGTCTGTGCTGAATCGGAGCTTCCAGAAACCTGTGAAGCAGCAGGATGACAGCTCTGTTCTTCAACAGCCCATTATGAACTAATTAGCATACATGAATTGCAGATTTGAAGCATTAAAGTGATGTACAAATCATTAATTTTTTGTCAAATCCATGTCATCCCTGTGTATGCCTTCCTATTTTAATGTTGCATGACAGTGAAAAGAGGTACAATCCACTGTATATAAAGAGGAGAGATTTGGTGTAGCTGATATAATGAGATCTATTTAAACACTATGTATTTTCCAGCTTTGAATATATCTACTTGGAAAAATGCTACACTTGTCCCATTAGGGTTAATTGTAAAAGGATGTTAATATATTCAAAACCCCAGGGGTGGTTCTACATGTTGTCTGAGTGAAACAGGAGATGTAAGACCAACTTCACATTTAAGCTTGCTTTTTAAAAAGTCCTCTTTCTGATGAATAAAGAGAGCCATAAAATCTTTCTCACTGACTATGGAAGGTGTCACTATTCAGAATGGTAGCTAAGCTTTGGGGTGGGTGAGGGCTCCAACACAGCAGATCTATTCTCATTAACCCAATGCCAAACTTAATTTATAAAGATGTACAATGCAGTGCAATGAAAAAGGGAAAATAACATTAAAGCTGATTTTCACACTGGAAAAGGCTTCTAAATATTAATTTGTGGGTTTTTTTGTATTGTCTCTGTGTATTTAATTGCTAAAGCTATTTGTACTTAAGCAAATGCTTGGTGTATCATTTGAATTTCTTTTTTTTTCTTATTACAGTGGAGTCACAATGCTTAATTTGTTAGTACTGTAATAGTTGTCATGGTAACAGACTCTAATGTTACATATAAATATGTATGTGATATGTATATACGAACATATTACAAATATATAGTACGAATGATTATGACTTGATACCAAGAGCATATTTGGAAGATTTAGCTCTCAAGGAAAACCCTAATTAAAAATACAGTTATACTTTATGAGCTTAAAGATACTGGTCACAAACTCAGATCTCTTTTTCATTTGGGAAAAAGGCAAGTTCCCAAATGAAAGGAAAGGGGAGATGTTTGCTCTCTTCATGTGGGGTCTCTTCTCTCTGAAAGCAGAGTCATACATGCCTAGGGTTATGAACTCTATAGACCTTTTTCTTCTTCCCACTTCCTTCCTCACCAATTTTTTCTTTAGCCTCAAAAATTACATAAAATGAAAACCAAGACCAAATCCTAGGGGCATATCCTTTTCCCAAAACCATTCTTATTATCAAAAGAATACAGGATGCGTTGAGGAAACAGTAGTAGAGGGTGAGATGATCTGTTCCATATTTGTATTATTAAGAGAGGTGACTTCATAATCATGAAAAATATCCACATATGTAACACTTGAGTTTGGCATTCCATGCAACTCTCAGGTAACGTTGAAGGTCGATCTGTACAGTCTTCATTTTAGAGGTGAAGAAGCTGAGGCTCAGAGTGGAGGAGTGAAAATTGTCGTGAAGTTTAGATTTACCAAAGCCCATGCTCTGTACAATGTCACGTTGCTACTTTGAGGCCTTCTTTAGTACAAGGTCCCAGAACCATAAGTGTTCTCCTTCCAGGCTTATTAACATCACACCTGGTCCCTGATACAGTTGAAGCTAGGTCAATGAAAATGATACGTCTTATGAACTGTGGTGTTGGAGAAGACTCTTGAGAGTCCCTTGGACTGCAAAGAGATCCAAACAGTCCATTCTGAAGGAGATCAGCCCTGGGGTTTCTTTGGAAGGAATGATGCTAAAGCTGAAACTCTAGTACTTTGGCCACCTCATGCGAAGAGTTGACTCATTGGAAAAGACTGTGATGCTGGGAGGGATTGGGGGCAGGAGGAGAAGGGGACGACAGAGGATGAGATGGCTGGATGCCATCACTGACTCGATGATCGTGAGTCTGAGTGAACTCCAGGAGTTGGTGATGGACAGGGAGGCCTGGTGTGCTGCGATTCATGGGGACACAGAGAGTCGGACACGACTGAGCAACTGAACTGAACTGAACTGATGCTGAAGATAACTTTGGTAGTAAACAAAGAATAAACCTAATCAAAGGGGAGAATAGTGAGCCTACCTCTATCAGTTGGTATTGTCTTCAGCTTCCTGTAACAATAACAACAGCAACAATAAAGCTACTGCAGCTTAATTAAATAGAAGTTTATTTTTTGTAAATCATCACAAATCCAGAGATAGGCAAGCTTAGGCTGGTACAGAGACTTCTCAAACCTATTAGGGACTTGACAGTTAAGCAGCTGTTTATCTTTCTGCTGTGCCATCCTTAGCAAGAACTTATAATCCCCAGGCTCATGAGATGGTTGCTGCCCCACTGGACATCACAACTACGTTCAGGCAGGGAGAAGAAGAATGAATAAAGGGAAAATGCATGGAGGGCAACAGTCCATAGGGTTGCAAAGAGTTGGACATGACTGAAGTGACTGAGCAGGCATGCACACATGAGCCAGTAGAGCTTGTCTCCCTCCTCCTCTGTCTTTCTCTCTCTCTCCTTTTGGTGAAGAAAAAAAAAATCACAGTTTTAATATTTGATTCTTTTTTTTTTAATTTAATTTTATTTTTAAACTTTACAATATTGTATTAGTTTTGCCAAACATCAAAATGAATCCGCCACAGGTATACCCGTTGTGCTTTAACTCATTTGTTCTCTTGGTATTAGCCAGTGAAATATCAGATCTTCTGAGAACTCTGCAAAATACAGAACACTTCAGAAATATGTATGTCATCCTTGCACAAGGGCCATGCTACTCTCCATATTGTTCCATTTTTAGTATTGCCAAAGCAAGCCCAAGCTTGTATTTTTTTAGCAACAATCAATAACTTTTCAGCAAGCCCTAAGCAAAAGACATTGGACAATCTTGGGTCATATGGCCAGCCCATAGAGGCAAGGAAGTCTATGGAAGTGAATCATTTTAACTGAGCCTATTCCTGCCCTTAGTAAAATGGGAAGTTCCATTAGTAAAGAATAGAGAATGGTTGTTGGGCAGGCAATGAGCAATGGTCATCTCCTGTGGTATATATTTCCTTGTGACTTCATCAAGAGTACACACCAGTGTAGAGAAAGAAGGCCTTCCTATCAGGGAAAAATATTAAGTGGATATTCTGGCATATGCTTAAACACCATCTTGGACCTTACTCATTTTCTTACTATTTCTGGAATCTTCAGGTTCCATTTTCACATGTCTTCTCTATTTAATTCTTCTAAGTTGGAGTATTGATATTTGCCTTATTGACATTTAACTATTGCCTTGTTTGCTTGGTGCCTCTATTCCCCATGTAAGATGGTGGTAATGTTCAGTTTGAGGGATCTGATTTTTCACCAGCTGCATAGTGGGTAGTCAAAAACTAAGGATTCACAACAGAACTGGGTTAAACTCAATTTCACTTCATATAACCTGAGTGACTCTACCCAAGTTTCTTAACTTCTCTGAAACTTGGTTTCCTCATATGACAATAAAGATAATAAAAATGCTTTCCTCAGAGGGTTTCTATGAGGAGGAAGTAAGTCTGTGCATATAAAACATATAGAGGGATATCTGACACATAGCAAGCATTAGATTGAATTTAGCTGATCTTAGCTATTTTTATTATTGTTGTTGTTGCTGCTATTAATCAAGTTGACCTGGATTCAAATCATTGATATACCATTTTCTTAGTTAAGTTACGAAAAGTCTTTGACTCTCAGTTTCATTGTCTAGAAAATGGTCACCGGGTTATGTAAGAGATGGTAAGTATGTAAAATATATGACAACTGTTAGTCAGTTGTGTCTGACTCTTTGTGACCCCATGGACTGTAGCCCACCAACATCCTCTGTCCATGGAATTCTCCAGGCAAGAATCCTGGAGTGGGTAACCATTTCCTTCTCCATGGGATATTCCTGACCCAGGGATCAGGCCCAGGTCTCCCGCATTATGAGCAGATTTTTTTAACTACTGAGCCACCAGGGAAGTCCTGAGTATATGACAAAATGACCAGTAAATAGCAAGATTAGTAAGCACTACTAGTTGCCTGTCACTCTCCATTTCCCTACTGCCTTGCAGCTAGGGGATGCCAAAGTCAATGTAAGTTTAATTCCCTAGAGAGACTTTTCCTTCCGAGTAAAAAGGCAAAAACTTATTTTGTGAAATCTCTTTGCTCTCTGTGCTTCCCTGTCAGATGCTTGGAGATACTCCACTCATCTTGAAAGCATGGGGGCAAGGGCCGCAAACGAATGATAATGGAGCAGGAAGATAGGCTTTGGGTCCCAGATTGCATCATTGAGGCCTAGTACCAGCTTTAGATTGCCCAACTCTAGATGTATTATATGAAAAGAAAAAACCTTAGTTGTTTAAACCAATATTCCTCGAGTTTTATTTTCAGTTCAGTTCAGTCACACAGTCGTGTCCAACTCTTTGCAACCCCATGGACTGAAGCACGCCAGGCCTCCCTGTCCATCAGTAACTCCCGGAACCTACTCAAACCCATGTCCATCGAGTTGGTGATGCCATCCAACTATCTCATCCTCTGTTGTCCCCTTCTCCTCCTGCCTTCAATCCCTCCCAGCAACAGGGTCTTTTCCAATGAGTCAGTTCTTCGCATCAGGTGGCCAGATTATTGAAGTTTCAGCTTCAGCATCTGTCCTTCCAATGAATATTCAGGACTGATTTCCTTTAGGATGGAGTGGTTGGATCTCCTTGCAGTCCAAGGGACTCTCAAGAGTCTTTTCCAACACCACAGTTCAAAAGCATCAATTCTTCGGTGCTCAGCTTTCTTCACAGTCCAACTCTCACATGAATACATGACTACTAGAAAAACCATAGCTTTGACAAGACAGACCTTTGTTGGTAAAGTAATGTCTCTGCTGTTTAATATGCTGTCTAGGTTGGTCATAACTTTTCTTCCAAAGAGCAAGTGTCTTTTAATTTCAAGGCTGCAGTCACAATCTGCAGTGATTTGGGAGCCTCCAGAAATAAAGTCTCTCACTATTTCCATTGCTTCCCCATCTATTTCCCATGAAGTGATGGGACCAGATGCCATGATCTTCATTTTCTGAATGTTGAGTGTTAAGCCAATTTTTTCTCTCTCCTCTTTCACTTTCATCAAGAGGATCTTTAGTTCTTCTTCACTTTCTGCCATAATGGTCATATCATCTGCATATCTGAGGTTATTGATATTTCTCCTGGCAATCTTGATTCCAGCTTGTGCTTCATCCAGCCCAGCGTTTCTCATGATGTACTCTGCATAGAAGTTAAATAAGCAGGGTGACAATATATAGCCTTGACGTACTCTTTTTTCTATATGAAGTCAGTCTGCTGTTCCATGTCCATTTCTAACTGTTTTGCTTCCTGATCTGCATACAGATTTCTCAGGAGGCAGGTCAGGTGGTATGGTAATCCCATCTCTTGAAGAATTTTCCACAGTTTGTTGTGATCCACACAGTCAAAGACTTTGTCATAGTCAATAAAACAGAAGTAGATGTTTTTCTGGAACTCTCTTGCTTTTTCGATGATCCAACAGATGTTGGCAATTTATCTCTGGTTCCTCTGCCTTTTCTAAATCCAGCTTGAACATCTGGAAGTTTTGTTTTACATGCAGCCTAACACAATCCATGATGACATTGATTTTAGCTCTGTGGAAATTGTATTAACAATTGTCATCATCATCATCTCTGTCTATATGGGTCTAGGATGTCCACATTTGTGTTAATTACCAAAGGGTTTGATCAAGACTCCATGGAAGAAACTTAATCTGCAGCAAGTATTGCTTAAGACTCCTTGGGTCTTCAGTTCTCATAAGGGCAGTGGAGGAATCTTAATTGCCTCTGGAACTTGGAGACAAGGACCATGCAGTACAGAACAAACCATAGAGTCCTGAGGGGACTACTCACCCAGGAGAGCTTGTGCATCCATTGAATCCCACTGACTCCCTCTGGGTCTAGAGTCTGGAGACCTGTGAGGTTTATACCATAAATACCTGGGTGACATTAACAATATCTACCTGGTGGCTAAAAAGAGATCAATGCTGAGTGAAGGGTAATGTTGCAAGGATTATTCTGCGGATAATGTAACCACCACTAGAGATGAATGAGCAGTGACTGTGTTGAACACAACTCTTCACTGGTTTAGATTAAAAATAATTTTCTGACCAAATTTAGTCATACATAAAGGTATATATTTAGCATTTATTATGAAGCAGGCACAAAACACCACATATAACCAAGTTTATAAATTTAATGAAATTTCAGCAGTTGGCCTTTTAGGTTGCATGCAGTGTTCACGTGAAGCAGAAATGACCATTTTCTAGAGGCAGAGTTCCATTAACCTCATAGTAGATATCAGGCCCTGGCATACTAAGACTAAGCCAATGGCCAGGCACAGGACAATCTAGGAACAATAGCCCTAAGGGCACAGGTCACATGGTTTTCTAGATTTTTACTCTGTTTATACAATGAGAGAGGGAGTCTTTAGAATATGTTATACAATCCGTATATCTTTAAATTCACTATTTGCACCAGTTAAAACCCATTTCTAACATCCCTAATGCATATTGACAAGTCATTAATTTTACCAATGAAAATCCATTTTTAACAGACATTCTACTAATTAAGAATACTCTGGTGGTGGTGTTGGAAGGCTAAGACAACTAAATCCTTGCTAGGTAGCACCCCTGGAGAAGGAAATTTCTTAATAGAAGACTGATGACACATAGGGTTGACATTTTGATTATGGGCAAATGATCATCCTTCAAGTGTAGCTTAAGCTAACTGACATATCCTAACTTTATACTCCGTATAAACTAAAGAGGATGTTTAAGTTATACACATTCTATTAAGCAACTCATATAACTAATAAAGGACAAAATCAGACTTGGCTCCTCTGACCCCCCAGTTTGAAAGTTCTTACTACTATTGCATCCCAACTTGACATTAATTCTACAAACAGTCCAAACTCATTACCCTAAGAAGTAGCCTATTCTAAGTTAGCCTATTATCAAAAATTTTTCCACTTAAAGTAAAAATAGCAAATTTAGTTGCTGCTGTTTATCTTGGAGCATCATTGTAAATGGCATTAAGGCAGAATTTTAAAAAAAACAGAGCATCAGGTAATGAAAGCTTAGATTTGTAAGATGTGGTCAAATGTAAAATAGTTCAGTTCAGTTCAGTCACTCAGTCATGTCTGACTCTTTGTGACCCCAAGAATTGCAGCACGCCAGGCCTCCCTGTCCATCACCAACCCCTGGAGTTCACTCAGACTCACATCCATCGAGTCAGTGATGCCATCCAGCCATCCATCCTCTGTCATGCCCTTCTCCTCCTGCCCCCAATCCCTCCCAGCATCAGAGTCTTTTCCAACGAGTCAATTCTTCGCATGAGGTGGCCAAAGTACTGGAGTTTCAGCTTTAGCATCAGTCCTTCCAAAGAAATCCCAGGGCTGATCTCCCTTAGGATGGACTGGTTGCATCTCCTTGCAGTCCAAGGGACTTTCAAGAGTCTTCTCCAACACCACAGTTCAAAAGCATCAATTCTTCGGCCCTCAGCTTTCTTCACAGTCCAACTCTCACAGCCATACATGACCACTGGAAAAACCACAGCCTTGACTAGACGAACCTTTGTTGGCAAAGTAATGTCTCTGCTTTTGAATATGCTATCTAGGTTGGTCATAACTTTTCTTCCAAGAAGTAAGCGTCTTTTAATTTCATGGCTGCAGTCACCATCTGCAGTGATTTGGAGCCCCCCAAAATAAAGTCTGACAGTGTTTCCACTGTTTCCCCATCTATTTGCCATGAAGTGATGGGACCGGATGCCATGATCTTCATTTTCTGAATGTTGAGTTTTAAGCCAACTTTTTCACTCTCCTCTTTCACCTTCATCAAGAGGCTTTTGAGTTCCTCTTCACTTTCTGCCATAAGGGTGGTGTCATCTGCATATCTGAGGTTATTGATATTTCTCCCAGCAATCTTGGTTCCAGCTTGCGCTTCTTCCAGCTCAGCATTTCTCATGATGCACTCTGCATATAAGTTAAATAAGCAGGGTGACAATATACAGCCTTGACATACTCTTTTTCCTATTTGGAACCAGTCTATTGTTCCATGTCCAGTTCTAACTGTTGCTTCCTGACCTGCATACATAACAAATCATTTATTAGAAAATAAGAGAAAACAGGATAAACGTTGCTGAGAAGTTCAAAGCAAACTTTGTCTATCATCCCTCTTCTATTTTGATACTGCAATGTCTGTATTTTGCAGGCCTGCTCTGATTTCATAACCATTTATGTTAACCTCTTTGATAGTTTTTTCTTATTATTATTAATAAGTGACCACACTGTGTATGGCTTCTAATTTATTTTTTCAGAGGAAATTCTGGGCAAACAAAGAGTTCCCAAATATGATTACCGGTTTGTAGTGATATTGTTTACACCAATGATCTCCAATCTTTTTGGCACCAGGAACCAATTTTGTGGAAGACAATTTTTCCATGGACCGGGGGTGGGGGGATGGTTTTGGAATGATCCTCATAAAGAACCAGCAACCCATGCTCAGGTGGATACGAGTGATGGGGAATGGCTATAAGTACAGACGAGGCTTCACTTGCTGCTCTCTGTCACTCACCTCCTGCTCTCTGTCACTCACCTCCTGCTCTCTGTCACTCACCTCCTGCTGTACAGCCCGGTTCCTGAAAGGCCAAGGACCAGTACTGGCCTGTGGCCCACGGGGTGGGGATCCTTGCTTTATACTTTTGAAGAAGCCAAGACAGATTCTGCTGTGGGTATTCAGAGGTCATCTGAAGAAATAAAGAGGGTCTACACCTGCCATTCCTATGCTTCTTCCAAGCTGGGCCTAGAGACCCAGAGGGGCCAAGCTCACACAGAGGGGAAGCCTTTCAGTTCCTACACGTGCTTCATGGCTATATGTAAATGTGTTTAGGGTTCTCTGGCTTTTCTTGTTTAGGTAAATCACTCTCAACTGTGATCTTATGTTTGCTTGATGGCTGTGGAGGTGAAGGCTGGAGATTGCCAATAAAACATTTTGAGAAGGTCTTGTTTTACTGGAGAAGGAGGTTCAGTAAGCATGAGTACATCAACTGAAGCTAAAACTACGATGAAATTGTTGGATTTCTTGAGGAAGTGGTGAGGAGTAGGTAGCATTAAGCTACAGCTAAAGAATCTGGTACTTCCCCAGACCTCCCTCACCAAAACCAAACCAACAAACAAAAACTCACACTTTCTCCACCTGGAAACAAAGATAATTCTTCAGTCTCCTTCATGGCACTGACAAAATGAAAGCTCCTATAAAAGGCTTAGTTAGACACTAACTGTGAAGTCAATTCTTAATGATAATCTACTGAAGTCTTTATTGCTTCATCTTCTGGGAATTAAAAACCACTGGGCCTTCCTTGAAAGCCTCCACTGAGAATAGCGTATGGCTCCTAGAGTCTGTGCAATTAAGTTCCTGGAGAGGAGGAGGCAGGGAAATTGTTGACCTCTGAACTGACAGATGAAAACAAGAAACAAACAAACAAAAAGATAGCCGATAGGTAAATAGGTTCAATGGTTAAGCAGTGACGCATCTGAGTGCTGGTTCTTTCTCTAGTAAACCTAATATCAAAGGAAGAATGCCATGATAAGGAGTTCAAAAGTACCCTAAGCTTAAAACAGCTTTGGAAAAACCAAGCTGGTTTAACTGATATAATTACTGCGGATTCATTGAAGTCTGAACAGCAAAGTATTTAAAGCACTGTCAGGAAATATTAAATCTCCCTTCTGAGACTAGGATGGAAAAAGGTAGGACAGCTCATTTTTTACATTAAAGCAGGATTGGGCCTGATGAGTATTTGAAATATTTCTTTCCCAATTTGGGGTGGCATTAGATTTTGGCTAGTAAAATATAAATGAACATCATTTGTACATGACAACTGCTGAGCCTAACCACTTAAAATTCCCTGAATGTCTTTTCTTTAGATGGGTTGCCAGATTCTCATCATCAAAGCCAGCAGAGCTGACCAAAGGCAGCTCTGTGGTGGAGGCCCCGCCTAAGCTGTGATGGGTTAGAGAGATAGCTGTTTGTTTTGTGTAGACATGAATCACTATCAGGGCCATTACAACATTTCAAGCTAGGTCACAGTACTCCAGATCACTCTACATTTTGCTCTGAGGCCAGGGAGCTCAGAGACTTGCTGTTGCCTGTTTGTTTCAGTGGAAATCAAATCCATTCCAGCACCACTTCCTGCTGCTTTCCGTTGAGACCAAAGAGTTGAAGAGAAATATACAAGCATCAAGTGTTAAAGCCACAATACTAAAAATGACTAATCTAGTAAATGGTTTTGTTTTATGATTTGGAAAATGGATTAAGACTAAAAAAAAAATTAACTATTTTTTCCTTTGTCCTTGGAGGGAAATTTAATCATGGTTAGTCCTTGCCATTATAATGGTTTCATTGAAGCTACTTCCTAGGCCAAAGGAAACAGTTCATTACATACAAACTAATTCAAGAGATCAGATTGCTTTGTCTCTTTTTGGAATCAAGGTCCCTATCTTTCCATTAGTCTAGTTTAAAAATATGGTGGCCAGATTCACCTAAGACTCTCAACTCTCTCTAATACCCTCCTCCCCATGACCCAGACTTGATTTCAAGATCTTGTCTAAAAGATCTATTAGAACAAAGAGCCTACTAATTAAGCAGCTAACCCCAAGACTGTGCCTTTAGCCTGGGGGGACTTGTTTTATTCCATTAATTTGAGAGCTGTTACTTTATCTCCACCGGTAATTAGTGTGTTAAGTCTATCTGGGAGGAGATACAATTTACTGTAATTTGAACTCCGTTTTATACCACAGTTTAGACTGGCAGGTCCCAGATTTTTCTTTGTTAGAGTGATCTTGAAGAAGCATCCTTGATGGTGTTTTGGAACACTGTTTCATCTTTATCTATTATCCATGCAAACATTTTGTGTTTAGTTGAGGCTGTAGCTGATAGAACCAAAACGCTTAGCAGATTTTGGATTGATTCTGCTCTCTGCCGCCCAGTTTGCTCTTTGCTGTATGAATGGAGCATGAAAGGTCACAGTAAATAAATCCTGGCCTGGGTTTGCAAAAATGTGAATAGAAGGTAGTCAGTCATGGTAGCTCCCTTTTGTGAGAAGGTTATTAAAGTTCACTGGAAAACAATTTCCCCAATCTCACATTTATAATTGAATACTGCTGTTGTGAGGTTTCAGTGAGATGAAGTATGTGAAAGTGCTTTGTAAACTCTGCAAAATAAAAAGTTTGAAAGAAGAGCCATATAGCTATTAACTGGGGTTTCTGCTGAAAAATAGGATTGTGAGGGAAACTGTCTCATATATAGATTTTTCTAATGATTGAATTTTTAAAACTACAAATGTGTGGCTTATAAGATCAGCAAGATATGCAAAAATCTTTCCTTTTTCAAGTGTTTTCCACAGGAAAGGATGTTAAAAATAGGCAGTCTTTTGCCATTAAAATTCACAGTGCCTTGGATTTCAAATGACTAAAATAGGGGTAATTATCAATAGTTTTTCAAGAAAAAAAATCAGATATCTCAAATATCATTTATGAAGTCAAGAGGGCTTTCTCCGTAGATCAGTGGTAAAGAGTCTGCCTGCAGTGCAGGAGACATAGGAGGCTCAGGTTCGATCCTTGGGTTGGGAAGATCCCCGGGAGATGAGTGTGGCAACCCATTCCAGTATTCTTGCCTAGAGAATGCCATGGACAGAGGAGCCTTGTGGGCTACAGTCCAGAGTAACAAAGAGTCAGAGATGACTGAACTGACTGAGCACGCATGCATGAAGTCATAAATACAAAAACTGAAATTAGATTTTTTTCAGAATCATAATATACCCTATAGGTATAATTTGCAAACTATTTAAGAAATGTTGAAATATCTTATTTTGCTTTTAGCTGTTCAGTTTGTTTGCTCAGTCGTGTCTAACTCTTTGTGACCCCACGGACAGCAGCATACCAAGCTTCCCTGTCCATCACCAACTCCCGGAGCTTGCTCAAACTCATGTCCATCAAGTCAGTGATGCCATCCAACCATCTCATCCTCTGTCACCCCATTCTCCTTCTGCCCTCAATCTTTCCCAGCATCAGGGTCTTTTCCAGTGAGTCAGCTCTTAGCATCAGGTGACCAAAATCTTGGAGCTTCAGCATCAGTCTTTTCATTGATATTCAGGGTTGATTTCCTTTAGGATTGACTAGTTTGAGACATTTTCCAGTAGTCATGTATGGATGTGAGAGTTGAACTATAAAGAAAGCTGAGCACCAAAGAATTGATGCTCTTGAGAGTCCCTTGGACTGCAAGGAGATCCAACCAGTCCATCCTAAAGGAGATCAGTCCTGGGTGTTCATTGGAGGGACTGATGTTGAAACTGAAACTCCAATACTTTGGCCACCTGATGCGGAGAGCTGATTCATTTGAAAAGACCCTGATGCTGGGAAAGATTGAGGGCAGAAGGGGACGACAGAGGATGAGATGGTTGGATGGCATCACCGACACAATGGACATGGGTTTGGGTGAACTCCAGGAGTTGGTGATGGACAGGGAGGCCTGGTGTGCTGCGGTTCATGGGGTTGCGAAGAGTAGGACATGACTGAGCGACTGAACTGAACTGAGTTTGAGACAAATACAGAAACTGAAATCCCAGATACATCAGGGAGGCCTAAGGGGACCCCCTTGTCTAGGGGGCAAATATCCCACCTTTTCTTCCTTTCTTAAGTATAACAAAGCTTTATTAAATTTTTTCTTTGCAATGTTGTGTTAATTTGTGCTGTACAACAATGTGAATCAGCTATATGTATATATATATGCCCTCCCTCTTGAGCCCCCCTCTCACCACACTCCCCATCTCACCCCTCTAGGTCACAGAGCACTGAGCTGAGCTCCCTGTGCTTTATAGAAGCTTCCCACTAGCTACCTATTTTACCCGTGGTAGTGTATATATGTAATCCCAATCTCCCAATTCATCCCACCCTCCCTTTCCCTGTCCTCTGTGTCCACATGCTCATTCTCTACATCTGCACCTCTTTTTCTGCCCTGCAAATAGGTTTATCTGTACCATTTTTCTTGATTCCATATATATGCTTTAAAATACAATGTTTGTTTAAGAAGCCCTCACTCTGCTGATTGCTGTTCTTCAGTGTTCTCATTCTGGGCTCCAGACATCCACTCTTCATTTGGACTGCAGAGTCAGAAGATTCATGCTACCAGTTATTATTAGCTTTTGGAACCTGGGACCATGATTTAACTGTAGCCATCTCTGTTAAACAGAGGTCTGTGATGATTAAATGAGATTGAAAACATTTAGATCATAGAGATAGCCACCCAGAAAGTACATTGTTGCTGTTTTTCAGCCGGTCAGTTGTGTCCAACTCTTTGCAACCCCATGGACTACAGCACGCCAGGCTCCCCTGTCCTTCACTATCTCCTGGAGTTTATTCAAACTCATGTCCGTTGAGTCGCTGATGCCTTCCGACCATCTTATCCTCTGTGGCCCCCTTCTCCTCTTGCCCTCAATCATTCCCAACATCAGAGTCTGGGAAAGATCAGAAAGTACGTATCCACAAACAAACGTAAGATAGAATTTTATTTATTTCCTTTCTCCACTGCTTTGTCCTTGTTGACATTCATGCAGCTGGAGTCCCATTGCCTAGGGACTTTGTTTGCTGCAGTTAATCTGATAAAGTAAACTCCGCTTATGTGTTAAAAGGTGCTAATAAGTTAACTTAGTGCCCTTCTCAGGTAATATATTTACATTTGGGAGGAACGAAAGGATCTTTTTCCTTCTTAAATTTGGGAAGGGGAGGAGATAGTGGGAAGCATTTAGTGTCAACACTTAGGACCTTCCCCTTGATCCAAACGCTCTGACGGGAGCTCCATAGTCACTGTTTTTAAAATCCACACACACACACACAAAATAAAATCCACACAACAAACCTATGAGATGTGTACATGGCAAAGATTTCATAACACCTTTTGTGTAAGTGAATCAGTTCATTAGGGAAACGTGAAGGTTATAGTGTGATCAAAGCAGGGATGGGCACCATGATTTGGAACTTGCATCTTAGGAAAAAAGCTGTCAATTGCAGTTCATTATTTAGTGCTTGGTTTATTTTAATAATGGGTAATCAGAATTTTAAGAATGTGTATGCAACCCAAGGCTAATGACAGTGCTGGAAGGGAAAAGAAAAGGACCTTCTCTCTCTTTTAATTTAAAAAAAAAAAAATGTATAGTGAACCACCATTTATTCGACATTTATCAACATTTCTCATTACTTGTTTCAGCCATTGCCTCTTTTATTCTGAAATATGTTAAAGTGAATTAGTGACTTTATGTTATTTTGCTCCCACAAAACAATGGTGAAAATGATAATTTTTCTTTAACTTTTTTCTCATTGACCAGGGCTGATTACACTGAAACACAATTCATACAGGAAAGTTAGGTTCAATGCTTCATTTTCCTCTTTAATTGCCAATTGTCGGAGTGAAGTATTGTATACCGATGACATTCAGTGGGGACGGAGGAGGGTATGTGTGTGTTGCATTTTGATTTTTGCTTTTATTGCTTTGACCACTCCTCTTTGTTTGAGTTTCGTTATGAACTCACAAACCTTTTAACGTAGTCAGTGTTGTAGCAGATGTCACTGATGCCCCCCTGTTCATGTCACCCCAACACACACCATTCCTGAATATGAAGATGGCAAACACCTGCAACTCTTCACTTGAGAATTTTTATCTCATCTTCTGAATAGGACAGGCAGGAAGTGCCAGAAAACTGACACATTGGGAGCATCTCTCAGTCAGGGCTATAGAAGGACAAGTCTGAGATATGCTCTATAACATTTCCCAGAGGTCCCAGCAGGAATGAACCCCAGGTGCACTCCACAGTGACTTGCTTATTAACATACCTTATTCTGGCTTCCTACCCTTTCCTGTCTTGCTGTCTCATTCCCTGACCCCTCTCTCCTAGAATCAGCCCCCCATGAACCACATACACTCAAATCCTTGTTCAGAGGCTGCTTCTGGGAGAATCCAGCCTAAGGACGTTGATACCAACAGTTGTTATAGGAAGCAGACACTCAGAATGAGATACCGATGGGAAAGATGGGCTAGCCCCACTTAAGTCGGGTGATGATTACCTCTGGTGTGGCAAAGCACTGGTTTCTTAGATTTCACCTATTTTGGACTGAGAAGGGAATCCTGTGGAAGGAGATGTACTGGTTTATGCAGTAGCTCCAAAGCTTGAAAGATATGAGGACTGGGAAATTAGTTGCTGTTGTTAACATACAAACGAAGGAAGAAAATAGAAGACTCAGATCAACAATCTATCAATTCAAGGTGTGGTGTGAAAACCAAATGCATCAGTGGTATTGTTTAAAAAGATCCAGAAGGCTGTGCTAATAATCAGATCCGAGATTTAGATATAAGTGGTGGAACTATGAAGTCAGCCTCTTGAAGTCATCCACAACTTGAGACCTAGAATGAGGACTTCTGGGTGGAGGTACTTGAACTCTGTCAACCCCTAGATTTCTCCGACCCCTGGACCAATAAAGGTGAGCCTTTCCCCTTGGCTGGAGGAAAGCAGTCTTGTATTTTCTGAAGACTATGCAAGGTCCTTTCCTGCAACGATGACTTCAAGATGTGTTTGTCCTCCTTGACATCTCCACTTTTTCTGGACTTCTTCACTGCTTTAACATTTGTGTTGTCCAATTTAACATCCACAAGCCTCATGTAACTATAAACTAATGCAAATAAAATAAAATCAAGAATCTTTGCTCTGTCACTAGCCATATAACATGTTCTCAGTAAATACTTGTGGCTAGGAGCTACCATGTTGGACAATGCAGTTAGACGGTTTCATCACCACAGAAAGGTCTATTAGACATAACTGATGTAGACTAGGGTTGGCAAACTTTTTAAAAGAGTCAGAAATTCAATATTTAAGGGTTTACAGACCATATGGCCCTTGTTTCTACTACTAAACTGTGCCTCTGTAGCATGAACATCTCTATCTTGAAGTCACTCAGTCGTGTCCAACTCTTTTCGACCCCATGGACTGTAGCCTACCAGGCTTCTCAGTCTATGGGATTTTCCAGGCAAGAGTACTGGAGTGGGGTGCCATTTCCTTCTCCAGGGGATCTTCCCGACCCAGGGATTGAACCTAGGTCTCCCGCATTGTAGGCATGAACATAGCCATAGATAATACATAAATGAGCATAGCTCTGCTCTTTAATTTTACAGCAACTTTCAGTGTCCAGCTCATGCGCCCTCATGGACCCAGCTCTGGTCTATAACAAAAACTAGGGCCAAGTCTTACTATAGTGCAAGCATGAAGCACTGTTCATGCATCAGATGAGTGTCATTTCCATAAAAAGGAAAATAGCTGGACTGACAATGAGGACCCATGAACCACAGCGCTCTGGGAAGGTATCTAAGAGACTACGCTATTCCTAGGGGCAAGAAAGCTGGGCATCTGATGATTCTGTTGCTTGACTTATACGATCAGAACATCAATAGTGGGAGAGTAGAAAGTTCATGTCAAGTACCACCTTGGAAAATTACAATTTCTCACAATGTCCGGCACTATGGGAAAAGGGGAATAATTCACCAAAGGGCTTACAAACGGGGGCTTCCCTGATAGCTCAGATGGTAAAGACTCTGCCTGCAATGCAGCAGACCCTGGGTTGATCTCTGGGTTGGGAAGATCCTCTGGAGGAGGGCATGGCAGCCCACTCCAGTTTTTTGCCTGGAGAATCCCATGGACAGAGGAGTCTGGCAGACTACAGTCTGTGGGGTCACCTAGAGTCAGACATGACTGAAGCAACTTAGCACGTGTGTATGCACACATGGGCTTATATATACCAACAAATTTCAAGGCAACATGCTTGGGAATGCAACTTGAGGATGTTCAGAGAGGAATATAAGGTTTGATAAGGAAAAGTGTATTGATAGGAGTGCTGGCAGGATCTACATCCTGGCAAGGCTATTGGAGCCCAGCCTAATCTACTGCAGCAGTGGCAACTTCACTCACAAGCCTCCCATTTTCTGGAGGCCGAGAGTAAATAAAGTGGAGATGCCAGAATTGTCTTGGCACCATATTAAGGAAAGGGTCAAAAGGATCATAGATATGGACATCTATGAATGGATTTATTACATAATAAAAAAGTAAAAATAAAACCCAGCTCTCTATGTTCCCCAGAGGGTCCAGAAGATATCTCTTCACTATTGCAATAGGGGAGGAGAGAAGTTAATGGTGGTTATCATTTGTGAGCCAGGCAGGGTGAAATGAAGGTTATTACAGACCTGGGCTACTTAGCATCATTGGGGATGATAAGCCTCCAGCCCACTAGAGGCCAGGTGGCAGCATTTAACCATCAGAAGCAAGGTGAATATAATTTCCATAATGGGTGTACAGCTAGAATGACAATGAGGAGCCCATGCCCCACAGGAATCTGTGAAGATATCTAACAGATCAAGGTATTCCTAGGGACAAGACAATTGAGCCTCTGATGAAGGTGTTTCTTGACTTATATCACAAAAAAATCAGTAGAGAGCCAACAGAAAACTGATGTCAGATGCTGTATTTTGGAAAATCACAGTCCCTCACACTATTCTCAGGCTCAGAATCCACTAGTTAAAGGGAAGGTTATTTCCTTTGGAGGAAGGGAGCTATGATGTCACAGAAGTATGACATCACATAGCAGCATGTGATGTCATAGCAGTAGCTACTTCCCCAGTCTACCCGCAAAGGACTTATGGTTCTTTACCCCATAACAGCACACTCAGGAAAAGCAGATTTTCCAAGGGCGATTGGGTACTGGATTATAGATGATAGTGATAGAGTATCATCTAGCAGTGCTATGGAAGTCATATGATAGAGTGCAGTCCCAAGTCCATCTTACAGTGAATACAGTGGATCTGTGGGCCATGCAGTGATGATTTTTCAAGCCCTAAATGCATAATTAGGCTGAATTTACCTAGAGCTTGACAGAGCCCTCACATTCATTACTTGACTGAGGAGTGTTATGTTAGAGGAAGTTAGTGGAAGCATGGCAGCAGGATAATGGCTTTGCAAAGATGTCCATGTCCTACTCCCTGGAACCTGCAAATAAGTTAAGGTACATGGCAAAGGGTTAAGGTTGCTAACCAGCTGAACTTTGGCCAAAGAGATTATTCGAGATTATCTGGGAGGCCCAATGTAATCACGGGTCTATAAATGGAAAAACGAGGCAGAAGAGAAAATCTGATTTAAAGAGAGATCTGAAGATGATACGATGCTGGCTTTGAAGGCAGAGGAAGAGGTCACAAACCAAGGGATGTAGAAGACTCTAGAAACTGGAAAAGTCAAGGGAAGAGATTCTCCCCAGATCCTCCAGACTGAATATAGTTCTCTCAATACCTTGATTTTATCACAGTGAGACCTTCAAAACTGTAAAATAATAAGTGTCTGTTGTTTTAAACACTAAATTTGTAGTAATTTGTTATAGCAACAATAGAAAACTAATAGAAGAAGCTCTTAAATTTGTACCACTACTCTCCACCAGACAAGGAATTAAAATTAAAGCGATATTGCATCCTGGATGAATAGCAGAGCTGAGTACTCCTCTCCAGACTTACAGGTTGCTGAGGTAGTGGATACTATTCTTTTTTGATTCACTGTATGGTCCCTGAAAAATCAGATGGATCATGGCAGAGGATGGTAAACTATCACAAACTTAAACAAGTGGGAGCCCAAGCTGCAGCTACTGTGCCAAATGTAGTATCTTTACTAAAAAAAGGTCAAAATAGCCTCTAGCTCTTGGAATACAGCTATTAATCTGGTGAATGCATTCTTTTCAATTCCCATCAGGAAGGAGGATCAAAAGAAGTTCAGATTCACCTGGGAATGAGAAGAGTACATGTTCATTTACAGTTATGCCCCAGGGTTATGATACGTTCCTAGTTTTGATAGTCTTGACATTCCAAAAGATAGGAAGTTGACCCAGCATACTAACGTTATCACGTTAGCCAGAACTGTTGAGCAGGAAGTGGCAAGTACTCTGAATGTCCTGAAACACATGTGCACAACACAGTGAGAGAGAAATCTTATGAAGATCTAGGGACCTCACACATTGGTGATATTTTTAGGGGTCTAATTGTCTTACTGTGCCAGGACACTCCCTCCAATATAAAAGACAAATTACTGCATCTTGAACCTCCTACCATGAAGAAAAGAGATATGCATTTTAGCACTATTTCTTCATTTTAAATTTTTTCATAAAGTAAAAAGTATAAATCTTAAGTGTATTATTATATATATATGTGTGTGTGCACATATATATATACAAAAAAGTTAAAGTGAAGGTCGCTCAGTCATGTCCAACTCTTTGCAACCCCATGGACTATACAGTCCATGGAATTCTCCAGGCCAGAATACTGGAATGGGTAGCCTTTCCCCTTCTCCAGGCAACCTTCCCAACCCAGGGATAGAGCCCAGGTCTCCCACATTGCAGGTGTATTCTTTACCAGCTGAGCCACAAGGGAAGCCCAAGAATACTGGAGTGGGTAGCCTATCCCTTCGCCATAGGGTCTTCCTGACCCAGGAATTGAACCGGGGTCTTCTGGATTGCAGGTGGATTCTTTACCAACTGAGCTACGAGGGAAGCCTGTATATATGTATGAGGGACAGAGAGATGAAGTAATCATGACTCAGATTGGCTCATATCAAGGACATTCCCAGAAATTTGTTCATGACCTTTCCAGTCAGTATTCCATCCCCCCAAATGTAGCAATTATTTGATTTCTATCTTCATAGATGAATTCAACTTGTTTCTCACTTCATCTAAATGAAATCATAGTACATGCACTTTCATGTTGGCTTGTTTGACTCAACATGTAATTTTTTGAAGTTTGTGTATGTTGTTTCACGTTTAGTAATTGCTTCTTTTTTCTTATGGCATAGTATTTCGCTGTGGATACACAGCGAATGGATGTATCAAAATAAGCTTATCTATTCTTCTGCTGAAGGATGTCTAGGCTGTTTCCCATTTGGATATATTATGAATGAACTTCCATGAATATTTTTAGATCAACTTTTGGGACACATGCACTCATTCATTTTGGATATACAGATGAGAATGAAATTGCTAGTCACAAGTGAGTATACATCAACTTCTTTAGAAACTGTCAAACAATTTTCCAAAGTGCTGGGTCATTTTATATCTCCACTAGCTACACATGAGCATTCAAATTTTTCTCTACCCTTGCCAACTTGGTTTTGTCCATCTTTAAACAATTTTAGCCATTCTTGTGTTTGTTTTTTAATTTTCCATTATGGTTTTAATTTTCAGTTCTCTATTGATCGATGATGCTGAGTATCTTTGCATGTGCTTATTGGCCACTTGAATATCTTCTTTGGTAGAATGCTTGGTGTTTTACCAATTACTCTATTGGAATTTGTCTTTTTCCATAGTCTTGATACATACATATTGCAAATATTTGTTAGACAAACATATTGCAAATATTTTCTCCAAAGCCTTGGGCTTCCAGTTTTTACTTTCTTAAACATTTCTCTTGATGAGAAGTGGACCATTTGGACAAAGTCCAGCTAATTTTTTTCTATTGTGGTCTGTGTTTTTTGCATTCTGTCCAAGAAATCTTCCTTTACTGTAAAGTTATAATGATATTTTCCTATAATGTTATAGTTTATACTTTCCCATTTATGTCTGTGACCCATCCCAAGTTACTTTATATGTATAGTGTGAGTTAGTGGTCTAAGTTCATTTTTTCCGCATAGAGATAGGCAGTCACTTCAGCATCATTTATTGAAAAAAATTTTCTTTCATCTTTGAAATGCACTGAGGCCTTTGTTGAAAATAAGAAAATTAAATACATGCTGGTGTATTTTTGGACTTTGTATTCTGTTACATAGATTTATTTGTATCCAAACACCACACTGTTTAATTGCATAGGTTTAGAAGAAGTCTTAGAACCTGACAGTGTAAATACTCCAAATTTCTTCATCTTCAAGATTATCTTGGCCATTCTAAGTCTTTTGAATTTTCATTTAAATTTAAAAATCACCTCTCAATGTATATATGTATAGTTTGCTGCGATTTTGACTGGGATTATATGATGTCTATAGGTCAGTTTGGTCATTTTACTAGAAAGTAGATTCCCTTTGATTCTCTAAGTATGTAATCATATCATATGCAAAAACAGTTTTATATCTTCTACATATTTTTTCTTGATTTATATACATCAGATCAGATCAGTCGCTCAGTCGTGTCCGACTCTTTGCGACCCCATGAATCGAAGCACGCCAGGCCTCCCTGTCCATCACCAACTCCCGGAGTTCACTCAGACTCACGTCCATTGAGTCAGTGATGCCATCCAGCCATCTCATCCTCTGTTGTCCCCTTTTCCTCCTGCCCCCAATCCCTCCCAGCATCAGAGTCTTTTCCAATGAGTCAACTCTTCGCATGAGGTGGCCAAAGTACTGGAGTTTCAGCTTTAGCATCAGTCCTTCCAAAGAAATCCCAGGGCTGATCTCCTTCAGAATGGACTGGTTGGATCTCCTTGCAGTCCAAGGGACTCTCAAGAGTCTTCTCCAGTTTCATCCACCTCATTAGAACTGATTCAAATGTATTCTTTTTAATGGCTGAGTAATACTCCATTGTGTATATGTACCACAGCTTTCTTATCCATTCATCTGCTGATGGGCATCTAGGTTGCTTCCATGTCCTGGCTGTTATAAACAGTGCTGTGATGAATACTGGGGTACACGTGTCTCTTTCCCTTCTGGTTTCCTCAGTGTGTATGCCCAGCAGTGGGATTGCTGGATCACAAGGCAGTTCTATTTCCAGTTTTTTAAGGAATCTCCACACTGTTCTCCATAGTGGCTGTACTAGTTTGCATTCCCACCAACAGTGTAAGAGGGTTCCCTTTTCTGCACACCCTCTCCAGCATTTATTGCTTGTAGACTTTTGGATCGCAGCCATTCTGACTGGCGTGAAATGGTACCTCATAGTGGTTTTGATTTGCATTTCTCTGATAATGAGTGATGTTGAGCATCTTTTCATGTGTTTGTTAGCCATCTGTATGTCTTCTTTGGAGAAATGTCTATTTAGTTCTTTGGCCCATTTTTTGATTGGGTCATTTATTTTTCTGGAGTTGAGCTGTAGGAGTTGCTTGTATATTTTTGAGATGAGTTGTTTGTCAGTTGCTTCATTTGCTATTATTTTCTCCCATTCTGAAGGCTGCCTTTTCACCTTGCTAATAGTTTCCTTTGATGTGCAGAAGCTTTTAAGTTTAATTAGGTCCCATTTGTTTATTTTTATTGAAACATGTATAATATCATGTATGAAACGAGTTGCCAGTCCAGGTTCGATGCACGATACTGGATGCTTGGGGCTAGTGCACTGGGACGACCCAGAGGGATGGTATGGGGACGGAGGAGGGAGGAGGGTTCAGGATGGGGAACACATGTATACCTGTGGCAGATTCACTTTGATATTTGGCAAAACTAATACAATTTGTAAAGTTTAAAAATAAAATAAAATGTAAAAAAAAAAAAAAGAGTCTTCTCCAACACCACGGTTCAAAAGCATCAATTCTTCGGTGCTCAGCCTTCTTCACAGTCCAACTCTCACATCCATACATGACCACAGGAAAAACCATAGCCTTGACTAGATGAACCTTTGTTGGCGAAGTCATGTCTCTGCTTTTGAATGTGCTATCTAGGTTGGTCATAACTCTCCTTCCAAGGAGTAAGCATCTTTTAATTTCATGGCTGCAGTCACCATCTGCAGTGATTTTGGAGCCCAGAAAAATAAAGTCTGACACTGTTTCCACTGTTTCCCCATCTATTTCCCATGAAGTGGTGGGACCGGATGCCATGATCTTCATTTTCTGAATGTTGAGCTTTAAGCCAACTTTTTCACTCTCCACTTTCACTTTCATCAAGAGGCTTTTGAGTTCCTCTTCACTTTCTGTCATAAAGGTGGTGTCATCTGCATATCTGAGGTTATTGATATTTCTCCCGGCAATCTTGATTCCAGCTTGTGTTTCTTCCAGTCCAGCATTTCTCATGATGTACTCTGCATAGAAGTTAAATAAACAGGGTGACAATATACAGCCTTGACGAACTCCTTTTCCTATTTGGAACCAGTCTGTTGTTCCATGTCCAGTTCTAACTGTTGCTTCCTGACCTGCATACAAATTTCTCAAGAGGCAGACCAGGTGGTTTGGTATTCCCATCTCTTTCAGAATTTTCCACAGTTTCTCGTGATCCACACAGTCAAAGGCTTTGGCATAGTCAATAAAGCAGAAATAGATGTTTTTCTGGAACTCTCTTGCTTTTTCTATGATCCAGCGGATGTTGGCAATTTGATCTTTGGTTCCTCTGCCTTTTCTAAAACCAGCTTGAACATCAGGAAGTTCACGGTTCACATATTGCTAAAGCCTGGCTTGGAGAATTTTGAGCATTACTTTACTAGCGTGTGAGATGAGTGCAATTGTGCAGTAGTTTGAGCACTCTTTGGCATTGCCTTTCTTTGGGATTGGAATGAAAACTGACCTTTTTCAGTCCTGTGGCCACTGCTGAGTTTTCCAAATGTGCTGGCATATTGAGTGCAGCACTTTCACAGCATCATCTTTCAGGATTTGGAATAGCTCAACTGGAATTCCATCACCTCCACTAGCTTTGTTAGTAGTGATGCTTTCTAAGGCCCACTTGACTTCTGGCCAGGACCTCAAGTCCAGCATAAACTGGAAATAAAGAGTGAAAGTCCTTGACTTGTTTCCAATTTTATCAGATTTATCAAGATAACACTTCATGTTAAATATTGAATACTTTTCCAAATTTAAGGGAAAGACATGCTGGGTCATATAGTAAATCAGCTGGAGCAATATTATCAAATGTGATGTATGCTGTCTATGTTTCTACTTTCAGTTGAGATATAGGAGACTGGCAAATCATTATTTCTTGGGGGAAAATGAAAAATTAAATTTAAAAAATTTTATATAGAATACATTAAAATTAAGTTATATATATATTTAATAGATGATTTTTAAAAATCATCATTTTAAAAGAGAATTTTTAAGTTCATACCAAAATTGAGCAGAAAGTACAGAAAATTCCCGTATATCCTCTGGTCCTCTTCCCTGTCAAACTCTCCCCCATTTTCAACATCTAACACTACAGTGGTGCACTTGTTATACCTGATTAACTGCATCTAGACATCATAATCAACCAAAGGCTGTCATTTACATTCACTCTTGGTGTGCATATTCTGTGGATTTTAACAAATGTATAATGACATGCATTCACCATTGTAGTACCATACGGAACAATTTCACTGCCCTAAAATTACTCTGTGCTCTGCCTATTCATCCTCCTCCCCACACTCCCACCTCCTGGCAACTGCTAATCTTTTTATTGACTCCATGGTGTTATTGTTCAGTCGGTCAGTTGTGACTGACTCTTTGTGACCCCATGGACTACAGCACACCAGGCTTCCCTGTCCTTCACCATCTCCTGGAGTTTGCTCAAACTCATGTCCATTGAGTTGATATGCCATCCTACCAGCTCATCCTCTGTCATCCCCTTCTCCTCCCGCCTTCAATCTTTCCCAGCATCAGGGTCTTTTCAAATGAGTCAGCTCTTTGCATCATGTGGCCAAAGTATTGGATCTTCAGCTTCAGCATCAGCCCTTCCAATGAATTTTCAGGACTAATTTCCTTTAGGATTGACTGGTTTGATGTCTTTGCAGTCCAAGGGACTTACAAGAGTCTTCTCCAACACCACAGTTCAAAGCATCAATTTTGAACTGAGTTTTATAAGAAATCATACTGTCTTCCAAAGTGGCCATACCATTTTGAATCCCCAACAGCAATTAATGAGAGTTCCAGTTGCTTCAAATCCTCGTGAGCATTTGATGTGATTGGTGCTTTGGATTTTGGCTATTATAATAGGTGTGTAGTGGTATCTCATTGTTGTTTTAATTTGTATTTTCCTATGACATATGATCAGAGAAGGCAATGGCACCCCACTCCAGTACTCTTGCCTGGAAAATCCCATGGACGGAGGAGCCTGGTGGGCTGCAGTCCATGGGGTTGCTAGGAGTCGGGCACGACTGAGCGACTTCATTTTCACTTCTCACTTTCATGCATTGGAGAAGGAAATGGCAACCCACTCCAGCGTTCTTGCCTGGAGAATCCCAGGGACGGGGGAGCCTGGCGGGCTGCCGTCTATGGGGATCGCACAGAGTCGGACACGACTGAGCAACTTAGCAGCAGCAGCAGCATGACATGATGCTGAGAATTTTCTCTGTGCTTATCTTCCCTGTGTATCTTCTTTGGTGAGGTGTCTATTCAAGCTTTTGCACACTTAAAAAATCTGGTTGTTCAGTGTTAAGAGTTCTTTGTATATTTTGGACATACAAAAGAACTTTATTATATATGTCTTCTGCAAAGACATATTATTTATTAGATATGTCTTTTGTAAATGCTTTCTCCCAGGCTGTGGCTTTCTTCTCACTCTCTTGACAGTATCTTTTTCAGAGTAGATGTTTTTAATTTTAATAAAGTCCAGCTTATCCATTATTTCATGGGTTGTGCCTTCTGGATATTTTATCTAAAAAGTCATCACCATAGCCAAAGTTGCCTAAATTTTTTCCTATACTATCTTCTAGGAGTTTTATAGTTTTGCATTTTACATTTATGTCTTGATCCATTTTGAGTTAATTTTTGTGAAGAGTGCAAGGTTTGCGTTTAAATTGTTTTTTTTTTTTTTTATTTAAATTTTACATGTGGATGTCCAGTTGCTCCAGCATCATTTATTGAAAAGATTATCTTTTCTTCAAGGTCATGTATTTTTAAAAACATATTGGAACACTGTGGATGCAGATATGCCTAAAGGAGGTAAATTCTAGAAAGAGACAAGCCTGTCCTAGTTGGGCAGAGATTTCATTTAATTTTCACAAGAACTCTGTGAAGTAGGATTAATATTAAACTACTTTCTTAAAGTCACACAGCTCAAAGGAAATGAGGAAATGTCCAGAGGAATTGTAAATGTGTCAGTGATCTACTTGTCAAAACCAACAAACACTTTAGCCAGCATCTTGTTGGTAGTATTTTGGCCATGTTAAATTTTTTTTTGAAAATTCTTCCCTTTGATTCTTGTGACACTGAACTCTTCCTTCTTTTATTCTGGCCCTTCCTTTTCAGTTTTCTTTTCCCATCTCCTTAGATGTGGGTATTCCCCAAAGAGCCAACTACAACATTCTTCTCGCCAATGTCTTTCCTGGGTGATGATGTTTCTCTATTCTGGAGGTCCAAACCAATGCTAATGATTCCCCCAAATATTTACTACTAGTTTAGATATTTCTGCTAAATTTATGGCAGGATCTCTACTTGAATTATCTCACAGAAGCCCAAATCCAACCTGTCCAAAACTGACCTCAACTTCTGTGCTGTCTGGTTTAGAGAATGGAAGTATTTGAAAGTTTTCAAGCCTGAAAGTTGGCCATAATCATAATTCTCTCCCACCCCTGTTTTCAAGCAGTTACTAATGATTATCACTTACATATTCTTAAGTAATCTCTTATATCCACCCTTTCTATTCATTGTCACTATTAATATCTTATTCTAGAATGTTTCCATTTCTTCCCTGTTACTGCAACAATCCCTTAACCTCTCTCCTGCCTCTAGCCTGATTCCTGTCCAATCCATCATCTGTCATAGTGTCAGGATGGTCTTTCTAAACCCACATTTCTTTATGTGCCTCCCCTTCTTAAAACCCTTTCCAACTGACTTTGGGAAAAAGAAACACATCCTTTAACATGACTTCTAAACCTAATCAGTTAAGTAGCCCCCAATTCATCTCTCTAATGGCACTTCTCATGACTACCATTTGCATTTTCCTAAGCAAGCCATATTCTCTCTTATCTAAGAGATTTCTAGCATATTATTGCTTCTTCCTGGGAATTAGGATGCTTCTCCTTTTATGTCCTCATCACCTTTTGTTATTATGTTACTTATTGTAGTTTTTTTTTGATTATGTGTTTTCTTCAGGCCTTCCCTGTTACACTGTAGATACCTCAGAGGCAAGCATAGTTGGACTTTAGCATCTCCAGCCTCAAAAAATTTGGTTATAAATAGGTGAAGGAAGTACATTTTCCACAGCTGAGCTCTGTACTCTGATAACGATGACTGCCTACTCTGGTTTTTTGGGGGGATTTTTAAGCCTCAACATGGTGCTCCAGTGTCCCTCTAGTCCTCTGTGGCCTAGTTTAATCATATAAAAAGTCTTGCTATGGTCCCTACATGACTTTTTATCACCCACTGACATAGACCTTCTGTCTTTTGAAGAACTAGGCCTTGGGGGGTAGATTGGGCCTCTTTGTAGACCATACTCCAACCCTTATATAATCTCCAGACTCAAGCTTTGCTTTGTTTTTGTTTTATTTCAGCTTGGAGATCCCTTAGCTACAAGTTGCAAGAGTTAACTTCTGCTCAAAGAGGTATCTTCTGTCACCTACTAGCTTGCCATTGCTACCTTAATGGCAATTAATGTTTAGGGTCCCCAGTTGCTTCGAAATAAAATAACACAAAGATCATGATAAAGGGGGTTTAGGATAGCTGGTACATATCTAATAGAAATTGTTGGCATAGATTTTAAGGGAAAATAAGGTGGATTTAGGAGAGGGCAATGGCAACCCACTCGAGTGCTTTCGCCTGGAAAGTCTCATGGACGGAGGAGCCTGGTGGGATGCAGTCCATGTGGTCAGGAAGTCAGACATGACTGAGTGACTTCACTTTCACTTTTCACTTTCATGCATTGGAGAAGGAAATGGCAAACCCACTCCAGTGTTCTTGCCTGGAGAATCCCAGGGACAGGGGAGCCTAGTGGGCTGCCGTCTATGGGGTCGCACAGAGTCAGATACAACTGAAGCAGCTTAGCAACAGCAGCAGCAGAAGGTGGATTTATAATTAGCAAATGGAAAAACTAAACCTATCATTTATCTTTGCCACCAAAGGACAGGGGCCAGGAATGAATGAGCAACCTTTAAGCAGTAGAGAAGTAAAGAAGGTAAGAAACATCATTTTATCCTCGGGTACTTCTACAAGTTACTTTGAGATAGCTGTTCATGGGGGATTCTCAGAAGGGGCTCACAGACTTCTAAGTCATGGTCCCTTAGGCCCCTCTGAGAATAGTATGTGAGGAGGTTCAGATCTCTATTGACTGGAGGTAGAAGAGTTGAGGAAGCATGGGGGAGGTGAGGGAGCAGATGGAGAATGGGCTCTGCAACTCGACAATCTCTGTCATAACATTGGTTCCATTGCTTCCTCGGACAAATCTATGACTTCTGTCTGCCTGAGTTTTCTAGTGTACTCACTGGAGAATTAATAGTATATCAGAACAGAGAAGACTTACATCAAATAACTAGTGTAAATATCAGATGATGACGATGTGACTGTTATTTTTCTTTTGTGACATTCTGAGTCCTGAGTTGACCCAAGAAAAATTGGTGGGGATTTGGGTGTACTTACCTTAGACTGTGGGGTTGGATGGCTTATTCCATTCCAGCTATTAAAATTTCCTACCCCGTGCAAGTCAGTCCTGGCCTATTTGCTCTCAGATCCACCCTAGCTCTTTTTTGTTCAGTTCTATATTTCAAGGGGTCTACTCCCTGAGGAGAGTGTCCCAGGTTCCCACGCCTACTATCTTCTGTTTCATTTAGTACAAGGCACCAGAAGAAACAGGAGTGTGGGAGGCAGAGAAGTCAGGACATTTCCCTCTACCTGGCAGCCTCAGGAGGTGTCTGTAGTCACCGAGTTTCTTCTCTGGTTCCAGATCCCATTGGATAAGCCCATCACAGTTTCAGCTTCCACTGAGCTCCATTGACTCGTCCATTCAAAGGTGCACTTCCTAATGGCTTCCTCTTCCAGCTAATCTCTGGGTTGCTTTACTATCTCCTGGTTAACTTTTAGTCCTTCCATTCCCTGTATACCCAATCACTTTGATTAAATCCCCTCTTTTTAAGAAGAAAGTGGTTTTTGTTTTCTGATTTGGATTCTGACCAATACCCTCTGTGTTCCTGTCCCAGCCCTCCTGTCAGTGTCTTTGGATGCCTGAAGTTAGGGGACGTTGCCTGGAGCTCGTGCGGCTCTAACAAGCGGATGCTGACTGACTCCACTGCCCTCTCACCCCTAACAGTGCTCAGACTTAGGGACAGGAAGCCCCTTAGCTACGCACAAAGGCTGTCAGGCGGCAGCACTCCCCAGCCCGAGCTGTGGGACGATTCCCCAACAGTCACAAACATTGCTGCTATCTATATGACAGCAAAGAAATGTTTTGGCAGAAGCCAGTCTGGGCATCAAAATGCTGAGGCCCATATGTTCCCGCTAACTTCCTGCCAAAATGTTGTTGTTTGAGTTATGAAGAGTATAACTTTTTAATCCAGAATTAAAAGGGAACGCTAACCCAGGGAAACATTTTAAACTGAAAAATAAGATAACACAAATGAGTTCAAATGTAATAAAATGGCAAATGGGGAGTGACTGAGATTGGGTGGTTAGGGAGGCAAAGTCTAGGAATTGTATCAGGGTTTCTATTGTCTGCTTCATCCTGGACTTTTAAGCTCAGGTGCTCACTTAGCCTGACTTCTAAACAGAAACTGAAGATAGCAGACATTTCCAAGCAATCACTCTTCCCACTCATACTCAACCAATGCTTGCTCACCTCTGGTCTTCCTGATCCTGGGTTCTGGACTCTACCTCAAAAGTAGCTGCTTGCTGCCCTCTCTGGTTTTTGTAACTCACCCATCCTCCTCTTTGTTTGTTGGGCTTATGTTTATGACTCTGCTTTCACTTCTTTTCTACCTTTATGGTAGCCATCTCTTCAGCTTCAGTAAAAATTCCCTCCTCTTCTCAGCAACCCTACCAGCTGGCTAGTCAAGAGCTCTTCAACATTGTTCTGTGGACAAAAGGCATTGTTTTGTGATAAAAGGGAGAATTTGGCACTTATATAACAAGAAGGAGAAAGTGGCAAAATCCAGTATAGAGCGGCAAGAGAGCCCTGCACGGAGAAAGAAGCAAATTTTAAAATGTATAACTTCTTTATTTCTTGGGAGAAGCCATAATTTAAAAATTTTAAGATACATCGAAGAGTTATCAATAATAATAAAAGAGAGAGATGCTGGTAAGGAATTGTGGTTACATGGCCTGGCGATTCAGAGATTCCAAGGGGAATTATTTTAATATACGCTCTTTGCTATTTGTATCCCACTCATATCTCCAGGTCCACCTCCACTCCAGAGATTACCTGCAGACAATTCCCAGATGCTCCAAGGGTGTCTTCTGTCTTGCTGCCTGGGGGAGCTATCTGGCTAGAGGTATGGAGAGTAACTTCCCAGGAATGATCGTCAAACATTAAGAGACAGGAGTTGATCCAGGTTCTTCAAGCTCTCATGGAAAAAATATTTATATAAATACAAATATATTTAGCGTGTTCTCTAGAATATCCTGGAAAGCCCCAGAGAACTCCCCGTTGTCCACTGTGGTAACCCAGTCACAACATACCCATTACTGTCTTCAGTCCCTTCCTCAGTCCCCTTCCCACTTATCCTGCTTCCTGGAGTCACCTCTCAAATAAACTATCCTTGGCTCAAGTAGCCAGTCCAAAGAGAACATCATCTCATCTGGACCATCAGTCCATCCTTCCTATCAGATCCTTCAGAAGTTATCAAAACTACATGTAAACTGGGGCTTTTGAAAGCCAACACCATAAGGAATGCCAAGATTCCCAACAAAACCCCTAAATCTTAAAGTGGTGATGGTGGTTTAGTTGCTAAGTCATCTCTGACTCTTGCGACCCCATGGACTGTAGCCTGCCATGCTCCTCTGTCCATGGGATTTCCCAGGAAAGAATATTAGACTGGGTTGCCATTTTCTTCTCTAGGGGATCTTCCCCGGATCAAACCTTCATCTTCTGCATTGCAGGCAGATTCTTTACCACTGAGCCACCAGGAAAGCCCCTAGTTTTAAAGTTGCAATCAACAGACATCTGAAAGGGATCTTGCATGGCTGCCAATGGTCAAAACTGCCTTCTGTAATTATTTTATAAAGGACACTAAGTCCTGAATTAGAATAGGATATCCCAATGCATGAAACCTAGAACAAACTAGAAATACTCTATTGGGCTTTTACAAACCTTTTTTGGAGACACTCTTCTAACCAGATATTATGCTAGAACTTTACATGTTATGGTGTTAAATATTCACAATCGCGCTTTTATAGTTAAATAAAATAAAGTTCATTTTATAACGAGAACAAAGACTTAATGGTAAAATAGCCTGCCCAAACTTCAGATTTCTTTGTAGTTATTTTGGATTTGGTATTTTGGTGCTATATGTGACAGAGTGCTCCATCTCTAAACCTGTGGGCTCTATGATGTTTCTTAACTTACTCTGCACTTCAGTTCAGTTCAGTTCAGTCGCTCAGTCGTGTCCAACTCTTTGCGACCCCATGAATTGCTGCACGCTAGGCCTCCCTGTCCATCACCAACTCCTGGAGTTCACCCAAACTCATGTCCATCGAGTTGGTGATGCCATCCAGCCTTCTCATCCTCTGTTGTCCCCTTCTCCTCCTGCCTCCAATCTCTTCAGGCTCAGAGTCTTTTCCAATGAGTCAACTCTTCGCATGAGGTGGCCAAAGTATTGGAGTTTCAGCTTTAGCATCAGTCCTTCCAAAGAACACCCAGGACTGATGTCCTTTAGAATGGACTGGTTGGATCTCCTTGCAGGCCAAGGGACTCTCAAGAATCTTCTCCATAACCACAGTTCAAAGGCATCAATTCTTCGGCACTCAGCTTTCTTCACAGTCCAACTCTCACATCCATACATGACTACTGGAAAAAACCATAGCCTTGATTAGACGAACCTTTGTTGGCAAAGTAATGTCTCTGCTTTTGAATATGCTATCTAGGTTGGTCATAACTTTCCTTCCAAGGAGTAAGCGTCTTTTAATTTCATGGCTGCAATCACCATCTGCAGTGATTTTGGAACCCAAAAAAATAAAGTCTGACAGTGTTTCCACTGTTTCCCCATCTATTTCCCATGAAGTGATGGGACCAGATGCCATGATTTCCATTTTCTGAATGTTGAGCTTTAAGTCAACTTTTTCACTCTCCTCTTTGACTCTCATCAAGAGGCTTTTTAGTTCCTCTTCACTTTCTGCCATAAGGGTGGTGTCATCTGCATATCTGAGGTTATTGATATTTCTCCCGACAATCTTGATTCCAGCTTGTGCTTCTTCCAGCCCAGCATTTCTCATGATGTACTCTGCATAGAAGTTAAATAAGCAGGGTGACAATATGCAGCCTTGACGTACTCCTTTTCCTATTTGGAACCAGTCTATTGTTCCATGTCCAGTTCTAACTGTTGCTTCCTGATCTGCATATAGGTTTCTCAAGAGGCAGGTCAGGTGGTCTGGTATAACCATCTCTTTCAGAATTTTCCACAGTTTCTTGTGATCCACACAGTCAAAGGCTTTGGCATAGTCAATAAAGCAGAAATAGATGTTTTTCTGGAACTCTCTTCCTTTTTCCATGATCCTTAGGTTAGGGTTTTTCATGGGGATCTGACCAGTGAAAGGTGAGATGAAATAATGTAAACCACTTCTAGACCATCCCTTAAAGTTTTCTAGTGTGGTTATCCAGGCTTTGTATCCCCCAGATCCAGTGACCTTGCAGGCCAGGATCGAGATGTTATAGCTATAAGACTGGAGAGGGCTATCTGTCATGTATCATACACTATATGAGCTGGAAATAATATTTTGTTAAGTCATTAAAAATCACTAAGTCACCTTTTGTTAAGTCACAAGGTATTAGTATGTGGCAATGAATAGTGGATGATCAGCAGACAGTGAAGAAATTAATACTGAAGTCTGGAAAAATCTTTTGGTTTTTTTTTTACATTTTAATATAAATTTATTTTAATTGGAGGCTAATTACTTTACAATATTGTATTGGTTTTGCCATACACTGACACGAAACTGCCACGGGTGTACATGTGTTCCCCATCCTGAACCACCCCCCTCCACCTCCCTCCTCATCCCATCCCTCTGGGTCATCCCAGTGCACCAGCCCCAAGCATCCTGTATCATACATTGAACCTGGACTGGTGATTCATTTCACATATAGTATTATACATGTTTCAATGCCATTTTCCCAAATCATCCCACCCTCTCCCTCTCCCATAGAGTCCAAAAGACTGTTCTATCCATCTGTGTCTCTTTTGCTGTCTTGCATACAGGGTTATTGTTACCATCTTTCTAAATTCCATATATATGCGTTAGTACAGTGACTGCAGCCATGAACTAAAAGACGCTTACTCCTTGGAAGGAAAGTTATGACCAACCTAGATAGCATATTCAAAAGCAGAGACATTACTTTGCCAACAAAGGTTTGTCTAGTCAAGGCTATGGTTTTTCCTGTGGTCATGTATGGATGTGAGAGTTGGACTGTGAAGAAGGCTGAGTGCTGAAGAATTGATGCTTTTGAACTGTGGCATTGGAGAAGACTCTTGAGAGTCCTTGGACTGCAAGGAGATCCAACCAGTCCATTCTGAAGGAGATCAGCCCTGGGATTTCTTTGGAAGGACTGATGCTAAAGCTGAAACTCCAGTACTTTGGCTACCTCATGCGAAGAGTTGACTCATTAGAAAAGACTCTGATGCTGGGAGGGATTGGGGGCAGGAGGAGAAGGGGACGACAGAGGATGAGATGGCTGGATGGCATCACTGACTCGATGGACATGAGTCTGGGTGAACTCCGGGAGTTGGTGATGGACAGGGAGGCCTGGCGTGCTGTGATTCATGGGGTCGCAAAGATTCGGACACTACTGAGCGACTGATCTGATCTGATCTAATACTGTATTGGTGTTTTTCTTTCTGGCTTACTTCAATCTGTATAATAGACTCCAGTTTCATCCACCTCATTAGAACTGATTCAAATGTTTTCTTTTTAATGGCTGAGTAATACTCCATTGTGTATATGTACCACAGCTTTCTTATCCATTCATCTGCCGATGGGCATCTAGGTTGCTTCTACGTCCTGGCTATTATAAACAGTGCTGCAATGAACATTGGGGTACACGTGCCTCTTTCAATTCTGGTTTCCTTAGTGTGTATGCCCAGCAGTGGAATTGCTGGGTCATGTGGCAGTTCTATTTCCAGTTTTTTAAGGAATCTCCACACTGTTCTCCATAGTGGCTGTACTAGTTTGCATTCCCACCAACAGTGTAAGAGGGTTCCCTTTTCTCCACACCCTCTCCAGCATTTATTGCTTGTAGACTTTGGATCGCAGCCATTCTGACTGGCGTGAAATAGTACCTCATAGTGGTTTTGATTTGCATTTCTCTGATAATGAGTGATGTTGAGCATCTTTTCATGTGTTTGTTAGCCATCTGTATGTCTTCTTTGGAGAAATGTCTGTTTAGTTCTTTGGCCCATTTTTTGATTGGGTCATTTATTTTTCTGGAATTGAGCTGCAGGAGTTGCTTGTATATTTTTGAGATTAATTCTTTGTCAATTGCTTCATTTGCTATTATTTTCTCCCATTCCGAAGGCTGTCTTTTCACCTTGCTTATAGTTTCCTTTGTTGTGCAGAAGCTTTTAATTTTAATTAGGTCCCATTTGTTTATTTTTGCTTTTATTTCCAATATTCTGGGAGGTGGGTCATAGAGGATCTTGCCATGATTTATGTCGGAGAGTGTTTTATCTAGGAGTTTTATAGTTTTTGGTCTTACGTTTAGATCTTTAATCCATTTTGAGTTTATTTTTGTGTATGGTGTTAGAAAGTGTTCTAGTTTCATTCTTTTACAAGTGGTTGACCAGTTTTCCCAGCACCACTTATTAAAGAGATTGTCTTTTCTCCATTGTATATTACCTCCTTTGTCAAAGATAAGGATAAGGTGTCTATAGGTGCATGGATTTATCTCTGGGCTTTCTGTTTTGTTCCATTGATCTATTTCTCTGTCTTTGTACCAGTACCATATTGTCTTGATGACTGTGGGTTTGTAGTAGAGCCTGAAGTCAGGCAGGTTGATTCCTCCAGTCTTGAAAAATCTTGATTCATGTTATGTGAGCCAAAACATTTGGAAAACTTACCATCTGCAACACTTTGGGAGACAAACCATGTGCTTAGTGAGCTGTTATCTCTAGGAGAAAATGTTGGAAAACAGTATGATAGTATTGTGTGTTGGCTACAATTGGCTATGTTTTGGGGGTTGGGGGGGAAGAAGAGATAAAGAAAAGATGAGCTCAGAAGAGAACTGACCAGTTTACAAACAAAAATTGATTCCAGAAATCTGAGGCACTGTAGGATTGGAAAAGCTTACTGCTTCTAGATTCTAAAAGGCAAGAAGCAGAAAAATGCTTTGAGGAGCAAACACCCAATAAACTGTAAAGTGACTGAACACAGATTAGATTAAAGGAGTGACTTTCCAAACTTGAAAGGTGGCCACCATTTAGTTGAAAAAGATAGGAATGGAAAGAGGAAACAAAGAAATAGAGTAGACTTGAAAACAATGACTAAAAGATATCTTTGGATGTATTTGTTATTACACGGAGATGATGAGAATAAAATAGATCAAAATTCTATTGAATTTTTGAGGGAGCAGTATTTTGAGTTCTATGATGTTTGGTCCCCAGCCTTCCATGAACAGAAGCAAATGTTGAAAGTCACAGCATTGAGGAGGAGATGATTTCTCACCCCCATTTCAGGAGTGATCAGAGAAGAGGATATACAAGTCCCTTTAGAGGACAGTTCAGTTCAGTTCAGTCGCTCAGTCATGTCCGACTCTTTGCGACCCCATGAACTGCAGCACGCCAGGCCTCCCTGTCCATCACCAGCTCCCAGAGTTCACCCAAACTCATGTCCATTGAGTTGGTGGGCTAATCAAGGAACTACCCTCACCCTGCGTGGAGTCTCCCCAGCCTGGCCAGCAGGATTTCAGAACCCCAGATATGTGGTTACTTTGTATTTCTTTCTTCTGCTTTTTGAATTAGGAGCATCTGTTGTGGTGATTTGTCTTTATTACACCATTGTACTTTGGACAAGACAATCTTTTTTTCCTTCATTTATCTTTTTTGTCATATTTTTAAAATGTTTTAATAGTAAAAATTTGATTTTTACAATTTTGTGTTGGTTTCTGCCATACAACAACATGAATCAGCCATAGGTATACATATATCCCCTCCCTCTTGAGCGTTCCTCCCAACCCCCACCACATCCTACCCCTCTATGTTGTCACAGAGCACACGGTGAGCTCTCTGAGTCATACAGCAAATTCCCACTGGCTAGAGAGATAATCTTTTTAAAGTTCATTGGTCTCTGGACTGGGAGAAGCCACGTGCGAACTTAATAGAAACTATTGCCTATCGCACAGAGACCCTGAACTTGAAGCTGAATGTAGTGGATTTAGGGTTGACTCTAGGTGGTGGGGGTGATGCGACTGGTTTCTGTGTGTGAGAGCAAGGAGCAAAGAGGTACCCCGAAACAAATATCAGGCTGAAGCAGAGCTGATGGTGCTCACTATATCATGCATAAGCTCTAGTGCATTTGCTCCCCAGCTTCCCTAGTAGGTTAGGGTCATGTGACTGGGGTCTGGTCATTAGAAGTAGGTAGAATGACGCCATCTAATTTTCCAGCTCTCTCTTCTTCTGCCATGGGGACCATACGGGTCTTAGATCGCTCATGTTCCTGACGCTATGCTGATAAGATGGAGGAAGACTGCCTCACACACATTGAACTAGGCAAGAGCTAGAAATAAACATTTATGGAATGAATGAAATCATGGAGACTTTAGGGTATATTTGTAACTGTATCATAACTTAGTCTATCCTGACTAATATTCTCTCCTATTCAGAGAAGATTCATAGTATGGGAATTTTTGAGATAATTCTGAAGTCTAGCAAATTTGGAGAGAAGGCAGGCAGAGTTCTTTTTTATTTTTATCTCAGAGTAGACATTATGTGTAAGACAAAATAAGATTTTAGAATTTCATGAGATGACATTTTATATAAACTGAAAATTAAATCCAAGGATCTAAGCATTACAAAACAATTTTTGAAGAAAAGCTATTTTGCAAAAGGTTGCCCTCTGCCATTGCTGGAAGTGCTGGTTCAGGCTCTCTATTAGATCTCTCCTGTCTCCTCAGTCTAAGGTTTGTCTTTAGCTTAGAGGTTTCTGTCTTTTGAACACAAACCCAAGAGTTTGCCCAAGAAAAAATCTTAGCAGTGTTCTTTCATCTTCTGGGTCAAGAAAGAAATCAACTCTCAAGAATTATAATATTGTTTTGAGCAAAAATGAACAATGTAGGATCCTTTAAGCTTGTAAACATCTTCAAAATTCTTTGACAGTGCTGTAGACTGATACTTCTACATGGAATTCTGGACGTTTATTATTAACTGATATAAAGCAATTATACCATGACTGAATTCAATATCAAGTATCTGGGTATAACAGTACTGTTTCAGATATTAGTTTCTTTATCAACCTTTATGGCATTTCTTGATTGGAAGCAAGAAGACTATTCATCAGAAGCCTAATCACCAGAAGGGTTCTGTAGTCCTTACCCTATGAAGAGGTCTGGAACAATGATTAAGCACTGATCACTGCAATTCACGTCACCCACATATTCAGAATTTGGTGCCAGCGAGCTAAATAAAGCTTGAATGACAACCAAAAGCTTTGCTTGTGTTAACCATTTTGCTGATATAAGCCTCAAGATATTCCATTTGGACTCCATGCCCATTATTCCATACTATGATCTTAGGACCAGTGTTACATGCACAAGGAAAAGCTCTGTTAGCCATTAGAGTAATTAATGGTTTTCTTGTTATGAGATTGAAGTGCAGACCAAAAATTTTTCTACCTCTGACTGTTGTCTTGACACAACTTTCTATGTACCAAGAAGGGCAAAAAAGTGAGGAGAGGTTCCTGTTTTCCTTAAACTCAAATGCTGTTCTTTTATTCCTTCCCTGTCAACACCATCACCTCCATATGAGGACCTCTGCTTTAGGAGTCCACTTCATCTCACATTCTTATTACAAAGTGAGTTCCTAAGGCAGACACCCACCAACTTCCCTTCCTCCTTTCTGAACTCTCATTCTTTTTCAGGTATCCGCCCATCCACCCAAATGAAAGATTTTCCTTTTGTCATTGAATTTGCTATCTCTATTGCCAGTGCTGCCAGGCATGGATTGTTACCATTTCCTTCAAGTCAAGGCTATGGTTTTTCCAGTGTTTATGTATGGATGTGAGAGTTGGACTGTGAAGAAAGCTGAGCGTCGAAGAATTGATGCTTTTGAACTGTGATGTTGGAGAAGACTCTTGCGAGTCCCTTGGACTGCAAGGAGATCCAACCAGTCCATTCTAAAGGACATCAGTCCTGGGTGTTCACTGGAAGGACTGAGGCTGAAACTCTAATACTTTGGCCACCCCATGTGAAGAATTGACTCACTGGAAAAGACCCTGATGCTGGGAGGGATTGGGGGCAGGAGGAGAAGGGGATGACAGAGGATGAGATGGCTGGATGGCATCACTGACTCGATGGACATGGGTTTGGGTGAACTCTGGGAGTTGGTGATGGACAGGGAGGCCTGGCATGCTGCGATTCATGGGGTCGCTAAGAGTCGGACGTGACTGAACTGAACTGAACTGATCTACATGAAGCTCTCTGTTCTGGCAGGGAGGCTGCTATTTTAACCTTGACCCCCACCCAGAACAACCATTTCCAGAAAGCTTGCAGTTGCTGGTCCCTCTGCATGGGCTGACTTCCCTCCAGATACCCCATCACTTGCTTCCTCCCTCTTCCTGACCATCCTATTTAAATTTTCACTTCTTAGCTCCACCCATAGGACTCCTGATTCTCTTGCTCTATTGCACCTGACACACTATTTGTATTTTTTTCATTTTTTTCTTTGCTGTTTCCTCAACTTAGATGCAAGCCCCACGGAGGCAAGAGTTTTATCTGGTTCTTTACTGCGATAGTGCAGGCACCTACAATAGTGCCTTCCATTTAGAATTACAGTGTATGGAGTATATGACAAAACTGAGCTGATTTTATGATTCAACAGTCATTCAAAGGGGCTCTGAGGGTTAACACATCTTTGGCATGTGTGCTGAGGAGGGTGAGGGACCCTGGAAAGTAAGGTCAGCACCAGGCCAAGTTATTTTGGGTACAAGGCAAAAGGAAAAAAGTCACTAATCCTGTCTTTATTTAACATTTTGTTCCCTATAGAATTTTTGCTTAATTAAAAAATGTCACATTAATTTTAAAAAATATTGCATTAAGATATTATTTACCTATTGAGATTTTGTGTCCCCTTGAATTTGTGCTTGAGACGGATGTCACTAGCCTCTCCCTAGTCCTGGCCTTGAGTAGGTTCACAGGACCTTAGAACTGATCCCCGAATTATGTGCTGATCAACTAAGAGAGCCTGAAAGACCCTCTGCATCCCACCCCAAGAGACTCTAGGGAGAGTTCTGCTTGTACAGTGTGTGTGGTGGGGAGACTTTAATCTTTTGAGGGGAACTCTGAAGTTCCAATACGTTGACCACCTGATGTGAAGAGACAACTCATTAGAAAAGACCCTGATGCTGGGAAAGATTGAGGGCAGGAGAAGGGGGAAACAGAGGGTGAGATGGTTAGATAGCATTACTGACTCAAAGGAAATGAATTTGAGCAAATTCCAGGAGATAGTGAAGGACAAGGGAGCCTGGTGTGCTGCAGTCCAGGGGGTCACAGAGTCGAAGGTGACTCAGCAACTGAACAACAACAGCTAACAACTGAGGACAATGCCTAAAGATGGAATTTCCAGACTGACAGTAGGGACTTGTGACAGGTCATTAGTGATGACGATGATGATAACTACCATGATGACTATGTTTAAGGTGCCAGTGTATCCAAGGAAGGAATTAGAACAGCAAGGCAAAGCCTAAGCCAAGAATGACATTTCATCAGAATTTTCTTTGACTTCTTAGAAAGTCATTCTGGAGTCCAGGAAACCACAACTCTGAACGAGCTTAACATGTCTGTCTGTTCTTCCAGAGTCAGAGCAGATTGGTGTTTCTTCAGTGTGTGCACCAGATGAAATAGCTGGCTGACATTTAAGGTACATGGCATGAACAAATGCATACTTTAAAGATCTACTGAGGGGCCAAGAGATGCTCATGGTATGAGAGGCACTTAGCCGCTAAGACTGACCCAGGGCCCACAGAGTCATAGCTCCCTTCTCCTGCTCCCCTCAGGTTGCACACTCATTTAGTGACCACACAAGTTAAATATTTATATTCTCTTTTTTCGTGATCATTTGTTGAGGACATGGGATGAGGCCAAGTTCAATGTAAGGTACAATTCTGCTACTTTGTCTATTTACTATGTGTAGACGGTGTGCTAACTGCGTACATGCATTATCATTTAGTTTGCACAACAGCTGTCTGAGGTAGGCACACTTATTACACTCTACTGAGCACACATGCACATTCTTCCCTCAAACCATGTAACACCAGAGCAGTGGGAGTCCCACAAAGCTATATAGTTGTCAAAGAGCTGTCTTCTCTAAAAAATTTCCTGCTTTTGTACAAAAGAAGTGGCTTAGACATTCTTGGCTTCGGAGGGTACACGCCCATAAAGAAGATCTTTGAGGCTGAGAGTGTCCCTTTTACTGAAATTCTCTTTCTTTTATAATTATTTCCTAAATCACTTTTAAATCCTACCTTAGCTTTAGAGTGATAACAGTTTAAAGTGATAATAATTCAATAAAACTATGCCATAAGTCTTTTCCAATTAAGTGTTTTGTGGTAGCTACAGACACATTAGATCATGAAATGGTATCATGGACAATTCCAGCTGAGAAGGTGGTATGGAAAATAACCTCATTATTTGTGTCAAATGGACTATAGCCAGCCAGGCTCCTTTTTCCATGGGATTTTCCAGGCAAGAATACTGGAGTGGGTTGCTGTTTCTTCCTCCAGGGTATCCTCCCCACAGGGATCAAAACTGAATCTCCTTGGTCTCCTGCATTGGTAGGCAGATTCTTTTCCACTGAGTCACCTGGGAAGCCCTTGGATGAAGAACAAGTTTGAGTAAAGTAGCCATTGTATAAGTAACTCAAGTATAGTTACTGAACTCTGTTCACTGGATAAGGAACGACTGGAGCTTATGGACAGACTGCTCAGTTATTCCAACTGAGTAACTGAAAAGATTTTGAAATCAACACCCAAATACCAGGGCCAGGGTGGGATCTTCAAGGAAGAAACTCAGGTTGGAGATACAGGATCACCCAGGGATCTTAATTTTAGGCTGATGCCACCACTTAAAGGAAACCTTTATCATCACCTTGGTAAGGGATCAGTTCAGTTCAGTTGCCCAGTTGTGTCCAACTCTTTGCAACAACATGGACTGCAGCACGCCAGGCTTTCCTGTCCATCACCAACTCCCAGAGCTTACTCAAACTCACGTCTATAGAGTTGGTGATGCCATCCAGCCATCTCACCCTCTGTTGTCCTCCTCTCCTCCTGCCTTCAGTCTTTCACAGCGTCAGGGTCTTTTCAAATGAGTCAGCTCTTCACATCAGGTGGCCAAAGTTTTGGAGTTTCAGTTTCAACATCAGTCCTTCCAATGACTATTTAGGACTGATATCCTTGAGGATGGACTGGCTGGATCTTCTTGCAGTCCAAGGGACTCTCAAGAGTCTTCACCAACACCACAGTTCAAAAGTATCAGTTCTTTGGCACTCAGCTTTCTTTATAGTCCAACTCTCACATCCATGCATGACTACTGGAAAAACCATAGCTTTGACTAGTTGGAAGGGATAGTGTATAATAAACAAAACCATTCTCTACAACAGGGATCCATAAACCCCAACCCCTGTAGGACAGTCCATTAGGAACAGGGCTGCTCAGCAGGAGGTAAGCAGTGCCCTATTGCTCCCTATGGCTTGTATTACCACCTGAATCATCCCCCTCCCCAAATCCATGGAAAAAGTTTCTTCCATGAAACCAGCCCCTGGTGCCAAAAAGGCTGGGGACTATTGCTGTACAATGTTTGTTATTTACTGTGAATGTTTACACTTAACTGATTTTGCTCTTTGTGGTTTGTTTTACAGGGTGAATTTAGTTTTTCCCAATAATTAGAACCTTTCCTTATAAAGCCCCCCTCCTTTCTTTACTCTTCCTCCTTCCCTCACCCCTCCTTTCCCTCCATTCCTCCCATCCTTTATTTTTAATACATATTTATTGACTGCCTCATTTGTATCTGTATTCCATACATGTATAGTATATGCCTAAAATGTTGAGTAGAAAACAGATACCATTACTGCCTCACAGAGTTTTTAGAGTTATGCCAGTGCAGAACCTCTTCCAGTTGTATTAAGGAGGGTTCATAGGAACCAAGGAGAAATAATTGACATTTGCCTTCACGGTAAATGTGGACGCTCATGGTCCCCAGGGTTAGCATGAGCCCCTTGTACACAAATAAACCTCTTGAGTGACATAGCTTCTAATAGCTCTCATGTATAGAACATCCACTTAACCTCCTGGGAAAAGCAGCAGGCAGCATAGTTAAGAATGCAGGAAGTTTCAAAAGTCATTTTCACCAAGGTGAGGGAGGTCTCTAGAACAAATATCTTAGTACCTCTGTAGAAAATGACTACTGGAGAAGGCGATGGCACCCACTCCCAGTACTCTGGCCTGGAAAATCCCATGGACGGAGGAGCCTGGTGGGCTGCAGTCCACGGGGTCGCTAAGAGTCAGACACGACTGAGCGACTTCACTTTTCACTTTCATGCATTGGAGAAGGAATGACAACCCACTCCAGTGTTTTTGCCTGGAGAACCCCAGGGATGGGGGAGCCTGGTGGGCTGCCGTCTATGGGGTTACACAGAATCGGACATGATTGAAGCGACTTAGCAGCAGCAGCAGCAGAAAATGACTACATAATTTCAGTTTATTTCTCTCCATGTGTACTGAACACACAAAATGTGTAGCTACCAGCTACAGGGTAGTAATTGTGGACTCACTATTAGTTGTTGGACATTCAAAAGTGAATGAGAGGGACCTCTTGGTGGTCCAGTGGCTAAGACTCCACACTCCTGATGCAGGGGGCCCAGGTTCTATCTCTGGTCAGGGAACTAGATCCCCCATGCCATATCTAAGAGTTTGCATGCTGCAATGAAAAGGTCCTGCATGCCACAATGAAGATAGAAGATCCTGCATGCTGCAACTAAGACCTGATGTAGCCAAATAAATAAAAATATTAAAAAAAAAAACAGTGAATGAGACATGGTTCCTGCTTTCACGTTGTTCACAGTGTGGCAGTTCATTTAACAAATGAAACAACAATTTAGTTTGTTGATGAAAAAACATCATCAAATCATTACAACAGAGTGCAAGAGATGAGGGTTGTGAAAATGTGTTATAAGGTACTGAAGTAGTTCAGGAAAAACAGGAATTGATTTCATCTTGTGGTAGAGAAAAGCCAGAGTTCTCCCAGTGTTGACTGTCACAAAGAGTTTGAAAAGTTGAATAGGAATTTTCTAGGCTAAGGGAGTGGGGAGCTAGGATGGGAAGGAGAGGTGGGCACGCAGGGCATTCCAAGCAGAGGAAACTTGGCATATGCAGGCATGGAGGTGTGCAGAGGGGAAGGGGCATGCTAGTAGCTTCATGGTTCTGCATCAGAAAGCATGAATGTGCTGGAAGGTGAGTGAAGATGGAGATCAGGCCCTATTTCTTGTGCATCTGCTTTAAGAGCTTGGGTTTCTATCTTCTAAGCAATGGGGGTGAGGATGCTGCCTCTAAATGAGTTGAATGCATGAGAATGGCAGTGTTATAGTTGCTTTTCCTTCTTTCCCCAGAGCTGCATCAAATAGGACCTTTCACAGGTTCATGCAGGTCACATTCAAAGTTGTCCCTTTCTCTCAGAGAAGCAAGCCATCAGATCCTCATGAAAGGACCTTCAGTTCTTGAGAGAGGCTGGTAGATTCATTTCCCTCTTGGGAATTGATATATATACATAATCTGTTGACTTCCCTGATAGCTCAGTTGATAAAGAATCCCTCCTGCAATGCAGGAGACCTGGGTCCAATCCCTGGGTTGGAAGATCCCCTGGAGAAGGGAAAGGCTACCCACTCCAGTATTCTGGCCTGGAGAATTCCATGGACTGTATAGAGTCAGTCACAACTGAATGACTTTTACTTGCAATCTGTTGGGTATGATGTAGTGGGCTGCAAGGAGCAAACCAGTTCAATCCAACTTAAAAATAAACATTTAAACCACATCATTTGAGGATGAAATGTTAACTCAAAGACTTCAGGGCAATAATACAATCAGGCTTCAGGAAGGCTCTAACTGGGAGCCTTAATCCTATTTTTACCTTTTTCATCATGTCTTCTGTATTACTTTTCTTTCTCTCTAGATCAGCTTTCTTGGCTCTCTGGTCAAGGAGGAAAATTTTAATTCCTGACACTGTATCTTCTAGATTCAGCTGTATTGAACAACTTCCTAAGTGCCAATTTCAAATTCCCAGAAGAGAGGATTTCACTGGTCTACCTTGGGTCGGGTGTTACTGCTGGTCCAATCAGCCATCTCCAAGGGCAGGTGTTACCCTCCCAACATGGACAGCAGGGTCATGCATCTGTGCTTTCAAGAATTAGATGTGGAGCAAGAGGACAGTTGCACAGTAAGGAAATTACCTGAGATCTGGGCAGACACTCTGGAAGTAGGTCCTACTAATACAGACACAGTCGTTGATCACAAACACACAACATCCAAATGTTTGCAGTATTCAAGAACTAAACAAAATTGTAATTACTTAAACTTCTACAGTCAAGAAAAAAGCATTGTCTTAAGTGAAATGTCACTATTTTGACCTTCTTATTTCTCTCAACTAAGGGTTTGAATTTTCTAACCTCTAAGATTTCTTCTAATGCTACAGTTCTTTGATTAAAGGCACAGGGGCAGTGTGAATTTTCACATGTCTTACATTTGCCAACAAGCACTTAATAAGCTCAGAAGGCATTTTGTGTTGCTACAGCCAAACTTAGGGAAGAGGATATTATTTTAGAGAGGGTGCGATGATTTGGGAGAATGGCATTGAAACATGTAAATGTCATATAAGAAACGAATCACCAGTCCAGGTTCGATGCAGGATACAAGATGCTTGGGGCTGGTACACTGGGATGACCCAGAGGGGTGGTATGGGGAGGGAGGTGGGAGAGGGGTTCAGGATAGGGAGCACGTGTACACCTGTGGTGGATTCATGTTGATGTATGGCAAAACCAATACAATATTGTAAAGTAATTAGCCTCCAATTAAAATAAATAAATTTAAATTAAAAAAAAAAACAAACCTAACACTTAGCTGCCCATTCACTAGTTACCCTGGCTCCAGATAGTATTTGACTATTTTCAAAAATCAAACCCACCCCGAGTGACAAAAATCTTTCTCCATTGACAATATTCAATAGAAAACGCTGGGCAGCCTTAGCAATTCCTGCTGCTGTGTTAAAACAAAACCACTGTTAAAAACTAAAAGCTAAAATTAAACAAAACCTCAGCCTCCTAAGGTGACTGTTTTAAGGCATTGATAAAAGTCTGGGCTATATAGAAGTTCTAGTATGTTTGTTAAAAAAGTCAATATCATTATCTTACTATTATTACATTTCGTGTCTATAGACTTTGGCTAGATAAAGAACCATCCCAGGATTCAAACATTCATCAAGGCCACACTTCTTACACTCTTAAAGAGTCTTATCCTTCATTTGCCCTTTGCTTTCTCAGGTCAAAAGAAGACAAGGGATTAAGAAAATATACACAAAGACTGCAAGGTATATCTGAACTCCCATGAAAATTAAAAAGAAAGGGAATAGACAATGTGCATTTAATGTCATTTCAACCTTGTGCATAATTTAGGACTCTCTGCAGGCTAACTTAGTTTAGATCAGTGGTCCTTTAGGTAACTACATTCACATAGCCTTATATTATAAATCTACTTACTAATTTTTTGCCAGAAGGAATTCTGGAGGTGATTTCTAGCTGCAGTCCTTCACATAGATGATAACAGTAGACATGTGATCTGGAACTTCTGATTTTCTTTAGTCTAACAAACCGTTTCTTCTTATCGCATATTTAGAAGCCCTGGAGCATGAGGAGCAAAGCAGGATTTTTAAATGGACAAACAAAATCTTCATCCTATATTTATTTCCATTAGTCAGAAAAAATATGCAAATCTCCTATCGGGAGTACAGCTGTGGGATACATAGGCAGGTGATGAAAGACATTCATTTGAAATACAGTTTCTCTGCAGTTGTTGGAGCCCCTCCCCACCCTCTTCCCCAACTGTCTGGACTAGGTGGGGGAGAGGTTACTGAGCTCTGAACGTATTTCCCATATTGGATCTGAAGCAATAGTGTAGCTAATGTACTGTGTATTCAAATGAGACTCTTTAAAGCAGAGCTGAATTGAACTCAGATGCAAATTGCCGTGGCAGAAGCTCTTTCTGCTGGCCTTTGTCCTTTCTGTCTGTGTCCTTACATACACAGTCAAGGACTCACAGCTGAGATATTTAGCCTTCTGAGAAAGTAAACAATCTTGTCCTCCCCCTCTCAATATAGATGCAGTCACGATGCGCCCAGCCTGCTGAGAACGTGTCAGCAAGAATGTTCTCATCAGAGATGGGTTGAGGCTGGGAGATGGTTCCTGAAGGAACGACCAGTCTCAGAAAAGGCAAGAAAGCAAACTCTCAGCTGAGGAATGAGAAACACTGCAGATGAAGGAAGGAACAGTGATGACAGGAGAGAAGGATCTGAAATTCACTAGATATAATGGCAAAAGGAAAAAAGATGAAAAAGAAAGGAGATTCCCTTACCTATGAATAAGATGTGGCATGACATTTATACATGAAACTTATAATCCCATGTAAGACCGAAAGGCCAGGTCAAGGCCTCAGTAAGCTTGACCTTCCCCCACCTTGGATGCTCTGAGAAACAAAGCAAAGAAGATAAAGAAAATGTACACAGCCCGGCTCCTCCCAATAAAAGGTGGTGTATTTTCATTTACACGATGCATTGGGCTTGAACTTGGTTCTTAAAGGAAAACACCATGTTCTCTGAGGCCCCCTTCTGCTAATGTTTCCAAAAGAATTCCTGCCTGGCAAGGTGTGCCCAACATGTGTGGTGTTCCCACTGGAGAAGAAAGGAAAAATAAGGCCTGCACACTCAGCTGAAGTCACCCACAGTCAGACAGGGTGAAGCTCTGTCTGCATTCCAAATGCTCCCTTAGGGCCTTGTCTTTCTGCCCCCTCCTCCTCTTATCTTCAGTCCCCTCCCTCACAGAGGTTAAAGATTCATTGGCAAAATCATGCATGGCACTGAGAGAAAACTCCCCAGATCATTTGGCTGGAAACGGAGCCCTAAAGAGCCTTTTACAGGGGAGGGGTGCAGGAGAGCTGTCTCTGTGTACTGTATTAGTGGCTGAATTGATATAGGAATAAAATAGAATGTGATCTCCTTAAAAAATTGCTAAATAAAATACATCAGGCTAATTTAAATATATGAGCTAATTATCTGTTGCAAGTGAATTAAAAATATGGGAAGTTTCACCAAGCATATTGATTTTTTTAACATAATTTTACTTTCTGCTAAGTAAATGTCATCTCCAATTGCAGGATCCTGTTATATTCTTTTTAGCTCTCATGATTCTATTTATTATTCATAAGAGAGAAAAAAAATCCCATTTCATACCACCATAACGAGAAACATCTTGCTCTAGGTGGACACATGAAGAGCAACATTTTGGAAGAGTGGACCCCTTATAGCTTCAACGGATGAGCTCAGTTTGTTGGAACACTGAATGCTGTGTGTGTACAAAGTACTTTGGGCCAGTTGGGCATGTCTATAGAGTCAATATACATTGAATGTGCCAGAGACATAGTTATGATGGAATTCAATCCATAGCAGGTAAGCGTCCAGTTTCTTATCCATGTGGTGAGTTTTGGTCATGGTTTCGGGTCCACCGTAGAAAAGGAAACTGTTATTATCAAAACACGCAGCTTTGAAGGGGACACATAATGTTGGCCCTGCTGCTGCTGCTGCTGCTGCTGCTAAAGTCACTTCAGTCGTGTCCAACTCTGTGCGACCCCATAGATGGCAGCCCACCTGGTTCCCCATCCCTGGAATTCTCCAGGCAAGAACACTGGAGTGGGTTGCCATTTCTTCCTCCAATGCATGAAAGTGAAAAGTCAGAGTGAAGTCGCTCAGTCGTGTCCGACTCTTAGTGACCTCATGAACTGCAGCCCACCAGGCTCCTCCGTCCATGGGATTTTCCAGGCAAGAGGACTGGAGTGGGGTGCCAAATGTTGGCCCTACCATCCTTATTTTGCCACTGCTTGTGGTTATTGTGTTACTGCATGTTCTTTCAGTCGTGTCCAACTCTTTGTAACCCCATGACTGCAGCTCACCAGGCTCCTCTGCTCATGGAATTTTCCAGGCAAGAATACTGTTGTGGGTTGCCATTTCCTCCTCCAGGGGTTCTTCCTGACCAAGGGATTTAACCTGCCTCTTCCTGCATCTCCTCCATTGGCAGGCAGATTTTTTTTTTTTTTTTTTTTTAAACCACTGAGCCACCTGTAGCCCAGGTGGTTGCTGGTGGTTGCTGACACTTATTACCCACCATGGGCAGAACCTCAATTCACCAAAAAAGACATAACTTCCTATGACTTGTAGAGAGTTGGAAGGTATATTTTTCACTCCTGTGAAGGAAATTATCTACTCTCCCCCAACCTAGTAGCATCTAAGTCACTTCAATTATTTTATCAAATGGGAAACCAGCATAGAAAAATAGCCAACAACACACTGCATCAGAAAGACTCTCAGAAATCAAAAGAATATGTGTTTCTAGGATGGATGAAGGACAAGAGGCAAGGCAGTATGTTTTGGAAGACAAGTCTCTTATCACCAAATGAGGGCAGCAGGTGCACGACCTCACCTTCAAATACCAGTTGTAGCTAATTTACAGTGTCAGCAGTGGGGAAGAATCAGCAGCAGCCCGCTCAGCTAAGTGATGCCTGTCAGGTGGTGCCAGGACTTTGTTTGGGGAACCTAAGAGTAAAAGTGATGTGAGAGGTGGATTTTTAACATACAGCACATAGGGGTGGAACAGGTTTATCTGCTGCCTTTACCTAAACTAGGCTTCCTGCTGAACCAGAAGCTGTATGAGGTTCCCATGGGGCTTCTGTACATGGAAGGGAAACAGCATTGGGTTCAAGAACTTGACTCTGAATGATTTTGATATGCTCTGTGTGTCTCTAGACAGTGTAGTCTTTCTCACTTATCAATTAATCACCTCTTCCCAGAATCTTTCTAGGGTGAATAAAGAATACAACAAGATATTTTGTAGGGCTGCCAGGAGATCAGGTATAGAAATAATGTTGAAAAATACTTAATAAACTGATGTCTCAGAAAACTTTCTTTGGGAAAGTCTTCTACAGCAGTGCAGAAGGAAAAATTAAAAGGAAGCAGGAAAAAAGAAAGGAAATAACAAATGAGGCAATGAAATCAAGATTTTCAAAAGGAAGAGAAACCAGACTGCTTTTATTCGCCCTTTCACAAGCATTTTAAATAGGATTTTTCTTCAACCTGCCGCACAATATTCGTGTTCTGTCAGTATTATCAAGCTGAGTATTTTTTTTTCCCAGTGAATAAACAGCAAACTGTTTCTTCAGGAGTAAATTGTATTTACTGCATACCCAATTAACCAAAGTGCTTACATGTCTTTAGAGTTGTTTTCCTTCACAGTCTGGTTGTGCGGAGGAACTTGGGAATACACAAATGATCAAAACTCAGCACAATTTTCTCCATCATCTACTCAAGAAAATCAATCTGCTTCTGAGATGTCAAAGGTGCCCTTACCCTCCACAAACAGTGGAAGTCAAAGGCCAAATAACTTATTATCTATCTGACTTACTAAGACTTTTTATTTCATTTTGGGGCTTAGTGTGTCTTGCTCTGGTCTTCAAGGATGAAGGATGTGTGTGTTGGTGCTTGGCCACTCCAAACTTCCTCTTAGTTGCTTCCATTCCTTGAAGGTGGCCATGTGGCTAGGGCATGGAGTGAGGTTTAGGGAAATAGGTGCCAAGTCTTCCGCTTAATATTAATTCTTAAACAATTTAATGGCAGTTGTGGAGATATACTGGCACCTCTGCTATGCGACTTCTGGTTCATACAGAAGAAAGTGGTTTAGCAAAATCATTCCTGGTCAAACCTGAGAAATAGGAAAATGATTAGTCATGGATAGAAATAGACTATATATCTGGCTGCATATTTTGATTGATAGGATGAAAATTATTAGAGGTGATATAAGAGTCAAGAGATTTCCATATCTGGAAAAAGCAGAGATTTAGGGTTGAGATCAATGAACAACCCAAGTATAAATATCTTAGATAATAATAAAATATTTAGAGAGGTCATAAATAATTTAGCTACAGCGTTGGGTCCTAAATTTATGTCCAAGAAATAGTGAAAGGTGTTAGTCACTTAGTTGTGCCTGACTCTGTGACCCCCATGGACTGTAGCCTGCAAGACTCCTCTGTCCATGGAATTCTCCAGGCAAGAACACTAGAGTGGATAGCCATTCCTTTCTCTAGGGGATCTTCCCAACCCTGGGCTCGAACTCAGGTCTCCTGAATTGCAGGCAGATTCTTTATCATCTGAGCCATCAAGAAGCCCAAGGAATAGTAATAACAACAACTCTAACATAGTATTTGGTATAACCCAGGTACTATTTAACGTGATTTAAGTGTATTTACTTACCCAGTACTCACAATGACCCTATGAAGGAAATAATAAGAGTTATTCCCCTTTTACAGATAAGGGAACCATGGCTCAGAGAGTTTAAATAAGTTGACACCTATGCTAGCAAGCAGAAGAGACAGACTTGAACCCAGGCAGGTTGGTCCAGAGCCTACGATCTTGGGCATGATATGAACCAACTCAGATATAGGGAAGTATATTTTTATCAAGGGGATTTTCCCCATATCTATAGTTACCATTAGTGCTTACCACTTGCTGAGCTAATATAAATGATTCTGACACATTCACTGCCAAATTCTGAATATTCAATGAGAGGAACACGCTATCAAATAAAATATTTAAAAAAGGATTTTTTAAAATAATCAATGGAACTTCTAGTTCTCTGGATACCAACTCATTGTCTCTTATTACTCAAATTAGGCTTATAGTGATTGCAATCTGTACATTTCAGCCTGCTCTTAAAGAGAAACTATAGTCTGTAATTCACCCTTCTAGTATCCAGTCCTTTTGCCTAAGGCAGGTGTCACAACTGCTGTGAATTAATGACTTATTTTGTTACATGTTCAATGTTTACCTCTTTCTCTGTATTTCTGGTTCACAGCCTGGTACCTGGCACACATGCTTAAGAAATTTTTGTTGAATAAATGAAGAAATCAAGGAATGACTGCAACCCAGCAGCATCTTCCTATGTTCACCAAAGTCAACTTCTTCTTTCTAGTAGTTTTCACCTTATGGAAATGGGGGCAACATATGGAATTTTTACCCAGTGCCCTTCCTTGGCAATTCATCACAGAATTTTCCTGTTCACCAGCAGATTCACATGCTTGCTTTGTTTAAAGGAGATTTCAGTGTGTTACCCAGGGGGTTTTTTCCCTAAGGATATGATTATTCCCAGCTTGCTCCTGCTGCTGTGATATGATCACGCTTGGCACAGAGCTCACGTGGCCTGGGATTAGGCTGTCCTCATTGTGTGGAGTGCCTTGGACACACGCTGCACTTATTAGAGTGGGGTATTGTGGATCACTTTACAAAGGCAACAGCTGCAGCCATTACTCCAACAGTTATGTCATAATTTGGTATGTGCGACACCTCCGCACTATGCACGCAAAGAAAACATTTATTCTTCTCATCTGTCAATATATTTGTGCCTTGCATCTCTCTCTCTCATTTCCTCCTTTTTTTTTTTTTTTCCGCTCCTTTTCACAAGTGGCAGAATGCATCCCAATTCCCAAACAATTGGCTCCTCCACAGAAATATTCTTAAGGCAGCTGCTTTCTTATAGCACAATTTTGAATGATTATGTGTATATAAATATATATGTTTCTTAATAAGAAATAGGCTTTTTGAAATGCAGAGTCAGTTTCCCAGCTTCTAATGATATTCAATTAGCCAAATGGGCAACACCTCTGTGGTGCGGGTGAGCTCAAACACGGATGCTTGAGGTAAACTAAGACTTTCATGGGATTATTTGGTCGAAAAGACACCAAATCCTTAAAATAAACCAGAGGAGGGCAATTTTCTTAATGCCCCCACTCCATCCCCAGCCCCAGACGATCCAGGATCTGAGATTGTATGAGATAATCCCCCAATCAGGTTCCGCAGGAAACTGAGCTGAAATGGTTTCTCTGAAATCACACAGTTAACCAACAGTAGAACAGGACTAAGCTCAAGGTTGCTGGATCTCAGCCATGTGCATATTACACCTCTTTCAAACCATGAGTCCATAAGCCAACTTGACAGTGATTGGTGTGGGTGGGGTTGAAACGTTAGGGTCAGGTGCCTGAGTCAGTCCTGACATGAATATATGGTGAATATGACATGAATATACTGATACATGAAGCAAGTTCTCCTGACATCTCCATTTCTACCCCCCGGTCCTAGGGGCTATGTGCCACTCTCTATTTACAGAGCCAGAAATGTTCATTGCCTGCCTTGAACCTGGACAGTAGGCTCTTTCTACTATAAGTCCCTCCAGCTGCCAGAGTGTGGGCAGACCAGCCATTCACTAAGCTGAAGGGTCTGATGGATATTTAGGAGGAGGAAGCAGGAGTGAGAGATGTCAGCTAAAGCAGTGAAGAGGTGGAAGAGGATCACACCAAGACAGTAGTGTTTATAGAGTTTCCACCACGTTCCATGAGACTTTCCCTGGTGGCTCAGACAGTAGAGAATCCATCAGCAATGCAGGAGATGCAAGAGATGCAGGGTCAGTCCTTTGGTTGGGAAGATCACCTGGAGGAGGAAATGACAACCCACTCCAGGATTCTTGCCTGGAGAGTCCCATGGAGAGAGGAGCCTGGGGGGCTACAGTCCATGGGGTCACAAAGAGTTGGACACAACTGAGCAGCTTTCACTTTCACCATGCACCATATGCGATGACATTTTCCTGTTCTTTTACTAATCAGACAATGAGATTTTAAGAGGTTGCTTGACAGGCCCGTTTTCCAGTAAGGGCAGCAAAGCTTTGAACCTCAGTTTGTCTAATTCCAGGGTTTCTGTCCAGAGCATCCCTCAAGGTGCTGCCAGTTGTGTGCTGGTGCAGAGGTGCCAGGTGCAGGGAGTGAGTAGAGATGAAATCCAGCCTCCACCCTTCTTATCCACCATATCCACCTTCAGCTGGCAGCAGAGGCTGAATGAAGAGGGACTCTTCATTTTGTCCCTCTGTCCCCATGGACCAAGCATCCAAAGTGTAGAGAATAATGATCTAAAAGCTTACAGTGGACAAAAGTAGCCCCAGATAACAGAATGCACTGAGGCTCTGCTGCTGCTGCTGCTAAGTCACTTCAGTTGTGTTCGACTCTGTTCGACCCCATAGACGGCAGCCCACCAGGCTCCCCCGTCCCTGGGATTACTCCAGGCAAGAACACTGGAGTGGGTTGCCATTTCCTTCTCCAATGCATGAAAGTGAAAAGTGAAAGTGAAGTTGCTGAGTCTTATCTGACTCTTAGTGACCCCATGGACTGCGGCCTACCAGGCTCCTCCGTCCATGGGATTTTCCAGTCAAGAGTGCTGGAGTGGGGTGCCATTGCCTTCTCCGGCACTGAGGCTCTAGTCAGGGTTTTAACTTATTGCCTTTATAATTGCCTGTCTCCTGCTGGGTGTAGGTGGCCTAGGATTGCTAGGTGAGGATCATAGTTGAAGAAAGCTCAAAGTTTTCAGGTGTATCCTGATCCTGATAGAGGCAAAAACATACATGCCCAGATTTCCTGGAGAATGTCTTTTGCTGAATTCTGTTTATTGCTTTTAAATCAAAAGTCATGTCTGACTCTTTGTTACCCCATGGACTGTAGCCTGTCAGGCTTCTCTGTCTATGGAATTCTCCAGGCAAGAATACTGGAGTGGGTTGCCATTCCCTTCTCCAGAGGATGTTCCCAACCCAGGGATTAAGCCCAAGTCTCCTGTGTTGCAGGCTTATTCTTTACTGTCTGAGCCACCAGGGAAGCCCTTTTAAATCAAGTGTTAGGTGAAGTTTTGAGATTGAGAGAAGTAGGCAGTGAAGACTCAACTGAAATTGATAGAAGCGTCAAAGGAATGCTGTCCAGGCTTGCAGGGCTGAGAGGAATAGGAACAGGAGAGTACATTTGAAAGCATAATGGAGCCTTCACCCCAGGGTGATCAGGTCAAACCATCTTTACGAAGTGAGAATAATTTGTATCCAAGATCTAAACCAGACTCCAAAACTACTTTAAGAATGTGACAATCCCAACCAGATTGGCTTAAACAATAGAGAAATTTATTTATTATCTCATGCAAAAGGACTTCCTTTCAGAAATAGGGAAGGCTTTAGGGTTTCTTAATTCCACAGCTCAGAATTTTTCAGATCTAGGTAGGTTCTTTTTGGGTGTTCTGTCAATGTCTCCGCTCTATCCTAAAAGTGGTTCCCTATATGGTCTCATGACAGATGCCATTAGCAACTGATGCAGCATGCATGCTTTTGTGTTTATCTCTATTTGGATGAAAAAGATGCACTTTTGATTTCCAGAAGCTCAGAGCAAGCCTCTCTATGCATCTCGTTGGCTTAGACTGACTTGAGTCTGTTCACCTCTGAACAAATCCCTGGCAAGAGGATGGAACCACCTGGGTTGGCTTTGACTAATTATCTGGGGTGGAATGAATATTGGGAAGTTTTCCAGTTCTTCTCCAAAATGTTGCTACACCCTGAGACCCCCACTTGTAAGTGTATCCATCAGAGTTGAATCAGAGAGTCAGAGTTACTATGAGTGGCACAGAATAAAGAATTTATTATGGGGATTAGATCTTATTCAATTGTGGAAGCTGGTGAAGTGGTGGGTTTGTGTAGGACACTGCCTTCATGGCTACTGTTAAGCCTGAAGTCACTAAAATTCAGCTAGACTAGCGATTGGGAAGGAAAGCTGGTGCCCTTCAGTCAGGACTCAGCTAACAGAGGAGATTTGGCACGTGCTGGAGAAGCTGAGGGGCTCGGTCCCCTGCAGGCCAACAAGGTGAGCCAGCAGGTCAGTGACAATGTGCGTGGGCTGTCACAGTGCCTGGCACTCTGCAGAACCTCAGAGCATAACCAAACAGCTGAGGCTTCACAGATCTCAGGCAAAATGCCTCTTGTACTCATTCCCAACCTGGAAACATACAAAAGAAGGAATTCTGGAGGGAATTAGCTCCCAGTTAACTAAACTGAGAGAGGACAAAGCAACCACAATAAGAATAATACAGTGTATTGATTCTCAATCTGAGGTATTTTGCCTTCAGGGGTCATTAGGCAATGTGTAGAGACGTGTTTTGGTTGGCTCAATTGAGAAGAAGCTATTGGGATCTAGTGCAGAAGCCAGAGATGCTGCTAACTATCCTAGAACGCACAGGACAGCCCCTCACAGTAGAGAATTATCTTATCCGAAATGTCAACACTTTTAGGTTGAAAAACCCTGATCTGGGGTGACCACCGATTGCAAACAAATTATGTTCAAACTCTGACTCTTGCTCTGTTTCTGCTTCATAGAGCAGGGAGAACCGCGGCTTAAGTTTATTTGGTGGTGGGAACTAGTGGTGTATGTCTGTATTTGAGAGCATAGCACCTGTCCAGGATATTTGACCTCTATTTCATGCATTTATTATCAGAAGGCCCTTACTTTGATTTTTTTTTTTAAAAGATTAACACAGGTTTTATCCTCAACTTCATATCAAGTCCATGAAGAATATGACTCACCCTTTATATGTCTCCTCCCAACCCTATAGTGACTTGTTTCCAGGGTGATATCTGTTGTTTCTGGACTGCTTTTACTAGAGTATGCAGAGGCAAACAGCCTTTCATATCCAGCCACACTTATGTGTACGTAAAATCCATTTGTCAATAGAAACTTTACACTCTACCAGGAGATAGGCTCTCAAGCCTTTTGGGACATGGTTTATAGGTACAATATGGATGCTTCTTTGGTTGATATTTCCAATTAAATTCTCAGGCAAGTTCTTCCTGGTGATTTTATGACATCATTTGTGTCAGAAGTCACTTGACTGATGAGATGGAAATTGCTGGAAAGAAACTTAAGTCAAGGAGTGTAGTGTATCCCTTTGAAACTTTCATTTTCTATTAGATTATTTGTACTTTTCAGACATCCCATGGTATGGATTCAGTAACAGCCCAGGAAGCAGTAGGTAATACAAAAAAAAAAAAATAGGAAGAGACACTGATGGATGGCCAATTGCTTATGGATCTGATGCTATAACTCTCTGGCACTTTCACTGATGCATGAGGATAATACCTAGTGAGATGGCTACCATTCCTTGCTGGACTGCCACTATGGTGGGATTCATTCCAGGGATGTGGGCTTTGGCCAGCCAAAATAGGGAGGAGAACCAGTGAGGAAACTTTGATATCCCTGACTTCCCAATCTCAAGGTGAGATGTGGATATGTATTCTAGGACAATTAAAAGTAAGGAAATGTGAATATATACATATGATATAAAATATAACATTTGCATAATGGAAAGGATGCTGTGGAATTGGACAGGTGAGTGAGGCATAGATTAACTGGGCCCATATGAACTATAATTTTAAGGCATCTGATTAGCCTTAGTTATTTCATTGAAGTTCTTCTTGAGTCTCCTGAATCAAAAGCTGTTCATTTGGAAGTAATAGAAAAACAAATCCAAACTGAAAGGAGATTTATTGGCCGGAAGTGTGCCAGGCATCAGATACAATTTTTTCTAAGGCTGGCTTTGCTCTTCATGGTCACAAGACAGCTGCTCTCAGAGCCACTGGTGCTCTGTGTTTTCATGTCCAGGGACTGTTAGCACAATACTTAGCACAGTTATTCAACAAATGTCCTAATTTCTGACCCAATGGAACTCACCTGTATCACTGACTGTGGTTGGGGAAATGCTATGCTCTGGGTGGATTAGGCTAAGGATTATCACTCATCGCTCATCCACTGTGGTTAAAGGATTGATGTCATGTTACTGATTTATATCCCTGGCCCCCATTCACACAGCCCTTAGTAGGGAAGGTTGGTTTTACAAAGGTGAGTCTGGTTGCTGTTGGGAATTAGGAATATGGAGAATGCATGCAGATACAGAAACAGCAAATGTCTCCTCTATCCCTCCAAATTGATAAATGGAAGCTAAAAAGATTCCTGCTTTAAACAGTGTTTTCCACCCAAACTGAATGTCTCAAAGCACTTAACTATCAGGGGATATTACTAAGAGGTGAAACAAGAGAAAAATGATGCTTTATGATCAAATCAAGTTAAGGTAATTATTTGCTGCTGCTACTAATTTTCATTGTGAAACTGAGAAAGAGAAAGAGAGGGAACAAGAAAGATGTTTTCTAAACTTATTTCGCAAGGGAACCCTTGCTTTGAAGAATTCCTACCACATATTTCAAGACATGGTTTGGGAAATGCTATAGCCTATTGCTCCCTTTGATTGAAACTAATTCCCCTTAAGGTTTCTAGGCTAATAAAGCTTTAATAATCCTTTCTGATTATAAAGATAAAGCATACTCACTTAAAAAATAAAAAGAGAAATCCATAAAGAGCAATATAAAAAACAGTATTTCTACTCAGAACTACTATTAATATTTTAGTGAATGCCCCTTTTCTTCTTTTCTCATATATATACTCTCTCCATATACATTTAAACATTTAGCCGAAAACTTGAATAATATTGTACATATTGTTTTGTAACTTGCTCACTTAAGAGTTTCCTCATCTCAATAGAAATCTATTTTTCCACTATTAATGGTTAGACAATATGCAGTTAAGAAGATAAACCACACTGTATTGGACCAATCTCCAATACTGAAATTTAGGACTTTTAAGAAAATATATTACAAATAATCTCTGCTGAACACAGGCATACCTTGTTTTATTGAGCTTTGCAGATACTATGTTTTTTACAAATTGAAGATTTGTGGCAGCTATGTCAAGCAAGTCTATTGGCACCATTTTTTCCAACACCATTTGCTTACTTCTTGTCTCTGTGTCATATTTTGATAATGTGTGCAAGACTTGAAACTTTTCCATCCTAGTCACATTTGTTATGGTGGTTTGTGGTCAGTGATAATGTGTGCAAGACTTGAAACTTTTCCATCCTAGTCACATTTGTTATGGTGGTTTGTGGTCAGTGATATTCCATGTTACTGTTGCAAAAAGCTTACAACTCTCTGAAGGCTCAGATGATGGTTAGCATTTTTTAGCAATAAAGTACTTAAGTTATATACCTTCAACTATCAGTTAAGGCATATCAAATATGGCATATTAAAAAGCAATGTTTGTTTTGGACATAATGTCACTGCAGGATTGGTAGACTACAGTACAATGCGAACATAAATTTTATATGCATTGGGAAACCAAAAAATTTATGTGACTCACTTTACTGCAGGATCTAGAACTGAGTCATCAGTGTCTCTGAGATAAGCCCATATCCTTGATATACAAACCTTTTCAAAGTTGAACACTTGAACATTTCTTTCCTCAGGAAAAATTTCTGCCAGTAGATTTACTGGGTCAAAGGGCATTTATATTTTAAGGCCATAGACATTCATTTTGGAGCTAATATTTCATTACCAATATTATATGCTTAATCCAGGGGGAGGGTTTGCACATGAATTGCAATCATGGGTTTTATAGGATACAAATGGCGTTGCTCTGTGCTTTTTCTTTTTTTTTTCTGAGAGCAAATGTGCCAGCTAGCAGTAAATATTAAACAAAACCTCAGTTCTGCAATCTGGCACTCAATTGTTCATTTCTTCAACATAGCAGGGGGAAAAAAGTTATTTTGATAGTGTAACAAACACATTGATCTATTGAAGTACTACCACAGACATATTTAATTTCTGTGAAAATAATCGAGTCTGCAGGAATAATTATAGCTATCAAATTGTTTCTTCCAAAAAAGAAAAGAAAGGGGGTTTAGCTATTAGAGTTATAGTTCTTTTGATCCTGAGGAAAAGAAGCAAGAAACTCGTCCTCAAATGGGAGAGTGGGCAGGGAGGGAGAAAGGAAAGGGTAGTCCTTATGGGTCCCCAAAACACAAAGGGTTGGCAGGATCTCAGGCTCATTCATCTGTCAGCTGTCATCACTCTTGGCCTCAGACTTTGGGCTAAGGAGGCACAGGTGGGGGATGTTGCTGAAAGAAGAGGCTTAAAGTTTTGTGCCTTTTACATTGCAAGGGCAAAAACCATGTCACCTTGCTTATAAATCTGGTTAATATACTTTCATACATTATTTTACCTAATCATCGAAACTATCCTATGAAGTCTGTGCCATTATGTACATTTTACATATGAGAAAATAAGGATCAAAGAGATGAGAGGTTGAATTGATTTGCTGTTGTCAGCTAAATTGTAACAGAGAGGGAAAAGGAGTTTGAACCCCGACACTGAAAGCTGTAATTTCCTGGTAACCCACCACCCTGTATTTTCCTATTATTCATTAAGGACTCTGATATACCAAGTACTTTCACGTGAATAATCCAATGTTTAACCATTGGAAAAATCCTCTGAAGTAGATGTTACCATCTGTATTAGTTTGCTACGGCTGCTATAACGAAGTACCACACACTGAGCTGCTTAAAATAACAAAACCTTGTTGCCTCATAGTTCTGGAGGCTAGAAGTCCGAGATCAACGTATCACCAGGGCCACGCTCCCTCTGAAGGCTCTAGAAAAGACTCTATTCCGGGTCTCTCACTAATTACCTTCTGGTAGTTTTTTAACATGTGATTGCATAAACTCCAGTCTTCACATGGCATTCTCCTTATGTGTTCCTGTCTCCAAATTTCCCTCTTATAATGACACCAGTCACAATGGATTAGAGGCCCATTCTACTTCAGCATAAACTCGTCTTTACTAGTTACATCTGCATTGACCCTATTTCCAAAGAAGATCACATTCCCATCATGTTGGGGCTTAGGACTTCAACATATGAATTTGGGGGATTGCAATTAAACCCTTTAGAGCAGGAAATGGGAAGCCACTCCTGTATTCTTGCCTGGAAAACCCCATGGACAGAGGAACCTGGAGGACTATGGTCCGTAGGGTCACAAAGAGTTGTACACAACTGAATGAGCATAATTCAACCCATAGCACCATGTGTCACATCATACTGGTTGATGTAAGGTTGCTGAGCATGTAAAGATCAAGGCCAGAATTTGGAGTCAGCTTTTCTGACCATGAGCCCCCAGGATTTTCCTATTATAGTCCCCTTCTTCTTGAAAATCTCTCAGCTGTGTCTGACTCTTTGCAACCCCATGGACTATACAGTCCATGGAATTCTCTAGGCCAGAATACTGGAGTGGGTAGACTTTTCCTTCTCTAGGGGATCTTCCTGACCCAGGAATTGAACCGAGGTCTCCTGCATTGCAGGCAGATTCTTTACCAGCTGAGTCACAAGGGAAGTCCGAAGGGAAGGGAGCACAAGGAGCTGGGCATTGCGGGGTGATGCTGGCAGCAAGCCAGAAACCCACGAGGTGAGGAAGGTGGCAGGAAGGCACTCACCAGGGGCCCACCAACCTGCCCTGCCTGTGGCAAGGCCAATGACTGCCCACGCTCAGCCCACGAGTCTCCTTACTCGTGGATAAAATCAGAACCAATGTGACTGAGGCATAAACAATTGTCATGCAAATTGTACATTAAAAATGCAAATACAATGTAATTACAAAGATGATTTAATCCCAGTCTGGCCTATTTGGCTAAGGATAATGAAAAAGTCACAGAATTTTGATTTAGAGAATATAGGACTTTCAGACATGTAAGACTGCTAGGCAAGAGATTAGATGCTTGGAAGCCAGGGAGAGAATAAACTGGCTTTTTTGATAAACACTAAAGAAGAGAACACTGAGAACAAGGTACTATATGGAGTCCAGAGAATGAACACATGAGGCTGAGGATCCCAGGATGCATGACACCCCTGCCAGGTTCATGGTGCACCTGGACTGGCAAAAATGGCTAAATAATTCCAAGACAGGTGCTAATAATGCAAGCTGGTTTCTAGTTTACTTGAGGCAGAGTCACCAAACACTCTGGGTTGCCTGGGTCTAAGGGGTTGCCCAGAATAGTATTTTCAGCATTAAAACCCAAACAATCCCAGACAGATAGGGGTGGTTATCACCTACTAAGGGGTGAAACCAGATGTCAGCTGTGAACCGGATTAACAAGCGGGGCCTCCTGGTTTAAGTTCCATGCCAGTGAGTCAATAATTTGCCACAGGAATCCTTCAGCTTCTGGTGAAAATAAGAACAATGTCAGATACCACACCTAATCAGTACATAGCTGTTACCCCATAGAAATACACAGCGTGGTTATGTTCTATTGCTTTCTGGCTAGCTGAGTTAAAGACAGGCGATGGGGGATTCACTGAAAGTGAAGATCATACACAGGCGTTGGTCCTTTGTAACTGAATATAGCAAGGCTGCACCTGTCCCATCAGGGACCCTTCTGTTTCACCCCCTTCTCTTCCATCCCTGCTCCTGTCCCCTATATGAACAGTGAGAGAGAATTTCTCAAACTTTCCTGGCCGTGAAAATCAGCTAAGGCACTTATTAAAAGTAGATGCAGTGAAAGTCACTCAGTCCTGTCTGATTCTTTGCAACCCCATGGACTATACAGTCCATGGAATTCTCCAGGTCAGAATGCTGGAGTGGGTAGCCTTTCCGTTTTCCAGGGGATCTTCCCAACCCAGGGATCAAACCCAGGTCTCCCACATTGCAGGTGGATTCTTTACCAGCTGAGCCATCAGTGAAGCCTAAAAGTAGATTCAGAGACAAACGTATTTAGAATCTCCAGGGAGGAGCTGGAAGCTACATCTATATCTCTATGTGTTTACTAGATAAAGTTTTAAGCAAGTTCTCCGGGTGATTGTTGGGTCATCAGAACTAGCAGCCTTGCCAGCAGGAAACTAGACACCCATTTCTCCTCTCAGAAGAAACTAGGAGATTCATCCGCCACCATTTCTGTCTTCAGAATACACAGAGAGGGGAGAAGGGGGAGCATGCTAGTTTCTGCTCAATTCTTCTGTGTCTATTTCAGAGACACATTTGGAAAGACAGAACTCTCTTTCTGGATAGAACTTTTTTTAGATAGAACTTTCTTTCTGGATAGAACTTTTTTAGATAGAACATTTTCCCCCTGTTACTCGGCTCAGTTTGATTCCCTGATAGCCATGTTTTTGGCAAGCAAAAGGAGCTGGGGAAGGAAATGGAGGTAGTTTGAGGAGGGGGTGCCAACGGAACCTCAGTACAGGGCAGGTAGAGAGGCGTCAGCTCTTGGTGTCGAGCTTTTATCTGGGTGGAGGATGAGGAGGGTTCCAGATTGTTAACTCATGGCGGCTGGCAGCTTTATTTTTTTTTAATTAAATAACCCCCAGCCAGAGGAGCGCACACCAATCCCCCACCTCCTCCTCATGAAACCTCATTAAGCAAGAGGACTATAATTAAACCTGGAATCCACGGCTGACACTCCTATATCTGTCTGTGGCTCATGCGCCAGCTTTGGGCACAAAGGCAGCTCGCTCCTCCGCATTTTATGGGGCAGAGGGCGAGGACCAGGGCAAGGCCATCTTTATTTATCACTTAATGGGCAACTTGGCCCTTCCTCCAGGGTAACCAGATGTGCCTTTTGTCCTTAGCCACCTCCACTGTGTATGGGTGCCCATCAAATAATGCAAGACATCTACTCGGAAGGGCCAGTTTACCTCAAGCAGGTGAGGACTTTGATTTCTGAGAGCGAGAGAATTTTCCAGACATTCCATTGCCCAGCGTTTGGGCCCGTTATGTCAGGAATATTTCCACATGATTGGAGGTGGAGAGCCATCAGCATTTTTAGCTTAGGCCTATTCTGTCTTACTCAGGGCCCTCTGGCTACAGAGGAGGCCGTTTTTCCTACCCTGCCACCTCATTCTCTCCTCCCCTCCTCCAAGTGTCAGCCTCTCCCTGTACCTTAACCCTTTCTCAGCTCTCTTGACTTCTTGGTCAGCCATCCTCCTGTTTCTGAACTTTCCCCACCCCCACCCCAATCTCTAATTGCAGAGCTTATTAATATGCGGTGGTTCTTCTCCTTGATATCAGGAAACCAGTTTCTTAAGATAGGACCAGACTCCTTTAACATTCTGCAACATGAGGGAGAGGGGAGAGGGGAGGGGAGCGGGTAGGAAAGAAACACAGAAAGGCAGAGCTCTTTTCAGATGTAATCTATTGTGGAGAGCCAAACTCTTCTCCCCACCCCCAGCTTGGCCAAAGTGCTGGTAATATTATTTCCTGCAAAGCCCCCAAACCCAGTGAAGACGCATTTATCATTTACATCATTTCTCTTTGTAGTTCTGACAATTCATATTACTGCAGAACCTGACATCTCCACTTTCCTCCAATTGATAAATAATCTCTTTTTGATTTCTGTAACTGAGGAACATCATAAGCCTAACATACAAAGGAAGATTCATTGGTCGTGTATTTCACATGTGAGCTCCTTGAAAAATTGAGTTTGCATCGCCATTTGGGCGTTAATTCCTGACACATCACTTATCATGTTTTGATTGTTTCCAAGAGAACACCATATTTTAACTCTTTGGGAATAATTTAACTGATCAAATACACGGCATCTGGTTGTTATGGTAACCAAAGTTCTAAAAATAATATAAAGAAAAGACCACCTTTAATTGAAATCACAAGAAGTTGTTATGGTAACTGGAATTTTTAAAGTAACTAGGTTAAACTACATTTCATTTTATCTAGCACTTTACACAAACAAATTCTGATTGAAATATCAGGTTTAATTTAATCAGTTAATTAATGTCACTAAATGTCATTTATCTTATAACTCATTTACATTCACTGTTGCATTATCCAACTTGCTAATTTATAACCATTCTGCCTTCAATTTAACATTCTGGAACCTGGGGCAAAGTATTTAGTGAGAAGGGGAGAGAGTGAAACTAGGATTGGTTATCCATCTAAGATCTGACCCTACCTCTTACTAGTTTGCTAAAGCCTCTGTTTCTTTTTCTGTCAAATGGGGATGATATTACCAGCTCTGCTCTTGTCACACTATTTATATGGGTCCAATAAAGCTAATAAAGTTTTAATAGTCAAGAACCTACCACACACATTATTAGTATGCCATATTATTTTGTCCACTCATTGTTAATTGAATTTTTAAAAAGAAACCACATGAAAATATGCTAGAGACATTCACAGTTACAACAAGTACATAATTTTGGATCTCGTGACTAAATTTAAAATGGCATATTTTTTATCTCGTAGGTCAATACTCTTTAAACAAAAATTAAAGATAACGAGAAGAAAAGGGTGGTATGAAAACTTCTCTTGTTACCCCGGAGGTGTCTTGCATGTAGGAGGTGCTTAAAAGCTAGTTAATGAATTTATATTAATATACAGTGTTTTAGTAGTGGATTCCACAAGCATGAGCCACTGTGCTAAAATAAACTTGTACATATCATATATGAAACGAGTCGCCAGTCCAGGTTCGATGCACGATACTGGATGCTTGGGGCTGGTGCACTGGGACGACCCAGAAGGATGGTATGGGGAGGGAGGAGGGAGGAGGGGTCAGGATGGGGAACACATGTAAGCCTGTGGCGGATTCATTTCAATATATGGCAGAACCAATACAATATTGTAAGGTTTAAAAATAAAATAAAATTAATAAAAAAATAAATAAATAAAATAAACTTGTACAAAAATTCAAATTATCCCTGTCTTGAGAGGCAAAGCTGACATAAAAACAAGTGTTCTCAAATTTTAGTTTCCATAAGAGCAGAGGGACAGGTTAACTCTACAAGCAAGTGAAGGTATTGCAGGAAAAACCAATTGACTCCATGTTGGAACCGTTTCTTTGACGTGTCTCTCGTTGCTTTCGTTACTATAGTCACACATAAGGGTCTGCCTCAGAGAATCCTGTCCCTCTGTCTGACTGTTAAACTAAAGAACCCTGTCCACCTGTAGATGGCAGGAAGGAAGAAATTAACACATCCTTTGCTTGAGGCTTGCCATTCTAGGGAGATATTTGCAAGAATAATTAAGGCCTTTTTACTTTATTTCCTCACCTTCCCTCATCTCTGAGCTATAAAAGAAATTGGCATCCAGACCCCGACAAGATGGTTACTCTGAGACATTAGTCTGCCATCCTCTCAGTCAGCTGGCTTAGCCTGCTTTCCACATAAAGTCCTATTCCTTCCCTAAGCTCATCATCTCTGATTCATTGTCATGTCATACAGTGACCAGAGCGAGGTTGGACTCGGTAACAGATGGTGTGAGAGGATTTAAGAAAGGACTGATGAGAAAGTTCACCTTAAAGAATGTGTCCTGGGCTGAGAGAATCTGGAGATAATGGAAATCATTCCATTCATTGGGATCACACTTTTTCCAAGCGGTTGTCAGTATCAAGAGAGAGGCAGCTCAGAACAGAATATACAGAACCCTAGGCCATTGCCTATTCAGTACTAGAGAGGCAGCACTTCAGAGCTGAAAAAAAGTATTAGTTCCAAAAAGAAAACTGCAAAATTGAATTTAATAAATGTTTAAACATCTACAAACTGTAACATTGGGCCAACTTTATTAATTGTCATGTTTATGACTCCTAAATATTTCATCACACCTAAAACAATTTGAAAGTTAAATTTTTCACACTTTGCGAGATCCTTGCAAAGTGATTGCCAAGAAATTCTAGCCAATCTCAAATTAAATTAGTTATCTGTAGCCAAATAATTTCATAAGCAAAATTACATTTTTTACCCTAAAAGTAGGTATAGGTTAGTATTTGAAATGAGTTTGGAGAGGAAGAGAAATTTTCTCTGCTCTTCCTGGACTTCTGGCTGCTCTAAAAATTAAATTGACAGATTAACAGGAGAAAAGTCAAATTTAATTTTGTATATAAGGGGGCCCCACATACATGAGAGGGTCCAAGACAGGTAGAATGAGGTATATGTGCCATCTTGAACTGAAGAATGGCATAGGGGTCTGGAGCTTCCTAGGACAGGAGGGTCATTCACAGGACAATAAGAAGAAGAGCAGATATTTGGTAATTAGATGTTTCTTGGCCATATAGACAGGGCAATTGAGATAAAATTTATCTTCGGTAATGTTTTTTGGGGAAAAGTCCTCAATTTAAATTCTTCTCATTGTCTACCACAATGAGAAATCCATACACCATGACTAGAGAGTGACCCCCGCTTGCTGCAACTAGAGAAAAGCCTGAGCAGCAGTGAAGACCCAGCACAGCCAAAAATAAACATTTTGAAAAAAGCATGTCGAGGATTTAAAAATAAGAGGCGACAACTGGCAAAAAAAAAAAAACAACAACAAAAAAAACGATTTAAGATGCACATATGTCAGAACAATAACAAAAAAAGTTTAATGAGAAACAAGGCTGTGCTGCAGAAAGTTTAGTGAAGGGAGTCAGACCTGAGTTCAAGTCTGGCTCCATCCTCTGGAGCTCAGCTTCACGTTCTCCAGTGTTGCAGGCAGCTATGACCAGCACCAGCATCTTTCAAAAGTTCTTGAAATTCCCTCACTCTGAAAGCTCTTTGCAAAGATGAGATCAGGGTAAAGCTTTCCTGGTCTTTTTTCCTCTAGCCTTTGCAACAGCTTTATATTTAATCATTCTCCTGCATGAAATCTCCAGGAGTCCTGATTGATCCGCTGTTATTATTACAGTTATTGTTGCTGGAATGACTCCCTACTAGTCTTAGAAACAGGATCTAGTTTTACATACCACGGTATCCCTTGAGCAGAATATGGGGACTTGTGCAGAGATGGCAATGCACCTTGTGCTGCTTCCTCCTTCTTTGCTCAGGGCTGGACTCAACTGAAAATCAATCTGGCTGAGCATCTTCCTTCTCAATACAGAGCTCCAAACAGCTACTACTTGCCCATAGAAGATGGTAGTACATATGAAATCTATTTGTTATTCCTGAGCTAGCTGAGAAAAGAGTATTGTAAGGATAAATTAATGTACAAATGTAAAACAACCTTGACTTAAACTCTTTGCCCTTTTAAGGATATAGTATGTGTCTCTTGCTCCTTAGAAGAAAAGTTATGACCAACCTAGACAGCATATTAAAAAGTAGAGCCATTACTTTGCCCACAAAGGTCTGTCTAGTCAAGGCTATGGTTTTTCCAGTGGTCATGTATGGGTGTGAGAGTTGGACTATAAAGAAAGCTGAGCACCAAAGAATTGATGCTTTTGAACTGTGGTGTTGGAGAAGACTCTTGAGAGTCCCTTGGACTGTAAGGAGATCCAACAAGTTCATCCTAAAGGAAATCAGTCCTGGGTGTTCATTGGAAGGACTGATGCTGAAGCTTAAACTCCAATATTTTGGCCACCTGATGCGAAGGGCGGACTCATTTGAAAAGGCCCTGATGCTGGGAAACATTGAAGGTCGGAGGATAAGGGGATGACAGAGGATTAGATGGCTGGATGGCATCACTGACTCAATGGACATGAGTTTGGGTGAACTCTGGGAGTTGGTGATGGACAGGGAGGCCGGCGTGCTGCAGTCCATGGGGTAACGAAGAGTCGGACACGACTGAGCGACTGAACTGAACTGATGTGTCGCTTACCTTCTGCTCACAGGTGTGATTGCTTTTTAAAAGAAAATGTATGAATTTAGGGCATGGAAACTTCTGAAAAAAAGTTACTTTCTGCTTTTTCTTCAAATACAGGAAAGTAGAGAATTAATAATATGGGAAATATGAGAGACCCCATGGATTGTAGTCCACCAGGCTCCTCTGTCCATGGAATTCTCCAGGCAAGAATATTGGACTGGGTGACATTCTCTTCTCCAAGGGATCTTCCCAACCCAGGGATCAAACCCTGCATTGCAGGCAGATTCTTTACCATCTGAGCCACCAGGGACTCAAAGAAAAGTATAGGAGTATGTATAATAATGATGTGACCTATATAATATTTTACAGAAGGTATCTCTGTCCAATCTGCATTGGTATCCTGGATACCAATATATAAATTCACTTCAAAATAAGGGACTTTTTCTTTACTGAAAAACTAGAAACAGAATATAAGGTGATCCTCTAGTTTATGGTTTAGAAGTGAACTCTATTAATGTAATGGTTTTTAAAGTTTTTGTTTTTGATCATAGAATCCTTAAACCAGAAAAGTTCCCAAGGGCTCTGAGGCTCTACCCTCTGCCTGAACCTAAATGTCCTCTGACTAATGATTGTCATCTTCTCCTCAGAGACTTGCTTCAAAGTAGTCAATTTTTGTTTTACTTTTATCTTTAAAAAAAAAAAAAAAAACCTACTTTGTCACTGTTTCTCTATGATTAGCATATGTTTTTAATTGGCTTACTCGTCTTCCCTCTCTCAACTGGATTTTTCTTTTCACTGATTTTTAAAGGATACTTACCCACTCCAGTGTTCTTGCCTGGAGAATCCCAGGGACAGGGGAGCCTGGTGGCCTGCCGTCTATGGAGTCGCACAGAGTCAGACACAACTGAAGCAACTTAGCAGCAGCAGCAGCAACCCCATCTTGAGTTGAATTTTTCTTATCAAGCCATCATTTCACCTACAGTACTTTTATAGCTAAGGTTCCAATATCTGGGCAAAGGTAGTTAATTTTTATGTTTTTTTTATTACCTTTGTTACTAAAGAGTCTGAATTATTGATGTTATATGGTTCTTCCTGAAACAGTAACATTATCTGTTTATGTGTTAAGAATACCTTCTTGTGTAATAACACTTGTAGAATGACTATACATCTAAAAGTAACTATCTTGTGATTTTCATGTTTGGCACAGAGGAGGAGACCGTTGGATGGCATCACTGATTCAAGGGACATGAATTTGAGCAAACTCCCAGTGATAGTGAAGGACAGGGAAGCCTGACATGCTGCAGTTCACAGGTTGCAAAGAATTGGACATGATTTAGTGACTGAACAACAATAAATCTTGTGATTTTCATGTTTTGCAATATTGCAGGTGCTAGTACAGACTTGCCTTCTCACTGTACATGGCCATTTTCAGACACTGGATAATAGTACAAGACTGTAATCCATGATAGAAGGCAGACAAGGTGAACCTAAGAATCACGGTTACCTTCTTTGAAAGCAATTTCTGGACCATGGCCCACACAAAGGAAATCCAAACAGACTGCAGTAGTCTTGCTAAATTAAAAAGACAAAGACAGAGTTTGTACAGGCTAAGACACCTGGGATTTATAAGACAGGACTAAAGAGGAGAAAGATATGAAGAGAAATGGCTTCAAAAATCAATTGCATCTTCTCTATTGTCTTATTCTCTAAGCTGCTTTGTTCTATTTCTTTTTTTAGTGTTTTCTCTAAGGTTTACAATACTCATCTTTGACATATTCTTGATATAGAGCAAAAATACTACATGCAAAATATATCATGACCAAACAGGGATTATCCCAAGAAGCAAAGTTGACTTACCATTTGAAAGTCTATTAATGCAATTCACCACTAACAGAATAAAAGGGAGGGAGGGTAAATTCATACGAACTTCTCAATAGAAACAGGAAACAAATATTTTGACAAAATTCAATACAAATTCATGATAAAATCTTTCAGCAAATTCCAAGAGGTGAAATTTGTTCAAGCTGACAAAGGGAATCTGTCAAAAAAGAAAACAAGCAAATATCATTCTTAGTGATGAAAAACAAAATGTCCCTTTTATTAGTAATAATAAACAGTGTTACTAAGTATAACAGTAAGAAGGAGTGGAACCATGACAGCTGAAGAGCCCTATTCCTATAGATTGGAGGAATTTCCCTAAGGGAGATATACAGCTCTTTTTGACTTTACATATATGACTTTTCTGGGCTTCCATAGAAGCTCAGCTAGTAAAGAATCTGCCTGTAATGTAGGAGACCCCAGTTTGATTATTGGATCAGGAAGTACCCCTGGAGAAGGCATAGGTTACCCACTCCAGTATTCTTGGACTTTCCTGGTAGTTAAGACGGTAAAGAATCCTCCTGAAATGCAGGAGACCTGGGTTTGAATCCTGGGTTGGGAAGATCCCCTGGAGGAGGGCATGACAACCGACTCCAGTATTCTTACCTGGAGAATCCCCACGGACAGAGAAGCCTGGCAGGCTACAGTCCATAGGGTCATGACTGAGTGACTAAGCACAGCAACAGTATGTACTCTTCATTAAAAGTATGATTTTAGAAAGCATTTCATTGTAAAAAAGTTCAGACAGTGTAAAACTGTGTCAAAAGAGTCTTTATAGCTAGAAATAAAAATCAAACACTGAATACAGCCAAACTTGTCTTCCTAATCCCCTCCTCCATCTTCCTCCTAGAAGCAGACAGTAACTCCTTTCAACAATTTCATGTTTTTTTATTCTGGGGCTTTTTTGTTGTTGTTGTTGTTGCATATGCAAGCATATATATATTTGTGTTCCTTAATGTATGGTTCCATATCAAAGGCTCAAGGCTGCTTGCTGCTGCCGCCTTTGATATATGTATGTTTACAAGCACTAAAATGGCCAAAGAGTAAACAGTGGGAGGTAAATGTGCACAGCAAAGCACTTGGTTAATTTGGTTAATCAGCTTTATCATAAGTAACCTGGCCCTGGCTACACAGCACAGCATGCTAGAAGCTCCCAGCAGGGAAGGAGGAGGGAGCTGGCTATGGGGGAAATTAACTGATCATCACGACCTATTGAGTCTGATTCATGCTGCTGTTTACATCTGAAGGGTCTGATTGGAGGGAGTAAGGCAAGAGCTGCTGCTGCTGCTGCTACTAAGTCACTTCAGTCATGTCCAACTCTGTGTGACCCCCATAGACCACAGCCACCAGGCTCCACCCTCCCTGGGATTCTCCAGGCAAGAACACTGGAGTGGGTTGCCAGTTCCTTTTCCAAGGCAAGAGCAGTTGTCAGCATTTCAGGACATCAGCCTTTCTTGGTTTTAGTTTATGGAGATTCAACATGCATGATTCAAGGGACATTGAAAACATTATACGAATGCAGAGTAAGGCTTTTTAGCCTATTTGGCTCCATTTCAGAGCCTGGAACTTTGGGGCCTGGGCCCTGGGTGAGCTTTTTCCAGGCTGGGTGACAATGGAGAAGGCAGGTTATAGCAAACCAATATCAATAGAGTGGAATCTAGAGAATTTTATACTGTGAAAGTTTAGATTTCACTTCTTATTAAAGATTTCTTCAGTTCAGTTCAGTCACTCAGTCATTTCCAACTCTTTGCAACCCCATGGACAGCAGCACGTGAGGCTTCCCTGTCCATGACTAACTCCCAGAGCTTGCTCAAACTCATGTCCATGGAGTCGGTGATGCCATCCAACCATTTCATCCTCTGTTGCCCCCTTCTCTTCTTGCCTTCAATCCTTCCTAGCATCAGGGTCTTTTCCAATGAGTCAGTTCTTCACATCAGGTGGCCAAAGTGTTTGAGCTTCAGCTTCAGCATCAGTCCTTCCAATGGATATTCAGAACTGATTTCCTTTAGGATTGACTGGTTAGCCTTTGCCCTGCTTCATTTTGTACTCCAAGGTCAAGCTTGCCCGTTACTCCAGGTGTATCTTGACTTCCTACTTTTGCATTCCAGCCCCCTATGATGAAAATGACATCTTTTTTTGGGTGTTCATTCTAGAAGGTCTTGTAGGTCTTCACAGACCGTTCAACTTCAGCTTCTTTGGCATTAGTCTTTGGGACATAGACTTGAAATACTGTGATATTAAATGGTTTGCCTTGGAAATGAACAGAGATCATTCTGTCATTTTTGAGATTGCACACAAGTACTGTATTTTGGATTCTTTTGTTGACTATGAGGGCTACTCCTTTTCTTCTAAGGGATTCTTGCCCATAGTAGTAGATATAATGATCATCTGAATTAAATTTACCCATTCCAGTTTCTTTTAGTTCACTGATTCCTAAAATGTCAATGTTCACTCTTGCCATCTCCTGTTTGACCACTTCCAATTTGCCTTGATTCATGGCCCTAACATTCCAGGTTCATATATAATATTATTCTTTACAGCCTCCGACTTTACTTCCATCATCAGTCACATCTACAACTGGGCCTTGTTTTTGCTTTGGGTCTATCTCTTCATTATTTGTGGAGTTATGTCTCTACTCTTCTCCAGTAGCATATTGGGCACCTACCGACCTGGGGAGTTCATCTCTCAGTGTCCCATCTTTTTGCCTTTTCATACTGTTCACCAGGTTCTCAAGGCAAGAATACTGAAGTGGTTTGCCATTCCCTCCTCCAGTGGACCATGTTTTGTCAAAACTCTCTACCATGACCCGTCTGTCTTGGGTGGCCCTACATGGCATGGCTCATAGTTTCATTGAGTTGGACAAGGCTGTGATCCAAGTGATCACTTGGATTAGTTTTCTGTGATTGTGGTTTCCATTCTGTCCTCCCTCTGATGGATAAGGTAAGAAGCTTGTGGAAGCTCCTTGATGGGAGGGATGAGCTCTGGGGGAATTTTGGTCTTGCCCTGATGGTCAGGGCCATGCTCAGTAAATCACTAATCCAATTTTCTGTTGATGGGTGGGGCTGTGTTCCCTCCCTGTAGTTTGGCCTGAGACCAAAGTATGGCAGAAGTAATGGCAGTAATGGTGACTTCCTTCAAAAGGACTTATGCCAAGACTGTTGTACTCAGTACCCCTGACCCCACAGCAGGCCACTGTTGACCCACGCCTCCACTGGAGACTTCTGGACACTCACAGGCAAGTCTGGCTCAGTCTCCTGTGGGGTTACTGCTCCCTTCTCCTGGGTCCTGATGCACACAAGATTTTGTTTGTACCCTCCAAGAGTCTGTTTCCCCAGTCTTGTGGAAATTCTGTAGTCAAATCCCACTGGCCTTCAAAGTCAAATTCCCTAGGGGTTCTCAGTCTCACTGAGATCCCTAAGTTGGGAAATCTGTTGTGGGTCCTAGAACTTTCACAACAGTATGAGAACTTTTTGGTATAATTGTTCTCCAGTTTGTGGGTTGTCTGCTCAGTGGCTCTATGGTGGGGCTCACACATCACATCTTCCAGGTCTGCTGCAGCCAGAGCCCCTGTCCCCACAGCAGGCTACTGCTGACCCATGCAGGAGACACTCAAACACTCAAAAACAGTTCTGGCTCAGTCTCTTGTGGGGTCCCTGGGTTCTGATGAGCACATGGTTTTGTTTGAGCCTTCTGAGCATCTCTGGAGGGTATGGGGTTTGATTCTAAATGTGATTTTGTCCCTCCTACCATCTTTTGGGGGTTTTTCCTTTGCCCTAGGAAATGGGGTATCTTTTTGGGGTGGAATCGAACATTCTCCTGTCAATGGTTTTTCAGCAGTTAGTTGCAATTTTGCAGGTCTCACAGGAGAAGATGAGCACACATCCTTCTACTTTACCAGGGAGCCACCTGGGAAGCCCAAGATTCCTTAAACAATTTTTTTTTTTTTACTTTAGGATGCATTTCCAAATAGTTATAGGTTTATGGAAAAATTTTGAAGACATCCCTGGTAGCTCAGCTGGTAGAGTCCACCTGCAATGCAGGAGACCCCAGTTGGATTCCTGGGTCAGAAAGTTCCCCTGGAGAAGGGATAGACTACCCACTCCAGTATTCTTGGGCTTTCCTGGTAGTTCAGATGGTAAAGAATCTGCCTTCATTGTGGGAAACCTGGATTCAATCTCTGGGTTGGCAAGATCCCTTGGAGGAGGGCGTGACAACCCACTCCAATATTCTTGCTTGAAGAATCTCCATGGACAGAAGAGGCTACCACCATGGGGTCACAAAGAGTCAGACATGACTGAGCAACTAAGCACAGCACAAAGCAGAGTCCACTTATTCACTAATATCTAGTTTCACCTATTATCATCCTCTATCAGTGTAGTGTATATGTCATGATTAATGAACAAAAATTGAAGCAAAATTATTAAATAAAGCCCATATTTTATTCAGATTTTGTTAGCTTTTACCTAATGTTCCAGGATGTCACATTACAGCTAGTCATTATGTCTCCTTAGACTCCTCTTGGTTGTGACAGACTTTCTCAGATGTTCAGTGTTTTTGATAATCTTGAAAGTTTTGAGGAATTAATGGTCAGGTATTTCATATATACACATGTATATATACAGGAGTTCAGTTCAGTGATACAGTCGAGTCTGACTCTTTGCGACCCCATGAACCACAGCATACCAGACCTCCCTGTCCATCACCAACTCCCGGAGTTTACCCAAACTCATGTCCATTGAGTCAGTGATGCCATCCAACCATCTTATCCTCTGTCGCCCCCTTCTCCTGCCTTCAATCTTTCCCAACATCAAGGTCTTTTCAAATGAGTCAGCTCTTCGCAACAGGTGGCCAAAGTATTGGAGTTTCAGCTCCAGCATCACTCCTTCCAATGAACATTCAGGACTGATCTCCTTTAGGATGGACTGGTTGGATCTCCTTGCAGTCCAAGGGATGCTCAAGAGTCTTCTCTAATACCACAGTTCAAAAGCGTCAGTTCTTCGGCACTCAGCTTTCTTTATGGTCCAACTCTCACATCCACACATGACTACTGGAAAAACCACAGCCTTGACTTGATGCACTCTTTTCTCAATTTTGAACCAATCTATTGTTCCATGTGGGAGAAGACGATGGCACCACATTCCAGTACTCTTGCCTGGAAAATCCCATGGAGGAGCCTGGTGGGCTGCAGTCCATGGGGTCGCTAAGAGTCGGACACGACTGAGCAGCTTCACTTTCTCTTTTCACTTTCATGCATTGGAGAAGGAAATGGCAACCCACTCCAGTGTTCTTGCCTGGAGAATCCCAGGGACAGGGGAGGCTGGTGGGCTGCCATCTATGGGGTTGCACAGAGTCGGACACGACTGAAGTGACTTAGCAGTAGCAGCAGCAGCATTGTTCCATGTCTGGTTCTAACTGTTGTTTCTTGACCTGCATACAGGTTTCTCAGGAGGCATGTCAGGTAGTCCGGTATTCTCATCTCATTAAGAGTTTTCCACAGTTTGTTTTGATCCACACAGTCAAAGGTTTTAGTGTAGTCAATGAAGCAGAAGTAGATGCTTTTCTGGAATTCTTCTGTAGAGTTTTGGCTTTTCCAGAATGTCATATAAATGGAATCAAACAGTATATAACCTCTCCAGATTGACTTCTTCCATTTAGAACATTGACTTAAGGTTCACTCACTTCTTTGCCTGATTTGATAGCTCATTCCTTTTCATCACTGAATAATATTCCATTATGTGAATGTACTACAGTTTGTTTATCAGTTGACCTATTGAAGGACATCTTGTTTGCTTCTAGTTTTAGTGATTATGAATAAAGCTTCTGTAAACATTTCTTGCATATTTTTGTATGAATATATGTTTTCAAATCAGTTTGGTAAATATCTCAGGACATGATTACTATATTGTGTATTAGTATACATTTAGCTTTGGAAGAAATAGCCAAACTGTCTTCCAAAGCAACTGTACATTTTTCATTTCCACCAGCAATGGATAAGTTCTTGTTGCTATGCAGTTCGGATAATTAGGTTTTTTTATTTTTGCCATCTAGTCACAGGAATGTTCTAGTATTACTTTGTTGTTTTAATTTAAATTTTCCTAATAACAATAGGAAAAGGAGTACATCAAGGCTGTATATTGTCACCCTGCTTATTTAACTTATATGCAGAGTACATCATGAGAAACGCTGGGCTGGAAGAAGCACAAGCTAGAATCAAGATTGCCGGGAGAAATATCAATAATCTCAGATATGCAGATGACACCACCCTTATGGCAGAAAGTGAAGAGGAACTCAAAAGCCTCTTGAAGAAAGTGAAAGTGGAGAGTGAAAAAGTTGGCTTAAAGCTCAACATTCAGAAAACAAAGATCATGGCATCCAGTCCCATCACTTCATGGGAAATAGATGGAGAAACAGTGTCAGACTTTATTTTTCTGGGCTCCAAAATCACTGCAGATGGTGACTGCAGCCATGAAATTAAAAGATGCTTACTCCTTGGAAGGAAAGTTATGACCAACCTAGATAGCATATTCAAAAGCAGAGACATTACTTTGCCAACAAAGGTCCATCTAGTCAAGGCTATGGTTTTTCCTGTGGTCATGTATGGATGTGAGAGTTGGACTATAAAGAAGGCTGAGTGCTGAAGAATTGATGCTTTTGAACTGTGGTGTTGGAGAAGACTCTTGAGAGTCCCTTGGACTGCAAGGAGATCCAACCAGTCCATTCAGAAGGAGATCAGCTCTGGGATTTCTTTGGAAGGAATGATGCTAAAGCTGAAACTCCAGTACTTTGGCCACCTCACGTGAAGAGTTGACTCATTGGAAAAGACTCTGATGCTGGGAGGGATTGGGGACAGGAGGAGAAGGGGACAACAGAGGATGAGATGGCTGGATGGCATCACTGACTCGATAGACGTGAGTCTGGGTGAACTCCGGGAGTTGGTGATGGACAGGGAGGCCTGGCGTGCTGCAATTCATGGGGTCACAAAGAGTCGGACATGACTGAGCGACTGATCTGATCTGATCTAATAACAATGTTGGGCATCTTTTTATATGTGTATTGGCCATTTGTATATCTTCTCTAGTAAGGAGACTGTTCAGATCTTTGCCCATTTTTAAATTATGTTGTCTGTTTTCTTATTCAGTTTTAAAAGACTTTTTATATATTATGGATATATGTTGTTTATTGATATGTGTTTTACAAATATTTTTCTCTAAGTCTGTGGCTTTTTTCCCCCATGTGATTAACAGTGATCACAGAGCAGAATTTTTGAATTTTAATAAAATTCCCAGATTTTAGAGGTTCAATTTTAATACAAAGTATTTTTTTAAAAGTACCAAGTAAAGGTTTTTCTTTCATGAATTATATTTTTTGATAGTGTATTTCAAAACATATCACCAAACCCAAGACCATGTGCATTTCTCCTACATTTTCTTCTAAAAGTTGTATAGTTTTGTGTTTTATGTTTAATCTTACTAAAGTCTTAACTTGCTCATGATATAACTTCTTTTTAGGTGGTTAGGTTTGTGGGAAATGGTAATTTATTTGACAGCGCCTATTTCTCTTTCTGTGTTTGTTTTTCTTCGTTCAAATGGGATAAAGCAGAAAAGATGACTAGCTTAATGTGAAGTCTGATGAGTTCAGAGAGAATTTGTTTCTGTTATGGATTTAGAAATGGTTCTACAGTGACTTTTTAATTTGTAACAATTTTCATATACTGATAAGCTTTATTTAACAAAAAATAACGTATGGCAGGATTGTCAGAAAAAAGATGGAGAGAAATATCATCCTAGCTCTAGGGTTGGAATAGGAACTGAAGAACTTTTCTTTGGACAACAACATCAGAAGCAGGGGGCAGACCTCATATAATGAGATCACCATGGCCCTCAAAAGCAACCTTTTAACTTTCCTCTGATGGAAACATTCTCGTAGTCACATCAGTTATAGGGCATTTATTTCCATTTTTATTCCACTGTAAACAATAATTTAAATTTATACTTTTTTTGAATCCCATTTTGGAACATCCCATAAATTTTGTTATTTACCATTCTTACTGTTGTTAATTTCTAAACTATTGTTGTTTCTAAATTATTTCTAATTTCTAATTATTTGTAATGTTTTCTTACTCCTTACTCTCTAATCAGAGTGTAAACTGTATACTTTTGGCCTTTTGTAATTTTATTGGTATGTGATCTTTTTATTCATTTACTTGATTGCGGGCAGGAGGAGAAGGGGACGACAGAGGATGAGAGGGCTGGATGGCATCACTGACTCGATGGACGTGAGTCTCAGTGAACTCCGGGAGTTGGTGATGGACAGGGAGGCCTGGCGTGCTGTGATTCATGGGGTTGCAAAGAGTCGGACATGACTGAGCGACTGATCTGATCTGAAATGTTTTATTAGTATTGTAAATAAAGGTATATTCTATGCTTGTGTGGTATAAAGTTTGATTTACATTTATCAGCCACCAAAACGTTATTAAAAGCTTCCCATTAGTATTTCACTTCTGTCCATTTCTCCTACTTTATAGCAGATTTCACTTTTTGGATTGTGTTTCATTGTGAAATATACTTTCTGACAGGACCTCTTCATTCCAGTTAGTATTTTTGCTTTAATTTCTATCATATTTATTATTTGTATTGTGATTCTTTTTAAAAATGTTTTTGCCTGATATATTTGCCCATTGTATAATCATTTAATAATTTTTTATTAAATAATTTTGTAGAGAAAGGTTCAGTCCTTTCCGTCAGGCGGCAGCCATCAGGGTGAGCCGACATGGGCGCCTACAAGTACATCCAGGAGCTGTGGAGGAAGAAGCAGTCGGACGTGATGCGCTTCCTGCTGCGGGTGCGCTGCTGGCAGTACCGCCAGCTCTCGGCGCTGCACCGCGCCCCGCGCCCCACCCGGCCCGACAAGGCGCGCAGGCTGGGCTACAAGGCCAAACAAGGCTATGTCATATACCGGATCCGTGTGCGCCGCGGGGGCCGCAAACACCCAGTTCCTAAGGGTGCCACCTACGGCAAGCCTGTCCACCATGGTGTCAACCAGCTCAAGTTTGCTCGAAGCCTGCAGTCGGTTGCGGAGGAGCGTGCTGGCCGCCACTGTGGGGCCCTGAGGGTCCTGAATTCCTACTGGGTTGGTGAAGATTCTACGTACAAATTCTTTGAGGTTATCCTCATTGATCCATTCCATAAAGCTATCAGAAGAAACCCTGACACCCAATGGATCACCAAACCAGTGCATAAGCACAGGGAGATGCGGGGGCTGACGTCTGCAGGCAGAAAGAGCCGCGGCCTGGGCAAGGGCCACAAGTTCCACCACACTATTGGTGGCTCTCGCCGTGCAGCGTGGAGAAGGCGCAATACTCTCCAGCTCCACCGCTACCGCTAATATACGTAATGTTTGTAAAGTTCTTACCTAATAAACAATTTAGGACGTTTTTGTCTGCTTAAAAGTGTTTTTAATTTGTCTGTTAAAACTAGTCTGCAGATTGCTTCATTGAATGCATTGTCAAATTATGAAAGTTAAAGTGCAATAATGTTTGAAGACTTATTGAAGTTACTTACACATATAAGTGTATATGAAGTGATGGTGTATCTTGTCTTTAATAAGGGAAATGCCTTTGTGTTTGCTTTATTAGGGAGTTGATGTGTCTGTGTTTCAAGTGCTGTTTGGTACAATAGGTGTAAAATTCTGTAAAAGAGGAGTGCAGAAGCTTAACCCTGTAGGTTTGTTGATGCATGTGGTGAGACCTGCAGCTTATTGGGGTGATGCAACACTCTGCAGTTTTACGGAGTTTGGCAGGGACAACATTTTCAGTTGGATTTTCATTGGAAATGTGAAGGGTGTCCTGATCCTTTCTCATGATCATATGCAGAAAAATAATATTTGTGAGTAGGGCCCACATTTAGGCTTAATCTAATATTACATTTGTGTAACTGCTGCTTCTGAAAGGCAAAAAGTAAAGTAATGCCACCATTTTTAAGAGAATTGAATAGACCTGTTGCAAGAGGGTTCTGACGAATCAATCCTGGTTTACCTAAATTAAATGGCCTTGGCCTCCATGGTACCACTGAAGTTCATATAAAGCTCCTGGTTCAGGTTTTGGGATCTGTAGAATACTGAACTTCGTGCAAATGGTCGTATTTACACTGGTGTTGATTAAAACTGATGGAAATAGAACATTAGATAAGTGAGGGGGGAGTTAATTAGCCCTAAGGTTTGTAAGGTAGTGATAGGATTGGGAGCTTGGTGTTCATCAGATCCCTTTCAAGTGTAGGACAATAGGAAAAACTTGGATCCAAAAGTTCAGTGTTTTCTCTGTAGTATTAGTTGTGACCATCATGAACTCTCTAAGCCACATTAGGGGATGGGGGAAATCAGGGTGGTTATATTTAAAAGTATCATTGCTAAGTGTAATCTGTTCTCTAGGGTCAAGTCACTCCATTCTTAAAAGGCTATTGAGAAAACTCATCGTTGGTGCCAATGCAAGTTCAGTTGGCCTCCAACTTCATGTTGTCTACAGTTCCCATCCCTGCGCAAACCAGCCTCACAGTCCAGACTTGCTGGGCCGCCAGCTGTGGTTGCCCTTACTGCCTCATTCTGCTGGTTCCGTCATGTCTTCCCGTAGACCAGGCTTCTGTTTCCCAGGGTGGATGTGAGTGTAGGGAATACAGAAGAGGAATTACCCCAATTCTTGGCTTGCTATCTGCATAAATAGTTTGATTTTGAAACTGGCTTTCTTGAACCAATTTTTTTTCTTCAAGGGTCTTTAAAAAGGCCCGCTTAAGTGATTTCCAGAAAACAGGCTTGCAAAACCTTTTAAGACCCGAATTCCTTCCAACTCAAAAAAATCTTAAACCATACTATTTTGTGTGTAGAGGTTGTTCAACTACATAATAACAGAATAAATGTCTATTAAACCAAAAAAAAAAAAATAATAATTTTGTATCTAAAGGTGGTCTTTAGACAATGTCACACAGAAGAGTTTCTCTTCTTACTACAGAATCTAAGGATATACTTTTTTAATGAAGGAGATTTTCCCAGTTGTAGTTACAGACGTAATGAACATATCTGGTCATATTTTGCCATCTTATTTTTGGATCTCTCCCATTGGGTTTTCTTTCCTTCTCCTAGTCCTCTTCTACTTTTTCTTTCTCTTTCTCCTCTTCCCTATCTTTCTCCTTATCTTTTTTCCCTCTTTTTGTTTGCTGCCTTTTATTAATACCATATGACTATGTTTTCTTTGCTTTCATTGTCTCTCATATTTTGGAAGAGATCTGTGCTGTTTTTTTAAGCCACTAATAGTCACCATCATTTGAAAATCTACTTCAGTCCAGGGATGGCAAATATGCAGTGTCACTCTCTGCTCTTCCAGGGAGGATAGTTTAAGTAGATCAGAGCAGTTTTCCCAGATATGACCTCAACAAAGCCCCCAGGCAGTCAATGCCAATTAACAGGAGTGCAAATTAAGCTGAAATCTTGATGCCATCCTTGCTTTTTCCTATTTAATGAGTCAAGCCACTGGTTCCCAAACATTGCTGTGTTTTGGAAGAAGCTGAGGAGATTTTAGTTGCATTCCATACCAATTAAATAAAAATGTCAGAGGGAGGAAGTCAGGCATCAGTGTTTCATAGAGTCCCAGGAGATTCCAACACACAGCAAAATTTGCCAACTACTAACTTTAAGCACAATTTGACTTCTCACCTTCTCCCCTTCTCATTTATGTCATTATTAATGTTTAAATATCATTCTTAATGACTAAAGTTCTCTGTGCCCCTCTGTCTCCCTTCTTCCCTTCCTCTCCTGTTCCCTCTCTTCTTTCCTCCAAACCATTTTTTGTTGTTCAGTCTCTAAGTCATGTCCGACTCTTTGTGACCCTATGCATGCAGGACACCAGGCTTCCCTGTCCTTCACTATCTCCCTGAGTTTACCAAAACTCATGTCCATTGAGTCGGTAACGCCATCTAACCATCTCATCCTCTGTTGTCCCCTTCTCCTCCTGCCTACAATCTTTCCCAGAATCAGGGTCTTTTCCAGTGAGTCGGCTCTTTGTACCAGTTGGCCAAAGTATTGGAGCTTCAGCTTCAGCATCAGTCCTTCCAAGGAATATTCAGGGTTGATTTCCTTTAGGATTCACTGGTTTGATTTTCTTGCAGTCCAAGAGACTCTAAAGAGTTTTTTCCAGCACCACAAAGCATCAATTCTTTGGCTCTCAGCCTTCTTTATGGTCCAACTCTCACATCCATACATGATTGCTGAAAAAACCATAGGTTTGACTATACAGACCTTTGTCAGCAAAGTGTTATCTCTGGTTTTCAATGTGCTGTCTAGGTTTGTCATAGCTTTCCTTCCAAGGATCAAGCATCTTTTAATTTCATGGCTGCAGTTACCATCCACAGTGATTTTGGAGCCCAAGAAAATAAAGTCTGTCACTGTTTCCTTTTTTTCCCAACCATTACATATATTCTAATTTTAAAATAAGTTTTGAAGTTGGCATCTACTTTATAACCACACTTAAAAATTAATTTGGATCTCTTTCAGTTCTAAATGGTTCAGTGTTTGTGACCAGCCCTTTTATACAATCACCTTCACTTTTTGAAACTTCAAAAACTTTGTTTTCTTTCTCAGGTAGTAGAAGCACATCTTCATTTTTTTTTTTTTAAGTCCCTGTGAATAGCATATTGCACTTTTGAAAGAACTTTCTTCTGTTTCATTGACACAAAATTTGTCTAGGTTACAAAATGTCTGAGATTATATTGTTTCTCTTTAAAATTCTGTAGACATTAATTCCTTGTCTTCTAGTACCTCAAACTATAGAAAAGATGTTTGAGGCCAGTCTCATTTTCATTCTTTTGCAATATATGTTTTCTTCTGGCTTAGGACCTTGAATATTCTTCCTTTCATTCTTTTAGTGCCAAAGTTGACCAGAATGTGCCTGGACTGGGTCTTTTAAAATCCATTTGACTTGGATACAATGGGTGCTTTGAACCTACAAGTACAGGTTTGTTTTTTTTTTCATATCAAGAAAGCATTTTTCTTTTTAACTCTGATTATTTTTTCTCTTCTATTTAAACTGATCTCCTTTCTGGGAAACAAATGATCTATGCGTTCTCTCCATTATGTACCTTCTGTATCTAATATCTTATTGGTCTTCCCAGGAGGTGCTAGTGGTAAAGAACCCACCTGCCAATACAGGAGGTGTAAGAGACACAGTTCAACCCCTGGGTTGGGAAGATCACTTAGAGGAGGGCATGGCAACCCACTCCAGTATTCTTGCCTGGATAATCCCCATGGACAGAGGAGACTGGCAGGCTACAGTCCATAGGGTCACAAAGAGTCAGACACAACTGAAGCGACTTAGCATGCACACACTCACTTATTGCATCAGTTCAGTCGGTCATTGGTGTCTAACTCTTTGCGACCCCATGAATCGCAGCACACCAGGCCTCCCTGTCCATCACCAACTCCCGGAGTCTACCTAAACGCATGTCCATTGAGTCAGTGATGCGATCCAACCATCTCATCCTCTGTCTTCATCCTTCTCCTCCTGCCTTCAATCTTTCCCAGCATCAGGGTCTTTTTAAATGAGTCAGTTCTTCACATCAGGTGGCCAGAGTACTGGAGTTTCAGCTTCAACATCAGTCCTTCCAATGAACACCCGGGACTGATTTCCTTTAAGATAGACTGGTTGGATCTCTTTGCAGTCCAAGGGATTGTATATCTGTCCTTTTTCTTGGGGAGGGGCATAGAGGTTACTATTTTAAAAAATTTTTAATTGGAGGCTAATTGCTTTACTATATTGTATTAGTTTCTGCCATACATCGACATGAATCAGTCATAGGTATACATATATCCCCTCCCTCTTAAAACTCCCTCCCAATCTCCCATCCCATACTACTCCTCTAGGTTATCACAGATCACCGAGTCTGAGCTCCCTGCATCATACAGTAAATTCCCACTGGTTATCTATTTTACATATGGTACCTGTCCTTTTAATTTTTCTGATTTTGCTTCTGCAAACCAGGAAAACTTTTTAAGTTCATTTTCCATATGACTGATTCAAAGATTCACCATATGATTCAGATTTTAGCTATGTGAATTCCATTTTTTCACTGCATTTATCCAAAAGATCTATTTTTATTGACATATAGTTGACTTACAATATTGTATTAATTTCAGATATATATTATATTGATTCAATATTTTTATAGATTATACTCCATTTAAAGTTTTTAAAAGTAATGGCTATACTTCCCCTGTGCTGTCAAAAATACTGTACAAAGGATCTTACACATGTTCTGCTTCTAAGAATCATTTTCAGAGCATCTTGTTCTTGTTTTACATATGTAACTCTTTTATCTTTGGAGTGATATTAATTACAGTTTGTTTTTTTTTTTAATGTTCTCTTCTCTCTGCACATTGTCTTTTTCTTCCAGTTTCCTTTTGTCTTTTGTTTTTGCCTTAGTCTTTTACACTGTGGTTTTTTTTTTTTTTTTACTAATAAATAACTTTGGTTGTTTGCTCATATTTAACAGGGGAGTGCTAATGGGCTAATAGAGTGTCCTCCAAGTGCCTTGGTATAGTTTATTCTTTGTGAATCCATGAAGAGTTTTTACTGTCCCCATTGTTAATATCTGGGGGCTTTTAGCAACGTGGGATGGCCATATCCCCTAGGGAAGACTCATCCATTTCTTTCTTGAAAAGTGAAGAACTGCATTTTGGGAGCCAATAGAGGAAGAGACGAGAGTTCAGCAATCATTATGTGTGTTAGTCACTTCAGTCGTGTCTGACTCTGTGGCCCTGTGAACCACAGGCTGCCAGGCTCCTCTGTCTGTGGGATTCTCCAGGCAAGAATACTGGAGCGGGCTGCCATGCCCTACTCCAGGGGATCTTCCCAGTCGAGGGACTGAACCTGCATCTCTGAAGTCTCCCGCACTGGCTGGCGGATTCTTTACCACTAGCTCCACCCGGGAAGCCCATCAGTATATATATGTGTACTTGACCCTTTTGGTTGTGGTATAGAACTATAAGGCACCTGTTGGTGTCCCCGAGTCTAGAGATTCTTCATTTTACCGTATCACATAAACCTCAGCTTCAAATTTTTCAGTTTTTCTTCTTCTGTTTTTCACTACAGAGATATACATATAGTGCTTACATGCATATAGTACCTATATGCAGAGATAGACATATAGTACTTTTATAAGGGTTTTGCAAGGGGTGAGATGTTAGTTCACAGCTGCATCTTTATGTGGACGTCTCATTACCTTTCTATATCTTTTGGTATCTTTGTTAATTGAACTGAATTTTAATCTCAGCTTTTTGTCGCCTTTAGCACCTAATTTGTAATGGCCTGTCTTCCTGAATTCTTCCAAGGATTCCCAATGATTTCCTGGTGTTATCTTCTGAGTCTTGTAGTAGATCCCTTCCAAAATGAGCACCTGCCTTGAGTTAAATGTTCCCATTTTTTACACTGTAGTATTTTCTTTCTTGAGACGCATTAATGTTTGTAAAAGTATCTTTATTTGTTGAAGAACAAGTATAAATACATCCAGCCTTGGAAAAGGAGTACCTAAAGGCTGTATATTGTCACCCTGCTTATTTAACTTATATGCAGAGTACATCATGAGAAACGCTGGGCTGGAAGAAGCACAAGCTGGAATCAAGATTGCCAGGAGAAATATCAATAACCTCAGATATGCAGATGACACCACTCTTATGGCAGAAAGTGAAGAAGAACTGAAGAGCCTCTTGATGAAAGTGAAGGAGGAGAGTGAAAAAGTTGGCTTAAAGCTCAACATTCAGCAAACAAAGATCATGGCATCCAGTCCCATCACTTCATGGCAAATAGATGGAGAAACAGTGGAAACAGTGACAGACTTTATTTTGGGGGGCTCCAAAATCACTGCAGATGATGACTGCAGCCATGAAATTAAAAGACGCTTACTCCTTGGAAGGAAAGTTATGACTGACCTAAACAGCATATTAAAAAGCAGAGACATTACTTTGCCAACAAAGGTCTGTCTAGTCAATGCTATGGTTTTTCCAGTAGTCATGTATGGATGTGAGAATTGGACTGTGAAGAAGGCTGAGCACCGAAGAATTGATGCTTTTGAAGTGTGGTGTTGGAGAAGACTCTTGAGAGTCTCTTGGACTGCAAGGAGATCCAACCAGTCCATCCTAAAGGAGATCAGTCCTGAATGTTCATTGGAAGGACTGATGATGAAGCTGAAACTCCAATACTTTGGCCACCTGATGTGAAGAGCTGACTCATTTGAAAAGACCCTGATGCTGGGAAAGATTGATGGCAGGAGGAGAAGGGGATGACGGAGGATGAGACGGTTGGATGGCATCACCAACTCAATGAACATGAGTTTGAGTAAACTCTAGGAGTTGGTGATGGACAGGGAGGCTTGGTGTGCTGCAGTCCATGGGGTCGCAAATAGTCAGAAACTACTCAGCAACTGAACTAAATTGAACTTGGTGTTTATCAGTAGGGAGCTTCACAGCTTTCTACTCTTTCAGTCTCATTTACCACTATTGGGTCATGGGAGTCTAGGAGAACAAATATCCAGTACTTCCAGCCCCTAGGGTGTATGAGAGGGTGGGTGTTTACAGCAAGGAGGAAGGTGACAAGGAATGCCTGTGACATAAGCATCAAACAGTCCTTGCTTCCCCCCCGTGAAAATCATGACTGTATTCTCTATAAGTAAATCATGAATACTCACTAGGACAAACCAAAGACCTCTTTTTATGAGCAAGATCTGTGTAGTCTCCATACTTGGTATAGTCCTTCTTTTCCTGAGTAAGATCAATATAGAGATTGTCAATAGTGAAAGTGAAAGTCACTCAGCTGTGTCCAACTCTTTGCGACCCCATGGACTATACAATTCATGGAATTCTCCAGTCCAGAATACTGGAGTGGGTAGTCATTCCCATGTCCAGGGGATCTTCCCATCCCAGGGATCGAACCCAGGTCTGCCTCATTGCAGGCAGATTCTTTACCACCTGAGTCACCAGGGAACAGTAAACCAATTTTGTTTGATTGTGTATTAGCTTCAAGAAAGCTCTGGGACAATTTTATGGCTCATCACTGGTAAGCATTATTTCTTATCATATATAATATTTGAACTTCCAGCTTCACTTGAATTCCCCCTCCTTAATTTTCCCAATCCCATCTCATGCAAGCTGTTTTATTTCATTTTGACTTATTGTATGTATTTTTACAAATACTCTTAGCCCTTAGATCCTTTTGGAACAAGGCCAAATCTAAATAACAATTAATTAACTACTGATGTTTTTATAACCTGGTATTAAATTTTACTCTAGAATTAGAATTGGGGCTGCATCTTGCTGAACTTTGTATCTCCTATGTTTCTATATATATAGTAGCACCCAATAAATGTTTGTGGAATTGAACTGATGCATCCCCAGGGGCACATGGGTCCTCCAATCCCCTGAAAGTGGCCTGCCTTTAATTTTCTAAGGGCTTTTAAGATTATAGGTATCAACCATCTGAGCTTGTGTTCATGGACAGATAACTAGAAACAAGTCATCCCCATCCTTGTGTTCCAATGTGTGAATTCCTGGACTGGCCTAAGAACATTGTATCTGACAATACTTAGCAGTATTGATCTGATTTGACCAAATATTAGCTCAGCCAAGCCAGCACACAGCCACCAGAGTCACACTGGGCCACAACAGCTGGAGACAAGCGAAGGAAACTAGAAATTATTCAGTCACAGCCCCTCCAAACCACGTTTGACATGCTATTTATCTTCTCCCACTGAAACTCTCTCTTTCCAAATAAATGGGAGTGGGTGATAGCTTGGGGTTGTTTACCTTCTACTGAACAAACAAGTCTGAATTAGGAATTAGAATCAGCGAGTCTAAAATGATGAACGTGCTTACCCTGGCATTACTTAGAAAATGGGAAAAATAAATCAGATTACTACTTGGAAGGACTCATTGGTTTGGAGAGCAGCAGGGACTTAATTGCAGGTCTAAGGCAGTGCAGCCTCCAGTTTTCTTCAACACAAGCTAGGACCTTTCTCAGGGCAACGGGCAGAAAGGGGATCCCTTAGAAGGTTCTGCGATGTGCAGCAAGCCAGCAGAGACAGAGCAGGATAAGATCTGCAATTTGCCCGCTAATGACATGGCGATGCCACCTAGTCTTGGGCACTATGGTTATTACCTGGCATCTTGTTTAACACACTGACTGTCTTGGAGAGCCTCAGGGCACATCTTTTTGTGCTGGGGAGATGTGTGAGAAGCAGCATCATGAGAGAGCTTGTGAAGTGAAAGAAAAGATTTTTATTTCTTAGGCGGAATAAACAGAATGCTTTACTCCATCAACAGCTGTCCTTGATGTGGTAAATTCTCTTGGAATAACACACAACAACATAATGCAGTTTGCTTCAACTTCTAATTAAAATGAGGTACTTGTCTCCTGCCTCAGCCAAATGAAATTATGGAACAAGACTTCCAAGCAGCAAGGACTCATTTCAGCTGTGCAACTAGCCTGAAAAATAGGAATCCCTCAGCCACAAAGTCAGCATTCAGAATGGTGGGACTTGTGGTGACTAGTGGTCCCAGCTAACAGCATGTGTGTGTGACTGTGTGTGTGTGCACACCTGCATGCTTATACATACAGAATAAAAAGCTGATGCTTCTAAATACTGTACCATTCATGGAGCAATAATAGAATTTGTGTTAATATTGACATGCAATATAACACACCAGAAGCTTCACATAATGCCAGCCTTCTGTTCCATGGCATTGACTGATCTTTTTAGGTAAAGCCACCTTAAAAAGAGGTCCATTTGTTACTTTAGTAATGACTGCTCTGGCTGATGCCCAAGGTCTGCTGGTTATATGTTGCCTCATCAATAAAATCCCAACATATTAATATGAATGGCATTCCATGTCTCCAGATAGTTTTCTGTGGACGTAGGTATATTTTAAAACCAGATTCCGTGAGAAACTAGAAGAGAGTGTAGTAATCCATGGCCACTCATACCAGAACGATTTTTTTAAGGACATAGAACAAATATTTTGTCATATAGTTCACCAAAAATAATATGAACTGATACTGTATATTGATGAATACCTTCTAAATGTCAAACACTGTGTATTATTCATTGCTTCCCAAAAGAATCCCCTGAATACTGTTATCATCCACACTTAACAAATGAAGAAGCACATTCAAAAGGGTAAATTACCTGCTCCAGGTTGCCCAGATAAGATGCAACAGACCAAGAATTTGAATTCAGGCAGCCTATCCCAGACCCTGGACTCTTAAATACAAATACCAATAGCCAACACTTATATAATTCTGTGGTGTACAAAGTGCTTTACATTTTTGAGACTCATCGAACCCTCACATTGACATTATAAGGTAGGTGTTGAAATTAACCTAATTTTATTGGTGAGATGAAGGAATTACACAGGAGCCGTGTAACATGCCCAATGTCCCCCACCTGGTCAATGGCAAGGTCAAGTGGGACCAGAGACTGTTTTAGCTGTGAAGCTCTCTTCTCCATCAGGCCATTCCAAGACCTAGCAAGCTTTCAAAACACACTTCTTCCAGAGGTTCTGCTGGAACTGCATTTTGTTGGTTTTGATTTATATCTTCCTTTTTAAAAGCAAGAAAAGCCATTTTTAAAAAAAGAGGCTTCCCGTAATTATCCTTTTATATTTGCCTCTGCTTTTCCTTTGTGGATGGCAGCTGGCAGCTAAGAGAAAGAATTAAATAAGTGATAGCAGAGGATGAGATGGTTAGACAGCATCACCGACTTAATGGACACGAGTGTGAGCAAACTCTGGGAGATAGTGTAGGATAGAGGAGCCTGGTGTGCTGTAGTCCATGGGGTCGCAGAGTTGGAAATGACTTAGTGACTGAACAACAACAATAACAACAAAAGCTTAGGGCAGTGCGGATGTTACTGCACACGGGGATTTGGAAACCCCTCCTCATTTATAAGTCCTAAATGATTTCTTGGCAATAAATGAGTGGCCCAGCCTTAGCTATTCCTTAGGCTGATATAGCAGGTATTTCTGTATAAATCTGAGTGATCAGGTGCATAACAGGTTTGCTGAAACAGCTGAAAGCTAGGAATCAAATGAGGTAAATTAACTTAAAAATGTGTTCTCTTAGAAGCTCCCTCTCCCTAAATATGAAGAGCAACCAGTGCCAACAATCACACTATAATACAAAGCTGAGAACCTGAGTTAGAGACAATTATACAGATAAATTCGGCCACAGAGGCAGTGGGGGTGGGACAGGGAAAGACAACTCTCTTTGCAAGCCAGAGTGATAAATTAGGTTGGACATCTACATCAGTGTGTGCTCAGGGAATGCCAGCTAATCTCACTATTAACCTGGGAACCTAGAATTAACCAAGCATAACTCCTTGTATAAACTTCCACATCATATAAAATATCCAGAAGTAAACTGGGAATGTGGTCTGTGCTGAGTTCACTTCTGGAGACCGAATTACAGATGTAGATCAAAGGTTGAGGAAACTCATACAATGAGTGGCTTCTCATGGTTTTAATAACAAGGAGATGGAAACATTGACAACATTCAAAATCAACAAACTGTGGCTTCTATTTATATATTCATCTGATTTTTGTTGTTGTTGCTGCTCTTTGGCTTGGACTTCTGTTTCTGGAAACTACTGGTTCCATACCTGTCTCAAGTTATGGAATTCAGATTATGGACTCACAATAAATATCACTTATCAGGCACCTACTAAGTGCCAAGTATTTTTTTAGATGTTATCACCTTTATCCTCCCAACAGCCTTCAATGATCAGTAATTATTATCCTGATTTTTCAGGCAAGGCAACTGAAGCTTGGTGAGCTTGCCCAGGGAGCCAAGTGACTGAGATATAAATGCAGGTCTATTTCCAAAGTACTGAGACTACTGTCTCTAAGAGAATATATTTGAAGAGTACTCTGACTGTGAATCTGCAAAAAAATTATAAAAGCAGTTCTAATCCGAGACAAAACCTAAAGGTATACTTGTATACTGGCTCTAAAATGTTCAGTTTGAAACCAGAAAAATAAAATAAAAAATAAATAATATTTAATAGAATAATATGCAAATATCCTATGATAGCCTATGGAATATTAGGCACCTGTTAAAGAGAATGGGGTAGTGCCATATGTACTGATATAGAAAACAATCTTCAAATCATATTCAATGGTCAATCAAGTTGTAGAACAGTATGTATGTATGGTGTGATCCAATTTATTTTTTTAAAAGATATGTAAGCATGTACATGTATATTTGGAGAAGGAAATGACAACCCACTACAGTATTTTTGCCTGGAAAATCCCATGGACAGAGGAGCCTTGTAGGATGTAGTCCTTAGGGTTGCAAAGAGTTGGACATGACTTGGTGTCTGAGCATGTGTATTATACAATCATAGGAAAAGAATTGGAAGGATTCATCTGCTTTCCTGGAAAGGATGTGAGAATTTAGAAAGAACAAAGGGGTAATGAAAGGCAACTTTCAAATTTTTCTCTATAAGTTTACATAAGTGTTTCGATCTTATATAGTAAGAAAGAACTCATTATTGGTTTATGGGATTAAAAAAAAAAAAGGAGTGGACATTGTGACAACCACAGTAAGCTGGCGAGAGTATGTTTGTGTTTTCTTAAACTTCTGGGATATGTTAGTGTACAAGAGATTTTCTCTTTTAGAAGTCTGTTAAATCCTTTCAATTCCCACCCCTTTCCCAACCTTTAGACAATTTCTTCAGTTCAAGCATATTCCAGCCATGGATGATTAAAACTTCTTTCAGATAAGAGTCTTGGTTTTGTTCTGTGACATGTTACAGGAACATCAACAAACAATAATGAAAATCAGTAAGTTTAGGATCTTTGTTTAGCCATTTCATAAACTAAATGTACCATTTGGGAACATCCTCTTGATGACTCTAGTGGCCCCCAGCCCAGGCAAGAGCATGTGGGGACTCATTGACCAATGTTCCGTGACTTCTGCGTGAGAATATTAGCAATTCGCTTGAGGACCTGAAAGCATCCGTGTGATCGTCTCAGAAGAGACTCGAACTGGAAAAGGAGGTAGAACACAGGACGGCTTCCCAGAAGGAGATCCAGGGCCTAGAATTCACCACCCTGGATAGTCATAGAATCCGTAGTCATGGGCCTCAAGCCAGGGAAAATGTACTTCGTGGGCACATCCCAGCACCCAGTCAGCACTTGTGGGACACAAAGAAGCTAGTACCATCTTGCATTCACCAAAAAAGAAAAAAATGTGACATTTTCTAGTTTTAGAAACAGCTAATCCCAGACCTGTCTATCGTGTTGTCCAAGTGACAGTTCAAATGGACTAAAAGATAGCTGGAATGATCAGGCAGCCAGGGCCACTGTCTCATTATTTTGATAGTGCAAACATGGCCTTTAATAGCACCTTGTCATCATCATATTTGTCTCAGGAACATTAGATGCTGATGGCTATTAGTTTGCATTTTTAAAATATGCCTGGATATCTGACAAAGTTTATATACAAATTAAAATAATAACAAGAATTCAGGCCAGTGGCTTGTCCTGCAATCGTCCAGGGCAATATTATAACCTATGATGACATTTTCCCCGTTGTTAGTTCCCAAAGCTACAGGACAAAATCTCCATAATAATAGCTTCTTCTGCTTTTAAAATGTGAAATATTGAAACAAACAAATAGAACACACCGTATCAGATACACTTCCACAACACACACAGAGGCTGCTTAGGTTTTTAACCTCAGGGATAAAGACATATGAAAATATCTCATTCTTAACAATTCTAACACATCATGCTTATTACCCCCCTAAATTTGGCTTTTGTTTGGGTTGCTAATTATATTTCCTTCTAATCTGCAATTATCAATTTGCCCATCCTGTTTTACTTTATCCTATTATCCATGTAAGTATCATCTATTTAAGATTATTATCTCATGTAGAGCCACCATCAGCAGTATTTTTGCATTGCAGGCCAAAGGGAAAGTGCTTGAGGAAGAAAGGGGGTGAAGACGGAGGTACTCAGATAGGCAGTGGTTCCAATGTAAGTGGTTGCAGTTGTAAGACTGCATTGATGTGACCTCCCTTTGCTCCTGCCAGTCTGGTGGAGGTGGCCCAAGACAGTATAAAGAAGCAAAAGCCTACGAAGACATGTGGCAGATGGTAAACCACATGGGGACCAAGCAGCATCATGAGCCAGTGGGCAAGAAAGAGCATCCTCAATGCCCCCTTGGATGCAGTTGCTGTCCTCTGACAAGGAGACCAGGGCCCTGCCACTCTTCTCTGTTTTGTTCAGGGCTCAATGGTGCACCATGCAGCAGAGGCTTGTTAAAATATATATGACAATGGTAAATACTGATTACAACAAAGTGCTGCGAAGCCAAGCCTATTAACTCACCTTGAGGCTCTTGCCCTGATGGAGAAGCCAGGCAGAACAAATGGGCCTGTAATGCTCCAAGCCGAAAGCCCCCAGTGGGAAGACTTTGTGACCAGCATGTGCGGAGGAATTAACTACACACTCCCTTTAATGTTCATCAGAATTGAACACCACTACTTTACAGCACTTTAGCATTGCTGGGCCCCTTAGAGTCTTTCCAATTATGCTAGTGGGGAGGTGACTGGCCCATCCACAGTCCCCATGGTGAGACTGTGGAAACAGAACTTGGCAACAGAGGCCTGGGGCCCCTGTGTCCCCGTCCTAATGAGCTGCATCATTCGCTCCATTCGTCCAGTCTGTGACCCGGTGCTCCTAGTGTTCACTTCCTGTACTCGTTCTGGAACAGAGAAGCAGCGTGGTCACATAGCCAACTCTGGGAGCACAGTATGTATAGCCTTGTATTTCTAGTTAAAAAGCAATAAATCTTAAGGCAGGTAATGAATTCCATTTTGAATAATCTCATTATGGACATCTATTCAAAGAGTCTATATAGCACAAGCAGGATGACTGGAAAACCCAGTATAATGTGCTGGCTTTTTTCCCTGTGCCAAATTAACAGTGAAGGCCTCTTAAAAGGATGCTTCATTTGGGCTGTCTTATTATCAGAAATATTATACAAGTTGGAATCGGGGCCTGAGTGCAGTCACACTGCTGAGATAACTCCTACTGTTGGATCAATGGCTGGCAGGAATCCACCATTAAAGGAGCTCTGAGCAGCGATGCAGGCTCCTACCCAAAACCCCAGTGTGCTGTTCTCTGCTGGAGCCTAGAAGATGAAGAATGAATAGGGGAAAGAAAGTCTAGGGAGGTATTTTCTAAGATTATCTTTCAGGATCAAATAAGGTGTATTGTGCAGGATCGGTTATAGTCAATCCATCCTATACACAATGATCAAATTGTTCTTTCCAGAACCTAATGAATTATGTCACCACTCTATAACCTTCAGCTGCTGCCCATTACTATCTTAAAAACTTTAGGTTTCTCACCCAGAAATTAAAAGGGCTTACCAACATTTACATACCCATGCCCATCTTGTTAAACCCTGGTCTGATTCATTAATTAGCCATGGGGTGAGGCCTGAGAGTCAGCATTTGTAGTAAGCATCCAAGTGATGTTAGTGTTGTAAATGAGGCTGTGGACCACACTTGGAATAGCAAGACTCTAGAATATTGATTCTCCCAACTTTGACCTGCATTCGAACCGCCAGAGAGCTTCCCAGGTGGCGCTAACGGTAAAGAACTCGCCTGCCAATGCAGGAGACCTAAAAGACTTGGGTTCAATCCCTGGGTCAGGAAGATCCCCTGGAGGAGGGCATGGCAACCTACTCCAGGACTCTTGCCTGGAGAATCCCATGGACAGAGGAACCTGGCAGGCTACAGTCCATAGTCAAAAAGAGTCGGACATGGCTGAAGCAACACAGCACACAGAATTATAAGAAAATGTTGTTAAAACTGAAATTCTGCCCCCACCTTGCAAGAGTTTCTGAATTAGGGGTCCGGAGTAGGGCCTGAAAATGTGCATTTCTTATGAGTTTCAGGTGATATTGATGTTCCTGGTCCAGGAGCCACACCGTGAGAACCACTTCTCAAGGGTACCAGTTCTCAAACCTGACTGCACATTTATACTATGTACTTAAAAATATGAAGCTTCAAAGACATACTGATTCCCAGCTCTACCACCAGACAAATGAAATGAGAATCTCTGGGAATGCAGCCCCAGTGTCAAAATCATTATCAACTCTTTAAGTGATTTTTAATATGAATTGAGAATCCCTGCTCTAAAACATGGCTTCCAAAATAACTTTCCATACAGTGTCCAGACAGGAACACAGGATGCCGTGCTCATCCTCAGTGTAGCTTCTGGTACTCTAACTTTTCAGAATTTGGCTTAAATGGCCTTTTTTCTCTCTGAAATACCTTCTATATCGACCATCAAAACTCCATCTGTCTTGCACGGTTTACCTCTAACCCTATCTCTTTTCTGAAGCCTTCCTGTAGGTCAAAGGCCAGCTCAAAGGCATCATTTCTTGAGCTTCTTAAATACATTGCTTTCTAATTCCAGTCACATTTGAGATTCTTACCAACCTCACCTTGGGCCTTCCCCCTTCCTGTCCCAACAGCCCTCCTGAGAACTTCTTTCGGAAACTTGTGCCAGCACTGGGGTTTTTCTGTGTATCCATTGGTCTTCCCCCGCAGCTTCCAAGTGCCCTGCAGGTAGGAGCTGGGGCTGCATCATCCTACTTGTCTCTCCCAAAGCTCTGGGGGTACACTGTCCTACCCTAGCTGCCACTCCGTACCTATGAGTTGTTCTGCGTGTGCACCTCTATAGATCGTGACATCTGTGTTCCCTCACAATATTGTTATTTGTGTCCTTGTCTTAACCTTTCCTACTAGTTTAACCTTCTTGAGGGCAGGGACTGTACCATACACGCCTTTATGTCTGCCTCGCCCCCACCCACACACTCCTCTGGGTTCTTGCTACTCAAACTGTGGTCCACAGACCAGCAGCATTGGCAACATCTGCTGCTCCTTAAAATGCAGACACCTGGGCCCTACCTGCTGCTGCTGCTGCTGCTAAGTCCCTTCAGTCGTGTCCGACTCTGTGCGACCCCATAGACGGCAGCCCACCAGGCTCCCCCGTCCCTGGGATTCTCCAGGCAAGAACACTGGAGTGGGTTGCCATTTCCTTCTCCAATGCATGAAAGTGAAAAGTGAAAGTGAAGTCGCTCAGTCGTGTCCGACTCTTAGCGACCCCATGGACTGCAGCCTACCAGGCTCCTCTGTCCATGGGATTTTCCAGGCAAGAGTACTGGAGTGGGGTGCCATTGCCTTCTCCGGGGCCCTATTTAGACCTACTGAATTAGAATCTGCATTTTAACAAGAGCCTCAGGTAATATGTGTACACACTAAAGTTTGAGAGGCACTGCTTTAGAAGGTAAAATAGTTAAGAGAGTGGGTTCTGATCTGAGCTTTGAAGCCTGGGATCTTGAGTGAGTTATGTCTACCACACCAGTTTCCGCATCACTAAATAAGAATCTTCATCTCATAGCGATAGAGAGAGCTTTACACATGTAACGTAAATAATTAAATTGTGTCATGTCAGTAAAACCCTCAGAACGTTATAAGCCCTCAATGACACAGTATGAACTATTATTCCTCAATTAAAAATGGTTATTTGTAGACTTTTGGATCGCAGCCATTCTGACTGGTGTGAAATGGTACCTCATAGTGGTTTTGATTTGCATTTCTCTGATAATGAGTGATGTTGAGCATCTTTTCATGTGTTTGTTAGCCATCTGTATGTCTTTTTTGGAGAAATGTCTATTTAGTTCTTTGGCCCATTTTTTGATTGGGTCTAAGTAAGCCAGAAGGAAAAACATAAATACAGTATTCTAACGCATATATATGGAATTTAGAAAGATGGTAACAATAACCCTGTGTACGAGACAGCAAAAGAGACACTGATGTATAGAACAGTCTTATGGACTCTGTGGGAGAGGGAGAGGGTGGGAAGATTTGGGAGAATGACATTGTAACATGTAAAATATCATGTAAGAAACGAGTTGCCAGTCCAGGTTCGATCCACGATACTGGATGCTTGGGGCTAGTGCACTGGGACAACCCAGAGGGATGGTATGGGGAGGGAGGAGGGAGGAGGGTTCAGGATGGGGAACACATGTATACCTGTGGTGGATTCATTTTGATATTTGTCAAAACTAATACAATTATGTAAAGTTTAAAAATAAAATAAAATTTAAAAAATAAAAAAATAAAAAAAAAATAATAATAATAAAAAAAATTAAAAAAAATTAAAAAAAAAAAATGGTTAACTTTAATTGATTTTGAACTGCCATCCAGAATAGATAAGAAAATGAAACACAATTCTGCATGGATTTCAGAAACATGAAATGTAAAAGGCAATAAATAAAAATATTTAAAAAGAAAGAAAAAAGAAACCGTTTAGCAAATGCTAAGAAGCATATCAAATCATTCCTGTGTTGAACCCTAAGCAATGCAGCGGCTGGAGCCTTTAAATGTACCATCCCCTAATTTTATGCTGTGTCACCAGGTTTTCCTCTACTGCGCAATTCTTTCAGGCCGCCTTTATTCTGTTCTACCTAAAGAACAACTTTGTACAGAGCGTTTTGTTTCTCAGACAAATCTCTTGTTGCTGTGGCGATTGCCTCAGCAGCCATAAAATGTGCGGCTTGCTTGGCTGAAACGTATGCACACACTGCCCCCTAGGGGATCTACTCTGTCATGACCCTCAAAACCAAGAAAAACCTCTGGGCATGGGGGGTGGGTGAAGTTGGCTCAGAGGGAAAGGGCTGATCCTCTGACTGTGACAGTCTGTAGAACGTTGAAATTACTCCTGGGCCAGCATGAATGTTAAAGAATAATCTAACACCACGGTGGGGCTCACTAGGATTTGTGAAATAGAATTTGATACATATGACCTGGGTTTCATTCCTTCAAATGTTAGGAATAAGGGCATTGACTTCAATGAACATCTGAAATGGCAACCAACCTTTGAAGTGAAAACTTAACTACACAGTATTTACTGAATGAAAATGATACATTTATGCCGCACAACAAAGTCACCAGATCAAGACGTTGGGAGAATAGGGTAGAGTTGGCAAATGACGAAATGCATTCCCCAAATAATTATTGAGAGGCTACAGGTACCAGGCATGGTTGTTGGGGACTTGGCGGTTCTCACTGAATCAGAGATGAAGATCCCTGCTCTCATGGATCTGGAATTCTAATTAATTTCAGGAGTATGCCTCTTGTCTCCCTGCTGTCTCCTCTTCGGTGGTTCCAGGAGATGCTGAAAGAAAGACAAGGGCAGTCAGTGTGCCATGAGTACTTCAGAGGCAGCTCACAGGCAAACCCTCTCTCCTTGTGACCTAATAGGGGTTTTCTTTTTCTTTCCTATTTGTTTTCTTCTTGTTCATTTTTTTGTTATTGGTTGTTTTGATGTAGTATGAGTATCATATACAGTTGACTCCTGAACAACTGTGAACTGTGTATGTAATATATACAGGGAGGGCCAAATATATATTACACAGGGATTTTCGACTGCATGGACTGTGGGTGCCATTAACTCATGCTGTTCAGGGATCAACTGTATACATATCTATGGATTCATCAGTAGATAGGTAGGTAGGTAGATATCTTTACCGGGGAATGTGCTACAGCACATCATGGAATCTGATCCTTGTCTTAGGCCTGGAGTTGGGAACAGAGAAGAACTTTAAGAAATCTCCTTGGTGGCTCAGTGGTCAAGAAGCTGCCTGCCAATGTAGGAGACACCAGTTCGATCCCTGCTCTGGGAAGATCCCATATGCCACGGAACAACTAACTCCGTGCGCCTCAACTATTGAGCCTGTGCTCTAGAGCCCAGGAGCCACGCGCAACTGCCTAGCCCGAGTGCCACTCCTACTGAACCCTGAGTGCCCTAGAACACATGCTTCACAAGAGAAGCCACTGCCATGAGAAGCCCATGCAGTGCAACTAGAGAGCAGCCCCTGCTCGCCACAACTAAACAAAAGCCTATGCAGCAAGGAAGACCCAACACAGCCCAAAATAAATAAATAAATACAATTATTAAAAAAAAAAGAAACCTCAGTGGAAGGAGTGCCATGAGGCAGTCAGCAGAATCAGACTGACTTCTGCTAAGAGGAGGCCCCACCAAATTCACCAGCAACTGGGGTGCAAAGGCCCTGTTTGAACCCACAGACCTGGTGTGTCAGGACTCTGTACCACCTCCCGGTCGCCTCCACTGCCTGCTGACAGTCCGTAATTCCCTCCTCATCACCACTTTGGAGAGGCATTGGCTATGCCCCCTCGCTGCGACTGTGCCATGGAGGTGGCTGGAGTCCCTTTGCCTGCCAGGTTGCTAGGGGCCAGGTCTGCAGTGACTACTGAACCCTTGCATGGAGCCCTTCCGGAAACAGTGCTCCAGCAGACAGGGGGGTCTGAGGGTACATCATCCAGCCCAGGGTGGTCTCACATGCTCAGCACCCCTCCCACCTTTCCCTAGAGGCTCCTGAGGTCCGTGTCCTTCCTCTTCCTCCAAGGCTCTCTGGTGCCAGGATTGAGAAGACTCAATGAAAGAATGTCTTCCTCCACACAGTTCTCAGTTTAGATTCATTGCTGAGCTCACATGCCCTTCCCATCAACTAATGGATCACTCTGATCCATTAATTGCATGCCCAGTGTCCTGCTGCATGGTATCCTGCCTGTCCTGTCCTCTGCAGAGTCTCTCTAGTACTGTGTGCGCCACATGGTAAGGCACTCAGTAAGGAGATGGGATAGGGACTGTCCAGGGAGCACTGGCTGTGCATGGGGTACTGTTCATTTCTTGTTTTAATTCATCCTCATGCAACTCCCATTTTTTTCTAGCTGAGAAACAGCAGTCATACAGAGCCTAAGTAACTAGTTCAATACCATCTAGCTGTACGTGGTGAGGACAGAATGGAAACCAAGGAGTCTAACTTCAAAGCCTTTGTCCACTATGCTTTGCTATTTCCCCTGGGGTCAGGGTCCCTATTTGAGACCTTCCTGACTCCTTGTTTGGGAAGAAAAACTGATAATTCATTTATTAGGGAAACTTCCAGCAATGTAGGAGTTGAGAGTTAATCCTGCATTCAAGAATTCTTTCTCATTTCTTCTATCCTTCCTTCTTGGACTGGGGTCGCAGCATTTCTTCCCAGCTCTGCCTCTAGATCAATACAGCCTATCAGGACCCTCTCCTCCTCTCCTCAAAGGCAAATACCAACTTTCAGCTTTGGCTTCTTGGTACAAGACTGAATATGAGCTCTGCAGCAAACCAGGTGCCCCAGGAACCAGCTGTGGGAATTGTTCCACGACCAAACACTTTATATGCCTGTCAGTGGTTTCCTAACAAATGGCTTCGTGGAGACCTCTCTCTTCCAGGTCAGCCGCTGCGTGTCCACCCCAGGCTGCTAGAGGCCTGGTTCCTACACTCTTTCCTGCTCTGGGAAATGGCACCGAAACCCTAATGAGCCTGGAGGAAGTCAACCAGACAGGAAACAAACCCACTTGGGTGTGTGGGCTTGTGGAAGAATTTTGGAAGACCTTTCATCCCTTGGGAAGACACGTTTGATACAGTCATGACCAGCAATTCTTCACCCTCTCATTGGTGGGGGAGGCAGGTGGGGATTGATTTCCAAATAAACTTGAAGTTGAGGGAACAGGTAGGGTGTGACTCTGAGAGGCTACTTGACAAGGGCTGGTGGTGATGTAAGAGAAGCTTTGGTCAGGATTTCCTGGGGCAAGGGCAGAGCCAAGGAACTTTATTTTTAGATGGTATTGATATTTTTAGTGAAAGTTCAACAGCGTCTCCATTTTAGGGGGTGGGCTGGAGGGCGATGGGATGATTTCCTGTAGTTAGTCATTTCCTTTTTGCTGGGGAAGACATTTAGCTGTGCTGCTATGTCACAGGAAGTGCCTGGTGATGGTAAACATTACTGACATAATGGGAACTTACACTGCTGGCCTGTCAGAGTACACGTATTCCTTCCTGGACCCTTGGCCAGGTGAGGGGAGATGCTTCCTGTTTTTTGGCTCTAGGAGGAACTTCCAAATTCTGAGAGCTGCCTGGAGAATAAATCACAAGGACTGCTGGGGTAAGCAGCCAGGGCACAGACACCGGAAAGTGGTTTGGTGGCAAGGATCACTGGATGCGCCCTGGCGGCTCCCGGAACTGCTGAGTCGTCATGCCCTCGTATGAGGCATCCGTGGAAGCCAAGTGGGTTTGTTTCCAAAATCATAAAGCAGTCCTACTTTGAAACTTGCTTGTTGGCCAGAGATGCCCTCAGTGCCTGGATCTCATCCATTCCTAAATTCCTTCAGCACGTCCTACTGATTTCACCTCCGAAATCTCTTCTGACTCTGGTTACTCTGCTCTAGCTCTGTGATGTCACTGACATCTATCATCTCTTTTGCAGATGAGTAAAATCTCTGCTCTGCCTGATGATGATCTCTTCCATAAGGTTCTTCCTCTACGGTGCAGGTAGGTGCAGTGTTAGGACACGCATGGCAGCTTCGTCACTCTTTCCCTTCTCCCTAATCCCTAGTAGACAGTGCTAATCAGTCGTGGCACTTTAAGTACTAAGCCCAGGCATGAGTGACCACATAGTCTTTCTTAGCATTGTCTTTCCTGCTCTCATGACCAGTCAATTGGAACTGGCATTTGACACAAAGTCAATTTGCCATCTTGGTGCTCATGTTATCTTCCTAAAAATGAAATCCAATTGTGTCTCATCCCTGGTGTGAGGCTTCTTCTGTCTCTCTAGTGTCTTCAAAATGAATTCAAACTCCTTGGCCGGGGTATGGGGGCCTTTCACATCTCACGTCTCCCTAATTGGTTAGGCTCATCTTCTCACCTCTGCTCCACCACCTTCCCTCACCCCTACACACAGAGGCCAGGAACTTCTCATTCTTTCCCAAATACACCATGCTCTTGCAGGCTTCTTGGCCTTGCACAAGGTGCCCCTGCTTTCGAGATTTTCCTTTCTCCCTTCTGTGAACTCTCACTTGTTTCTTCAAACCCTCAATGCTCTTCCTTTTAAGGTTTTCACGATTTCACTAGTCAAAGTCAGTGCCTCCTCCTCTGTGTTCTCATGGGCTTCTCTTTTTACCTCTATTAGAGCATTTGTTATTATAAAACATGCTGTATATATGTTATACTGTGGTTATAACAGTCATGCCTTGGTATCTGTGGGCCAGGAAACGCCACATCTGTGAAGATCCCCATAGAATCCCCAAGAATCCCCATAGATTCATGCTCAGGTCTGTAGTCAGCCCTCCATACCTACTGTTCCACATCTTGGGTTCAGCCAACCACAGGTCATGAACTACTGTAGTATTTATTGAAAAAAATCCATGTACAAGTGGACCTGCACAGTTCAAATCCATGTTGCATGAAGATCAACTGGAATAGTATGTGTTATAATTATGGTCAGATATTTGCTTTTTCATTCAACACATTTATTGATCACCTTCTATGTGTTGTGTTAACAACAGATAAATTAATACACAGAACAGATGTTTAATAGTATTTACTGAATGAATCATTCTTAATCTAAGATAACTTTAGCCTTTGTATCTTTAGCTTCCTCTAAAATCCTAGGAGTCTGTAAGTAAGACTTAAATTTTTCCTTAAGTCATAAGGATTTGTGAAAATAAGTATTTTTACAGCTTTATTTTTACAAATATGAACCCAGATAAAGAATTTCACATGAATGTATGTATGATTACATAATTTGAATCATATTTCTCTCTCTTTTTGCTTGCCTTCCCCTCCTCACTGTATACATTGACATCTCTAGGATGACCAACCATCCTAGGGTACTTGCTGCTGCTGCTGCTAAGTCGCTTCAGTTGTGTCCAATTCTTTGCGACCCCATAGACAGCGGCCCACCAGGCTCCCCCGTCCCTGGGATTCCCCAGGCAAGAACACTGGAGTGGGTTGCCATTTCCTTCTCCATCCTAGGGTACTTAAGACTGTCCCAATTTCAGCAGAAAACCCTCCAGTCCTAAGAAAACCAGAATGATTGGTTACCTTCACTCTCTACACCCCTATATTTCTTTCCTGAGTTATCAATGTAAAAAATCTAAAGTATACTCGTCCATATTTTTCTCTGTATTAATATAGTATAGGTTATATGCTCTAATCTATTGTATAAGTGCTTCCTCATTCTGACTTGCCCATGAAATCAACCAGGTCAACTGATAAACAACCGTAAAGTGAACCAACCAGAGCTGTGATACTCTGTGTTGTGAATATTTTATGCCATTTTGGCTATTTTCTTGTTGATGAACATTTATTTTATTTCCAGAGGGTATTTTTGGTCACTCTGAATGATGATGACACATAGGTATGCATACAGGCCCATACAAATATCTTCATGTATTGGTGCTTTTGTTTCTATTAAACAAATTTTCAAGAGTAGAATTGCTGAGTTGAATAGTAAATGTAATTCCAATTTTTATAATTATTGCTAAATTGCTTTCCTAAACAGCTGTAACACATCACATTTCTGCCATTGTATGTACAAATACTCCTTGCATTTCATCCCTACCAGCCCACATCACTTGGCATGATGATTCTTACTAATTTGTCCATCTGATGGTTATAAAATGGCATATCATTGTTACTTTAATTTGCATTTCCATAACTACTAGTGAATTTGAGCACTTAAAAAATGCCTTTGGCCATTTTAGATGTTCTTCAGTGATTTGTCTATTTGTATCTTTTACTGACTTTCTCTCAGATTGTTTGACTTATTCTTGACAATGTTAAGATTTTGCATGTTATAGACACCACCTCTTTTAAATCTGGTACAAACATCTTTTTTTTCATTCTGATATTTGTTTGTGATTTTTATTGGGTCTTTCGCCATACAAACACTCTTGACTTTTATATATTCAAATATGCCTATTCTCGTATCTAGCTTCTGAATTCCTAATATAGGTTAGGAAGTTCTTCTCAGCCCATAGGTTATATGTGTGCATGTATGTTAAAGTCGCTTTAGTCGTGTCCAACTCTGTGACCCTATAGATTGTAACCCACCAGGTTCCTCTGTCCATGGGATTCTCCAGGCAAGAATACCAGAGTGGGTTGCCATGCCCTCCTCTGGAGACTTCCCAACCCAGGGATCGAACCTGCATCTCTTACATCTCCTGCATTGGCAGCCATATTCTTTACCACTAGTGCCACCTGGGAAACCCCATAGGTTATATGGTCTCCTACATTTTCTTGAAATATTTTTTATGTTTCATATTAAATTCTACTATTTTTTATCTTGTGTGTTTTAATTGGCCCATGGCTGATTCTTCTCTGGTTTCTGATCTGATTGTTTCAAGTGGTGCTAGACCTTCCACATTCCCTGGAAGACGGGTCATTGCTAATATTCTCCCAGGTATCCAGAACTCCAGGTGAGTCTCTTTGCCCAAGCCACCTCCCTTCTCTCGCCCATTCCCATACACCTTTGACTATGTCTCAAACCCCAAATCTAATATTCATTGATCTCTTTCAACAGTGCAAATAGCTCTACTCCAGGTTGCTAAATCACCTTTGTGCCAATACAACCACAATAGTTTAGGAACACAAATTGTGGTAAAATACTGATTTTTAAATTTTGGTCACTTAAATTCTATCCTCCCCCTCATGTAAAAAACAGTGTTCTGATTTTCCTTCCAGGAGACTGCTCCTTTACCCACACTCAGTCTTGGGCTTCCCTGTAGAGTGGCCTCTATCTCCAGATCCAGGACTGGAATAAGAGGCACATTCCTAAGCCATTCAGTACATGATGTTACTCTGGCCATCATGATGGCTCAAGCCAATGAGATACAGGAAGATATTTTGCCATGGTTTCTGGGAAAAAGAAGCCCTGCCTTGTCTTTTTCCTGCTTGTAATACATAGAGAATGATACAGTACTGAGATATGCTGGCAGTTACCTTGGCACCAACCAGCCTGATCACAGAGCCAAGGAAGTGGAGCCTAGAAATAAAAGGTGAGAACCTGAGTCCTGACCCCATTGTCTGAGGGCTGAATCAAGCTGCGTAGAAGTGGATCCATCTGACTGTTCAAGTGCCTGAACTAATGAATTTCCTGTTTTTTTTTAAAAAAAGCTATTTTAGATCAGTTTTTCCACCTCCCATAATTAAGAGATTTGACACACAAGACTTTTCTTCTTAGTTGTGGTGATTTAAAGGGGGCTTCTAAAGGAACTTCCCATTGTCACGTTGCTTGTTGTCATGTGTGGGGGAGGGTCTCAGCTTGGAGGGTCACGTCCATCACAAGGACTGAGATAACCAGGCACATGGTGAACTACCCTGTATGTGTCTGCACAAGGGCCAAATCACATCGTGGGAGAGAAGTCCACTTGAGGGTGAGAAAGCCTGGGTAGGGTTGGGGTGACTCTGGGAATACAATGAGGCTGTCCCTAGTCCCCCGTGTTGGAGTCTTCAGAGAGTAGAAACTGTGAATGAAAGTGGAAAGAGTTCTTCACTGCAACTTCTGCAAGACTGCATAGTAGTGTGGTCTCTGTGCAGCATTTGACACAGTTTTGGGGACCTGACACTTCCAAGGTCTGAGAACACTAGGGTAGTTGAAGAGGAGGGGAGTGGCAGCCATGGGGCTCTTGGGGGCAACACTGTCTTGTGGGAATCAGGAGGTGTTGCATTGATACAGTGCGACTGGCTGGCATGGAACTCAGCAGCACTGGCAGTGGTACCAACAAGCACAGCAGCGCCAGCAGACTCAAGGCTGCTCAGCCCTGGGAGGCCAGAGTAAAGAGGAGGTCAAGGCAGTGGATGCGGGTGATAACTGCTGGGACCTCTCAGGTGGGCACATGTTCCATTCCCCATGGAGACACCATGAAAAACTGGAGTCGGGGGTGAGGTGGGGAGTGTGAGGGGACCGGAGATCCTACACTGAGAGTTGGGAACCAGATCTTGCAAAATAAGTCACTGTCATAATGTATAATAGAAGGTCAACCACACTGATTTTGCTCTCTGAGGCTGCTGGTGGTGCCATGCGTGTTTTTCTCTTGTTTGCCTTCCCTTCTAAATGCCTGCCTTCCCTATAAGAGAGTCTTTGCTGATGTCTGCTAAGTCAAGCTTGCTTTCTGTACTTCCATAATTTTTGAACTCTTGGTTCTTAATGATTTCCATGCTTTCTGTAATTTGCTAACGTGTCTCCCTGACTACACTCTGAGCAACCTAGGCTCATATTTTATGATCCTTGAATTGAGCATCATAGAAAATGTTTGTCAAATTACCACCTCGGTGTGTGCATGTCTCTGTGTGTATTTCTCTAACTCAGTCTCAGAGGTAGAAAATATTTAGAGCAAGAGTCTGGTTGAACTGCTACCCCATTTCATCTGTAAGATTTTTGAGGGTTCAATAGTGAATTTTCTTGTTTCTGCTTTCCTGGAAAAATCACAGTGTCTCTGGTTATTTTTCTAAACGAGAGGGGATATGGCTAGAAATTGAGGGCAGCTGACTAGGCATTTTGATTTGGTGACCTTAATCTCCCATGCCAGAATCAATCTTTCTTTTGTGAGGACGATCTAGTTGAGAAAGAGTTAATACTTACGCTCCTTCTCGAACAAATTGCCTCATTCAGGAAGGAAAAAAAAAATTCTCCTAGAAAATTGGATGGTAGTGTATTATTCCCCCTCAGATCTGTGGATTAGTGTATGTGGGGAGGGCATCCAAGTGGAAAAAAATGTAATATCACTGTATTTGAGGGCAGCACTCGCTCTTTCACACCACCTCAATTACAGGTCTCTTTATCACAAGCATCAGATGATGTGTGTCTTGCTGCCTACTTCACTTAAGCCTATTACAATTTTTTTTTATTAAATATTTGAGAGCTCTTTAGAATTAAGATACACTTGCATTGGCATTGACTGAATCAGCTCTCTTATCCTTCTCTCACCCAAACACTGGCAATTGAATTCTTTAAGACAAGGAGGACCTTAAAATATTATCTCTTATTTTATAGCCTTACCATAAAAAAGTAAGTTTTATGTAGGGAAGACACATGGGCTTGTAAACTAAATAAACATGTATTTTTCTTTAAAAAAGATTCACAATTTATGATTCTTGTTGAAAAAGATAAATATTAGGCTTAGTAAGCCAAGAGTGAAGTTACTGAATATTAAATAAAAAAAAAATCTTTGAGATGTGAGTGCTCACTTTCCTTGATCATTTAAATAGCCCTGGATGCCTTGTAGAGAACTTTGAATGCATTCTTCATTACTAGTGACAGTTTCATGAAAGCAGATATTTTTTATTTAACAATCTGTCTCTCTCTCCTGCATGTTCTTTATCTTCCACCACAAAAGGCTGAGGGCAAATTTAAGTTTTTACAAGGTGACTAATAAAATGAGAGACCTGATATTTTAGGACCTTGGTTTTTCCTTGAAGATCGTTGATCCGGAAGTCCTAAGGACACTGGCTGGAGGATGTGTCTGCCATAAGGAAATGGATGAGGAGTCATTATCACCTCCAGGAGGAGCTTCAGTTATTGATCTTGGGTTCCTGAACATTTCAATCAGAGTAAACAGCTTGGTGCCATCTCAGGTGTGTGAGCGCCACAACCACGATGGCAGGTAGGACCCTGTGATGCCAGGCAACTACTGGTCTTAAGAATTATGACGTCACAGACATAAAGTGGGACTTGCCCATGGGGACGGTGAAGGAGGGGATCAGAAGAAACACAGAGCAGGGCTTTGGCCGACATGGTGCTCTTAGATGCTCCTTCCGTCTGGACAGGAAGTGTGTAACCTACTGTCTGAACTGAAAAATGTTTTCCAAAGATGCTTTAAATTGTGCCGTGTTCCTGTGTATGCTTATGAGCTGTTTCTCAGGCTGCAGCATCTTCTTAATCAAGGAGCGTCTCCAGTAAAAGGCTTTAGTGGCCATTGGATGTTGGCAACAGGAACACCTGCCGGCCCCTAGTTAGCGGCCGCCCCAAGTTCTCACAAGGCATGCTGCCCTGTGGAAGAATGGCGTGTTACCAGCTCCCTGGCATCTGAACGGGATCAGACATAAATCTCACCAGCAAGAGGAGATGAAAGTGAAAATAAGGTGTGAGGAATCAAAAGGAAGTTGCAGAATGCATGGCAGATGTTGTTAGATTTGTCTAGCAAAGCCCAGGTGCCAAGCACATGATTGATGACATTAGTGAGAGAGGTTAATAGCCCTGGACAGCGCTGCTCGGGCTTTGAAAAAAGTAAGCACGGAGCAAACACTAAGGCCACAGCAAGCATGGCCAATGAAGCAAGTGGGGCTTTCAAAACAAATAGCATGTCATCTGCTTATGTAACATCCATGGTTGAGTCAAATGGAAGCCAAAAAAGTTAGTGGTTGTGGTGACGGTTGGGGAAAAGAGGGTCCTTTGCTAGCTGACTCCCTTGAAGGTGATAGGTTCTGAGTGACAAGCAGGTCAATATGAATTCTGCAGCAGGCAACGACTTGCTTAGTTTACACTGTGAATGTTTTGGCCTTAATTTATGCTCTGAGCAATGGCTGAGCCCAGGTTCATTACGTGCCCACTGAAGATGATTTATGTGGGTTTCATGTACTTGAACTTTAATTATTCACATGATTATCAATAAAAAATAAGGGCAGAACAGTATTGAATGTGAACAGGTTGGCAGGGGCCAACAGCTGATTGTAGAGACTAAATTTAGACGAGGAGAGGAGAACACTGCCTTTTCCTTCACATCAGGTATGAGAACAAATTCACAAGCAGAATTTACACTTTTCCTCCCTTTTTCACAAACATCCAAACTGCCAACCTGTTAATCAACTCCCTGATGGCAGACAAATGTCTCTGGGAAGCATGTGCCAAATATCAATTGTTATTGGCTGAAACTCAATAGGATGAAATGAATTGAGGCTGCCATTCTATTCCATGCAATGGAATCGCTGATCAATAGTGAGTAATTGGACATCCCTCTGTGATGAGGAGAATGCTGAAACAGGGATCCCGTCATGAGTTATGGCGCATATTAATCACTGTCTAAGCATTTCATCAATGTAATTTCCTTCCAACAACTTGCTATGGTAGCTAACTATATGGGGAGGGGGACCCTCCCACCTTCCCCTGCAAGTACTAATTCGAAAGTTAAAACTGCATGACTCAAGAAATCTGTTTCACGCCCCTCACACTCGGTTTGGTGTGAGTTTCACTATGATGAGTTATAACTCTGCTGCATGTAGAATGGGGTAAAAAAAAAAAAATGCTCTCAACCCCAGGGAGAAGGGAAAACATGGGAATGAGCTAAACAATAGAAATTCGTCTGCAATGTGGCTTTCCCCCAGAAGTAGCATTTGTTTTAGCTCTTGTTCTCCTTCTCACACCTAAGAAATTGTCAAGGGACCAGTAAAGAGGAAAAAAAATTTTTTCTTAAGAGTCAGGCTCTAGAAAAAGTTGAACTAATCTGAGGATGCAAATGGAAATACTCAGTAGCGTTCCCTTTTGAGATTCAATGTTTTGCTGCAAATGCATGTTTTGACTGGAGGGCAGGTGGGTGACATTGGGGGTCACTGCTGCCTATTTCAGGATGTGGTTATGCATGTTCTCGCCCCACGACTGCTTACATGTTGAATTTGATGGGTTATGTAGCCCAGTTTCTGTCAAATAAATACTGCCCTTTTCATTTTTTGATTCCATTTTTTTAGGGAGCAGAGTTTTCCTGAGCTTGAAGATTTAATAGCAATTCTCATTATGGTTCTCTAGCTATTAACCAACTCCTTCCACTAAAAGACTTTTTCTCCTCTTTGCTTAGTATTTTGGGCATAAAATAAATTTTCTATTAGCAAGGAGAAGGCCTGAAAATAAGTGAGTCTGGATTTTTCTGGAGTAGATTCTCAACAAAGTTCTTCCAGCAGATCAACACGGATACCTGGAGAACAACCGCTCCGGGAAGTTATCTCACCAGGCGAGGTAGTTTTGAAAAAAGGAAAATGCAGGGAAGGACTTCCCTGGTGGTCCAGTGGCTAAGACTCTGTGCTTTCAATGCAGAGGCCATGGGTTCCATCCCTGGTTGGGGAATTAGAGTCCCACATGCCGCCTGGCAAGGCCAAAAATAAATAAGTAAATAAAAAGCAACTGTTAAAAAAAAAAATTGACAGGGAAGGTGGCAGCAGGAACACATAAAGCAGTGGGAGAGTGGCGGCTCTTCTGTGTTAAATACAGGTCTCCTGAGAACAGACCCGAAAGCTGGGATGTGGTTTCTTAACACTTTCCCAATTAGTTGACACTCACCAAATTAAGGAGACACCGCAAGAGGAGAGAGGAAAAGGCTGAGCCTCTGAGGCTCATCTGCGGTCTCCTCTGACAGCCTCTTAGCCAAGCAAACGGCATCAGCATGTTGTAACGTGAGCCATTTTCCAGAATCTGCACTGGGGTCTCTTGGGCGATTTTCCCTAGCTGCCTTTCAAGCCATGTGATCCACCCCAACTCGCAAGAAAATCATTTGGGAATGGTTGGAGCAGGATGACAGCCCATTCACCTGCATCTAACGGAGCCAAGTGGTTGATTGGGAGCTCAGATGTTTGCCCAGGTTTGAAATTCTAGTTGGAAGCCCTTGTGTTTGTCAGACTATCAGGAAATCTTCCAAGGCCTGACTTCAAAGTGAAATTCTCTAACTTTCCTCCTGACAGTGGGTCAGGGGTATGGCAAGAACAGCCAGCTGTACCTTGAGAGTTTAGGGTTTCTTTTGTCAGACTTGATTCAGTTCTTAAAAGAAAGAGAGAGAAAGAGAAATATGATGTTTATATAAAAATACCTTTATAATGATGTTTTGCACTTGCATAACATAATTATTTTTGCTGTGAAACGCATTTTCATTTCTTAATTGATACTTCAAGTAACCTCATGATGTAAGCAATGCAGTTATTTTGGGCTCCAATTTACAGGTGAGAACACTGAGCTTGAGGTAATTATTCTATCTTCTCAAGCACAAATAACTGAAAAAGATGAAACTGTAAATGAGGAAGGTTTTTTTGGCCTTAAATCCTGATGTTTCCTCCTCTTTAAATACTAATTCAATAGAAATTTTATACTAAATTGACAAATGAGCATCAGTAGAGATTATAAGTCTCTAAGTATCTTATTTTTTACAAAACAATTCTAAAAATGCCTTCTTAATTTTTCATACCAGAAGATCCCCTGAAAGAGATTATTTGGTCATATCTCTTCCATCCCCCAAGTATTAGGCTGGGCCTTTAAATCATTCAAGACAGCTACAAAAATCTCCTATTTTAAAACACCCCAAGAGAAAGAGATTCTTCAACCCTTGTGGGTAACTTTTCCTGATGTTAAACATTTCTCAAAGTCAGGAAATTCTTTCTTGTGTCCTAAATCCCTAATGCTGTAGCTTGAACTCGTTTCCTCCCGGTTGGTCTTCAGTGGAGATGCTGAACAGCTGGCCGTGTTCCTTGGCGTGAGAGTTCGTTCCAGAGAGAAGCAGCAGACTCTTAAAGGCCCCCTCAGCCTTGTCTTCCATGGGTTCTATAATCCCTACTCCTTTCACTATTTCTCATAGGTCTCATTTTCCAGTCCTTTAATCGTCTCTCTGCCTTCTCCCATATAACTCAAAGTTTCTGTTAAGACAGTGGGAGCAGGGGAAAAGTGAGCCTTTGTTCTTGGGGTGGGGGTCCTGGAGAGGGGAAGAAAACTCCAAACCTTGTTCATACTGGCCAGACTCATTCCCAACATAAATACTGATGGTATCCCTGGCTCTGGCACTCAGAAATCCAACATTCTCAAGGAACTAAATGGATAATTAGTCTATTAAATGCTAAAATACCTTTTGAATAGCAACAGGATATTTGGCAAAAGCCTTCTTGAATATCTCTGTTGGTTCCCAATGACCCGACTTCTTTGGGCTGAACTGTTCCAAAGGCTGTCGAGATGACTCACTGAAGAATGTTTCTAGGGTGGAGGGGTCCAGAATGCCATTAGTTATTTAACATTTCACTCACTTTTTACATCCTCACTATAGTACACAATGGACTCACGAAGGCCCAGGCTTTATATACTCCTGTATTTAAAATACGATTTTATTCCTGTATTTTATATTTAGCCATGGACCTAGCAGGTAATTATTATAAAATCCACGTGGTGAATAGGACTGAGACGTCAAGCAGCTTCCTATAAAAGAATAAAAACTATGGGATAACTTTGAACTTGAGACCATTTCATGTCCTTGCTAAATTCCTTGAGAAATAGCTACAGGTGTTCCTTGAATGAGGTCAGAGTGTCTTGTGAAGGATGTGGCGATGGGAATAAATCCTTTTAGGGATAGTTTCTAAGCACTCTGTACATCTGTTAGCCATTCTAGGGTTGGCTGGGTAGGTAGCAGGTCTAACGGTCTTAAATTAGGTTGCACAACCACTTAATAACTATAGTTGGTGACCCAGTTGGCACTTGCCAATAAACTGAAGTCCATAGACCACTGGCATGTTTGGGAAAAGATACTTGAAGAGAAGTAAATGGGCCATGGAGAGTCAAAGATTATAACTCAGAATGATCCCAAGTGGCCTTGTTAGTTGCTGGTAATTTTCACCAAAATACTCCCCCTCTCTTTGAATTTATTTTTTTAGCCAAGTATGGTCATTACTGAAATCTTTTTGTAAAAGGGAAATAACATGTGCCATGTAGAAGTTTTATTTTCATAATGAGAGGTAATTGATAAGGAAGACAAAATGGAGGTTAAAAAGTATCTATTCATAAGACCCATTCACAAGGTCACCCAAGTGACCTTTCTCTAGTCAGGAAACAATTACCTACTTTTTTTATCTTATCATTGGGAGTAAATGACCCTCTTAACACAGTGTCATCTCATTTCCACTGGCTCTTTCATTCCTCCCAAGGGGGTTTAAGAGAAGCAAAACCCTGGGGTTGCTACTAACAACCTGACATCTCCCCCCCTCCCCGCCCCCCACCCCTGACCAAGACCAACTGTGGGCAACCAGACTGTAAGAACTGCGCTTCTTTAATTTTTCCAGACCTCAGTTTCTTTACATTTGCTATTGAGGCCCTGGCTATACCATGTCCTAAACAGAAAGCAAAGCAATGGACAGCCCAGAGTTGAAAATGGTCCTACGTGGAGATCTGGCCTTATTCTCTGCCACAGAGAATGAGATTGAGGGCAGAAAGCTAGCACAGACATAGGGGCACAGTCAGAAGGGAGGATTATCTGCTACCCCATGGACCACTGCAAAGCTTCCCAACTCTGGCTAAACATTGAACAACCTGGGGATTTACAAAAATTACCCATGCCCTGACCACACCCCTCAGAAACTGTGATTGAGAGTCCCTTGCAGTCAAATTGAGACAGTCATGGTCAAGGAAATTTCACAAGCAGCTCCAGAATTGGGGGGTAGGAGGTAGGGAAAGCCTTTAAACATTGGGAGATCTCAAGAAGTAACCAGATTTTATAAATCTTTGAGTAGAAAAAAATTAGCCATAACTAGATTATATGAATCTTTAAGTATAAAAAAGTGGCCGTAAGCCAGGGAAAATGTTTCCATCATGTTTGTATTCCCAGTGCCCAAGACACTGTCTATCATGTGATAGACAGTTTGATTCTTAGTGAGCTGGGATCTAGCTGCCCACATCTGAGTCATGGTTCAACCACTAACCACCATGGTGACTTGGTCAAGTTACTCAACTTTTCCAAGCCTTAGCGTTCTCTTCTATTGAAGGATCTAATAAGAATCCCATAGATTTCACCCCCACTGAGATGTGGAAGCAAATCAACACACTCTAGATAAAGTTTTTAAAACATTTCCTGGCACAAGGCAAGGACTCAATCACTATTTGGTATTATTGTTAAAATGTCTGAACAAATGATCAGTCCAGGCCATGCCTTCATTCCTTTGAGGCCTCTCATACTGTCTTATGTGGTATGCATGCGGGTGACATCTTCTGTGTATCAACAGCTTTTGTGTTCTCAAGTTGTTCTTTGTTTGAGGGTGGTGTCCTTACCTCAGACGGTTTCAGGGGCCCTGAGCCACTTCTGCTTACAGCCCTTGCTCAAAATTCTATTATTTAAGGCTGTATTTGACTTTATCTGAATTTTCCCAAATAAAAATGTTACAGTAAGGAGAAGGGGCACGTGGAATGACCTGCTCTAGACCTCATGCAACCTGGTCATGATGCTGGTGGTCAGACTGGCTTTGAAATCCTGACATATGGAACCATCCCTTTAGATATTTGTCATTTCCTATAGCTCTGAGTTTATTCCAATTGCACTGTGGTATTTAGATAAATATAGATGAGATGGCTGGATGGCACCACCGACTCGATGGACATGAGTTTGAGTGAACTCTGGGAGTTGGTGATGGACAGGGAGGCCTGGCGTGCTGCAATTCATGGGGTCACAAAGAGTCGGACACGACTGAGTGGCTGAACTGACTGACTGACTGACCGACTTCATGGATAGGCTTCCCTGATAGCTCAGTTGGTAATGAATCCGCCTGCAATGCAGGAGACCCCGCTTCGATCCTGGGTTGGGAAGATCCCCTGGAGAAGGGATAGGCTACTCACTCCAGAATTCTGGCCTGGAGAATTCCATGGACCGTATAGTCTATGGGGTCGCAAAGAGTTGGACACGACTGAGCAACTTTCACTTTCACTTTTCACCTCATGGATAGTCCCAAACTGCTGGTAGACAGCTTTGATGATTGTGAAAGGATGGCACTAAGTTAATTAATTGGGAGAAAGTTGGTATTAAGCCATGTATCCCTTCAGAAATTACTTTTAAATGATGCTTGTCTTTCTTGGACTTCCCTGGTGGCTCAGACAATAAAGCGTCTGCCTACAGTGCGGGAGACCTGGGTTCGATCCCTGGGTCAGGAAGATCTTCTGGAGAAGGAAATGGCAACCCACTCCAGTACTCTTGCCTGGAAATCCCATGGACAGAGGAACATAGTAGACTATAGTCCATAGGGTCGCAAAGAGTCAGACATGACTGAGCAACTTCACTGTCTTTCTTACCTCTTGGGAGAAACTCAATATGGTCTTTTTCATCTAAAGACAAGACATAGCTAAGAACATATTGGGTCTTTATTTCTTCTTTTCCTTCATATACCTGTGATCAAAGCAGGAACAATATCCCTGGATTCAGGGCTCATGGGATGCTGGAGTTTAGGATCAAATCTCTCCTTAGAATTTTCTTCTCCAGGCGCTTCCAGGGGAAAATCATTTATTCTTGGTATAAATGAAAAACTTGTTTGGGTTTGACCTGCTTAATTCTCCTTGAGTGAAACTGCATGTGAATGAAGACGCTTTTAAAGCAGATCCAGACTACATCAGGAAACCACAGCTCATTAAAGGAAAAGAAGTCCCTCACAAGATCCCCTCCCACCACCTTTTTTACAGATCCGATTTTCAAGGTAATAAGAATGTGATGTTTCAAGATAACTTCACCCCCACTTGGGTAGAAAGGGCACAGAAAGCCAAACCTTTTAAATAGAATAAAAAATTTTAAGTCAGTATCTTCAACACCAACTTTTTTTTTTTTCTTTTCCTCTCTGGTTTAATAGTGCTTCTGAAATTCATTTTAATGGGGTGAAGAAAGAGGTAGGGAAGAAATGGAAAATCTTCTCTGTTGTTCCTAAAACACTATTAGGAGTTCACTTGCTTCCTTTAGATTTACATATAACTTCTACTGAGTGACACCCCTCATTCTCTCTTTATGGTAGCTTTTATTTAACCTCATTGCATTGCCAGGAATTTCCAGTCTTGTTGTGACAGCATTCTCTGAGCCCTCCACGCTTAATGTCCTTTCCTTCATGCTTGCTAATTAGCTTCCCTATCCTAGGAATTGGGCTTCCCTGGTGGCACAGTGGTAAAGAACCTAACTGCCAATGTAGGAGGCACAGGTTCGATCCCTGGGTTGGGAAGATCCCCTCGAAAAGGAAATGGCAACCCAGTCCAGTATTCTTGCCTGGGAAATCCCAGGGACAGGGGAGTCTGGCAGGCTATAGTCCATGGGGTCACCAAGTGTCGGACACCACTTAGCGACTAAACAGCAACGAGGTGGAGATGATGACAGTTCTCCTGCATTCGTCAGGGTTCTCAGGTCCTTTTAGCTTCCTGCCCTGCCATCCTCTCCTGGTTGGTTGCAAGACAGCCACTGCTTCTCCAGGTATCTTGATCTGCTTCCACGCTGAAAGAAGGAGCAAGGGTAGGTAATAGGCTAGAAGCATATGCCAGCTGAATGTGTCTTTTTATTTTTATTTTTTTGGTCAGGACAACAATAGCTCCCCTGAGAGCCCTCCTGAGTAGACTTACACTTACTGTTCACCGGCCAGGGTTATGTGATGTGGTCTCCCACAGCTGCAAGGAAGCTTGCGGTTTCAAGCTGGCTTCCTTGGCAGGTTGTCAGCCTGAACAATAGCAAGCTGCTCTTATTTTGGGTAGAAAACAGAGGGGGATGGATGTGAGAGGCCACGGCAGGGTGCACATCCATCTCCTTCACAGCACTTTGTGAAGATTACTGGAGACGTTCGTGTAGAAGCCCAGCGCACCTAAGGGCCCTTCACAACGTGACTGGGCTGGCGCCTCATCCCTCTTGCAGACATGGGAGCGTGAGTTCAGGAGGAGGCTCAGCACACCCTGAGGGGTTCCACAGGCACCCGGGCTGCCATCAGCACTCCCAACCCCACCCCGACACTCAGGGAGTCTCCTGCTCAAGGTGGTCAGCCTCTCTTCCCGGCAGTGCTCCCAGGAGCACAGGAAGAGTTGGTCTGCCAAGTCCTCCATGGGTGCTGGCACCCCTCGTCATCCTCCCGCCTCACCGATGTCTGAATGTAGTGACATGTTGACAAAATGCCTTGTCAAGCTCCACAGCGGTTCTCTGCCATGCAGCCTCATTACACTCCTGCTTCATGATTAAAGTTGAAAGAACGCAAGCCCGCTGGACCGCTCGTTAGCAGGCAGTGTGGCCGCCACCAAGGGAACGGCCCACGGCTCAGGTGCTGGCAGGGGCCTGGGGCCTCCGCTCGGCCTGTCCACGCACCCTCCTCCCGTTTCACATACAGAGCAGGTGTATGTGCATGGGAAGCTGGGTTTGTGCTCTTGCTGGGAAGGTGTAGGATAGACAGCCCTTGAGCTGAGCGGGATGGCCAGGAGATGAAAGAGACTTGTGAGAAAAGAATAACCTGAGACTAAACTGGGAGCCTGAATACTGGTGAAAATGCAGGCCATGCTGTTCACTCAGGGGTGAATTGTTTGGTGTACCTTACAGTCTGCAGGACTTCCCTAATGGCTCAGACTGTAAAGGATCTGCATGCAATGCAGGAGAGGTGGGTTCGATCTCTGGGTCAGGAAGATCCCCTGGAGAAGGAAATGGCGACCCACTCCAGTATTCCTGCTTGGAGAATTTCATGGACAGAGGAGCCTGGTGGGCTAAAGTCCACGGGGTCCCTAAGAGTCAGACATGACTGAGCAACTAACACTTTCACTTTCATAGTCTACATTTCTAAAGTACCCAGAGAACTGGGAGAAATAGACAGGTATACAGTTTTGGGGGCCTCTTCATCTAGAAGTTCATGGTGGAGCATGAACTGTACTCCACTGGGCCATAAATAAACTTTGTAGGGTTAGAACCTGTAAATCAAGCATGAAGTTGCCAGTTCTGTTTACTAAATTTGGTAGGCGGCTGCCTGCCTCCAGGAAGAAGGAGAAAGCTGAAGTCTCCTGTATTCGGCTACAACTTTATGTCCTGCAGAGACCCCAGCAGAGTCAGAACCCAGTTAGTCTTCTCAAATGACAACCCAAACCCTGCCCCAGAGGGTGGACACCAAGCCATGTCCTTTGCAGGGCAGGCTCTGTTACTTTTTATACAGGAGGAGGGGAGGAGAGATGTGATAATTCACTCTTGTGAGAACACTTCAACTGTAAAATCTTTTATATCTTCTGGAACAGTATCTGTATAAAAGCAGGTTATTCAGATGCTTGAAAGAGTGTGGGCAGAAGGGACTAGTGAACTCGACTGGCAGGGAACAAACACATCAGACATGGTTTCTATGTGACACATGTACTGGCCTAGGCTATTCTTGTTTCCAGTGACAGGAACTGTATTCAAACTCTCTTAAGCAAAAGAAGGAATCTGTTTCCTTGTCACGGGGAACGCCAACGGTAGATCCAAATGCTTTAGGCAGCAGCTGGATCCATGGGCTCAAATGGATTTGTTTTGCTCTCCATCTCAGCTCCTCTGGCCCCTGCCTGGCCTCATTCTCAGCTGAGCTGTCTCCGCAAGACAACCGTAAGCAATCTGAATTTATGTTTTCCTGGTTTAGCTACTCCATGGAAAGAAGGTATATCAGTTAGCTATTTGTTTTCCCAAAATGCTGCATAAGATCCACAGATCTTAATAACATACACTAAGAAGCAGGAAATGGCGACCCACTCGTGTTCTTGCCTGGAGAATCCCAGGGACAGGGGAGCCTGGTGGGCTGCTGTCTATGGGGTCGCACAGAGTCGGACACGACTGAAGCGACTTAGCAGTAGCAGCAGTAGCAGTAGCAAGAAGCATTTATTTCTTATCAGTTTGACGTCTGACCATGCAGAGACTTTGCTTCACATAAGGCAGCCAGAGGAATACTGCCCCATGTGTGCTTCTTCTCCGGCCAAGGGTAAAGAGGCAGAAGCTACCACAAGGAAGTTCTTCTCAGGACAAAACAGAGATACAAGTGGGTGGGTTCACTAATATTCCATTGACCAAAAGCCATAAGATCAAGTCCAAAAGGGAGGGGCAAGGTAATTGGAGGAACTGCAAAGATACACAGCAAAGAAGGTGAGTGTGAAGACAGGTGAAGAACTAAGAGTAATGAATTCAGATGACCACAGATGATCTCTCTTTTCCAGGGTTTAGTTTTCCATCCCAGGGTACTCACAACTGGGCCTTGTTTGAAGGGCGTGGGCATCCCTAAACCAATTTCTGTAATGGAAATGGTGAACTCTGGGTCAGCCTGAGTGATCCTGTGATCCTGTGCATCCTACAGAGGTGGTGTTAATGTTAGGACAACGACGAGGCATCATAACTGATACCTCCCGAGGACACACGGAACTAAAAGGAATTCTCCAGTGGAACAAGAAGGGACCTGAAACCAAAATGCAGAGCAGGTAAAAGCCCTTGCAGCCATTATCCACGATGACAAAAAAAGGGCTCCAAACTACCACATGCGTGAGAGTGTTTACTCTTCAACTGCCTGGAACTATTTCTGAGATGAGCAAGGAACAGAGAAGGCACAGGAGGCATAGGTTTGTGCATCCTTGTCATGAGTTTGACCAGTGCCGAGTTCAAAGCCTTCACATATGCATGTATTTATGCACACATGCAAAGATCAATGTAAAGAAATAGAGGAAAACAACAGAATGGGAAAGACTAGAGATCTCTTCAAGAAAATTAGAGATACCAAGGGAACATTTCATGCAATGATGTGCTCGATAAAGGACAGAAATGCTATGGACCTAACAGAAGCAGAAGATATTAAGAAGAGGTGGCAAGAACACACAGAAGAACTGTACAAAAATGATGTTCACGACCAAGATAATCATGATGGTGTGATCACTCACCTAAAGCCAGACATCCTGGAATGTGAATTCAAGTGGGCCTTAGAAAGCATCACTACGAACAAAGCTAGTGGAGGTGATGGAATTCCAGTTGAGTTATTTCAAATCCTGAAAGATGATGCTGTGAAAGTGCTGCACTCAATATGCCAGCAAATTTGGAAAACTCAGCAGTGGCCACAGGACTGGAAAAGGTCAGTTTTCATTCCAATCCCAAAGAAAAGCAATGCCAAAGAATGCTCAAACTACCACACAATTGCACTCATCTCACACGCTAGTAAAGTAATGCTCAAAATTCTCCAAGCCAGGCTTCAGCAAAACGTGAACTGTGAACTTCCAGATGTTCAAGCTGGTTTTTGAAAAGGCAGAGGAATCAGAGATCAAATTGCCAACATCCGGTAGATCATCGAAAAAGCAAGAGAGTTCCAGAAAAACATCTATTTCTGCTTTATTGACTATGCCAAAGCCTTTGACTGTGTGGATCACAAGAAACTGTGGAAAATTCTGAAAGAGATGGGAATACCAGACCACCTGACCTGCCTCTTGAGAAACCTCTATGCAGGTCAGGAAGCAACAGTTAAAACTGGACATGGAACAACAGACTGGTTCCAAATAGGAAAAGGAGTTCGTCAAGGCTGTATATTGTCACCCTGCTTATTTAACTTCTATGCAGAGTACATCATGAGAAATGCTGGGCTGGAGGAAGCACAAGCTGGAATCAAGATTGCCAGGAGAAATCTCAATAATCTCAGATATGCAGATGACACCCCCCTTATGGCAGAAAGTGAAGAGGAACTAAAAAGCCTCTTGGTGGAAGTGAAAGAGGAGAGTGAAAAAGTTGGCTTAAAGCTCAACATTCAGAAAACGAAGATCATGGCATCTGGTCCCATTACTTCATGGCAAATAGATGGAGAAACAGTGTCAGACTTTATTTTTCTGGGCTCCAAAATCACTGCAGATGGTGACTGCAGCCATGAAATTAAAAGACGCTTACTCCTTGGAAGGAAAGTTATGACCAACCTAGATAGCATATTGAAAAGCAGAGACATTACTTTGCCAAAAAAGCTCCGTCTAGTCAAGGCTATGGTTTTTCCAGTAGTCATGTATGGATGTGAGAGTTGGACTGTGAAGAAAGCTGAGTGCCGAAGAATTGATGCTTTTGAAGTGTGGTGTTGGAGAAGACTCCTGAGAGTCCCTTGGACTTCAAGGAGATCCAATCAGTCCATTCTAAAGGAGATCAGTCCTGGGTGTTCTTTGGAAGGAATGATGCTAAAGCTGAAACTCCAGTACTTTGGCCACCTCATGTAAAGAGTTGACTCATTGGAAAAGACTCTGACGCTGGGAGGGACTGGGGACAGGAGGAGAAGGGGACAACAGAGGATGAGATGGCTGGATGGCATCACTGACTCGATGGACGTGAGTCTGAGTGAACTCCAGGAGTTGGTGATGGACAGGGAGGCCTGGCGTGCTGCGATTCATGGGGTCGCAAAGAGTCAGACACGACTGAGTGACTGAACCGAACTGAACTGATGCATGTATGCAAACACATGCATATGCTTAGAGAGAAAGAGAGAGGCATGAACTTGTCTTTTATGCTAAAATCATGATTCTAAGTATTGAGTTGATCTGTTTTCTGTGATTGTCACTATTACTCTGAGTGTAACAAAATACTTCAAAACATGCACACATGCTAAGTTGCTCCAGTCATGTCCAACTCTGTGACCCTTTGGACTATACCCTGCCAGGCTCCTCTGTCCATGGGATTCTCCAGGAAAGAATACTAAAGTAGGTTGCCATGTCCTCCTCCAGAGGATCTTCCTGACCCAGGGATCAAACCTGCATCTCTTACATCTCCCTGCATTGGCAGGTGGGTTCTTTACCCCTAGTACCACCGGAACACATGGCAGTGGCTTAAAACAATGGTGACACTGATTTTGTCCACCAATCTGTAATTTAGGCCTGTGAGGTTTAACTCATCTCTGCTCCAGGCGGTGTAAGCCGGGCCAGCTCAAAGACTGCAAGCTGAATCATCTGAAGGTTCACTCAGAGGGAGACAAAAGAATGCAGGTTGCCATTTTTAACCTTGAAAACCTCATGGTGTCACTTCTGTTACAACTGTTCATCAAGACAACTGCAGAGCCCCACACACGTCCAAGGGAAGTGGATGTAGACTCTGCCCCCTGATGACACGGGCAAGTTTATAAAAGAGCACATGGGATTGGAAACATTACTGTGGCCATTTTGGGAAACTACAATCTGCCATAGTCTCTTTCTCTTTCTGCTCTGATCCGAGTGTGAATAGAACATGGGCTTTGAAGCCACTCAGATGAGAATTAATATCCTCTCTACCATTGACTGGCTATGTGCGCCTAGCCAAGGTTTTTAGTCTCTCGAAGCTTTAACTTTTATCCACAAAATATAAATACATATTATGGTGGGCAGTTGTGAAAACTAAATGGTTTTGGTGTGGATTCTAACCCAACAGAGTGTAGTATTATTTCTTACCATCCCTGATGTGCCCCCAAGAGTTTCCTTGAGCCATTGATGGCCATGGGGTTATAGCCACCATGTGTCCCTGGACTTCAGGGCAGACAGAGCATAACAGCTGACATGAGTGGGTCAAGAACGCAAATCTGATCATGAGCAGATAGGATACAGTACTCCTTAGATCTACAGATCGTTTCACAGAAGTCAGTGAGGTACTGAAAGCTAAGTGCAGTTTAGTACTCAGCTTCAGTACAAAAGTGAGTTCAAAACTGACAATGGCTCTGTCCTTTATAGCCCTGGAAAATAATACGAAAATGTAGATATCAGAAAGATAAAGTTATCATCTCAAATGTTTTATGACTTTTTGATATTTCTATTTGATCTGTATAAAGTAGTATAAACATGCCATCTATTGGACCAAACATCATCTGATTTGGCTCTGCTCTATCTCCCCTGCAAAGAGCCTTCTTTTAGAGACTCTCAAAATATTGTTCTTCCTCAAAAGATACAGTCTTCTTTCATGGGAAATAAAATCTTATTGCCAATTCCTTCCCAATTCACTCTTCAGTTTTAATGAAGAATTATATTTTTTCCAGCAAAGGATAACTAAATGAAAATGTGCATCTTCATTGCTGTAATTAACTAGAGCTTCAGAAAGTCCACAATCCCGGTGTCACCAGCTCTTTTCCCAGACCTCCTTTCCTGCAAACTAAAGCTCCCCAGTGACAGCCCTTGCCTGACCCATTCAGGCCCAAAGGACTTGGGAAATGGGATTTTCCCGGGGTCACCTCAGGATTTTAGTTCAGGACCTCTAGGTAGATCTTCCAGGCAACACTAGAAAACTAAATACACTAACTGACCCGGTCTCTTCAAACTCCCTTAGTTTGGGATCCACCTAGAATAGACTCAGATTCCAAGGGGTAAAAGACACTCACATTGAAGGTGAGAGATGTTAAGAATAAAAAATAAAAAAATAAAAGAATTTGTCTTATTAAATGCTCCTCGAGACAGACCCCCCCCCCATTCTTTTCCCAACAGGAAGGCACAGCCCCACTGGGGAAGCTGGCTGGTTGTGAAATGATACACGTGCAGAAGAACTGTTTTCCACATATCCCTCAATAACTAATTTGTCTCCTGAAGCATGAAATTTAATTACCCATATTGGACATACTTGCATAATCACATATTTTTATTGCATGAAACTGTTAAGTCTTTTAAAATATGGGGACAGAATTCTGGTTACAGAGATGTCTTTGACAATAGAGATTTCTACAAGTAAACACTGGATGGAAATAAGTGTTTCCTAGAATGGATTCTCACTAGCTGCCCTTTGATTGTGGAGCAGTCACTTGCTTTTACATTTTGCTTTATGTTGACAAAGAGGGACCACAGAGTTTTTATTAAACCCTCACCATGCTGAGTCCTGGACTTCCCTGGTGGCTCAGATGGTAAAGCGTCTGCCTACAATGCGGGAAACCTGGGTTCGATCCCTGGGTCGGGAAGATCCTCTGGAGAAGGAAATGGCAACCCACTCCAGTACTCTTGCCTGGAAAATCCCATGGATGGAGGAGCCTGTTAAGCTACAGTCCGTGGGGTCTCTAAGAGTCAGACACGACCGAGCAACTTGACAACTTGACTTTGATGCTGAGTCCTGCTATCAAATTCATCCTTATCTTTACCTAATTCTATTCTTTGCTGCTTCTCATAGTCCATCAGTCTTCCTCAACCTTTAAGTGAGGTCAGGCCCTTTGCCAGCATTTTTCAATCTCTGTGCCCCTTCCCTCAAAACAAAATGATAAGAACTGAACACGAGACTCCCCACAAGGACAGAGACACATCATCTCTTCAAGAAGTAGCCAATTAACTGTGAAATGGTCAGTAATGTTTTTAGCATGCTCCTCACTTTTGCAAAAAGGTTGAAATGTCCTACTTACTTGGCTAATGGCCATTGCTCTCAGGAAAGGCAGAAGTTAACTTCAAAGTAGCTCATCGTTGACTATCGGACAGAGATAGCCAACTTAGCCCACTGGGGAGCCATGGTGTTCACTGGAGGGTTGCTAAGGCTCTTTGGAGAATCCTATCTGAATATTAAAAGAGAGATATCTATAGGAGGAAGTATGATGCTGAGGGATGGGTAAAGAGAGGAAGACTAACAGTCCAGGGAATGAATAATGAAAATGCATGTGTGCTAAGTTGCTCCAGTCGTGTCTGACTCTTTGTGACGCTATGGTTGCCCGCCAGGTCCTCTGTCCATGAGATTCTCCAGGCAAGAATATTGGAGAAGGTTGCAATGCCCTCCTCTAGGGGATCCTCCTGACTCAGGGATTGAACCTGTGTCTCCTACGTCTCCTGTATTGCAGGCGGATTCTTTACTGCTGAGCCACCAGGAGGCCCAATAAGGAGGATATAAACATCAGGAATATTTGCAGGTGCCATTTATTGACTAGTTCATTTACTCCTCCCCACAGCCTTAAAAAGTAGCAGCTATTACAAAATCATTTTACAAAGCAGGGAGATGGAACCTTGGAGAGATTTTTCTGAACTTCTCTAAATTGATGACCTTAATTATAACATCTTTCATATCATCAGGCCCTTCATTTTAAATACGTTTGCTCACCTTATCCTCACAACAATCCCATGAACGCCCCCTTATACTGATGGAAACCAAGCCCCAGAGAGTTCAAGAGCTTCCTCAAGTTCACAGTTGGCCAGTGGCAGAGATATGGTCCAAACCCAGTTGCAGCTGACACACCCAACAGCCTTTGTCAGCACCAGTCTCCCAGAGTGCTCAGTGGTGGCCACTGTTCTGACTCTCCCCGGCAGAGAGCCATTTACTGCTTATCTTGCAGGATGTCAGGGCATGGTGAGGCCTTAGAGGCTTGGGGACATAGCGGGGTGGTGGGGGGAGAGTGACTTATCCAAGAAAATATGGCAAATCCTAAGGTATCCTGGTGGCTCAGATGGTAAAGAATCGGCCTGCAGTGTGGGAGACCTGGGTTCGATCCCTGGGTTAGGAAGATCCCCTGGAGGAGGGAACGGTTACCCACTCTAGTATTCTTGCCTGGAGAACTCCGTGGACAGAGGAGCCTGGCAGGCTATGGTCTACGTGGCCACAAAGAGTCAGATACAACTGAGCAACTTTCACTTTCAAGGTGTTCCTAGATTTTCCATCTTTCCCAGTTTCTTACTTTTCTGTCTTTGGACTCCTTTAGATCTTGACTGGCTCATACCTATGGCATTTTAATATCTACCCTGCATTCTTGGGAGGCTCAAATTAGCTTGATGTTCTTGAGGGAAGCTGAGTTTGTAGGCAACCACCGAGTCCCGCACTAGCACACTCATGCTCATGCTTGCTCACTCAGTCATTTCCAACTCTTTGACCCAATGGACTATAGCCTGCCGGACTCCTCTGTCCATGGGATTCTCCAGGCAAGACTACTAAAGTGGGTAGTCATTCCCTCTTCAGGGATCTTCCCAACCCAAGGGTCAAACTTGGGTCTCCCGTGTTACAGGCAGATTCTTTACTGTCTGAGCCACCAAGGAGGTCCTACTAGCACACTAGTGACCATCAGTAAAAACAGAAAAGCCAAGAGGTAACTAGAATGTAACTGTCTGCAGGTGGTAAAGGGGTATACCCTCTCCCACTCTTAAGATCTCTAACTGGTTACCCAAGGATAGCAAAGTCACCACACCCACCAGTGTAGTCAACTGACTCTCAGATGGTTTACCATGTGAGGACACATATGCTCAGCTTTACTTATGTTCATTATTATGACTTCATTTTACAGGTGAGAAGACTGAGCATCTGAGAAATTAAATAACTTGCCCCAGGCCGGGAAGGAATAGTTAATAACAGGTCACCCTGTCCACACTGACAGCATCATCGGCTAGCATTAGAACCCAGTCCCAAGTCCTTGCCTGTTTTGTTAGCATGCTGCTGATCAAGCGAATGTCACATCCCTTCTTTTCCTTTTCCACTGTGTCTCCTGGGGACAGGCCTCCGTGTCTCCTATTCACGATTTCCATACTGCCATGAGGATTTGCCCATAATGGAAAATGAGCCTGAACAAAAGCCCTGTCAGTTACGACCGCTTTCCCCAGGTTTCTGTTGTCATGGAGGATACAGTGATCAGTCTCTTTTTGCTGTGATTCCAGACACATTTCGTAAACCTGCTAACTGGCCCAGTGACCACCCGTACAAAAAGCTACAAATTATCTCTATAGAACATTCATCGAAGATCTCTGTGCTATAGAATCCTCCTCTCAATTAGAGAGCTGTCTCGGGAGTAATGTTCTCTCTAAAAATCATGATATACACAGCTCTATAAATCGATGCAAGACTTGTGACCATTAAACTTAATTGATACTGAATTTAGAGAAATGCATTTCAATCATGTTGCCATTTTATTGGAAAATGAGTTTCTGGCACTCCCTCTTTTCTTCTCTCAGCACACGGGATCACGTAGCACCCTGAAGTGAGCGGGCTCAGAACCAGGGAGCAGTCGCTCTGAGTGGAAGAACCTCAGAACTGGGCAGACAAGTGGAAGATGGTGCAAGGTGCTGTAAGTAAGCAGACATAAAATGGGAAATAAAAACTGATTTTAAGTAAAATCAGCAACAACTTGGTTTTATATAGTACCCCATATGTTCCACAGGAATAATACCCTATGGCACTTTATAGTGAAACAAGGTTAAAAAAAAAAGGCTGCTCCAAGAACCACGGGAGGAAAATAATTAACTTCTTGAATATGTTCTCAGGCTTGAGTAGGTGCAATTCTTTCTTTGAGATTATTGTCGGCAGTAGTGCTAAGGAGCTGTTGTTTTCTGTAATTGGCTCTGGACGGAAGCCATACTGAAAGGAAAGAGCAAAGACAGACGCTTGTAGCTAGAGTGCTGGGGTGGGGGCGGTACGGGGGGAATGAGAGAATTGTAGGAACTGGTCTCACTGTACAGAAATCTTCCCCAAATGTGATCAGACTGTCTAATCTAGAACTGTCATCGAGGCATTGTGATGAAATAATATTAATGGAAGAAATTATCTAGAACCCTTTCTGTCTGGAGTGCTCCAATACACTTATCCTTTAACCATTTTCTAAATGCATTCACTTAGGGAAATAGCTAGGAGAAAAACACCTTTCTTTTTTCAAAGAAAACAAAATCCCCACAAGAAGTAAGTTTTTCACCAAACCTTCCAGAAATGCATTATATGCCTGGTAATTTTTTCCACATAGGCCTTATGTATTCATCTTATTGAAGCCCTTTCTGGACTCCTGGTTCTTTTTCTATCTCCTCTTTGCTACTGACTGACTCTATCTTATCCATATTAATTATTAATGGCATACAACTATGCTTTTTTCAAACATCTTTCCTCTGACAAATAAAATATACAAACATAATTCATTGACTTTCTCCCCTAAATTTGTCTTAAGTTCCTTTATTCCTATCTCTGAAACTCTGTACAACAAAGAATACATAAATAATATTGGCTAGGAACAAGCTTATAATGGCAAATGTTTGCCATGAGAACCATACTTGTTCATTGACGTACAATGTCCACCTGAAAACCCTACCTGTAGTCACCGACTATACGTACCTAAATGTTGGAAATACCTAAAAACCCACTTAAGTAAGTCAAAATAAATATAGCTAAGTTACTCATTCACCTCCTAAATGCCTAGTGGTTAAACTTTTTACTTTTTAAAATATTATTTCCGCGTTTAGGTGGAAATCATAGAATATAATTTTAAATACAATGTGTTAGCTTTCTTTTAAGTTAGTCAATGGGTGGTGTCCCTACTTCTGCTTTATTGACTACGCCAAAGCCTTTGACTGTGTGGATCACAAGAAACTGAGGAAAATTATTCAAAAGATAGGAATACCAGACCACCTGACCTGTCTCTTGAGAAATCTGTATGCAGGTCAGGAAGCAACAGTTAGAACTGAACATGGAACAACAGACTGGTTCCAAATCAGGAAAGGAGTACATCCAGGCTGTGTATTGTCACCCTACTTATTTAACGTATATGCAGGATACATCATGAGAAACACTGGGCTGGATGAAGCACAACCTGGAATCAAGATTGCCAGGAGAAATATCAATAACCTCAGATATGCAGATGACACCACCCTCATGGCAGAAAGTGAAGAAGAACTAAAGCGCCTCTTGGTGGAAGTGAAAGAGGAGAGTGAAAAGGTTGGCTTAAAGCTCAACATTCAGAAACTAAGATCATGGCATCTGGTCCCATCACTTCATGGCAAATAGATGGGGAAACAGTGGAAACAGTCTCAGACTTTATTTCTAGGGACTCCAAAATCACTGCAGATGGTGACTGCAGCCATGAAATTAAAAGACTCTTGCTCCTTGGAAGAAAAGTTATGACCAACCTAGGCAGCATATTATAAAACAGAGACATTACTTTGCCAACAAAGGTCTGTCTAGTCAAAGCTATGGTTTTTCCAGTGGTCATGTATGGATGTGAGAGTTGGACTATAAAAAAAGCTGAGCACTGAAGAATTGATGCTTTTGAACTGTGGTGTTGGAGTAGACTCTTGAGAGTCCCTTGGACTGAAGGAGATCCAACCAGTCCATCCTAAAGGAAATCAGTCCTGAATATTCATTGGAAGGACGGATGCTGAAGCTGAAACTCCAATACTTTGGCCACCTGATATGAAGAACTGATTCATTTGAAAAGACCCTGATGCTGGGAAAGATTGAAGGCAGGAGAAGGGGATGACAGAGGATGAGATGGTTAGATGGCATCACTGACTCAATGGGCATGAGTTTGAGTAAATTCTGGGAGTTAGTGATGGACAGGGAGGCCTGGCATGCCTGGCATGCCACGGGGTCACAAAGAGTCAGACATGACTGAGTGACTGAACTGAACTGAATTGAATGGGTGGTGGAATTTTAGAGACATAAGAAGTTGTATATTTGAAGAGTTGTAATAATAATCTCCATCTGAGTAAGAAAAATCTGTGCGTATCCATTTGGTTTTTCAACCACCATTTTTGAATCATGAGATTTCTAACAGAAAATGTACAGATAAAAAAGCAAATAAGATATATCTTCCAGGACATTAGTAAGAGCTTATGATCTAGGAGATTCTGAATACAAAATAAATGACTATTTTTTCCAAAGCAGAATGTGATATTTGACATAAGATAGATGTAAAATGCTGTAAGAGATCAAGGAAGATGGAGGCCACATCTGTTTTCCATGGGTTGGGAGCAGTCAGAGAAATCTTGATAGGGGAGCTAGAATCTGGAAGAATCTGAAACCTCCAATGTGTGTGCTCAGTTGCTTCAGCTGTGTCCAACTCTTTTGCGATCCCATGGACTGTACCTAGCCAGGCTCCTCTGTCCATGGGATTTCCCAGGCAAGAATACTTGAGTGGTTGCCATTTCCTCTTCCAGGGAAATCTTCCCCACGTCTCCTGTATTCCCTGTGTTGCAGGCAGATTCTTTACTTGCTGAGCCATCAGGGAAACCTGAAACCTCCAATATGTATAGTTACAGCAAATATTAAACATTGTCTAATTTCTAGCCAAATTAATATGAATCTGAATGATATGTGAGCTTCTAGTAAGCAAGGACATTGATGCAGATGGAGGCACCTGATTGAACAAAGTGTGGTCAGAGAGTATTGACTGGAGAGTAGAAAATGTGAAGAATGGAGATGGAAGTTAAATTGAGAAAGATGTCCAAGCCTCCTAAATCACTAGGATAAAGAGAGTTTTACTTTAGTACATGATCCAAGGCATGACTTTGTGAAAGTTGTTGTTGTTGTTAAGTTGCCCAGTCATGTCCAGCTCTTTGTGACCCCAAGAACTACAGCATGCCAGGCCTCTCTGTCCCTCATCATCTCCTGAAATTTCCCCAAGTTCATGTCCCCTGCATTGGTGATGCCATTCAGCCATCTCTTTGTGATGGAGAGTGCATCAAATAATCGGCACTGCAACTTATTGTTTGCAAACAAACAAAGAAATTGGTTAACTTAAGCTTGAAAGAGCTTAACTGGAAGTATACTTGGTAGCTCAGGGAATCAAGAAGGCTGAGAAGGAGACTTGGGGTATGGGCAATGGACGATGCTGTGACATAGCTGACTGTGCTGCAGGGCTCATTGGATTAGAACTTCCTACGCCCACTTCCAATATTGTTGGTGGGCACTCTTGGACTCCTGACTCCATGCTACCATTGTTCAGGGCACATGTTGTAGACGCACTGCTACCATCACAGTGGATGGCAAACTGTTCTTGCTTCTTTGCATCCTTTCATCCAGGCTCAGAGTTCTAGATGGGTCATCTGATTGACTAAGCTTAGGTCACGTGCCCTCACCTGCTAGGGTTCCCAAACAACAATTGTGTGGTACTCTCTATGTCTGCAGTGAGTGTCTCCAAACAAGAAAGAGAATTCAGATGTTAGGTGGTCAGAAAGTCCAACAAATGCCCATCATAGAATCCTAGATGAAGCCACGTTTATGCAAGGTCACTAAAAGTGGACAGAATTTCTAAGAGAAGGGCATCAAATGTTGCTGTGACATAAAGGAAGTGGGGGAAGAAGTCATCGGGCATTACAGTTGGGAGGTCATCCATGCCCTGAAAATTTGAAATGAATTTCATTTGCATATACACTCCAAGCATATAAATACACATTTGAATTATGTGACATATGCAAATATGCAGCTTTAATTATTTTCCATGCAAATTTACATGTTGAGAATTCAGTATATCACTTGGAAAAGACTATTAACTCTTTCAAGACAACATAGAGCCAGACATTTACTACTTTTATGTGTGGCTAAGTCTGAATTTTGAATGAGAATAATAAGTTGAATAAGACATCCAAATAGGACTGGAAGAGTATATGTGACACCCGGTTCTGTCTTCATGCTACATGACACATGAAGCACCTGGGAAGAAACTTTTTTGTAATTGTAGTTGATTTACAATGTTGTGTTAGCTTCTGGTGTACAGCAAAGTGATTCAGTTATACATGTGTGTGTGTGTGTGTGTATATATTCATTTCCAGAATATAGTTCCTTGTGCTATACAATAGGACCTTATTGTTTATCTATTCTATAAGAACCTCATGTTTTAAAATACCCTTCAATGCACATGCCACAATCTCTCTTCATAATCAGATAACCATTTTAGTAGAATTAAGCATCCTTTGTGACTACAAATGTGAATCTTAAGAGAGACAAGCAAAACTTTGTTAATACCTTATAATTTGAAGAGAGAGTGAAGCTGATGGTGAGAGAAAACCCACAGATATGTTCAGAAAAATCTGCAACTTGAAACATCTGGGCTATTGCTAGTATTTAAAGGTTATGGCCGTCATGTTAGAAAGTGGCATAAAGTCTTCAGCCTTTTCAAATAACTGGGCATCATACTGATGGATAAAATGATGCATGTCAGTGATTCCCTCGCTGATGTAGGTAAATTGACAGACATTGTTTAAAGGGAAAGTTTTTGTGTACCATCATGTCATTCTAGGAATAATTATACAACTGTTTTCTTACCCTCGGCATTGTGCCGTATATTATAATATGCACTGATTCTTGCACAGTTCTTTTGTTTGTTTTGCATAGCACAGCAGTTCTGGGAAACATATATTTGTAAAACGGTTGATGCTAGTACATTTTATAAATGAAGACCAGCATTTAGTAATCCTGATAAGCATTGTCCTTACTGTGAAGGGTGCTTTTGGATATGGTCTTCACTCTGTATTCATTAAAGTTAGCATCATCAACATGAAATTATAGGTTTCAAGAGGTCAACTGGTTTTTGCTGCAACCATCAGATAAGCTTGCACTCAAGTTATCCATTGTCATGCGAATTGTTATTGATAAATCCCATAGTACCCATTGTGAGTGTGAGTATGAGTGTGTGTGTGTGAATGTTCCAAGTGCTGAGCAAAGTCGGGAAGGGCCAGTTGGCTCAAGATCTCTTCAGTAATATCTCCTCAAGCAACTTGCTACTATTTACATTTCACTTCATATTTACAGAGGGATTCCCCGCACTTATGGATCCTCAGAACATTAGTGTGTAAGAAAGGGCAGTTTTAGTTCTTTCACACAAAGGCACAGCAATTAAGAGGCTTGGAGAAGTCTGTAAACTATTGACTGAGTAAGGATTAGAATTTACAGTCCTTGACCCTGAATTCTTTTCAAATCCACTACCTTTTTTTTAAAAAATTGACCTTTCACTTTGGGTATTATCTTAATCCGTTAGGTCCTGACAAATCCAGTAGGATTGGGGGTCTGGGCAGGAGGGAACTAAAATTAGATTTCTCAAGCTCTGGGCATGTGTTCACCAACTGACTTGAGTTCCAGAAGATTCATATCCGTTGGAGGGGCTTGTACCACTTTGCACCATTGCTGGATTAGTCTGCTCTCGGCCCAGGGGATGGAAAGCCTGGGAACAGGACTGGGGGGTGGCACTCAAGGTGAAAGGTGTATATATTTGAGGATAATTTGACAGACTGGAGCGAGGAAAACAAAATATGTCCGCTGTTAAAAAGAGAACATATTGCAATAAATAAAGACCTCTCTGACTTTTGTCATCGACGTTAATTAATACTGCAGGTTGGTTGTATTTATTGAGCCTGCCCAGGTGCATTGCAGGGCTGGGAATGTTAGTCCATATTGCAATAATTATGGCCAGGCAAACAGGTTGGAATGAGAACCGGATACTTCTTGTTCTTAAAACTTGCTTCAGATGTCCCTTTGGAACTGACAAATTGCTCAGGTGAAAGTCATCCCCTGCCAGGTTTCTGCAATTTTCCCAGCTTTGTGCAACTTTTCATTTTCTTGTTTCTTGTCATGAACATAGAAAAAGAGCCACCTAATACCTCTGGGATGGCATTTATGGTTTGGCTGCAAAGTGGATGTGCTGGACAAGTCAGGAGAGGGTTGTCTTTCACAACAGGATTTCGGGATTTGTCAGCCGTATTGCAACTAGCTGACAAATAACCACATGGGGTGATTTCGACCGCGAACAGGAAGTACTTTTGTTCTGAGGGGGACAGTGAGGCTGCAGTGATTTAACTCTGTGCCAGCTGTGCATACTTTACCCAGAAGGTAACCACCACATGGGCAAAATCCTGATGATGCCACACCACTGGGGCTAGAGGAAAAACTTACAATCAACAATTACTAGTTTTAGGCTGAAAAGAGAAATAATCTCAATATAGATAAATCAATGATCTCAGGTTATTCATTGCTACTTTGAGGTAGACATTTTCCACCTTTGTAAATGAACTCAATATATTTGTAAATACATGTAACTGTGGAAAAAAAAAAAAAAAAGCCATTTGCACGGGCATGTGATACCTTGGTGGGGGTGGGGGGAATCATCAAGCATTTATGTCTGGACATGGCAGACCCAAGGAAACTGCCCCAGCCAGCCCCCTGTAACATCTAATTATACAATAAAGCAAACTTTAAAGCATCTTACTGATAAGAGTACTAGAGACTCTCGTTGGACATTAGTGAGCCCTTTTGGGAAGGGACCTGTGTTACTGAAAAAGGTATTTGGTACAAATAATAGAAAACCTAATCAAGCGTGGTTTCATCAAACAGGATTTTGATTCCCTTGTATGATGAGAGGTGTGGTGGCGGCAGAGGATTGGGCCAGGGACTCCTGGATGTCATTGCAACAGACTCTGCTGCCTCCACTCCTCTTGAGCATATTAAGTCCTGTCCTTGCTTTCATTGCTTGGTGATGCAGAACAGCTGCTTACCTTCAACCTCATCTCTCCTCCATGCCCCATTTCTGCCACTTCTCTGACTTCCTCTTCTCCTTTTAAGGGTTCCCATGATTGCATTGCCTACCTCCACCCTAATAATTCCAGGAGAGTTGTCTTTCTTAAGGTCAGCTGATTAATAACCTTAATTCTATCTGCAAATGAGGCACTCTGTACTTGGGGAAAAACTGGCAGGACAGGTCTTCAGATAGCTAGATATTTTCAGGAGCTGATTTTATGAGCTCAATTCTTATATCTCCCCATATCTAGAAAAGCATTAAAATCCTTCATGGTGGCTACTGTTCCTGGTGACTAGCAAAAGCTTCACAAGACTGGTAGAAAGTGTCTAGAAGAATATGTGCTTGACTGCATGCATTCCCCCTTCACCAAAATCACATGATTACTGACCTTTCCCCCCTTGCCTCTTTAGAGCAGTTTCTCAGGGCTCTCTGAGCTGTTGTCACCTGGGCTGCAGTCATTGTTTCGCCCCAAATAAAACTTAACTCTCACACACAAAAATAACCTTAATTTTATCTGCAAAGTCCCTTGGCAGTTTATAATTTAGTGTTTGACTGACTAACCAAGGGACAGGATTTAGGAGATGTATTCAGAATGCTGTCTACCACATCAAGAAGCCTACAGTCCATAATTCCAGCTACCTGGAAAAATCCTTTCCAAGAAACAAAGCTGTAACCAAATGACTATAAAATAGTAAATTACCATGTACTCAGATTATACAAAGCCAAACAGAACAAACTGCTTATGAAGTCCATTGTTACTGAGTGTGTCTAAAACACACAAAAGCAAAATATACCAGGGAACCCTAGGTTTCATTCGTTTTTTTTCAGTGTCACTGGACAGTTTTACTCAGTGGTATAATACAAATTTTAACTATAGCCATAGGAGAGAGTAGTGTCTGAACATAAATACCTCAATATCTTTTATTACAGTGTTCCTAAACTATGGGGTACCAGGAGGTATGTGAGTTAGTTTTAGGTACTATACTAATTATTTTTAGTTTTGACACTTAGGCATTTATTTTTATATGTAATTTCATACATGATATGGTTGAGGAAAATCCTAAGTATGGATTTCCCCTGAAAGTTACAGCAAAGTGTGTTCACTTGGAAAGGTATACCACCTAGGAGGCAGATGTGAGTCTAGGGGAGAAAACAGTGATGGAGGAAACCCAAGAGATGGATGCATGATTGATTTGACCACTGTTGTGCTTTACTACGGAGAAGGCAATGGCAACCCACTCCAGTACTCTTGCCTGGAGAATCCCAGGGATGGGGGAGCCTGGTTGGCTTCCGTCTATGGGATCGCACAGAGTCGGACACAACTGAAGCGACTTAGCAGCACAGCAGCAGCAGTGCTTTACTAGCACTTGATCCCCAGGGCCTTCTGAGGCACCCACGGCATGAATCTCAGGGGATGAAAGGAGAAAATATCTCCCCGTTGGTATCTATCATCCACTGATCAAGGATGGCCCCATAAGCATTAACACCCACACTTCCAGGTTGCATGGGTATGAGTGGCCAGCAGTTCTGCCAGGTATTCTGATGCACTAAACAAGCCGTAACTGTACAAGGATGGTTAAAATCTACTTGAACCTGATTGCTTCAGCAGTATGGCTGGAGTAAGAAGTGGGACCAAGAGTAACTGACTAACGATCTGTAGGTGTCCCCATGACATGGAAAGTTTAGTATAAATACATACATGTTATATACATAATGGTATGTAATTATATATAAGAATATAATTGTACATAATTGTGTATAATCACATACAAAATGCGGGTGGTATTACCTCCATGTGTTAATCTTGTCCTTCTGAGATGCAGACACAAAATGACGCTGATTATACAAGGAACTTGATAGGAGAAAGACTTATAAGAGCAAGTGGAGAGGGAGCCAGAAAAGCCTGAGAACCATCAGGATGAGATCAGGGCTGACCCTGAGTGAAGGAGAGAGAGAAGGACGGAAGGACAATCAGGTAGCCGAGTCTCAGCCCATAGAGCAGTTCTAGGGAGAGTTTGGCAAGACTCTCTTTGGAGGCCTTCATCACACATCCTTGTATTGGTGTCCCTTCTTTTCTGTTTCAAATTCTCAGACCCACTTCTGCTTCCTGGGATACTTTTCCAAGTGAACTCCCAACCAAGCCCTTGTCTCTTGTGTTCTCATTTTAGAAACATCTCCCAGGAGTGGACCTGCCTTAATATCCCTGGTGCGTTTGGCCATTGGCTGGGAGGAGCCATGGGAAGCCCAGCTCATTGCAAATGTGGCTACAGGTTTCAGAGGCAGCAGCTAGAACCCTCCTCCCTAAAATTAGAGGGTTGAGCAGTCTGTTCTCATGGCCACCGCTGTGCACATACAATAAAATGATGAAGGCAATAAACACATGGCTGAAGTTTTGAAAATCCAGCCCTGTCACAATTGCCGAGAAACACAGTGCGCATGGACGTTGTTCCAAGGTGCTAGTCCTTAAAATTCAACCTCCAAACAAAGATGACACTTTTGGCTTTGCAGATGAAGGAATAAATGGGTTTTGAACCGGTTTCTTTACAAAGCTGCTCCAGACTTAGTGAATGGATATTTCTTTTCCTTGAAAGTGAAAGAGGAGAGTGAAAAAGTTGGCTTAAAACTCAACATCCAGAAAACTAAGATCATGGCTCAGGTCCCAACACTTCAAGGCAAATAGATGGGGAAACAGTGGAAACAGTGGCAGACTTTATTTTGGGGGGGGTCCAAAACCACTGCAGATGGTGACTGCAGCCATGAAATTAAGATACTTTCTCCTTGAAGAAAAGTTATGACCAACCTAGACAGCATATTAAGAAGCAGAGACATTACTTTACCAACAAGGGTCTGTCTAGTCAAAGCTATGGTTTTTCAATAGTCATGTATGAATGTGAGAGTTGAACTATAAAGAAAGCTGAGCACCGAAGAATTGATGCTTTTGAACTGTGGTGTTGGAGAAGACTCTTGAGAGTCCCCTGGACTGTAAGGAGATCCAACCAGTCTATCCTAAAGAAAATCAGCCCTGAATATTCATTGGAAAAACTGATGCTAAAGCTGAAACTCCAATACTTTGGCCACTTCCTGCGAAAAACTGACTCATTTGAAAAGACTGGGAAAATGCCAGGAAAGATTGAAGGCAGGAGGAGAAGGGGATGACAGAGGATGAGATGGTGAGATGGCATCACCGACTCGATGGACATGAGTTCGAGCAAGCTCCGAGAGCTGGTGATGGACAGGGAGGCCTGGCGTGCTGCAGTCCACAGGGTCACAAAGAGTCGGACATGACTGAGCTACTGAACTGACTGACGACTTTCTTTGTTTGTGCTGTTTCCTTTCTCACCTTCCCCACACAAGTTCATATGTGTCTCTGCTCTTTGGCTTTCTAATTTGCTCCTTCCCAGTCAGCAGAGGAGCTCTCTCGATGTAAGCATGGACAAAGAAAAAAAAATATGCTCTTATCTGAATAATAAGAGCTTCCTCCAAGAGATAAGTGTTCTGAAGACTATTTGACTGTGGGGGTAGTAATAACAGGTTTAATGAGTACCTATTTAGTTAATTATTTCTCCTTTGAAGCAGGTATGTTGGTGTTCATTTAACAGTGGATAAATCCATTTTACCCAATCTCTCTCTCCTTTTGTAGTTGCTGAAGTGACATCCCAGACCTGTCATTATATCCTTTAATCCCAGTTAAAATAAAAACTACAAACGTGAAATAAATCATAAGAATGGTTCTAAAAGATGTGTGGATGCTTTTGAGTTTTCCATACCGAAGATGTTGAATTAGAAAACATTTTAAAATGATCTAGCAAGTCCCTGAATGCTTCTAGTGATGTGAACATATTGTGAAAAACGTGCCCCGGGAGGCACCCGCCAGACACACATTGAGAAGGATAGAAAATGGGTTTCAGCAGCCTGAAGCCTTGATGAAAGGTAAAGGAGGGTTCGATTCCACCTGTTTTTGGCTACCTTCCCAGAGCTATCACCTTATTGCTGCTTCTGGTGCATTGCACGGACAGGCAGAAGATGAGGATATGATTTTCATATTTTTAATCCCTTTCCTGTCACACTAAATAAATAACTCACCATGAAATACTTTCAGGGGAAGACTCTAAACTGCAGTAGGAAATGGAGCAATGGAAAAATTTTCAGATGTGAAAATTAATAAACCAAGCAAGGAACACAGCTTCATAGGTTGTCTTAGTACCAGAAATACAGGTGCCATTGAATGCAAGTTTTATCTTCATGCTTGGTTGTCTCTTAAACTGTGAACCCATGAATTCCCTGGAAGCAACTGACTAGGAGCAACTGGCACAACACAATTCATCTTTCCCTGCCCCCTAAGACTTGTCCACTTTCAGCAAAGCCCAGGACGGTAGATGTGGACCTGTTCTAGTTCACATCTCCTCCCAAATAACAGAACAGTTTTCCACTTTGGAGTAGCAAGATGTGAATCCTACAAGGGAAAGATATTAGTTTAAGGTGACCCTGTGGGACTAGTTAAGAATAATAAACCAGAGGTAGGACTCAAGCTTCCTACCTTTTCTTTTAATATTTCAGTGTTTAAGTCTCCCCCTTGAACATTACTTACGTCTGGAACTCACATACACACAGAGATTTCTCAAATACCTGTATTTAAGGATACTTAGCTGTAGTCCAGCTATTCAGGTCTCCCCACTAATGCTACTGTAGCAAAGAATAAAAACAAGGGGAGAATTTAATGCCTATTGAAAGCTGACACCAAGTGTGTAAAGGTCAAAAAGTGTGGTTGGAAGACTTAGCTGCCTGTTGAGTTCTTTTATTCAATAACTCAAGTAGCCTGTTGTGAGCTGCTTTCACAGTATTAACACATCTGGAGCGAGTGGTCATACATTTGGGACTTTTTGGAATGTAAAAGTAGCTTTGTAGGCAAACTTGTGTTAGAAAGAAATACTTCTGAAGAATAAAGGCTAACTTTACAGAGTACACCCCTCCCCCTCTCCTGCCTCAATTCCACTGGGCTTTGGGTTGAGTGTGTGTTAAACCTATATACTTATCTGGAGTAATAAACATTGTCCTTCTGTTCTGGATTGTTTTGCTTTTAAGATAGCCCTTTGGATCTCAGATCAGATCCCCAAATCAAACAAACAAAATAGCCAGCAGAGTGTGTGGTGTCTACTGATACTCTCTCTCTGCTCCTCTGGTCCCGTCCCCGCCCAGCTGCATGCCCCAAGGGCTGGCCCATGGGGGCTGCATTTGTGGGCTGCCTTGTCCTTTGGTTACTGGTTGACTTTGGCTAGTGGAAGGCATTGGTAGGAGGTCAGAGGGTAAGAAGATTAGGAGGCCAGGTATTTATCCTATATGTCTGGTTTCATCATCGCTAACGCCTCCTTTCATCTTTTACCTCTCTAGATTTCTTTGGATTAAATCCCAGAATAAGAGTCTGTCCTCTTGTTAGGGTCAGTTTGGGGATGGCTACATTCCTATATAAAGTCCTGGCTCCTTTCAAGCAGCTCTTTCTCTAAATATAGTCTCTTCTGGTTCTGGTAACTGCCCCTAAAGGGCCAGGACTAAAGGAGGAAGAAAGCCAAAGGCTGAAAAATCAAAATGGTTCAGGAGCAATAAAGTGAAAAAGTAAAGTGACAAGCATCTCCCACTTTATTGTTGGTCTGTGCATGGTACCCAGCTGGGCTACTGTGAACAAAAGTTGGGGATAAGACATCTTGGAGCTACCACCCACTGTTTCTTCCCCTTCCACCAGGCCTCTCCTTCCTCCTCACTCCTCTCTGAAGACTGAGTGACAGTCAAGGGCAAGGATATTTATTGAACCAAAATGCCAACGGTTGCTGTTTTCCTTGAAAGGAAAAAAGGTATTAAAAGTCAGTCCCTGAGGATGGACTCTTATCTGGAATTTACTTGCAGAAATCTGCAGAGGTACAGGATTAAAGGAGATGATGAAGCCAGACATATCACAGGCATTCATTAAATGGAGCAGCAGTTAACGGATGCTCCCTTACTATTTTTCCTTCTCAAAGATGGCCTTGATTTTTCTGCATGCTTTCATGCTACCATTCCAGTGTGAAGGCTTGGGGGCAAAGATGCAGGCATGGTCTGCTTCTAGATCTTCTCTAGCCAAGCAGAATGGGTCCTCCATTTACTGAGCTTCTCGCTGAGTTTAAGGGCCAAAGCCACAGCTGTCTGTGCTAGACAGCTCCTTGTCTTCGAGAGAAGATGGCTCTTGCAGGCAGACATAGCAAAATATCATTGTAGCTACCTAGCCATTTAATGGGATTTGCAATATCCACAGTCAGTCTCAGCAAGTTTCTGTCACATTTAAGTGACTAAAACACACCTAGAAGTCCTGGCTTTCAATTGTTTCCTAAGCCAGGATAGAAAGATTTGTTTGCCAGAGACAAGCCTCTAAATGCTGAATCTTTTTAAAACTTTATTTTATTGAAGAATAGTTGATTTATAATGTTGCGTTAATTTCTGCTGTACAGCGAAGTGATTCAGATATATATGAAAGTGAGAGTGAAAGTCACTTAGTTGTGTCCAGCTCTTTGCAATCCCATGGATTGCAGGCCAGGTTCCTGCCAGGCTCCTCTGTCCATGGAATTTTCCAGGCCAGAATACTGGAGTGGGTTCCCTTCTCCAGGGGATCTTCCCAATCCAGGGATTAAACCCAGGTCTCCCACATTACAGGTAGATTCTTTACCAGCTAAGCTACGTATACACATATATACACATATGTATTTGTTGTTCAGTCACTAAGTTGTGTCTGACTCTGCGACTCCATGGACTGCAGCACGCCCGGCTCCCCTGTCCTTCACCCCCAGAGTTTGCTCAAACTAATGTCACTGAGTCAATGATGCCATCCAACCATCTCATCCTCTGTCATCCCCTTCTCCTCTTGCCTTCAATCTTGCCCAGCATCAGGGTCTTTTCTAATGAGTTGGCTCTTTGCATCAGGTGGCCAAAGTATATATTCTTTTTCGTGTTCTTTTCCATATGGCTTATCACAGGAAATTGAATATAGTTCCCTGTGCTCTACAGTAAGACCTTGTTGTTTATCCATTCTATATGTATTAGTTTGCATCTGCTAATCCTAAACTCCCAATCCATCCGTCCCTCATCCAAATACTGAATCCTGATGGTGGTTTCCACTCTCCTGACGAATAAGGAGGCTGGGATTTCTCTCAGTTGACTGCAAATCCTCTCTGATTTATGAAAGAAGCTTTGCCTTCAGGAATCTCTAGATTGAGGTATCAGTATTTTGACAGCGAAACACATCACCTGCATTTATGCCATGCCAAAATTTTGGATGTTGCCTTATTAATATTCTTTTCTGCGAAGCCCACAAAGCAGCAGACACCTGGCCAAGAGCATAAGGCTTCAGCTTACACCTTACGATAGTACATGCCATAGAGACAAAGTAATTGCTGACCCTCAGCCCAACCCTGTTTAACTGCTGAGATCTGATGGGATCAGAGCAGAAGGTGAGATGGCTGGGAGCTTAATTAAAGGAACGGTTTTGTTCAATCCATTCTCATCCTTTCCCCCTTCTCCCAGTGATGCTCACACATGCCAACAAAATCACATTGAGGATGAGATTATGACCTGGTGATCTCATTCGGGATGTGACACTATCTCATTTCAACAGCCTGGGAAGAGCGATGTCATTTTCAGCTCTGGGAGAAATTTGACCAGCAACAGAGCAAAATTTAGTCCAGACTTTTCACTTTCCTGTTGCTCTCCAAGGCAAGGGGTCTCCAGCCAGCTGTGTCAGGGAGTCCACACTCTTTCCTAACCTCTAATAAACAGTTTGCTGGCCATGGAGCCATCCCCATTCACCTTCTTTCCACAGGTTAGTGGAACCCACATATGTCCTGGAAGTGAGATATATACATTCAGGGAAGAGAAAATTATCTACTCTTCTCATTCCAAATCTTTGATTCCTCCCCAGCCCCAAACCAGGAAAAGATTTCTGCCTTCTTCACAAAAAGGTAGAGATTTCAACCTTTTAAACCTATGACTCAACATTAAAAGGATTTGGCTACTGAATAACTTCCTTAAAAATACTTTCCTTGGCTTTCTCTTCCATTGTGCTTCGGGTCAGTTTCATTCATCTGCTCATGGCTGGCTGCCTGGATTAATTTTCTGGACTGAATACATTTCCTTGCATTACCAACATATGTGACAAATAACTAATCTGACTCATCAAAATGCATTAGAATGCAATGTTCCAGTTACTGAAGGACATTTGAAATTCAGCAAGTTGTCTCCTTACTCTTACTGCCAGAGATAGTAAAAAATTATGAAGAGGTAGAGATGGCGTGAGAGCCTACTTTGTGCCCAGAATTTGTATCAGATTCTGTCACTGCTGCTCCAGCAATCCCAGAAAACTTGGACCCACCTCTGTTTGTGTTATACTCCCTAAAACATTTTTCAAATTAAAATTTGAAATATAACCAGAATAACTTCTAAGAAGCATAGCATAGCCCAGGCTATAAATCATCCAAAACGGAATTAAGTGGATGTACTAAATATACCTAACACTGTTTAAAGTATCCTAAATATATTATTCCTATTCTAGGGCCATTTCCATATTCTACATTTGCATGCAGACCTTCTAAATCAGGCAATAGTTGGGCCACATGAGTAATAACTCTAATGAGATGCAAAAGACACGTCACATAGAACATGGTATAAATACCAGTGCTGCTTAATTGGGTGTAACGGACATCTTTCAAGACTCTCTCGATATTTCCAAGAAGAGACTGGAAAACAAATTACGCAGAGGGATTTTTACAACTCTATCTTAAATTATAATTTAGAAACTGTTTTAGCACAAAGAGCTGATATGGAGTCTGAATCCCAAGAATATTAAACATGATTGCTACACATAGACAAATACATTAAAATATTTTTACCAGTATACTAGTGAATGACTGTAATTTCTTCCCCAGCATAGTTTTATCTTGTTCCTTTTTTTCCCTCATGGTTTTATCTTGTTTCTTTTTTGGAGTCTCCTAACCCTGTGTTTTCACCATTACAAGTCTGGGGGGCGCTTTTTGAGGGAAAAACAAAACTTGAATTAAGAGTTGGTAAGAATTCGAGGGCTGCAGAGGCAAACCCTGGCTTTCCTTGACTTTCTTCCTAATCTCAGGTGATCCGCTCTTCTTTCTCTGCCTTTATTTATCAGCAAAGGGAAGATTTTGAGTGAGTTGCCTCCTTGGATGATTGTGAATGTGAAAAAAAAAACATATCTCATAAAAACAGCATCAAGTGCATCTCCAGTAGAATAAGTGAAGCTGATGCAGCCAGACGTTCAGCACAGGGAGGCTGCAGATGTTCATTATCTCATCGTGGAATCTCACTGCAGATGCCTCTCAATGTTCTTAAGAGAAGTGTTCTCTTTATGCAAGAAAACGCCGTGTACCTGTGGCATTTTGGTCAGCCTCACCAGAGAGCAGTGCAGGACATGGCAGCGTAGTGTGCCAATGTGTGGGCTCTGGTCTGACTGCATGGGTTCAAATCCTAGCTACTCCACTTTTTGCTTTATGCCCTACGAAACATTTGCTTTAATTTTTATTTTAAATTGGAGTACAGTTGATTCCTAATGGCTCAGCAGGCTAAGAATCCACCTACCAATGCAGGAGACAGAGGAGATGCAGGTTTGATCCCTGGGTTAGAAGACCCCCTGGAGGAGGATATGGCAACCCACTCCAGTTTTCATGCCTGAAAAATCCCACGGACAGAGGGGCCTGGCAGGCTACAGCCCAAAGAGTCGCAAAGAGTCGGACACAACTGAGTGACTAAGTACGCACAGTTGATTACACTGTTGTGTGAGTTTCAGGTGTATAGCAAAGTGATAGACATGTATCTATTCTTTTTCAAATTCTTTTCCCATTTAAGTTATTACAGAATATTAAGCAGAGTTCCCTGTGCTATACAGTAGGTCCTTGTTGGTTATCTATTTTACATATAGCAGTGTGTATATGTCAATTAATTTAACCTTGCCAAGGATATGGAAAATCTCCAAGGGCAATTGTAAGGAACAGAAGCAGTAATGATTGTAAACCATTCAGCACTGTGCCTGGTAAAGAGTAAATATTTATTGGTAATATTATTACTAAGAAATATATGCTAAGATTTTGGGGGTATTTAGAAACAACCCATTCCAGTGTTCTTGCCTGGAGAATCCCAGGGATGGCGGAGCCTGGTGGGCTGCAGTCTATGGGGTCACACAGAGTCGGACACGACTGAAGCGACTTAGCAGCAGCAGCAGCAGAAAGAAGAGAGCATCCAAAGGAATAAAAAGATACACATCCCCACCTCAGAGACCTGCCATCTGATTAGAGAAAAGGCACATATATCCAATATACAGAAATCCCTATAAGACTGGTGTGGGCAGAAAAGCAGTTTTCTGCCCTTGATTAAACTTCTGGAATTGTCTTATTCAGGGATTTAACAGGATGAGAACATTGGCCACATCATGGATAGAACTAAATTGGATTTGGATTAGCCAAGACTAATGGTAGGTTGGGTCAAATTTCTTATTGTGTGGGGTCAGGTTTTAGAAATTCTTGAAAGGGGAAAGTCCCTTTAGGGGAAATTTATTTAAGACTGTATCAATTTGTGTGCTTTCCATGGACAAACTATCTTTCATGTATACTATATTAGACTCTTAAAAAATTTTTTCTCCACAATTAAGATTATGTCTTCTAGAAGATGAGAGGAAAATCTCCCACTGGAAATGGCTTTCAATCCACTTGCAAACTCCCTGAGGGCCAAGCCACTTCTAACTTTCTCTTTATGTCTAATTATACCTAGGACAGTTTGAGTTGGAATTTAATGCAATTGAATCAAACCGGATTACATAATTGAAGAATTTGGTTCTTGTTGCTATTGTTTTGAGATGGCCTTGACAAAAGCAAACAGGCTTGCATACTGGCTCTGAGCCCTTCTGTCTTACCTTATCATCTTCCTCCTGGGGATATAGTCTCTTGAGCAAAGAAAACAACTGATTAGACTTTAAAACTCTCTCTGATAACCTAGAGCTGCCTAAGCTAAGCTTGGCTTCCCACAGACTTAATTCACAGTCTTTGCATTTTATTCAACTATGCATGCATGCATACTAAGTTGCTTTAGTTGTGCCGACTCTGTGCAACCCTACAGACTGTCGCCTATGAGTCTCCACTGTCCATAGGATTTTCCAGGCAAGAATACTGGAGTGGGTTGCCATGCCCTCTTCCAGGGGATTTTCCCAATCTAGGGATCCAACCCATGTCTCTTTTTTCTCCTGCATTGTCAGGTGGGTTCTTTACCACTAGTGCCACCTGGGAAGCCCTTATTCATCTATAAAGGGCTTTTAATTTAGAGAGGAATGTATCTGAATTGAGGTGCATAAGAGCCTTTGGTAGCCATAGAGAGTTGTAAAAGTCCCCCAGGTGATCCCCCACTATCTCTTCCACCTACAGCCTCCAAAACACAGACCAATTGGAAACAACTGCCCCAAAATAACATCCTTATCTTAAGTCTGAAAGTTGACTTCTTTCTCAAACCCCCTGCCACTGTGTGACTGGGAACAGTGAGATCATCTTTACTTTTATTGAGGAAACATCACTATCCAAAGTCCTTGTGGTTGTTTAGTAGCTAAGCCATGTCTGATTCTTTTGCAACCTCATGGACTGTAGCCCACCAGGCTCCTCTGTCCATGGGATTTCTTGGGCAAGAATACTGGAGTGGGTTGCCATTTCCTCCTCCAGGGGAATCGTCCTGATCCAAGGATCAAACCCACATCTCCTGCATTGGCAGGTGGGTTCTTTACCACTGAGCCAAGAGGGAAGCCTATCCAAAGTCCTTATGCTGCCTAAAACACTTGGTAGAAAAAACACTTCTGAGGATAGGATGAAACACAGCCCAATGGAGGATGTAATACATGATGTTACAGATTAGAATTTATGTTGCTTTGTCTGTTAAACTGAGACATATTTCAGGAATGTTTGAGATAATAGGACAGAGAAAATGTGCCTGGTGTAGAACATAGGGAAAGCCAAGAGTTGGATTTTAAAAGTATGATCCAGAGAGTGCTCTTGGCTACCCATTTCCTTCCCTCATCATTAAATCACAGTCTCCCTTTCACCAGGACTGTAGTTGAATCCCAGAAATGCCTAATGGAGCAGTGTCTGGGGAAAGCAGCTCTTGACAAACCACCTTCCCTCCTCCTCTGGCAGAGTGTTCACCTCCGTGGCTAATCTGACATAGTGAAAACTTAGGCTGTTCTCTACATCTGCCTCTCTATTTCTGCTCTGCAAATACGTTCATCTGTATCACTTTTCTAGATTCCACAGATGTGCATTAATACACATTTGTTTTTCTCTTTCTGACTTACTTCACTCTGTATGGCAGTCTCTAGGTCCATCCATGTCTCTATAAATGACCCAATTTCATTCCTTTTGATGACTGTGTAATATTCCATTGTGTACACATACCACATCTTAGAAAACAGACTTGTGGACACAGCAGGGGAAGGAGAGAGTGGGACGAATTAAGAGAGTAGCATTGACATATATACAGGATCAGGTGTAAAACAGACAGTAGTGGGAAGCTGCTGTATAGCACCGGGAGCTCAGCTCAGTGGTCTGTGTTGACCTAGGGGGTGGGATGGGGGACTGGGAGGGAGTTCCAAGGGAGAGGGGATATATATGTACACAGCTGATTCATTTTGTTGTGCAACAGAAACTAACATAATACTATAGAGCAACTACACCTGAATTTTAAAAAAAGATACAAGAGAAAGAAAAAAAAAAAAAACTTAGACTGGATGTGCTGTCTTCTAGGAAGGCTCTCAGGTTAGGAGGGCAAAGCAGATCAGAGAGGCCACAGGGCAAAGAAAACATTTGTTGGTTGCTCAGTGGGGATCCAAACTTAAGAGAGAAAGACAACGAAGGCCATGAGGGTTTTGTCTCCAAGCAGGAAAGCAGACAGGAAGTCAGAAATCAAAGCAGAACAAACAAGGAGCCCAAGGCTGGTGTTCATATGCCCTAGAGACCCTAACTATGGCTGAGCAATGGTCAATCCATACAACACACACAATGAGCTCCTGCTCATGTCCTCAAGAAGCCTATGCCCAAGCTGTGGGTAATGGAATAGGGACATGACTTCAACAGAGGTGAGGAGACTGAAAGCCTGACTTGATCATGGTGAGCACACTCCATCAAAGCCAGAGAATTCAGGTTGAGAGAATAGTTTTGATCTAGAGAGAAAGGACAGCACTTAAACTTATTACAAGAAGAATGTTCAACACATTCTTATAGGAGTGAGGTGGGAGAAGAAGAGAAAACACACACACACACACGTCAACTTGTGGCAAGAGATGAAATTAGGGAAAAAAAACGGAAAGGACAAAGGTTCAAGATGGAAGAGAAGCCTGACAATGATAATATTAGCTGCTCATATTTATGTAGTATTTCCTGTGCATTCAGGTCTCTTGCCTGGAAAATCCCATGGATGGAGGAGCCTGGTAGGCTGCAGTCCATGGGGTCACTAGGAGTCAGATATGACTGAGCGACTTCACTTTGACTTTTCACTTTCATACATTGGAGAAGGAAATGGCAACCCACTCCAGTGTTCTTGACTGGAGAATCCCAGGGATGGGGGAGCCTGGTGGGTTGCTGTCTATGGGGTCGCACAGAGTCAGACATGACTGAAGTGACTTAGCAATAGCAGCAGGTCTCACAAATAGGATTGGCAAACTTTTCCGGAAAGAACGAGGTAGTCTTATGGACCATATGGTCTCCATCACAGCCACTCAGCTCTGCCCAAGAAAGCTGCCATAGACAATAAATAAAGGAATTGGCAGGGCTGTATTTGCTCCCCAGGCCTTAGTTCTTTACCTGATCCAGAGAGACAGTGGTATGATTATCCCCATTGTAGACGTGAAGACTGAGGCTCAGAAGGATTGAGGGAGAGTGAGTGGTCTGGTTCTCCCTTGGCTGGAACAACCACAGAGCTTGAGTTCACCTGGAAGAGATCTGTGGAATGCCAGGTATGCTAGGCAACATGGCCTGGCAGGTACCTGGCATTCTTCAGGTAGCCCTCACATTAGGACTAAAAAAACCCAACCACAAACTCAAACTGTACCATTCAACAGCCACCACAAATGTGATGATTCAAAAGCATGTTGGGGATGAAGATATGGGATATAAAGGAACAAAGCCTGTGTAATCCTCTTGGTTGCATTCTTTGGGGGCATGCATGTGTGCTCAGTCACTTCAGTCATGTCTGACTGTTTGTGACTCCATGGACTGTAGCCCGCCAGGCTCCTCTGCCCATGGGATTCTCCAGGCAAAGGTACTGGAGTGGCTTGCCATTTCCTCTTCCAGGGGATCTTCCCAACCCTGGGATTGAACCCAAGTCTTCTGTCTCCTGCATTGGCAGGCAGGTTCTTTACCATTAGCCCATCTGGAAAGCCCACAGCCTCTCAATTCTTTGCCCCTCCTAGTGCTGATGATACAGAATCACCCAGGGGAGAGGTGACTGACTCGTGTTGGTAAAGCGTGATGTCTTCAGAGCCAGACAGCCCTGTCTTCAGGCTCCTGCTCACCTACCAGTGGGTGTACCATCTTGGGCAGTGGACAGATGGGCCCCTGCCTTTTAAGAGCTTGAAATCTAGAACAGAAGGCATATAACAGATTTCACACTATCACGGCTCTTCCTGAAGTGGTTTCGCTATTGTATCTTTAAGACTAACATATTGGAGCGTATGTTTGCCATTGAAGTCTCGTGTTTGGCACTCCTCGAAGGTTAGGATTTTCTGCTGCATCACTTAGGGTATTTACAACACTGATGCTGATAAAAATAAATACCACAGTGACAGTAATGGGGGTCTGTATTTTAATTGCCAAAGGACTGCAGAACTTCACTAACAGAAAAAGAAAACGTGAAAGAAAGCAGAGTCATGACATGATACACATTTCTGTTTCAGTGGAAACCCTAAAATCACAAAGATGTCACCCTCTTTCACAATTTTTTAAAGCTGTGGGAATTCACAGCCAAGGTCTGAGATCCAGGCAGGCTGCTTCTTACCTTCTTATATTTTCCTCTTCGGAACAAAACAGGAAGAAACTTGCAAGTGAAGACCTTACCAGAAAGCCTGCTAATTTTCCTGGGAGCTCTGCTCTGTGTGGGGGAAAGGCTAGCACTTAAGACTGGCCCTGGGTAAGCAGGGAGACCCGTGCTCCAGGCTGCACCAGACTGAAGGGCTTCACTCAAGAACAAAAGGAGCCTGAAGCTCATTAAGTGTCTTTTAATTAGACTTTTCTGACCTGACCCTTCCGTGCTGCTTCATCCCGAGAGGGCTATGGTTGGTGTGTATTCAACTCTAAGCTGCGGCTTCCACTTGTGTAATTTGTCATGTCAACCTTGTGCGGTCCGATACAGTGACTACTAGCCACCTGTGGCTATTTAGATTTAAATCTGTCAAAATTAATTGAAAGGAAAATTTCATTTCCTCAGTGACACTAGCTGCATTTCAAATGTTCATCAGCCACGTGTGGTGAGGGGCTAGCATGTTGGACAGTGCAGATACAGAACATTTCTATCACTGCCAAAAATCTTCTCGGATGGTACTGTCCCTGAAGAATAACAGCCAGAGAGCAAGTGTTGTCCAAGGACCTATCTTGATGAAGCTGATGCAAATGCACTCACGTCCTCATTGCATTTTCCATTGTGCAATGGCTGGCTTGGTTTAAAATTTACATGTGAACAACGTAAAAAGTGCAAAAAAAAAGAGAGAGAGAGGAAGAAAATATGTCAAAATATCAAGCATGATTGTTTTGAGGGGTTGGAATATGGGCTATTATTTTGTTTCTGGCTATCTGTAGTGAACTGTGAAGCTAGAAATTTTGTTTTGGTGTTTTTGTTTTTTTTTTTTTAATCTGCCCCTCCCACAGCATATGACACAGGGAGAATTCCTGGAACCAACCATGCCTGAAGCTATCCACTCCAGTTGAATTTCCTCCAACTGAGCCAGTTCAGCTGATTTGCTCTGGGTTTTTGTTACTACCAAACAAACAATGACTAATTTTGAGCTTTTATGAATTTTTATTACTTCTAAAATGTGTATATATTTCTTCTAAAAGTGGAGGAAAAAAGACTTTTGAAAAGTAAGTATGATAAATGATATTCTATTCTGTTTTTCTTGCTTGTGTTGATATTTTAATCCTTACGAAGCAGTTTATCCAAATAAGCTAGAAATGATTTCCAAAAATCCACAAGGAACACATAAACACACCCAAATAACTTTGCTTATTAAGAGGAAATTTGAGACAACTGTTATTGCCCAACTGTTTGGAGTCTTGGCAGAAAAACTCCCCCAAATATGATTGGAACATCTTCAGTGATTCCTGTCGTCAGACTTGGTTGTGAAATACAGAGTAACATCTCACTTGACCAGTGAAACCCAAATTAGCACAATTTATCATTAGAAAGCATTCTCATTTGTTAATCTGGCTAGTTGCGGGGATAGTAAATCACAATTTTCCATTTTAACAAATAAGCCTATTTGCAAGTCCTCTGATACCCAGTTTGGCTGATCAAAGCCTCTACCAGAATTGGCTCGAAACAGACTGGAGGGAATTTGCCGTGGGATGAGATCTGAGTTGGTGATGTTGTTGAAGAGATTTAGAATTATCCCATTCTGCAGATCCTTTATCCTTTTTAATTGACTGGCCAGCAATGGACTCACATAGCTATTTATATCTCTCGCTTTCGGCAGCTTCACTAAGCACCAAATGTCAGTGTCTCCTTGACTATGACTCTTGAGGCTGGCACGGTGCCTTCTTGAGCCATTCGTCTGTGTTTTCTAGGCTCTTTCTGCTTCCCAGGTGGTGTTAGTGGTAAGACCCACTTGCCAACGCAAGAGATATAAGAGATGCGGGTTCTGTCCTGGGTTGGGAGGATCCCCTGGAGGAGGGCATGGCAACCCACTCCAGTATTCTTGCCTGGAGAATCCCATGGACAGAGGAGTCTGGTGAGCTACAGTCCATAGCGTCGCAAAGAGTCAGACACAACTGAAGCAATTTAAGATAGCATTTAAACACATGAATCCTTTCTTTGAAGACACACATACCACAATTTGCTTAGAGGTGGCTTCAGAGGCTGGATAGGAATGTGCTGCCTGCTGACTTTTTGCCTTGCCCACCCCCACCCCCACCAAGGCTTGTCCCTTATTTGCTATAGCAACTGCTCCTGGTCTTGGTCTCTTCCTTCAAGCTGGGAGGCTGAGCTACAGGGCAGGCAGCTAACTAAGGGCTGAGTTGTCTGCAGCTGTGCAGGAGGAAGTGTCTGACATCAGCACACTGGATGTTCTGGTACCGGCTCCCTACACAGAAACCTCTCTTCCTGCTATTGTTATCCTGTGGATTTTCCCTTTTGGCCTCCCCAGAAGCAAACCTTCTCTTCTTTCCTTCCCCAAACTGGCTCCCTTTTCTCAACAGCCTCTCATTTTATGTCTGAGCTTCCCAGCATGGCCCTTATGCCCAACAGCATCTGTGACTTGTATAAATCTGGGATTTCTCCAGGCCATCATCTCACATGAATGATATCGCTGTGGTCAGGGGGCACACTTTTCAAAGGTTTTTCATATTTGCTATCTCATTTGAGCTTCATACCCTCTCTAAGAACTAGATAAGGTGGCCTTATCATCTGTATTTTGGAGATGAAGAGGCTATTACATTTTTTCCTACTTAAAATCTAATAGGACATCATTTCTTTTCACTTGACTTTTTGGCTTTGAGGCTTGTCAGTAATGAACATTCTAAAGGGTATCGGAGATGGTTGCAATGGTTCCCAGTCATAGGAAGAGCAGAAAATAATATAGTTTATCAATATTTCTACTTATCAAAAATATGTTTTATTTATTAGCTTTAGCTGGGCACTCTTGTACAACTGCGTTAAGGAAGATAAAAATGTATTCTTCTCTTTGTGTTTCCCACTGGGAAAAATTTCTACAGCCTGAATATTATTACAGCTAATAATAATAGTAACTTAAATTTATTGTGGTGTTTTCCTGGGTGTCAGGTACTATGCTATATTCACATAGAGTATACTATGTAATCCTAATAATATGAAGCATTTATTTTAAAAATAATTACTAAAATAACAATATATAAAGACTATATAAGAGGCAATATAGCATCCTAATTGTTGTTCAGTCCCTAAGTCATGTCCAACTCTTTGTGATCCCATGGACTGCAGCACGCCAGGCATCCCTGTCCTTCACTGTCTCCCAGAGTTTGCTCAAACTCATGTCCATTGGATCAGTGATGCCATCCAACCATCTCATCCTCGGTCAACCCCACATCCTCCTGCCTTCAACCTTTCCCAGCATCAGGGTCTTTTCCCAGAGTCAGCTCTTCGCATCACATGGCCAAAGTGTTGGAGCTTCAGCTTTAGCATCCGTCTTTCCAATGAATATTCAGGGTTGATTTCCTTTAGGATTGACTGGTTTGATCTCCCTGTTGTCCAAAGGACGCTCAAGAGTCTTCTCCAGCACCACAACTTGAAAGCATCAGTTCTTCAGCACTCAGCTTTCTTATACTCATTAAGAGTATAGAATTTGGGACCAGACAGTCTAGGTTCAAATCCCTGTCCTCACACTAGCTGTGCTAGCATGGGCATGTGACAACTTCTCTGTGCCTCCATTTTCAGATATATAAAGTGTGATAAGAAGAGAAGCTACTTCCAGGATTGTTCTGAGAATGAATGAGTCAACATGTTTGTACATGGTAATTACTTTGTGCACTTAGGACAGTGCTCAGCCCAAAGTAAATTCTCTACGAATATTGCTATGATTACTATACAGCTATGTAACTAACTAGTAACTTAGTTAATCTCTCTGTGCCCTTATTTCTTGTGTTTTTCATTTGTAAAATGGGGATAACAACTTTGTCTGCCTAATAAGGTTGTTATGAGTATGACAGAGATACTCTTAAGCTCTTGGTATCTGGCACATTGTAAATGCTGAAATGAGGTTAATTATCATTGTCTTAGATCCTAGCTTGATGGATCTGAGGGCTGGTAACTATATTTATATTGCTGGGTCCATCTAATTTTAGATATCGTTGTACCCATACTCAATTTTAGGGCTTCCCAGGTAGTGTGGTGGTAAAGAATCCACCTGCCAGTGCGGGAGACACAAGAGATGTAGGTTTGACCCACTTGAGATGGGGGAAGAGCCATTTGAGTGGGAAACAACAACCCACTCCAGTATTCTTGCCTGAAAAATTCCATAGACAGAGGAGCCTGGTGGGCTACGGTCCACGAGGTCGCAAAGAGTTGGACATACACGACTGAGTGCACATACACACACACACACACACAGCACACACATTCTCAATTTTAGAAAAAGTGAACAAAACCATTTACAAAAATTACTTGTGAATGAAAAGAAGTGAAAATAACCCAGAATATGATCACTGTCAATTAAGTCAGTCCCACTGTTCTTTTCCATGGGCAACTCAGCCAGCTTAGTTTATCTTCTAAGTCAAAAACTTTTCCCCATAAGGAAGGTGGTCCTGAAAGCCACTGCTTCCTGGTGGAGGCATTTGGCTCTTTGCAAAGTTGCAGCTTCTGCAGAGGGGCAGGACAGCACAAGGAGCATTTCAAGGATTTTGAGGACTTAAGTACCAAATGAAAGCCCAGGTGGCCCATTCCTCCTCTGGGTGAGACCGCAGCATGGGCAAGGAGGATGGGAGTTAAGAACTGAGAGGAGAATCTGAACATACCCAGAATTCTGAACTACTGCTGGAGTCAGAGGCTCAGAGAGTGTTGAGAAAGGGCTGTGTTCGAGCTACCGATCATACCAGCAGAAGCCTGTGTTGGAGCGGAGGGAGCAGGTGTCTGGCGCCTCTCAGATCTGGAGCTGGTTCCTACCTCAGCTGACATTTAGAAGGCATAATGGCAGCACATATCTCTGCCAAGGATTGCAAGTATGGGTTTCTACAGCCTGTGCCACCTACTCGCTCCATGTGAAACTGTGCTCTCCCGCCCACTCAATTAAGAAAATAGGATATAGAAATCAAAGGAGGAATTGTTACTGAATTGTGGTTGGTTTGGGTCACAAAGTTTGTCCCTGAGAAGAATTCCGGATTGGCACCTTCCTGGAAAACTGAAAACCAGACCAAAACCAAAACCCACCTCCATACAAATCTTTACCCCCTCGTCTCCTCCAAAGCTTCACGATTAGAAATCTTCCCTGACCACCATCTGCAAAATCACCCCAGTGACCTCTGGCTGGTCAGAAATTCAATACTGTGACAGTTCTGACAAAGGAGATGAGTCTGTCCCCTTTCTTGAGATATGCTGTGAATGAATAAAAGTCAGAGGTAGAGACTTGCTCTTCTTTGTTTAAAGCCATGTCAAAGCATGCCTTGAAAGTGCCCAACTTCACGCCTGACGAAGTCCGTTCTGAACCCAGACTCCAGAATGGATTGGTGCTCACAGGCCTTTCAAGACTCCTGCCTGGAATTTCATTACTGAAATTCTTCAGGTCGTTTCCCACGGGAGTCATCACCTTAATGACCGTGCACCATTCACACTCTGTAGGGTGGCCTCAGTGCACCATCTTCCCATCCAGGGGTGTGCACAGCATCTTCCAAACTCTACAGTAGTGACAGATCTCTTGTTGCAAGAGAAGAGGAGCTATTTTCCTTGAAATAGAATTTGTCCCCCTCGAGATACGAGTGCCAGTAGCCTGCAAGGGTCCCACGAGTGGAACAAAATTTCCATTCACAAAGATGCCGTGGGACATACTGGGGAAAACCAAATGTATCCCTTAAGTCAAGGTTTAGATGAGCCCTTAGTTCCTCTTGCCTGCTTATCAAGTTCTGTGGACCTTTTATTACTACTATGCTGCTGCTGCTGCTGAGTTGCTTCAGTTGTGTCCGACTCTGTGCAACCCCATAGACGGCAGCCCACCAGGCTCCCCTGTACCTGGGATTCTCCAGGCAAGAACACTGGAGTGGGTTGCCATTTCCTTCTCCAATGCATGAAAGTGAAAACTGAAAGTGAAGTCACTCAGTCGTGTTCGACTCTTAGCGACCCCATGGACTGCAGCCTACCAGGCTCCTCCGCCCATGGGATTTTCCAGGCAAGAGTACTGGAATGGGGTGCCAGATTACTGCTATCAGTTCAATTTAGTCGCTCAGTCGTGTCCGACTCTTTGCGACCCCATGAATCGCAGCACGTCAGGACTGTCCATCACCAACTCCCGGAGTTCACTCAGACTCACGTCCATCGAGTCAGTGATGTGCCATCCAGCCATCTCATCCTCTGTCGTCCCCTTCTCCTCCTGCCCCTAATCCCTCCCAGCATCAGAGTCTTTTCCAATGAGTCAGCTCTTCGTATGAGGTGGCCAAAATACTGGAGTTTCAGCTATTACTGCTATAGGAAACAGTAAAACACCAGCCAAAGCGCTTCCTTAAAAAATCACCAAATCACAGTGCACCAAAATCTTTAAGTACATGCCAAGACTCGTCTGTGCTTTAGAAACACAGACACAGAAGTCACCTTTGTCCAGAAGCTCTGCATGTCTAAGTGCCAGAACACCACAAAGCTTCCCAATAAATATGGCCCAGACTGCAGTATATGGCGTTCAACTGCTAGACACAGAATTTGCTTAACATCAGTTTTTCTTGATACAGTGAAATCTGTAGCTGTCACTCATCAAACTAGTTATAAGTTGGGCTTTGAAGGCCTGAACACCTGATGCAAAGGCTTCTGTCTGAGTCATGCTGAGTGAGCTGGGCCCCCCTCGCTCCCCACTCCCTCAACCCCCCTCCCCACCACAGGAACTCCCCATTTGTTTTTCCACCCACTTTGAAAAGAGTGACTTGGGATTTGGTGCTGGTGGCTGAATTTTTCAAACCCATTTAGCTTTCAGGAGTAACTGTGACTTTTTAGAAACAGAAATGCATCCTGCCAGAGCTGGTATTTGGGCTTGAGCTGTAACTTCAAAGTTTCTTTGATCCAAGCCCTCACCAGCATCTGCCGTCTCCGATTGGTGTGCTGAGTGATCAGTGGTGCTGTTTGTCCACAGAAGACATGGTGTGATGGAAGCACCCAGACAGTCCCCATTGTGATAGAAAACATCCCAGGTTTTAAAAGTCTGCCTCAGTTAATGTGGTTGCAATTAAGGAATCGCATGATGGTTTTTGCAAGTCTTAATGGTGAAAAATTAAAAGCAGCAAAGCTTCAAATGGATCCACAATGAAAGCATGTTTTAAAGCCTCTGGTAAGTAATTTTTGTGTCACTTCTTATAAAATTATTCAGGAGACTCAGCTCCTTGAGAAAAGGAGAGGTGGCAACTTCCTTTACCACATGATCATGCAGATACCTGATCTGTGTCCATGATCTATTTGCTGGATGAAGAATTTGTGCTTTAAAAATACAACGCTGGGGGGTGCGGTCCTAAGATGGCAGAGGAATAGGATGGGGAGACCACTTTCTCCCCCACAAATTCATTGAAAGATCATTTGAACGCTGAGCAAATCCCACAAAAATACAATGCTGTAAAGTCCTAAGCCCTAGGATCTTTTGTATACGATATTTAAGACGTCTGGATGTCTTGCTGGCAATCTGTTCAAGTTATTGAATAAACCTCAACATAGTAAAGCAACATCTTGCTAATATAGATCTCTGATTCCTTTTCTGAAACCCTTGAGGGCATATGTGTTGATATTCAAGATTTTTTAGATTTTAGAAAGGGCATAAATACCGTGAGCATGCCACCTACTACCTAACACTCCAGGGACATCTGGAACTCCCTATAATCAAACATTAACATTTCTGCAGAAGTGTGTGAATAGCCCCTCTTGGTAGGATAAATGCAAACAAAAGCTCCAAATAGCTATGTATCAGTTCAAGCCAGGTTTCCTCCTAGACATCTTATGAAAAGCTTCTATTTATTAAAACTCTCTGGATTCTGGAATTACGGATAAGGAATTGGGGCCTGTATTCTGTAAGGGATCTGTCTTCTCCAAAAGCAGGATTATCAATATTAGGAATGCTTCACTGTGCTATTTTTGCTTATTTCCTCCATCTCAAAATATGAGTTAAATCAAAGTGTCCTTTATGTTTTAGCTCCTCGAAAAAGTTAGCTGGCACTTTAGGAAGTTATGTTTTAGGCTGCTTTCTTCCATCTGCAGTTAGGTTAAAACAAACTACTGTCTTCCAATGCAGAACAACCTTTTGATTCCTCTATCTATCCAACCATTCATTCACAGCAAAACACTTAAGGTTTGGTATGTGCAAAACACCATGCTAGGCTCTGACAGTCTCTGAGTGGTGTGGAAGTGGTAGTGAGTAAAAACAGCAGAATGCATGAATTTAAATTATCAAGACTGATACGAAAAAACAGTACTTATAAGGTAGTCATTTTCAACCAAGGCAGCTAATGTAATTGACACAAACCCAGGGGTCTGACCCCTGGAGTTCTTTGGCTATCATAAGCTAGAGGGTGTTTTTTGTTCTAGACTCTGTCAGGAGGCAGTGGTAATACTTAGCAGTAAACTTGGCTGTTCTAAAGAAGAAAGCAGGAGGGAAAAGACACTTAAGACAGATATCACCTTGACATGGAGACTTGGTGCTGGAAGAGTTCATGCCAGAATACACCAGAAGCTGTTATTTGGGGATAGAAAGGGATAAACACGCACACACAAACAGCGGGAAAAAAATTGCTCTTCTCTAATACCTGGTAAGCTTTAAGAGAGTCACTCAGATTAGCCAGAGACCTCGGGTCACTGTCTTTGAGAAGATAAAATCCTCTCAGCCCTTTATTCTTATCTAATTTTGCCTACAGTATGTTATAATGAATATCTCTGTCTTCTTAAAAATTCATTGAGAGGGAGAGAGAGATTGCATGATTCTTTTCCCTGAGGTTAAAAAAAGGCAATGAAACAAAGATTTCCAGAGATATTATGTGAAACAAAGAAGGCTCTAGAAAGCACAGGGGGAAGATGTAAGAAAAGATTGCTGGGGTGAGAAGAAATGACAGAGACCTTGAGTAGACACACCCTTCTCTGTGATGTTGCAGAATCCTCCCTAGTTCTTTCAGGAATGCTCAGATCCCCAAAACTGGTGCCACAGGATGGGTGATCACAAAGTGGCTTGTTCCCAGCCCCCGGATGTCCCGTGGAAGCAAGCAGACGAAGCTGGCAGTGTGTCCCTTGCTGCCACGTGGTGGCCTGGCTCCATGAAGAGGTCTTTGTTTTTCTTCAGTGGCCACCACAGTGCCTCTGTGTTTTATTTTCAATTAAATTTCCCTTAATCCTAAACTGCGGGAAAACATAGCTGCTGGCGCTCCCGTTTCCCTTCCCAAAGCAATACAGTCTGCAGAGAAGCCTTTTATGGCAGAAGCCCCGCCTCGTACATGCTGTAAAAGCCCCATATGCCACTGGTTTGCCCACAAGTGCTTTCAAAAAGATGCTTCATGGGCGCCGGACCCCAGGCAGCAAGGCAGCCTGTGAATAGTGCCCCTTGTTAGAGTGGTTGCTATAGCGAGTCCTTGTTTTTAATTCAATTGCACAGTAAATAATACTTTATCCACAGTGGGGGGGTGGTGGACGGTCCCTTTGGATTGCCTCCTCCTCATCCATCATAAAGGAGCACGTGAGGCTTTGAGTAGCAGAGCAGGGCACCTGCTTCTCCAGCTTCCTTGGACTTTGATGCTTTCCTTCCTTGCAGTGGTGTGGAGGTTTGTAATGCCAATATCAACATGAACATCAAGATTGTATTAACATTTAACAAGAAGAACTTTTTCCCTGGTTGGGTTTATTGGCATAAAGTGGTTCATAGTATTATCTTAATAGTATTCTAATGTCTATCAATCTGTAGTGTTAGCTTCTTTTTCATGTATAGTAGTGATAATTTATATTAGTATTTCCACTGTTTTTTTTTTCCAAATCTAAAAATATTGTATAAATGAACTGACTTACAAAACAGAAATAGACTCACAAACATAGAAATAAACTTATGGTTACCAAAGGGGGAGGGGAGGGGAGGGTAAATTAGGAGTTGGGATTAACAGATGTGTGTGCCTTAGTTGCTCAGTCCTGTCCAACTCTTTGCAACTCCATGGACTGTAGCCCGCCAGGCTCCTCGGTCCATGGAATTCTCTAGGCAAGGATACTGAAGTGGGTTGCCATTCTCTTCTTCAAGGGGAATCAAACCCAGGTTTCCTGCATTGCAGGCAAATTCTTTTACCATCTGTGCCACCAAGGAAGCCTGGGGTTGACAGGTACCCACTTCTATATATAAACAAGGACCTACTGTATAGCACAGGGAATTATCCTCAATATCTTATAATAATCTATAAGGGAAAAGCATCTGAAAAAGAATAAATGTATTCTTTTATTCTTCATATATGTATATATAACTGAAGCACTTTGCTGTACACCTGAAACTGTAAACCAACTGGACTTCAACAAAAAAGAAAAAAATGTAATTAAAAAAAAGTTTAAAGAAACACTTTCCCTATTTGTTTGGGATGAAATCTAAGTGGGAAGTCGCATAGCTACTCCCCAGCAGACCCTCTAAACTCTACCTGCCGGGTCGTTGAAGAGATGTTTGGTCACATTTACGGGACCTTGGGGAGAAAAACACAGCACCAAGAAACAGAAAGTGTGGTCTAGCTGAGGCTGTACATCACACGATAAATAGCTGACAGCTTTGGGAATATGTGATTGTCCTGGAAACACAGCAAAATGGGAATGAACAGAAAGAACTCAAGGGGGGGAGAAAAGGGACCCTGGTAACACACAGCTGGGGTCAGGAGCGGTACACTTGTGGGGAACAAAAATAAAAGGAGCACAGAGGTTAATAAAATGGGGACACAGTCCTCTCTCCAGACACAGTCGGGCGAAAATTACTTATCACCTGCTGGAGTGGATGTGAGAAGCGGCCCGTGAGCAAGTGTGTGGCAGGGAGTATTTTGTGAGGCAGAGGCAATCTCCGCACAGCGCCCTGCAACAGGCTTCCTCAGGCTCCCTGGCGGAGCAGACTCCGCGGCTCTGTCTCCTCATTAGAGGACAACAGCTGTTTCTCCCTATAATTAGCTCACAGATCAATAGTTAGCCCCCAGTCCCTTACACCTGTACCACACGCAACATGGAAATTACAACAGCACATGTTGTTTTTTTCTTAAATTACCTCCACTTACACACGTTGTTAAGCATCTAATAGAAAACAACCGTACCTTCCCGGCTCCCTTCCTCCTCGGAAGGCTTTTTAAAAGGCAAGCAGGGGAAAGTCTTTGTTTTTATGGGCGCCAGTTTCCATTCCCCACCTCACCTCCATGCTCCACGCACCCCCTCCCCTGCCCCCGAATTGGAGAAGTTCTCCAGGGCTGTCAACCAACCCACCAGGCGTCAGGCCATAAAATCTTATTTTCAGCCACCTGCGGGATGATGGAGAGAAGAGGAAACTAGACCGAGGGAAGGGTGGGGGTGGGGTGGGTAGCGCTCCAGCTGGCGGCTGAAGATGGTTTCAACAGAATTCACTAGGGGGTGGAAGGGTGCAGAGTCTCGGGTCATTTCCTGCCAGGTCTGTGCTGCGTGGGGGGAAGGATCCATAATCACACTGTCTCACAGTTCCATTAGTGTCAAAGCTCATTAGGAGCCCCATCCACTCGGCAGCAGTGGGCACACAAAAGAAAGACCCAGCCAAAGTCTGCAGAGCGGCAGGGTCGTGGTTACAACGTGGGGGCGGGCGGGAAGGAGGGATTGTAAAATTCCCGGCTGGGTAATTAGAGTCAGCAGGGAAGCAACCGGGCCCTAGCGGGCCTCTCGTTTCTCTCCTGGTTGTTGTGGAGGATTGGCAGGGCCGCTTCCTTCCAGGGGCGAGGCATGTGCCTGGGTCATAACTCAAAGACGAAAATGATCATCAATTTGCGCCCTGCTCCCGGGATAAACTGGGGAGGAGGACCGAGATTACTAGAGTAATCAGAGTACAGGTAGAGCAGGGAGAGGATGGTGCGAGGCCCGTTGCCTTGGGTGCAGTTAATGGAACAAACTAAGATTGTTGCCTAATCGACTTCTACTAAGTTAATTTGAATAGATTCACATTCCTTATGCATCGGGTAGGGAAACTTACAAAGGCTGTGGAGCCATGACAAAATACGGTGGTATCATTACGGATCCCAATTTGCTTTCTCATTACAGTAGGCCATTCTGATTTTCTTCAACTGCGACGTGAAAGCTCATGTGCTGTAGGCAAAGCCTATAAGATGGCTCACTCTGGCTATTGTGTTTGCCTTTTATGACAGTTTTATAAGTTATGAAAATGTATCCATCCAAAATGGATTTTAAAAACTGTGTTGTGATTGAAATGTAATCTATACACGATAACATTTACCTAAGCATGCTATTTGGTGAGTTTTGACACGTGTAGACCTTTGTGTAATTACCACTACAGTAATGTTCAGAATGTTTCGATCTACCCAGAAGTTTCCTCTTGCCCCTTTGGAGTCAGTCTCCTTCCTGACCTCTCACCCCCACCTCCAGATAGCCAATGGCCTGATTTCAGTTATTCTGACTTTACTAGTTTCTAGTATTTTATATGAGTGTAACCATAGAGTGCAGCCTTTTGAGTCTGGCCTCTTTCAGTTCTTCTACACTGTTGGCGTGTTTCAGCAATCTGTTCCTTTGAATTGTTGGGTAGTATCTTCTTGTAGGAATGTCATCACAATCTATTTACCAGTTTGCAGGTTGATGGATATTTGGGCTACTTCCGATTCAGGGTTGTGATGAATAAGGCTGTTCTGAATATTAAAGTATAAGTCTTCGTGGAGACATATTTTCATTTCTTTTGGTGGTCTTCCCCTCTGTTGTCAAATAGGGAAATAAATAAAGTCAGATCCCTCTGACTGATCATCCAGCCAAGGAGGGAGGAGGTGGCTCTTGGCCTGAGGAAGATGCAGGAACAAGAAGAATTCTATATGTTTCAAAATGTGACAATAGAGGAAAGAGCAGGCAACCACACAGGTGCTGTCTCTTGCACAGGCACTCGACAGGCACCCTGAGCTCCAGGTAGTAGTTCAGTATTTGTGTGACTGTGTGACATGGTCACGTTTGAGGTCAGTGAAAGCAGGCTCACATCAGTTACAAAATATGCATGCTAAGTCACTTCAGTCATGTCTGATTCTGTGCGACCCTATGGACTGTAGCCCTCCAGGTTCCTCTATCCATGGGATTCTCCAGGCAAGAATACTTGAGTGGGTTGCCATTTCCTCCTGCAGGGGATCTTCCCAACCTGAGAATCGAACCCTTGTCTCTTATGTCTCCTGCGTTGGCAGGTGGGTTCTTTACCACTCGCACCACCTGGGAATATGATGACTCTATTAAGCACAAAACTCTAAAACCAGACTTCCTTTTGGTAGCTTATCACCTAAAAAGGCTAGCAATTATAAAACTGAACACATAATGTTTGATGGAAATGACAAATATATGAAAAATGATGAAATCTGGAGTACTTTGTGCTTCACACAAAAAAATAAGAAACATTTTCTTATTTCAAAAAAATAAACAGAAGAAGACTCTGAGAACTTGTCTTTTATACACTGATGACAAAGCACTGAGCTGAGGACTAATATCAAAGTATGGAATGGCCCATGTTTGGATTCTGAAGGTACCATTCCTATATCAGATCCATTGGGTTTATGAATCAAAATGCAACAGCAAACAGCCATGCTTTGCTGAACTTGACTCAAAAAGTTCAGCTGCATTCTTTGGGCTTCATCCAGCAGCAAAATGGGAGATTCCATGGCAGCGATGCCACATGGGTTGCTGTGCTTTGGAAGAGGGTGCAGGACAGCTCACCCTCCTCCTGCTCTGTGCTGGCCCACTCGTTGGCCATCATAATAACTGCCCTGTGACCAACATAATTTCTTTCATTCTCAGAAAGGTTGCACAAGTACAGAAATAAGAAACCATTTAAGCATCCATTTTTAAGCCAAGGCTTCATTTTTCAAGAACACCTGAAACATCAATGATTCTCATTGCATTCTGTTTGCCTAGCTCCTTTGTTCAGGGTCTGACCTTAACTTTGCTATTATGCATTTTGGAATTTCTGGAGCCCAGCTTTACCCTGAGGGAAAATAAGGAAACAAATAAGCTTAAAAAAAATTTTTTTTTGCCCTAACCCTGCACCTTAAGGTCGCCATTGAAATACATCAGATTTAAAATCTGCAAGGTCTTCAGGCCAAACTCACAGGAAAGTCAGGAAAACTAGAAGCTGTGAAGGACACGGATCTGCTGAATATATTAACCTCGCATATGTGTGTGGATATGTGTTTTCTAATCCTCTAAGGTAAATTTATACCAATCCATACAGATGTACTCCTTTCTGTTTATTATTCCCAATTGTGTAATGGCAGTTAATGTCGTGCAAAGAAAAAAAAAAAACAACTCTCGAGTTTGACAGCAGTCCACCTCTGTTCATTTAAGGCAAAACAAAGAAAAGGAAAGCTTGTTCTTTCAGTCAGTACTGCTCACTCCCTAATTCTACCCAGACTGGATCGTCTTAAATCTGATTTGGGATTTGAGTATTATTTGGATTAGCTCATTAGTGGGGCACCAGTTCTGACAAGCCACTAATCTGGGGCACTGGTGCCATGACAGTATTATGCTGAAAATGAGAAATCTAATGAGATTAGACAGATCCTGGTGCACATGGTCTGAAGGCACTTTGTATGGAGACCCACGAGCTAGGGAATGCAGGAGGTGGCAGATTGAGGCATCAGCTCAGCTGAGCTAGAACACAGCCGCTTGAATGCCCAGAAGTGATCTCATTCAGATAGGCAGGGGTGCTCCTTTCCTAAGCAGGTTCTGTGGAATGTCAAGCAATTGCCTAGATTGAAAAGCAAGAGTAATAAAAGGTGATTATTTTAGGAGCCGGGTGTCAGTGGGAGGGGCTGTGAGCAGAGATGAGGTTTTAAGGTAAAACACTCTGATGTGGTTTTACGTCTTCGAAGCAGAACAGTTACAGGTGAGGATTCATTGGCATCTGGAACCAGCAACCCGTTAGGGTCTCCTTACTTGCCCAGGACTGCTGTCTAAGTCAACTCCATGGATTCCGCCCCCACTCTGTGAAAATGACTTTCTTTCTTCTCTTTACTTGTGATTTTAGTTGGTTTTAAGCTGAAGAGAACATACGGGTTCTTTTCTGCTCAGAATGGTGCTGTTGCTAAAATCAGAAAATGCTAGGCTTCCACAATGGGTGACTTACAATGTCCAGATGTAGCTCAGGGGCAACGCACAGCACACAGTGGAAGGGGGCTTGGTGCCTCCCCCATCCCTCGCTCTCCTCCTTCACTTAAAGAGGAACACAAAAGTTTCCATGGCATTTTCTTGCTTGTAAGTGGAAAATCAAGCCATTAACAGAGACTGGGAGTTGGCCCCATGGGACGCAATTCCTTTCTTTCTATTGTGTTGGTACGCCACCTTGTGGTGACTTTTAGAACTCCATGAAAGACCTGCGGCTTGTTCATAGAGCTGCCCCTAATTTTAGCATCCTTTCTAAACCCTAGAAAGAAATTCATTGTCAATCTGCTCTGTGAATCATCTTTAGAATGAGTATGTGTGCAAGACAAAAGCAAATGTGTTTTCAGCACATGTGAGCAATATGAAATCAAGCACGTGACTTCTTTCGTGTTCTTCCTTGCCAGGCTAAAAGAATGACCAGGCAAAATGAGTGACCCTTTTGACATAAAAGTCAAGAATTATCCTGTGAGTATTTAGAAATGAATACACGGCAGAACTGATTCCACTTTCTTATTTTAACATTTTCACATTTTTAGGGATTTAGAGGAAAAAGTCAGAAACTAAGGGATGACACCTTTTAATGGAGTCCCTCCATTTGTTTTAAACACCTTAGTCAAATGGACCTTAGATATATATTAGAACAGGTCAAGAATTCTAGCCTCAAAACAAAACAGAGAAGAGGAGGAACAGATAAATTCCTGGTGTCATGGAATTCTAGGAACTTTCACAGGCTGAGGAAAGGAGTCCAAAGGAAGAGAGGGAAAAAAATTTCTACCTGAAAAGTGTATCTGTGAAAACACATTTTAACCTTTCCTGCCAGAAAACAAAAAGCACAGTCCAAAGTATTTGTCAGAATCTCAAAAAGAATTGGAAGAATCACTGGGAGATGACTTTGGACACTGTGCTGTGCTGCTCTTGTGAGCCAAGCATGGATTGTATTTGCAGGGCTTTAAGTGTTTGAAGCAGAAGAAAAAGCTGAAAAGAGTCAACCATTCCTAAAGCCTTAGTGAGGTAGGGGGAATGGTTCATGATTCAAAAGATCATTGTTCTAAACATAATTGTTTACAAGAATCCAGGCAACAGGAGAAAGAGAGGTTTTTAAGTTTTTCCATTTCAAAAAAAAATCCATTGTAGACTATTTTGTATTGCCTTTTCTTCATGAGAGTCATCAAAACCTCTGCCATTCAACTGTGGTTGAGCAGTAATCTATTATTTCACTTAAACACACTAAAAGAGCTGATGTTGATTAATCAAAAGTGGGAGAAGCAGACATGCTTTGGAAACAAAAACTCTGTTAGTGCTTCTAAAGAACGTCCACTGGCCGCCGGGACCTCTGTTGCTAGGGAGATGGTTACCAGGCACAGGTGCCAGAGTGCCTGCCCCTACCCCCTCCCCTTCGCTTGTTTGATACCCTTTGGGCTGATGTCATGAATGAAAGGTTTTCAAATATTTAATTTTTCCTGTGTGTCCTCGAAAGAAGGGACAGTGCTTGTGTGACTGATTTGCAAAGGCAAAATTAGGAAGAGAGGAAAGGAAGAGTGGACACATGGGAGAGCGTGTGCAGATAGCCATGCTGAGAATGGGCAGCTTGGGGGAGGCTTGGGCACTGAAATAAAGCCAGAGACAACACCCCACCTAGTAATACTTGAACAAAGTCCTGAGTCAGTGGCGAGTCTGACCCATGAGGACCAAAAAGCCAAGGCAATGTGACTTCTACTAACCATATTTTATTAAGGGCTGACCATGTGCCAGCCACCCTGCCTGCTTCTTACACACCCCATCCTATTCATGCTTATACTCACCCAACACAAGGCCTTATTATCACTGTTTAACATAAGAATACCAAGCATCAGAGTGGTTACAGAACTTGCCAAATGCTAATGCCCTTGTTTTGGGGTTTTTTGTGTTTCTTTTTTGGTCTGATTTCAAACTCTTGTCTGCCTCTAAATAGCTTCTTCCAAGGCCTCTCAGAGGACTTGAAATTGCTAAGATGTATTAGCAAAAATTTACAAAACACCAACTCTGTGCAATGACACATTTTTGGATGAGCCTGTGTGTTCGTATAATTGCAGACATGTGTCTTGCCTTTAGTGGAGCTCAGAAACCTGTACAAAATAAGCTGATGAGGAAATAGTAAAACACTTATATGTCTGAAAAATTGAAGAGTGAAAAAATGTTGCGGGTAGGCACTGAGAGAGTAACTTACCCAAACTAGAACATTGGAGGTAGATGCTGGAGGCATTTCAGGAAGTTGAAGAGAGAATCTTTCCTGATCTAAGGTTAGAAGGCAGATCCAACCAAACTGATGCTTGAGTTGACTCTGGATGGGTGGAAGGAATTTGGAATGGTCTGGCTTTCTGAGGTGTCCTAGGAAAGTGGGCAGACCTCAAGTGAGGTAATAAAATGGACCATTTTATGAAAGGGTACGTGTATGCTCAGTCACTCAGTCACGTTTGACTCTTGCAAGCCCCTGGACTATTGCCCGCCAGGCTCCTCTGTCCGTGGGATTTTCCAGGGAAGAATACTGGAGTGGGTTGCCATTTCCTCCTCCAGGGGATCTTCCTGACCCACGAATCAAACCTTCGTCTCCTGTGTCTCCTGTATTGGCAGGCGTATTCTTACCCTTATGAAAGGGTAGTGGGTGATTTGAACGGGGGGCAGGGGTGTGTGTGAACTGAGATTTTGACCATGTGAGCGGTGGGTCTGTGTATGTGCTCAATGCTGAGTCTGGGATAGGTGGCAGGGAGGTGGCCAAATGGAAGGTGAGAAAGACAGAGGGAACAGCAACTGATAATCAAGTTGGTACAGTGGTAAAGAACCTGCCTGCCAGTGCGGGAGACTCGAGATACAGGTTCAATCCCTGGGTCGGAAGATCCCCAGGAGTAGGAAATGGCAACTCCAGTATTCTTGTCTGGAGAATAATTCCATGGACAGAGGAGCCTGGCAGGCTACAGTCTATGGGGTCTCAAAGAGTCGGACACAACTAAAGCAACTGAGCAATCAATTTAGCTTTTCTCAAAATTTTGCCAAGAACCAGTTCAGGTTAGCAATATACACATTCATTCATAGAAGTTTCTGTCCTTCAACTAAGAAAGGGAAAAAAACAAAACAAAACTATAGCATATTTGCATTTTGTTATTAATTCATGAGTAAAAAAAAAAAAAGTCCCTATAGAAAGAAATATATATATGTGTGTTTTCAATACCCAGGAGGAGACAAGTGCTGTTCAGAGCATTTTAAGCCCTTCGTCTTTCACCACAGACACCAGCAGACCTGACGGGACGCTGCAGAGGCAGCAGCTGCAGTGAGCAGGCATGATGAAAGCACCAGGCCGTGAAGCCCCATTAGGAAAAGGTGAGGCCGTGAATTATGTTTATAGCCTGGAAATGACATATCTCATTCATTCAGTGAGTTATTTACCCTCTGGATTGAGTTCATGGACCTATGAGTCATATAAACACATCTATTGCTTTATCTTGGGGGACAGGAAGAGGGGAGAAGGTTATGCTGTGGAAGCTGGAGGGAAGGGGAAGGATGGGCTGATAAATGTTTCAAGACCTCATCGAGCAGATCTGGGTCATGGCAGAACCTATCCTGTCTTGGTAGATTCTAGGCCCTGCAAGGATTTAGAAGCCAGGCCTGCTTCCTCTCTGGTATGAAAGCTTGCAAGCCAGCCAATCGCTACAACCCTGGCTGAGATGCATTTCAAAAGGGAAAGGCTTCGCTCTTCTGCAGTTTGACCATTTTTTCAACTGAGAGGGTGTGTGTGTGTGTGTGTGTGTGTGTGTGTGTGTGAAGGAGAGAAAGAGGAAGAGAGGAAGAGACCATCTGCTGGCCATGAAATTACTTTTGTACTTTTATCCAAATCACACCAAATTGGACAGGTAATTTATGGGCTTACCTTGCAATGCCTGCCTTACTGATAACTATCCCCTGGCCCTTATTGCTGTATAAAACTACCATCTGGGAGAGGTTGGGGGGTAACAACCTCAATGCAAATACTTCTCTGCTCTGTTTTGGTATCTTAGTGCAAAATCAAACCTCCCTGTCTTTGGTCCCATTTAAATAAAAACATCACTTGCCTCCAACCAGTAGAATACATTTTCCCAGCTGATGGATGCTTTTCCATTTATTTTATAATGTATTTTTTTTCCTCAGCAAGGGATTGTTCTTCGGAATGTCAAGGAGGAAATATTTTCCAAATCATCCGCTGTGATTGGCTGGTTTGGGCCTAATCAGATGGTGAGCGGGGGAGGGGGAGAGGCAGTCATTTGTCACGCTGGAGCTCCAGCCCTGGATAAAGAGGTGCTTTGTAATGCCAGCCTGCCTAATCTCTAGGCCACAATCAAATTACCCTCCCCTCCCCCCCACTCTTCTTCCCCATCCCTCCCTCATCCCCATCTCTCTCTCTCTCTCTCTCACACACACACACACACACACACAAACACATGAATACTCACACCCTACGTCTTCAGATCTATCACTGACAATACAGTTATTAAACAAAATCTTAGCCAAGGGAATTAATAACATCAAGGATTCATTTCTTTATCAAATGTTGTGGCCTGAAGGAAGAGGACTTCCTGCTTGCAGAAAGATTCAAGTACATTCATCACCTGAGGGCAAGGGGTGGGTTTGTGATTTTTAATACTCATCAAATGAGAAGCAGAGGAAAGAGTGGGAGGGAGATCCCCATAAGTGTTTGCAAATATTAACAGGTTGCAAACCTGCTTTTTGAAGGATTCCTGGTCCCATGGGGGCTAAAGAGATTTGGGGGGAGGTGGGGCCGTGAGATGGGCAGTGAGCAAGCTGACCGACAGTGGCCAGAGCCTGGGAGTGTCATTGGGTGATCTTTAAATCCAGGAATGTGATGGTTCTGCTGTCTTTGCAATCAAACAGCTATGGGGGCAGGGGAGGGCAGGGAGGTTACAGGAGATAGGAAAGAACAGAGCTACAGATGTGAGTGAGAGAATGCTCAGCCACGTTACAGGTTGAGTCTGTCTGAGAGCTCAGCCCCCGCTTGCCCTCAGTTGACAGTAGCTGTCAGCCACCAGCGTGCGATCGCACATGAAGGATATGAAGTTTGGGCAGGAAATAGCCTCTCTTTATTCCTCTTGACCTTATTCGCTGGGACGCTTGTGACTTGTCACTCCCCTTGATACAGGAGGAGAAAGAAGTCAAGAGGCTCGTGGGAGAACTAAAATCAATGCGTGGTGGCAAGACATGCCGGGCAGCCTGCTCTGTAGCCATCAGCATTGCCAACTTAAATTGTCGATTTGAGCACAGCCGCAATCATCATCACAGGGAGAGTGTCTTAATCTAGCATCTTCATTTCCTATTCTGCGTGTCTATTGTATGAAGTGTGCTGCGCTAGAAGGTTTCTTCCTGGTGGCTGGGTTGCAATTACAAATCAGAGCCACTTGTTCACTGCTACTCCCAGGACCATCATGGAACGCCCATGGGCAGCACTCTGGTTGCCATCTGACAAGTTGTGCAGACTGGAATTGCAGAGGAGCTAATGCCCATGGGATTGCTCTTAATCAAGGGAGGATGGGAGCCTACAGATGAATTCCCTAATCTCCATCCTTTGGTAGATATTTCTAGAAAGCATTTTTTGTGCTTCTCAGAAATCCCAGCCAAATGGAGTCCCGTTGCCAACAGCAGCAACCTTGATAACGCATCTTTATATAGGCTTTTTCTTCCTTCCCATCCACTTTCTCTGCCCCCTTGCTCCTACTTCTGGGTTTATTTCCCAAATAAACTACCTTCACCTTCAGTCCTTATCTTGGGCTCTGCTTCCTGGGCAAAACAAATGCAGACAGCACCAACTGAGCAAGTCTGTTTTTTCTGAAGCACTCAGACATTAATGAATCCTTTTCAATGCCTCCTTTCTCAAATCTAAGACCCAAGCTGCTAAAGCTGGTCATTATCTGGTCACCTCCACCATGGCCTGGGGAGTGAGAGGAAGCTGGCAAGAGAGGTGGTACAATAGCCAGCCAACATCCAGGGGTGTGGGAGCACCTGCAGATGCCTTCTCCAGTTATCAAGGGTGGGGAGCAAGTGTAGAAATGGGCTGTTAAGATGATGAGTCAGAATTCAACCACGATGGTAGTCTCTAGCTGTGGCTGTGGTTCCTTGATACTGTTTCTGCTACTGAGGTTCCAAAGTTTTCTCCACCCTTCCATCTATTCTAGAAGTCTCTGTATCACAGACTCTGTGTGTGTGTGTGTGTGTGTGTGTGTGTGTGTGTGTGTGTGTGTGCGTGCGCGCTCATGCTCAGTCATGTCCAGCTCTGTGTGACCCCGTGAACTGTAGCCCTCCAGGCTCCTCTGTCCATGGAATTTTCCAGGCAGGAATACTGGAGTAGGTTGCCATTTCCTACTCCAGTATCAGAGATTATTAAACTACAAATCTGGCCAATTATTTTGTTTTCCAAATAATGTTTTATTGTAACACACACAAAAGAAATGTGTTGTTAACCGTCCTACAGCCAGGCTGGCATCACAAAAAGGGAACGCATTCATTCAACCCTGAATTCATTAAGTGTTTACTGAAACTCTACCAAATGTTCCAGCATTGTGCTAGTGTCTGAAGACACAGTGGTAAACAAAACAGAGGGCTCTTGCCTGGTGGAACCTAGTGTCTGATAAGAAAGATATTCATCAAATAATGACCCACATCCATATCAAAGTATAATTATAATCTCTGCTAAGTGAAAGGAGCCATCACAGAGATTGGATCTCTTCTGCTGTGACTAGGAAGACTTTCCTGGAAAAGTGATGTCTGAGGGATAAAGAAGAGTTGGGGTTAAGTATGGATATGGGGGAGAAAAATACCCAGAAGGAAGAGAGCATGTGAAAATCCTTAATCAGGGAGCAGGTGGAGAAATTACCTGTTGAAGGAACAGGAAACCAGTGTGGATGAAAAGCAGAGTAAGAAAACTTGGAGGTTTCAGGGAAACTAGAAAGGCAATCAGGGGCCAGATCCAGAACGTTTGTCTTTATCCTCAGAGCAACAGGAACCAACTGAAGGTTGGGCTTTTTTTTTTTCTTTTTGAAGTTTTCTTTAATTCTATGAGTAATAATGAATATACCCTTATTTTAAAAAGATCTAAATAATATATGTAATTCAACAGTTTGCCTGTATCAGCTTCCCCAGTCCAGTTATTTTCACAGATGCTATTCCTGTGTCAAAAGAAACTGAATTTGGTGGTAGAGCAAATGGATGGTCTGATACTGTCAAATCTACACATTAAAAAAACCCAGAAGACATATATTCAGTTACATTGCTTACATATATTTAGGACTAGTTCTGGGAATGCTAAAGGAATATTTTGGCCGCTAGAAAAATAAAATTTTATTTTCAAATAGAATTTATTTTAAAATATTGTTTATCTTTTCCTTTAAACATTTCTGTCTTTTATTTAAAAATTATTTGAACATTATATATACATATATATAGGGTGTTTCCACACATATATATATCCTATATATATATTTATAGGATATTTCCATATATATATATATAGGATGATTGCTCAAACTTTTTCACTCAATCTATGAATATAAAGCTTGGAGTCCACCATCAGAGTAGTTAAGAGCATAATGTATTATATTATATATTGATGTTTTAATATTATGTTATATATTGATTTCCTTGAGTTCAAATCTCAAACTCATCATGTACAAGCCAGATGCTCTTAGAAATGTCCTCAGTCTTGCAGTATCTCACCTCTTAACTAGGGAGGATAACAGCATTTTCTCCAAAGGGTTATTGTGAGTACTGGATTAAATAAAACCTGCAAAGCACTCAGAATGGTGCCCAGCACATGGCAAACCCTCAATAAAGGTTAACAATCACACCTAATGTTGGTAGTACCGTGTTGAGCTTGCATTCAATAACCTTACTGAACTTTCTTTTTGGTTATAACGATATAAATGGATTCTTTTGGATTTTCTTAATCAACTGTCATTTCCTGTCCAACATGGCAATTCCAATATGAATTTCGTATTTTTTGTCTCATCGTACTGCCCTGCTTTCACACCTAAATAGTGAGGGTGTGACTTTATTTCCGTCTTTAAAGAGGTGCCACCACTGTATCACCACTAAGTATGATCTTTGCTGAAGATCTAGCACATTTCTTTCATCAAGCTAAGAAAGATTACTTTTGATCTGAGGTTACTAAAAGCTGTTATTTTGTATTGTGGATGGAAGGTATCAGTATTCAATAACTGAAATGAAAAGCTGAATTCATTACTTAAGTAAGAAAGAGTTAGCTGGTTAGATGTAATCTCTCTTTTCAGAGGAGTCTGATGATCTTAGATGGAGTTTGGGGTCAAGGATTATTTTGATCTTAGATGGGGTTTGGAGTCAAGGCTTGTTTTGATGCAGTAGTTGTTATTATTCAATCATTCAGTGGTATCTGACGCTTTGCAATCCTGTGGACTGCAGCATGCCAGGCTTCTCTATCCTTCACAATCTCCCAGAGCTTGCTCAAACTCATGTCCATTGAGTCAGTGATGCCACCCAACCAACTCAACTTCTGTCGTCCACTTCTTCTCCTGCCTTCAATCTTTCCCAGCATCAGAGTCTTTTCCAATGAGTAGGCTCTTCGCATCAGGTGGCCAAAGTAGTGTAGCTTCAGCCTCAGCATCAGTCCCTCCAATAACTGTTCAGAATTGATTTCCTTTAGGATTGACTGGTTTAATCTCCTTGTAGTCCAAGGGACTCTCCAACACCACAGTTCAAAAACATCAATTCTTCGGCACTCAGCCTTCTTTATGGTCCAACTCTCACATCCATACATGACTACTGGAAAAAACTATAGCTTTGACTAGATGGACCTTTGTCAGTAAAGTAATGTTTCTGCTTTTTAATACACTTTCTAGGTTTGTCATAGCTTTTCTTCCAAGGAGCAAGCGTCTTTTAATTTCATGGCTGCAATCACCATCTGCAGTGATTTTGGTGTCCAAGAAAGTAATGTCAGTCATTGTTTCCATTGTTTCCCTTTCTGTTTGCTATGAAGTGATAATCTTCCAAAATGGCAGCCTAGAAGGACGTGCGCTCAACTTCTCCTTCAAGAACACCAAAATCACAACGACCTGCTTAACAACCATTGACAGAAGAATGTTGGATCCCACCAAAAAGATACCCTGTGTCCAGGGGAAAAGGAGAAACCCCAACAACACGGTGGGAGGGGAGCACTACATTTAAAATCAAATCTCAGACCTGCCAGAGATGCTCAGAGGTTGAAAAACCAAACCTTGTGCACACCAGGATCAAGGGAAAGGAGCAGTGACCACAAGAGACTGAAGCAGTCCTGCCTTTCAGTGTTTGAGTGTCTCCCATGGAGGCTTGGGTCAGCCGTGATCTGCCTCAGGAACAGGGGCTCTGGCTGCAGCAGACCTGGGAGGTGCAGCATGTGGCATAAGACCTCTTGGAGGAGTTGGTCATTCAGTTCAGTCACTCAGTCATGTCTCTTTGTGACCTTGTGGACTGCAGCCTGCCAGGCCTCCGTGTCCATCACCAACTCCCAGAGTTTACTCAAACTCATGCCCATTGAGTCAGGGATGCCATCCAACCATCTCATCCTCTGTCATCCCCTTCGCCTCCCACCTTCAATCTTTCTCAGCATCAGGGTCTTTTCAAATGAGTCAGTTCTTTGCCTCAGGTGACCAAAGTATTGGAGTTTTAGCTTCAGCATCAGTCCTTCCAATGAATATTCAGGACTGATTTCCTTTAGGATGGACTGGTTGGATCTCCTTGCAGTCCAAGGGACTCTCAAGAGTCTTCTCCAACATGACAGTTTAAAAGCATCATTCTTCAGCATTCAGTTTTCTTTATAGTCCAACTCTCATATCCATACATGACCACTGGAAAAACATAGCAGTAGTTGGTTGACATCAAATTTGAAAGTGTGTTTTGGGAAAGAAAAGCTTGTTAATTGGTTTGGTTTCAAAACTGTCATTGGAATGACAGTTCCAATGACAGTTCCTCTACTAATTGATTGATCCTCAAAAGCGTGAGAGGGTCACTCACTTGGCATTCAGATGTGGGTTCAGTGAAGCGGGTGGCCATTGATCATTTAGATCGTGGTGAGTTGTCACTGATTGATCAAGCATCAGGTAGAATATGATGTGTGAGTGCCAAATTGCTTCAGTTATGTCCGAGTCTTTGGGACCCAATGGACCATGGGGTCCCAGAGATGGCTACATGAGTCCCAAAATGTGACAGTGTTGTACATTCTAAGGATTCACCATTTGATTCCTTTAAGATATATATCTTCTCTAAATAGTATGTGTGTGTGAATTTACTTTAGTTGTGTCTGACTCTGTGCAACCCTATGGACTGTGACCTGCCAGTTTCCTCTGTCCATGGGATTCTCCAGGCAAGAATACTGGAGTAGGCTGCCATTTCCTCCTCCAGGGGATCTTCCTGACCCAGGGATCGAACCCATGTCTCTTACATATCTTGTGCTGGCAGGCAGGTTCTTTACCACTAGCACCACCTGGGAAGTCCCATAATATGGTACCTGGGGGGAAAAGTGGGTGGTTTTCCTGGCAAGCAGCTGTCTTTAGAGATGTACATAGGAATGTGAGCCAAATGGCACATGTGGGGAGATTCCTGGTCTTAGGAAGTAGATCCAGGGTTGGAAGTCCAGGGAAGCAGACAGAACGTACCACCTGGAGAGTGTAATAAACCAATAGATACTTGTCCTGGTTGAACTGGCAAGCCATTGTCTTTACAGATATACAATCACTAGTCATAAAACAGCAGCAAGGAAACAAAAAGCAGGTACTATGTAGATATCTAAATACTGAGAAGGGGAGCATGCTGAAAAGAAGTTTTTTACTAGGAATTCAGGTGCCAGGATTTGGGGCAGAAGAGTTATCAAGATGAAAATACAGCTCAAGATCTAGAAATTCTGGGGTAACAGACAGGGTGTCTGGGCCAGGAACCAGGATGAAGGCCAAACGACGCATGTCTAGTTAGTGGAATGAGGCCACAGCATGATCAGAGGAATGTGGAAAGGCTTTATTAGGGCAAAAATCCAAGGACAGACCAGACCCATACCAAGACTGTCTTGATACCGAGTTCTGAGTATTGAAGCCAGAGTTCTGAATAGGAATGGACCTTTCAACCCAGACAGGTGGTTCTTCCTGCATCTGGGGGAAGCAATTCATCCAGAGCTTCAAACAAAGAGTCCTTAATGGAGGGACTATTTGCATAGATATGGACAGAATTAAGGGACAATTAAAGGATAATGAGGCAGACACAGACTAGAGATGAGGCACACCCAGGACTGAAGGGGCAAGGAGGGAAAATACTGGTAAATATGAGATAGAGCCTAGGAGGAGGGAATTTCCTAGTATTTGTTGTTGTTGTTGAAGTATTGTTGATTTATAATGTGTTAGTTTTTACTATTCAGTAAAGGGACTCAGTTATACATATATATATATATATATATACACAATTTTTTTTCATATCCTTTTCCATTATGGTTTATCACAGGGTATTGAATACATTTCCCTGTGCTATACAGTAGGACCTTGTTGTTTATCCATTCTCTATATAATAGTTTGCGTCTGCTAATCCCAAACTCCTAGTCCATCCCTCCCCTTCCCTTGGCAACTAGAAACCTGTTCTCTAAGTCTGTTAGTCTGCTTTTCTTTTGTAGATAAGTTCATTTGGGTCATATTTTAGATTCCACATATAAGTGGTATCATATGGTATTTGGGAGAAGGCAATGGCACCCCACTCCAGTACTCTTGCCTGGAAAATCCCATGGATGGAGGAGCCTGGTAGGCTGTGGTCCATGGGGTCGCTGAGGGTCGGACACGACTGAGTGACTTCACTTTCACTTTTCACTTTCATGCATTGGAGAAGGAAATGGCAACCCACTCCGGTGTTCTTGCCTGGAGAATCCCAGGGACGGCGGGGCCTGGTGGGCTGCCGTCTATGGGGTCGCACAGAGTCGGACACAACTGAAGCGACTTAGCAGCAGCAGCAGCATATGGTATTTGTCTTTCTCTTTCTGACTTACCTCACTTAGTCTGATGATCTCTAGACCTATCTGTGTGGCTGCAGATAGCATTATTTCATTCTTTCTTATGGCTGAGTAATATTCCATTGTGTATATATATATACCATATCTTCTTTATCCATTCATCTGTCAGTGAGCATTTAGGTTGTTTCCAAATATTGACTATTATAAATAAAGCTGCAATGAACACTGGAGTCTATGTGTCTTTTTGAATGACAGTTTTGTCTGTATATATGTTCAGGAGTAGAATTGCTGGATCCTATCAGAACACTATTTTTAGTTTTGAGGGACTTCCATACTGTTTTCCATAGTTGTTGCACTAACTTGCATGCCCGCTGACAAGCCTTCAGTTCAGTTCAGTCGCTCAGTCGTGTCCGACTCTTTGCGACCCCGTGAATCGCAGCACGCCAGGCCTCCCTGTCCATCACCATCTCCCAGAGTTCACTCAAACTCACATCCCCCTCTGTTAAGTAGTTAGAATAGAAAGAAGGAGTCCAAAATGGTGGTGGCTAAAAGACAAAGAAAAGGAAAAGCCTGCAAAAATGGAACAAAAGAAAACCCATGAACCAGAGTGAGAACTTCAGGTGAAACAAACATGCCCCCTTCTTGGCTAGCCCAATTTGCATGGGGCAGGCTCAAGGTGGGGTAGGAGACAAACATATGAAAGGAGGAAGCCAAGACAGACTGAGGCCTCTCCTTTGAGATCAGCCCGCCCTCACGCCTCGAGGGTGTACTTTCCTTTGCTTGCTGAATAAAACTCTGAGCTCTAATCGAGCTGTAACACTGGTCCACTGTTTCAAATCTCTGCTGCGGCGAGAGAGAACTGAGGAAATTACACACTCCCCCAACACCTCCATGTAGGAGGGTTCCCTTTTCTCCACATCTTGGTGTGTATTTTCAATCCTGGAGATCACAGATACTCCAAGAGACTCAACACTGAAGCTGAGAGGGAGCAAAGAACGAACTACCCTGATCTCACTCTCTCTACCTCTGACCTCCTACCAGGGTTTCCCTAAAGCAGAAGCCAATGGGTGAGGAGCCTAGCTGATACCATCCACAAGGGAGGATAGACAACAGTGGAGGATGAATAGAGGGAGGTAATTAACAGACTATAACCACCAGACTCCCCAAGTAGCTAGAAGAGGATCCAGTCATGTCTAGTCAATGGTGTTTCTGAAATGCATTTTGGGGACGGAGGCACGTGACAGACTCCCAAAGAAGAGAGCACTGGCTCCTGGTTGAGCCTGGGCATTTATGCTGGTTTGTGAGCGGAGCTTTCCTGAAGCTTCTGTAACATGGAGACATGGTGCAGAGCCAAAATCACAGTGGAGATGCCATGTTTCTGTCACTGTGTCAAATTACGGTACTCCGGGGAGACAAGAAAGCCAGCCAGTTAAGGATGTTTTGTGATATGGTGTCTGAGGCCCAGAATCCCACAGTCCATGAGTCAGAAGGAGCCTCATGAAGAGACACAGGGAGCGAATGCAGGCATTTTCCCCTTTATGCAGAATCAGCTCGAGTCTCTGCAGCAGACGATAGCCAGCATTTTGTGAGTTAATCGTGTGTGACGCAGAAAAGGAGCTGTGAAGGGAGCAAATCTCTCTTTAAAGTGAACATTTTATAGAAATCCCATTTTCTCTGGGGCTCAAAGCCAGACCGACTTAGTGGATTAAGCTCTGAGGTTTCACTCCAGGGATGGATTTCAGGTCAAGGCCAGCCTACAAATCTACATGGGGGATGGGGAGAGACCTCAAATAAGACTAACTGGTGGTATCCAGAAGGCACTACCTCGGATGTCCGGCAGTTATGCCGCAGAGCCCTGGGGAATGAACTGGGAAGGAACAGAGAAGGGGAGGTGCTATGGAGATGATGCTAATGTTCACTGCCATAGCTGTGGAATTTTTCACCTGGGGCGATTGCCCTGTGCCAGCTCGGATGAGGGCAGCCTTAATTGCTTTGTGCCATCAAGTGCATTTTTTGTCAGTTTTAGACAAACTGACATAATTATTTCTGTCACCTCGGGATGATTTTTCCCTCCAAGTCCCTTCAGATGAGGCAAGAAGCAGGTGCTTCTTACCCTAGCCGCACCAGCTTCAAGCACCCAAAGCCTTCCACACAACCAGCTGCCACGGTCCAGATGTACATGTATTTGCACTTTCTCTGTGAGAGTACATTAAAGATAGTGCCTGGGGGTTCTTGAAATTGGTAAGATTCAAGTTCAATCTGTACAATATGCCTGATGTGATGGAAACAACCTCACACACTTCTCTTCCCCAATCCCTCTCCTCTTAGCTAAGATGTTTCTGGGTCTGACAATGGGGAGATGTTATCAGGAATACACACACACACACACACACACACACACACACACACACACACATGGTCTTCCTCAGTGGTGCAGCAGTAAAGAATCCACCTGCAATGCAGGAGACTCAGTTTTGATCCCTGGGTCAGGAAGATCCCCTGGAGGAAGGAAAGGCTACCCACTCCAGTATTGTTGCCTGGAGAATCCCATGGACAGAGGAGCCTGGTGGGCTACAGTCCATGAGGTCGCAAAGAGTCAGACACGAATGAGCAATTGAACATGCTCTCACACATACATGACTTTTAAAATTTGTTTTTTTGGTCATGCTGCACAGCATGTGGAATACTAGTTCCCTGACCAAGGATTCAACCCATGTCCCCCTACAGTGGAAGCGCAGAGTCCTAACCAATGGACAGTTAGCGAAGACCTACAGTCCACTTGCCACTAGTTCAAAGAGGGCAGCAGAAGCTTTTGAACTGCCTTTTTAATTGACAGTGCCCCTATTTTTCTGTCTGGGATCTATAACACCCCCAACCTATAGGTACAGACATTACAGAAAAGTTTCCAGATTCATTTTTCTCTGATGTGCTCAGGGTCAGGATTGGGTTGTGGAGGACTTCTTAAGTTATGACTTTTGTGAGTGTTTATGGTTGAAATCCTAGGCATTTGGGTTGTTTTCTTACACCTCCTTTGGAGCCTAGAAGCTCCATGTACTTGACTAGAGTAGTAGCTCACAGGTAGACATATGAACGGAGAAGGCAATGGCAACCCACTCCAGTACTCTTGCCTGGAAAATCCCATGGACGGAGGGGCCTGGTGGGCTGCAGTCCATGGAGTCGCTAGGAGTCAGACAGGACTGAGTGACTTCACTTTCACTTTTCATTTTCATGCATTGAAGAAGGAAATGGCAACCCACTCCAGTGTTCTTGCCTGGAGAATCCCAGGGACGGGGGAGCCTGGTGGGCTGCCGTCTATGGGGTCGCACAGAGTCGGACACGACTGAAGCGACCTAGCAGCAGCAGCAGCAGCAGCAGACATATGAAATACTTTCTAGTCCCCATGCTGTGCTGTGCCTGGGCTTGACTAAAATGTGTCATGTTCTATCACTCAAGCAGCAAAAGCTGGTGACATTGTTGGATGTTCTTTCATGGTTTGGACAAAAACTAAGTAATCTTCCTGCGGGGTCTGGATTTCCATCTCTCTTAGGTATTTCCATCTCTTTTAGTATTATTCCCACACTGATATGCTTATTTGTTTTGTAACAAATATTTATTGTGTTCTGGGCTAGCGTTGAGGCAGGAAGACCATTTGGGAAGTCATTTCATTAGTTCTTCCTCCAAGGAAAGATAACGGTGACTTGGACTAGGATGGTAACAGTGGAAGCAGGGGAGAGATTTAAGATATATTTTGGAGGTAGAATTGTCAGCTAAAGCTGCATGCTAGGCATTGGGCTTTGCCCTGAGGCTACAGTGGCAAATAAAACAAGGTTTTTCACAGAGGTTATACTGCAATAGGGACTAAAGACAGTAAATAGCTATATACATTTAAGATTTGCATAGAGATTGTGATAATCTCTAAGGAAGAAATGTACAGTGATGTAACAGAGAATAATCAGGGGGATGTAGGTGGCTACTTAAATTGAGTTGTCATGGAGCAGCTTCCCATGAGAATGAAACAAGGAGTCAGACATGCAAGGAGCTGAGGATGCATAATCCAGGCATATGGAAGGCTGTGTGCTGGTCTTGAGGTAGGAGACACTTGGCACATTCTAAGAATTGTCAGAAGACTGATGTGCCTGGGGTTGTCAATGATGGGGAGAGAGAATGATCTTGGTAGACTTGCCAAGATCATGCAGAGCCTGAGCTTGAAGTTTCAATTTTACTCTGAATGAAACTAGAAACCAGTGAAGACAAGGTGGTGGTACGGGGAACAAGATATAATTTTTGCATAAAAAGATTAGTCTGGTCGGTCTGTGAAATATGGACTTTAGGTGGGCTAGTGTTGAAGCAAGGGCACCAATTTTAAAGCTTTTGCAATAGTCTTGTTGTTATTCCGTCTCTCAGTCCTGTCCAAGTCCTTGTGACCCCATACTGCAGCACACCAGGCTTCCCTGTCCTACACCATCTCCCAGAGCTTGCTCAAACTCATGTCCATTGAGTCGATGATGCTATCCAACCATTTCATCCTCTGTCATCCCCTTCTCCTCCTGCCTTCAATCTTTCCCAGCATCAGGGGTTTTTCCAGTGAGTTGACTCTTCACATCAGGTGGCCAAAGTATTGGAGCTTCAGCCTCAGTATCAGTCCCTCCAATGAATATTCAGGATTAACTTCCTATAGGACTGATCTCCTTGCAGTTCAAAGGAATACAGGGAAGAAAGAATGTATTCAAGGTCTATTTTGGACATAGTGACAGGACTTAGTGATTTATTGGATATTGTTACTAGGCAGATGGAAGCAAAGGGAAATGTTTCTGGCTTAAATAATTGAGTGGAGAATGGTCCATTTAATAGAACAAAGACTGTAGTGGATCAGAAGTTAAAATATTTCTTTCCTTCCACTCTTCTTGTTCCATCTTCTGATGCCACATTACTTATTCAATAGTGAAATACTGGGAAGAGTACTTACTCTGCTGAGAGTTAGGAGATATGGAATTTTGTCCAGCGGATGTGCGTAAGCAGTGGAATGACTTCAACTCATTCAACTAACTCACAATGCCTTGGTTTTTCTCATGGCTACTTCAGATTTCAGAAGACCGACTATGCTTTGAATTGGATTGATTCGTTCTGCTGGGACCTGAGATTTCTTCCCACTTCCAACACTACCTCTAGGGTACCACATTCAGAGGAAGGGACATGGGTCTTTACAGCCTAATATCAATTTCTGTGGTAACAATGGCTTTTGGAGAGGCAAACTCCTTGGCCTCCAAATTAATGATAGCTATTGCTCACCTGCAGAAGAGTCATCAACAGTACAGAACTAAGGAGGTTGACAGATTTTATCATTTTAAGTACACAACAGACAGTGTGTGTTATAGGGCATTGTTGAGACATTGTCATCACATAATTTGTTATTAATTCATTTGCATGAAATAAGGCTATAAAGTATCTGCATTTGTAGAATACATTTATACATGCCCTTCTGTCTCTGGAACTCCTTTAGAATAATATTTTAGAGAAGCACTTGAAAAGTTTAAAGTGCTATGCAAATACAAGGTGTTATTAATATTGACCTATGTACTAATTAGATATTGGCATAAAGAGAACTTATCTTCCCTTGTAGGTACTATTTAAAATTCCAGGAGTCAGCTAGAGTTTGAATCCTTACATTTTGACACAGCATGTTACTGTGGACATCGTACTTTTGGTGCTGACATGGCACTTTCGGTGCTGGCCTCACGCCAGTTCCTGCTGAACACTAATGCTGGGCACCAGTGCCACCTGTTAAAGACAGTTGGATCAGGAGAGGTGACTCAGGGGTACTCATCCATGGTTTGGCCAGCAACTTGTGGCCAAATTCTGAGGAAATAAGGAAGCAGTTATCTGACGGAGCTGAAAAATTGCATAGAGAGAAACCAGGAGATCGAATCAAAGCCATTACAAACTCCAGTTTTGACATATCAGAGATAATGAATAAACATGGACAGTGAGGTAAGGAAAACACCCCATCCTCTTGCAGCTCTCATAAAAGCCCCCAGTGGCTGCTAATTACCAATGCGAGTAACATCTCAGTCCTCATCCTCTTGGTCTTCCTTTGAGCTTTGCATATGTTTGTGTTTCCTTTGGAAGCTCTCCTCCTCTAATGCTTTAATCCTTCCTCCCTTCTGCTTCTATCCTTATTTATGTAATTTTGGTTTTGTAGGATCTCATCCACTGTCTTGTGAGTCATTGTTTGGAGATGATCTGAGCTAAATTCCTTCTGAGGGTGAGCTCAAGACACCGTTCTTCCAATTTCATGAGTATCAGTTATCTGTACCTGAATTGATTTCCTAGCACCTCAAACTTTTCCCTTCCAAAGCAAAACTTACTATTTTACAGCTATCTTTGCCTCACTTTCCTGGTGGCATTCCATTCTCTCACAAATACAGACTTTAAACCATGACATTATCTGTGATTTATCTTTCTCCCCCATTCTCTGTGGATATTTTAATATATGTCTTTTGCCTTTTCAATCACTCCTGAATATCTTCTCTTTCCATTCTAACTGATGGCCAGCGTTCTCCACATCCAGATGACCCACTTCTTACTTAAATAACTTAAATAGCTATCTCAAAGAACTTCTATCTTTTTTCATTTATCTGAATTCTTTATTTTTAAATTATGTTTTCACTTTTATACATTTTACTTTTAGTATATTTTACTTGTAAAATGTCCATAACATTGTGTTTGGTTTTTAAGTTTTCCTAATTTTTTAATTGGAGTGTAACTGTTTTACAATGTTGTATTAGTTTCTGCTGTACAATAAAGTGAGACACAAACAGATGGAGAAATATACCATGTTCTTGGATTGGAAGAATCAATACTGTGAAAAGAACCTCTATCTTAAATAACTTTGTACTGCGTTACAGTTCACTGACTAATCCTTCTGGTGACATGGTCATTTTCTTGGAAAAGGAAATTATCTTACTTATCTTTCTATTCGCATCCCCACCTTCCCCCATAACTGAGCTCAACATAATTTTCTTTCACATAGGAGGCTGTGGATAAGTATTAGTTGATTTGTCTTAAGGAACTTCATTGAATGCCTTTCTAAAATAATGGCATCTGAATCTAACTCCATTGTTAGTTTTGAGTTAGTGAACTCTTATTCCTCTGCCAAATACCTTTGTACTTGGCTCATTTTGGAGGCCTGCCCTATTAACACCTATTTGCAATCCTCACTCCTCTAGTAAAACTTTTAATGCGTGCAAGTTTATTCAAGCAGGGAGAATCGCCAAATGCAGTGCAGTAAAAACAGATCTTGTGAGAGCTATGCTATCTTGGGCATGTCAGATGGCTAAGAAATAAATAGGTTTAAGGGGGAAAAAAACTTACCCTCAGATTAGAAGAAAGACATTTGGTAAACAAAACAAAACAAAACAAAACTCTTGAAGAGGGATGGAGGGAAGGAGACAAGGATATTCTTCAGGAAGTAGCTTGATGAGATGAGGTTATTAGTATAAACTGGAGCCTGACCTGACATTTACCCTTCCTTCACAGACCTTAATTGGGCTATAAGCTTTCTCAAAAATGGTAAGATGTCAATATTCATGAAAATAGAACCATTTATCCTGTAAACTTCCATATTAGGTATTTTTAAATGGTGTTCTTGCCAAGGTTCACAGAGAGACAAAAGAAGTTACATGTTCCTGTTGAAAGGAACAGTTGAACTTGAGTTATCACTGAATATTCCCAGAACTGATAAAAAAAAAAGACAGAATAGGACTGGATGTTGTCTGAAGTCTCTCACAATGTAACCATTAACATTTGGCAATTCCACTGTTTAAGTAGTAAAATTAATTGATGCAAGCCCAGTCTGAGTCAGACTCCTTGGACAAGATCTTGAACTTCTCTGGACCAGAAGGCTGCTTCTGTCCTCTGTACCTTCAACTTTGTTGTTGTTGTTTAGTCACTAAGTCATGTCCAACCCTTGTGACCTCATGGACTGTAGCTGAATATTGGAGTGTGTTGCCATTTCTTCCTCCAGCGTATCTTCCTGACCTGGGGATCGAACCTGTGTCTCCTGCGTTGCAACTGCTCATGCAGCTGCTCAGAAATTGTTGCTTAGAAGTGCTCAGGAGCTACCAGAGGAGGGGACTGCTGGGGAGAGACCGAAGGGGATGGGGAAGCAGGCTGGGAGGAGGGGTGCATTTTTTTGTCCCCATCTCCTACCTTAACTCTGGCAGCTCCACTTGTATCTATTTGATATAAACTTTTGTTTGAGGAGAGAGCTCTGCTGCTTCTTAAAAAAAGAAAGACAAAGATAAAGGGGAAAAATGAACTTTAAAAATCACAGCTCTAGCAGCTTGTGAAGTAACCTGTGCTTTTTCACTCCCCCAGCCAGCCTTCCGGGATGGAGTGGAACTGTTGAGCGTTGCCCTGGAAATGTGAACTAGAGGCTTGACGTTTGAGCAATGTCTGATCCCACCAATAAATGAAAAATTTCTAACATGTTTTTTAGAACCTTGTGATACAGACAAACACTGCCACCAAGGTATTGAAGAGCCTGGAGAGGCTCGGCGTATTTCTCAGTGACTACTGTGTTCAGTCCTGTGGCCATTTCAGGCATCATTCATGGAAAAAAAAAAAAAAAAAGTTTGGGTTTACTGGAATTGAGGTTTTGTTTAAAGCTTTATTTATGGGGGATTGGAGAGAAAATAGAAAGGAATGTAGAGTTGGATCATAAGAATATATCTGGATGTTCAACAACAACTAATTACTGGAGAAATGCAAATGAAAACTACAGCAAGGTACCACCTCACTCCAGTCAGTATGGCATCATGAAAATGTCTACAAATAATAAATGCTGGAGAGATTGTGGAGAAAAGGGAAACTTGCTACACAGATGGTGGCAATGTGAAGCTACTGTGGAGGACAGTATGGAAATCCCTAAAAAAAAAAACTAAGAGTGATCATATGATCCAGCAGTCCCACTCCTGTGCGTATGTCTAGTGAAAACTCTGATTAAAAAAGATGCATACACCACAAAAAGATACAAGTTCATAGCTGCTGCTGCTGCTGCTAAGTCGCTTCAGTCGTGTCCAACTCTGTGCGACCCGATAGACGGCAGCCCACCAGGCTCCCCCGTCCCTGGGATTCTCCAGGCAAGAACACTGGAGTGGGTTGCCATTTCCTTCTCCAGTGCATGAAAGTGAAAAGGGAAAGTGAAGTCACTCAGTCGTGTCCGACTCTTCGCGACCCCATGGACTGCAGCCCACCAGGCTCCTCCATCCATGGGATTTTCTAGGCAAGAGTATTGGAGTGGGGTGCCATTGCCTTCTCCGCAAATTCATAGCAGCACTATTTAAATAGTTAAGACATGAAAACACCTAAATGCCCATCAACAGAAAAATGGGTAAAGATGTGATACATACATAACAGAATATTACTCAACCATTAAAATGAAATAATGCCACATGCAGCAACATGCATGGACCTAAAGATTATCAAACTGAGTGAGGTCAGAAAGATAAAGACAAGTACCATGTAATACTACTTACATATGGAGTCTAAAAGACGACACAAATGAAATTATCTACAAAATAGAAACAGATTCAGACAGAACAAATTCATGGTTGCCAAGGGAGGGGAAGAGGTGGGTTAGAAGTTTGGGGTTAGCAGATGCAAACTATTATACAGAGAATGGATAAAAAAGATCCTACTGTATAGTACAAGGAATGATATTCAAAACCCTGTGATAAACCATAATGGGAAAAACACGTGAAAAGGAATGCATGTATGTGTATAACCAAATCATTTTGCTGTATAGTACAAAGCAACAAAACATTGTAAATCGACTATACTTAAACAAAAATTAAAACAAAAGAATATGTCTGGGAGATAAGAATTAGGCATAGGGAGGAGTGATGAGTACAAATAAAAATCATACCTCCTTATTTTATTAAATGCTTTCCAGTTTACAAGATGATTTAATATATACTTGCTTACTTGCCAAGTCACTTCAGTCATGTCCGACTCTTTGTGACCATATGGACTGTAGCCTGCCAGGCTCTTCTGTTCATGGGATTTCCCAGGAAAGAATACTGGAATGGGTTGCCATGCCTTCCTCCTAACATATACTATTTCACTCCAATAAACAGACACCACATATTCTGCAGTTGGAAGAAAGAAAGGGAAGATCTTTCATCTCCTTAACCCTCTGTTAATCCCACCTATAAACACCATATTCCAAGTTACCTCTCTGTCTGCTTGCTCTGTTCCTGCTTCCCGGCTGCCAAAACTGCTGGAGAATCATGCAGTCTTGACCTATGATAATCACGTGTCCAAATCCAACTTGGCCACTTCCACACTCAGATTTGTTCTTCTCTTCCATGCCCCAAGGCTGCCTTTCTGTATCAGTTAATCCAGACCTTTTCCACTCCCCATATAATGGGTTGAATGGTTGTTGTTGTTATTGTTCAGTCACAAAGTCGTGCTCGACTCTGCAACGTCATGGACTGCAACACATCAGGCTTCCCTATTCTTCAGTACCTCCCTGAGTTTGCTCAAACTTATGTCCACTGAGTCAGTGATGCCATCCAACCATCTTATCCTCAGTCTTTCCCAGCATCAGGGTCTTTTCCAATGAGTCATTTCTTCACATCAGGTGGTCAAAGTATTGGAGCTTCCGCTTCAACATCAGTCCTTCCAATTATTCAGGACTGATTTCCTTTAGGATTGGCTTGGTTTGATCTCCTCGCAGTCTGAGGGACTCTCAAGAGTCTTCTCCAACACCACGGTTCAAAAGCATCAATTCTTGGGCACTCAGCCTTCCTTATGGTTCAACTCTCACATCTATCCATGACTATAGGAATAGTGGTCTTCAAAAAAATATATACATCTCACCCCCAGTCTGTGATTGTTACCTTGCTTGGAGAAAGGTGATTAATTTAAGGACCCCGAGATGGGGTCATCCTGGTATATCTGGTGGGCCCTAAATCCAATGACAGAGGGAGATCACACATACACAGCAGAAGGCCTTATGAACAGGACCAGAGCTTTGACAAATGCAGTCACCAGCAAGGAATGCTAGCAATATCAGCTAAAAGAGATAGGGATAAATTCTCCCCTGGAGGCTTCAGACGGAATGCAGTCCTGACAACATTTTGATTTTGGACTTCCAGCCTCTAGAAACATGAGAGAATAAATTTATGTTGTTTTGAGCTACCTGGCTTGTAGTCATTAGCACAGGCCTAGGGAAATAACACAGGCTTCCCTGGTGGCTCAGATGGTAAGGAATCCACTTGCAGTTTAGGATACCTGGGTTCGATCCCTGTGTCAGGAAGATCCGCTGGAGAAGCAAATGGTTACTCATTCCACTCGTATTCTTGCCTGGAAAATCCCATGGATAGAGGAGCCTGGCAGGCTACAATCCTTGGGGGTCACAAAGAGCCAAACACAACTGAGCGACTAAACATACACACACACAGGGAACTAACACACTCATAACGCCTCTGTTCTTTCCATCCTTCTTAGCAGTTGATGGTTCAGACTTCTGCTTTTCTGAAGAGATTGACATCATCTTCCCTAAATCTCTCATTAACCCTTTCTTTTAGTGTAACCTATTTCTTTATCTCCCCAAATATGTCTCTGTAGAAGTATATCCACCGTTTTTTCCTTTTAGTTTGTCTATGAGAAAGATTCCCACTCTGCCCTCTTTGCAAATGCTGAATTCTCTATCTGTGCTCCTGATTCTGTCCCTTCCTGGGACCTGAGAGACCCAGTGTTCTCCTGCCCAGCCTTCTTAGTGCCCAGCTGGGAAGGAGATCACATCCAAGGTGCGTGGCACTACCCAGTTCTGCAGATCCATCATGGAAGGAGAAGTCTGAATCAAGGGCTGGATCAGAAGGGAGGAAGATAAACTCTGAACTAAAGAGTGGACCTGGTGGACTAGCCAATGGGATCATCCAGCTAGAGGAGTAAGAGATGGAGAAATCAAGGAAGGACTAAGTAGAGAAGAGGACTCCTCCAACCCCTCTGCATGTAGAACCCCCATTCCGGTTCATTTCTCAACTAGTGGGCATTGGCTTGGTATCCCAACCTATCTCCGTTTTCTTCATTTTTATCTTTTCTCCTTCTCAATGTGATCTTGCCTTATGCCTTTAGACACGTTCTTCTTTTGTTCAGTTTTAAAGGCATATACATTTCCCAACTGCTTGCCGGGGACATAATGGGGCAGATTCACCCATTGCCTGTGTTTGTCACATGCTCTTCTGTGTTCTGGGAGCCAGCAATCTCCTTTCTTTCAGAGACTGCCTTGTTTTCTTGTACCTTCTCATATGGTCTGTCCCACTGGCAATAGCGATTGTCCAGTCATTCCTGCAAGATTTTTCACATTGGATGTAAGGAAATTTGGTGGCAAAGCTAGGGGTGTAAGAGCTACCAGCCACAATTCTCTGTGCCAAATATAGAAAGTTAGTCTACAGTAAGAGAAAATGAAGCCTAAACTAAAAGAGAAGCAGAGATGGAGTAAGGAAAGTCCTGGCAGTCCCAGGCCTTGCGGTCCCTGGTTATATCCATTCCTGAAGCTACCACCCCCAGGCCCCACCTGGGGTTTGAACAGGTGAGGTGGTGAATTCACCCCATTGCCTGTGTTTCCTCCAGTTCAGGTACTGTCACCAAGAAACCAACAAGCTCTGACCAAGAGGTCTCTCCTTCAAGCTCCTAGTACTCTTGTGTCCTCAAAGATCACCTCCTCTTATGGTGTCCCAAGACTTCTATTTTAAAGTTGGTCATCTAGGCATATTCTAGAACCTTCTTTTTGTTTTTGAAATTTCCTCCCAACAGTATCAGATTGTCTGCTTTCAAAGATACTCAGCTCTTCACCCCTCACGTTATACCAGCCTTGTCTCTGGTTTACTTGCTCCTGTCTGCTTCTTTTCCAGGGCTTTGTCATCTTTCAGTACCCAAACGTTGGCGGTCACTAAAGGTTAGCCCATGATAGCCTGTTACCCACTATTTCTGTTCCATTCTCAGTAATACACATGTTCTTTTTGTCAGCTCCCTGGAGTTGACTTTAGTCTAAATCTGTCACTCAAATTCTTATTGAATATGTCTAAGACCCTGAGTGACTTTTCCAAGGCTGGTCAGCTGGTTATTGGCTGCCCTGTTTTCTGAGACTCCCCTGATGATTTATGATGATATTGTTTTATTCTTAGCATATTACACACTGTGAATTGTGATTCACAATTTACTGGTGTATTATTATATTGGTCTAAAGCTGTGTAAATGGCCAGATTGTAGGGAGATGTTATCCCACCATTTCAACCATAAGAATACATTGACTCCATATTTATGAACACAATCATTTTAACCAGAATTATATCACCATTGCCAAGAAAGACTTTTTTGAATCAAACTACATTAAGGCAATTTCATTATTTGATCAATTCTTCTATATAAACCATTTAAACAGTTTCCATTTTTTCTATTTTCATTTAACTGAAATTATTTTTCTCAAAATCAATTCCTTCTCATGAATTTTATGATGAGAATTTGATTTATCCATCAGGTTTTTTTTCCCCAAACATATAAAATGTTACTTATTATATCTTCTGCTACTACAGGTTTTCTTTTAGGACCCTTACTTCCACAAGCATAATTGTCCAGGGTCAGATTTTGTGGATATAAATTTTCTTTAGAAGATTTGTTTCTTCTGCCACTTTTTAGTCAACGGTGAAATTTCATAAATGCAGTTTTAGCTATTGTCTGTTTTATTTGTGTCAATTATTTCAGGAAAGTGTATTTTCTCTGAGATCAATTTTTAAATTTTCAATGTTACCAACAAGATTGATTCTTTCAGTCAATTTTTCATTTGTAGTAATTTTTTCTGTGTGCAAGTTTTCAGTTCAGTTCAGTTCAGTTGCTCAGTTGTGTCCAACTCTTTGTGACCCCATGAATTGCAGCACACCAGGCCTCCCTGTCCATCACCAACTTCCGGAGTTCACTCAAACTCACGCCCATCGAGTCAATGATGCCATCCAGCCATCTCATCCTCTGTCATCCCCTTTTCCTCCTGCCCCAAATCCCTTCCAGCATCAGAGTCTTTTCCAATGAGTCAACTCTTCCCATGAGGTGGCCAAAGTACTGGAGTTTCAGCTTTAGCATCATTCCTTCCAAAGACATCCCAGAGCTGATCTCCTTCAGAATGGACTGGTTGGATCTCCTTGCAGTCCAAGGGACTCTCAAGAGTCTTCTCCAACACCACAGTTCAAAAGCATCAATTCTTCGGCGCTCAGCTTTCTTCACAGTCCAACTCTCACATCCACACATGACCACTGGAAAAACCATAGCCTTGACTAGTCATTGTCAATTTTGGTTTGTGTTTTCTTCTATGAGTAATATTAATTATGAATTAGACAAAAGACTGACAGTTTGTATTTCATTAATTCAGTCCCAAGTATGGGGTGGGGGATCCCACAATACCATGGGTGCTATTCTAGGCACTTGAAATGTAACTGTGACAGCAGAGAATGTAGTTTTCTTTCTAATATGGGCTAGGAGAGAACACACAGGCAAACACATAAATGGGAAAAAGGGATTTTATATTGAAAAAAGGACTGTGAAGAAAATTAAATAGTATAACGTGACCGTGACAGGTTAGAGCAGTACATTAGACTGGGCTGTCAACAAAGGTCTTCCTGAAGAGGCAACATTTGAGCTGAGACCTGAGTGACAAAGTGACAAGCATGGAAAGGTAGGAAAATGAGTTTCTTAACTGCTATGCTGTGAAAATTCTAAGAATGTGTTCTTAAAACTTCCCAACATATTGTGTACCACTTTCCCATACCACACGAGGAACAAAAAACAAACTGTGGGTGATCATGGTGAAGCTAAAACATATTGTTACTGCATATTGCTTTTGTGCTTATGGCCACATATGGCAAGGAGAAATATGCAAATGAAAATGGTTGGGCCAGAGCAGTAGGAGAGTAAGTGCATTTTTGTTCCCCAGACTATTTGTTTTGGTGTATCTTTTCAATAAAAACATATAGGGACTTTCCTGGCAGTCTCGTAGTTAAGACTTCACCTTCCAATGCATGGGGTATGGGTTCAATGCCTGGTCAGGAAGCTAAGATCCCACTTGCCTTTTGGCTAATAAACCAAAACATAAAATAGAAATGATATTGTAACAAATTCAATAAAGGCTTTAAAATGGTCCACATTAAAAAAAAAAAACTACAAAAAAATACATAGTACATGTGCCGTGGACACTAATTTTTCACTGGTGTGGGCGATTTCCTATCTCCTCAGCGACACTGAAAGTTCAATCGTGACAACACACTGTGTCTTATTCTTCTTTTGTCTCACCTTTGAGGACTAGGCATTCAAAAAGTACTTGTGGATTGATGGTTCCTAAATTCTCTAGTTGCAAATATAAATGAAAATTTAAATGTGGATTTTCTGATGAAAAGCAGAATTTGAACTTCTACAATAAAATAAAATAGTGAGTTATTCATGGCAGGTTTGAACCATTTGAATGAAGGTGCATCGCTAGCACGAACATTTGTAGACTTTTCTCTCCCAGGGAGACTTGTTTGAAAATAGTTAAACTCTTCTTACAAAATGTCGTTAGGCCAACTCCTCTCCTCGTCAAATAGGAATAACTTCTGGGCAAAGAAACTTGCCAAACAACAGAACAAACTCTCCTTGAAGGGTGAGAGGACAACAAGCAGCTGTTCACACAAAGATTGAGACAACACTGACCATCTGCAGTTTAAATGGCAGTCACGTTTGCTCTTTCTTCCAAGGACTCCTGCTCAAAAATGTTCCCCTCATGGCCTGGATAGAGCCATAATGAGAAGCCAGGGGGAGTTCAGCTGTCCTTTTACTCAGAAAGTGATGGGGGTGGTCTTTTCTTTCTTCCCTTCCCCTATCCAATCCCTTTCCCATTCTGTGATGTGTAAATATACACATTCACATCCACTGACACTGGTAACTTTCAGCTAAGTGTAGGTTTTGTTTAGAAAGCCCATTTTAAACAAACAGATGAAGTGCACATAATATTTTTACTACTCAAAATCTGGACTACTTAGCATTAGATCGAATCATTGAAAGAGCTCCAAGGAAAACTGTATACTACAATACACTCTGCCAATGCTTGAATCTTTTTTATTTTTCCTATAGAATCACAAGAATTATTCCTGAAATAAATAAATAAAAGCCAGTTTCTACCCAGGAATCTAGATTTGTATAACTTGGTTTCATATAAAGTGACAATACTTAAACCTTTCTGGTAGTGTACTCTCAGTGAAAACATTAGCCACAAAAATACCACGTCCCAGAGTAAGCACAGCATTTGGGCAGCATTACTGTGAAGCCATGAGCAAGTCACTTATCCTTTAAATTTTGACATTATTTTGTAAAACAAAATTTATTCATCTATTTATTCATTTTACAAATATCTTTTGAGTATCAACTATATGCCACGGACTAGTCTAAGAACTGAGAATATAAAAATCAAAATAAAATTGGTACTTGCCCTCAAGAAGTTCATTGACCAGCAAGAAGAAAAGCAGTCACATAAATAGTTAAAATATCATAGTCTCTGTGCTAGTTTTCAATTGCTGCTATAACAAATTACCACAAACTTAATGGCTTAAAATAACATGTATTTATTCTCCTACATTTCTGAACCTCAGAAGTCTAAAGCTAAGCATTAACAACTGAGCAGTTGTGTTCTTTCTGGGAGTAACAAAGAAGAATCTGTTTTCTTTTTTCTTTCTGCCATTTTTGTTTTTACCTTTCCCGCCTCTTCTAGAAGCCTACAGTCTTTGGCTTATGGCTCCTTCTACACCTTCAGATTGCATCATTCCAATATTACATAAGGTTTCCCAGGTGGCTCAGTGGTAAAGAATCTGCCTGTCAATGCAGGGGACATAAGAGATGTGGGTTTGATCCTTGGGTCAGGAAGATTCCCTGGAGGGGGAAATGGCAACCCACTCCAGTATTCTTGCCTGGAAAATCCCATGGACAGAAAAGCCTGGCGGGCTATAGTCTATAGAGTCACAAAAAGTCAGACACAATTGAAGCAACTTAGCACACACACAGTGTTATATCTCCTTTTTCTAACTTTGACCTTCTTGCCTCCCTCTTATAAAACCTTTGTGATTACCTAGGCTCCACCACCATCACCTAAATCATTCAAGATAATACATATTCCTATCTAAAGATCTTTAACTTACTCATATCTACAAAGTCCCTTTTGCCATGGAAAATAACATAGTCACAGGTTCTAGGATTAGAGCATGGATGTTTTAGAAAGATGTATTCTGTCTACCATAGTATGTGTAGTTCAAGAGTACAAGGGGTGACCTCTTTATAATGTAAAATGTAAGGTTAGGAGAAGGCATCTTAAGTCTAATGAGAACCAAAGAAAGGGCAATGTTTGAGCTGAGATCTGAAGGCTGAATAAGAGTTTGCCTGAAAGAGACGTGGGAAGAAACCTTTGCAGTGAGAACAATGATACGCTGTTTGAAGAAAGGGAATTATTGTAGAGGAACAGAATGTCACAAAATAGGAGGGTACTTTAGAGAAACTCTGGCTCCAACCACCATGTTTAACAATGGAGGAAACCAGAAGGCTGAAAGGTGTGATACCTTGACCAAAGCCTGACAGGTAGAGAGGGACAGGCCACGAAGAAACTAGACACCTGGTTCCCTTCCTCCCACCCAGTCCCTTATGAAGCCCCAATGTTAAGCTATACCCTTAGGTCCAGATGTCAGGGACCTCTGCCTACTCTCAAATTTCAATAAAATTCAGTTCAGTTCAGTCGCTCAGCCATGTCCGACTCTTTGCGACCCCATGAATCGCAGCACGCCAGGCCTCCCTGTCCATCACCAACTCCTGGAGTTCACTCAGACTCACGTCCATCGAGTCAGTGATGCCATCCAGCCATCTCATCCTCTGTCGTCCCTTATTGCAAAAATCAACACATTGTTAATGGGCAAAGTGTAGTGTTTCATTTTGACTGAGAAACACTTTTTTCCCCAAAAAAGCTTCAGAGGTCTTCTGGATTGATAGTTTAGAGCCATCTGAAAGATATAAACAAAGATAATAAGCCATATTCATTTTTTAAATGACAACTCTATAAGTTCAGTAATTTCTTCTTAGACAATGAATTGGCAGATGTCAGAGGCAAAAACTGACTACAAAATGGATGTTTGTTGAATAAAACCTATGAAAGTGGAAGTGAAGCTGCTCAGTAGTGTTCGACTCTTTGCAACCCCATGGACTGTAGCCTGCCAGGCTTCTCTGCTCTTGGGATTCTCCAGGCAAGAATACTGGAGTGGGTTGCCATTTCCTTCTCCAGGGTATCTTCCCCACCCAGGGATTGAACCCAGGTCTCCTGTACTGCAGGCAGACGCTTTACCCTCTGAGCCACCAGGAATTCACTGCCTCAGAAATGAGTTCATGACAATGCGATGTTCACAGAGATGTACTATATGCACTTTGGTACATTATTTTAGTCAGTGGTGGGAAAAAGGCCAGAATTGGCTGGTTAATCTGCAGCCTGAGGGGCTTTCCAGGTGGCTCAGTGGTAAAGAGACACAGGAGATATGGTTCAATTGCTGAGTTAGGAAGATCCCCTGGAGGAGGAAATAGCAACCCACTCCAGTATTCTTGCCTGGAAAATCCTATGGACAGAGGAGTCTAGCAGGCTACAGTCCATGCGGTCACAGAGAGTCAGACACGACAGAGGGACAGAGGGACAAGCACTGCCATCTGAGCTTTCATAAATACTGACTTCAGTGATGGGCCATAAGGAACCCTAATGGTGGTGCTGGAGAAGACTCTTGAGCATCCCTTGGACAGCATGGAGATCAAACCAGTCAATCCTAAAGGAAATCAACCCTGAATATTCACTGGAAGAACTGATGCTGAAGCCAAAGCTCCAACACTTTTGTTGCCTGATGCAAAGAGCCAACTCATTAGAAAAGACCCTGGTGCTGGGAAAAACAGAAGACAAAAGGAGAACTGTGTGACAGAGGATGAGATAGTTGGATGGCATCATTGACTTAATGGGACATGAGTTTGAGCAAAGTGCGGGAGATAGTGAAGGATAGGGAAGCCTGGCAAGTTACAGTCCATGGGGTCGCAGAGTCTACTGAGCAACTGAACAAGTCACTGTGTCCCAGCACAGTGACAGCCCTTGAGTGTGACTGCGTGGATGCCTTGTGCACACATCATAATCACACATCATAAACTCCTTTCATGGGAGTTCAGAGAATTAATCCTGGTCTCCTTTCCAGATGTACCTTTGGGAAAGTTGCACATTTTTCTACATTTTTGTTTGGTTTTTAACTTATGGCAAGGAAGCAATAGATAGTTTTGCCTGATTCTGTATTATTGAAGGCCCAAGACTCCCCTTCAAACTGCTGGGTGTACTCCTGTGTTTGGTGTCTACTTTGGGGGAACCCCACAATGACCAATTTCTTAGCAATGTCTATTTGGCACAAAATACATGAGGATTTAGAGTAAGATATCCCTATGGAGTCAAAGATAAGTTAGACCTTTAAGAAGAAATAGTCTTCTTCACCAAATACCATTAAATGAAATGTGAACTCCGGGAGTTGGTGATGGACAGGGAGGCCTGGTGTGCTGCGATTCATGGGGTTGCAAAGAGTTGGAGATGACTGAGTGACTGAACTGAACTGAAGTCCTATTTGACCAGAGACCCAGAAGATGGTCACCGATATTTTTTGAGATGCGAATACTGCAAAGATATAGGAATGATGGGGCAGCCTTTGATAAGTGCAGAAAATTATTAGATCTGGATTGGGAAACCTGTATGTTAGCCTGAAAGAAGCACCTTGGCTGACAAATTAGTTAGAAATGGGTACAAACAGTTAGGAGGTTTGTCAGGGCAAATAGAAATTGGTTAGAGAAGATGAAGAGCTGGGAATGAGGGACCTCAGTTGACTGTGAACCCAATAGGAAAACTGATTAAGGTAAGAAGGGCAATATCCCAGACAGGGTGTTGAAGAAAAAGACTGTCATAGTCAATGGTGGACAGACAAGGAATATAAGAATCCAGGGACAGGGAAATTAAGTTGTCAGGGGACTGGGAGGCATGAGTTTTGCAACCCTGACATGGTTGAACCCAAGAACCCAAACCAGACGTGATAGAATCTTGCTTTCTCTGTGTTGAAAGATGGATCAGGGAGACTGGTGTTTTGAGTGCATCTGGAAAGGATTATCTCTAAGTAACATTTATATTACATTTAGCAGTAATAACAGACTAATTTAGGCTACATTGTGCAGTTGGACAAATAGAGTTCAAAGCTTTTCTAGCCAGTAATCTGTGGCTCTACTTAATCTCTCTGGAATTCAGTTTCATTGTCAATACAATGGCATTTATATCATCTTCTGGTTTATTGGTGACAATGGAATGAAATAGCATAGGTAAAGTGCTTGATCCCATAGTTGGACTTGGTGAATGTTGGTTTCCTTTGAGGCCATGATCTCTATGACTTTCTGGGCACAACACCAAGGATGGCTCCTGTGCTCATGATCTCCCTATTCTTGGTTCTTTTGTGTTTTCTTAGATATCTCCTACCTCCACTTCTTATGTTATGAAGAAGCCTTACATAAAGCTAATCGATGAACATGGATCTTAGCCACAAATTCAGCAAAACAAAGAAAAAAATAAAGTGCTTAATTTTTCCATAACTAAGTCTAATTTCTATCACAAGCCCCTATGTGCCTATAAAAAAATATTCCTTAAATTTTGGTGATATAACACAGCAAAGGTTGGCAGGGGGCTCTGTTCTGCATGGTGTAAGTGATCCATGCAGATATGGGCTCTGTTATCTTCTAGCTACATGATCTAATAGACATGGCCTTTAAGTCTCTGAAAAAATGAAAAGGAGAGCTGGACAAGGTATACTATTTCTTGAATGCTTCCACTTTTGATCACATCTGCTCACAGTCTTTTGGCAGGAACTAGTCATATGGTCCTAACCTAGGCTACAGAGAAGGCTGGCAAATATAAATGAAATACATTGTCTTCTTGTAAACTTTATTAGGGCTTTTGGGGGGTGGTAAATAATAGAAGAGACCTAACTAAAACTCCATTAAGCAAAAGAGGAAGTTTATTAGCTCACAAAACTGGAAAAGGGGATTGTTACTGGAATCAAGCATGGCTGGATCCAGAGACTCAAATTAGGTAACAAGTTTTGGTTTCTCTCCATCTCTGAACTCAGCTTGGCTTGGCTCAGTCTTTAGGATATTTTTCTCTGTGTGGTATTTAATAAAAATGGCTGCCAGCAACCTCTAGCCCATATCCCCTCAGCTTAGTAAGACTATTGGAATAAACCAGTCCTCCCTTAAAGTACAGGAAAAATTCTGCGGACTCTGATTGGCCCAGCTTTGGTTCATGACATCTCTGTGATAGAGATTGGAGGGAGAACAGATTAATCTCCATTCAAACCACATGACACAAATTTCCACCTGGAATGTCGAGTTCTGTTAGGGCCCCTCTGAAGGGGAGGACAACCAACAACACCAGCTGCCCATCACAGCAAGAAACACTCTTTAAAGCTCCCTATTTCCCGCATATCACTTGGGGCCCATGAGTGGTTTCTATCATGCTAGGAGTTATATTGGGCACGATAGGTGCCCATGGGCAAATAACCAGTCAATATTCCAATGTTTTGTGGAAACAATGGTTATATCTTTTGTAAATTTGACACAAGAACACAGCTGGGAGATATTTGAAATAGAAAACTATGATCAACGATCTGTGTCAAATCATAAAAAATTTTTTTTTTCATTTTTCTTTTAAAAGTAAAAAAAAAATAAGGATGCATCACAAGGAAAGGAGGAATTTCTCACAGTGGCTTTGTGGCATGCATTCTGGCCAGCCTGGATTACCATGTTGCTGTATCTCAATCTTTTCTGGGAAGCCGTCACTCCATCTCCCATGCCCATCAGCCCGAATTCAATCCTGTGCCTGCCAGGCTTCCATCTGAGCAGCCATCTAGCGAAATAACCAATGATGTTAGTGACTGTGGCCTCCTGACGACTTCCCCAGTTCTGCTTCGAAAGCCCATTTAAAATACATTTCTCATTTTACTACACATTCAAATTTTATTCCTCTGGTTATAGAACTATAAATGTCTGCATTTCACATAGACTCAAAATGAAGGGTATATAAGCATATATAAATCACACTGCAAAAGTTGCATTTTCTTCACAGTGCTCGATATTTGCCTGGGTGAAAATTATATTATCTGGCGACTGCTCACATTCTTCCACATCTAAATATTCAAAAGAGGCCCACACACAATGCATTTTTCACAATTAGGCTACTATAGGTCGTATTTTAAGGTGAAATAAAATTTTCTTCCTGAAATCTTAACAATGCTCCGGTGGGTATGCGTATTTTTATGCCCATATGATCGGAGTTAAGTTTCATTGTATAAAATTTTGGGAAGTTCACTTGTTGGGAATTGGAAATTGATCTACTGTGTAAAATGTGCAAAATGGGAATAATAAGACTGGCCCTTCCTCAGGAGGTAACTTACAAAAACATGGCACAGCCTCTGATGAACATACCTGAAGGTCCTTCAAACTGGGGGTTTGATAGCTCTATAGAGGGGAAAGGCCTCTGGAGCTTCATGAAAATAGGAAAGGAATGTCTTTCCCCACTGCCTGGGAGTAGAGAGCCTGTTTCTTCATTCCTTTAAAAAAAAATAAACAAATAATGACCAGGTGTGGTGGCTACATCAGAGAATAGAGTGATATGAGTGAGGGCTCCATCCTCTACGGCTGAGGATACTACATAACAGAGGTGCCCTAACGGTCTATTTATTCTGCAAAGAAAACAAATCTCCTTCTCAGTATTTTAGAAGAAGTGGACTTAGGGTCCCTGAATTTACCCTTCTGCTCACCCAACCACTACATCTGTTTGAGAGGTCCTTAAATCACTCCCATATCCATAGTTTCCCAATAGCATGTCAATGCACCAAGGTTCTTGCACACACTAGCAGGGATCATCTCAAATAAAGGTGTATAAACACCCACACACAGTGAGTACCTGAAAAGAAAAGACATCATCTTTAAAATTCTCTCTTTTCTGGCAATCTTTTCCATGATCTTCAGCTTCTGGAAATGATAGAACCTTCCAACCCACAGGAGCACAGTTTCTGGCAGAAACCAGAAGGCCAGACCTGGACTCTCTAACTCCCCATTTCCTGAATGAGCTACGTCTTTAAGGATCCCACTTTTTATGTGTTTTATTCAATACCATCACTACAGTTGAGTACTCAAGAAATATGATGAACACACATGAAGAAACAAATTAAGGCATGATTGTAATATCTCTTCAGTTGTCCCGCAGCTGGCAAGACTGTATGAGTTTCTAATTCTTGCTTCCTCTCCTCAAACTTTGAAAGCCAAATAAGAGATTTTCAGCAAATTATAGAGTTTTAATTGTTTAAAGAGGGGTTTTATGTTTCCAAGAAAAGAAATAGTCTGAAGTTAAGCACTTCCAAAATCGACATGGCAAAATGTTCCATAAACAATGGATAAACATAGATTATATAGACAGAATATGCGCTTGGCAATTCAACACAACTGGTACTTGAGAATGGGTAAGACTTGGTCATATGCCCATACCTTAGTTTGGTGTGAAAGTTCCCCAATGAGAAATCAGAGGAATTGATGCTGGATATGGGAAACCCGGAGACACAGCATCACACATCCATACTAGTCACACAATAGCTGAATAGGTATCATGGGGTCATAGAAAGAATAAACTCCAGTCTTACAAAGTCTTAGGTTGGAATCCTGAGTTTCACATTTTTGTTTGCATGTCTAGGCAAATTACTTACATTCTCTAAAGTCCAGTTTTCTCTCCTGTAAAGTAGGCATAAAAACGCCTAACTGCTTTGCTCACACATCAAGACAGCAAGTAGAAAGGTGCACTCCTGTTAGGGGATCTCTAAATTTAATTATAAATCTTTAAAAATAAGCAAGCCAGTGTACAGCATGTGTACCTGCTCAGTCACGTCCAACTCTTTGTGACCCCATGGACTGTAGCCCACCAGGCCTCTCTGTCCATGGAGTTTTCCAGGCAAGAAGTGGGTTGCCAGTTCCTCCTCCAGTGGATTTCCCCAATCCAGGGATTGAACTCTGGTCTTCTGAATCTCCTGCACTAACAGGCGGATTCTTTACCACTGAGCCACCTGGGAAGCAGTGTACAGCACCAGTGAAGAAATCACAAACTAGAATTGTATTTGGATTAAAATACATCACCAAGATCCTGAATGAATTACCAATTCCTGGTTGTTTCTCTCTCTTTTTGAATAATTAGGAGTATTGCAGACTTGAACCTCTATCCCTCTTAAACCCTGTACCCCACATTGAAAATGCCCGGTTTTTCCTCCCCTGAGAATTCCCCAATCTCTATATCATTGGCAGTGCTCTAATCCCATGTAATTGTATTAGTCTCAATAGCAGATTAGCTCTAAATGCCCCACAGAAAGGGAGCTGTCAGCCTCGCTATTGTTTTCCACTTAATGTGATTCTGGGCAGCAAAGAAGAAAGGCAGCCAGAGCCCTCCGTCTCACATTACAGACCACAGTTTCTAAACCAATTAAGGAAAAGGGATTTACAGTCCTCAGGATTAGAGACTCTGTTTATATTATTCTATATTTCTTCTCATAATACCCTCCATTTTATGTCTCCTAACAGCCTTCTCTCCAACTCTGGAAAGCTCCTGTTCACTTACCCATACGTTTCCCCATTTACTTCTCTGGGTTTGCTATTTGAGTGCAGTCACCGAGCTAGCTAATTCTTACTGATTGTTTTAATTATGTTTCAGAATCCTCGTGTGTTTGCTGTCAGGAGAATGGCAGCATGAAAATGCTGGGGCTCAGCCTGAGCCTGATATTCAAGCAGACCTTGATAAAGCGGTACATTTCTGTGCAAGCCACCATTTCAATTAATGGAATAAAAACATCCTGCAGGATGTTTATCAGAGAAATAAAACTTGGCTCTCAGGAGGCAAATTGGTCAGTATCCTGATATTGCAGCAAAAGGTGCCAATTTTTTTTTTTTTTTTTTTAAGAATCACATCTGATGTGGAAGGTGAAATGAGGTTTTACTGAAGCAAAGGAGCAAATACAAAGATGCTCTTTAAGAAAGCTCTCCAGACCATTTTAAACAAATCATGGCCTAATTTGAGTGTTGGTCTGAGTTCCCTCTTTTCTCTTACTTTTCTAAGGGAAGCTCATGCCACAGGAAGTCCCACTGATATTCTTCTACCCAAACGTATGTATAATTTTTCCCTTGGCTGGTGCCTGAACAATGAAACCCTCACTCGATGGGTTTCTATTAGAGCCAAATGGGTTTGGAGAAGCATTTTTACTCTTAATGGAGCTTTTCTATTGAATTCCATTTTTCAGAATTTTATTTTAGTTTCAGTTGAATATTTAAACAGGTTTAAATTTTAAATATCTCTGCTGAACAAGCCCCGATATATATCTTTTAAATTGCTGTAATACTTCACTGGGTTTCCTTTTTAACCCGATACAATATGCATAATCCATTATGTTAGCATTACATAAGTTGAGTATGCTCAGACACTGGGCTAAGGCACCCTTTTTGCACAGTGAAGTCACACCATTGCAATGGACTGTCTTATCAAATTATTTTTATAACAGCTTTGTTACTAACAAAGCATAAAGAGGGTTCTAAAATTCAACTCAGGGCTCAATATTGTAGGAATACTCATTCGGACTAATGAAACTTTTATTTAAAGTTGTCCTTAAACTGGATTTTCCTATTCTAGGCTTTTTAACATCATCAGGAATAAAAGCAGGGTCTCCTTTGGGGGAATCATATTTCTAGGTCTACTAGTTTTGTAAGTTCTGGTTGTTATCCTGGCTTTTCCTAGGCTCTTTGAAATGAACAAATATTTGAGTGTTCTAGGCACAAGGAGGAAAACAAAGACACGCAACTAACACCTCGCTCTTTGAGAGCTTTGTCCAGTGTGAGAAGCAAGATATTAACATCAAAGTTCTGAACAGCTTAGTTTGTCTGATCAGATCTCAGCTCTGGCCCTTACTAATTCTAAGACTTTGGACAAATTATTTCACTTCAGCTTTAGTTTCCTTATCTGTAAAATGGGGATAATAATTGTGCCTATTTCATAGAAATATAAATATTAAACAAGATGGTCCATGTAAAGAAGCACTTAACACAGTGCTTAGCATGTGAAAGAGCTCAATACTTACTATGGTCGATGGAGAATCTCACAGAAACAAAATATTTCTAAATACAGGACATGAGACATGGCTAAATGTGCAGCCAAAAATATGTTGCACTGAAGGCTAGGTAGTGCATTTGAAGATGGAAAGGGCGTTTCAAGAAGCAGAGAGATAAGGGGAAAGTCCTTGCCCTGGTGTTTGGAGACAAGCTCTGGCCAACACACCCATCAGTATGAAGCTGAATCCAGGTGCAAGATTGCAAGGCAGCCTTTGTCCAAGAAGATTGAAACTGACACATGTAAGGAGGGCAGTGAGTGAAACAGCTGTGACTTTTTACTCCCTCATGATATTTAAACTGAAGACTCAGCGTACATTAACAGAGCTTTATAGAAACAACCCCTGCTGAATCTATCCAGCACAAAACCCACACTCACAATTCATTCGCTAGGCTTATAAAGTTCTCGGGCTATAGCAAATTGGAGAAATTGATGTTTACTCTGAAAGCTTGCACCATCCGTGATTTGTAGTTGCTGTTGCCTCAGTGCACGTCTGCCAGCATGCCTGGACTTAAATCCCTCCGTGATCACCTTTAACTCTTTGCTAGGAGGCAAAATCAATCCAAGGTAGAACTAAGTGGGAGGATGGAGGAGATGGAAGGTGCTGCAGAGACTCAAGGGACACACACACCATCTATCTATAGACTTGAACATATTCTGGGCACAGATGGGAGAAATCAGTTGTGTTAAATAGCTACAGTCTCAAAAGTTCTTCCTGTGCTGACACTTCTAAAGAGTTTCTGGTCAGTGTAAGAGAAAAAGCATTTCTGGGAAATGAGACTGATTACCTTGGGAAGGGATGAAAAAGCTGAAGTAAGTGTATTTCTGACAAATGCAGAAAGCACTATTCCTGTGTGAACACTGCAGGATACACAAGTGTGGTTATAAGAGGCCACCGTCGCTGTCATGCTCTTTCTCTCTCTCTCCCTTAGAGAGGCTCCATTGATTAATGCCTCTGAGAGCTTGGAAGCTCTCAGCTTCCTCCTGTCTGCTGCAGGTGCTTCAGAGGCTGTAAGGACACTGTGAGACGGTTTGATGTATGTAAATTATGTTCCTACTTTGAACCTAATCATTATTATAAAATTTATAGATGATAAAACACAGCCAGCCATAAAAATAGAATTTTTACTTTGATCATGCAAAGTTATAGATTCCCTTGGTGATTCATCTTTTATGGGTCTTAAAGATCATTGCCAATGTGAAGACTTAACAGTTTTCCTAGTTGTATGCAAAGCTCCTCAAACAATAGCAGAGTAAACAAAAATAACCCAGAATAACAGAGATGGGAACAAACCTATCTGCTGAGTGGTTTCAGCCTAACATTAAAGCAGGAATAAATCAAGTATACTTTTCACGTATGTGTATGCTTAGTCACTAAATCGTGTCCAACTCTTTGTGATACCATGGACTGTATCTTGCTAGGCTCCTCTGTCCATGGGATTTCCCAGGCAAGAATATTGAACTGGGTTGCCATTTCCTTCTCCAGGGGATCTTTCTGACCCAGGAATTGAACCCACATCTCCTGCATTGGCAGGCAGATTTTACAACTGAGCCACCAGGGAAGTCCAACAGTGATAAAATTAAAAATTGGAGGTGATTTGCAGAGTGGATGGTGGACAATAGACAGTGGAAATGATTTCTTATAACTCTACTGTAAGCTCTCTGGGGACCTTGGGCATATCGTTGGACCTCTTTGTACCTGTTTATTCACTCAGGAAATGGCGAGGTTGGTTTAAATAATTGCCAAGGTCCATTCCATTTCCAACCTTCTACATGATATTGTTATAGATTTTCCATCACTTTAGATGTGTATATGAAGAAATGAAATCTACCATGCTGAAAAGTTGAGAATTACACAGAATCACATAGTTGATATTAGTTGGGGAGAACAGACCCCGAGTTGAGGGAAACCTGAAAATAAATTCTCCAAATGGATGACTGGCCATGTAACTGAGAATTCACTTGTCTCCTGAGGTTTACATCTTCATCTTGTGTAGATACCTGCTTGGGATACCTGCTGCCTCAACTTAATCAGGAAGCAAGTGAGATACAAGCTATGAATGCACTTTGTGGGGAAAAGGTTTTATACAGCAAGGCTATGCAGTCACTGTCATTGTTTTTGTTACTTTCCTCAGTAGTGATGTTATAAGAGCAGGGACATTTTCATGGTTTCCGGTATCACATAGTATACGGCACAAGGCAAAGCACATCCTACATTTTTATCAAATTATCGTTGAATCAAATGAGTGTTATGTTTTCATCACTGAAACCTAGTTACTAGACTTAAACCTTCAAGGATCAGAAATGATCACATTTTGAAGATAGAGGGAGGTAGGCAACCTCGGCAGAAGGATGAGCAGGGCTGTGGCTATATTCCCCAAGAAAGCTCTAGAGAGATAGGGCTCTTTGCTCAAGTGAGCTGGGGAAGCATGCATACTTTCTCATCTTGGACAGTCCCAATTACCATTAGCATATTAAAAGCTTTGAGCATCTCTGCAGCAAAAAGGCAATAACCCGCAACAGTCACTTCTATTTAATCCTGTGGTCCCCAAACTTATTTATGCCTCCAATTCTTTCACTAAAATTTATTAACATACTTCAGCACCAGAGTTTTAGAGAACACAGCTAGAGAGGGATAAGCTCAGAGTTTGAACAGCTTCATTTTGCCTCTTACTTTGGACTCCAGAGCAGTCATATAAACCTTCTGCTACTCAGCTTCCTCTTCAATAGAGCCATTGTCTTCATAGGGCCATTGGGATTAAGATCATTTAAGTTCCCCTTCTTATGATGTTGCTGTTGAAGATTGTCCCTGGAAAACTGAGCCAGCACCACCCTAAACAACCACCTCTCTCAACATGAGAGTCGTTTACACTTTTCCACTATCTTTTCAAACTTTGGGGAAATCACCTTAGATGTGGTAGGTCTACGACTAAGTAGGTAGTCTGTCTTAGTTTAGACTACTCTCTCCCTGTTCCTTCCATTTATCTATACAACAAATATTTATTGAGTCCCTGCCATGCGACAATGAACACAATGCTGGAGATACAGTTGTGAGTAAGATAGACAAGATGGCAG